>NC_135357.1:25873190-28273190 GCF_051622035.1 Arctopsyche grandis
CAAACTCTGATAGGAAACGATCAACCTGAAGTCACAAATCCAGGTCTAACCAACAGCATACTCTGAAAAATTCATTTTCATTCGAGGCCCGGTCCCAGGGATCGAACCCGTCGCCTCTCAACGCTAAGCAGAAGCGTAACGACCGAGCTATGCTGCTGGCTATGTCTTTTCACAGATGAAATAAGAAGAGGCAATCGCAATAATCAAGTTTGATAATATTGTTGCGTAGGGGTGGGTGGAGGATCCAAGTAAAAGGCCTTAGTCGTTTCACAGCATTTATTGATGATTAAGGAGATACACGCACTGGCAGTGCTCAGTCCAGAATGACATGATATCGCCTACGTACCGCCTTATAAGGGGTAGATCTCTCAGGACGTCTAATCTGTTTATCTATTGTATAGCCACGTATTCGGATATGTATTCCCACGACATGGGTCAGTTCCAGTGGCGTAACGTGAATTTTAGGCGCCCCCCCCCCTCTTCCCATTATACATATTATTTCCTTCCAGCAAAATAACTTTCCAAAATAATGATAACTTTTTTAAGAAGAAAAATATGTTCTTCTGCATTTTGTATTTTCACGTTCAAATAAGTCACAGAACCTGCTATATGTTTGGGTATCAATGCTTCCAAATATAAGTTGCCAGAAGGTTAATAAAAGATTTCCAGGATTGTTAGAAGATACCAAACTTTCAATTTTATCTGAATTTTTCCACAAATCGTACGTAAAACAGGATATAGTGTGTATTTGAGATTTTTTTATGAATTAAATTTTTTTTGAAAGTCCTCTCCAGTATATTATCCCTTCAACCCAATAACAATTATAATATTGGTTTTTTTGTCAGTTTTACTGAATAACCTAGCCACGTTTCTGGATGCGGTGCATCTGCTCTAAAATCGCCAGACAAATTGAACGACAGATTAACGGACGGCTGAGAATTCGAAATGCAATTCTCATCTTCTCGAATGATATATTGCACATTAGATGACGGGTAACCTTTCGATGTGCACAGATGCAATTATTAAAATGGTAATTATTAAAATTGAGTTGGATCTTTCAGGCGAGTTTAATAAGGCAAGATTCGATAAGTTCCGAATCTTGCCTTATTAAACTCGCCAGAAAGATCCAACTCAATTTTAATAATTGCATCTGTGCACATCGAAAGGTTACTCGTCATCTGATGTGCAATCTATCATTCGAGAAAACGAGAATTACGTTTAAAGCTGCCGTTTTGTTAATCTGGCGATTTTAGAGCGGATGCACCGAACCCCACGTTTCTATGTATCTCAATCCCTGACTGGTTGTTCCACTTAAAATTTTTTTGGAAAAGTACTTTTTCAAACGAGATCTCGACGAAAAGATACAAGATCGGGTTGGCAAGTATCGTAATTCAATATGAATTTCCTCAGATTGGTGTTATTTTCTGTCTGCTCATTTGTAGTGTCCTCGGTCAATCGGATATTTTTCTTGAAGAAGGAACCTCATAAATGAATCGACCACTTCACCAGAAATGACTGAGGAAGAAGGGCTAGGATCAGTCGATTGAATTTCCGCGACAGCTTGCATTAAGTTTACTTTATTATCCGTAACTGCAGGTTCGTTTACATCAGCATTGCTTGAAGAAGAGTTATTTTTATTATAAATATTTTATTTATATTTTTATTTTTCTGATAAAACTGCTGAAGGACTCAATTCCATTTAGGGTTTCCGACCGGGAATTCACGGAATTTTATTATCACGTGTCCCGGGAATTTTTATCTCGAATCCCGGGAATTGGATTTAAAAAAATCTTGAAAACATTTTCACGACTACACGAAGGGAAATAATAAATTAAATACTCAAAGGATCGTAAAAATAAAAATCGAAGAAAGAAGAAGCCTAAAACTTTAACATAAATTTTTTAACTTTTTAATTTTTTAAACACTTTTTTTAACACAAATTTTAAATTATTCTGATTTTATACCGAACAAAACATTCTTATAATGTTGTAATAAAAGCGAATGTATAATATATTCTACGGCAGTGCTACTCAAACTATGATCCGCGGCCCATAACTGGTCCGCGGAGAAAGACGTAATAAAAAAAACAATAACTTATGTCAGAACTATTTCAAAATATAGACTGGATAACCAAGCTAGCTTATTTGACAGATATTTTTTGCATTTTGAATGACCTTAACTTATCCATGCAAGGAAGAATGTGATCTTGTTTCACAATGGCAGACAATACAGTAGGTTGAAACGAAAACTGAAAACATGGAAGATTCGTGTTTCAAAATATTGCTATGAAATGTTTCACAATTTGGTTGATATTATTTACGAAGGAGGATAGGAGCTTAATATGACGTCTTTGCGTGATATAATCAGTTGTCATTTGACAAATTTATCAGAGCGATTCGATTTCTATTTTCCACCAGATGACGATCCACGAATTTTATTTTATTTTTATTTGTTTACAAGTTTTCAACCATATACATATAACGTTTTTATTTTGAAATATGATGCTGGTCCGTGAGGATTACTGAAAATAAAATACTGGTCCGCCAGCTGAAAAAGTTTCAGAAGCACTGTCCTACGGTGAAACTATTATGAAGTGAGTATTATCCTTTTTGTATTAACGATTCCACAATGGAAGAAACTCTTTAAGATTCGGATGAAGATGAAACAATTGTTTGTTTGACGATGAATGAAGAATTAAATAAGGAGTTAGCAAAAACGAATATACAAAATAACGTAAATAAAAATAACCTCAACTTTAAAAAATAAATTAAAATATACATGCGACAAGAGAAAAAACCGATAATTTAAAAAAAATGTGAACTGAAAGAGTTTTTTCCATTGCTGGAAATTTTTGTACCAAATCTAGAATTAGACTTTCGGATTCTCATGTAAATATTTTAGTATTCTTAAGAAGCTACTTTAAATAAGTTTACTTTTATAATTACATTTTTTAGAGTTAATAGATAAATATATTATGTATTGTTTTGTAAATAAATAAATATTTTTTTATTAATAAAAAATATATTAAATTGAAAAAAAAAAGTTTTTTTACATGTGTCCCGGGATCCCGGGAATCCCGCGAACGATCCAGGGCTCCGTCCCGTGTCCCGGGAATTGAAAAAGTCCGGGAAATCAGAAACCCTTATTCCATTATGTCACTAGAGCAGTGGTTCTCAGGCGAAATTTTACCGTGGCCGCACAGGTGATAATAGTGGTCCCATGGAAATGTCTGGTGGCCGCACCAAATTTAATCAAATAAATTGAAGTTATAAAAAAAGTGGATCAATTTATTCATAAAATAAAAGAAATTCTAACATTTTGATATCTATTTATTTAATAATAATGAAAATGGAAATTGCTCAATATTCCTTTCTTCCCATGCAAGCCGCATTGCTGTTTCTAAGTTTGCGTCTGTCAGCTCGTTTCTAAATTTGTTTTTATTAAAGTGCATTACACTGAATGATCTTTCGCAATATACGGCAGTGGGAAAAATAGACAATATTAATAAAGCAATTGTTGCCAAATCTTTATATTGGTTTATTTCATTGTCAACGTATATTTCCGACCAAAATTTTTGAACCGAAATATTATTAAAATGGTTATTAAGTATTTGATCATGACTAATTTCTAATAATGCATATTTTACGTTAGCCCAGTTAATTAATCTCAATACAGAAAATGATTTTAATCTATTTTATAGTACTATGAAATTTTCATTTGTCTTCATAATAAAAGGGGAAGATACAAATGAAACAGTTTTAAAAATATTCAATTCGTCGAACCTTTCATCAAGTTCCAGATTCAGAGATTTAAGACACTCTATTATTTTAAGTTTTAATTTTCATTTTGAAGTTGTTTCTGTCATATTATCTATGAAATCACTAACAGAAGATAAAATTGAAAAATTGTTATTTTCAACTTCTGTCACAAGGCTTTTCGCTATAATTTTAGTTTGTCAATGATGAGCATGGTTTCTATAATATTATTGTTAAGTTACTTTTTTGTAGTTTTTAAAAAATATATTTTTTCTTTAAAATATTAGTACTATTTACTATTAAGTCGCTGGTGGCCGCAGTAAAATCCACTAGTGGCCGCACTTGAGAACCACTGCACTAGAGGCTTGGAAAAATTTGTCAATTTTAGTCAGTTTCGATGAATTCGCGATTTGATTATTTTTTTCGGGATTCTGAACTTCTTAAAACTACTTTTTGAGCAGGATCAAGTTCAATTAGCGAAGTGAAAAGTAGCCTTGTGAAAATCAGTCAAAAAATCATTCACAGTTAAGGCTTTGCGGCGCCCCCCCGCATTGCAGGGTCTGCGGGCGCGGTAGGTACGCCACTGGTTAGTTCTGAGAAGTGCAATCATTGTTTAGCTTACTTGCACTTAGCCTGTCGTTAATCTTTGAAACCACTTATACCGGTCACACGGTCTCTCATGACTAGAGGTAGGATAGCCAAGGGGGCGCTCATTGTTCCATTGTTGTAAATCCTTTGTAAAAAAGGTTCGGCAAACCTTTAACAATGCATTTACAACATTTGAACAATACGCGGCACCTTCTGGGTCCGGGCTTTACTCATGACGCTACCCGGACTAATCCGATCGTAATTACTCGGCGGCTCATTTTAGTATACGTAACAATATTATATATGCTATTAGCCAGAGGGTATTAAGGAATCTTTTCAATACATGGATTTCAAAAATTCACTTTTTATCAGTGTGAACACTAAAAATATGAACGAAATATAATAATTTAAATTTATAACTACAATTGTTTTTGATATTTTTTCCTTCTTCGGATTACCGTCCCTCAAAACGTGCCGCCCTTGGGCGTAGCATTAAGGCGAAACCACACAGAGCGGTATGGGACGTCATATGTTGTTGACTTCTCGCTGTACAGGTGCAGAATTAATATGTTTGGGTGGTCACACGTGTATGCATATCCATATGCAACTGACAAGTTTCTCCTACATTTCTTCAAATATGAGATTCACCGTTATTGATCATTGTCAATCAAGAATAAATACAAGGATAAAATAAACACTTCAGGGGATGATTTTTGGGACTGTGTACTAGAGGTTGCATTACCGGTTTACCGGTAAATCACAAAAAAATCACATTTGATAATTACCGGTAATTACCGGAGATGATTTTTTGGTGAATTAAGGACAACTACAGGCATATTATAACGTAAGTTTAATGTAGATATGCATGTTAAATGGGGAGTTTTGTTTTTCGACTTTTGGCAACACAGATAGATGGTGTGTTACGTGTCACAATGGTGTCAACTGTCTTCAGAATGCGGTGACCGAATGCTCCGATGCAGCTGATCCTAGTTGTTTTGAGACAGGGGACGAAGAATATTCTATGATCATTAGTATTCAGATCCATATTCTACTATGTTTGCATTGATTACATTCTTGTTTATATGTATTTAATAAAACACATTTGTGAATTATAGATTTTATAAAATACATATTTATTGATTTTTTTTTTAAATCCATATTTATTGAATTTATTTATATGTAAAGTAAGATCAATAGTAAATTTGTATAGAAGATCTCCTTTAAAAAATGATAATCTTCAAAAAAATATAAAAGACAAATTAGGAAAAGAGCTTACTTTGTATCTAGATTGCAAAACTCGATGGAATTATTTACTGAAAATGCTGGAACGACTTTATGAAATTAAAAATGCGATCTTAAAAAGTTTGATTGATATAAAATCGGAGATAAAAATCGATAATATTGAATTTGATAAAATCTCTGACATAATATTGGCATTACAACCGGTAAAAATAGCTGTAGAAGCTCTCTGTCGTGAAGACATAAATCTATATAAAGCCGACATAACATTGAAATTGCTTGAAGAACTGTCTAAATACAGTTCTTTTTTAGCCATGGAACTTAAAGAAGAGCTTATGATTCGAATAAAGGAAATAAGAACGATATATTCCGACGTGGTTAATTATCTTAATGATCCTGATACAATAAATGATTTTGATGAATATGGAATATTTAATATAACGAATAAAACTACAATAATGGAAAAAAACATAGATATAACTAAGTATGAATTTTTGAGGGATGAGAACTATAAAATTTCTGAACAAAAAGACAGTGAAGGAAATGAAATAGAAATAGTCGAAATATTAACACTGGAGAAAAGCTTAAATTAGCAATAAATAAAAAATTAAACGACAAAAATAAAGTGGATAAACCGAAAAAAGATGTAAACAATGTTATTCAGAGAGAAATGTCATATTTGGAACTCAAAAAAATTCGTGGCAAATATTTAAACATTGCATTTCAACATCTCATGACTTGCCGAGCAACAAGTGTTGAATCAGAACGGGCATTTTCATCTGCGGGACAAATATGCACAAAAATCAGATCAAGTCTAAAAGACGAAAGTATTGATATGATTTGTTATAGTATATTTTAATTCTGAAAATTCATTGTACCAAATAAAATGAACATTTTTTAATAAACTCAACAAAAAACCAATAAATTGTTATATTAATTTGTCTTTCACTTACCGGTAAATAACCGGTAAACCGGTAATGGGAACATTTATTTACCGTTTACCGGTTATTGCAATTTGACGGTAAATTGCAAGCTCTACTTACTATATATGTTTGTTTGTTCGTGATAGTCAGTTTAATAAAATAAACAAATGAGTTTTCAAATAAATTTATATAAAATAAAACTATTCAAATAAATTTAATAAAATGTTTAATATTAGATTAGTCATGTTTAAACGGATTATATTACAAATACCGAGCGAAGCCGGGTAATACAGTTAGTGGCTTATAAAATTTAGTATGATAAAAGGTTCGTAAAATATCACAGTATTAATATATAAAAACAACCCAAGAAGACGAAGAACAGTCCAAGCTAGCAAAGACGCGTTTAAATTTTGGTCGTAACACGTACGCAGTGGCGGACTGGCCATACAAGCGAACATGCCCGATGGCATGTGGGCCCCACTATCTGTTGGAAAATATGGGCCCTAAAATTAAATAACTTTCACGTGTGTAAAAATTTATAGGATATTGCACTTTGGGACATAAAGTTTGGGTATTTCAACAAAACAAATTTCTTACGATATACACAAAACAACTAATACATGCTTTAACAGACCAAGGATCGGTTAACTTTTTTTATTAGGCTCGAAATGTAAGTTTCAATATTTGCGTACCCCTTTTGCTGGGCCCATTTCCAACCTCAAGATTATGTATATACCAATACCTATGTATGTAACAACTACCTACTGAAATAAAAATGGGAATAAACAAATTTCCGTGAATAATATAAACTGAATTGCTTAAAACAATTTTGATAGGACGATTCATCATCAACCTTCGATTTAAATTTACTTCATACTTTCAAAGTAACATTTGATTATACTTCGACGATATAGTAAGATTTCAATACAAAATTTTAAACAGTTTCCGAATATAAAATCTATTCCTAATCTATGTAGACACATCCATGTATAAAGAAATATACGATAGGGGCCCCCTTCAGATTCAGATTTTCGATTAACATTAATTGAAAATATTATGCATTGTTTTCAGGGACGTAATTTGGGGGGGGGGCATAGGGGGGCACTCGCCCCCCTAAATTAAGGAATAGTGTGAATTTAGAAAATATTATGAATTTACTGATTGATGATATACTACGAATCTATGAATGCTACGTTTATTTCTTATGTATGTTACTTTTGGGTAAACTAATAAAATAATCGCTGCTATGTGCTTTAAAAAATAAAGATTTTATTATTTCGAAACAAGTATATTTTGGTTTTTAAGTGATATGCCTCGGGTAAAATTCATAGAAATTGTTCATCCTATGGAGCGAATCGTTAGAAAGGTCCCCTTTACTTTATTTTGTCTCAAAAACAGATGTATAACGTTTATTTTTCCGAAAGTTCATATATTTTTTGTTTTCAGGAAAGGTTTTAAATTAATATTTTACTGAATCGGTTCAATAACAAATGATTTTATTTCTCGTATTTTTATTTTATTTGCAGACGTCCATTCTCTCCCTAAACAACGAATGAGATGGATTTAAACTTCATGTGTAACGAATTCGGTCCAAAAAAAGTTTTAGTTATTTAATAAAATTGCTTTCTGACCAAAACCTTATCAAATTTAGTACATAAATAATACAAATATAGATTTTCAGCTTCATACGTTCAGGGGTGTGGATGGGTGTGGATGCGAACCGAAAATTTAAAGAATGTAGCCAAACTCCCAAAATTAGTACGCCAATATGGGAGTATTTTTTGCGTGAAACATCGGGAGAGTTTGCAAAATGCAATTGAACGTTTTTGAAATATGCAATTGAACTTTTTTTCTTATAAATTTGAAATCCCGGTGATAGCACCGGGATCCCGGCATCGGAAATTCCCAGCACCGTAATCCCGGTGCTGAAGTAACCTTCCGGGATTGGAAGCACTAATATACATATATAAAATAATAAAAAGACACACAGAAACACACACTCAGACACACAGCGCCGCACACATTTTTCTATATAATGTAAATGTGATCAGTGATCGATTCTGAGTTCGAATTTTCGCATGATCACAAAACTTTATCTATTGTTATTACGTACATACATATGTACATAGATAAAGTAAAAAGACAGTCGGTAGAAATTAAGTTAATTGATAGTTTTTTAGTGACTCAGTTTGATGGTCGATTTTTGTTGACCATGTGACCAAAATTTTCGCCTGCGGCGCTTTTTTGGCTTTTTACATAATATTTTTTTAAAAATAAGCTTATTTTTTTCATATTTTATAACTCAATAAGGTGTACAAAAAATATTTTATTACGATATAAAAAAGATTTTTTGAAAAAAAATTCAATTTGACCAATCTACGCCTGCCCCCCCAAGAAAAAGCTGAAATGACGTCTCTGATTGTTTTCTACCGAAAGTAAAAGCCGCTTTTATGTTGCATTATTTTATGATTCTATTTACCTAGGACAAGGGTTAAAACGAAATATACAATGTAATTAATGGATCTATTTTGCTTTTGCCATTTTTCTTGTACCTAAATTTGTTTTTTATTAATTTATTTTTTACCCTTGATTTTAAGCGTGATGGAAAGAAGAAAATTTTGTTATATGGGGGGGGCGGGAGGACAATTTTTTTGAACCCTGGGTGGGCCCCCTTTGACTCCTGGCATACACTAATTTCAGTCCCAGTCCGCCACTGCACGTACGTATGTACATATTATATGTATGTGTATATATATATATATATATATATATATATATATATATATATATATATATATATATATATATATATATATATATATATATATATATGTATATATATGTATATATATATATATATATATATATTTATATATATATATATATATATATATATATATATATATATATATATATATATATATATATATATATATATATATATATATATATATGCTGCTAAATGACCCCGTCCACCGCAATTGTAGCATTGTGAACTCAGTCTTTCTCGGTTTTCACGGTTTCTCACGGGCCCCGTCACCCTGGGTTCGTCGTCCTCTCTAATTTTCTCGCACTGCGTAACTATATATATATATATATATATATATATATATATATATATATATATATATATATATATATATATATATATATATATATATATATATATATATATATATATATATATATATATATATATATATATATATATATATATATATATATATATATATATATATATATATATATATATATATATATATATATATATATATATATATATATATATATATGTAGGAATGATTTTTAAACGAGCCGAGCCGTATGTATGGTTTGCCAAACTGCTAGGGATAAAGTGTGTGTGGTATGCATGGGAAAGACCGGATGCGTGTTGTTATGGTCACTTGTTGGAGAACGAGCCCGAAGATAACATGTACAATAAATAGTCTGACACTTAATCTGTGCGTTTCGCTTGGAATCCTTCACATCCGGATCCTATATATATATATATATATATTGAAGAGTATTCAAAGGTAAGTGGAGTCAGGTCGAGGTACAAGAAAACACGCAGGCAGGTTCCAACTCTTTATTGCTGCTCGTCCGGTGGAGGTCAGGATCCGAATGCCACCGATCGAGAGCGTACCATTCTTATATCATAGAGCGCTCAGCGCATACACGTATTATCATTGGTCAGGGAGTCGGGTGCAGCCATTGGTCGCAACGCCCGACTCCACCATTGGTCGGCGTCACCATGACGTCACCGGTCTACGGGGCGTCTCTCTATGTAACGTTACAATATATATATATATATATATATATATATATATATATATATATATATATATATATATATATATATATATATATATATATATATATATATATATATATATATATATATATATATATATATATATATATATATATATATATATATATATATATATATATATATATATAATATATATATATATATATATATATATATATATATATATATATATATATATATATATATATATATATATATATATATGTACATACGTCACCATTGGCAAAACATATTGATCGAAGATTTTATATTCTTCGGGTAACATTCAAATGAAAAATTGTGGAGATTCCTAATGAAAATGCTATAATGTTCCTGAATCTCATTCCAGGCGTATTTGTTTAATTTTTTACGTAAGTATAGTATTATATTTATTATTAACATACTAGGCCCGGTCTGAAGTGTGTCATAATGTATACGTACAAAATGACAACGCGACATAATGTCTATGGAAAACATGATAACGGGACATATGTAATATGACATTCATATGTTCAAAAACGAACTTTTTAACGAAAAACACGTACAAGAATTCAATAAAACGTTTGATGACGAAGATCTATACATGTCCTTTGACATATTAATAAATATTAGATAAGGCAGTCTAATCGAAATTTAATCATAAAGATATATTTTTCAGATTCGACATAACTTTAAGAATATAATAAATCCAACATTCGCATTTTCACTCCAAATGAATCTACACACAAAAATGTAGGTATGCATGTATGCATCTACAATGTTCATATTTATCATATAGCCCAGCGGTGCCAAACCTTTTTTGACTCGCGTACCACTTAATACATTTCGCTAAATTGTACCACCATATAAAAATGATTGTATTTCATGAAATTTGTTATTGCAAGTGTAATTATATGGTATTTGTTTGGTAAGGAATGTGAAGACAGGGTAGACGCAATGGATATGTTTTGTTAAGAAATTTTCTCGAAAAAATTCATTTGCAGAGTCACAATTACATATAATGCTCAACGTATAATATACATATTTATCTACTATTTTGTCATTTATCATTACTGATAAATGGTTTTAATAAAAACACAAAATTACAATTAAACATATTTTCTTTTCTTAATTGAATCACCTTTCGAAATAAATTTAAAGAGATCATTGTGCTTGTTTCGGGGAACATTAAAATTTTGGTTCAAATGATGCAAGATCTTAAGTCTGGAGCTGCATTCAATATATTTCTATATTTGTCTTTTATAAAAATATATGAAGAGAAAGCTCTCTCAGCCAGTGCAGTGTTAGTAAACGGCAACAAAAATTTAAGCGCTTTGTCAGTAACCTATTCATATTCTACATTAATATGTAGCCAAAAATTAATATCCTTATTTTTTACTAGCCTCTTTTTACTTCGCTTTCGATTTTTCGTCTGATTTTTTTAATTCAGCTTTTAAAATTTTAAAGTTCAATGAAGTTCTCCTTTTCATGATGAAGCTGTCCAAACATGTTCATTATCAAAGGGGTTTGAAATCCAATTGTTTGCTTCTTCAAGTTTGGGGAAGTACGGCGTAAAAGACTTTTCAGCCCTATTAAATATTTTTTCACGTACATCCCGAGACAAACGAATCTTGATTTCAGATAAGAAATTATGTAATGTTTCAAATACTTCAGGTTGATCATATTCTATACACAGCTTCCAAAAGTCTAATTTCTTAATTATACTTTCAATTTTATCCGCAACATTAAAGATCGTTATCTGAAGTTCTGAAGTGTCAAATTCAAATTATTTATTTATTGGAGCCCTAACGCGGTAAATTTAAAAATGCACTCCAAAATCCATGCCGGATCATAGAAAACCAGTATCGATTGCCGGATT
Source organism: Arctopsyche grandis (assembly GCF_051622035.1). Taxonomy (NCBI): domain Eukaryota; kingdom Metazoa; phylum Arthropoda; class Insecta; order Trichoptera; family Hydropsychidae; genus Arctopsyche; species Arctopsyche grandis. The sequence continues at coordinate 25,885,365 of NC_135357.1, forward strand.
TGCGATCATCGACTTTACATATTGATGTCGACTATGATTAATTAAGATAATGTTTATTAATTATATAAAAATATTTCTATTTTAATGATTTTAAATCATTCATTCATGCATGTCCGCCATTACTGATATTTTTTCGCGTACCACCAACCATCAATCGAGTACCACCAAGTGGTACGCGTACGGAACCGCTGACATATGCAATGCAATGTTAAATTTTCAAAAAGTTCTCGATTGCAAAATACAGATGGCTCTCGCATCAATTTTCCGACTTCAACTGCCGCTTAGTGACAAAACCACTATAACGTTTTTCATTCCAATGTCGAATTATCATTTGTTTAAATATCATTTTTTGTTATTAAATTGGATTCCACAACTGGCAATTGGTACGACGTAATTGAACGAAACGCAACGCGATTATTAAATATTTCTTTTGACCAGATGGCACTGAAATGATATCGTTTTTCATCAAGTCACCAGGGGAGGACATCCATACAATACAATCCAACACAATTTTCCTTTCTAATAAATAATTAGCATTTCAAGCTTTTAAAATTTTATCGTTAAATTATTAAAAACTGGCTGAACCCGGCATGCGTTGCAATGCCACAATAAAACAAGCAATTCCCGTTCCCCTTCCCGTTCTCGTTCCTGTTCCCGTTCCCGTTCCCGTTCCTATTCTCGTTCCCGTTCCCGTTCCCGTTACTGTTCCCGTTCCCGTTCCCATTTCTCTGTGTTTCAATAACTAAATGTTTCAGTTTCAAATTAATATTAAATAATCAAATTAAATTACAGTAATGATAATTTGTCAGAAAAACGCAGGTGAACACATTTGAAATTATTGAATTGTTTGTTTATTTTACCCTAACAATGCAGGTGGCGACGCGAACATATTTAAAATTATTGCGTTGCAATCCCACTCATTCCTGTTTTCCAGTTCCCGTTTTTTGGGCAATTTTTTTACAGAAACCATCGCGGGCAAGCACACAATAACTCATGTTTCATCGCAATCGGTTAAATGGTATAGGAACGCATACGTGACAGACAGCCAGACAGACAAACATTGAAGTTTATATATATATATATATATATATATATATATATATATATATATATATATATATATATATATATATATATATATATATATATATTATATATATTAGTGCATAAACAACCTCGAAAGGAAAAACCTGAATTATTCCAGCATCTACAAACTGAAAATTCGATACATACAATATCTGTGCACACGCCATCGATATATTGATTTTTGTTATTGTTCTTGTATATTTTTGTTATGTTTTTGTAAATCTCTTCAACGCCCCTATATTGGACGGTTTGTTGTTCAACTTTTTGCGTTTTCTCCAGAGATGAAACATTATCGAGTTCTTTTTTCTCGAGGTGAGTGAGGTGAGTGAGGAATCTTTTCAATTCAGGAATTTCAAAAATTCACTTATTATCAGTGTTATTTATTTATAAAAAAAATGTGAAATCTATTTTATTTATAATAAAATGTAAAAACACAACACTATATGTAGTTGATCCGCTGTAGGAAGAGACTTATGTAGGAAAAACGTACATGCTGTTTCTTACTCGCCTCTCAACCAATAGCATTTCGTGCAGACAGTAAAACATTGAACGCGCGAAATGTTATTGGTCGAAATGAGGTGACAGCATGTGCGTTTTACCTTTGTAAGTGTCATCCTACAGCGGATGGACTATGTATAGTTAATTGTTTATAGTAAAATGTTAAAGAAAACATAATAATTTATATTTAAAATTATTTTTGTTATTTTTCCTCCTTTGCAACATTAAGGCGAAAACACACTGAGAGGTACATACGTTGCATGTGTTTTTTTAGTCCTCGTGGCTCTTAGCTAGGAAAACCGTTCCTTCATTTCATTGTTAATTCGTACGATCTTATAATTTCTCCTATATTTCTTTAAATATAGGAATCACCGTTATCGATCACTGTCAAACTTATGTTAATACAGGGGTGATTTTCAGACTGGGTGCCGCAGGAAAAATTATGCGTGCCAGCGTTTTTTTTACATGTTTAAAACTATCTAAAAAAACCGAGTGCCTATCAGTGTGGCTTGCCGTTACTTGCTTGCTTACCCACGGGCAGGGCTGACAAGGGGGGGGAAGGGGGGGTAAAGTTAAAGGCCCGGACTACTTGACGGGCTCGTGTCGGGACTAGGGTTTCTGATCCGGCGACTCGGGACAGACATTCCCGGGAATTAACGGAATTTTTGTTGTGCCGTGTCCCGGGAATTCTTATCTCGAATGCCGAGAATTGGATTAAAAAAAATCTTGAAAATATACAATATTTTACGACTGCACGAAAATATTGCATATTTAATAATAAATCGATATAATAAATCGGTAATAATAAATCGAATACACAAAGAATCGTAAAATATTCTCAAAGGTTTGTTGTTTAGCAGTAAGTGGCCAAAATACTTACCGATGAATTATTCCTAGAATTGAAAATTAAAATCGAAGAAAGAAGAAGCCTAATACTGATTTTTTAACACAAATTTTAAATAATTCTCATTTTATACTGAACAAAACATTCTTAAAATGTTGTAATAAAAATGAATGTATATCCTATGGTGAAACTATTATGAAGCGAGTATATCCTTCTTGTATTGACGATTCCACAATGGAAGAAACTCTTTTTGATTCGGATGAAGATGAAAGAATTGTGTGTTTGGCGATGAATGAAGAATTAAATAAGGAGTTATCAAAGACAAATATACAAAATAACGTAAATAAAAATAACCTTGACTTTTAAAAATAAATTAAATTATACATGCTGACAGGAGAAAAAACTGATAATTTAAAAAAATTGTTTTCGTCCCTTTTAACAATAAAATCAACTTCGACCGAAACTAGGCTTTCGGATTCTCATTTAAATATTTTAATATTTTTAAGAAGCTACTTTAAATAAGTTTGCTTTTATAATTACATTTTTTCTAGTTAATAGATATATTATGTATGGTTTACTTTTTTATATTTTGTAATAATAATAAATAAATACATATTTTTTTTATTAATAAAAAATATATTAAATTGAAAATGCTTTTTTACATGTGTCCCGGGATCCCGGGAATTCCGGGAACGATCATGGACTCCGTCACATGTCCCGGGAATCGAATAAATCCGGGAAATCAGAAACCCTAGTTGGGACGTCCGACTGACAGATATTGATATTTTATATTATTCTATAAATGTTTATTAACTTAAATGTTCTGTTAATGTAAATGTTTATTATTTTTCGATCCACGCATTCATTATAGATATCACAGTGAAAATATATTTTCACTGACGTTTCAGTGAAATCATAACCTGTTACATTTTCAGGGTTGGTTTTATTCATTTAAGATTAGATTGTTAGGGTTTAAAAAATAGTTGCCAGAAAGCTGACAAGACAGAAGCAGATCCCGTAGCTGAATAGCGCTGAAAACCTGAGAAAAACCGTCACCACGCTATTTCCAGAACACGAGAACATGCCATCTCAAACGTGGGAGATCGACGAGGCTGAAATTCCTACCATCACATAGAGCGAATTGAAGAACGCGTGCGTGGATATTATTTAAGGGTTAGGATAGGTTAGGTTAAGTAAGGGTTGGCCCTTTTAATTTTAGATTAGGTTGTTAGGGCTAAATTTATAGATTTAAACGTTGTAAATTCATTGTTTGAATTGGTGAAAATATATCTTCACTATTGAAAATATATTTTCACTTGAAATATGCTTTCACTGTAACATATACATACATATGAAATATACAGTTATTTAAAAGTATAGCTACCAACATACAGGAATTTTTCTAATAGTTCTGATAGATGTTTCGCATTTTAAATATGGTGACCGGAAATATGCACTCGAGATAGTTGCACTCTCGAGACATCCAAACTTTTCAAGATGCTCAAGGAGAACTAACGCAATAGAATTCCACAAAAAAGTGTCAAGGGTAGATGTATGTTATCCGAGGATGCTTAACCTTTTTTTTTGAAATTTTATTGCGTAAGTTCTTTTTGAGCGTCTTTGAAAACTAGGACTTCTCAAAACTGCGCTATTATTCAGTGCAATTTAGTACATCTTTCCGGGAACCATTAAATATATATTATTATTATTTTTAAACATACATTCGACCCGATTCGAGATTAACGCCATGCTAATACCTCGCTCGTTAGGAAATGTGACGGAAAGCTGTCAAGTGTGCGGAGAGCCGCCATCTCCCAACCGCTGTTAGGAGGAGGAAGCGACATTTTCTCGATCTCAGACTGCAATTGGGGTCTGACGAAAAGGGCGCAGTCTGCATCCGTTTCGCATACACCCCTGTGTGGACGAACGGAATAAAAGACAGCGCGTGACTCTAGCCACCATTTTTTCCGATGAGACCAATGCACAGCTACACCACGCGCCCCTCATAAATATGCGCCCACAGCGACGACCTCAGGCCGCAATGTTTGTCCAAGCTCGATTATTCACAGCCGTTCACCACACCAAATCCCTTATTATATTCATAGTCGATTTCGTCGCCACCGCTCGCTCGCCTGTCTCGCTGATCGATTCATTTGCATTTTGTTATTTTAAGTCCGTTCTCATTATTTTTCAACTGCAGACGAATTCACCTACATGCCGGTGACATCGAAAGTCGCTGTATTTGTATGTGCGTCGACGGTGAGTGCGACAGTTGCAGTCGCATAATAACCAAAGCGAAAAGTTCACATTTGACCCCATGCGCAAGATGCGCAGAATGAGGCCCAGGATCAAATTGACGTTTATCGTGCTAGCTGTCGCCTTTCACGTGGGTATCAATTATCAATTTTGACATTTTTTTTTCAAATCCATCATTGGCAAAATTTATTTTTTCTGAATTCAAAGAAAAAAATACATTTTATTCAGTTGGAGCACGTCTAAAAAGTTTACAGTTGAATTTGGGCTATTTGGCTAAGCGATGAATGAATGTAGACTTTTCTATTTGCTGACTGTTATAAAGGGCCCTTCAAGTATTACGTAAGCAGATTTATTACAATTATTTAGCCCCTCCTCCCCCTTGTCAGCAAAATTAAGCAAAGCTCTTACCCCCCCCCCTCTCATGCTTACGTAAACATTGGTACCTATATGCAATTTTTTTTATTGATTCATGAGCAGCAGTTATAAAATAGCTTCTTAGCGAGTACCTTATTATTTGTGAGAATCCCCGAATATGTGTTTGGTTTTCAAGCATAGACAAAGTGTGGGTTGCCAATGTGTAAAAAAAAATAATAACTGCTGCTGACGTAATCACCATCTCGACCCCCCCCCCCACCCCCCATGTCATCAAAAATAAGCAAAGCAAAGACCCCCCCCCCCGCCCCCCTATAGTGCTTACGTAATACTTGGACGGCCCCTAAGTGATTAGTAATCTTTGGCATGTGGCATTGCTCATGTTTGTTTAATTTTCAGTTGAGTAAACAGCACCATTCATCATTACGATCCAATCATTAGCAGTTTTTTCACTAAACTGAGAATAAAACGTTTATTTTCAAAATTTTATCTGAAATATCAAAGCTTAAGCTCATGTACTTCATTTTTAAGCTAGCTGTTTTTTCAATAAGTAGTGGGTATAATTCATCCGATGTAGGAAAACACTGAGGTAAAACGTACATGCTATATCTTTCTTTTCTTAATAGCATTTCAAATCGACAATAGAACACTGGTAGCCAGGAGTCATTTCAGCTTTTCCCAAAGGGGGGGGGGGCAAAATTTTTGACCAGTAAGGAATGACTTTTAAGGGGGGGGTGTATTATATTTAAAAAAATGAGTGTATATGAATTTCAACAATTTATTTTAATAATTTTTTCATTTATGTATTTTTTTTAATCAATAAAATTAATAATTAAATAATTTTAAAAGATAAATGAGTTTTGCAAATATCTTTCAAAGCAAGCCAAACAACAAAACAAAATATTTTTGCGAGTTAACATTTTTTTTCTGGGAAAAATCGACATGTTTACACCTGACAATGTTCTAAAGAATTTCAATATTCGATTTTTGTTGGTTTAGTATTTTAATTCAAATTCATAATAATACATTAAACAACATGGAAGTCCCGTTCAAATCTAGGGGGAGGCGGCAGCCCACCCCAGCTCCCCCCCCCCCCACAATGACGCCCCTGCTGGTAGCCAATCGAGCTTTTATTAGCGTAGTTCATTTTTTCAGTCCTATCCTACTGGCCAATTTTTTTTCTATAGATGCAGTATTAGCTTTGAGAGTATTATTTTAAAACTAGTGTTGTGCTCGTTGATTTCAACGGGTGGTTTCGGAAAGGAATTGATACATGAATTAAAATAAAGTTATATTTCATATATAAATATAATGTAAGGCAATTTATAGGCGCACGCGCACGTATTAATAGAAAAAGTTGAGTGCGCGCATTATACGCTCACTGATCCAACTGATGAATGATTGAATGTGTGTGTGTCTTTGTGAATGTGTGTATGTGTGTACACTCCCGCGCAGTGCATCTGACGCTAACGTCACCTGTCGCTCGGCGCTCAATATCAGGAGCACATGTCAGACGCTCCACATTCCCCCCTTCCCCATTACCCCACTTCCCCGCTTCCCGCTACCTCGCTTCCCCGCGTCTCCTCGACACGATCGCTTGTCACGCCACATCCCTATAGCGCAGAGCATCGTAACCTGTGCACCGCGGTAATATGTGTTCTCCGAACAGCACTTCGGCCTAATGCATGCGAGTGAGATCGCGTGTGAGGGAGAAAACCGATGTTAGTTAGTGTTTTGTCCCTACGCATATACGGAATAACTAGCGACTGCCGATGAAGTACATACATGCGTATGTACATATGTACGTAGCTGACAAACTCTATGAGTCGTAAACAATGTGTGCCACGAATATCCAAAGATTACGATGCTCTGCTATAGCGGATGCTTAAAATGCACCCATTAGTCAGAATGTATCGTCGTTGCTCTAATTGGTCAAACGTTTTAGTCCACGTGGACCACGCTGATTGGTTGTGCGCCTCGTTCGCGTGTATTTATTTTATTGAATACTAGTGATTTTACCCGACTTTGCTAGGTATTTGTAATATAAACCGCTTAAAAATGGCCAATCTCATAGTAAACAATTTATTTGAATAGTTTTGTTTTATTCAAATTTATTTGAATATTCATTTGTTTTTGTTTTATTAAATTTAACGTCACGGATTCTAAAAACCAACGATAGTTACATACATACATACAAAGTCTCTTTCAAAATTATATATTAGAAGATTATACCAGAATCCGGCGCCCCCCGAGCCTTCGACCCCAGCGTTCCCTGGGGGCCTTCGCCCTCGCGCCCCCCGGGCACGGGGGCGCGGTTTCCATGTCGTCATGGAAACTTTGACTTGTTTAAAAAGTTCCCAACGACAGTTACATAAATACTAGGAACAACATACAGAGATATACTTCTTCTTCACGTGCCATGTCCTCCCAGAACGTCGGAACTAGATGTCCCATTCCTACTTTATCAATGGCTGCTTGGAATAGTGCTCGGGTGCTGGGGCCGTACCACTACCGAAGATTCTTTAGCCAAGATGTGTTCCGCCTGCCCCAACTGGCCTACGATTTTCCCCTGGATTATAAGGCGCAGGAGATCGTATTTCTCATTCCGCATCACATGTCCAAAGTACTCCAATGTACGCCTTTTTACACTTTTGAGCACTTCGACATGCTTTCCCATCAGGGCTAGCACCTCGGCATTAGAACGACGTGCCATCCATGAGATTCTCAACATCCTTCTGTATGTCCACATCTCAAAGGCATATAGTTTTTTGCACGTGGCATCTGTCAGAGTCTATGCTGCTGTCCCATACAGAAGGATGATTCATTGCAGTTATTTATTTTCAAAAGATATGAGAAAAATTACAGTTTCTTAATTGATATTTTATCAGTGATATAATATCAGTCAAGCAATTCTTTATAAGTCGAAAAAAAGGTTCACGCCCAAAATATAAACTAAGCTTGAATAAGACTCACTTGGCGAACACTGCAATAAAACATTGTACGTACGAAAAGGACAACATGTACGTTTTACCTAAGTGTCTTCCTACAGTGGATGGATTATAGTAGGAGCAGAGTCAACGAGAGAGTGCCATGACAAGTTTGTGCCCCCCCCCCTCTTCCCGCTCAATTATTTATTTTTTTTAATTTAATTTCCATGATGCCATTACAGGTTTTGTCCCTAGGCGACATCTATGGTATTAAACTTGTATGTACATTTATAAATTTATAGTTCATAATTTTTACTTTATCTGCATATGTATGTACTTAGTAAGACTTCCAATCCCGGGATCCTGGGATCCCAGTGTTTTCTGGTAATGAACAATGGTGGGATGAGCAATGACAGTCATAGTCCAATTGTTTGCCATCCGTTTTGACGCTGGCTTGCCGTTTCCACGAAATGGTATGAACGGCCTGTATTGTGTCGCAGATATTTTGCTCAACCGCAATGATATTTGAAGCATATTTTAACTCATTCGAACTCAGAATCGACCACTGATCACGATTTCGTGATCTAGAAAAAATGTGTGTGTGCCTGTGTTTCTGTGTGAGTATGTTTATTGTGTGTCAGTGTATTTTGGGGATTTTTTGAACACTGTTCGTCCTATCAAACTGAAACTTAGTATTGGTTAATGAAATTTTTATCGATACACCATAATTTTTTTTCAAATTTTTAGGTTGACCGGAAATGGTACCTCCCCTTATAGTTGTCCTCTTTCTTTTTAAGTTTTTGAATTAAATTATCTCCCAAACCACTCATCAAATCGGACTGAAATTTCTTACTTGTAATAGAAATTATTAATATTATACCCCAATATTTTTTCCTAAACCGAAAGTAGTACTTTTAATTTAGAGAATCAAGGTTTTTTATGTTTTTCTAAGAAATCCTTTAATTTATTGAACTGAAATTTTACCAATTTATGTATAAAAGTTGGTAAGAATCCGTCAACCAGAAGTGGCAGTATACTCTTGTTCAATTTTTTCTTCCACTATTTTTTTCGACTCCTTTAACATGTGCGCTCTTCACGTCAAAATTCAAGTATAATTGTTGTATCAATGTGATAAAAATAAAAAAATCACTAAATATAATAAACAGGAAGCGGGATTTTTTTCCTCTTAGAAAAGTCAAAAATGTTGTGACAACGATTCTTTTCACGCCCTGAACATATTTAGCTGAAAGTTTATATTTGTATTTATATTTCTTTTTGTACTAACATAGATTTGATAAAGTTTTGGTCGGAATTCGTAAGCCGGAAGTAGAACTTTAGTATTGTGTAAGTTTTCCTACATTTGTGTTCAATTTGTATTGAAAATGCTCATAGTTGGTATGTACATACATATGTGCATACATATGTATGTTCGATTATCGATTTTGTTTTTTATCCTTCTTATATTCCTCAAATACAAAGATAAAGTCGTAGATTGGTCACATCCGAATTTTTTACATAAAGTAAATGTAATTGGAGTTTTTTTTTATATTAGGTGGATTGTTTCGATGAATAATTACTAGACGGTACAAACTACATACGTATTTGTAAAAAACGAATCAAAAAATCAAAGCGATGTTTTTTACTTTATTTAATTACATTTTCGGATGTGTTTTATTTAATCTTAGAAATTTATGGATGCGAACAGAAAATTTAAAGAATGCAGCCAAACTCTCAAAATTAGTACGCCAGTACGGGAGTATTTTTTGCGTGAAACATCGGGAGAGTTTGCAAAATACAATTGAACGTTTTTGAAATATGAAAATATGCAATTGAACTTTTTTTTCTTACACATTTGAAATCCCGGTGCTAGCACCGGGATCCCGGGATCGGAGATCTACTTATTGAAGTAACTTTCCGAGATTGGAAGCACTAATTAGCACACAATTTTCCTACTGAAATTCATTTTATTTTTTTATTTACAATTTTACCATAGTGACATTTCAGAATAGCCCCAAGTCGTCACTATGGCTAAACAAAAAAAAGGATACAAAAAGTTATGAATGCCAAATAAAACATGATATCAGCATATTTTGGATTAAACAAAACCATGTTGAGGAGCTAGAGCTTGGCCAAATAAATACATATGTACATATCTACATATGTATGTTCAGATTATATAGAGCAAGGATATTATTATTGTCACTCCTAATTTAATATTAATAATCTAGTCTTACTGAAAATGATTTATAATTTAACGGCAATTTAGCACAAAAAATTTATAACGTGATGCAGACCCAATAATTTGTAGCAATATTATTTGTTCAAGTGATACCCACATGCACACACAACGTTGTATCAATATCTTGTAAAATCGTTTCAACACATTCCATTATGATGATGAAACATTATACATATATTTCATAGGTTGTTGAATTAACTTTTAAATAAATGTAATATATGAACATTCGTATGCATTGAGAGTAAGGTAAACATCATATACATACATATGTACATACATGTGCATATCTATGTTGAATTCGCCTTTTATGAAAATGTTTAAAATAATAATTCTTACGTAAGTAAGCACTGCCTTAAAATAGTTTATGTAATTTATGTATTTTCCATATACTTATTAAAATAAATAAATTTTGTCATTTCAGTCAATTACCGGAAGCGGGCTATTTCCCGCCAGTCTCAACAGAGGAAAGCCGTTGGGTCTTTTGACCATGCACGCTGAACAACTTCATGAATTAAGTCCTCCTATAAAATTTCTCCCGAGTATGTCGTTTTCAAGTAAACCATTTTTCCCGTCAATGCAGCTTCCATTGATGACACTTCCCACAATACCAGAGGAAGATGAAGAGGTCGAAGCGGCCGAATCAGCATTTTCAATCCCACAGTTTCCCTTTGATGTACCATTCACTTTCCCAGCATTTCCCGTCACGAACAAGCCAAAAGACGATGAGATTGATACGACCCCATCATCGATTCCTAATTCACCACCATCCGACAGTTATGTTTTGAATATGATTGATCCAGAACTTCCCGCCTTAGAGCCCGGAAATCCTGTAACAGAGAAGACTTTGAATGATCCTAGTGATGAAATTGAACTATTCGAAGTGTCAGCAACAGTTGAATCTATTGATAATTTTGACAACATTGCTATAGTTGAAGAACAAAATATTTCACCAAATGGAGAAAGTATCTCAGATGTGAATCAAGGTGATAATATCGTTGTGCCTAAAGAAGAATCTTCTACCAAAGAAAACGAGAAGTCAATAAAACCTCAAGATACTTTGGAAGATGTGATTAATAATAATCAAGAAACAACAACAGAATCACAAATAATACAAGTAACGTCAGAAAACCCGTCAGGTTTACAATTAGAAAATAATACAATGACATTTGGAAATATGGAAAAAACTTTGACAACTGAAGGATCAGACCAAAATGACTCTGAAAATCTTCTAGTTCAAGGACTAACTTCACCGTTATTCAATAATCAATCTGAATTAGTTACCAGTGAAATAATCGACATGAAACATAATGCAATGCCAACAGATCAAAATGAATTATTGCCAATGTCTAAAGATGACATTCCAACCTCTATTGAAAATGCAACGTTAATCGACTCAATTACGAAACCTGAGGACTCCTCACAGGCAGATCAATCCGAACCTTTGGAATTACCAAACAATGTTAATGTATCGGACACAAAAACTGTGCAAGCTATTTTGTTGGTGGATGAAAACTTAATTCTTTCAAATAATAATACTTCAATAACAGATGAATCAATTTCAATGAACATTGAAGATCAAAACAATATGACTGAAAGTATTTTTAATGAATCCGATATTCACAGTTCTACTATTTCAGAAGGAGAAAATTTGACGGAAAATACAACCGACAATCCAATAGATGAAACTACACCAGTCAATGTTCAAATTGAAGATTCTCAAATTGATCCAGTTACTGAAACGAATTATAATATCATAAACACCGATATTTTACTTTCTGAAAAAAATAAAGAAATTACTGATGATATTAGCACTGTAGAAATAGAACCAAAAATTGAAGAAGATGGAGGTGGAGAGACAAACACTCTAACCCCAGAACCAGAAGATGCCAAAGTTATGCAAAAAAGTAATCCTGATGCCCAAAGCATGTCAGAAGTGAACCCTATTAACATAGAAGATGAATCAATTGTGCAAGTTATACCTTTGAATGCCATCGCAAAATCAGACGAATCACAGTCAACTCAGATATCTGAAAATATCTCAGAATTTCCAGTACAGGATACTAACGAAAATTCAAATTTGATAGAAACCCCAGAGCTCAAGGAAAATAAATTATTAATTTTTTTAAATGAAACTATCATTCAAAATCCTACAGAAATAAACATAGATAATACAACAAACATGAATGAAGATGTTGCATTTCAAGATTCTGCGAATAATATTTCAGCTATTGATTCAGACAGTATTATAATTGAGGAAATCAATATCTCAAATAAAACTGAAGAGATTATATCAGGCAATTTAAAGATCTCAGATATACCTTCTGAAAATCTGTCGAACTCTACTGAAATATCCGAAACAATACCAGTCACTGTTGAAAATAAAGAAATAGATACTTTAACTATTGTTGATGAGTCAGCAAATAAAACTGCATCTCAAATAGAATCCGATGAAAATCTGTCGAACTCTACTGAAATATCCGAAACAATACCAGTCACTGTTGAAAATAAAGAAATAGATACTTTAGCTATTGCTGACGAGTCGGCAAATAAAACTGCATCTCAAATAGAATCCGATGAAAATCTGTCGAACTCTACTGAAATATCCGAAACAATACCAGTCACTGTTGAAAATAAAGAAATAGATACTTTAGCCATTGTTGATGAGTCGGCAAATAAAACTGCATCTCAAATAGAATCCGATGAAAATCTGTCGAACTCTACTGAAATATCTGAAACAATACCAGTCACTGTTGAAAATAAAGAAATAGATACTTTAGCTATTGTTGACGAGTCGGCAAATAAAACTGCATCTCAAATAGAATCCGATGAAAATCTGTCGAACTCTACTGAAATATCCGAAACAATACCAGTCACTGTTGAAAATAAAGAAATAGATACTTTAGCTATTGTTGATGAGTCGGCAAATAAAACTGCATCTGAAATAGAATCCGATGAAAATCTGTCGAACTCTACTGAAATACCCGAAACAATACCAGTCACTGTTGAAAATAAAGAAATAGATACTTTAGCTATTGTTGATGAGTCGGCAAATAAAACTGCATCTCAAATAGAATCCGATGAAAATCTGTCGAACTCTACTGAAATATCCGAAACAATACCAGTCACTGTTGAAAATAAAGAAATAGATACTTTAGCTATTGCTGATGAGTCGGCAAATAAAACTGCATCTCAAATAGAATCCGATGAAAATCTGTCGAACTCTACTGAAATATCTGAAACAATACCAGTCACTGTTGAAAATAAAGAAATAGATACTTTAGCTATTGTTGACGAGTCGGCAAATAAAACTGCATCTCAAATAGAATCCGATGAAAATCTGTCGAACTCTACTGAAATATCCGAAACAATACCAGTCACTGTTGAAAATAAAGAAATAGATACTTTAGCTATTGTTGATGAGTCGGCAAATAAAACTGCATCTGAAATAGAATCCGATGAAAATCTGTCGAACTCTACTGAAATACCCGAAACAATACCAGTCACTGTTGAAAATAAAGAAATAGATACTTTAGCTATTGTTGACGAGTCGGCAAATAAAACTGCATCTCAAATAGAATCCGATGAAAATCTGTCGAACTCTACTGAAATATCCGAAACAATACCAGTCACTGTTGAAAATAAAGAAATAGATACTTTAGCTATTGTTGATGAGTCGGCAAATAAAACTGCATCTCAAATAGAATCCGATGAAAATCTGTCGAAATCTACTGAAATATCTGAAACAATACCAGTCACTGTTGAAAATAAAGAAATAGATACTTTAGCTATTGTTGATGAGTCGGCAAATAAAACTGCATCTCAAATAGAATCCGATGAGTATCTGTCGAACTCTACTGAAATATCCGAAACAATACCAGTCACTGTTGAAAATAAAGAAATAGATACTTTAGCTATTGTTGGTGAGTCGGAAAATAATACTGCATCTCAAATAGAATCCGATGAAAATGATGAGCAAACTGAGAAAAATATGATTAATCAACCGTTGCTAATTAATGAAAGTTTATTCAATTCTAGTTTATCTGTAGAAAATTTAGTAAGGCCACAAGATATTGATTTTGATATAATTACTGCCGATAGTTCAAATATATCCCCAAATGAAACTTCAATTCCTGTCATTGATCCAATTTCAGAGACTAATAACACTGCTGAAAATATTTTCGAACAAGAACAAATAATTGATATGCCATTTAAGGTACCATTAAATAATGAAAATCAAACTATCATTGAAAAAGACAAATATCCCAATAATACTATCCAGTCAAATGACACTTTAATTCCTGCCAGTGACCACATTTTAGAGACCAATAACAACACTGAAAATACTTTTAAAAAGGAACAAATACTTGATATGCCATTAAATGATGAAAATCAAAATATCATTGAAAAGGACGAATATCCCAATAAAAATATTCAGTCAAATGATACTTCAATACCTGTGAGTGATATAATTTTAGAGACTAATAGCACCGTTGAAAATAGTTTGGAAAAGGAACAAATAATTGATATGCCATTAAAGAATGAAAATCAAATAATGATTGCAAAAGAAGAAGAACACCCCAATAATACTATCCAGTCAAATGAAATCCAAATGATATTATTTGAAAAAGATCTGAATTCTATATCTGAAGAAAGTTCTAATAATGATATGAACTCACCAGATAGTGACAATGATACAGCTGAAAGTAGTACCGAAATACTGAAATATGTAGAATTATCGAATATTGATTTGAATAAAACTTCACTAAATTCAAATGAAGAATTGAAAAACGTTACAGATGAAATTGAAAATTTAGCAGAGGCAACCACTTTAAATGTTGAAAATTTAGAAGATCAAAATATAATTACCTATGAAATACCAACAAATTCAACATTGGAACTAGATACTGTAACATCCCAAAACAATTTCATTACGAATCCCGAAGGTATAGAGGAATTACAACAAAATGCTACTACCGTGGATCAAAATACTCAACAGGATGAAAAAGAAGAATCCACTTCAGAAGCGACTGAACCTCCTAAATTACCTATTGATTATAATAACGATAAAAATATTACAGAAGAAATTCCAGAATATATTGAAGTTTTAAATACAACTATTGTAGATATAAACGAAACTGCTTTGGTAGAGACATCACAAGGTATAGAAAATAATGAATTTAATATTATAGATATATCTCCACAACTTGACCCATTAATTAAAGATAACGAGGACATAATTATAATCGAAGAAGTTCCAATTGAATTCAATATAAATGAAACGACAACATCGGATGCAAATATATCTGAACCAATTGAAAATTTAGAAGCAACTTCAGAAAGACAAATTCAAGTTCCAAATATAGGTGAATCGTTACAAGTTAAGGTTGAAATGGAATCTTTACTTAATAATACAGATATAACAATTAATAGAGATTTTGAAAGTGTTCTCGAATCACCTATTATTGAAAATCTTACTTCTAACATATCAATCAATGAAACTGCTCTGACCGATGAATCAAAAGATCCAATACCTGAAATAATTCTTGTTGATGAAACTCTCAATGAAAATTCTGTGAATAAATCTAGCACTGATGTAACAAATGAAGCTACTACCGAAATTAGTGAAACTTCTACAGAAACTAAATATGAAATACGAATGTTTCCAAATATACCTGAAAAACCACAGGATGATTCAGAGCAGCAAGTAGAGGCTGAACAATTAAAGCCTCTAGAACCGTTACAAGTTTTAATTACGAACCAAACTGCTGAGGAAGATATATTGAAAGTACCAAACCAAGACGTGCAAAATTTATCATTTTTAAATGAAACAGATACATTGAGTGAGGGAACTATTATTTCGAGTGAACTTAATATTATAGAGTTAACAAAAGATGGAACTATCGAGGAAATGCAAAATGAGTCATCTGAAATGTCTACAAATTCAACTAATTTGATCGATGATCCTATAGAAAATATTATAGACACACGTGCAGATGTGCCAAATGTTGTTGAGGAAAATACTACTGTAAGTGATGATTCTCAAAACGAAACCTTGGTAGAAATACAATATGTGCAAAACGCCGATGATGAACTGACAACACTTTCAAGTTTAGAAAGTTTGGATATAATAGATTTAAATATAACTGATAAAGAAATGTCGAATATTTTAAGTGAACCCACTAAGTTAATCGATGTTTCTCAAAACGAAATAAAATCTGCACAAGAAATTGAAAATGAAACAACGACATCCAATATTTTAGAAAATTTAGATATAGAAGGTTTAAATACAACCGATAAAGACATTAAAAATTTAACAGAACAAAACTTATCAAAGCTTACATCTGACGAAAAAACTGAAACTGAAGTAGTGCAACCTGAAATTATTAAGGAGGAACCCATTTCTTCTAATTCGGAAATTGAAAATGAAAAATTACAAGGGGCCAAAGAAGAATCAATGATTTCTCAAAACACAACTGAAAAAACTCCATTAGATGAAGAAATTGTAAAGATAAATAACACAACTTTTAATTTAGATAGTGACAAAGCAATAATAACGAACATTACAGACATTGAACGTCAATTTACAGACGTTCATATTGTGACATTACCAATCGAAGGGGTGACGATGGAAAAAGCCAATGAAGATATTACATTATCCATAGAACCCTCTAATGTGAATTTAATTAATGATTTACCAAAACAACAAAATGAAACTGAAAAAATAATTGCTGAAACATCAGTAGAACAAATAGTACAAAACGTAACAGAAATTGAGATTTCGCAACTACCAACTAGCGAAACACTTCCAAGTTTGAATGGCGAGACGATCACAACTCTAAACAAAACTGAATCATCCGCCAACGACCCACAAATAGAAATATTGAACAAAATCATATCAGAGATTCCAATCGACAAAGAAGCACAGCAAGTTGTTTTACAAAAGTCGAATGACATTTCAAACCAAACGGTATTAGGATTATCACCATCTAACGATGATAATAATTCCACAACAGTTACCGTTATGAGAATGTATGAAAAATTGTTGCTGAAGTATGTTTTTAACGGCCCAGAAGCTTAAAATTGAGATGATTACGTAATTTTTAATACTTTTAATTAGTGTACGTCTATGAATTATAAATAAGAGATTTAGAAAATAGTTTGTATGTATTTAAAGAATATTTCCTATCGCGAATATTGAAAATAGCGTTGAATAATAAACATGTCAGGCTGTACATTTTTTTCGTTATATTTAATATGACTTTTATTATTTACATTTTATTTACATACATTAATGTGGAGAATGTGGAGAGTTTTTTCATAGTGGGAGGGGAGGGATATGGACTATACACATCGTTTACCTATATTCTTAACAGGAAATCAACTGATACCACAGGTCAATTCTTTCTTGTACTTCAAATTAGCTACACATATGTATGTATACGTCCATTACGAAAAAAAATTGTTGCTACGAGTGAAATACATATATGTATGTACATACATACATATGTATCTATCATTTATTACATTTTATTGTACTTTATTTAATTTATTTTTTTATAATAAATATATTTTCAAAACAAATATTTATTTAAAAGGTTTTTAATTTACCAATTCTGAAGAATATGTACGTGTATACATACATATAATATGTACATATGTTCATATGTACGTATCTATGTATTTAAACACTACTCAAGGCGAAGTAAATAATTGATATCTAATTTGTTTACACATTTTCTATCTTAGACGTATGTAACGTGTATATGTATATGTGTACATATGAGCATGTTAATCCATATTTATATATAATTTAAACAATATCAAAAATAAATCATAATATATAAACTTCACAAAGAAAACATAAAGAACTGATTGAGAAATAATAAAGAAATCTGAAAGAAATAATAAAGACTTGAAAATTTTATATTTAGTGCCTGATTGAGACGTCACAACATTTTTAAACTTGCCTATATACATATGTATGTATACCAGTGGCGGACGGTGGGTGTTAATACCGGGTGTGCTGTGTATGCCGTAGGGCATAGGGTATAAAATTAGCAATTAAAAAAAAATACTCGTTTTGCATTACAAAAATGTTTAATTTATTAGTTATTTATACATAAGTTCAATGCGACGTTTCTGAGACATAAACTTTTCAATCACGTCTGCATAGAATGTGTCTTTCTGTTTTAATTCCACCAATAACTTTTTTTCTATTGAAATTAAGCTAAGGCCACATAATCTATCTTGACCTTGCGTACCTCTATAGCAAGTTTTTATTCTTTTCAGCGCCGAAAAAGAACGTTCTGCTGAAGCTGTACTGCTTGGTATCGTTAATATTAATTCTCCCAGCTTAAACACCTCTTTAAAACCAGATTCGAGGTTATTTTTTGTCATGAATTGTATTAATTCATGAACAGGTTTCTCTGAAAATTCAGAGCTGGAATATAGCACAATGAGTTCGTTTTTCAATCGAATATAATCAAACAGTGATCCATAAAAATCTTTTAATTTATTAATTAAAACATTTGGAAAATTTTCTTTATATTCGTCATATTTATCATTACAAAGAAGGTGAAAATATTCTAATTTGGAAAGTGAAGAATATCTACATTCGACTTGTGCGATTATGCTATCAACTATTTTGAAATATAATTGACGAAATGAAGTTTTATCTTCTACTTCTGAATAATTTTTTAATCTTTGTGGCCTACGATCATGATCATCATTTTTTTCATTTAAATAATTATTCCATAACATTTCAAAATTATTATCCCTTTCGTATTTCAGTTGCTGCAAAACATCATTAATTTTTTTACAACAATATAAAACGTCCGAAGATTTAGATTGAAGAATGTTATACAAAACATCAGTTATTCCAAACAGTTTTGAAAAAAATTGAAGAAGTTTAATTGTTTGAAAATCCTCTAAAAAGCCTAAAAACCCTCGTGCTTTTATAACAGTATCTGTGTCCCATAATTCACAATTTTCTATAACATGTCGAAAAAAATCTGTAAATTGACTTCTGTATTGTTGTACTGTGCTACTTAAACGAGATGTAAAATTCCACCTTGTGGGTGAATACTCTTTTGGAAGATTTTGAAAAGTATGTAGACAATCCATTTAAAGTTTGAAAAAATGATTTACTTTCTTTAATATCAGAAAGACCTTGCTGCAATACTAAATTCAATACATGAGCATAACAGTGTGTAAAAAGAGCAAAAGGATAAGCATTGAGGACTTTGGATTGCAAACCATTTACGTGTCCACTCATTACACTTGCTCCATCATAAGTCTGTCCAACCGATTTGTCTTGAATTTTAAATTCTTCAACTATGTTCACCACGTGACGGAATAGACCATTAGATGTTTTATCAGCACTAACGTCTGTAAAACTAATAAACCGTTCATGTACATTGCCTTTACATACAAAACGTAAAACTGTTGAGAGCTGTGATTTTGTCATTATATCTGAAGTTTCATCGAGAATAATAGCAACAAAACTTGCTGACTCTACTTCATTTTTTATATGAACTTTAATAACATGAGCGATTGCTTCGATTATGTCATTTTGTATACTTGGAGAAGTACCACGAAAGGTAGTAGCAGTATTTAAATGAGTATCTAAAACAGAATCATATTCTCGAAGAGCATTTAGATATTCAATGTAATTGCCTTTGTTTACGGAATTACATGACTCGTCGTGACCTCGCAGGGACAGTTCTTGTTTTCCTAGATAGATTATTGCGTTAATAATTCGTTTTAAAACATCTCTATTTTTATTTACTTGTTCATTATGTCGACTTATTTCGGCTTTACGTTGACTGTCAATTAATACGTCGATTCGTTGTTTGCCAAACATTTGTATGGAAAGAAATGATTGAACGTGTGCCTGCGATCCTTCGTGTTTCTTCAGTGCTGCTGTCAAATGGTTGAGATCAGCAAATCCTTCTTTGTTCCACACATTAATATCTTTGGAGAACAATAAACATGGCCAGCAGAAAAGTTTGGATCGAATTTCACAGCCTGTAATCCATTCGAATTTTTTATAATTTGAAACGCAAAAATGTCTAGTGTAAACTTTTGTTTTTTCTTTATGCAAACTGGATAAATTTGGAAGAGACGGACACGGTTTCCCATCTTTAATTATTTTTAATTTTATCTCAAAACTTCTATTTGAAAACGGAATAGTTAAAATGTCTTGAACACTGTTAGCCATTATTAGTTATTAGAGGTATGACTGAGATACGAATGACCATAAAAATACGAATGTGCGAAAAAGTACGAGACCACGTGTCGCATCGCATTCGGTCAATTGCCGAGTGGTGCGGTGCGGTGCGGTGCGGTGCGGTGCGGTGCGGTGCGGTGCGCGGTGCTCTGAAGTCGTAGCACACCGTACGTCTTAATATCGCGAACAAACCTATACAAGCGAATATCCGCCTGCACACTCCAACCAAACCCACCAATTTGCTGCACGGCATAGGTATTCTCTCGTCGCGGCGCACAAACTACATACACACATCACACAACACGCTGCAGACTGCACACCACACCATACACCATACATTTAGCGCACGCGGTAAATACACCATACACATCAATGCCTGTTTATACAACAACACATTATTTTGTATTAAAATACTACTTTATGTGGTCTTTGGTTTTCACGGGTGTGCGCCGCACACCTAGCACACACCCAATATACGCCACTGATGTATACATGCATACAAATATATGTATATGTACAAAAAAGTTTTAAAACTAATTCGTTTACCTATAAAAATACAAATTGTACAACACATACAGACAATCATACGTAGTTGCATATAAAATAAATTCTTAGTGTATCATATTTTACATTAGCATATACATATGCATTATTGCACTAGTTAACGTACCGGGGACAAACCTCATGATTTATTAAAATGGTCAAAGGAGTATATCAATTGAATAGGTTAAAAACATCCATAAGCTTCTTGATTTTTATCACCTGCGTCTACACTCATATACGAGTATATATGTACATAAATATATATATGTATACAGATGTATTCGAAAAAATGTTTGGTTTGCAATAAATTTTATAGAGTAAACAACCAATAAAACACTGTGCAAACTTATTGCGACAAAAGCATTGGTATTTATTACGATCAAATTTCGAATGGAATTTTTTACAAATCCAGAAAATAATTATCTAGTTTGACGAAAATGACCTATGTATTTAGTAAAATATGCACGCTTAAAAATCATGCTTAATTGAGTTTTGAAACAATACAAACGAAAAATATAGTGATTGTTGAGTTTATATTCAAACCAAGCATTCAAGTCTCCCAACTTGTAATTTTTACTATCGTACATATGTATGTACATACATGTGTGCATATTTATTTATTAATTTATTTATGTAAGATATAGCTTATTAGCTAATTATATTTAATCATACAAATAATAATATATTCATACACATGCATGCCCATACACATACGCGCATACACACACATGCACACTTAAAATAAAAATAACTATTTACACATTAATACAGAGATGTAGCCTTACAGCTACCTGAAATTTGTCAATATTACTTATATTTCTAATATAATCTGGCAGCTTATGATAAGTAACAACACCTATATAAAATATGTTTTTTTACTCTTATTTAATTTTATATTCTGTACGGTTAATTTATTGCTGCCTCTAGTACTATATTTATGAAAATCTAGGTCTCTAATAAAATATCTATCGTAATACCTAGGTAAAATATAGCTTATAAATGAAAACCAACATACATATTTTCAGAGTATCACTAACGTTCATCCAATATAATTCCTTTAAAATGGATCTTATACTAATATACCTATTTACATCCAAGATACTCCTTATGGCTCTATTCTGTAATTTTTGTAGCCTATCTTTAATTAACAAATTCATCAAGTACATTATACATGCATTATACGTGATGATATGTACATATGTAAGTATGTATGTATGTAGACACATACATATAATAAATATAAATTATTATACTTTAAAAAATATTCAAGAAATGTACGCAAAGGTTAACTTTTAAACAACAATTAAAATTCTTGAATTTGCAATTAAAACAATGACGGAACACTTCACTAAGTGGAAAATTCAAATTAATCAAACCAAAACAGACGCTATATTATTTAGTGTTAGAAAGCATAAGCCAAGTTCAGATCTGAAAATCCCCTCTGGAGAAAGTCTAAAATGGCAGTTGGTAATAAAATATTTAGGAGTAACGTTCGATAAAAGAATGAGATGGGCACCTCACATTGAGGCAGCGAAACGCAAGGCGATGCGAGGTTTATCCTCAATATACCCAATATTTAATCGCCATAGTTCTTTATCAACTCAAAATAAAATAAAATTATATCGCGCGCTCATATTACCATTATTAACCTATGCTTCACCTGTATGGAATAACGCCTCAAATACCAACCTTTCCAAACTCCAAATAATACAAAATAAATTCCTAAAAATAATTTATAATACACCCATATATACTAACTTGAAAAAACTACATGCCATAAATAATATTCCGTTTGTTACAGACATTACTAACAAACTAACCGGTAGATTATATGACAGAGTCACTAATAACCATACTAACACAGAGTCACTAAGTCTCGGTGATTACAACAAAAATTTGTGTTTACACCTTCAGGTATAAACACAAATTACCTAAACGCAATCTGGTTTAGGTCATCGACTTTAGAGAGTTTTTAATTAATATTATGTATTAGATGTATTATGAGCATTTATAAGAATTTTAAATATGTTTTTGAGCTCTTTTTCATTATACTTTAACATTAGAATAATATAATACTATGATTACTAACAAAATTAAATTAAAATTGTAAAATAGAAAATGATCATTAAATCAGTAGCTATTAAAATAGATATAAGATGTATTGTGAACATAATTTAGTAATAATAAAATGCATTTAGAAATCAAAAAAACATCAATTAAATGGAAAATATCTTTGTTTCAAGAAATAGCCATAGAATAACCACGGGAATCTGGTTTTTGGTAAACCCGACATGAAGCATTGACTATACTTCTAAAATTTAGCATTGAATAATATTTTTAATAACTTTTCAAGTAAAAAATGTTGCCATATCGGATCGTTTTCGGTATTGTAAAGAAATATTGTCACTAGCAACATCGTTTCCACCCGCATGCGTTTCTTTGTTTATGCCAGATCACGCGTTAATAAAATCTGACATTCACTGGTGTTTTGATTTCTGGATTTTTCAACTGGCTATCTTTCACTTGGCTTCCTGATTTTTGTTTTTTCCCTTAGACTGACTTTTTCTCAGATATATGTTTGTCCCGGCTTTAACAACTTGAACATCGTTCATAAACAAATATTGACCCCTTTCTGTTTTCAACCCCCTCGGTCCTCGCCCCTCGCTCCAGGTTCATTTCAGTCTCAGTTCATGCGTGTCTGTTGACGTTTACCTAACCTAACCTAATCTTAAATTAATAAATACCGACCCTAAAAACCTAATCTTAAATGAATAAGGCCAACCCTAACTTAACCTAACCTAACCTGACACTTAACTTAATAAGTGTTGGTTGCTAAAATATGTTTTTTTTAATAAGTACCGACCCTAACAACCTAATCTTAAATTAATAGGGCCAACCCTAATTTAACCTAACCTAACCTGAACCTTAAATAAGTGTTGGTTGCTAAGATATGTTTTTTTTTGTAAAAATATTGATGAAATAAAACTTTCAAAAAAAAAAGATTACGATTAATTTAGATGTATATTACGGTGTGTTGACTAGTGATTCTGATTTCTCGATGATTTTCATTTCTCGAGAAATAAGAATTCTTTATTTAACTTCTTAAATTTTGATAAATGAAAAAATGTATATAATACAGTAAAGTATCGTTTATTCGACATAATTGGATTCAAGAATACAAATATACGTTTTCGCATTATTGGTATGTAATTTTAGACGTGTTTATTTATTACAATTATTTTTCACCATCGAACTATAAAAATCGAAAAATCGAAATTTCAACCAAACGCGCAAAACGATCGGAAGAATGTAGGATATCAGCGACACTGATTTACAAGTAGGTATTTATTTATTTATTTAATAAACAGAGAGAAACTTACAGCTAAAACCAAGATAATAAAATAAATAGTTAAACATAAGCCAATTAAAAGTTTCTTCAAATAGCATAAAAATGAAAAATGAACTTGCTATGAAGGCCAATAAAAAAGAAAAAAAATAACAATACAAAAAGAAAATAGTGACAAATTTGTAAATAATAGTAGAAAGTAATAATAGATTATGGTGAATAACAGTAGAAAATTAATCAAAAAGGATTAAGGTAAAAAAAAAATAAATAACGGGTTGAAAAAATCAATCTTGCAAATAAGTTCCTAATAGTAATTAAACTATCATGAAATATGTCAATATTCACAGCTAAGCCATTATAAAAATTGCACACTCTGACGATATAAGAGTTTCGACGATAATTAGTGGAAGTAATGGAAGCACGCAAAAGGGCCCATTTGCGTAGGTACCGATTTGGTACATATAAATAAAACTTACTTAGAATAGCAGAGCAGTCGATGTCAGGTAAATAAAAACTAATAAAAAACTTGTTATTTACGAGCGATTGATTGCAACTGATGTCATCTGAAAATTGTTTGCTGTCTTCCTGTTTATCCGAATTATTCAAAAATTCAGATATCCGACACCTCATCTGCACCATTTAGGTTGAAAAATTGACACTCAACAGTCTTCTGTATTACATATTTACTAAATTCTCCGTCTATTCAAACTCATGCCATTGTATTACGTACATAATGTTAATAATCAATATAATAACACTCGCTTTGCAATGCGTATTAATATTTGTATTTGATCAGCTCGTGTTAATCGACAGCACCTAAAGATGATTGTTGGAAATTTGTTGTTTTTGTCAATTATAAATATGTATAGAAATTTGTAGGAACAACTGAAATACGAAGCAATCAACTACGTATACATGAACACCTGTTTCAGTTATCCATGTGTACATTATTTAAAGTTTATTAGTTTTTAAATTACATTAACAACAGCACTCATCCATTCTTCATCCTTACTTTTAGTTCAATTCTGGAGATTTCTGAAACTTATAGCTGATTTTTTTTTGTGTATGAAAATGTATTTTCACTAGCAACATTTGAAAGTATGATTTTGTTCAAATATTATAATACATATGTACATATGTAGCTAACACTGAACAACAACAAAAAATCCGGAGAGGACACTAATCAATCGTTCCTAATTTTGATGTTTTTTTGTTTGCTTACTCCCGTTTAAGAGATATGAGCGTTTAAAAAAATGGGAAATTTTTACAAATTTTTGAATTAAAGGCTTTTGCAGTCTTAATTTCAAAATCTAGTTTTGCTGTGCCAGAAGTGAGTATTGGAATCAATAGTTAAATGTTTTTTCTATCGATTGTGATTTTTATTGCTTCGAAATACTTATTATTAATTATCTTGCGAATTTTAAAAGTAAAAATATATATGTACTATTTTTTTACACATTTTTTTCCGTAATATTATGAGTTAATTCCCCAAAGTTTTCACTTTACCATATTTATAATAATTGGGTTTTATGTCAATATTTTTTGTTTTATCGAGACGTACTAATTCAAGCGGTAAATGATTTGTGATTCCTGATTTTTTACAATGCTATTCTATGTTTCACTTTGCTAATGATTCAGGCAATATTCCTAAATTCTTCCGATCGGTTTCAAACTTTGCCATTTTGCGCGGTTTGTTTACCGATTGAAATTTGAAGCGATTCTGATATTTCGATGGTGAAAAATAATAATAATAAGATTGTGAATATTTTGCCGACGTTGACGTTTGTTATTTTGTTGCTCAGTGTAATTAATACATACATATGTATGTACTTACATCTGATAGTATATATATATATATATATATATATATATATATATATATATATATATATATATATATATATATACATATATATAAATATATATATATATATATATATATATATATATATATATATATATATATATATATATATATATATATATATTTAACTATATATATATATATATATATATATATATATATATATATATATATATATATATATATATTTAACAAAAACAAAAAAAATTTTAGATCAGAAAAAAGTAAACTTTTTTGAATTTTGCTCGCGGGCCGCACCAAAATACTCGGCAGGCCGCGGTTTGCCCAGGCCTGTTATATGTAGATCATCTTTATTAATTCATCGTTATAAATTAGGAATTTTCGAGATAATAGTTTTTTTAAAAGTTACTGAGCATTGCACTAAATTGAATATAAACCCAGATAAAAATATGTCAGAAGAATTTGCAGAAGACTAATCACCAGCTTTAAATTTAGCAAAAAATTCATACTAAAATATCATTGATAATATTATAATGGAATTACTATATTGAATTGATAATATTATAATGGAATTACTATATTGAATTGATAATATTATAATGAAAGATTTTAATCAGTGGTGTAGTGCTAAATAAAAATGAACCCGGGCTTATGTACATAGATAAAGTAAAAAGAACCAGGGCAGGGTTTAATTTTTGGAACAGCCCCCCCCCCTCTTTTTTCATTACATAAAAAATATTTATCCTAATATTGGTAGTTCAAATATTTATAAAAAAAATCAAATGCCAATTGAAAAATATTCTTATTGAAATTATAATGTTTTTTTTTAATATTTTCTAAAAACTTCCTTCCATACACCCTCTTCAAACATCGTTGATTTTTCAAACCCATATTTGTGTGTCGACAACAACATATACTTTTAACAATGCCAAAACCAAATGTATGTCAAACAAAATAAATGTATACAAAAAATAATGTACTAAAATATAAAAAAATAAATGTATATAAAAAACTTTTGTAAAAAAACTCAAGTAAAATAAATGTATAATAAACAAATAATGTACTAAAATATAATAAATAATTAAATGAATATATAATAAATTAAATACAATTAATTTATTAAAATAAAAAGGCAATTTAAACAATATTTCAACAAAAAATGTACAAATGTGTGGGATTAAAACTTCAATCAAAATGATTTCAATGATTGGGGTTTCAATCAAAAAGATTTCAATAATTGGGGTTTCAATCAAAATTATGATTCCGGCTTAAACTAATATAATTAAATATATTACTAAGAGGTATGGGCCCGCCTTGGTATGTATGTGATGATCTAAAAGCGGCCGATACCTCTTAGTAATATATTTAATTACATTAGTTTAAGCCGGGATCATAATTTTGATTGAAATCCCAATCATTGAACATTGTAATTATACATAGTAATTTAATTATCATTTACAACTTTATTATAATTATTTACAAATTAATTTAATTATTATTTATAATTATTTTCATTGTTGAGTAATATCGCATCTAAATGACTTTAAAGGCACTTTAAAATCTCAATATGTAGTATTTCTAAAAAATGTAGTATTTTAAATGTATGTAAATATTTTAAATGTAATCTATGTAGTATTTTTAAATCATAGTCATCAAGTCCAGTTGCAACGATGTTTGAATCTTTAAATTGTATATATGCATCTACGGAACGAGAGCTGCTGTATTACAAAATAGATGAATATATGTATGTTTGTATTTACAGGACATACGTATTTTAACTAAGGATTTAAGCCGCCAGAGAGCATCACCCAAAGTAAATCCAATAGACTTTCAATTGACAGAATCCTGTAAACTTCCATATAAACATGTATCAACATCATAATTTATTGAAAAAGTTTAATTTGAAATTTGAGGTAATGAGTTGCTGCCGGAAATATGTATACTCATTTATGCCGGGAACCTTACAGTTTAGAACAGTTTATTAATACTAAGATTGCTTTAATGATTTGCTTTAAGAATAGTTTATCAATGTATGATTGTCCATAAATGAGTTTCTGAACTTTTCAATCATCAGATAAATTAAATCAGCTGATAAATTAAATCAGCTGATAAATTAAATCAGGTGATAACTAAAAATATAACTATCACTGTTTGATCTGTGTACATATATTAAGCTTGTATTGGTTAGAAAGTTTGTTTTGGAGAAATAAACAATGAAATTTGAGGTTATGGGTAGCTGTTGAACTAATTGTATGTGATGTATGTATGTAAGCGTATTGTAAAAAACGAAATGTATATAAGCTTATTGTAAATCATATTAGCAATTAGATACAACATAATTTCTTATTGAATACTTATCTCGCAGATAAAACTCAGTGAAAAGATATACTTTTAGCAGTGAAATGTCAGATCTGACATATTTGGCCAAAAATCAATATATATATATACATATCGTGTATTACATTACATGAAGCTAGGCGCCAAATTTGAAATTTATATATACATATGAGAGTTAAGACTATAAATATTTATATATTAGAGATAACGAGAACCTATAGAGAAAATTTTATAAAATATAGAGTGAATTATAGGCGTTTAAATAATTAAAATCTGATATGGCCATATCACGGCGAAAAGGTTGAAGATAGATTATAGTAGCTTGCTAGACGTCACCGTACCCAAAATTGTGGATATTTGATTCGCATTTCATACGATATTTTATCTCCAACGTAATGGCAGACGATGGCAGCAATATGGCAAAGTATGAAAACGACCAGATAAGAGATAAGAGATATAAAAAATTACCACTAACACGAAAACCATGTGAACTGTATAAGAGGTATGTAAAAATAAAGGATAACACTTTCTCAGAAATACTTGGAAATAGATTGTGACCAATTTCTAAATGAACTTAAATGTTTAAAACATCAATTATAAACTTTTTGCGAAGATAAAGATCCCAGGAGAATGTATTATATTGATATTTTAAATACATATACTGAGTAGATGGGATTTACAAGAATCCTATCCCAATGTCGAATTGGCGATACGTATATTTATCACAGTGCCTGCGACAGTGGCTTCGACAGAAAAGAGTTTTAGTAAATTAAAAATAATTAAAAGTTATATGAGATTGACCAGCGGTCAAACGCGGTTATCAAATCTGTATTATATAAATAGTGTATTATCAATAGAAATTGAATAAGCATGTAATATAAATTTTGATAATAAAATAACAAACTTTGCTAACGCCAAATTCACGGAAAATTCGTCTTCCGTTTATTCTATCCGTAATAATTAATAGTTAATTTGTTAATAATGTAATAGTTTACCGGTCTAGACAGATTTATGGTTTTAGATAAAGAAAAATTTATTTAAAACAAACGTTAGTAAACATTACAATAAATGATAAATAAACGACGAAAAAATAAAAATCACGAAATTTTAATTTATCTTTAAGTACACTGATTCCTTTTATGATTATTACTTTATCTATTTACGTAGTAACAATAGATGAAGTTTTGTGATCATGCGAAAATTCGAACTCGAGATTTTGACTGATTCAAACTCAGGATCGATTACTGATCACGTTTTTATGATCCAGAAAAAATGTGTGTGTGTGTCTGTGTGCCTGTGTGTGTGTATGTGTATTTTGGGGATTTTTTGAACACCGTTAGTCCTATCAAACTGAAACTTAGTATCGGTTACTGAAATTCTTATCGACATGACGTAATTTTTTTTCAAATTTTTAAGTTGACTGGAAATGCCCTTATAGGTGTACTCTTTTTTTTAAGTTTTTGAATTCGATTTTCTCCCAAACCACTAACTTAATCGGACTGAATTTTTTTTATATGTACTAGAAATAATAATTTTTATAATTTTATATTTTTTAAATATTTTTATCTGAACCGGAAGTAGTACTTTTACTCTAGAGAATCGAGGTTTTTTATGTTTTTCTCAAAAGCCTTTTGATTTGTCGAACTGAAATTTCATATATATCAGTTTAAGCTTAATACCAAGTTATATATAAAATTTGGTAAGCGTCCGTCGACCGGAAGTGGCAGTTTACTCTTGTTCGATTTTTCTTCCACTATTTTTTTCGACCCCTTAAACATGTGTGGTCTTCACGAAAAAATTCAAGTATAATTCTTGTACCAATGTGATTAAAATAAAAAAAAATCACTAAATTTAATAAACCGGAAGTGGGATTTTTTCCCTTCCGGAAGCTTCCGGAAGGAAGGTAAAAATGTTGTCGCCTGGATCCTGTCCACACCCCTGAGCGTATTAAGCTGAAAATTTATATTTATATTTTTTATGTACTAACTTAGAGCTGATAAAATTTTGGTCAGAATTTGTAAACCGGAAGTAGTATTTTTTTTTAAATAATATTTCATTAATTTTTCTTTATTTTATTTCGACTTTTTAAATTATTTTAAGCTTCTTGATATTTATGGTGTATAATAAAGATAGTGATTTTAAGTAAAATTAAAAAATAAAATCACCAAATTTAATGAACCGGAAGTGAGATTTTCTCCTCTTAGAAAGGTCAAAAATGTTGTCGCCTGGATCCTGTCCACACCCCTGAACCTATTAAGCTGAAAATTTAATTTGTATTCTTTATGTACTAACTAAGAGCTGCTAACGTTTCGGTCAGAATTTGAAAACCGCAAGTAGTATTTTTTTTTAAAACAATATTTCATTATTTTATTTTGACCTTTTAAATTATTTTTATCCTCTTGATATTTAATGTGTATAATAATTATACTGATTTTAAATAATAAAAAAATTTGAACAAAATCCGACAACCGGAAGTAGAACTTTTGTCTTGTGCAAGTATTTGCATATATTTGCGCTCAATTTGTATCGCTATCATAGTTATTAGTTCAATATCGAATTTTGTTTTGTAACCTTCTTATATTCCTCAAATACATAGATAAAGTCATGGGTTGGTCACACCAGAATTTATAAATACATAAACTCATTTATGGACAATCATACATTGATAAACTATTCTTAAAGCAAATCATTAAAGCAATCTTAGTATTAATAAACTATTCTAAACTGTAAGGTTCCCGGCATAAATGAGTATACATATTTCCGGCAGCAACTCATAACCTCAAATTTCATTGTTTATTCCTCCAAAACAAACTTTCTAACCAATACAAGCTACATATGTACACAGATCAAACAGTGATAGTTTTATTTTTAGTTATCAGCTGATTTAATTTTTATGATTGTAAATCATTCATTTCTGCATATCCGCCATTACTGATTTTTTTTCACGTACCACTAACCATCAACCGTGTACCACCACGTGGTACGCGTACCACAGGTTGGGAACCACTGCTCTAGAGTAAAAGAACTACTTTCGGTTAAGTTAAAAATATTTTTAAAATTAAAGATATACAATTTATAATTTATATTAAAAAAAATCATTCGTTGAGCCTTTTGGAAGATGATTTAAAGAAAAAATTAGAAAAATAGGACACCTATAAGGGGAGGTGCCAATTCCGGTCAATTTCAAAAAAAAATTGACGTCGTATAGATAAGATTTCAGTAACCGATACTATGTACGTTTCAGTTAGGATAGGTCTAACGGTGGTCAAAAATCCCCAAAATACACAGGCACATCCTACACATTTTTTTCTATATCATGAATAAGAGATATGTAAAAAATGATCAGTGATTCAGTCTGAGTACGTCATGAAAAGTAGTTTCAATAAATTGGGTTTTCCATAATTTTTAGTTTTTGCGCGTTAAGGTATAAAAGTATATAAAATGTTATTGTAAGTTGTTACTAGATTGATATGCGAGCCATAATCCGCAATTGATTATACCTATTTTTTACAAGGCTCTTCTATATTTCAGTTCACTAATTTATTATGGCTTTAAGATATTTGTGATATGCCGTTTCTAATTAATTCGTTTTCTGTCATATAAATACATTAAGTCCATTTGTAATAATTAATAATAATAATATTTTTTCTTTTTTTTTATATTTTATCTTTTTGTTTAATATTTATTTATTTAAAGTTTGGATCATAATTGAAACAACTGTCTGATCGCATATATTACAATTTGGTTGGTCTGTACTGCAACTTTTAAGTAAGCGAATGAGTCTTACGAATGCATAAGTGGTACACAAGATAACTGTCAAACTGACAGAAGGCTCGCTACTAGCTACAATTCATTACAATGAGTTATTATTATATTTATTACAATGAGTTATTACAGGATGGCGGTCGGTTTCTATTTGGAAAAAAAATGGGCTCACTGTCATTACTAAAGACCGAACTTTGCGCCGTTCATTGTTCATTGTTCGCCGTGCATTGTCCATTTTTATGATGAACCTTTTTTTTACAAACCTCTTTTTAGTTCAGAAACGATTTGGTCGTCTGATAAAGTGTGGGTTTTATCCGAGCGTTTTCAAACTTTGCCATTTTGCTCAGTTTGGTCATCAATATAAGTGGAAATGTCATCCGCCATTATAATATAATAATAATCAGAATAGACACGTTTAAAAATACTGTCACATTCATCATTTACATCGGTAGTTTCATTACTTTTCACCCCGCCATCTCGCTGTCAGATTTTAATTGCTTAAACGCCTATAATTTTAAGTTTAAGCCGAGATCATAATTTTGATTGAAATCCCAATCATTGAAATCTTTTTGATTGAAATTTTAATCATGAAATCCCACACATTTGTAAATTTGTTGTTGAAATATTGTTAAAATTGCCTTTTTATTTTATTTATATTTAGTACATCATTTTTTTACTACAGTTATTTTAAATACATTTATTTTTTTTACTACAGGTTATTTTTTACTTGAGTTTTTATGCTCTCTAGCTTTGTAATTGTTTGGTCTGTTTCCTGGAAAATAGAACCAAAATGCCCTGATTCCTGGAAAAAGCACGCTGCCGGTCCTACCTCTTGTCATTACTATTACTATTGTCATTGTCAATTTCTATTGTTAACCTATTAAAATTGATAATAGGAAGCCGTTTCGGCACCCTCGTGCGCCTAAGACTGTTTATTACTACGTTGCAATATGTCGTATTTGTATTAGAGCGAGAGGCAGGAATCAAGAAAACGATGCTGCCAGTCGTAAAAATTGGTTTTTACAATAAAAACTTCATCAAACTCAACATTTTATTGATTTTGGACATTTAATACTGAAAATAAGCAAATTCCAGACTACCTAATCCACAATACGCCATTTGCATCAATTTTTGATGCAATAATTTTCCTGTATATGTATGTACTTAATTTGTGATAAAATAAGTTCTGGTAATTGTCGATGCCAACATTTTGAAGATTTATTGGTAAATCAGTATACCGGCAAGGCAATCCTACTCCAGAAATGTCAATAATTAATTTCACCATCTTCAACATACATTGTTCGATAAGCCTTTCTCCAATTGTGTGAGGTGTTTTTGGCTTAGTAATATCTAGAGACACGTATTTTTAGCATGTATTTTTGTCAATTTTAACATTTTCATTTTAGCCTTTTAGGGCATTGAAAAAGTTCAATTTTAGCGTCTATTTATCATATATTTTTATGAAGAGTTTAATTTTAAATAATAAAGAATTTTAATAAAATGTATATACATATATACAATTAAAAGACAAAATCATCATCATCATTTACAGCCATACACCATCCACTGCTGGATGAAGGCCTCTCCAACACGCTTCCAATCGTCTCTGTTTTGCGCAACTCTCATCCATCTCACCCCGCACATTTTCCTAATTTCGTCCACCCATCTACCCTGCGGTCTTCCTTTTACCCTTTTGCATTCTCTCAGGTACCATTCAATCACTTCTTTTGTCCACCTTTCGTCCATTCTCCTAGCCACGTGGCCCACCCATTGCCATTTCAATCTCTTTACTCTATCCACTATGTCAACTACCCTTGTCATGCTTCTCACGCACGTGTTCCTCTTCCTGTCTTTCCTCGTTATGCCAAGCATACATCGTTCCATACTTCTTTGAGTGCATTGGATTTTGTGTAGCATCTTGGCGTTCAGTGTCCAAGTTTCACATCCATGCGTCAATACTGGCAAAACGCATTGATCGAAGATCTTCTTCTTCAGGCAGAGTGGCATTTTTGATTTAAAAACAGTATTCATCCGTCCAAATGCACTCCATCCTAATTTCATACGTCTCTTTATCTCTTCATGTTTACTACCAGACATGTCAATTATTTGACCTAAATATAAATAATTATTTACTAATTCTACTGGTTTATCGTCTAATGGGATGCTATCAGGCATGCAATAACTATTGAACATTAGTTTGGTCTTATCTACGTTAATTTTTAATCCTGCTTTTCTACTTTCCCTGTCCAGCTGTGTTAGTCTGTTAGTTAGGTCAGCTGAATCTCGAGCTATTAAAACTATATCGTCTGCGAACCGAAGGTGTCTCAAGAAGCGACCGTTGATGCTTACTCCGGCTGTGTCCCATTCCAAGTTCCTGAAAACTCCCTCAAGCACCGCATTGAATAACTTGGGCGAGATTGTATCTCCTTGCCTTACTCCTTTTCCTATTCTTAATCTATCTGTACCTGAAAAATTTTTAACCGAATCTGTGGCATTCTTATATATTGCAGCTAACAGCCCCACATAGGGTTCCGGCACTCCATGTGTTTGTAGAGCGTTAAGTACTGCATTATGGCTAATTGTATCGAAGGCTTTCTCATAATCGATGAAACCTAGGCACTATGGCCGTTGATATTCGTTGGCGCGCTCGATTAGTTCACCAACTACTTGGAGGTGGTCCATTGTGCTGAAATTTGCCCTAAACCCCGCCTGTTCTATAGGTTGGTTCTCGTCGAGGATATTCTTCAGCCTTTCTGTAATAACCGTCGTGAAGAGCTTGTAAACCGCTGGAAGTAGACTAATGGGTCGGTAGTTCTTAATATCACTTTTATCACCTTTTTGTGTATTAAATTGATCGTTGCGTTGTTCCATCCTTCTGGTATAGCTTGGTTCTGGATGCATTTGCTGAAAAGCCTAGCTAATATATTAATTAGGGGGGGGGCCGCCACATTTTAGTAAGTCAATGGGAATATTATCTTCCCCTGGGGTTTTACCGTTCTTTGCAGTTTTTAGCGCGGCCTCTACTTCACTAGGCAATACTTCAGGAACCCTTTGGCCGGGTGTCGATTTCGGAGCGGGAAGTTGTTCGTTGTTGTTCTCGTATAGTTTTGCATAGAGCTTGTAAACTCTGTCTATGATTTCTTCTCTATTCCTAATTATTACTCCGCTCTCTGATCTGATTGCGATCATTTGGTTTTTACCTAAGAAAAGATCCTGTTTGCACTTTTTCAGGCTTCGGTTATTCTTAATGGTATTTTCTATTAGCTTACTGTTAAAATCTCTAACATCCCTGACTATTCTCTTTTTAATTTCCTTATTTACTAGATTGTATTCTTGCTTATTATTATCCCTATCTAAATTCCTTTTATGCTTAATTAGGTTTTTTGTTTCCGCTGAAATTTTGCTAAGCTTAATCTGTTTCCTGAATCCACCTAATTTCTTACCTGCTGAGGTTATGACCGAGCTAATGATAGTGTTCAATTCCTCGATGTCTGCTTCTGGATTCAATTTCTCGTATCTATTTCCAAGTTCGAGTTCGAATTCCTTTTTCCTAGACCTTTGTTGGGCGAAATCTAGAGTGTTACTGCATCCTTTTATTAATTTCCTACGTTCGAAATTTATATTAATGGCCATCTGGGCCTGGACTAGTCTGTGATCGCTACCTATATCTACTTTACTTAAAACACTAACATCTTTAACTGAGTGCAGAGTATTTGTTAAGATGAAGTCGATTTCGTTTCTGTCTCCTTTGGGACTCTCCCAAGTACACTTATTGTTTGTGTTTTTCCTGAAAAATGAATTAGTGATAAAGAGCCTATTGAGTTCTGCGAATTCTATGAGGCGATCGCCTCTTTCGTTTCTTTGGCCGGTACCAAAATTGCCTACTGCTCTTTCTGTATTTGCCTTTTGTCCTATTTTTGCGTTAAAGTCGCCCATGATTATTTTAAAGTGGTGACGGCTATTATCGTATGCGTCCTGTATTTTTTCGTAGAAGTCTTCTATTTCCTCGTCTGAGTGGCTAGATGTGGGGGCGTACACTTGAAAAATTTGACAAGTTTACATGTTCGAAATTCTTAATACTACATCACATACACGTTCCAAAATGTCGCTTATTTCTATAATATTTATTTCTATTTTCTTATTGATCAGAAAGCCTACCCCTCCTATTCTACCATTTGGTAACCCTCTCCAGTAGAGACAGTTGCCATTTTTTAGAATTATTTGATTTTGTTGTTTCCGTCTAACTTCACTGAGTCCTATTATATCCCATTTAATATTTTCTAATTCACTCTCTAATGCAAGCACACTTCCTTCACTCGATAATGTTCTTACACTGTACGTAGCTAAATACAGGTTTCTATTAAATAGTTAAGCTATCATTCATCGTCACTCTTACCTTGTTGGAGGTTTGGATATTATTTTTCTCGCATTTATACAATATATGTTGAGAAAAAAGCGATACTTAAGAGATAATTCTATTCAAAATAGCGGCTGTTTGAAATAAAAAGTCTATTTTTTACCAGTTTTTTTGACTTTTCCGAATTTTTTAAAAATAATAAAAATTTGAATTTTGTCATAGTTCTAGTTCATGCGATAGAGGAATGTATAGAGAAGGCTCACATTAATGTGCGCGCGCAGAATATGGGAGGAAAAGCCTGTTCCTCTTGTTCCTGTTGTATCGTGCTCGCGCAAATTAAGTGAGTATGTACCGTTTACCATGCACCCTTTTTTTATCTTTCGACTTAAGATCTTTCGATTTTCGATCTTTGCCTTCCGATATTTGCGTTTTCCGGCATTTCACATTCCGGCCCGTCACGGAAACCGCTCGTATATGTATGTACATATGTACATATATTTCATTATCAAATATTTTTTTTTTATACTTCTTATCTTTCTCAAAAACATAGTCGTGGGTTGGTCACATCCGAATTTTTTACATTAAATTTAAAGGATTGTAAATAGGTTTTTGAGCTCTTTTTCCTATTATGCTTTAGATTAACATTATAATAATATAATACTGTGATTACTAACCAAATTAAATTAAATTGTAAAATAGAAAATGATCAGTAGATCAGTAGCTATTAAAATAGATATAAGATGTATTGTGAACATAATTTCGTAATAATAAAAAGCATTTATAAATCAAAAAAAAAAACATTAAATTTAAATTTTTTAGAAGATTTTACTGCGGCCACCAACGTTTTATAAAATAATATTTCACTATTTTATTTAACGATGACTGAAAATAATAAGCAACCAGAAGAGCTAGTTGGCAAAAATAACCTCATACAGCTACCTACATCCACGATTTTTTTTTCATTTACTAAATTGTGATCAAATTGTGATATGATTTTTCTAAGTGGAATTTTATTTAATTCTCATATAAAGACAATTTAATATATTATCCCTATTCATTCAATTCAGATTCGTGTAAATACTAGTACGAGCTTTTAGCTCGAAATTTTACCGATTTAAAACTCAGCACACTTCCAATTAACCCTTTTAAGTGAAAACAAAAAATAGTGTGGCCAGAACACTATTCAAATAAACATGTTTCAATAGAAAAGACGCAATATAAAATTGTATTAAAAGTGGGAAAAAATCCCAAATGAAAATACGTACTTTTGACTTTTGATTTGAAATGGACGACTACTTAGAGAGCTTTGAAAGCTAAAATGTACTAAAAATGAAAGATAAAATACCCGACTATAGATTATAATATTCATTTTGAACAGGAAATTGACAGATTTTGAGACATGAAAAATCGCACGATTTAAAAAACACATATCTCCGAATCTCGAGCCAATCAACATTTTTTACTACCAGATTCGTGTTTACTAGCCATAGATCTATAAGAAAAGTTATATTTCGTCTCTGAATCAAAAAAAGTCGTCATTTGTCGAACAATGTTATAAGAGAAATTGTAATGAAAATTGTATAGCGTCAAGTGCACACGTTAAGACGACATGGGTTGTTTGCCGCATAAACTATTATACATAAGCATCTGTCTTCACCGTGCCAATATTTGATCAACAGTCTAATGCGAGCAATCAATCAAGTTGTCACGTTGATCTGTGACATGTTATTAGTTGATAAACACAGAAGAGTTGCCGTACCGATAAATAGCGACCTAAGACGCTATCTACCGTCAGACCACGATCCAGGCACCTGAGATCGTCTATACTAATCCAATCAGACCTCAAACAACACTCCAACATGTGGATTAGATTTAGCTTTCTCTTTCTGATTCTGTTCGTATGGACACAGGTAAACACATTACACCTAAAAAAATTCACTTCACGGGTTTCATAAGATTTTTTTTGCCTTGTAATAGTATTTGAGACTATTTGTATATGTATTTGAGTTTTTATACGCAAAAAAAAATATCAAAAATTAATTAAATTCAAAATAAATATCAAAAAACAAAATAATACTTTTCTTGTTAAAAATTATTTGACCTTATTTTTAAATTATCTAAAATTTAAATGAAATTAAATTCTATCAAAATTTTTCTTGTAAAAATTGTCAGTGGTAAAATTAAAAAGATAAAATTCATATAAGTTAACTTCGATGGGTTGCTCAATAAATTGGCAGTTTGAAATAATAGTTAAATAAATGGTTAAAAAATGTCATATACGCGAGAAGAACATTTTGAGATTAGATACAGCATCATAAAATTCAATTACGAGATAAAATTCAATTTAAGCTAAAATCGAATAAAATCATTTCAGTGTGATCAAAAATACGCGTTCAAAATTCGACCCAATATATAGAAATTGGATATTAAGTAATATATGTACTTAAGTAATATACATATTTACGTATGCACTGATATAAAGGTGACCCAAGGCTTTAGGAAATATATTTAATTACATTAACTTAAGCCGGGATCATAATTTTAATTGAAACCTTAATCATCATTGCATTACATCATAACATAAATTGGTGGCAGGCCGCAAGTAAAATACTGTTTTAGATATACATTATTTATTATCGTGAAAGGAATTAAAACATTTTTTTTTTAAATTTCATACAAAAAAATTATTTAATTTGACGAATGAAACTGTTTTTAACAGTTTTTTAATTTCAGTTGAAAATTTTGTAGTTGAGATTCTTAAAAATGCTTGTAAATTTTCATCTGTGATGCTTGATTGTAAAGAATTTTTACTGATATTCATGATTGAAAATGCTTGTTTACATATACATACATATATGTAGGTTGATCGAAAAACCACCAACATTTTTTGAGCAAACTATCTAAGTTTGTCGAATTTTTCCGTATTAAGGGCGTTGTCAAATTTTTCAAATTTCTTCATAACGGTGTAATTCCCTTAAATAAGCATCCCGCTGTGAATATATAAACTTAATTTATATCTCCGTCGATACGCTATCAATATAAATTGCAATTGATCTCGTATAATTGCCAAGCCTATCTCAATTTTTCAGAAGTCGCCAAATCTTTATGGAAACTCACCACTTAAATCGTTGATAATTTCACCTTATTCTACAAATTTATTTTCTGGTATCTTTAGCAATTTCATGGTTGAAAAGTGATTTACCCGTTTAATAAATAAATGGTGAAGAAACAGTCGTAGTTTTAATTTAAATCCATTCAAACATTTCACCATATCATGGACATATAAATTTTCCCCTTGGAATACTGTGTTGAAAGTATTTAAATGTGTCACGATGTCCAGATGTAAATTCAAAATCACACAGCCAGTCATTATCAATTAATTCGGGAAAGTCGATAATATTTTTCATTTTTAAAAATAGAACGATATCTTCTTTTGTATTCCATACTCACTGAAGTATTTTTCCTAGGCTAAACCATCGAATATGATTATGATAAATAATATATGTGAACTCAGATTCAATATCTTGAAGAAAAGCAATGAATTGTCTGTGTTTCAAGCCACTCGATCGTATTAAATTTACAAGTTTAATAATATAAGATATCACATGTTCAACATTTAACACATTTTTGTACAATACTTGTATAATACAATGAATTATAATTAAATTGTAATCAGGACAATTTTCGCAAATTTTATCCTGGATTTTCTTTAATGGTCAAACTTGGTGCTCCGTCAGTTGTTATGCTTACCAATTTGTTCCATTGTAAATTATATTTTTTTAAGCAATTAACAATTTTTTCAAAAATATCAGCTCCTGTTGTTTAATATTTAGGTGATTCCAATGACAAAAGCTCTTCAATAATTTCACAATTTAGAGTTACATCCGCGTATGAAAATTAATAACTGTGCGGTATCTTTTCAATCATTACTTTCGTCGAGAGCTATCGAGTACCATGTGATCGCTTCTAATATTGATGATAATTGCTCATTAAATTTCTAGTTTGGCCGAAATTCGAATTTTATCTTATGTCATAAAGGATAAAACATTTAACAAATCGACAAAAAAAATTTTAGATAAAAAAAAATAAACTATTTTAAATTTTGCTCGCGGGCTACACTAAAAAAATAAGCTCAATTTCTTCCTAGGACCGTATGAAAAATTGGTGATCGGGACATAGGTTGGTGATAAATGCATTAGACTAATCCGGGGTTTCTATTGTTCACACACGAATTCGCTTAGACAGTGGATACTCATAATCCCACATTACACTATTAATGATGAGTGTAATCGAAATATGGAGAACACACATTTATACGGACATATCTGATTTCTTTCGATTTAGGCCGTTCAGGGATGCGCAATCCCACCACCACCACCATGTGGAGGTGGCGGTATGACTAAATCTGGGTCATCTGCATCTTCCTCTTCAACCGCTAGCAGTAGTAGTGGATCAACTGCTGCGTCAAGTACCTCGTCAAGCAGTTCTGGAAGCAGTGGAAAAGGATCCAGTGGTTCTTCTAGCAGCTCTTCTAGCGGATCTTCCAGCGGATCTTCCAGCGGATCTTCCAGCGGATCTTCCAGCGGATCTTCCAGCGGATCTTCCAGCGGATCTTCCAGTGGATCTTCCAGCGGATCTTCCAGCGGATCTTCCAGTGGTTCATCAAGTGGCTCTTCCAGTGGAGGTTGTGGAAAATCCGGATCTGGATCTAGCAGCTCATCTGGCAGCAGTGCATCTAGCGGTTCCGGCGGAAAGGGTGGTTCATCTAGCGGATCTTCCAGTGGTTCATCAAGCGGTTCATCTTCCGGTGGTTCATCCAGCGGTTCATCAAGTGGCTCATCCAGCGGATCTTCCAGCGGATCATCTAGCGGTTCATCAAGCGGATCATCCAGTGGATCTTCCAGCGGCTCATCTAGTGGATCTTCCAGCGGTTCATCTGGTGGTTCCTCCAGCGGCTCATCCAGTGGCTCATCTAGCGGCTCATCAAGTGGATCTTCCGGTGGTTCATCCAGTGGATCTTCCAGTGGAGCTTCCAGTGGCTCTTCCAGTGGAAAGGGTGGAAGCAGCTCATCAAGCGGCTCATCCAGCTCATCATCCAGTAAGAGTGGCGAAAAAGGAGGTTGTGGAAAATCCGGATCTGGATCTAGCAGCTCATCTGGCAGCAGTGCATCTAGCAGTTCCGGCGGAAAGGGTGGTTCATCTAGCGGATCTTCCAGTGGTTCATCAAGCGGTTCATCTTCCGGTGGTTCATCCAGCGGTTCATCAAGCGGCTCATCCAGCGGATCTTCCAGCGGCTCATCCAGTGGATCTTCCGGTGGTTCATCCAGCGGATCTTCCAGTGGAGCTTCCAGTGGCTCTTCCAGTGGAAAGGGTGGAAGCAGCTCATCAAGTGGCTCATCGAGCTCATCATCCAGTAAGAGTTCCGAAAAAGGAGGTTGTGGAAAATCCGGATCTGGATCTAGCAGCTCATCTGGCAGCAGTGCATCTAGCAGTTCCGGCGGAAAAGGTGGTTCATCTAGCGGATCATCCAGTGGTTCATCAAGCGGTTCATCTTCCGGTGGTTCATCCAGCGGTTCATCAAGCGGCTCATCCAGTGGATCTTCCGGTGGTTCATCCAGCGGATCTTCCAGTGGAGCTTCCAGCGGATCTTCCAGTGGAGCTTCCAGTGGCTCTTCCAGTGGAAAGGGTGGAAGCAGCTCATCAAGTGGCTCATCGAGCTCATCATCCAGTAAGAGTTCCGAAAAAGGAGGTTGTGGAAAATCCGGATCTGGATCTAGCAGCTCATCTGGCAGCAGTGCATCTAGCAGTTCCGGCGGAAAAGGTGGTTCATCTAGCGGATCATCCAGTGGTTCATCAAGCGGTTCATCTTCCGGTGGTTCATCCAGCGGTTCATCAAGCGGCTCATCCAGTGGATCTTCCGGTGGTTCATCCAGCGGATCTTCCAGTGGAGCTTCCAGTGGCTCTTCCAGTGGAAAGGGTGGAAGCAGCTCATCAAGTGGCTCATCCAGCTCATCATCCAGTAAGAGTTCCGAAAAAGGAGGTTGTGGAAAATCCGGATCTGGATCTAGCAGCTCATCTGGCAGCAATGCATCTAGCAGTTCCGGCGGAAAGGGTGGTTCATCTAGCGGATCATCCAGTGGTTCATCAAGCGGTTCATCTTCCGGTGGTTCATCCAGCGGTTCATCAAGCGGCTCATCCAGTGGATCTTCCAGCGGCTCATCCAGTGGATCGTCTAGCGGTTCATCAAGCGGATCATCCAGTGGATCTTCCAGCGGCTCATCCAGTGGATCTTCCAGCGGATCATCCAGTGGTTCATCAAGCGGTTCATCCAGTGGTTCTTCCAGCGGCTCATCCAGTGGCTCATCTAGCGGCTCATCAAGTGGATCATCCAGTGGTTCATCCAGCGGATCTTCCAGTGGTGCTTCTAGTGGCTCATCTAGCGGTTCATCAAGCGGATCATCCAGCGGTTCATCAAGCGGATCATCCAGCGGGTCATCCAACGCATCAGGATCATCATCAAAAGATGGGTCATGTTATTCAAAACGTAGCGGAGACATGAGTTCATCAAGCAGTGGTTCCAGTGCTTCCAGCGGCTCATCCAGCGGAACTTCCAGCGGATCGTCTAGTGGTTCATCAAGCGGTTCATCTTCCGGTGGTTCATCCAGCGGTTCATCAAGCGGCTCATCCAGTGGATCTTCCGGTGGTTCATCCAGCGGATCTTCCAGTGGAGCTTCCAGTGGCTCTTCCAGCGGGTCATCCGGTGGTTCCTCCAGCGGCTCATCCAGTGGCTCATCTAGCGGCTCATCAAGTGGATCTTCCGGTGGTTCTTCCAGCGGATCTTCCAGTGGAGCTTCCAGTGGCTCTTCCAGTGGAAAGGGTGGAAGCAGCTCATCAAGTGGCTCATCCAGCTCATCATCCAGTAAGAGTTCCGAAAAAGGAGGTTGTGGAAAATCCGGATCTGGATCTAGCAGCTCATCTGGCAGCAGTGCATCCAGCAGTTCCGGCGGAAAGGGTGGTTCATCTAGCGGATCTTCCAGTGGCTCATCAAGCGGTTCATCTTCCGGTGGTTCATCCAGCGGCTCATCAAGCGGCTCATCTAGTGGATCTTCCGGTGGTTCATCCAGCGGATCTTCCAGTGGAGCTTCCAGTGGCTCTTCCAGTGGAAAGGGTGGAAGCAGCTCATCAAGTGGCTCATCCAGCTCATCATCCAGTAAGAGTTCCGAAAAAGGAGGTTGTGGAAAATCCGGATCTGGATCTAGCAGCTCATCTGGCAGCAGTGCATCTAGCAGTTCCGGCGGAAAAGGTGGTTCATCTAGCGGATCTTCCAGTGGTTCATCAAGCGGTTCATCTTCCGGTGGTTCATCCAGCGGTTCATCAAGCGGCTCATCCAGTGGATCTTCCGGTGGTTCATCCAGCGGATCTTCCAGTGGAGCTTCCAGTGGCTCTTCCAGCGGTTCATCCGGTGGTTCCTCCAGTGGTTCATCCAGTGGCTCATCTAGCGGCTCATCAAGTGGATCTTCCGGTGGTTCATCCAGCGGATCTTCCAGTGGAGCTTCCAGTGGCTCTTCCAGTGGAAAGGGTGGAAGCAGTTCATCAAGTGGCTCATCTAGCTCATCATCTAGTAAGAGTTCCGAAAAAGGAGGTTGTGGAAAATCCGGATCTGGATCTAGCAGCTCATCTGGCAGCAGTGCATCTAGCAGTTCCGGCGGAAAGGGTGGTTCATCTAGCGGATCTTCCAGTGGTTCATCAA
Organism: Arctopsyche grandis; assembly: GCF_051622035.1. Lineage (NCBI taxonomy): Eukaryota > Metazoa > Arthropoda > Insecta > Trichoptera > Hydropsychidae > Arctopsyche > Arctopsyche grandis. The sequence goes on from NC_135357.1 coordinate 25,929,738, forward strand.
GCGGTTCATCTTCCGGTGGTTCATCCAGCGGTTCATCAAGCGGCTCATCCAGTGGATCTTCCGGCGGCTCATCCAGTGGATCTTCCAGTGGTTCATCCAGTGGTTCATCTTCCGGTGGTTCATCTAGCGGTTCATCAAGCGGATCATCTAGTGGATCTTCCGGTGGTTCATCCAGCGGATCTTCCAGTGGAGCTTCCAGTGGCTCTTCCAGCGGTTCATCCGGTGGTTCCTCCAGCGGCTCATCCAGTGGCTCATCTAGCGGCTCATCAAGTGGATCTTCCGGTGGTTCATCAAGCGGATCTTCCAGTGGAGCTTCCAGCGGATCATCCAGTGGCTCTTCCAGTGGAGGCTGTGGAAAATCTGGATCTAGCAGCTCATCTGGCAGCAGTGCATCTAGCAGTTCCGGCGGAAAGGGTGGTTCATCTAGCGGATCTTCCAGTGGTTCATCTAGCGGTTCATCTTCCGGCGGTTCATCCAGCGGTTCATCAAGCGGCTCATCCAGCGGATCTTCCAGCGGATCATCTAGCGGTTCATCAAGCGGATCATCCAGTGGATCTTCCAGTGGCTCATCCAGTGGATCTTCCAGCGGTTCATCCAGTGGTTCCTCCAGCGGTTCATCCAGTGGCTCATCTAGCGGCTCATCAAGTGGATCTTCCAGTGGTTCATCAAGCGGATCTTCCAGTGGAGCTTCCAGCGGATCATCCAGTGGCTCTTCCAGTGGAGGCTGTGGAAAATCTGGATCTAGCAGCTCAGCTGGCAGTAGTTCATCCAGTGGTTCTTCCAGTGGCTCTTCCAGTGGTTCATCTAGCGGCTCATCAAGCGGATCTTCCAGTGGTTCATCCAGCGGATCTTCCAGTGGTTCATCCAGCGGATCTTCCAGTGGCGCGTCTAGTGGCTCATCAAGCGGATCATCCAGTGGATCTTCCAGTGGCTCATCCAGCGGATCATCCAGTGGATCTTCCAGTGGCTCATCCAGCGGCTCATCAAGTGGCTCATCCAGTAGTAGTTCGGCAAGTTCTTCATCTACCAGCGCAAACGAATATGCAAGTAATTACCACGATGAATCATCTCAATATGAAATGAGCGAACAATATTCTCAATATGAAGAAACAAGCGAATCATATTGCAATTAAAAACTCCTATCGTGCAACATATTAACGGTAATAAATTTTTGCATGTCAAATGATATGTTTTTATTTCTCATTTTATCATATTATTTATCATTTTTCTTGTTTCAGGTTTCCCCATATTTAAGGGTGATGCACATAAAAAAATATTCGAATTAGTTTTAATTTAATATACACTTTGTAAATGTTCTAAAATTTAAATGTAAGAACAGCAATACTTCTAAATATAATAGTGTATATACTTACAGATATCATAAGTCTTTTATTTTAAAACGTTGGGTGCTCACGACTCGCCTGTCGTGATCACAAAATTTCCGTAGTCCCCGCACGATCCGCCGCGGAACAGAAAGGTACAAAAAACAAATACTCACTTGCTGTAGTAACGCGCAAAGCATTCCATTTTTTCGCCTAAAAGTATCTATACACTCTATTTTAAATTTTATATAATGTTATTTACTGTTGTTTTTTTTACATTATTCAAAAAATATAAATGTTTTGGTGATAAATTTTTTATACAAAAAGCTTAGTAAATGCATTTAAAAGAGTGAATATCATAGATATACATAGAATACTTATAGGTTTTTCTAATAGGTTATTCTAAATCTATGGTGAATATACTAAAATGTCTAATGGGTGATCCAAATATGATCAGTCTACATATTTATTTATTTATTTATTCACAAATTTGCCATTGTGACTTTACAGATCAACTCAAAGTCGTCACTATGGCTAAGGAAATTAATTATTATTATATATTAATTAAAAGACAAATATGGATAAAACAAATATAAAAATACAAAATTGTAAAAACATGAAATATAAAAATATAATAAAGGAGGCATGTAAAAATACGAAATTGTAAAAACATGAAATATAAAAATATAAATTATAAAAAATAAAAATATAAAAGTATAAAATTGTAAATACATGAAATATAAAAATATAAAAACATGAGAAATAAAATTATACTAATATGAAAAATAAAAATATAAAAATATAAAACATAAAAATATAAAAATTTGAAAATATAAAAATGTAAAAATATGAATATAAAAATACAATATGTTATAAGTTGCTACGATCTTAAACTAAACAATACCTCAACCAGATCGGTATATTTTAGATAAAACAGATCCAATTTAATAGAAATCTGGTTGAGGAGCTTGATACCCCTGGCGACAGGGGATGAAAGCATTAAATTGGTACGTGCCTCAGGTGGGAAGAACAATTCGCGGTATCTAGTAGCTCTGAACTTGCTGGGAACATTAAATTTCAACTCCGCAAGAATACGAGGATTGTATATTGATCCACCTAGAAGTTTATAGAAATGTTTTCCCAGATATGCTGTACGCCGTGACTCGAGGGAATTGTAGCCTAGTGCCCCCTGTAGATAGGCACTTGGATAGAACCAGGGATAACGACCATAGCCATGTAAGCATATCTGAGATTTTTTTTTGTACTCTTTCGATTCTCAAACAATGAACCCTATCACTAGGGCTTCATATGACAGATGAGAACTCGAGAATGCTTCGTACTTGTGAGTTATATAAGATACGGAGTACCAAGGCACTTTGGAAAAGCTTACTTGCTCGGAGTATGAAACCCAACATTTTAAGAGCTCTAGCGCAAATATTATCAATCTGCCGTCCAAAAACAAGACTCGGGCAGAATAAGATTCCGAGATCACAGAAATTAGCAACCGAATTTAGCGCAAATTCCATTTAAAAGGTAAGAGTAACTAAACTGGTTTCTAGATCTGGTGAAGCTAATAAAGCAGTATTTCTCGATGTTGCACGGCAACAAGTTCTTCGTTGACCAATTGAAAATCGCGTCCAAATCCGACTAAAGGTCAGCTGAATCGCAATGGGCATCAATAGATTTGAATAATTTGAGATCGTCAGCAAACAATAAATATTCAGAGTGTTTAATTTCCTTATATATATATCATTAATAAATATATTGAATTGGAGGGGACCTAGATTAGAACCCTGAGGAACACCAGAAAGGGTAGGATATTCATTGGAAACTCTACCGTAGTACGATACATATTGTTTCCTATTTATAAAATAGGAATTTATAAGATTGAGAAAATTATTAGATAATCCCAGGCTGCTCAGTTTGATGATTAAAATCTGGTGATTGACAAGGTCAAAGGCTTTTTTTAAATCTGTATAGACAACATCCACCTGCCCACCGACACCCAGTGATTTAGTAATGTAGTTTGACAGACAGAGTAAATTCATCACCGTCGATCGGGACTGCCTGAATCCATGCTGTTGATCTATTATAAAAGGATCACAGTGTCTATATAGGTATCTATGGATAATTATTTCCAAAAGTTTGGCAGGAGCTGATAGAACGGCTATAGGTCTGTGACTGTCTATCAATTGCCTATCACCCTTTTTGTAAACGGGAATTACTTTGGAGATTTTCCATTTATCTGGAAAAACTCCAGATTTGAGACACAGGTTAAAAATGAAGTGTAGAGGCTGAGTTAGCCCTTTCTGGCAACTTTTCAAGATAAATGGTGGAATGAAATCTGGGCCCGCTAAGAATTTAGGTTTTATCTTAATAAATGCAAAGTTTAGATCTTCAATAGTGCATTGGTCTAAATTAGTGGTTCTTAACGGGGTCGCCAGCGCCCCCTTGTGGGCGTTTTAAAGGTCTGAGGGGGCGTTTTTAAATTTTTAATATTTGGGGGGCGCTGCAGGAGTTCAAGTGGGCATTTTGACGTGCAACGCGATTTTATGGGCGCTCACAGACTGTGCGTTTGCCTTGCATTTTGAGGAAACGCAATTGAGCACAGCCGTTTGCAGTTACCTCTCGTTTTTATATATATATATATATATATATATATATATATATATATATATATATATATATATATATATATATATATATATATATATATATATATATATATATATATATATATATATATATATATATATATATATATATATATATATATATATATATATATATATATATATATATATATATATATATATATATATATATATATATATATATATATATATATATATATATATATATGTATATCGCTTACATTGCTGTACCCAAATGGGTTTCCTCAAAATGCAAAGTGTCAATAGGCCTTATTGCATCATGCACTCCTCTGTCAATTCGTTGGAGATGGTCGCGTTCATTTATAAGCGTTAGTGTGTGTAATGTAGTCTGAGTTCTTCTGCGTTAAATTTTTCTTCGCAAATTGGCCTTTATTTCAAGATGACAACCAATCAGAAAAAAAAAATGTCGACAATATTCTATTGACTATTTAAAATTCGGTTTTGTTCCATCTCCTACAGATCAACAATTGCCAATGTGTTTAATCTGTCAACACGTATTTTCTAAGGAGGCAATGAAGCCATCGCGGTTAACCCTTTGGCTGCTACGAGGTTTTTCAATGTCCAAGCGAAAAATGCTAACATTTGTAATTATTTTGAAAAAAATTAATATAATATTTTTTTTTACATACTTACTTCGCCGAACACTCGTAATTTTTATAATACTTTATATACATTTTTAAGAAGCAGTCGTGGACTCGTGCTCTCTCTTTCTGTCTTGCTTTTACATGCGTGCGTGCGAAAGAGATACCTACATATATACACTAAATAAGTTTTGACGATTGTTTTCCGAGGCTTTATTCTTTTCAATAATCTATTTTTAGATATCGATGTATCCTTACAACATGCGATATATTCGAAACAGTTAGCGGTCTCTCTCTCTTTCTTTCTTGGTTTTAATTGTGTACGTATGAGCGAGACACACAAGGATGCGAAGTTTCTAATAATCAAATAATTTTTCAACATGTATCATAAACATTTTGTATGCATTTCAGTTGCATTTGATTGATTGCATGAATTCGTGACGTCTCGTGACCTATATAATTGAAAGCGGATTTCTATTGTTTTTTGCCATTTATTTTAACTCTGCAAAATGATATCGGACAGTGAAAGTGATGAAAGCGAAATAATAGCTCCTCGCCGAGGAACTCGACAAATCAGCAGCTCTACTGATTCTGAAAATGAATTTATCGATAATAATCAATTCCCAAGTAATAACTCCTTATATGACATTGACAACGAACCCGAAATTTACTTTGATGATGAACCCGAAATTGAAGAGCTTTTATTTAAAAAATTGATAAATATTTATAAAGCTTGATTGAAAAATAAATATAAATACGTATATAAAAAAAATGTTTCGTGCCACTGATGCGCTGGTGGCTCAAAGAAAGTATCGAAATACGACAATTAATGACGTCAACAACGATCGTCGTAGCAATCTTCGCCGATTTCAAAACAACGATTTATCGTTGTTGTAGCAGTCAAAGGGTTAAATGAACATTTTTTAAAGAAACATCCCGACAAGAATAATAAAGACATATTGTACTTTCAAGAACTTAAGAAAACATTTGAAAGCCGTAATACTCTCAGTAATGTTTTTAAGAAGATTTCAAGTCGGAACGAAAAAGGACTAATGGTATCTTATGAAATAGCACAAATTATTGCAAAATGTGGTGCACCACATACATATGGAGAAAAATTAATACTACCAGCTATACGTGTATTCATTAATAATATGATCGGACTAAACCAGCAAGAGATTCTTTCTTCAAAAAGAATTGATGAGATGGCAAATGATATCGAAATTCAATTATGTGATGAACTGCAGTCTAACGATTTTTGATTACAATTGGATGAGAGTACTCTACGTGATAATGAATCTCTACTACTTGCTTATGTACGATTTGTGAAGAATGAAGAAATTATCGAAGAAATGTTATTTTCACAATTACTTAATACTGACACGAAAGGTTCGTCAGTATTTGAAACGCTTGAAAATTTTTTCACTAGAAAAAAGATTCCCTTTACTAATATAATTGCCTGTGCTACTGATGGAGCACCAGCTATGGTTGGTCGGCATCGTGGTTTTATATCAAGGTTGAAGAACGTTGCACCAAATGTTCTAACAATTCACTGCATTATTTACCGTCAACATTTAGTCGCAAAGAAGCTTAATGAAAGACTTCACAAATCGCTGAGTATCGTTATAATTGTCATCAATAAAATAAAGTCCCATCCCTTGAATGATAGATTATTCCGTCAACTATGTAAAGAAAATGATGAAGAATTCTAACGACTTATCTTACATACAGAAGTAAGATGGCTATCGAAAGGAAATTGTTTAAAAAGATTTTATGCACTATTTGATACAATTGTGGAGTTTTTGGATGTAAACAATTAAAACATGTGCATTGAATTAAAATTAATACGAAATTATGTGGCCTATCTTTCGGATATATTCGGAAAGATAAATGAAAATCTCCTGAAGCTTCAAGGAAGCAATATCAGTCGTATTAAAGCCAAAGGCATTATACTGAGCTTTATCAACAAACTCAAATTATTTAAAAATAATCTTCGTCGGCGAGAATTTCATCAGTTTCCTTCTTTACAACAATTAAAAGAAGATATGCTCAAAGATTCTGATTTGGAAACATACTGTAGCCACATTGACGCCCTTATCGAAGATATGATAATGCGATTCAAAGACTTGTATGAACTTTTAATACCAGATTGGATAATTAATCCATTTTTATCAGATGTAGAAAGTGTCAGTCAAAATTTAAAAGAGCAGTTTATTGAGCTACAAAATGACTGTGAAGCTAAAATAGTATTCAATCAATGTGATTATGATGTTTTTTGGGTCCGTTTTCGCCATCGATACTCTCTTCTGTGGAAAGAGGTAAAATTACCCATCGTAGCATTTCCTTCATTATATTTAGTAGAAAAGGGTTTTAGCGCAGTAACGCATATATTAAAAAAATCCCGAAATCGATTACAGATAAGCCAAAGAAGAGATTTGAGACTGTATTTAACTAAACTTGAACCTAATTTTACGAAAATAGCGCAGTCACATGAGGCTCAAGGATCTCATTCATTTTTGTTTATTTTTTAGTAAAAAAATCACATTTCCATTGAATTATTTACTTTTAAATTGAAATAACATTATAATGTATGTAATGTTAATATGACATAAATGGAAATTAATACATAATGTTTATAAAAATAATCATGTTTTTCATTTGTTTTCCTTATAATTTTTTATTTGTAAAGAAAATCATTGCATAAAATACATACACAGAAAATAGAGTAATTTTTTGTGGGGGGCGATTCTTTCAATATGGTTAAGAAACACTGATCTGAATGAAAAGTTGGAGACCAATCGACCTCGTCAAAAGGATTGTAGGTCAATTGGACAAAGTCTGCTCTAGCGATAAAACATTTGGTGGCCTTCCAGATCTTATGCACGTAGTTCTTTTTTCTAACTACCCTAATTAGTTCATTGGAGAACCACTTCGGGTAGTTAGCATTTGAATTAGGAATCAAAACTTTTCTATTAAATAATAGGTCAAACGTTTCATAGACAATTTTATAAAATGTATTAATAGCATGATTTATATCTTTACAATTATATAAAACGCTCGAATCAGAAAATAATAAAATATTAGACAGCTTGGTGAACTCATATTTAGGCTTGAATATCCGACCAAGCATCATCTGTCCATCACCTATCAAAGAATGACTATCATGGAACTTTCCAGATACACTAAACTCAATGGAGAGCTCAATTGATGGGTGGTAGATGTCCTCCGTGATTAACTGGTCAATCGATCGAGTGATAGTGATATTAGATGATGTATTGGCATAAATCAAGTCCAAAATGGCACCATTATAGTCATTTTGGATTGTATTTTATTGAACTATGTTTACCAATGAAATAATATAGTCAAGGTCAGTGTCAGGGCAATTCGATGAACACCAATTAAAATCGCCAAATATTAAAATATGACCCTTTGCCAGTTTTGAATAATGACTAGAGATAAAGTCAAAGAAACACATATAGGACTCATGTGTAGATCGGGGAGGGAAGTATACAGCACAAATGTAAACATATTTAGGCACACCTACTAATTTAACTTTTAGCCATAAACATTCATTATTTTCTAGATCAGGTAACCTTTCGATTGATAAAACAATTTTACTTTCAACCTATTTGGAGGCAACACTTGTTTACTTACCTCCTATACGTTTCACATGGCTTTCGTGTTAGTGGTCATTTTTATCTCTTATCCGATCGTTTTCATACTTTGCCATATTGCTCATTTTGGTAATCAATATACGTTAATGTATCGTCTGCCATTACGTTGGAGATAAAATATCGTATACAATGCGTTTCAAATATCCAGAATCTCGGATACGGTGACGTCTATGACGGTACGTAAGGCTACCATATCTATCTTCAACCTTTTCGCCTTGATATGCCCATTTCAGATTTTAATTGTTTAAACGTCTATAATTCACTCTATATTTTATAAAATTTGCTCTATAGGTTCTCGTTATCTCCAATATTTAAATATTTATAGTTTTAACTCTCATTTTTATATGTAAATTTCAAATTTGGCGTCTAGCTTCATGTAATGTAATACACGATATATATATATATTGATTTATGGCCAAATATGTCAAATCTGACATTTTACGGCTAAAAGTATATCTCTTAAAGTTTTATCTGCGAGATAAGTATTCAATAAGAAGTTATGTTGTATCCAGTGGCGGACTGGGACTGAAATCAGTGCATGCCAGGAGTCAAAGAGATATAGAGAAATAGATCCATAAATTACATTGTATATTTCGTTTTAACCCTTGTCCTAGGTAAATAAAATGCATTATAAAAGAATGCGGCATAAAAGCGGCTTTTACATACTTTCAGTTGAAAACAATCAGGAACGTCATTTCAGCTTTTTCTTGGCGGGCAGGCAAAGATTGGTCAAATTGAATTTTTTTTCAAAAAATCTTTTTTATATCGGAATAAAAATGGAAAATATTCTTTGCATACATCTTATTGAGTTATAAAATATGATAAAAATAAGCTAATTTTTGAAAAAATAATTATAAAAAAATATGATGTAAAAAGTGTAATAATTTTTTTCCAAAAATCTTAACATGGTCAACAAAAAATCGACCAACAAACTGAGTCACTAAAAAACTATCAATTAACTTAACTGTCCGACTGTCTTTTCACTTTATCTATGTACATATGTATGTACGTAATAAAAATAGATAAAGTTTTGTGATCATGCGAAAATTCGAACTCAGAATCGATCACTGATCACGTTTACATAATATAGAAAAATGTGTGTGGCTCTGTGTGTCCGAGTGTGTGTAAAATTTCGTGAACACCCGTTAACCGAAAGTGACAGTTTACTCCTGTTGGCAGTTTGCCGGATTTTTCTTCCAATATTTTAATCGACCCTTTAAATATGTCTGCTCTTCACGATTTTATGTATAATTCCTTGTATCAATTTGATGAAAATATAATAAAAAAATCATTAAATTTAATTAACCAGAAGTGAGATTTTTTCCTCTTAAAAAAGTCAAAAAGAATTTTTACCACACCCCTGAACGTATCAAACTGAAATTTTATATTTGTATTCTTTATGTACTAAATTTAGTAAGGTTTTGGTCAGAAAGCAATTTTATTAAATAACTAAAACTTTTTTTGGACCGAATTCGTTACACATGAAGTTTAAATCCATCTCATTCTTGTTTTGAGAGAGAATGGACGTCTGCAAATGTACTAACTCAAACGTACTAACTCAAGCAGTAATTGCAATTTAAATGCTTTCGTTGTGTATATGGTTGTAGCGCGTAATATTTTGGGTGCAAGCGAGATGGCATGTAGTCCGACCGCTGTACTCTGTGAGGTGGATTACATGCCATCTCGCTTGCACCCAAATATTACGCGCTACAACCATATACACTACGAAAGCATTTAAATTGCAATTACCGCTTGAGTTAGTACGTTTAGATAAAAAAAAAATATTGAGATAGAAAACCAATCCTTATAAACGTGGTGAAATAAAAAATTTGCCAAATAAATGAAAAATAGCACGGAAAAAAAATCCGTAAAAAAAATATATTTTTGACTTTTAAAATTCGCTAGACAATTAATTAGTTAAGTATTTTAATAAAGTATTTTAAAGCAATAAAATATAACAATTAATAGGAAAAATATCTGACTATTGATTCCAATACTCACTTTGAGCGTAACAATCCTAAATTTTGAGTTAAAGACCGCAAAAGCCAAAAAACTGTAAAAATCGCGGATTTTTTTAAACGCTCATATCTCGTAAACGATCACCCACCAACAAAAATCAATATCATATTCGAATTCAGTGGGTCAAATTTAGTAAAGATTGGCTAGTATCCGCTCTGGTATTTTTTTTTTTGTTGCTCAGTGTTATCGGTCATAGCAGGTATAAAAAAATGCACCACTTAGAAATCAAAAAGAAAAAAATAATAATAATAATACACACATGAAACAATTTAATGCAATAGATGAGGTCGCATGTTTTTACATAACAAATCGATATCGGTTTCAATGTCAGAATCTTCCAAAGTCTTCGTGGAAAGGCATGACCTTTGTTTATTTTTTAATATAAGTAATGACGAAAATGCTGTTTCGCATAGGTACTTAGTCGCGAAAGGAATAAGAGTTACCAGGGCTTCTTTTCCAATAGCAGATATTCTTGCTGTCGCCTTAACCAAAATTTTGAAATACTTTTTTATTTAATTCCACTTCAAGCATATTATTTGATCTGATATCGATCAACTCTTCTTGGGCTGTCCACGTAATATGATCATATTTTAAGGACTTGGCAAATGGTGTTATTATTCAATTTTTCCTTTCATCCTCATTCACGTTTGGGAAATATTGCCTTAAATATATACATTCCCTAAATATGTAATGTGGAAAAATATTCATAAATGAATATTTGTACTTTCTATTGAATATTTTCGCAGCCCCCGCGAGAAATCCTACGGCCCCCCAGGGGTCCCGACCCCCAATTTGGGAAGCACTGCCATAGAGCACGTATTCATGTAAGAGATACATTAGTTTCATAAATGGGTAAATGAGAAAATTCTATAAATAAAATATTTCCCATTTTTATTTATTGTTTTCGCTCATCCTACCCATAGTCATTTATTTTGCATAAATGACATGTCGTTTTGTGACACAGCTGTGTTTACATTTAAAACTTGTTTTTTTTTTAACTTTGCAAATAAAAGAAAAACAATTATTGCCAGCAATTATAATATATATTTGGTTCAGTTTTTTTGAACTACATATATAAAAAATAGTATTAGTTATAAGCTTTTTAGAGTTAGCTTTTGTATAAAAATACCATTTTTTTTGGCTTTTATGCACTGAAAAGAATTGTCATTTATAAGGAGAACAAATCTTTTGTTGGACTCGAATATGACGGCGATCGAATAAACTCCACTGTTAATTACCGTTCTGTTTTCGCACCAAGGAACTGTGGTAAGTCTACATACATACATACATATACATATACTAATGCATAAGAATAAAAAATCTTTCAATAGCAGATTGCAAAGACAATGTAAATTTACAAAATTTGTGATCAATTAAAAAATAAATAAAAAATATTGGATTCCGATTCATATAAAGGAAGTGGATTCCAAATCTTTCAAATTTTAATTAGTTAATATTTATAATATAAACGTGGCTATCCTCAAATTTTGCATGCGTGTAGATTTTCATTACATAAAAATCGCACGTACAAAAGTCCCGACCGTTGTATAAACAAGTCACAATACCACCCACGAGTACCTCCTGTTCAAATATTTGAAATTATAACAATGTCAATTAATCAACGCCAAGCAAATTGTCAGGTGGTCGGTTCGCGATGATCAACATTTGCGCGAATGATAAATAGATGTGCCTTTACTTGTACTCTAAACCGGGCAGGCTACACAATTGAGATTTCCGATCGGACCAGCTACCTCCAAATATTCAGACATGGGTGTGCTGAAAAATCTCGCCCTGTTCTTCTTTATCCTCGTCCTTTACTCACAGGTACGGTGTTCAACAATCTGTGTACTAATATTTTTAATATATGAGCCGTTATACTTGAAAGTGGCGGAGGTCCGATTTTCAATTTCAGAAACACTATTTTTTTTTGACTTGCCTAATTCACAAATTACTATAAAATAAAAAAAGCAGAATAAACATATTACAGGCCACCAGTATTTTTAAATATGTATTGTCAAACTCAAAAAATTACATTTAATAATTTGCGAGATATTTCTCGAAATAAATAAAAGTAGACTTACGCAGAATTTCAAATGTAACGACTCATATGTAAATACATTATCGAGAGTGAAATCTGTTTGTCGATGGTATATTAACTGCTTCGAAATAATATAAAGTAAAAAGGTATCAATTACATTGAATGGTTTTCCTATCATCATTCTTTATTTCAAATTGACATTGAAAAAGGGTCAATTTGAAATGAAAACGGTTTAATTTGAAACGAAAAAGGGTCAATTTTTAATGAAAAACCTATAAAAGGAATCGGTGCACTTTCTTTCGTCGTTTATTTATCATTTTTATTAATATTTGTTTCAAATAAGATTTTCTTTATCTAAAACCATTAATCTGTCTACACCGGTAACCTGTTACATTATTAACAACTAAACTATTAATTATTACAGATAGAAAAAACTAAAGACGAATTTGCGTAAATTTGAAGTTTTCAAAGTTTGTTATTATGTTATCAAAATTTATATTATTTGCTTATTCACTTCCTATTGATAATATATTTAGATTTGATAATCGCGTTTGACCGCTGGTCAATCTCAAATAACTTTTAACAATTTTTAATTTAAGAATAGCCACTGTCGCAGGCATTGTGATAAACACACGTATCGCTAATTCGATATTGGGATAGGATTCTTGTAAATCCCATCTACCCAGTATATTAAAAATATCAATGCGATACATCTTTATCATCGCAAAAATTTTATTAAATATAAATTAGACACATTTAGAAATTAGTCACGATCTATTTCCAAGTATTTTTGAGAAAGTGTTATCCCTTATTTTTACAAACCTCCTTTTTATTACTTACAAGCCTCTATTTACTTCACTTACGATTTCTTCGTGTGACAAAATTTGGCTTCTTTTCCACACTCTCCCGATCGTTTTCAAACTTTGCCATTTTGGTCATCAATATATGTGGAAATCAAGTCCGCCATTACCATGGTGAGAAATAATCGTAATAGACACGTTTGAAAATACTGCATCTTCTTTCAATCTGACACTATCGCATTTGTCCATACTGTTCTAATCGTTTTTTCCTTTTTCGCCACCATCTCGCTAAATCAGATTTTAAATGTTTAAGCGCCTATAACTTTTTATTTTTTTACAAACCTCTTTTATGTTTCACTTATGACAAAAATTTTCCTTATCCGATCGTTTTCATACTTTGCCATATTGCTCATTTTGGTCATCAATATAAGTAAATGTATCCTCCGCCATTACGATGGTGAAAAAATATCGTTTTAGACGCATTTGATAATTGTCCGACGATGTGCCTGATTTTAATTGCCCAAAATGTTCGGTCGCATTGTTCGCCTACTGCGCTCGCTTCGGCGTTTTCTTGGTGAATATCTGTTTTCGCCGTCATCTAGCTTTAATTCACTCTATATTTTTCATACTTAAAATAATTCTAAATTTTGTTCAGATAAAGTCAATAAGCCCTCACCAGTTAAAATATAGAATTATTTTACCACTTGTCGAATACATTGAAATATTTCTTGTAATTGCATTATAATATAATCAATGATATGTATATTTACCATGAATTTTTTACTATGTAAATTTTTAAGTTGGTGATTCGTCTTCGGCCAATTCATTTGACATAATTTTATTCGAGCTAAAATTCAATTTAGTACAATGCTCAGAAACTGTTATAAAAATATCATCTCAACTATTTTCTCGAAAATTCCTAATTAATAACGATGAATTAATTAACAACACATTAATAACCATGAATTAATAACGATGATCTATAAATACAATGTTCTTTCCATGTGCAATGTTAACCTTATTCAATTTATCAAGTATGAGATTCAAAAAATTTAAAAATAAAAGAAACGTATAATTGTACATTTAAAAGTATAATGGTTTCTCAAGAGAATGTGAATTAGCAGAATTATGATCGATTTTTATGATGTTCAAACTGAAATTATGTCCTGATATTGATCGTGAACTGCTGGCACAGCTTTCGATTTGAACACCATATCGTATCCAAATGTTTTCTCAAGCTAATTATAATTACGATGATTATTTGTAGACGATGAAAAAAATTGAAAACAGTTTGTAAGGTCCCAAAAATTTAATTTTCAATCGTTCGGTCAATTTCTCAGAACTCAAAAGTATTAAGAGTAAAATATGCATAACGCTGCCTCGAACAAAATACATAATTGAAACATAATATGTATAATATGTATATACAAATGGATATTTAAAAACACATCGAATTCATCTTAAATATAAACGGTAACGACCGTATGAGTTTGCGACTGGTGACGAATCCCAAAGGAATGAGTCATAACTTAATTTTTAAAACTACTGCGATGTTTCATTTCTTCCGAAAGAGAATTGTGAAGAAAGTGCTCAGTCCAGAATGAATTGATATCGCCTAAGCATCGCCTTATAAGGGATAGAACTCTCAGGACATCTTCGACGTCTAATTTGTTTACCTATTGTTATGGTCACGTTCGGATATGTCTTCCCACGATATTCGGTCCCACGGTACAGGTCAATTCTGGGAAGTGCAATCATTGTTTAGCTTACTTGCACTTAGCCTGTCGCTAATCCTTAAAACCACTTATACCGGTCACACGGTCTCTCAGGACGCTACCCGGCCTAATCCGATCGCAATTACTCGGCGGCTCTTTTTAGTATACGTAACAGTATGACATAATAGGTACGATTTCACATGGACACAAAGTATATGTGGATCGAAAAACAATAAATTAATTACATGTACTTTTATGTATTTCGAGAGGCTTAATCACTGTATTTCGAGAGGCTGAACAACACGAAATTAACAATTAATTAATTAATCTATTGAGACATCTATGGATTTATACATGTACATAATCTTTTACATATTATACATCAATCAAATTCAGAGATTTGTGACAGCAAGTAGAATGATTTTTGCCAATTTGAGGAACCGTTTCAATGAAAATCAGATAAATTGGCAAACTCTGACAAGAAATGATCGACTTGGAGTTACAAGAGAAACTCACGTCGAACCAAATTAAACGAGAAACGCGTGACGCTAGTTGAGAACCGAAACCGAAGTCGCCCTATACATATAATATAATATATATGTAGTAATTTAAAATACAGGTATATAACAATTGAAAAATGTTGGTAATTACCGAATATATTATTTTGCATTGACTTTTGGAAGTTACAAAAGAATTGAACCCATTGATTAATGTTTATGATTTTCACAAACCAGAATGTACTGACGGTAGGGCAAATAATTTTTTGTATGTACATATACATATGTAAATGTTTTCGAATCCCAAAATTCCCTGTTTTCGATGTACAGGGAATTTTGAATTTTGAATTTTGTTCGTGAGAAAGTTTGACTAATTTGTAATCAATTAATGTTTCCCAATAAATATAGATTGTATGATCAGCCTTATGTGTCGACACATAGATAAAGTAAACACGGAAGAGAAATGAATAATAACTTTCATACTATTGGTAATTAATTATTATTCATTGTTTTAACAGACTACTGGCGGCAATCCACTTCCATGTATTGCAGCTCCAGCTCCATGTAACAAAGGTTCCAGTAGTGGAACAGCTGCGGCAGCAGCTGCTGCAGACGCAGCTGGTTCAAGTGGACGTAAAGGAGGCAGTTCAGCAGCGGCCGCTGCAGCGGCCGCCGCTTCTGGATCAAGCGGATGTGGTGGAAGTAGTGCTGCAGCAGCCGCAGCCGCCGCAGCTGGATCAGGAGGAGGAAGTGGAAGTAGTGCAGCAGCAGCCGCAGCCGCCGCATCTGGATCAGGTGGAGGAGGTGGAAGTAGTGCAGCAGCAGCCGCCGCCGCCGCATCTGGATCATCTGGAGGTAGTAAAAGTGGTTCAGCAGCAGCCGCAGCCGCAGCCGCCGCCGCTTCAGGATCAAGTGGTAAAGGAAGCAGTTCAGCAGCAGCAGCCGCCGCCGCTGCGTCAAGTGGAGGTAGTAGAGGTGGTTCAGCAGCAGCGGCAGCCGCTGCCGCCGCAGCTGGAGGAAGTGGAGGAGGTGGAAGTAGTGCAGCAGCAGCCGCCGCCGCCGCATCTGGTTCAGGTAGAGGAGGTGGAAGTAGTGCAGCAGCAGCCGCCGCCGCCGCATCTGGATCATCTGGAGGTAGTAAAAGTGGTTCAGCAGCAGCCGCAGCCGCAGCCGCCGCCGCTTCAGGATCAAGTGGTAAAGGAAGCAGTTCAGCAGCAGCAGCTGCCGCCGCTGCGTCAAGTGGAGGTAGTAGAGGTGGTTCAGCAGCAGCGGCAGCCGCTGCCGCCGCAGCTGGAGGAAGTGGAGGAGGTGGAAGTAGTGCAGCAGCAGCCGCCGCCGCCGCATCTGGTTCAGGTAGAGGAGGTGGAAGTAGTGCAGCAGCAGCCGCCGCCGCCGCAGCTGGATCAGGTGGAGGAGGTGGAAGTAGTGCAGCAGCCGCCGCCGCCGCCGCCTCTGGTTCGGGTAGAGGAGGTGGAAGTAGTGCAGCAGCAGCCGCCGCCGCCGCATCTGGTTCAGGTAGAGGAGGTGGAAGTAGTGCAGCAGCAGCCGCCGCCGCCGCAGCTGGATCAGGTGGAGGAGGTGGAAGTAGTGCAGCAGCCGCCGCCGCCACCGCCTCTGGTTCGGGTAGAGGAGGTGGAAGTAGTGCAGCAGCAGCCGCAGCCGCCGCAGCTGGATCAGGTAGAGGAGGTGGAAGTAGTGCAGCAGCCGCCGCCGCCGCCGCCTCTGGTTCGAGTAGAGGAGGTGGAAGTAGTGCAGCAGCAGCCGCAGCTGCCGCAGCTGGATCAGGTGGAGGAGGTGGAAGTAGTGCAGCAGCAGCCGCCGCCGCTGCATCAAGTGGAGGAAGTGGAAGTAGTTCAGCAGCAGCCGCAGCCGCCGCAGCTGGATCAGGTAGAGGAGGTGGAAGTAGTGCAGCAGCAGCCGCAGCCTCCGCAGCTGGATCGGGTTCAGGTGGAGCTTCAGCCGCAGCCGCCGCCGCCGCCGCTGCCTCCAGATCTGGTGGCGAGTCATCGGGTGGACAAAGTTCGAGCTCTGATAATTCTCGAGATTACCTTTGTCAAAGAAGTAATCGAGATCAATATAGCAACCAATCGAGTGGCGTGTCTAGTTCTGCAGCTGCTGCAGCTGCTGCAGCTGGATCTGGTAGAGGAGGTGGAAGTAGTTCAGCAGCAGCCGCAGCCGCCGCAGCTGGATCAGGTGGAGGAGGTGGAAGTAGTTCAGCAGCAGCCGCAGCCGCTGCAGCTGGATCAGGTAGAGGAGGTGGAAGTAGTGCAGCAGCAGCCGCCGCCGCCGCAGCTGGATCAGGTGGAGGAGGTGGAAGTAGTTCAGCAGCAGCCGCCGCCGCCGCCGCAGCTGGATCAGGTGGAGGAGGTGGAAGTAGTGCAGCAGCCGCCGCCGCCGCATCTGGTTCAGGTAGAGGAGGTGGAAGTAGTGCAGCAGCAGCCGCCGCCGCCGCAGCTGGATCAGGTGGAGGAGGTGGAAGTAGTGCAGCAGCCGCCGCCGCCGCCGCCGCCTCTGGTTCGGGTAGAGGAGGTGGAAGTAGTGCAGCAGCAGCCGCAGCCGCCGCAGCTGGATCAGGTGGAGGAGGTGGAAGTAGTTCAGCAGCAGCCGCAGCCGCCGCAGCTGGATCAAGTGGAGGAAGTGGAAGTAGTTCAGCAGCAGCCGCAGCCGCTGCAGCTGGATCAGGTGGAGCTTCAGCCGCAGCCGCCGCCGCCGCTGCCTCCAGATCTGGTGGCGAGTCATCGGGTGGACAAAGTTCGAGCTCTGATAATTCTCGAGATTACCTTTGTAAAAGAAGTAATCGAGATCAATATAGCAACCAATCGAGTGGCGTGTCTAGTTCTGCAGCCGCTGCAGCTGCTGCGGCTTCTGACTCAGATGATACATCAGCTGCTGCTGCAGCCGCAGCCGCGTGCAGTGCAAGTGATGGCAGCGCCAGTGCAGCAGCTGCGGCTGCGAGTGCATCTGGTTCTGATGATGACGGTGGCTCTAGCGCAGCATCTGCTGCTTCGAGTTCAAGTTCTAGTAATAAATCTGGGAAAAGTAGTAGCAAATCTGGTAGTGGCAGCTCATCCAATTCAGATGATAGCTCTAGTAATTCTTGGAGTGATAGTCAAAGCGATTCTTGGAATAAGTATTATTCGCAAGATGAAGACAAACAATGCAACAATTATGATGAAACACAAGGCTAATACAATCCTGAGACATGTACAAACTAAAGATCCATTAAATGTACCAAGTTTTAAAAAATCTAAATATTCTTAACAGGAAACATGAGAAAGCACTTAACTGTAAAATCTTTAAATGTTTTATCAATTATTCGTTATGTATTAAGGATATGAAAATATGATAATTTATAAAATTTTAAGGAGCCAATGTACTAATTCATTTTATTTATTTGTATTTATGCCAATAATAAAAATCTCACCTCGCTATGGCATATTGGTCAAAAAACCCATCAAGGAAGAAATAAAATACATACGAAAAAAATAAAATACATACATACGTAAGATCAAAAATAATATTTTCTAAGATTTATATTAAAATATTAAAACTTTCCTACATTAAAAATAAACCATTCATTTCAGAAAATGTATTTTTTTATTTAATTCATTTATTCGTAATTTTGGCATTGCTGACATAATATGATTTATTTTCAGAAAAAGTTTTGAAGCTCGTAAATATTAAAAGATAAACAAAACAAGTTATTACTTGCTTAGTAAGTACGGATCCAATAAAAATCAATTTTTACAACATATTTCATATGGCGAACGAAATATGTGAAAAAATGTATTTTTGACTTTTAAATTAATTATACGTATTTTAATGCAATAAAAAATCACAATCAATAGAAAAAATCTCGGACATGTTTCCAATACTCACTATTAGCACAACAATACTAGATTGAGTCAATGACTGAAAAAGCCAAAAATCTGTAAGAAAGATGTTTATTTTTTTAAACGCTTATTTTATTTAATATGCAGAAAGAAACTTACTGCTAAAATAAGGATAATAAAATAAATAGTTAAACATAAGCCAATTAAAAGTTTCTTCAGATAGCATGAAAAATGAAAAATGGAACTTGCTATGAAGGATTAGCCAATCAAAAAAAAAATAACAATACGAAAAGAAAAATAATGAAAAATTCGTAAATAATAGTAGATTATGATGAGTAACAGTAGAAAATTAAACGAAAAGGATTAAAGTAAAAAATAAAACAAAAAAAGAAAAAAAGAACGGGTTAAAAAAACAATCTTGCAAATAAGTTGCTAATAGTAATTAAACTGTCATGAAATTGGTCAATATTCTCTTCTAAGCCATTGTAAAAATTGCACACTCTGACGATATAAGAGTTTTGACGATAATTAGTGGAGGCAATGGAAGCACGCGAAAGGGGCCATTTTCGTAGGGACCGATTGGGAACATACATATGTATAAAGAAAACTTACATAGGATAGCAGAGCAGTCGATGTCATCTCGTAGTATCCGTGAAAGTAAAGTTATATCAACTATGTTGCGTCAATAATACAAGGGAAGGATATGAAGCCTACGACATCGGGATGCGTAATTCTTTTCTTTAATATTAAATTTTAATGACGGTTACCTAATAAAACGTTTTTGAATAGTTTCAATACGATCAATATAAATAACGTAATGAGGGTTCCAAATTTGGCTGGCATACTCAAGATGGCTTCTTACAAATGTACGGTATAAATTTTTGATAGTTTTTATTGATCTAAATTCCTTAGAGCATCTGATAATAAAACCTAATGCTTTAGATGCCTTAGCAGCGATTTGATCAACATGCATATCAAAAATATTCTACAATCGTGTATAACACCTAAATCTTTAAAAGAAACAACTCGTGGAATAATTTGATTGTTTAGATAGTAGACAGAATTGAGAACGTTCTTTTTACGCGAGAAAGTCATTATGGCACACTTGGAAACATTAAGATCTAATTTATTACATAAGCAAAAGTCAGTAAGTCTGTCTAAATCTTCTTGTAAAAATGAGATATCCGTAATCGATTCAAATGTTTTGAAAATCTTCATATCATCGGCAAATAAGAGGTAAATGGAATTCTTGAAGCAATCACCAATATAATTTATAAAGAATACAAAAAGTAAAGGACCAAGAAGTGAGCCTTGAGGTACACCCGAGCGGACTTGTCGCCAGCTGGATTGAAATACATTTATTACCACAGCTTGGCACCTCTGATCAATATATGACGTTAACCATCTCAAAATATTACCATGAATGCCTGCTTTATCTAGTTTGCGAAGCAGGATAACATGGTCTAGCCCGTCAAATGCCTTGCTGAAGTCCGTGAAAACTACGTCAACATCTCCTCCATTGTCCATTGTCTCAGTGATAAAGTCGTTAGAGAGTGTCAGATTTGTGACTGTTGATTTATTCATAAGGAATCCATGTTGGCTTGGATTAAAATGCTGTTTAAAGGTGGCAAACAGTTAAACAGTTAGTAGATCGTTTAAACAGTAGCGTTAGGGGGTAGGCTAGTTCATGGGAACACTTCACTGTGAACCAGTGGCGTAGGGAAGGGGGGGTCCGGGGGGTCTGGACCCCTCCCTTGGCGGAGCGCAGTCGGCGGCAAAATATCCCACTCCTGCTGAAACGCCAAGGAGTGCTCAAAAATGTTATTGAAACAAATATACCTTCTGCTAGAAGATCCCAATTAATATAAATGTGTCAAACACGTTGGGTTGAAAGACATGATGCCATTTTAGTTTTTTTGGAAATGATAGAATTGGTAATGAAAGCATTAACAAAAATGTCATCATGGGACGATCGAGATTCATCAATTAATGCGAATCATTTAATATGTGCCATGAAACAAATGGAATTCATTGTAGCACTTCATGTCTTAGCCAAAGTTTTAAAAAACCTTAAACAAAATAATTAATGTGAATTTTCAATTATATTCCGTGACGTTAAAGAAATATCGAAAAAGTTCAATATAGAAGAATCTAGTTTTGTTTGAAATCTAATCCATCGCACTATTTTCGTTTAAAAATTTTTGTACCATTTTTGGATAGTTTTTTATCACAAATCCATGACAGATTTTTAGGACATAAACATATACTTAAAAATTTTCAATATTTGCTCCCTGATCAAAAAAGCTCTCAACCATGAAGTGTTTTAAAAAATAAGATAAAGACTTTGGGGGAAATTTACAACCAAGATATATTTTGTGGGCCTTGCATTCGAAATGGAGAGTTGGAAATGTGGTGGCAATATATATGTAAGTACTAGTGAAAATCGACCAAAAAACGAACTAGCTGCAATTGCAATTTGCAACCCTTCAATATTCCCCAATATTTACATACTTCTAAAAATTCTTGCAACAGTTCCGGTGACAACAGCCACAAGTGAACGGAGCTTTTCCACACTACGACGACTAAAAACATATTTAAGAAATACGATGTCGGAAAATCAACTAAATGGACTTGCTTTATTAAATATTCATAGGGATATAAATGTTAGTGCAGAAAAAATATTAGATATGTTTACGATAATGACGCGAAGATTGGATCTGTGAATGTCGTACTTTTTTAAAGTATTCATTATTTTTATTTTATTTGAATTTTGTTCATACCATATTTTTATTACGTATTTACTTTTTTTTATATGTTGTGATTTTATATTAATTATATAAATGATCTTGCCTTTTTTCCTGTCAACCCCCCCCCCCCCCCCTTGACAAAATCCTGGCTACGCCACTGCTGTGAACAATGGAGGAATGCCATCAGGCCCTGCAGATTTGTTTGTATCGAGAGCTGATAATAGTGATTTCACATGATTATGAGAAACAGAGATAAAGGGAACATAAAATCTCACACTTCATAACATCGTTGAAATCGTCTAAATTTGGGACTATGGGAGTACATACATATGTAGATATTAGGTGGGCTGAAAAGTTCGTAGGCTGACACATAGATAGCGCTACTAGTATTAAATCCATATGATTTTTAGTTAGCCCTAACCTTAAAAAGACACGTGTATAAATTTGACAGCTGTCGTACTATTAGTTTGTGAGTTATAGCATTTTGAGTGAAGCAACTTTTATTAGTTTGAAAAAATGGATAAAAAGGAATTTCGTGTGTTAATAAAGCTTTGTTTTTCGGCGAAAAAAAATACTATTGAAGCCAAGGTTTGGCTTGATAAACATTATTCGGACCTTGCACCAGGAAAATCAACCGTTGAGAAGTGGTTTGCTAAGTTTAAACGAGGCGAAATGAGAACCGAGGACGATGCACGCAGTGGACGCCCCAAAGAGGCTATTACCGACGAAAACATCAAAAAAGTCCACAAAATAATTTTGGATAACCGTAAAGTGAAATTGATTGAGATAGCTGAGACCCTAAAGATATCAAAGGAACGTGTTGGACATATCGTGAATGAATATTTGGGTATGCGAAAGCTCTGTTCAAAGTGGGTGCCGCGCGAGCTCACAATCGACCAAAAACAACAACGAATTGATGATTTTGAGCAGTGTTTGGAGCTGTTTAATTGTAATAAACCCAAATTTTTGCGTCGATATGTGACAATGGATGAAACATGGCTCCATCATTTCACACCGGAGTCCAATCGACAGTCAGCCGAGTGGACTGCACGTGATGAAGTGACTCCAAAGCATGGAAAGACGCAAAAGTCGGCTGGCAAGGTTATGGCATCAGTATTTTGGGATACGCATGGTATAATATTCATCGACTATCTTAAAAAGGGAAAAACCATAAACAGCGACTATTACGTAGCGTTATTGGAGCGTTTGAAGGACGAAATCGCGGAAAAACGGCCCCATTTGAAGAAGAAGAAAGTGCTGTTTCATCAAGACAATGCACCGTGTCACAAATCAATGAAAACGATGGCAAAATTGCATGAATTGGGCTTCGAATTGCTTCTGCATCCACCGTATTCTCCAGATCTGGCCCCCAGTGACTTTTTCCTGTTCTCAAACCTCAAGAGGATGCTCGCTGGACAGAAATTTTGCGCCGATGAAGAGGTAATCGCCGAAACTGAAGCCTATTTTGAGGCTAAAGACAAATCGTACTATAAAAATGATATCGAAAAATTGTATGACCGCTATAATCGTTGTATCGCCCTCGAAGGCAACTATATTGAATAATAAAATCAAATTCTAACAAACTAAATTCTATTTTAGGATATCATACAGCTGCGACACAGCCCCCTCTAGAGTACCCATTGATAGTTTTAGTGACCAGTCAATTTTCAAGAGATGTTGTGAAATCGAATTAAAGTCACCTTTACTCAGTGGCGTAACTACCGCGCCCGCAGACCCCGCAATGCGGGGGGGCGCCGATGCTTGGGGGGCGCCGATGCTTGGGGGGCGCCGATGCCTGGGGGGCGCCGCAAAGCGGCGTGCCTTTTTTGCAGATTTTTTAATTTGTTCTTTAATTTCTTTGCAATAATTTTTTTAAAAACCTGTGCTATTTTTAAACCTATTTGCATCTCGTTTTATTGTATTTACATATAGCTGACAATTCTCTCTTATTCTTGTATATATTTTTGTTAAAACAACGTGTTAAAACAATAAAATAAAATTATATGAGGCGTAAAAAATTTATAAATTTTTAGCTGTCAACATTAACAGGTGGGAAGTTTTTAAGGAAAATTCATCATCAGTTACTTTAAACAGATTATGCACTGCTTGTTGGCCGTCCAGATTAGACTCTATCAATGCACTTCGATATATATGTAGGTACATATATATATGTACAGATGTTTTAAAATTTCTTACAGAAATAATTTTAAAAAGTAAAAGAAATGATAAACAATCAAAAGAAAATTGACTAAAAAAGAAAATGGAATGTTTCGAATTTATTCTCCTACTCGTGCTTCTTGAAAAATTCTTCGGTTTCTCAACTTTTTTTCAAAGTTCCTTCAATCAAAAAACGCTGATGATATCAGTGCTCAGACTGAGCATATTGAGAGATCAGTAATTTTAGAAATAAATTTGAAGGATTCGTAACAATTTCAAGAATATTAGGGTTGAAGCCAAAATTGAATCTAAAAGCATTTCGATGAACTTAGTCATCAGTCATGATATACGATTCCAGGATCCATTAAAAGAAATTTTGAACAATTTTTAATGCGGCACTAAACGTAACCTAAGTGCAAATGAAGGTTCGTATCACGTTATTTAAACATTGTTTCAAAGTTCGCTTTCCTGCAAAACAATTATCAGCTGACGATTTACATATACATACATATGTATATCATGAAGCTATGTCTCTAGCCAACTAATATGTCAATGATTTTGACAAATCATTGCCTGATCAGATACTTGATTTCCGTTCGTGCTTAAAAGAAAATAAACCTTTATAAATAAATAAAAATAAAGAAGATCAACGTGTTCATAATTTGGCAAAGCTCTTCATTTGTAATTTTTATAATTTAAATTCGTCATTTAAATCATCTTTTCCTCACGCATCCAGTAACTGTAGCCACTACGGAGCACTCGTTCACAAGTTGAAACTTATTAAAAATTACTTAAGGTCAACTATGTCACAACATCGTATTAAAATGTTAGCAATGATTAGTATTAAATTTTAACAAAATAGTCGTGTTTGCCAATGAGTCCAGAAAAAAGTTTTTCTACGTAAAAAGGGTATGAATTATTAATTGGAAAAGTTATTTTGCTGTAAGGAAATAATATGAATATATGGGGGGGGGGGGAGAGGGCGCCTTAAAATATTTTGCGGGAGGGCGCCTGGAATTCACGCTACGCCACTGCCTTTACTAGAATGATACTTGATTCTGGATGATAAAGGTTGCAGACTAAAATGCAAATCACATACTCTGATGTGCAGGGATTTGTGATGTTTGTCTTCTGCGACTAAGGGTAGGTCAGAAGGTGTCACTAATAAAGATTTGTTGGAAATGACCAATCTAAAATTTTATTAATAGAATTTTGAATACAATTGTACTGCAAGAGGTTAAAAGTAGTACAGATATTGAAATGTGCATGCAAAAAGTCACAAAAACTATGAAAGGTCAGTAAGCATTTCAGGTAGCGGATTAGCGTACATAGCTTTGGAAATATTTCTACCTGAGATAAATGACAATAGAGATGTCGTCACTAATTAATACGTAGATGGGATTGGCCGTTAAAAAGGCAAGGCTCCACCCACGCCAACACATACAAAAACTGGGGATAGTGTGGTGACCACTGAACTAGCTGAACCCCGCATGCGTTGCAATGCCACAATAACGCATGCAATTCCCGTTCCCATCTCAAGTGATGGTTGGAGCTCAACTAACGTCTCTTCAAAGCCGTGTCGTCATAAATCAGCTGGTAACGTGGTTACCAACGAAGACATTTCCTTGACTACTCAATGGCGCTTCAAACTTTCGCGTCGGTAAAATCGTAATTACGAATATTATTAAGAGGTTTTTTTTTCACAGTAAGCCTCCCGGACATGCATACAACAAATCCTGGAAGTTCCATCGTAATCATTTGAGTGGTTTAGGAGCCTCTACGAGACAGACAAAGAGACATTCAATTTTATATATATATATATAGATAGAAATCATATTATGACTTTTACAATCAATTACCATCTTATATAAATACCACAGTAACCAGTAAAACATTTTAAAAAATCAGGCTGATATACGAAAGGCTCCAACGGATTCACCGTATCCGTAAGTGTTCAAAAATTGTAATATCCGTACTAGAGTTAGAGAGTGAAACTTCCCATTAATGAAACGCTTACTGTTACCGAAACCGTTCAATGTAATTAACTGAAAGTTCATACAAGTTTCAGCTTATAGTTAAATAATATGTATAATAAATTTGGTTAAAGATCTGCCAACTGAAAGTAGCAGTTTATTTTTTCTTCTATTATGTGTGTGTTCCTCATAAAAAATTATACTATAACCTTTATATCAATAAATAAAATAATAATAAATTTTATAAATCAAACACTACAGTGACACATTTCAGTCAAAAATGTTGACACCAAATGATTACCAAGAAACAAGACCAATATGATTGAAAAATTTTAATATATGGATAAGAAAATTTGCATAAATATAAAAAATCAAAAATATACATATATTTTTATAGCAAACTTTCTGTTTATAAATATTCGATAAATCATACATAGGCAATCATAATAAAATAAAATAAATGCATAGAATGTGTCTGTTACAATATATTTTTTGTATATGCCAATCAGTTGCCCTGAAATGGATCAAATTTGAATAGAAGAAAATACATATATGTATATAAAAAAATTCTAAAATTAATGACTATAGATGCGATACATCATAAAAAAAAAACTTCTTAAAAATTGCTAATAAATGTTTCAATCCCTTGTTCTAAGTCCCCAAATTGAAGTTCTTCTATTGCCAACTGTGGGACGAGCAATCGCGCTGAAATGAAAAGAGCACTTATGTACAATACATAAATACATATGTATAAAAATAAAATGTTCCTATTACACTATTGTTCATATAACCAAGTTAAAAAATAAAAATATAATTTGGTTGATAGTACTCACACATACATATGTACATACTACATACAATGATTAAAAATAATAATTCTTCAATTAACCAGAAAGGATCATTCAAATCTAGATATTAAGCATGATAAAACATTGGAACTCTGATTTATTGCTCTTCAGCTTATCGTTTTATAATTTTCTAATGATCGTTCGACTTGCACTGATTTTGGTAAAATACTTGACATCAAAAATAATCATATTTGAAAAAAATTGGATTAATGTAAATGGGCCCAAAATTTCTCGCGAGAATCCTTGCCCAGATTTATTGTTGAAAAATGTAATTAAAAAAACGAACACTAATATCTGATTAATTACTACCATCAAGTTTATTACATTTGGACTTAAACTATTCATTTCTGATATTCCACACATTTATAAGAAATATATAAAAAAATACCTGTGAACATATTGGTTAAGTTGAATTTTTGGTAAAATAGTTTGTAATCCACTCAAATTATATGGCGTTGTAACTAAACCAAAAACATCTACACACAGTAATGACGAAAAATGGTTCAGTTGACTGTAAAAATGAAAAATAAATTTTTAAATGATAAAATTTTGTAACAAGTATTTTATAAATACATATGTATGAGTAAA
Source organism: Arctopsyche grandis (assembly GCF_051622035.1). Lineage (NCBI taxonomy): Eukaryota > Metazoa > Arthropoda > Insecta > Trichoptera > Hydropsychidae > Arctopsyche > Arctopsyche grandis. The sequence continues at coordinate 25,957,205 of NC_135357.1, forward strand.
TATTTATATACGCACGCTATATCAGCCATTGAAAGTCTATTACATCGGGAAATGGCAAGATGTTCAAGCTTTCTAACACTGCGTAGTATGGGCATTAATCCTTCACCCATCATTACACAATCTGAAAGATCCAACTCTACCAAATTTGGACAGCGGGAAACTACTACAGCAACCACTGAAATTGACACGAATTACATATAAATACACATTGATATAAAAACACGGTATGCACGAACTAGTCAAATAATAATATTACGTCTTTCGGTGAGTGTTTTCCTAAATCCAGATAAATTCAATCGTTGAATAGTAGATGACAAACCATTACACAAGACATCCATCGCCTCTGAATCAAGCCCTGTCCATGCGACATTCAAAGCCTCTAAAGATGCTAGGGATGAAATTGATTTAGCTCCCTCTATACCCAGACCAGTTGCAAGAGCTAAGTTAAGAACTTTTAACTGTTTCAAATGTCCAAGCGCCACTGAAGCTGCTTCAGACATGGATAATCCTTCTAAACTCAGACGGAGTAGTGATGGACAAAGATTTAAAATCTTTGCTAAACAAGATGGAGTCACTGATGCTGCACTCAAGTCTAAATATTGCACTCTCCATACACTTGGAGGTGTGATATTACATGGTATCACAGGCGCTACAATCTAAAAAAAAAACGTTATTATAACATATTAATTTAAAGTTAAATAATTCGGAAGCTTTTAAAGTTAATTTTGGGTTTTCAAATTTCGATAATTCATTTGTTTGGTACATACTTATCTGTTATATGGGCACAACCGAGTATCAAGTATATACACTTATGTACACTAACACAAAAAATACACAGCAGTTCATTGAATGACCTCTAGGTGTCGCAAATAATTTTAGTAAAGCGACAATACGCAACCAGTGATTGACGTCACATCAAACAATATACTGAATTCAGGGGACACTCCCTTCGACAAAAACAATTAAATTAAGTAATTTAGGAAAACAATGTACACCCCGGATTAGGCTAACGAGACTTAGTAAGTGCCCGAACAAAAGAAGCGCTGGAGTTCCCACTGACCTGGGCGAGTGCATGCGTAAACAAAAGACTCGCCAGGTAGACCTTTAAATGCCTAGACAATGGACACATTAATAGATCGGGGAAGCTGCGCTGGGCAACTTTCTTTTATAATGAGGTACACACAGTAGATCAGTTTATTATGGAGTGAGCGGTGGTTACGTGTGGACCTCCTGAATTGTTGAATAAATGCTGTGAAGCGACTTTGGCCTTCCATTTGGATCCTGAACCCACCCCTACGCAACAATAATTTTAAGTATTGAACTGTCGGACAAAAAATAAAGCAATTTCACATATCACAGAAAATTATTTACTCCGATTCTTGACGAGCCTACAAAATTCATGTAACTGCCGTGTATTTGTGTTAGTACTGTTAGTGCATGTGTGTATAGGTATACTGAATCCTCGGTTGCGCCCATATAACCAATAAGTACCATTTCAACAAATAAGTTTTAATTCCAACACTTGCAATTTACCATTTGAAAGTTTGATCATGATTGAAACAATTGTCTAATCGCGTTTACTCTGATTTGGTTAGTCTGCGTTGCCAGTGAATTTATTATTTTGAAATTGCTACATGAAAATAAACAAATTCCGGTTCCGGTTTAGCGAGCGGTCTACCTGCTTCTTGCAATCTACCATGACTTGGGAGTGCGGTCTACCCGCTTTTTGAGATTAGATGCGTTGTTTTGAGGTTGGATGCCAAGCGTTTTGTGGTAGATCAAGATAATGAAAAAGATGAAGGGTAATCGACCAGACATGCTGCAATCACATTTAGATGAATACTACTGTCGCTTCGAGAACAAGGATGTTCCCGACCTTTTCGTCAAATTTCTTAAAGATATTGCAAACTGTTTACCGGTAATTAATAAAACATAATAATTAAAAACTGTTTTTATTTCAAACGTTCCTGTTTTTGTTCAAGGTCCTTAAGAGGGCTGTACACCCGAAACCTTAATTTTGTTACCGTTCCTTTCTTCGATATATATATATTGAGTTAATGCGACAATATATATATATATTGAGTGAATGCGACAGTTGCGCTTCGACCAGATAAAACGTATTTTAAATTGACAAAATCGAGGTTTCGTATTGTCCTATTTTCTCCTCCGAAACTGGACCAATTTTTAAAAAAATTTCATTATCGGTACGAGAAAGATATTTTCTGTGCAACTATGTGCGTATTTTTTTTTAAATCGACCGTTAAATAAGCACGCTGGACTCTTTTCGGAGGTGTAAAAAAAGGCGATTTTATTGATGTTTGGCGGCTCCTAGCTTCTACAAAAAATAACTAATCAAAAAAATAAAACGATAGATGCAACCCAATGGTGGATATCCATAGCATATTAAAAAATAATTTAGCGTTTGTATGGACAAGGCGCTGGTGTCCAGCCCTCTTAATGACATTACTGCTTTTTATCAGTAAACAACAATTGCTGTTTGTAATAAAATATAATAAAGTATTAACTCAGTATTTATATCTCCAAACATGGGTAGGTAGACCGCACGCTATAACAGAAAATCGCTGGTAGACCGCATGCTAAACTAGAAAATTGCAAGTAGACCACACGCTAAACCGGCACCCAAATTCCAGACAACCTAATCCACAATACGCCATTTGCATCGATTTTTAATGCTATATTATGCAATAATATATCTGTATATGTACTTATGCAATTCGCAATAAAATAGCTATGGTAAATTTCAAAATTTACCAGTATTTACTGATGGCGAAATTTTACCGATTTACCGGTATACCGGTACTGCAATCCCTAATCCAAATACATACATATATGCGTAACATAATACAAGTAATAGTAAAATTATTTTGCATCGAATTCTGTAATTAAAACTGATAAATATTTAGTATTATATAATTTATTTCACCTGCGCATTTGCAAGTCTCAGGACAATGGGATGACGTGACATCAAATTTGGTATCACTCCAGAAGGTAGAACTCCACAAAGACAAACCCTGGACCATAATCTACTATTCAATGATAGTCTGTACCACCTACAAAACAATGATCTAAGTGTAATTTAATCTGCACATTTTAAAATAATAAAAATAAAACATTTTAAACTTATTTTTGGGTTATACTAGTTATAGGGATTCCAATCGAATATTCGAATATATGCAGCCGTTTTTGGATACCCGGAAAATCGAATATTTTTTATTTTATTCGATTATTATTTGTTACAATTTAATTGGGTCATTTTTTGGAAACAATGACCCAATTTGCGAAAACATAATGAACAAAAAAGTATGTTCAAAGATTTCGACCATTAAAAAAAAAAAATTATCTATTAAACCTGCATTAAACAGCAACTGAAAGAGTATTTTCTTCAGCGAGATCAATTAAGACGAAACTGCGAACAAATCTTAAATTTGAAACTTTAAATTCACTTAAAAATAAGTATTTTTAAATTTTAAATAAATATTGTTGTTATGAATAGCTCATTTTTTTTTCTTTTTTCTATCTAAAAATTTATATAATTTTTTGAATATATTCGAATAGTCGAATATTTCACGATTTTAATATTCGAATAATTCATTTGACGAATATTTGGAATCCCTACCTATTATAATTAGTCAAATTACTGTTAAAGTTTCATAAGTTTAAAAAATTATCAATTACCTTTTACAAACGAGCATACAACGTACTAGCGTCTTTTTTGGTAACCATTGAAATATAGACAAAACATCCTCATCAAATAATTTCGAAAATGCATTTTCATTATCTTGACAACTTATACTAGCACATGTGTCCGGAAGAGAATCACTAGCACCACTACATGACTCACAAAATGACAAATTATTAGCAACAAAACATTCCTTTTCCGGTGTGGGGGCGACATGGTCCAAATTTTCTACTTCAACTGTATCTCCAACAATTTCAACTTCTTCATCACGATTTTTCTTCACATCAAAATCATCTAAGACAGTTTCTATTGTGTTTATAGCTAATGTCGATTGATTATCATTGTTTTTATTTTCACTGCCATCAGAAAGTTTCAAAACATTCATCACATCTACAAAAAAAAAAGGTAAAAAAATGACTTTATCTTTCAAATAATAAACAAATTCTTAATTAAAATTAAAAAACTACCGTTTTTTTCGTGTTTAATATTGTCATCATCAAATGTAGTATGTCTAGCTATTGACTTTGAATACTTATGAAAAGGTGGATGTGGCCCACAAGTAGTAAGAGGTGAACCGTGAGCATCACCTTGCGATTCTTGTGACTGAAATTGTAATTGTTTCAATATTATTTTGAGTGTATCAAATGTTTACATGTGTATAATTTCTGCATTTCGCATCACTCACAGGATCTTTACACTCGGAAATATTACAATTAGACGATTGACATGTGGTAATTACGTTTTGACCGACACAATCAACTTGAAATCTTTTTCTCTCCCCAATGGAGGAAGTTTCATCGACATTTATTTCATCATTACTCGAGCCACAGTTTAATAAATGATTCGTCAAACCATATTTAGATGGTGGCTCATTATCTTGCAAGCCTAATAAAACATCGGCAGAGAAGCTAGATCTTGAATGCGATCGTTTAATGCCCCTCTGCGCGTTCGGACTGCAATTTTCTATATTATCTTTGGAATTCTGAAATCATGAAACAAATATTATAGCATTCAATACAGTTAATTTGGGTGACCGTGAAAAAGTCGAAAATATTCGTTTATCATGCATACATATGAAAAACGGTTAGTGTATATGTATATCAGTGGCGTGCGGTAAAAGTCTCTCTCCCCCCGTTGTACATCCTCACTTAATTTGCGCGAGCAGGATACAACAGGTACAAGAGGAACAGACTTTTCCTCCCGTATCCTGCGCGCGCACATTAAACTAGGCTGTATGACAAAAAGAGAGATAATTTCACCGCATGCCATTCATATATATTATATATACATAGTACCGTTTACCATGCACCCTTTTTTTTATCTTTATAATTAAGATCTTTCGATTTTCGATCTTTGCCTTCCGATATTTGCTTTTTCGACCTTTTCACTTTCGGTCCCGTGAGGTAGACCCATAAAAACGTGTGGCGATTAAAGTGGTTAAGCCAGCCAGTACCAACTATGAGTTTTTCGGGTTATATAAACCTAGGGGAATTGTTTTTTTTTACTTTTTTTATTGATAATTTTGATTTAAATACTATTTTTAATAAAAATAATGACCTTCAGTAGTAAATTCGAAACGATAGTAGGTTATTAGTAGTTTAAAAGATAAACTAGAAATTATCTAGAAAAAATAGTAAAAGGTCAAGCTAGAGGGCAGCACATTTATAATATTTTGAAAATTAAATAAATTCGCTTTGTAATAAAATACACATAATAATGTCCTTTAAAAGTTATAGCTTTAAAAATAAGTTGTTTTAATATTTTTTTTCATTATTATGTTTAAAGTACATATATTGTTGGCCCAAATGTGTGATAATTAAAGAGCGGACCAACTTTGCACCGTTCTTTATTCATTGTTCATTTTTATGATCAACCTTTTTTTATGCTCTCTAGCTTTGTAGTTTGCCCTGTTTCCTGGAAAAAGCACGCTTCCGGTCTTACCTCTAGTAATAATAAGAAACCGGCAGACAAGTTTCGTTTGCCCACAAAAAATGGTTCACTATTGTCAATTACTATTGTCCTACAAAGCAAGAACAAAAAAAAAAGGTTAAATATAGTGAATCATTTTTTGTGGGCAAACGAAACTTATCAATTGGTGTCTGGTAATAAATTATTACCAGAGACCGATGGATTACTAATAATCAACTTACAAATACAGGGTGTTATGAAGCTAAGTGCAAAGCCTTAAAGGGCTTATATCATTTGTCAAGAGATTAAAATCAAAATTACCACCACGGAATTGAGAAAAAGGACTCTATAATACATTAGACATCGGCATTTGAACATAAACAATAAATAATTTTAACAAAATTTTTGTTTTATTGTCAAAATTTACATTAAAAGTCAAAATTGAAGTCGTTTTTGACCTTGTTGAATACAAAAAAATATCAGTTTTTTTCTACTTGAAAATTTATCGTGCCTCTAATATTTTTTTCTGTTGGCACAGATGGTTCCATTTGTTTTTAATTGATTGAATAAACATTAGAAAAACAAAAAAATAATAATTAACTAACATAATACTTTTAACTTGGGCCAGTATTGGCAATTAACTATGAGAAATTAAATAAAAAAAACCATAAGACTTTGTACTGAGGTATGTGTGACTCAAAATGTTCTAAATTATATGAGGTATCACCCCTTTAAGGCTTTGCACTTTCATAACACCTGTATACGTTTGTTTGTAAAACATATATATTTACATATGTTTGTATATAAATTTAAAACTAACCAAAGATTCAACAGAATTATTCCTCAATAAAGATACTCCCATATCTTCGGAAATCTGTAAAATAAAATGATAAAGATTAATTTTTGGAAAATTTTCAAATATAATCAAAGGAGTAAGAAAGAAATTGCAACCTTTTCATTTTTATTTTCTTCCATAAGGCTCCATGTACGACTGGAAGTACTTTCACGATCCATACCCGGTTAATAAATACAAAGCCTAAAATTTTATTTTTAAAAATTACACACATATATACATGAAATCATTTTCTTATTTCTATAATTTTGTTCCATTTATTTATAAAAAAAAAAAACTAAAATTTGGAAGTTGTTAATGTTTCTTGTTTGGTTGGAATAAAACCAAGTACATACATAAAAGCATTTAATATAAAAGTCGGTAATTTGTCCATTGTCATTTAGAAATAGTTTAAGATACAAAATTATAGAGATTTTCCGATGTGGTTTCATCACAATATTTATACATACATACATACATACAAATATCATCTACTTGATCTGTTAAGACATTATTGAGATATTTATTCGTATGAAAAAAGACTAACTTATCATGCAGGAAAATAAATTTAAGTACCTCATTATTGATCTACAATTTTTTAGAAAATTTCCACTAATAATTAAATTTTCAATAATTATAATAACGATTGCTTATTCTAGATTAAGTAAATTTCTCCGTAATTTATAATTTTGCCGCACAATAGATATGTCCAATAATTTAGAAAACTCATACATCAGTTATAAATTTAATTTAAAAGATACTGGTATTTTTAGGTTTTAATTCAATATGTTGGTTTTAGCAAATCAAACGGCTTTTAAAAATTCATAAAAAAATTATATGGGAAATATCAACGTGCGTATGTATTTGGGGATGTTCGAGGACGTCACGTGTAGGTTATGGGAGGATATTAATGACAGAAAGCGAAAATATCTGAATACACGAATCAAAGCCAAGATTTGGAAAAGAAACGAAGTCTTGCATAGTAGCAAACGTACCACGTTATGTTCACGTATGATATAATTAATCCAATTCGGAACAAACCTCTAACAAGTGCGAGACCGAGTTCCCGCGAACTTCAACTTCGAGCTCCACACTAGCGCCAGCTGATGCGTCCCAACCCATAACACTTCCGTTTTTGTCCATAGCTAACAAGCATTTCCAAAGCAGTTTTTCGAGACATTTCCCGTATATTCGGGTGATCAGTTTGAATTTTGTAGCTCTTGTATTTTCAATTGTCTCCTATTAAATTTATTTTAATGTTTCGTGAAATATTTTCATTCATTTGCCTGATATATAGGAAAACGCCATAGTTGTTGGGAATTAATCGAATTTAATTGCGCAGTCCACACGGTAAACGGACTACTAGTCATATGTGAACCAGTCACAGGACAACCAGTCGCTCTAGATCGGTCACACGTGATCACCCGTCACACTAAAACTGGTCACGAGAAAACTGGTTGACCGATTTTAGGTTGTGACCAGTTTTAGGGTGTGACCAGTTTTCTCGTGACCAGTTTTAGTGTGACGGGTGATCACGTGTGACCGATCTAGAGCGACCGGTTGTCCTGTGACCGGTTCACATTTGACTAGTAATCACCGAACCGTCCACACTAACGATTTCTACTACCGATATTTCCATAGTTCGGTGATTACTGGTCACAAATTACTCGTCACAAAGTCACTAAAATCTATATAACGGAACATCTGGCAGCCGAAAAGTCCATCATACTAACGATAACTATCATAGTAACGAGAACTTGAGTGCCAAATATTGTGTATTCGCGATTTTCATGGCAAAAATTGTCTTTGTGACCACCCCAATGTGACGAATAGTCCAATTACCATTTCCATATCCAGTTCCTAGTTGTAGATATCGTGTGTGTGGACGGCGCCAATGAGTTTCAATTGAAACGTGTGAACAAAAACTGATTCAAATCGTATTCTATTTTTTTTTTTTTTTATCAACTATCATTGGTCAATCAAACTTGACTAGTGAAAACAAATCATTATTTACTTCTTGTCAACCTTTTTATTAGAGGAAATTATATTAAAATATTATTAAAATTAAATGTAACACAGCTTTCTCCATGCCACGGAGCGCATTAAAAATTAAATATAATTTATCTCAAATTAAAAATAAAAAAGTGCTTGATTCACTACGGTAATTGGATTATTAGTCATATTGCGATCACCCAAAAGACAATTTTTGCCATGAAAATCGCGAATACGTAATATTTGGCACTCGAGTTCTCGTTAGTATGATAGTTATCGTTAGTATGGACTTTTTGGCTGCCAGATGTTCCGTTATAGAGATTTCAATGACTTTTGGCCAAGCGCTTTGTGACCAATAATCACCGAACCATTCGCTACATAGCGTTCCAGTGCGTTACACCACAAATGAAGCTAATATAAACCTTGTAAAAAACAACTGGTTGTTGGTCTTGGACCTTGGTATAGTTCTTATATGTAGTTCGGTGATCACATCGCAAAAGTGAATTGCTACCAGGATAACCGCTGCTACGAAAATCGCGTGCGGTGTCACCCGGCGCACAAAAATTCGGCGTACAGAAAACTGCACAAACATTATTCCGCGAACGTTTTTTTTAATAATAATAAGAATTTTCGTAGCGGTGGTTATCCTGGTCGCAATTCACTTTTGCGACGTAACCCGTTTACCAATTCTTAGTCACTTAGATTTTAGTGTTAAAAATAAGAGCCCCCTGGATATTACTGAGAAATGTTTACCCCTCAAAGCTCCAGCTTACTACCAAATTATAATAATATATGTAGTATTTTTTTTTATATAAATTGGCGTTTATGTATTATTTTAGTTCATTAGGAAGGTCCATAAATGGCGACATACGATTTCTAGTAGTTTTTAGCCCTCCCCGCTCCCCCATCGCCACACAATTTTTTGCCTCTTCATCAGAATCATATTACGTTTACAATCACAAAACTTATCGATGATTATCTTTCAAACGTTACTGAAAAATACAAGAGAACACGGTACTTTTATTTTCCTTTATTAGTATACCCTCAAAAATGATTTCACAGATGAATTAAAGATGGGGAAAATAATTGAAAGTAAATTAACTGACATTTTCTAAATTTTCACTTTGGGTAGTAAAAAAAAATATTTATTGTTGTTAACTAGGTGTTTAAATTAATTTTCATTAAAATTCAAATCACTTGAGTGATTGTTTCCAATGTTTCAAATATGTTATTTCTTTCGTTTTTCATTTATTTACATAGTAGCCCACATATAATACATCGTTTATCAGAAATTAAAAAAACAAACAGAATATAAATAAATATTTATTAGAAGAAAATGAAACAATAGTTTAAAATATTGAAAATCATATAAAAAAAATGCTAGTTACATTAGAAGAGAAGTTTCGTATTGGAATGATTATAGCTCAATGACTTATGTATTGATCAGAAATACATAAATGGCTTCAAAGGTAATTAAAAAAGTTTCCAATATATTACATATTAGTTAATACACAATATTAAACACATTAAAAATTTTAATTTTGAATTTATACTAATAACTGTCTGTTTTCATATCATTGAGTCCCAATTCTTCATCATTTTCATAAGTTCGTGTATATTTTGTAATTTTCACACCTGAAAATAATAAAGTAAAAATGACAATTAAACATTTCAATTGATCCAGTTATGTCAGTGATTTTCAATCGTTGATCAACAGAATCCACAGAGATAAACCACACAAACCAAAGCGAAAAATATTATATTTACGGTCATAAACGAACTTCGAAGCAAACTATGAACTCCTACGTTTTCAATGCAATAATGGTTATTTTCTTCATGCAAAAATTTTTGATTACTCTTGAAATACATAAAAGAACATAAAATAATGGTTTTTATTTTATTTTCTTTTATATTTTCCTTCCGTGAATTCAAGCAGATTGAAAACCACTAGGTTGTATAATTTTATAATTTAGGTTCCTGATATTTTTTTAGCATACCTTCATCAGCAGTACCATCATCAGTTAGAGTCTGAACAAAGGAATTTCCAGCAGGATCATCAAGAATCAAGGTAACTACTGAATTTCCAGCAATGACTTGATCTAATTTCGCAATAAAACTAAAATCAAAATATTAATTAGTAAAAGCCTTTAACTTCCATATACATATAATACATACTATGTATATATAAAAATATTTATACTCGTCAAATCTATTTGTCGCACTTGGATCTGCAGAATCTCCAGCAAACATTGAATCCTTGCCAGCTAACTGAGTCCGCATTGCAGTTATTAATCCTTCAATAGTAGTAAAACGACCACACAGAGATCTCGGACCCGATTCCAACTCAAGTTCAGGAATTATTAAACTGCATGTATCTGACTATTAGTAAACACCACAATTACAACTTGTTTTTATTTAAAGGTAGCACATTAACTTATCTTTTTATCAACTTACTTTCAAAACATCTCTAGAAAAATCCAATTTATTTCTTATTTTAACTTCCATCCTAACACCGAGTGGTTCAATTCCCCCACCTGACTTTACCTAAAAAAAATTATATAAGAATTGATATTACAATTTAAAACGTAATCCCATGAGAGGATTTTTGGGAGATTTGAATTTATCATATAATTTATCGCACTGTGAATGTACATTCGTATAATATAAGCAAATACCTCGTTAGTCCGATGACCACAACTGTCACACGTGGTAGCCATTATTACTACCTCTTTGAAATGTGGGATATCTGTAAAACATTAACGTACGTATGTATGTATTTTTTGAAATAAAATGATTGGAGTGTTCATAATATTTAATTACAATAAAACGTCACTAACTTGTCATTTTCATATTTGTATCGCAAGGACGATTACAATCTGGACAATTAGTTCGAAAAGTCAGAACTTCACCCTGTTGCAATTCTTCTAAAGAATGTTCACCTGCCCCAATTGGGTGTAAAAGTGTATCTTTAATTCCATTCATTGTATTGATAGAATCCTCTTCAGATTCATCAAAACCATTTAACTAATAAATAATATAATATATTTATATTATTTTACTGATGATATATGTATGTATATTATTGATAGATGATTAAAAAAAACCTCTTGTTGTGTAAAAAAACCCAATTCGTGATTTTCTTTCATGCTTCTTTCGGGATATGTTATTGTAAGTTTATCATCTTTTTGTGGAGCAGAGGGATTTTCTATATAACTATTGCCTATGAAAAAATCGATGGTTATAGTGTTGTTCTGAAATACAATATATGTATACCCATGGGTATAGAATATCATAAATGAGGCATAGCAAACAAATTTGCCTGGAGAAAGCAGACCGAACAGCGGAGAGGTACGAGGGAGGGGGTTAAATGTGCAGGGGAAGGAATGAATAAAAGAAAGGAAGGCAAAAATGTCAATCGACTTAGGAGCCAGCTAGCTACTAAGAGAGTCCACTTTTTGTGTGCACTCTTCAAAAGTGAGACAATTTTTCGAAAGTCTGGCCCCATCTATGTTATTCTATATACATCTATGATGTATTATTGAATATTATATATTTTACCACTAATATCTTCAACGATAAATTTAAATGGTCCATTCTGTTCGACGTCCTTGAGTTTGACTAGACGCAAAATAAACTGATCTATTTTGTAGGCATCATCCGGATGATCTATCCGTCTCGCAACTTGATCTTGCTGCAATCCGGATACCACTCTATCAATCACACCTTCGATAGTAGTAACAGCTGTAATCAAAAAATGATGGTATATAATACTTTCGACAAAATTGCGACATGTCTACATTTAACATTAAAATTTCACACCTCCTTTTTGATTTTTTGGTATCTCTAGTTCAACCTCTGGTATGATTATTTTAGAAAATTCGGTATAAACGCATTTTCTATTCAAATCTTTCGGCGACATCACCTTCAACACAATTTTAATTCCTTTTTCTGAAATTGCACCGCAATTTTGAAGTTCGTTATTTTCAAAACCGCAAGAATCACAATTAAAAGACATCAAAACCACTTCCTTGTAAAATGGAATATTTGTTGCCATCAAACGCGTTGTTCCCTATAAACATAATAAATTACATATTAAATAATTTTTAACCAAACACCGAGTCGACTGTGAAACGTTTGTATAATAATTTCCACCAAAGTAAAAAACACATATGTACGCATTTATAAAAAATTACGCATAAATATCAAACCACACTAGAAAAATACTATAAATGTGGACAGTAGACAAACCATTATATACACATATGAATATATATTAAAAAAAATATATTGCCTACTAAATACAATCAAAAACCTTATAACGACGATCGAAATAATTAACTTTGTGCCAAATGTTACAAAGAAATTTACTAAATAAAAGTGAATTTAAAAAAGTAATCGGAAAACCTAAATAAACTACGCCACATCAGTGACGATTTGGTTAACCTAAAAAAATATTGAAAATAATATTTACATCAGCGTGGCAGTTCATACAGAGTGATTGTATTTCAACAACTTCTTGATCGTCGATCGGAAATTTCTCAATACCATTTTTAACTTGTTGGTCAACCATTTTTGCACAAGTCTAGAACGTACGATGAACACGCGACAACACACAGAAGTCGAACTGTCAACACAATACTACTCCTAACATATTCATATACGACCATACTACAAAACAAATATTTAAAAAAAATAATAAATTTTGCTATTAACATAAACCACATACACATTACCAAAAAATATGTTATTTGCAAGTTAAACTAATCCAAATAAATTCGATACACACAATCCACCTAACAGGAGGGACGCTATCGTCCAGTTATGATGTGGGCGACTGATTTATAATATGTTGTGTAGTTTATCGTAAAGTTTTGGTACTTTTATATTATATGGACGCAACGAGCACATACCAGTCGTACATATGCAAAATACAGGAAGACTTGAATCTTTAAAATGGTGCAATAGTAAACATTGTAATACTATATGCAAAAATTCTTAATGGTTTTTCTTAAAATAATTATGTTCTTTCATCAATTTATGTAATTTAATAAATGTTAATTTTCCCAACAAAATAAAATAAAATACGGTTCATCATCACATGAAAAAATACGTTTTAAAACTACTGTGGCGGCTCTAATACATGGTCGAGTTTCGGTCACCATCCTGCGAGTAGGGACCAACTCGGCCATGTTGGTCCGTTGCTACTTTACTTCTTTCCCGCCCGTCACATTAAATAGTCGTGTCGTAGTAATTCCCACGTTTCACTCCATACGCCCTCCCATACTACAATAAATATTAACAGTAGTCATTATGTGGTACAGGTAAAAGGTTTCGATTGATGTAGTTTTTGGATGCCAAATGCTCCGTGATCGAGATTTTAGTGATTTGCGCGAGATCGCTTGGAATAATCACCGAACCTTTTTATGGTTCGGTGATCATTGGTCACAAAGCGCTCCCCCAAAAGTCACTAAAATCTCTATAACGGAACATCTGGCAGCCGAAAAGTCCACCATACTAACAATAACTATCATACTAACGAAAACTCGAGTGCCAAATATTCCGCATTCGCGGTTTTCATAGCAAAAATTGTCTCTGTAACCATCGCAATGTGACTAATAATCCAATTACCCCTTTTTATACATATGTTCTACTGTTTTACATACAAGTTATGTATTTTTTTGACAGAATTTAAATTTTTAAGTACATGGCAGTAGCCCCTTTTGCCCCACCTTTTGATATGGCTTGTGCATGTGTAGCATCCGCTTGTCACGCCCGTACAATAGAAATGCACCAAGTATTTAGTACAATGACACACTGGTAGAAATGTAATTTGACAGTAGACATTGTAGTGGAAGTGGGGGCGGGGGCGGAGGCGCGAGGGGCGCACCCTCCGATGACGACGAGCGGACCCCAAACCCTTTGCTTCGTCTCTCGTCATCGACCATAACGGATAGATATATCGTTATCGCCATCACTAGGCGATATCAGCCTTCGCAAATTATACCCAGTTGTTTGCCAATAACCTCAATCCATGTTTATGATATGTAAGTATAATAAATGTATATACAAACAAAAAAAATAAAATGCAACACTAAAAGTAAAGGCTACATTTACGTCATTTATGGTTCTGAAAGTAAAACGTTCATTATTTCAAACGTGCATTTGTACGTGCATTTGTCAAAATATTCACCTAACAGCTGTCAGTAGAATTGAGCAAATTTGAACTATTGCGCAATAATTCAAAATACTGCATCACTCACGCCGCATTTCTACACGCATCACGTATGTATCTTTATTTTTAGTCATACAAAGAGATAACTACATATATTATCTATATGTTTTAAAAATATTTTGAATTGTAAGCTATCTGTTTTTATTTATAATTATATATCGATTTATTTATAAATACAATAGTCATTCTATAGATAATAAAAAAAACAGTTGCTTGTTTTGTAAAAGAAATTGAATTGCCGTACAAAAGCGTAAACATTATGCATACGATAAAATTCTTTTAAACACAAAGGACTTCTTTCCACTTTAATAAGGTACTGTAATGGATTTTTTATTGGACAACAATTAAATAATATGACCTTGCAATACATGTTTTGAACTTTCTTATTTTGTAATAGTACATATGTAAGTTCATTAAACTTCCGCAGTAGAATATAATCGAACGTGGGAAATACGCGTATTTATGTAAATTCATACTATTGCATTATTTTGCAGAAATATTGCACTGTTCCGTTTGAAACTGTGTACCATTATTGACTCATACTTGCGTGTTCTAACCGATCAATCGCTTCTCAAACTTTTATATACGATGGGAATGAGCGATAACTGTCGTATGAGAATTTGTTGGGTTTGGTGCATCCGCTCTAAAATCGCCAGATTAACAAAACGGCAGCTTTAAACGTAATTCTCGTTTTCTCGAATGATAGATTGCACATCAGATGACGAGTAACCTTTCGATGTGCACAGATGCAATTATTAAAATTGAGTTGGATCTTTCTGGCGAGTTTAATAAGGCAAGATTCGGAACTTATCGAATCTTCCCTTATTAAACTCGCCTGAAAGATCCAACTCAATTTTAATAATTACCATTTTAATAATTGCATCTGTGCACATCGAAAGGTTACCCGTCATCTGATGTGCAATCTATCATTCGAGAAGACGAGAATTGCATTTAAAGCAGCCGTCCGTTAATCTGTCGTTCAATTTGTCTGGCGATTTTAGAGCGGATGCACCGCATCCGAATTTGTTAACATTCAGTTCGCAATTTACTGTTGCTCTGTAGTTTGGGTGAAACCAGGACCGCGCCTACCATATTTACAAATATGTGCAACGCACACAGGCGGCCGAATTATAAAGGCGGCCGAAATAAATGAGAATCGAAAAAATTATATTCCTTGAAAAATACAAAACGGGACATCGTATTTTTTAAAATGCATTTAGTTTGTCTTGTTGTATACACTTGCTGTTGTAAGTTACAACTTGTAACACACCCGAACTATAATTATAATTCTAAGAAATAACAGGATAGCAGGTATAGCTTCGGTCCGCATAAAGCTAGGTCTTTTATGTTCTATTATCTTTGCGACTGCCAGATGTATTTCTTCGAGGATGTTGAGTATTGTTTGGTCATCGAAAGAACAATGTCCTAGATGTGGGATTGGGGGTACAAACACTATATTTTCATGAATGAACTTGAAAACATTCAGTCTCTCTTGTCCTGTTCAGAACCAAACGTTTTGGTTTCCTGTTTGTTTTTCTGCTTAGTTTTTATTGTGATTACAATTTTCAACACTATGTTTCTCTCCTAATATTTATCACAGGGTAAGATTTTTGCAATATTCGCATGCATTTAATTTTGTACACAGGCGGCCGAAGTTTTAAGCCGCGTCTCTGGGTGAAACAACTAAACAAACTAAAACAAATTAAACGGATATAACATTTACATAATTTAGGTAAATGGGTTACATCCCAAATGTGAATCACTACCAGGATAACTGCCGCTACAAATAATAAAAATCTCATTAAAAAAAGCATTTGCTGAGCAATTTTTTGGCAGTTTTTGTACGACAATTTCCCTATGCGATGAATTTTCATGCGAGAGGAGACACGCGCGCGCGATTTTCGCAGCGGTGGTTATCCTGGTATCGATTCACATTTGGGATGTAATTAGCGAACCACAATTTATTCGAGTTCCACCTAATTTCTAGAGTAAACTCATTTTCCACATCCGCTCGATAATTAAAACTTGTGGGTCCCTTTGACGTTAGCCAAGTCGCGAGAAAAACTGCCATCACGAACGTGTAGAGTGCTCATCCTACTCACACGCATTTTTTTCAGTACAAAGCTTTTATCACGGAATAGGCCAATGTCAAGAGATGATATCGGCTGTGCATCAGTTTATTCGAATAATTATATCCCAAATAATTTAAGATCTATTAAATCATCATTTCGATTATCTACATACATATGTATATGTATAAAGCTAGTCAACAAGGAAAATAAATTTTGCCTGTTTTAATTTGATACACATACATTTTAAAAATCATTTAACATTTACCAAGCATAACATAGTAAAATTGATTTTATACGTTTTTAAGTCCGATTAACCATATCTAATGTATAATTTTGAAAGAGACTTTGTAAGGTTTGGTTGGAAGCATCGAAAAAAAATCAAATCAAAGTTTCTATGACGACGATATCGATATCGTTGAATTCAAATATAAATACAGCTTTCTTATCTTATCAATGCGCTTATCGAGCAGTATTATATCCTCAATTCCGCTATTTTATTACTTTACTGTTTTTTTTATGATCGTGTGTTTAAATGTTGTTTTTTTGTCTTATTTTTTGTTTTTCTCCCTCTCTTGTTTTATTATCTAGGCTATTGTGGCGCATTAGGGCCGGGCCGCACCGTGCAACTTTGTCGGCCGACAAGTTGCGCGACACGAAAAAATGTATGGAAATGTGTGCGACAAGCAAGTTGACGGGTGTGGCAAGTCCCATCTACCTGCATGCATTGGTCTGGTCGCCCTCAACCAAGTCGCTCGCAAGTCGCACGGTGCGGCCCGGCCCTTAGGTTCTTCCTGTAATGCCACAATGGTCCAAAACTTTTTAAATAAATAAATATAAAACCTTTAAAAAGTGTATTGGTTTTATCGCGCGACTTGCCAGGACGCATACCCAAAAAACCAGTACGAATGGTCACCTTAATACAGTAGTCGTCAATATGAGAGGATTATCGGAAATTATCGCTTTGGTCTGCTATTGTTTTGCCAACATCTGAACTTGCCAAGTCGATGTTTGAATCTGCATTCTGACGCACCACATGTTGAGAAGTGTCGTGTTGAACATTTCCATAGTCAAGTGTTGTGCGGACTTCGCGCTGTTCGGTCGTATCAACGTGTGGTACCAGGTTTGGTCAGTTAAAGATCAACAATATGTATTTTTATTACATACCTCCTTTATTTTTCGAAATGCTTTTAAAATAATATATTAGCATAGTTTTTGACGTCTAATTTATTTTTGACGAATTATTTTATTTTTCTTTGTCTTCGGATTCGCTAGTAGTTCGCTAGTAGAACGGGTTAGTGCTCTTGCTGTGAAACCAGTCAAAAACTTTCCGTAGTTCCCTACTAATGTCAAACTTCACGCACTGGCTAATCAGATACCAGGAAATTTGTTTACTCGAATTCGATATCTTTTCAACGGAAATGAGTTCAATGTGAATATGTTCCCTTGTACGGATAAGTTTACATCAGCTGATCGCAAACATTGCCGTGTATTTATATGTACATATATAGCTGTATTTTATGCAATGCAATTATAATTTGACCTCTACAGATTCAAAAGTTATTAAAGCAAATCACTAATGATACAATTATAAAACATGAATAAATGTAAAACATCATTATTTATAATTTAGTGAGTTTGGATATGACATTTTAATATTATATAATGAACATCCATTAACAAACATTAAATTTTAGAGCATCAAAACTTTTTTTATATACATAATTACTATTGAAAATGACGTCATAAAAACTGTCATCATAGATATTTAAACTATATATTTAAATTATCATTGTGCAATTTGAATCATATTGCCTGTTTTATGTATATTACCGTCAAAGTGTAGATTTCGTTAATTCATGAATATATTAGTTTGTTCATACACGAACCAATCTGGCTAGTTATATTGTACACAAAAGAACAAATTGACAAATTAACTAGTTTGTTCTCAATTTGTTTGTTTGGCCTATCCTCCATTTTCTGTCTTCTATGTATGCGTTGCGGAGTTGCAGTATTTTAAAAATCATTGGTAACAGGAATTAATATGTTGCAATGCGGTTTCTATAGGATTTCCCATTTTAAATATTTTTTTAGCGTTTGGCTGATAAAAGTTTGTTAGTCCTTATAGTTCATGAATAAACAAACTAGTATTTTCATGAACGAACCGAAGTAAATACTAGGACTGTAACATAACATATGTACACAGAGCTAAGTGTTTAGCACACACAGGTGCAGTTACAGGAAAGACGGCTAAAATATTTCGAAAAATGTTTTAAATTTTTCGATAAGGGAAAAATGAAACATTACACAAAAATACACAAAATTTCTCATAAACCATCATTTTTTCGCCTTATATGAAAAAAAATCTGATATACATACATTGTAAGTCAAATCCATTTTATCAAAAGTTTTTAAACAACTTTTTTTAATTTTTGTGATTTTACAAATTAACAATAATAGCCTCTTCTTACTTCGCTTTCGATTTTTCTTTATGTACATTTGTATGCATTTTTATGTTGTATTTTATAGTATTTTTGAATACTTACTTTTTCTACATTGTATTTATGTACGTATACAATGAAGTTTTGTGATCATGTGAAAATTTGAACTTGGATTTTGACAGATTCGATCATTGATCACGTTTTCACGATCTAGAAAAAATGTGTATGTGTCTTTTATTGCATGTCTGTTGTATTTTTTTATGTTTTTCTCAGAAACCTTTTGGTTTATTGAATTGAAATTTCATATCTACAAGTTTAAGCTTAATACCAAGTTACGTCTAAAATTTGGTAAGCATCCGTCAACCGGAGTGGCAGTTTATTTTTTTTAGGCGCAAACATCCACGATACGATTCTGATCGGTCTCCGTGACGAGCCGGAATGTTAAATTACAGAAAACGCAAATATCGGAAGGCAAAGATCGAAAATCGAAAGATCAAAAAAAAAAGGGTGCATGGTAAACGGTACATACTCACTTAATTTTCGCGAGCAGGATACAACAGGAACAAGAGGAACAGGCTTTTCCTCCCGTATTAATGTGCGCGCGCAGAATTTTAAAATTTTCTAGTGCTCATTTTGTGATGATATTTTTGTTTTTTTGTTGAAATAACTGATTTCCTTTTGATGTAGAAAGCGAAAATTTATAATTGCACATTTTCATAAATTATTAACACACTGAATGCAGTCGTATAATTTATAATTGCTCAAAATAAATTGAACATCAACAAATTTTGATGTATGTACATATGTACGTATATAAATTCAATTTGCAAACAGTAAATTTGTTTTTCTACAGTTGGTGATTCGGAAAAAGGTCGACTTGAAGGTTCTTGATTTCTCTTGACTTTTTGCCATACTTTTTTCGTTTATTTATGTATGTACATATTCAAATTTTGGCAGAAGCGTGGGCTAGAATGATGTCACTTTTGATGAAACTATTATGTACGTGCCTTAACATAATATATAACATTATATATGTATGTAGACATCACGTTTTGCGTTTCCCAAGTTTGGTCACATACACATGTACAAACCCACACCAAATATAATATTATAATTCCGTGACTAAACGTTAACCAGATTAATATAAGCAAACATTTCAATGTATTGTGAATGGCACATGCGAAAAATATTTTCTAATCGTGATTTTGCTGAAATTCAGATTACATTGAGCGTGTTTTGCAAAAGGCTCGTATTATTATTGTGGTAGATTACGTGTTGAGCGTGTTTTCGCACATGCAAATAAAAGTCGACTACACCTGCCGTTGTTGTCATGCAATACTCTCGTTACGTACGAAATCGAAAACTATATATTTTTTAATTGCTGTTTTGACGTTTTTATGTTTTAACCTTAACGGTGTCATTGACATTGTGTCAAATGTATAGTATTGCTTTGGCAATGAGTCTGTTTGGCAAATGTGTTCATCAACACAGTTTTTGGCACCTACGTGTGTCAACGTTAGTCACGTGATGTTTTTGTTGTGGTTTTTTCCAATTCCTTTTTTTCTTTTAAAAAAATATTTTTTTGACACATAATTGAGATGCAAACTGTTGCTATCTGTAATGCCAGCTATCTTAATACTTCTACAACCACTCATCCAAAGCCATATAATGAATTAGAGCAATAAATGTATTTATTCTTAATGTACATATATGTAAATCTCTATCACGGAATATCTGGCACCCAAAAACTCCATCAATCGAATGCTTTAAACGCAAAATATTGTACTAACGAGAATTCGAGTGTCAGATATTCCGTATTTGCGATTTTTGTGGCAACGATTGTCGTTTTTGCGCAATATTCCGTTTACCGTAAATGATAACCATCACCAATTCTAGTTATGAGTAAAGGCCAGATCCACAGCGCGCCGTTTATTGCTCAATTGTTGTAAATGCTATTGTTCAATTGTTGTAAAAGGTTAGCCCAACCTTTTTTTTGTACTCTAGCTTTGTAAATAGGGCCAAACCGTCCCGATTCCTGGAAAAAGCACTGTGTCTCACCGCAGTCTAGTTATGAGTAGAGGTAGGACCGGAAGCGTGCCGTTCTTTGTTTATTGTTCGTTGTGCATTGTTCATTTTTATGATGAACCTTTGTTAAAGGTTCGCCGAACCTTTTTTTATTGCACTCTAGCTTTGTGAATAGACCCAAAACGCCGTGTTTCCTGGAAAAAGCACGCTCTCTATCCGGCCTTTAGTTATAAGTGTTCTAATTACTGTAAGCTAATTCAAAATATGTTCAATTTTCCAATCCATTGCAAACGTCTCCTTATTACTGAAGAATCATTTCATGTTTTGTTATTGCTTTGTTTTAAAAATAAAAGCCCTTTGTTTTAAAAAGTTGCCCTAATTTTAAGGTTCGTGTTTGAAAAATCTGATTATTTTTCTATTATAAATGTACATATTTACATATATTATATATGAAAACACTTCTGAACATTCAGGATTTTCTTTTGTTTGTATAGTTCATATTAATGTGGGATGATCTGCTAAATTTAAGTCACCGGGCTCAAATATTCCACACGTGAATTATATATAGAAGGGTATTGAGATTGTTTCTGTTTTTCTGTAAATTTAGTGAGACGCTGCCAAGTATTTTTACTTTTTACAGACGTAATCGTCTTCAAGCTACTTTTTTTGTGTAATAGCAAACGATGTTTTGAATATTTATGTATGTAAATTTTTCTCGTGTTCATTTTTTATTCAGAATGCGATAGAGTATGCAAAAGTAGTTCCAATTGTATCTGAAAGTATAAGAATCGTATAATAATATTATCGTTCGTGTTTTAGATTGTAAATAAATAAGAGCATAGCGGTACTCGGGGCACAGTTACTGTTTTCAATGCCACGATACTATTATATTACGGTTACGTTACGTTCACTTTCTGATTTTCGTGCTATTATTACGCAAACTGGCCGGCGAATCGAATGCTGCAATATTACCACACATTGTGGTTGTCTGAGCATCCTTTTACCGTCATTTGCTCCAAATAAATCTAATAATTTTATTTCTTCTGTTACAGTTGACGATAGATCTCATAAAACATGGACGCAGCAATTAGATTGGGTTGCCAAGACTCGACGCAAAATCAGAATTTACCTGAGGTGTTCGTTAAAGATAACGAATCCGTGTGTTCCAATGGATCGGACGCTGAAGAGAACCAAATTATTGATAAAATAAATAAGGGTCCTACGAAAAAAGGTAGAAGAAGACGCAAACGAGGAAAAGTAAGAAGAGAAAGTTCAATTGAAATCGATGCTACGGTGAGCGCAAATACTAAAGATGTTCTTTACAACACTACTGCAATAAACAGTAATAAAACTTTAGGTAGTTCAAACGCTAGTCAAATAGAGGTAGAAAAAATGTTCAATTCGAAGGATGAGTCCATAAAGTCTATTTTTAAAATGAAACGATTCGATAAAGTGGGGAGTTCTTATTCCAAGAATAATAACTCAAGCTGGTTGGATGGAGATTTGGGATGTTCTGAGATAGATGATAATCAAATTTCATGTGATGACTCAGTTCTCAGTTTCCGCTTAGATAAGATGGATTTAAACAAAAACATTGCTGTAAACAAAACGCATATCACTGATAAAGAAATTTCTAAAAAAAACTTAATTAATTCTAACGTAAGTTGGTTAGATGTCAGTGACACTTGTGACGATGAAGAATGCGATGATGCATATAGTGCTTCAGAATCAGTATCCACGATTGATAGAAGGAAAAATATGGATCTTATTTTTAATAAAACAAATGATGACAATCACAATTTGGATAGATATAGACAAAGATTTTTCATTGCTAATGATAGTCAAGCTGCGAGTGTAGATTTTAGCACAGATAAAGTACAAAATTGGAACAATGAAAAGGTCATTAAAAATGAATTGAACACCAAGATCGGAACAAATGTTAACGAGTGGAACAGAAATAATTCAAATAAGAAGAGGGATAAATATGATGGCACTAAAAGGAGCCGGAGAAAAACTGAACCGTTCGATTTCGCCAAGCAAGCAGATGGTGAAGTGGAGAAAACAGAATTAAGCACTTCTCTTCCATATTTTGAAAAATCCAATTATTCTACAGGAGATATACCAAGTGGCCTTTGTAATTTTATGGCTGATAGTAATGATAACTCTATGAAAGACCTTCACGGCAGAAATCTGCTATGTGGTTCCATATCTGGAAAAGGTTTGTTTATTCCATTTGCAGACTTTGATAGTAGACTATCACGTGAAGTGTCTCTTGAGAAAATCTTCAATGAAGATTATTCAGGGGATTCAGATGATTTCGTCCCTGAGTGCAACATCGATTCAGAAGAAGGAAATTCTGAATCTGAAAATGAAGACGATCAATGGTCCAGTAACGTATTTGGAGCATTGCCTCCCGAACCGCAATTGGGTAATGTGGAATATAAGTTGAAACTTGTCAATCCCACAAAACAACGATTTGAACATCTCGTGACCCAAGTATGTACTTAATAATACACTAAATAATTTCCATTATTTTTTTAAATAATTCACTTTAATTTTGTTCTTAGATGAAATGGCGTTTACGTGAAGGTCAAGGAGAAGCTCTTTATGAAATTGGAGTGCGTGATTGTGGTCGTGTTCAAGGTCTTGCTCCAGCTGAGATGCGTGCGTCATTGCAGACTCTTCGCCGTATGGCAACTCGCCTTGGTGCAGCGTGCACTCTTTTAGGATATCGCCGCTTGCCAGATACTAGACGTGCCTTGGCCGAAGTCCTCGTTAGAAAAGTAACATCAGATATCTACGTTTTTTATTTAACTATATGTTGGTATTTTGAATATGGTGACATTAATCAATGTCAATGTTAGGTACCAGATGATCAACATAACATTGAAGTTCGCGTAGCCGTTATGGGCTCAAATGATGCTGGAAAATCAACCTTGGTTGGTGTTTTAACACAAGGAGAGCTTGATAATGGACGAGGTAGTGCACGGCTTAACATGTTTCGTCATTTGCATGAGGTTAAAACTGGGAGGACTAGCTCGGTCAGTCATGAAATACTCGGATTCGATTCTCAAGTATGTTTTATTACTTTTTAAAAATACATATAAATACTACAATATATGTCATTTCTAATTATTCTGTCTTGGTTTGCATTACAGGGTAGACCCGTAAACTATGCATACAGTGAACTAATGACATCTGAAGAAATCAACGAGCGCAGCAGTAAACTTATATCATTCATTGATTTGGCTGGGCATAGAAAATACTTAAAAACTACCGTTCAAGGTTTAACTGGATATTCTCCACACTACGCGATGCTTGTTGTGAGTTTGCGTTTTTGTATTATTATCATTTTAACTAAATTCACATTATATATGTATATACATATATATTTTTTCAAATTGCTTTTCTTTCCAGGTATCAGCGACAGCAGGTATTAATCAAATGACTCTTGAACATTTGGCCCTTGTGGTAGCTCTTAATTTACCGTTCTTTATTGTGGTTACCAAAATTGATGCAACATCTCCTGATCAAATTATGAAGCAGTTGGAAGAAGAACTCAAATCAATTGGTTGTCGAAAGGTATACATTTTATACTATACGTACATACATATGTGTGTTGATTTTTTAATGAATGATATTGTAATATTTTCTTATAGGTACCATTATTTGTCTCAAATATGGACAATGCTGTTGCTGCAGGTCCTAATGCAGCTTCCAGATCCACTGTGCCTGTACTGCCAGTGTCTTCGCTAACCGGAAAGGGTCTTGATATTCTTCGGTGGTTCCTCTTTCTAGTTCCACCTACAACAACGCCAGCTAGATTAGAACAAGTAATTTTATTTCAGACTTCATTCTGTGTGCATTAAAAATAAATTAAAAACATGAAATATTATATTTTAGGAACCTATTGAATTTCAAGTGGATGAAACCTTCAAAATTGGCGATTCAAATGGTCCTGTTGTCGGAGGGCTTTTAAAAAAAGGTGTTCTCACCGAAAAAACCAAATTGCTTATAGGTTAGATATATTTAATTTTAAATATTTTATATATTGTTCGTTTTTCATATAATATTAAATGTATATTTTTTTTAATTCAGGTCCACTAGATTCGGGAGATTTTGTTCCAATATCTGTGAATTCCTTGCATCGAAATAAAGCACCGTGCAGAGTAGTTAGAGCTGGACAGGCTGCTTCACTTGGATTATCTTGGTTACCACCTAGACTTAGACAAGGGATGTTTCTTTTAGCTGTGCCTGATAATTACGAAATTAATGATGAAAATTTACAACTGTTAACCAATCAATATTCAAAATTGGGTGTGAATACTAACAAGAAAGAAAAATTGGTAAATTGGAAACAAAGTGACACGCTTCAAAGTAATTCTAAAGGTTCTCCTAAGCTTTCAAAGAAGAATAAACATAAAAGTCTTCAGCTTGCCCTGTTGTCAGATACCAAAATCAATGCTGATAAAGATGTGAATGTAGCGTTAGATAATAAAAACAAGCAGATTTCTCTACAAGATGTAGAAATTGCCACAATTTTGAATAATTTAAATTGTAAATCAAATGGCAATAGAAACATAGAAGTTAATCTTCAAAAAGATTCCGATTCTGAAAACAGAATCACGCGCT
The DNA here is from genome assembly GCF_051622035.1 of Arctopsyche grandis. Lineage (NCBI taxonomy): Eukaryota > Metazoa > Arthropoda > Insecta > Trichoptera > Hydropsychidae > Arctopsyche > Arctopsyche grandis. Next base: position 25,983,036 of record NC_135357.1, read on the forward strand.
TATCCCCAAGTCGATATACTAGTCGGTTCAGAAATATGTTTCTAATTGATCCAATACACCCCAATACAGACACAAATTCAGAAGAAACAGAAGAATCGACTTCATCCGATAGTGATACACATAAAGAAGTTGAAGATTGTACTTGTCTCAAAGAACTAAATGCCAACTCTGTGATTTCTTATGTTGATTTGACTGAAGATCCAAAGAATCCAAGAGGATGCTACTTTTTCCAGGTATTATTAATTTCTAAATAATACTTCACATGAAATATTTTCTTCAAATTTAATATTTTTTTTCTGTAGGCTACTGTATCACTTCTAAATCATTCGGCAGCAATTTTCCGAGGATGTCAGTCGACGGTCCATATAGGAAATATAAGACAAACGGCCGTAATTGAGGTTTGTTCCATTTTTAAATGGTAATAAGTTTTAAAATAATAGTTTTCACATTTGATTATATAATGCAGGGAATATTATCGAGCGATGGAATCTTACGAGCAAATGAAGAAGCCTCAGTTGTTTTTCGCTTCTTAAGGCACCCAGAATACGTTCGAACTGGAGCCAGGATTTTATTTAGAGAAGCATTACATACAAAAGGTGTAGGAAAAATTACCCAAGTGTTCCCACACAAAGATCCAGTCAACGCCTATTGCAAAAAACATAAACCAAGATCGGCTATCATGAGACAGATTGTGTCTGACATTTTAACTTGAAATAATATTATTTTTAATTAACTGGATAAAAAGTTTTGTTGTGAATAAGCGTGGGGAGAATATTAATAAATTTTGTTTGAGATTTGGATTGCTAACTTGTAAAACTAGGTTGTGGTGGAGCTAAATACACTATTTCGGAACTGAACTCGTTTTGGAACATTTATTTTTAAGTTCAGTATATTTGAAATACTGATTTAAATGAACAAATTAGTAAATTAATAAAATTTTATCAAAAAGTTAAGCCATTCAGTATAATTGCCAGTATGGAGATAACTGTATTATTAAATTAATGCCATAAAATTACCAATTGATACAAATATACACATACCATTAGTACAATTTTTAATTCAGTAACTAAGTAGGTAATTCAATTTCATGTTTAGGTGGATTATTATTAACATATATACATTTTTACAGATAAGAATAAATTATTTAATAGCACAATATGCTTTAAATATTATATTTTATCACGTTTTTGATGATCATTACATTTTATAGTAATTTTTTTTCCAAACATAACACTAGAATTCCAACTCATTCAATTCTAGTCATTCAAATATTGATCTAATAATTATTATATTAGCATAATCATGAATGCCTCATTTTATTCACTTAAAAAATGCTTTTTAGTGTGATTGACACTAACTAACCTTATAATTGTTTTTTTTTATTTCTCACGAAATTATTATTAATTTTATTAATGACCTAATTCTATCTATCGTTTTGTTCAATATGAATAAATTTTATTTTAAAAAAATTACATATTTTTTCTGCCAGAGATGCAAAATTTTGTGATATTTAAGTATTAGATTTATTTGTGATAAAAATAGAAAATTATTGATTATACATTAATAATACGTAAAAATAGAAATGAATACATACAAATGTATGTATGTATATGTATATGAATGTGTTGTGGGTTGATTGTGTGTCCAACTGAAGGAAAATGAACATGCTAGAGCTTTCCACACACAATCTGTTTGCTGAATGGATTTTAAATATTATTATAAAATATTTTTCTCATTTCTATTATAATTTTCGTCTTTAAAATGATAAAAAAATTTCATCAACATACATACATATGTATGTATGTATGTATGTATATACATACATACTGCATTGACGTAATCCCTCTAATTTATAATAATATGACACTTAATAATTTGTAGGTATTTGATCTTTCTTATATTACAATTTTCACAAATATATATTTTTGGAAAGTATGTATTTATTTTTTTTGTGTTTAGACTTTTTAGAAAAAGTGCTTTTTTCAATATTGATTTTTGTATACATGTGTATATTATATTATAAACTTCAGTGTTTTGTGTAATATTTTTGTATACATATTTTCAATAAAAGTTTTATTTTATTTCTGATCTTCATTTATTATCTTATTTTTAAGTTTAAAAAATACACATACATATAAGTATAATAATATAATTTATTGAATTATTATATAATTATTTATTTTTCAATTACAATATAAACATGTTCACAAAATTGTAAATAACATTTTTTTTATTATAATATTAAAGTCGTCTTTTATATCCCAAAGTATACGAAAAGAAGCTACATTAAATTTGATAATAGTAAAATGTTGCACAAGTCATTTATTTTGGATTAGCAAATGCCAAAAATTTTCTTTTGAAATATCCCAGATTACAATTTGAACTATGACTATTTTTATTCATGAATAAAAATATATAATCGCAATGGTCATAGCACAAATCGATTTCTCTTCCAGCCATAAGGAATTTTTCAAAAAAAATTTAAGACTTCGACGATATCATGTTCTGGAATCATTTGCCTTATGATTTGGGCGATTGTGTCTTTTGAACTTTTCCGATCTCATTCTCGGTACTCCTGGTGTATCTTGTATTTCCTATTAACATTCAAAAAAGTAAATAAATGTTTATTGGGTTCTTTAAATATTATATTAATGTAAATTAATACCGTAAAATGGCCACAATTGTTGGCGACCCAGTCGCGGTGCAAAAGGTGGTATTCTGGATTCTGTAAATGTTGGTCTTCTGTTGTCAGCTATGGCCCTTCCATACAAATTCAACCAGTTAGCTCCACTGAAATTTTATTTATTATTTTTTGCATATTGAATGATATCCACAACAATGATAAAATCATTTATAATAGTATATCAACATCTTTTTAATAAGTATAAATTAAAACAAACTCTTCAGAATTGAACAGTTCTCTTAGAATTGCTGGAGGCAGCTCCCTCCCTAGGCGAGGTATGAAATCAACATTTTTAGAAGGTCCCATAATTTCCTGCTCGGATGAATCTCTTCCAAGTCTCGGTGTAAATCGACGCTTTGTACCTATAAGAAAAATGTTTCTTGTTAAAACAGTGGATAATATAACACATAAAAAAATGAATTTTTCCTTACCAGCAGGTCCATAGACGGTTCCACCGTGTTCTTCATTTAATGCTGGCAACATTGCTTCCAAAAGCTGTTGAAGAGCAACAATTCGACTATGATCCAACGTCTCTAAAGATGATTGAGATCGCTTTCCTAATCTTGGCCCAAACCACATACCTCCTGGGGAACCTCTCTTTTCAATATCACTCTCAAACTTGTTGGCGTTTGCACTGTTCTTCATTTCCTAAAATTTTTAAATTTAGAAGTAATGAGGATTCCAAAAAAAATTATTTACAAGCTTATATAGACTTACATCATCGGTCATCTCTTCTCCGTATATTTTCCCACATATCTCTAATACGTAGCATATCGTAACGGCAAATATAACTATTTTATCCATGGCAAGACGACGTCTACAAGTCTTCATTTTCTCTGAAAATATTGTTTGCACAATTAATATTTTGATAACATTGTAAAATTATTATTTTTATATTAAAATATTGTAATTACCTGATTTTTCTAGAGACGATGACTAGTCGACAACTAAAATTGTCAATTACTTTCCAATTGGAGTGGCAGTTCTCAGCGTACTGTTTGGAGGAGTGTTGAGAAGACACAATGTAGGCTTCTCAGAACAGAAGGGTTTATATACCGTCTACAAAGGATTACGCTGTATGTAAATGTGGGATTTGAATAAATGTCGGGAATTAGAATTTATTTGCTGACACGCTTGAGAAGGGATGGCACTGCGTACATTTCCCCACTGCTATTTATTTAATCGCATTTTTTTAGTTACTGATTTGTTATTAACAAAAGCTACGTATAGGCAGTGGTGTAGTGATAAACAAAAAAGTACCAGAGCGGTGTTTTTACGACCCCTCCCCCGCTTTTTTCATTACTTAAAAAATAGGTTGTGGCTATCTGCGAATTATTGGCTATTTGCAGGTACCATATCTGCGACAGGCGCAAAGCCGTCTGCGCATGCGCGTGAATTTATAATCCGATTATAATTTCTTACATTTAATGTATGCTAGACTTGTTTAATCAATCGTTCATTATAAATGAGGCAAATAAATTTCGCACGTTATTATAATATAATAGATTTATATCATTTAGCTAGTTCGCGGCTTGTACTTGTACGTAGGTATTATACGTTGTATATGATAATAATTTTCTAACAATTAATAATATTAACTAATTTGGATTATATTTTTTATTCTACGTCACTTTACGAGTTCGAACTAAATTTTAAGAGGTTTAAAACAAAATTTTAACAGTTAACACGTTGACAGTGACATTTCACGCGCATGCGCAGAATGCTTTGCGCCTGTCGCAGATATTGTACCTGCAAATAGCCAATAATTCGCAGATATAGTACCTGCAAATAGCCACAACCTAAAAAATATGTATCCCAATATTGGGAGTACAAATATATCTAAAAAAAATCACATGCTAATTAACTTGAAAAGTCAATCAAAATGGTCTGAGTAAGTTCTTATTTTTTGCAATATAATAATATACAGTTCTGATGATTCGATTTCGGCATCAATCAAAGTGTCTATAATTTTTTCAATGGATTTCTGTTGGGCTGTTTTAAAAAAAAATATCTGCACTCAAATAGGCATTTGAGTGAGGATACGGTTGTAGTCACCAAATGTTAAAACGAGAGTCTGCTCACAATATTTGGTATACAAAATTTTATATGAAATATAAGCAAAAATATTTTTTAATTGTACTCAAAAAACAATTTTTATATCAAAGTACCAGGGCGGTGACCTGGCCCGACTACACCACTGCGTATAGGGATGACTCTTAGTCTGGAAAACTGGAACGAAGTCTGTAGTTGTACACAGCTAAATTTTTCAGAGCCGAAACTGAGTGGAATACACTTAAATAATATGAAATATTTTGACGTGATGTAAATGCATATACTTATGTAGGTACTTTACCTACTTATGCACATCTGTATACTTATTAAATAACATAGTAGGATAGTATAACAATAGGTATATATAATATATAATATAACAGCAGGGTAATTATAGCAATAAATAACATGTACAATATTCGGTTTGGCGAGTTTATTTGGACTTGAATAGAAGTCCTCATCTAATATATAATTTTGAAAGAGACTTTTTATGTATGCAAGGTTTAATGTATGTAAGGTTTGGTTGGGAGCATCGAAAACATATCAAAGTTTCTATGACGACGATATTGATATCGTTGAATATATTTTTTTTTCGATTCAAATAAATTTAATAAAAAAAACACAGATGAATCTTTACTATTAGATTGGCCATGTTTAAACTGTTTATATTACAAATACCGAGCGAAGCCGGGTAAAACCACTAGTAAATAATAATAATAAATTTTTAACTATTCTTCATTATGGTTAATATACCTACGCAGTCTTAAACTGATGAAAATTATATGATTTTGTCCGTACACGAACTCAGGTTGCAATAAATATTAACTTAAATAAGCATACAATAAATTAATCAACTCAACTGTAATAGTCGGCTAACAGGTTAAATCTAAATGAAGATCACAATTTAAACCAGATAAAAATGGGGTAAACGTCTAGTACATAACAGATATCTGTACGTTAGTTAGTCAACGTTTGATTTTATAATATTACATAAATATGATAATTTGATAGCCTAAAAGTAGTAAATATTATGTATACCAAGTGATAATTACATGTGTATATGTATATTAAGAGTCCACATTTCGACTGAGCTGTAAATGCTAACGCATCCTAAAATGATTTATAAATATTCATTTACATATTCTTAGATAAATAAAGACATATTCTAATCCAAATACAATATTTCAAAGGAAATGCTGAAATACTAAACTTAAAATTGGCATTGTTGTTCAAATTGAATTCGCACGTCTGTCTACAAAAGTTGCTAAACATTTTTTTTTGACATCAACAGTCGCTATAAAGATTTTTATAAGTGCATGTCGCCTTCTATTAATGTATGAAACTCTGTTTAAAACAACGAAACCGTGACAAAATAAAATATTCGGCTATAAAAAGTATGTGATGTGCGACCCTGTGTTTTCAGTTTGAGGTCATGTGTCTCTCGGGCTTACGAACTGATTGATGAAAGCCCAGTGGGTGACGCTGTGACTTCTAGACGTCTTAATCCTCGCATTTATTTATTCACCACTCTATGTACTTCGTATGTATGTACGTCAATACAGTCAATATGTTCTTGTGGGGGTGGGGGGTTGGAGCAAGTTACACACGTCATGAATATACTCTTAAAATAGGACATAAGGAGATAGTCAACCCCAAATCCGAATCTTAACCCAAAATTGCAATAAATTAATTATTTATACTTTGTCAGTAAGATATATTTTTATTTGTAATCATAAAGAAAACAAATTTCTTTATTAAAATACTCAGCGTTGTATATCCACTTGAGTAGTCTCAAAATGTATCTATGAAATTAAATGCAAGTATTTATTTATGAAAAAATACCTACTTAGGTCCATAAAGATGTTTTCTAATTATCTATTCATAATCTTAACGCGTGTTTACAGTTGTGGTAATAGTATGTGAACGAATATAACCATTGCTACATTTAAAAATGTATTTAATTTGATTGAAATAAGCGGACTGATAGTTGGCATATCTATATTTAACTTTAAGTAATGATGTACTCTTACCAAAAATGTAAGTTATTTGGTTATATTTTACACTCTTATTATATAAGTATATATTTATATTAATACCTACCAGTTGCGCAAATTGTATCGTCTCATTCAAATTGGAACGGAAATCGTTCAAGTGTTAAAAAGGCATCGGTATCAGTTTACCATAAAAATACGTGAAAAAAACGTCGATGTCAAGAGGACGAAAATTATTGTTTACAAACGAAGATCAAATTGCAGCTCCAACACAAAAATTGTCTGTGTATAAAAAAATCTTAAATAATTTCGTTATTTTTATGAAAGTGAAGCAATTTTGATTTGTTTCAATTCATTCAATGAGAGAAATATTATCTCTATCGGTTATAAACAACTGAATTATTTAAATAAATAGACCTAGAAATGATTTTATATACATATATTTTAAATACTTAGCTTCTTTGTTTGAAAATGGTAATTCATTAAAATATTTAAATAACTATTAACTATCAATACAAAATGAGTATCCAGATTACTAAACGTGTTCATTTTCTATTCAAGTTAAACGACAATACGTCAATAGGTCCGTTTAGGGGGTGTCCAACACGTGTCTTGTGACCATTTCCTGAAAACTTGATTAATTGACTTAGGCGCCAGGGTCTCGACCTCCCGCTTGCTTATTTATGGTGTTACGGTTTCTCAACTTACAACTGGCTAATTGAACGTAGGACTGAGGATAACATTTTTAAATCATTCAGCAGATTATTTAGTACTATATTATAAATTAGATGAATTTATATGTACATATATCGATGTAAATTTCATTCGACTTCAAAATTTTAGTCGTGGGTAACGAAAAACAAAAGAAGATAATAAACTGAAATTTTTTATATGTTCATATGTCATTTTAATTAATTATACGCAATAATAACATATATTGATTTTGATTATGAAACTAAAACACCAATCAGCGAGCGTGCTTACTCCTGGGCGGAGCATGAACCACGCCCCTTGAGATTTGATTGGTTAGAAACTTGATGGAATATAATTTTCATATTTACTCAATAACTTTTTCCTTTGTTTCATAGTCATGTATTCCTAAAGCATTGCAAACAATACACCGAAAATAGAAATTTGCACAAATTGCACAATTCAACAATTCGTAGATAATAAACTGAATGAATAAAAAATCCAGCAAATCCATATTTTAAAATGTATGAATTTATTTCCTGTCAAATTTGTTGAAATCACAGTTTAGTTCAATCATATTTTGTTTATCCCACTTCAAACACCGTACTCAGAGTGGGACGAAATATCGCACAAAAAACGGGCGTGTCTCTAAATACACGTGTTATATAGATCCCGAGGGACGTGTAGATTTTCCTCGATCTCAGTCGACGTTGTACCCTCACTCGTGTCACATTAAAATATATCATTAGAGCCGATACAGTGTGTAATGACAACAGTGACATGTCATTCAATCGATTGTCATTATAGTGTGAGAAATTGTGCTTCTTCAAAATAATACGTGCTGATAACTAGTGTGTATATTATTGTTATATTGTATGTGCGATGGGCATTTTATAGTTAATTATTTGAGAAATTTTTGAATTTTATAAATAGTAGTGGTCTTAGAGTGAAAGTATAATAAAAAAGTAGCATTACATGTTGGAAGTTAGAAAATGAGGCTTGAAGAAAATTTACTGAATAGGTACTTATTAAATTTTTATTTTATGTATCTACATACTTAATATTATTAATTTAATTAATATACTAGTATAAATTTTCTTTAACGTTTACTAAATCTGTCGTGACTTGAATTTTATATAAGTGAATTTTACTCTTAAACTGCGAATATTTGTTATACTTACATATTGATTTCTGTGAATTTATCTAATTTATAAAATTTTTAAAGCTGACTTTTCTTATTCAGTTAATGTTAATCCGATTATCATCAATAATATTAGTTGTTTTTTATTTAATTTACTTTTAATTGTTGGAAATATATGTACGTATATGTATGTGTAAGTAAGTACTTCTCTACTTAGTTGTGACTTTCCTCTTAAAAAATGTCACTCATAGTGTAAACATTATTAAAATACATATAAACATAGTGACGTACACACATGCTCAACATGTGACGTTTATATTGTAAAAACGTGTATATTTTATACAGATTTGTGAAACAATAATAAACAAAATATAATGTCATTGCATGTTGACTCACGAAACTGAGTAATTTGTGACACGTAATCTCTACGGTATAATTAATTTAATTTTGAAATGCTTGAGTACCTAATAAATTTTTATATTTAAATTATTTTAGTGAACGAAAAAAAAGACAGTGAAAATGAATCAAATTGTAAACGAATCAAACAATAGCCTTAACCATTTACGAAATCATCAATTGTGACTTTTCAAAAATAAAATAAAAAATAAATAAAACTAATGTCTAGTTACGGGTCATGTTCTCCTGAAAGAACCTCGTCTGAAATGGACTACTGCGAGCCACAGTTTTACTGTTCAACCAGACCACACTATCACAGCATGCAAGATTTAAATTGTCAAAGTAGGACTTCAATAACCTATTCTACATACTATTTAATATGATTCAAAATTCGATGGTGACTATTATATTATTTTTGTGTTTGGTAAGATGGGATTTCAAGCAGTGATATGGGAGATGAGGACATAAGTCGGATTCAGTATTGGAACAGGGAGGATTCACCGGGTTTACATGGAAATTCTATGTATCATCATAATTATGGCTCCTACAATAGCTATGGTAACGGAATAAATAAGAATATTACATACAGACGTATTAAATTGTATTTTTATTGTACGTTTTATAATTATAATTAGGCTATGAAGAAGGTCACAACGTTCACATTACACAGTCGGAGCAACATCTTCAGAACTTTCAGTACCACATGAATGGTCTTCAACATTCGTCTTCAACCCCCGCTCTCTCAACGATGGATTGTGAAATGGGTTCTGGATTATCGAGCGGCATTACTAGAGATCAGGATGGATGTCTTCAAACGGTGCAGCATGGTGTGCCTGGTGTGCCTTTTGTGAGGGTAGTCAAACGAAGAAATACTGCCAATAAGAAAGAAAGACGAAGAACTCAAAGCATCAACACAGCCTTTTCAGATTTGAGGGAGTGCATACCTAATGTACCAGCCGACACGAAACTTAGCAAAGTAATTATCAAAATTCAACTGAAATTTAAACTGTCATAAATATTTAAACGTTTATTTTAAGCGATTAGAAATCAGTTAAAATTAGTATAGTATATATGTACATATTATAATTCATTAGCTAGGTAATCGTAGGATAGATACTTGAGAAAAATACTGTCGATGCATGTACAGATTGGGCAAACAAACTTCATGCATTTTTTTTAATATACATATTCACTTTACATTTTCCCTAAACGACCTTCCCAGTAGCCCTAATAGTCACAATAGGAATGCATCGTACTTCTGGAAGTTCTTCACCGGTGGTCCATAACCTTTGCGGCCCAAATCCGTTCGAGTATTTAATACGATACGCATTATTAAAAAAAAATAATATACGCAGTTTAATTATTAACTCATTATAGTTTAATTATAAAGTCTTTGTATGTAGGCTAAAAATGCTTTAGTGCTATATAAAAATTCGCATGTATCGCAGTGTAAGTTCTTGGAGTATGAATATATACATAATTTCAGCCTAGAATCTGCATCTAGTTTTTTTTCTGGTTATAAAACAAAACTTTGAACTACATATGTATGTATGTTGGTACGTTTAACCAAGCGATGACAATTAGGTAGGACTTTCCGTAGAGCTGTCAGATCGCGAATATATGTATATTCATTGTGACGACTTTCAGCTTCTTCGTTCATTAGAAATTCAGTACAGATCGTTCCATTTGCAAATTACCACCCCTAACCTTACACTAAAATTACTTCCGATGTAGGGGGTAAGCCTATATAAATTAAACGGCTTGTAATAATACTAAGCAAACTACGTACGTACTACGTACGTACGTACAAAAAAAACTACGTACATAGATAAAGTAATTACAGAGCGGAGACTATTCAATCTTTACAAAATTTGACCCATTATATTCGAATATGACAATGGTTTTGTTGTTTTCCTCTCGTTTATAGGATATGAGCGTTTAAAAAAATGCGCAATTTTTTTACAGATTTTTGGCTTTTGCAGTCTTTAACACAAAACCTAGTAATTCTATGGCAAAAGTGAGTACTGAAATCAATAGTCGGATGTTTTTTATATTGATTTGGATTTTTTATTGCTATTGACTGTTGATTCCGATATTCACTTTTAGCAGTGAAATACTAGATTTTGAGCTAAAGGCTGCAAAAGCCAATAATCTGTAAAAAAAAAATTGCGCAATTTTTAAACGCTTATATTTTATAAACGAAAAAAATCATTGTCATATTCGAATTTAATGAGTCAAATTTAGTAAATATTAATTAGTCTCCGCTCCGGTAAGTAAAAAACGTCAATTTTGTTGCTTTGTGTTATCTAATGAAATTATACCGAATTACTACATTAGTAAGAGTATGAGACATCGATACGGCCTCACCTAAATTTATTTCAAGCATCCCAATGATTTCAATTCCAATAAATATTTACCTAAATCTTTAAATTAAATTTCAATGCGTTCATTTTCGATAAATTTCCAGATAAAAACACTGAGATTAGCCACATCATACATATCGTATTTGATGGGTGTGTTGGAGTCAGATAATGAACCCGCCGGAGGGTTCAGGGCTGAACTTTCAGGAGCAGGTTCCAGGAGAGCCAGGGCTGAGCAGGCTCGTCTAATGCCACACTCGGTCAAAAACCATAGAAACCATAACAATAACAACAACAATAACAACCAAATCAAGTCGAGCTGCGGTCAAGACAACATAGTGAGAAGAAACAGCTGCGAGGTAAGCCGACACAAATACTAAACAATCGAAATTCACTTTATTTGAAAATTCAATTTTAAATACAACAGTTGAAAGATCGATTAGAAATAGAGATAGGAAGAAAATACATATATAGTGTATTTTTAATATGTATTATCAAGTATCGTATTTCGGGGCGGTTGCAGTTGTGGCACTTGACTCCACGTCTGCTTCACTTGGTTGTTTTATTTTTAATTTGACTAAGTGGTGGCTTATTGTCGAATGACGAGGGGGCGTAGCACCCCGCTGTTCGCCCCCTTTGGGTCGCCGGAACCCTCGCAAATTACTGTCACATTAAATTATAGCACTTCGCAAAACCCAAAACACCGTCGATTGTCCACAGTCGCCAAAATTGAATAAATCGCACACACAATCGAATTAAGGGTTAGATTAGGGGATAAAATTTGATCATATGTAGATATCATGAACTTCGCGCTATTAGGGGATGTCTCCTATTATATTATTATAATAAAAGTGCACGTGTTGGTAATTTAATGATAGATTTATTATTCGTGCTGAAAATTCCCACCATCAAACCAAATTTCGTATACATAATATATAATATTGTATACTTTGAATAATAAAGTATATCGGGAAATTAAATTGTATTTGACTTTTGTTAAATCTACAGACCGGTCGCCTGCATTTAAACTAAATACGATTTTATTTATTTGATGTATTAATATATGTATGTACATATTTATAATATAAATGTATATATGTAACATACATCACCGTGGCTAGATAACTAAAATACAGGTGGTCTGGGCCACTCGAAAAGGTTTAAATTTCTAGAAATATTTCGTTGTCAACATCATATATAACCTAACATCATATACATATATCTAAAATAGTCTGGAATTTCAATACTTCAAATGATGGTCGAATGGGAATACCATGTTTTCGATATGGTCTAGCCGGCTATAAGTAGAAGATTCATTTATATATATATATATATATATATATATATATATATATATATATATATATATATATATATATATTTTAAATTTGGCGAGATGTTTATGACATATAATAATGGATGACCCTAAATTATTATGTTATATTAATTATAGTAAAATAATAACTAATTAACAAAACATAATCTACATATAGAAAATTATGAACATATTTCATATGAATAATTTATCCAAAAACTTTTTTTCTAGTCATGATAAAACTAAAATTTCTTAGTGAACTTAAATTCCTTTTATAATTTTTATTGCTAGTATATGCACATATGTACATGCATATATACATATATATGTACATTAGGCCGGAGTGAAAAACGCGAATTTCAGATTTTCATCGATGGACTTAGTCGAAAACTGACGTCGTATCTAGGGAACGTTAAATAAAAAATTTAATTGATTTTAAGCAATGTCCTGTGCCTCTACAATCGATTTATCTCGATAAGAAAATTTTAAAAAAGGTGGGTTTTCTTCATATATAAATATTTTTTTTTTGAATAATTTTGATTACTTTACTGATTTAAAAAAAAATAATATTCATATATTAAAGCATACATATTTATATCTCAAGGAAGCTTTATTTCCTTTAATAGGAACACGAAAAATTCCAAATAAGTTAAGAATTATCTGAAATGTAAGGGGGCCAAGATGACCTTTTTTGACGTAATCACGACAACAATAATAAAAAACCGAAACTATTTTCAAAAATGATATTTAAAAAACTCACTTTTTCGAAGTTTTTGTCACAGAAAATTGTTTAAAATCAATGATTTTTTTTATTTAGCGTCCCCCTTATACGATACTGATATGAAAAAAGTTTTCCGAAAATCCGAATACAGTTTTTTCACTTAAAATTCAACCTTTTATAAATGAAATTCAATCTTTTGCAAATGAAATTCAGCTTTTGGAAAATCAAATTCAACCTTTTGCATACATAATTACATTTGCTAAAAGTTGAATTCCATTTGCAAAAGGTTGAATTTGAAGTTAGAAAACGGTATCTCGTTTTTCGCTTCGGCCTAATACATTACATAGTATGCATATACATAGATATGTACATATGTATGTACAACATGATGAAACTACATTAGTCAAATTGAAAATCAATCACTGATCACTACTATGTACCAATCTTATAAATATACTAAAGACCATTCGTTATGTGTGTGTGAAATTTGTTTCTGATTGGCTGTCGTTAAATATTCAAATAAAATCGATTCAAATCAATTGAATATAAAGACAAATTAATGTTATGAATACCGAGCGAAACCGGGTGGAACCAATAGTGTTTTATAATAAATTTAACCCTTTGAATGTTCCAACTTTTCTTGACCCAACTCTACTTGTGATGAAAGAAAGCGAGCTACATTTTCCGCTCGGTCGAGTTAATTTGGGCGTAATTCACTTAGTAAATATTCTGATAAAGGGGCCATCTGGTTTTACAAGTGTTGCACCGTACAGAAATACATCACATTGTATACTCACAAAATCAATTTATTATACACTCGCGAATGATTACTTATTTATATGAATTTAATATAACATATAATTTTCGGGCGCGGCGTTGCTATACTTTTTTTTTATATAAACCTACTTAAATTCAACTTTCGAGTTTGACAAAGTGTGTTTCGATTTGTTTTCGTGGAAAGCAAACAGGCAGGTCTATTTGTGACCGAGGGAACAAGGGTGCGTTTAAATTTTTGAACAATCTCAAGTGCAAAGACTTTTCGGTAAATTATGACGGCGCCATGTAATAACCGAGCAATCTCGCGTCCCAGATAACGAATTGTTCCTGTGGGAAAGCGGGTTGTTCAAGTGGAAACATCTGGAGACGGGACATTCAACCGTTCAACCAACACTAAAACTATATTGTTGTTATTTAAAAAAATAAAAGAAAAACATAAAAATTTTCTCGGCCAATTATTTTGTTTAATTGGAATACGAAATTCATCAAAGTGCTTTCTTTCACAGTTGCAGTCTAATAATCAAATCAGCCAAGAACCAGTGAGAAGAGCAAAAGGAAGGACTGGTTGGCCTCAGCACGTTTGGGCACTGGAGCTAAAGCAAGAACAAAATCTCTAAATATACATCCATATATACAAATAAATTAAAAACCTTAGTAAAAATAGCAATTAGTGGACTTCGCGACACGTCAAATTTTACGATGTTTGACATGTACATACTCTGCTGTATCGCCAAATACATAGTGCAATAAGTACTTATCAATGTACCTACAAAGGATCAGTTCCTAATTTAAGCGATTAAGTCGTTAATTCGATTGCTCAGTGTTAATTGTCGATTTTGTACAAAGTGTGAATGTGTGCGAACGGGGCAAAGCAGTCCCAAAAATAAGTTGATTTTTAAGTGTATTATAAATTTTATACATAAATATAATTGTATTTGTAGATAATTAAACGAATAAATATAATCTATATTACTGTATTACTATTTTTTTTTTGATTTTGAAATGCTTTTTATTATTACGAAATTATGTTCACAATACATCTTATATCTATTTTAATAGCTACTGATCTACTGATCATTTTCTATTTTACATAGTATTATATTAGTATAATGTTAATGTACAGCACAATAGGAAAAAGAGCTCAAAAACCTATTTACAATCATTATATGTGCTCATAATACATCTAATACATAATATTAATTAAAGAATCTCTGAAGTCGATGACCTAAAGCAGATTGTGTTTAGGTAATCTGTGTTAAAATGTATTACTATAATATTTTATTAATAGATCAGACTTTGAAAGGTGATTTACGATGCATTCAATTACATATTTTGTATTTCGCGAGATACTTTTATACATATACATACATATACATATTTATATAAATACACATTTTTTCATACATACAGGGCTTTTTTTGAAGAAAAAAAAGTGTCGGAACTTCTTGTCAAGTTTTTATTAGAAAAAAATATATTCAAATTATATAATATAGAATACTAGTTGTTTTACCCGGCTTCGCTCAGTATTTGTAATATAAACAGCGTAAACATGGCAAATCTAATAGTAAACATTTATTTGTTTTTTTATTAAATTTATTTTAATCGAAAAAAAAATCAACTCGTCGTCATAGAAATTTTGACTTCTTTACGAAATTACCAACCAAAGATACATAGTATATACATACTTACATACAAAGTCTCTTTCGAAATTATATATTAGATTCGTTTGAAGATTAAAAAATGTCGAGAAAAAGGTGCCGGAACGCCGTTCCACCGCGTTACATGGGAAAAAAATCCCCAAAATACACACACATTTTTTCTAGATCATGAAAACATGATCAGTAATCGATTCTGAGTTGAAATCAGTCAAAATCTCGAGTTCGAATTTTCGAATAATCACAAAACTTCATCTATTGTTACTACGTACATAGATAAAGTAAGAAGTCCTACATACATATATGCATATATAACAGGAAGGCCTAACAGGTAAACCCCAAAATGCCTTCCTGGCCAATTACAAACAATGCAGCATTTATATTACATAAGTCGCTGAATTACGGGACAATGAAAAACCTGAAATCAACGAGTTTATTGTACGTAAGCATTGAAGTAGAATAGAAAACATTATACTTCAATGTACGTAAGTCATACTCAAATAGTGGGTAGGAAGGTTTTTAGCCAACTCAATGGAGGAACCGTTTAAACAGCGATCGACTTGGAGTCACAAATATCAAAATCTAACCAGCAGCATTACAGATAATATACTCAGAATATTATTCTTTTCAATCGATGTCAACTCACGGGATCGACCCCGGCAACCTCTCAGTGCTAGGCAAAAGCCCGACCACCGAGCCATGTTGCTGGTATGAATTGATATGATGGGTTCGTTTTGAATATACATAAAGTAAATTTTCGATTGAAGTGTGAATGGCGGGTATCTATGTACTTTCAAGTCATGCTTCATCCCACAATTTGACTTTCCTCGGCGGTCGGCCATTAATCTGAAGTGTGATACCTGTTGTCCGGAGGTGTTTACATGTCATTGGAACAAATGGCCCTGAAGACGGTAATGTAACTATGGTGGAAGCTTCCGAGCACATACATAAATATTGGTGGTCTGGTACGGCACGCGCCTGCCTACGCCCAGGGCATCTGGTTCGTTTCCCCTCATTTACACTTCGTTCTTTATAACACGCTCCCGTGTGATTTACCGGGAAGTGTGCTAATTATATTGGCACAAGTGCATTCACACCAGCTATGAGCGAAACCTTTAAGAAAAAAAACACAATTATTTCAATCAAATTAGGTATAAAATAGCCAGCTCTTGCAAGACTGAATGCTCCAAAGTTCAACATTTTAATGATTTTTCCGACTATTTTACAGTTACAAATAAAACTATTGAAACAATTTGTAATTAAATTCAAATCACATTTTTTCTGAATGCGAATGAATTTTAATCATCATCATCCCTTTCCATTTCATTATTCTACTTTCTACCCAGTAGCATAGCTACCTCATAGCAAAGCCATGCAAAGCTTGACACGGGGGCAGTGCCGGCCTGACACCCGATGTTGCCCTCGGGCATTTTTTTCTAAACACCCTTAGAAAGAACTTTCGCCTTTGGCGCTCTAATCTAAAATTTGAATGGCTTTTGGTGCTCTAATTTTAAATTTTAAAGCGCCTTTGGCGCATCGTTCGGCGCCCTAACTTATTTGGCGCCCTCGGGCGCCAACCGAACTAGCCCCCCCTAAAACCGGCACTGCACGGGGGCCAGATTTATGTATAAATATAAAGCCAACAGCAAAGCTCGGTCGTTAAGTTTCTGCTTAGCGTCAAGAGGCGCCGGGTTCGATCCCACGAGCTGACCTCGATTGAAAAGATTTTTTCTGAGTATATCTGTAGTGCTGCTGGTCACCTGGATATTTGTGACTCCAGGTCGATCGTTTCCTATCAGAGTTTGCCAATTTTCTCTGATTTCATTGTTGAAACGGTTCCCGGTAAAATTGGCTAAATATCCTTCCTACCTATTATGTCACCACTATTTGAAATTGATGAATGTTTAATAAAATTTATAGATGTCTCGTTAATTTGCGAGTTTTTCAGTGTCTCGTAATTCAGCGACTTGTATAATAATAAAAAAAATGCTGCAATGTTTGTAATTGGCCAGGAAGGCGCATTGGGGTTACCTGTAAGGCCTTCCTGGTATATATGTAAAAAAATAAATAAATATATAAACATTGGTCAAAAACATGACATTATGAAAATATGAAAAAAACGTACTCGAGTCATACACTAGTACTTTATTTTAGGACCCAGGAATGTGAAAAAGTCCAAGCAACTATTTGTGTTTACATCGTTGCAGACCATAAAAAGCCATTTGGGTTAAAATGGGATAATTAATCACGTAACGCCATTATTAAAAAAAATTAAATTGGAAATATATCCATAAGACTCACCAAAAAATTTTGCAAATCTTAAATCAAGAAAGGCGAATTTTAAATATCGGTGAGCGTTGTTAGATTTATTTTTTTGCAGAATTATAATACTAATAAATAGTCTTATGTAAATATTTATCAAGAAACAATTTTAATTATTTTATCTCGTATTTTATCTAAGGCGGAGGTGAGGGGGCCTTGGATAATATGAATGATTATGGAGGTCCACAAGTAACCAGCGCTCGCTCCAGAATAAATTGATATAGCGTATGTACCTCCTTTAAAAGGACAGTTGCTCACCACAGCTCCATTTATGTATATATGTATTGTCTAGGTACGTACAGTACAAAATAAATCCCTAAAAATAATTTATAACACACCCATGTATGTATACTAAACCTGAAAAAACTGTATGCCATAAATAATATTCCGTTAGTCACAAACATTACTAACAAACTATCCATTAGATTCTATGACAGAATCACTAATAACCAGTGCCGGTTTTAGGGGGGGGCTGGGTCAGGCGGCGCCCGAGGGCACCAAATAAGTTAGGGCGCCGCACGATGCGCAAATTAGAGCGCCAAGAGCCATACAAAATTTTAGATTAGAGCGCCAAAGGCGAAAGTTTTTTCTAAGGGTGTTAAGAAAAAATTACCCGAGGGTGCCATTGGGTGTAAGGCCGGCACTGCTAATAACCATACTAACACACTTGTGAAGAGTCTCGGTGATTACAACAAAATGTCTATATCCTTCAGATATATGTAAACACAGATTACCTAAACGCAATCTGCTTTAGATCGTCAAATTTAGAGAGTATTTAGTTAATGTCATGTATAAGATGTATCATGAGCATTTATAAGAGTTTTAAATAGGTTTTTGAGCTCTTATTTCTATTATGCTGTACATTAACAATTGAATAATATAATGATTATTAACAAAAATAAGATAAAATTGTAAAATAGAAAATGATCAGTAGATCAGTAGCTATTAAAATAGATATAAGATGCCTTGTGAACATAATTTAGTAATAATAAAAAGCATTTAAAAATCAAAAATCAAATCATTGGTGCATTAGACAGTTCTAACTTCTTTTGGATTTGTCTAAGTTGACATAATTAGGATTCCCTTTAGAGAAAACGCATAAAAATTACGCGCTACACTACATTTATCTCTTTTTAATAGTCGCTTAAACGTCTGAGGCATTTTTATTGCTGCAGTCTGTTGCCGATAGCGCATCTGGTTTTTGCCTTGCTGAAAATAAAGTCGTTTGATGTTTTATCGACACGCGCATGCATGCATACATATAAATACATACATGCGTAAAAATGTACGCATTCGAATGTGTGCGGTTTTGTACAAATATGGTACATAGATTTATTGTGCGCAATCAGTCGAAGAAGCGTCAACGCGGAATTTTAATTTTCCCGCCAATTAACGCGCCACCAGCGTCACTAATTGGCCGTCGGGTGTGACGCGTTGACAGCCAACTTCAATTACAGGGGCAATTGTAACTTGATTTTGAAATATTGTCGTGTAATATGATACGAGAGTCGTCTTTGAATACTTCCTGGGTGTGTAAAAGAAGCGTGCTTAATATTTGGTACGGTTTGTCGCATTGCACCGATCATTTTCGAGCTTCTGTGAAATAAAATTAAAAAAAAAAGAGAATGTGGGTGGAGGTAGTAATAACGGATGTTTATACCAAATTTACGTTTTACTTTTTTCGTGTGTTTTCGCCTGAGCGTAAACAAATTGCACCTATCCTGTTGAAATGTAAACACTTGCTAACTCGGATACAACGAAACGGTAGCCGTAAAATTCGTTTCAGGGGTTATTAAATTTCTATTCAATAGTTTTCAGATATTCATTCCATGTTGTAATTCAAATTAATTAATTATTTTATTTTATTAAACAAAATGTAAATTGAAACATTTGATATGGACATAATGAGTTTTTTCAATACCATATACAAATATGAATATTCTTTTGGCAAGTACATTTTGGCTAGTAAATGTAAAATTGGCCGAATGTAATAAATGCTAATGGATGACAAATTTTTTAATTTTTGAATATGGGTGCCAAAACTTCTTTAATAATTTAGAATAACTAAGCACAAAAATTATAATAAAAGTTATTTGAAATCTCTTTTATTTATAAAAAAATATTTCATTTGTTTTTATTTTTTACCGTTTGATATCACTAATATTTAATATATATTTTAATGATTTTGATCTAAAAAAAAACTGTATAGATTGAATTAAATTTCACATCAACTTGTTTTTTTTTTCATTTTTGTTTAAAACATTCATTTCAGCTGTAATCGATTATATATTGACAAAAAAAAACTTTCATCATAAATCCGGGAAAATTTATGATTAAAATTTCACGTTTAAAATTGCTGACCTAACTGATGCGATATACAATATATGTAAATATTCAACAATTTCTAAATTTGCAATTAGTTTCAATAATTAGAACCAATCTTTGCTAATATGTTTCAATTCTATCCTGTTCTCTACATAGCTCTTCGGTCGTTCTTAACCGGTGCACCGCGAAAAAAATGGTAAAAACAGAGTCATTCGCGAAATTATGAAAGCCGACGAAAGATCCAATACTTCGCCAATCGTAAGCTCATTTAAAAGATTTGTTACCCTTGCACAGACAAGAAATCTAATATTATATCTACGCACTGTTTTTTACATAGAGAATCTCAAAAACATTACCAGCCGCACTAAAACCTGTACCAAGTTGTAAATATGGTAAGTTTCATGAAATCGAGACACATATTAAAAAAACTTTGCATTTCTATGGAAGCCAAGTACGAATGTTTGCTTTTTCACTTTAAAGTCAGGTGGTTATCTGGGGGTAAAGTTTTGTGCCGATTCATAGAACTTAAGAATTAATTGATAACCTTTTTCCGAAATTAAGGTATGCATGATTTTTTAAAATATCTTCAGAATGTTGATGGCTGTGCTAATATTTAACAGATATTTTAATTACTTGAATACTGTTAAAACAAGAATTCAAGGAAAAAACGACATTTGGTCAAATTTGACAGGATTTCGGAAAAATCGAATAATAGAGAAAAATAAAATAGATATGTTTCTTTGACTCAACCAAAACATTGCCGAGGGAATTATTTCCGCTGTAACAGAACATTTAACTTTATTGGAAGAAAATATTGCGTATTATTTTCCTTCCTTAAATATAGAAAATTATGACTGGATACGAAATCCATTAATAGATCGAGTTGTGGATTTTCGTACCCAAAAGTAGCAGAATTGGTCTCCTTGTGGACGGATCGTACTCTAAAAATTAAATTTTCCGAAATTACTATGGAGCAATTTTGGATTTCTGTCCAAGAGCTATATACAGTTCTCTACATGAGAGTACTGAAAATTTTGTTGCAGTTTTTAACATCATATTTGTGTGAGCTCGGTTTCTCAACAATAACTAATAACTAAAAAACGAGAAAGAAATTAATTACATATGTATATATCTTTTCTGTAATATTTTTTTTCTTTAACTGGTATTTTATTTTTTAATAAAAATTATGTTCGCATATTTTTTTGACCAATTCTGGTGCACCACCATTTTTTCTCATAATTAAAAGTGCACCGTGACTTAGAAAAAGTTAAGATCCACTTAGCTATATAAACAAATTTTAAATTCTTGAATATATATTTGTCAATAATATCGTATAAAATATTAAATATTAGGTTTCGTAACCACTGGAAAAGGGGAAAAATATTCTCTATGTTTCACGTTAACATATACCCATTAAAATATTGTTACATTTCTTTTTTTCATCCTAGGTACATCTGGCAGCAGTGTTGGCATTTGTATGTCACACTTTCAAGTATTTGCGTGCCAATATATATTGACATAAGCCTGACAGAAACAATAAATATTTGAATGTTTCAAATATTTGAGGCACTCTATTAAATCTGAACTAGAAATTGTTAGCTGTATGCAATTATTTTTATGCAATTATTTTTAGGGTAAAATTAATAAATGTAGAATGTCGAGTGCACGTGTTCCTTCATTGTTTTACGTAATCTCTAAGCCTTTTAGTTTTTTATGCTTAAAATTTTTCTGTGTCGGATTTTTAAAACTGCATCAAATTATTCCAAACATGTCTACTTTTAATAATTGTGAAAATGCTGATGTTGAATGAGCGACATATTATAATGATGACGAATAGAATGTGTTAAATGCAACAATTCTATTAAAATATGATTTGCAAATGTTATATTTTGGCTAAAAAAAATTGGAACGTTTTAAATATGTACATACGTACATATGGAAACCTATGAGTAATATTGTATTAAAATAATTTCATATAAATTTGGGTAATGTTTAAGGTTAACTGAAAATATGAAATAAACGAGAGTACTCCGTGAGAGTCATCTATGCGCCGATTCCAGAAATTATCATTGATATGTTTTAATTTTGGAAAAAAAATCAAACATTTTTCAGATGAAATAAAACAAATAATTCTTATATAAAATATATATTATAAAAATAAACATAGCAAGTAGTAGTAACAAAAAATACAAAAGAGAACTCTGTTCGCATATAAAAAAATTATGAATTTATAATATAAAAGACGTGTAATATTATGTACATATACATATGTAACACATGTATAATAATACAAAAAATGGCTTTAAATTCGTATCAATTTAATATATTACAATAGTAGAACAATCACCAGAGATTATATAACTAAACCTTTAGAAGTAAATTTATAACTATGTATTATATATATGTTTATGCATTTTAAATTAAAAGAAGTGTAAACAAAGTTGTACTTTCACCTGAATATAGAGAACTTATTTATTACTACTAAATTACGTAAAAACCCAAATATTGGAATAATTTAAGTGCTCACAAAACAACAATAAAAAATTAATATCAACAAATTATGAGAATTTATAAAAATCCAAAATATAGAGAATTTTTTAAATTTGATCTTTTATCAATATTAAAATGAATATAACAAAAAAGGTTGAAAATGCGTTTACATAGCAATTTTTCGAACCATGTAATTAAGAATACCACCATGTTTGAAATAAGTAAGATCCACTTCAGTGTCAAACCTAACAATCACATCAAACTTACGACCATCATCCACCTAGAACGAAATAATTAAAATTAAAATAAATTTAAAAATAAAAATCAATTCTAAAATGTTCAAAAATCTCACATCGACAGTAATTGTTTGAAGAGGTTTCAAATCAGCAGGTAATTTGATAGAAAACTTTTCTTCCCCACTCAAACCAAGTGACGTTGAACTTTCCCCATCTTTAAATTGAAGGGGAATAATTCCCATACCAACCAAATTAGAACGGTGAATCCTTTCATATGATTCGGCAATGACAGCTTTGATTCCCTAAAATACAATACATTTTATAAAAAAAAGTATGTACATTGTTATATTGATATACTACATATATATAAAACATTACATACCAAAAGATATGGTCCCTTTGCTGCCCAATCTCGGCTTGAACCCGAGCCATAGTCTTTACCAACGAGAAGAATTAGTGATACATTCTCTTCAGCATACCTATAACGAGATATTGTACGGTGATTTTATGAAATTTCAAAAATTATCACGATTAATAAGAAACATCTATAACCTGTATGCACAATCGAATACATCCATAGTATCACCCGATGGTAAATGTTTTGTACGTGGACCCGGTACACCATTAAGAAGTTTGTTTACTATACGAGTGTTAGCAAAAGTACCTCTGGCCATCACGGCATCATTACCTCTCCTTGATCCATATGAATTAAACTCCCTCGGAGTCAACCTTGATTACAACAGAGATTCAAAATAAAATAAATACAAACCAATTTACAAATAAAATTGAACTTTATTAAATATGTACTGCATTTACCCTTTTTCTGAGAGATATCTAGCAGCCGGACTATTTCTAGCAATGCTGCCTGCTGGCGAAATATGATCAGTTGTTACCGAATCGCCCAGATGTAATAGACACCTTGCTGATTCTATATTTGTAATTGTGGGAAGCTCCTGTGCATCGGAATAAATACATTAGAGTTTTTAACACTATTGTTTTAAGAATTTAAAAATAAATTCAAACTGACTTTGGTCATTCCTTCGAAAAATGGAGGATGCTTTATGTATGTAGAAGAAGTGTCCCAAGGATACAAATGTCCACCAGGAGCCTGAAGAGCTTGCCAAGATGGAGATCCCTTCTCAATTTTAGCGTAAACCTTAAATATAAAATACGATTTATAAAAAAAAGGTATAATAAATAAATATATGTATGTACATCTTTCAATCATATAATAATTACTTCTTTGAACATTGCAGGTATGACAAACTTTTGCTCGACTTCGTGAATTTCTTCTCGAGTAGGCCAAATATCGCAGAGATACACAGGCGATCCATCAGCTCTGTTTCCTGAAATATTAAAGCTAAATAAATCACAAACAACTTCATAATTAACCGAAATAAATTAGAGAAGTATAAACTTATATATACCGAGTGGTTGTTTTTCGAAATCAATATCTACAGTTCCAGCAATAGCATATGCGATGACAAGAAGTGGAGATGCCAGATAATTGGCACGTGTATTTGGATGAATTCTACCTTCAAAATTTCTGTTACCAGACAGAACACCACAACAAACTAACTCATTCTAAAAAACAAAAATTAAATTTTTATACGGAATATAAAAAAACAAACAATAAACTTATAACAAAGTTACAATTACCTGTTCAATAGTATTAGCAATGTTTTCTTCAATCGGTCCCGAATTACCAATACAAGTCATACAACCATAGCCTACAACGTCGAATCCCAGTTTTTCCAAATACGGTATCACACCAGATTCCTACAAACAAGACGACAAAAACATAACCGCGGTCCAGATAAGAGCCGACAATGTATCAATTTTAGCATATTCATGTATTCATAAAGAAGTTTACTTGTAGATAATAAGTGACTACACCCGAGCCGGGCGATAATGAAGTTTTAATATAAGGCAGCACTTTCAGTCCAGCTTCGACAGCTTTTTTTGCAAGCATTCCTGCGAATAAAATCATCAATTATGCAAATACACAAATGCTCATGTTTCGCAGATACCGATTCTAATGAAAGGATATGCTCACCAGCACCGAGCATGACGCTAGGATTGCTCGTGTTGGTGCATGATGTAATAGCAGCGATAACGACCGAACCATGTGTGATACTGTATTCTTTACTATCATGATATGTGAATGATCCCGAAGATTTCAACTTTTCAGATGTCAATCCGAAGCCTTTGAATCCCACCTGAAATTCGACAAAATATTTGAAAAGAGTTAAATAAAAATAAAATTCTAAAAAAAATAAAACAATTTATAATAATCACATTCTTATACATAGATAATTTAAAGTGTGAGTGTTTAATTTTAGACGCATATCTACAGTTTTCATAGCTCGAGGCAATGAAAGGATCGATTGGGCGATTTCACTCGCCCCAACAACAAATTTCACCAAATGACAATATTTGGCAATAAATACCTACATAGGTAAAGGTAAATATATACCTGCTATAATTAGACAGTATCTGCTATTTCAAAAGCATAATACTTTTATGTATAAAAGGCTCAATTAGAAAGCCACATATACGTAGCGAACGAAATGATAAAATTATAATCAAGAAAATATAATAGAAAATTACATCTTTACCTATCGCTAAGGAATGTATTGACAAATAGTTCATAAAAAATCTGCTTTAATAATAATGAGAAAGCAGTTTTTGATTCTGTTGTGGAATTTCGTTTAAAAAGATACTTAAAATTGTATGGAATCAAAAATATCATAAAAACATGGATGAGCATAATTAAAAAGCAAGGATTATACTTGAACTTTCTGGTTAGGGGGTCGAAAAAAATAGTGGAAGAAAAATTGAACAAGAGTAAACTGCCACTTCCGGTAGACGGGTGCTCACCAAATTTTATATATAACTTGGTATTACGCTTAAGCTTCTAGATATGAAATTTCAGTTCAATAAACTAAAAGTTTTCTGAGAAAAACATAAAAAACCTCGATTCTCTAGAGTAAAAGTACTACTTCCGGTTGAGGTAAAAAATATTTTTAAAATATTAAATAAAAATACACCAAAAAAAAAATTCAGTCCGATTTGGTTAGCGGTTTGGGAGATAATTGAATTCAAAAACTTAAAAAAAAGAAGACACCCATTAGGGAAAGTATCATTTCCGGTCAACTTAAAAATTTGAAAAAAATTTACATCGTACCGATAATAATTTCAGTAACCGATACTAAGTTTCAGTTTAATAGGACGAACGGTGTTCAAAAAAACCCCAAAATACACAGACACACACACATTTTTCTAGATCATAAAAACGTGATCAGTGATTGATTCAGAGTTCGAATCAGTCAAAATCTCGAGTTCGAATTTTCGCATGATCACAAAAACTTCATCTATTGTCACTACGTACATACATAGATAAAGTAATAATATAATTCCAATAGCATCAGCAAGTCTAAAGGGTAATAAGTAAAACGATTAGTCGCCGAAAATATGCATTCATTACAATAAACAATGCGACAAAACCTGATTTCCACTTATTTAAGCGAAAACGCCGATTTCTCAATTACATGTGAATATTCAAAGCATGCGTTTATTGGCAATTGTGTAATTGCAAGCGAAAATTCAATTCTCAGCGTATTGAATTACGATCATTTCCTCTACAAAGCATAAAAACAGCACTCATATGTATAATATGTATGTATTAACAAATAAACGCTTATTTAGTTCATTGATAATTTTACCTTCTGTGGCAGAAATGATTCACGGTTCGTATTCAAGTATTATCGAAGGAGATAAATATTCTGAAGCTTTTTCAATGAAATAAATAAAAAACGATAGTCGTATATGGAATCGATTTTGTAACAATACAATGGACAAAGTCGATAAAACACTGGCCAGTCTGCCTGGTGAAAATGGACAATTGTATAGCATAAACGTAGTCATAAACGGCAAACAAACTCGTTCGAAAAGCTTTGCATGATTAGTGCAAATTGTTATTATCGCTACCACAATCTCGATATAATGTTTCGACAGTTGAATAAATAAAACATATCTTTCGTTTCGTATGTCCAAGAACGCAGTGTGATAAAAATGAACAATACATAATATACAGATATTTTTTCTTTAATCTTATATATGTATGTAGCTCGTCTAATACCCATGTTAACGAACTTAAAATACATACAATGCACATTTAGGGCGAAATCAGAGAGCGGTGAATGTGGGACGTGGTTTTTTTTTAGATAGTTTTAAACATATAGAAAAAATGTGGAGTTCATGAGACGCGTACATGGGATAGCCCTTTCTAAACGATACATTCAACGTATGTCGTTGAAATTGTATGGCAGTAATTATCCTTGCTTGACAGTGATCTATACCAAAACGACCCTTTGGACCATTTTCGGTATAACTGTATCCTTGCTTGACAGTGATCGATAACAGTGTATCACATATTCGTTATCGATCACTGCAAGGATACAATTTTACCGAAAATGGTCCAAAGGGTCGTTTTGGTATAGATCACTGTCAAGCAAGGATAAATACTACCATACATTTTAAAATTTTATCGTTTTGAAAGGACTATCCCATGTAAGCCACATTTTTAAAACTATCTAAAAAAAAAAACCACGTCCCGCATTCAACGCCGTCTGATTTCGCCCTTAATAAACTTGTCAGCGGAATTGTAAAACAACGAAGCTCATGAAATTTGTTGCATTTTTTTATTTTGCAATGGCGATATTCGATTTCATTTATATTTGTCAGTATATGCACATATTTGCTGATTTAAGCTTATTTTTTATTTTGTACAAAAAATACATAACTTAGATACATACATAGGTGTATTTATTAAAAAAAAACTGTCTTTTATTAATGTTAAATATATAATATATGCATATAGGACCGGCTCAAAGGTGCAACAGACTAGGCAAGTGCCTAGGGCGCCATATACAAGGGGCGCTGCGAGGGGCCCACATTTTTCATTTTTTGATTATTAAATTGAAAAAATAATAATTTGGCTTTTTATGAACTTGTAAAACATTCTATATTCAACTTAATTTTTCTACTCGAAATAACAATACTGATTGTAAAATATTATAATTTACGAGGAACGCAAGAAGTTGACTGTCAAATATCAACGACTCACGAATAAAACTTGTAAAACAGCAAACTGTCAAGCGCCTCTCCCTCCTAATCTCCCTCGGGCCGGGCCTGCATGCATATATAATTGCATATAACTAAACTAATATTCAATAATTATTGCAGGCCTGATGGCATCACATTAGTCAGTAATTATTTATATTTAGGGCAAATAATAGGCTTAAGTAAAGAAGTAGTAAAGAAGAGAAAATAAGGAGATGTTTGAAATTAGGATGAAGTGCATTTGGGCGACTGAACGCCGTTTTTAAATCACGTTGCCAGAAGAAAAATATCTTCAATCAACGTATCTTGCCAGTGATGACGTATGGATGTGAAACTTTGATATTGAACGTCAAGATGTTACACTAACTCCAATGCACTCAAAGGAGTATAGAACGCTGTGTGCTTGGCATAATGAGGAGAAATAGGAAACGGAATAATACGTGGGTGAGAAGAATGACAAGGGTAGTGGTTATAGTGGAGAGAGCACTGATGTATAATACACATAGATGGGCCCTGACGTGTGATTTTGGTCGGAGATCTTGTCTTCACTAACTGAGGGGTGCGGGGGGTTTAATTAGCGGGGAAGTTGGGTTTTTTCCCTACGACGCAGCGGTACCTACCTACATACTAAGAGAAACTGTGCATGCGACAAAAGGGAGACCAGTATAACACGTGAGGGCGGATCTAGTGTATTATACATCAATGGGAGAGAGTGAAGAGATTGAAATGGCAATGGGCGGGTCACGTAGCTACATAAAGTAGCTACAAAATAAGTGTTAGACTGGTACCCGAGAGAATTTAAGGGTGTGAAAGGAAGGCCACACGGAAGATAGGTAGACACAATTAGAAAAATGTGTGGGGTGAGATGCATGAGAGTTGCGCAAAACAGAGACGAATAAAAGCGTTTTGGAGAGGCATTCATCCAGAAGTTGATGGTGAATGACTGGAAATGACGATGATGATGATGATATGTTTGTCTTTCGCACAGTCTACTTGCGTGTGCTAGAGCAGGATGTACCATCCTGCTTGCACAGACGCAAGTGAGGCGATGCATCAGAAAAATAGGGAGATTTTTACTGACCGCGTCTCATAGGTATGTATGATTTATAAGCAGGCAATCATTAAAAAATCACAAAACTGAAATCAATATGCATTTAATAAGATTCACGTAAATAGGATAGTTTCAATTTACATATGTACATATATACAATAGGCCGAAGCGAAAAATGCGAATTTTGAAAATCGTTTCTACTAAATAGGTCGAAAAATCGACCTATTTAGTAGAAACCTTTCGTCATATCAATGAAATGTAAAATAAAAAATTTCATTGATTAAAAAAATATTCTATGCCTCTAACCAATTGGTTTATCTCAACAATAATTTCAAAAAAGTAGTTTTTTTCATATATGTATGTATCTCCTTTTCGAGAATAGTTTCGAACTATCTATTATTTTTAAAAAAGTCGCCGTTTCGCTCAAAAGTCCCCATACAATGTTCTCGTGTTTATTTTGAAAATAAGACATTGATAGCTCCTTTGAGTATATATACCCATAATCTGAACACAAAAATTCCGAAAAAAATGAATAATTTTATGAAATGTAAGGAGGTCAAAATTAACTGTTTTAGCGTAAAACGTAATTTTTTTTCGAAAAACATGATTACGCATTTTGTATCAAAATAGGTAATTTTGGCCATTTTATACTTCATAAAATTCGTGAACTTTTTGGGCTATTTTTTGTATTCAAATTGAACTTTATACCCAAAAAAGCTCTCAGTGAATTTTATTTTCAAAATAATCACGGGAACATGAAAAAAAAACGCTTCCCAAACAAACAAACTCTCATCGCGAACGCTTTGCATGGGGACTTCGAATACTCGTTAATCAATCAAAACTTATCTCAACCGACCCAAATAAACTTCAATAGATGAATATTAACCCTTTATTTATTTAAATGGCAAAACAAATCAAAAGTATTCTCAAATAAGAGATATATGAAAAAAACCTACTGTTTTGAAATTTTTGTCGAGATAAACCGATTGGTTGGAGGCACAGCACATTGTTTAAAAGCAATGAAATTTTTTATTTAACGTTCCCTTGATATGACGAAAGTTTTCCACTAGGTCTATCGATGAAAATCCTAAATTCGCATTTTTCACTAGACCTAATGTATTATACAATCAGCATTAAATGTGACTCTCTTCCGAATTCAAATTATTTTATTTAGCCAAGCTAAATGAAATTAGCTCTTGTTACAGTTCTCTAAAAAGTTCGGGCCCAATCTTCGATTGCCTGTTTGTGAAAATGCATGACTGTATTCGAATTTTTTCAGAAAGAAACAATTTAGCTTTCGTTAAACCTCATTTCATTACCTTAAGATTGATTGATTACTTTTTTCAAATATCAAAAACTATGAACATATCCATATATGTATACGTAAGTACTTGCTCATTACACTGTACTTGCTCATTACAAAAATTCGTTTATTTTATCGAGGTAAACCTGTTATCAATAGAATTTTTGCTATTAATCCACAAGAATAGTCGAAATATGATTTTTTTAAGTGGAATTTTATTTAATTCTCATATAAAGACAATTTAATATATTATCCCTATTAATTCAATTCAGATCCGTGTAAATACTAGTACGAGCTGTTAACTCGCAATTTTACCGATTTAAAATTCAGCACACTTCCAATTAACCCTTTTAAACGAAAACAAAGAATAGTGTGGCCAGAACACTATCCCAATAAACATGTTTCAATATAAAATAGTATTAACAGTGGGAAAAAATTCCAAATGAAAATACGTACTTTTGACTTTTGATTTGAACTGGACGACTACTTGGAGAAATTTGAAAGCTGAAAATTACTACAAAAGAAAGATAAAATATCCGAGTATAGATTCCAATATTCATTTTGAACAAGAAATTGACAGATTTTGAGACATCGACCGAACAACACCAAGATATACATAGAAAAATCGCGCGATTTAAAAAACACATATATGTATGTATTTCTGAATCTCGAGCCAATCAACATTTTTTTATTACCAGATGCGTGTTCACTGGGCATAGATCTATAAGAAAAGTCATATCTCGTCTCTGAACCAAAAAAAAAGTCGTCATTTGTCGAACAGTGTTATTAGACTTAGGCGTTGGCTTGATGTTCTTAAAATAACAACATACCCCTTCAGTACTGTACAAAGCAAGACAGCGAAAAAACATGGTTGACAAATAGTAAACCATTTTTTGTGCCAAAAGCATCATCCCAATGCCGATCTTTGTTCATTGTATTCAAAGAAGATTGTATCGCGATATCTCAAATTGTGAATAAATAAAACAGATTACGATAAATCATTTTGATAAAATGCAGGTAGATATATGCGCATATATTTTCCCATACTCGATTTATTTCTATAAGATAACACGTCTACTTGATATCTTTGATTGAGAAAAACGATACAACTTCAAAATACATAAACATTTCTCCTTCTGTGTGATGACGTATCCTTCTTAAAATAAAAATTATGTCATTTTCAACATTAAAAATATATAAATTGATTTGGTCTGTGACTTCTTTAAAACAGTTCATTTAATTCAAATACATGAGATGACAATATGAGGAAACAAAAGAACATCAACATTTTTTTCACATTTGAAACATTAATATGAAAAAAATTGTTGTTTGTAAATATGAATAATTAATGAAACTATTAAAAATAGCCTTTTAATAAAAACAGTACTATATCAAATCATATTTTATATAAAAATAAAGTAATGATGGAAATAAAGTAAAATTACGAAATATGTATCGGTACGCGAAAAAAAATCAGTAAACTAATATACAATTTCGAAAGAAACTTGGTATGTTTGTTTGGTTCGTAAAATCCGTGACGTCATCGAACAAATGAATGTTCAAAAAAATTTATATAAAATAAAACTATTGAAATAAATTTAATAAAATGTTTACTATTAGATTAGCCATGTTTAAGCGGTTTATATTTACAATTACCGAGTTAAGTCGGGTAAAACCACTAGTAAACTTTAATTTAAATAAAAATCGAAAGCGAAGTAAAAAGAGGCTAGTAAAAAATATTCAATATTTAGTATTACATTAAAAACTAGACACGTAAATCCCACAGAAGATTTTCTTGTTTATAAATTACGTCAAATATTATTACTCTTATTTTACGAACGCTCTTTATATGAAATGAAAACTTCGATATTCAAAAACTTAATGTTATATCTTGTATATATGAATGTATGTATGCGTCAATTCATCAACACATCAGTTTCGTTTAATTTACAAATAAATGATTCGAAAAAAAATACAGCATCGCCACTTTCGTATAACAAAAATGTTTCATACTTTTGTCCAGCCTAGGTAAATCCAGGATATATCATATTAGATGAGTAATCTAAAACCAATGGAAATAATAGAAATCGACAAATTTGAACACTAGAAAGTATACACATGAACACATACATATTCGTGAAAAACAAAAGGAGCGAAAGCGTCTCGAGTTTCGCAACGATAAGGGTTCGCCCCCCACCATTGGTAACGACTTCTTATCTTGGTTATTTAAGGTCCGAGCACCAAATGACCGACTCATTGTGTTTGTGGCATTTGCGAACATATCAAAGCCATAACGAACGAGTTCTCGCGAATCGGCACGCGCACAGTTACACGTGAGTGCCCCTTCAGCGTTTACAATTTCGCACACCGTGTGACTCACAGGACCATTCGACTCCTGCCCCGACCAGCAGTATCCAACCTTGGCAGTTTCGCATACACACATCAGCTATATTTCACTTTGGTGGTCTTCCTTATGACTGACATCACACGATCATAAAGCTAGACTATCACTGAGAAGTGTGAGCAGATCCGACTGTGACTCCATTCTCACCGAGGTGTTCCGGCCCAGCTGTGAATCTAACGCGGAAGGAACTCCCGGTGTGATATGTGATTCGAAAGCTTCATATCACAGCTGTAGTTTCCTTCTGGGTGAGATTTATACAACTTCAATAAGTTTTTATATGTATATAACATGTGTAAAAGACAACAAAGGACACAGTTTTCTCTCGAAAGTCCAAGTGCAAGCTTACACTTATTTGTGTTTGTACTTGATATTCGAGTGAAGCTTGCATCTGATTACAACTCTTCTACATACATATACATATATGTAAATACACTTCTATTTTTCTCATATGCAACTCTCCTCGGGAATACGGGTGTTGACCTAGATATCACTGTTAAAATTATACAAAGTGACTAGATCAAACACTCGAATTTCAGATGAGACAACGATTTTGCATTATATTTGTCGTGTGTTTATTTTCAGACAACCGCTTCGATTTCACATTACTTTGGTATTCTACGTTATGATCATGTTTCAACTCATAAAGCTAGATCACCATTGTGATGTTGAGTCGATCAAATTCGACAGTGTCAAATTTGAATATTTCAATCAAAGCCATGCACACAATCTGTTTGATGTCCTGCATTCAGTTGATATACATATATATAATCAACTATCACTGGATGTAGTATATCAGAGAGGTTTTGTTCTCATACATCATATTTGAAATCAATTACGCGCGTGCATTGGATGAATTATGCTCGGCAGAAGTAAGAAATCGATTCCTTCACTGGAACATAATCACTGAATGTTCACGCGTAACAATCTATCTAACTATTTTTCAGTTTTACTATTAAACGGACAATACTCAGATCGGTGTTTTGTTTCATCATCACTGGGTATAGTGCGTTGAAGAGTATAATGATAAATTTCAACCTTTTTTTTTATATAGGTACATATGTACATACATACGGTGAATTGATGTGCTTGTCGTGCAAATGAATTAAGTCCAGTTGATGTATTTTTAAAGCATCACTGGGTTTTCTTCATGAGTACGAAGCACAAAATGCGAGCTGTCGCCGAAATGCTACGAAAGCCGAGCTACGGAAATCTGCTACGGAAACCGAGAAGGCATTATACGTTACTTTGATGTTCTATCTTATGAGCAAATATGAAATTTCATAAAGCTAGATCATCTAAGTGATGTGTGATTGCAATATCTGCAATATTAAAACTGGTTTGGTGTACTATTACAAAATTGTTCTATGCATTTGTACTTTCATATAATACAATATCATCACAATATATGTATAAACAAAAGTTATCATATAGAAAAAAATGCCGATGATCAAAAGTAAAAATGTTCAATAATATAATAATAAAAGTATGGTGTTAACTAATACAGTTTTACGGTTTATATTGCAAATTCATTTTCAGGTACGTTAAAGTCTAAAAGTATATATTACTAAATGAACTATTCCGAGTTAATGTTACTCCTATATCATCACTGGGTGTAGTTTATTTATTAATGTATTTAACATATGAAAGACACAATACCTTATTTGTCAAGCACTGGCTGAAATCCTTCTTCATCTCCGACACAGATACTCTATCGTGGGGTCTTTTAGGTCCACTGACAGATGTAACGACGGTGTTCAAATCCAATTCAACAACCTAAAATATATTATAAATATAACTATGTTAAAAAAATAAATGTTGACAAAAAAAAACGTCGTTTTATTCATTTTAAAATAATTATCTATTATACACATCAAAAACAATTCACAATACACTTACTTCAGAGAAAATAGGATCTTGACTAGGATCAGAATAATTCCTCAACTGTCCACTAGCTCTGAGATACTCCTGGATAATAGCCACTTTTTCATTAGAACGATCTGCAGATATAGTTATGAAATGATTATTTCATCACTTGAAATATGCTTCAAAATAGTGGGTGATTTAAAAATATAATAAACACTCCCATCCAAACTTTTAAAAACTGAGACATGAAATAAATTAAAACAGCCAGTACTTTGTAAACATCTTCTTTGAAGTACATATGTATGTCATCATAAGAACCCTTTTAATATTCTACTGCGCTGTTTAATGTTCTCAGTCTTTGAAAGTTCAGTATCAAAATAAATAATTTGCAAAATTTTTAAGTACTTGTTTGTATGAGATAGTCCAAGGATCGTTGATCGACGGGGAAGAAAGCAGCAGTTGCACCATACTCAGGACACATGTTTGAAATAGTAGCCCTATCAGCAATACTGAGCTTGGTCACACCAGGTCCAAAGAATTCAACAAATTTTCCAACGACACCTAGTTGACGAAGATGCTGCAAAGACATTAAACTTTAATATTGAGCCACTATGTAAGAAAAAATAAAGTAAGAAATTTTTAGTTTTAAAAAGCAAATCAAAAAAGAAATAATGATCTAAATACACTGAGCAACAAAAAATCACATTTTTAATTACCGGAGCGGAGACTAATCAATCTTTATTAAATTTGACCACTCACTAAAAGAAAAAACATCTAACTATTGATTCCAATACTCACTTTTGACACAAAAATACTAGATTTTGAGTTAAAGACTACTAAAGTAAAAAATGCACATTTTTTTTAAACGCACATATTTTATAAACAAGAAGAAACTAACAAAAACCAATTTCATATTCGAAATCAGTGGGTTGAACTTAGTAATGAATGATTAATCTCTACTCTGGTAACTTTTCGTTGTTGCTCAGTGTTATTAAATGTTAGATAGATAAAATATATAAAACCTTTGTAATTGTAAGAACAAGATCAGTAGAAGTAGCGAGTTGATTAAGTTCACCGACAAGTTTATAACCGACAACTGGCGGTAGCAACATGGAAATAGCTTGTCCCAGCATGACAGCTTCAGCCTCGATGCCTATAATTATAATATAAAAATATTTAAATGACTTTATTCATGCAGTTAAGATTATTACTATTAATTTATTGATTCATTAGTTGTTCCGCTTTCATTTCTTTATAAATTTACCTCCAACACCCCAACCGAGTACACCTAAGCCGTTGATCATAGTGGTATGAGAATCAGTTCCCACTACAGAATCGGGATAGACAAGACCATTCTCGTCAGCAAACACGACTCGTGCTAAATGTTCCAAATTGACCTGATGTACAATTCCCGATCCAGGAGGAACAATCAACATACGATTGAAAGCACTGGCACCCCACTGAAATATTTAATACTTCGTAAAACATTCAAATATAAAGCACGTATAATTTAACAGATATCAAAATATGTTACTTTAAGGAAAGTGAAACGCTCCTTATTTCTTTCAAACTCTAACTCTTGATTCTTTTGTAGAGCATCCCCACTACAAAGTTAAAGCAATTAAAACATAAAATTAAAATGGATATATGTAGATAGAGGTAGAAGAAAAATATAATAACTAAAAAATATACCTTCTAGCAAAGTCAACCTGAACAGAGTGGTCGATGACGAGGTCAGATGGACAGATTGGATTAATATGATTAGGATCACCGCCTAATGTCTTCACGGCATCTCTCATGGCCGCAAAGTCCACCACGGCGGGTACGCCAGTAAAGTCCTGTTTTAAATATAAGCCTTGATAATCATTTTGTAAAATAGACATGCTGAGTTGCTTATATGCATTATAAAAAATGTAATGTAAAAAAGTTTTTGATTCAAAACATGATATTGGACTTTGAAACAATAGTTTTTTTTTCAGTAAGCATCGATTCAACATACCAAATTATATATTCACACACACAAAATTTTGTTGAATAATAATGCTAACCTGCAAAATGACTCTTGCCGGTTTAAAGGCTATTTCCACTCCACCGGGAACAGTTTGATTGGTTTCCCAATTTAGTACATTATTGACATCTTTTTCAAGTACTTGAAAGCCATCGCAATTTCTCACGCACGATTCTAGCAACACTCTGATGCTGAACGGTAACTTATCTGAAATTGTAAAAATATTTTAACTACATAAGTACTTTCAAATTACATAGATCAAAAATTTTCCCGAATTGGGTTACCAAATATTCGAATATTGAATATCGAATAGTATCATTAAATTATTTGTATTAAGCTTTGGAAAGGTAAATATATTATTAAATATTAAAAGAACCCTAATCTGCAACATCGGATAGAATCAAATGTACTGTAGATTGAAAATAAAAAAATAAGTTCGTATAAAAATATTCGCATACACATATTTGAGATCCCAAGTCACGATGCATCACTAAAGCCGTGTATATAAGAACAAAAAATCTTGCAAAAATACATTTTAAACAATAAATCAAATACAAAAAATATATTAAAAGAAATAGAATTAAGTGATAAATAAAAAATACTAAAAATTGTACAAAATTGCACTCCAAATATAATTAAATATGAAATTATCCGAACATTTAAAAACCAAAATTTTCAAACAAACAACCATTCAAAACATAATTAACGCGTTTATGACGACAATTACTATTATTAGTGATATTAATAGTCGGAATAGTTTTGAAATAATTTGTCACACACTAATAAAAATAGTCTTGAGATAAAAATTGAGCAACTTGAAAAAGGTATTCATAAAACATTTAATTGCACTAAATTGTGAATAATAATAGATGAGTTGAAAAACATATATTTTTTTAAATAATAGAAGAAACTACTCACCATATTGAGAACCAAGTGATGACAAGTCAAAGTACTTGTATTTTTTTCCATTAACATTGATTTCCTTCACAGTTTTAGCAAATGGGTTGTTTGCTGAAATACAATAATAAAATAAAAATACATGTTAAGCAAAATTTGAAAAGTTATACAGTAAAAATTACCCATATTACATTATTTGGATTAAACAAGAATGGAAATAATTCAAATAGAAAAAAAGGAATTGAAATTTTATTTAGTTAAACGTTGAGCACAAATTAATTTTATTGAAAAAATGTTTTTAGTACTATGTTGCTATGTAGGTATTGAAATCCATAAATATAAATATTATATTTGAGATTTGTTTCTATTGAATGATTGTTTTTATTATTTATTCTTGATAACACAGTATCTGCAGTCTATTTATATTCCAATTCAAAACCTTTTCAATGACACTGAAAATATTATTTCATAAAAAAATCTATATAAATGCATACATATTTGTTATAACTAATGAGTTATCAGAATTGATATACATATATTAAATTGTAAACAAAATGTAATAACTTATCAGCAGTAGCACAAGTATCATATACATACGTAATCATGTAACAGATTGATATTCTTGATTAATTTCATGCTGTTTTTATACTGACGTTTTTTCAAATTACATTTTAATATTTGAAAATAATAATATAAAAAAATACATTTTACCATTCAATTATTAAAAAATAAATATTCCACTTCGAAAATTAAATAAAAGAATTATTAAAAAAATAGCATTCGACATATCAAGGACAGCCAACCTTAAAAAAAATTAAATATGGAAATGTCAAATCTAGCACATCGAAATGTCAAATCTCACAGCCGTCAGATACAAAAATAAATACGATGAATATAATATTTGAAAGGCTGAAGGAATAATGAGTATTTTATAAAGATATAATGAATCTTACCAGACATCGTATCGTGGCGAATGCCCTAAGCCCGGTACAAACTCCAAACGAATGACAGGAGTCGTCGCCCGTCACGTACACCACACTGTACAATTAACTTTTATGCTAACTAAGTACACTGTTCGCCACTCACACACACCTCACAACGCTTGACCCTTGACTGTCAATTCACTCGACTCTCGACTTCCGAGCTACTTATGCATACTTTCACACATGTCATTCATATTTGCATTTGCATATGTTTACATATGCATGTACTTTTAAGTCTAGCTGTGTTAATAACTTTTTATTTATAAAAATGTGAATAATGATTTCTTTGATCTTTATAATTTACTAGTGGTTTTACCCGGCTTCGCTCGGTATTTGTAATATAAACCGCTTAAACATGGCTAATCTGATAGTAAACATTTTACCTACCTACCTACATATATATATAATTAGAGGTAGGGCCGGAAGCGTGCCGTTTATTGTTCAATTGTTGTAAATGCTTTGTAAAAAAGGTTCGGCAAACCTGTAACAATGCATTTACAACATTTGAACAGTAAACGGCCCCCTCAGGGTCCGGGTTTTATATATATATATATATAGTATAAAACAGCAATAGAAAAATTTGGTAAACGGACTACTAGTCATATGTAAACCAGTCACAGGACAACCGGTCGCTCTAGATCGGTCACACGTGATTACCCGTCACACTAAAACTGGTCACGAGAATACTGGTCACACCCTAAAACTGGTCATACCCTAAAACTGGTCATACCCTAAAACTGGTCATGCCCTAAAACTGGTCATACCCTAAAACTGGTCATACCCTAAAACTGGTCACACCCTAAAATCGGTCACGAGAAAACTGATAAACCGATTTTAGGGTGTGAACAGTTTTCTCGTGACCAGTTTTAGTGTGACGGGTGATCACGTGTGATCGATCTAGAGCAACCGGTTGTCCTGTGACCGGTTCACATTTGACTAGTAATCACCGAACCTTATTCCCAACTGTCATATTAAACAGTCATGTGTAGAGGTAGGATAGCCACAGTGCTATCCATTGTTCGGCAAACCTTTAACAATGCATTTACAACCTTTGAACAATACACGGCCCCTCAGGCTCCGGTGACTAGTCATGTGTACAACACGGTAATTAGATTATTAGTACAATACTCCGTCGTTTCATTCCATTGATGTACAATACACTAGATGGGCCCTGACGTGTGATTTTGGTCGGAGATCTTGTCTTCACTAACTGAGGGGTGCGGGGGGTTTAACTAGCGGGGAAGTTGGGGAAAAAAAAGTTTTTTCCCTACGATGCAGCGGTACCTACCTACCTACTGAGAGAAACTGTGCATGCGCCATGTATTTTGCATGCGCCAAAAGGGAGACCAGTATAAAACGTGAGGGCGGATCTATGTGTATTATATATCTATGTTTCATTCTCAAAATTATCATTTGTATTTTAGAGCTAATTCCAAATTAGATATTAGAAGATAAAATCATGTATTAGCTTCTTTGCAAATATACAAAGTTATCACTCATCATACATTTAATATTGAAATGGTAAAATTTAAAAACATTGAAAATATTTTTTTAGTTTTACAAGTGAATTAATTATTATTTTTAGTTTTACAAGTATTGAAGCGTTTCTTTTAAATGACAGATATTATTTAATGGTTCGTAAGACCCAAGGAAAAGTGACTTAGGGACAATTCAGGTTAGAGTAGGTAAATATAAAATGATTTAATTAAACGTTTATTAAAACGAGATGTGTGCATTATAAATTCTGTTACGAATAGTAAAGCTTAAATGATCAAATTTAACTAAGACGGTACTTCCCAACCTTTGTGATGTAGTAATTCTCAATTGAAACATAAACAAATTACATATTTTGAATTATATTATAAACTAGTGTTGTACCCGATGACATATTATCGCATATGTGTTGGCATATTAAGTTATTAAATAAAAAAAATGTTTCGTTGGTCATGTGTTCGATTCCCACGCGGTCGAATAATTTTCAAATATTTTTTAAATATATTTAATTTAATATGTATATTTAATTTGTTAATATGAAAAAAAATGCTTAAAACTACCTACCTACATACCTACAATATAAAACACTGATAGAAAAAATAATTGATTAATTAAATATTCAATAGATGGCGGTAAATTCTCTGCCAAGCGGAAACATTCACCACGCTAAAATCGTTTGTAACTTAAATTTTAAAGTTGAAAAATAATAACTCTGTGACACTTGTCAATTTTTTCCGTGATTTCGATTATGCTGCCGTTCATTACTAATTATTATTAGCAATATATGTTATAATCCACCGTCAATTGGCGTCAGTGTATTATTATAATCCGAGTGACCAACGACTCTCGAATGGCAATGACCGAAGTGTATATTTTATCGTTTGGACTTGATAAATATTTATAACGATTTTCTTTTTGATACTTTCAACTTGCAAAAATATTTTCGATTTATGTTGAGGGAGGAAAATGAAATACGTCGATATTTCGTCAAAAGCGGATTTGAAAAGATCAGCCCCTGGTCGTAAAAGGGATGAAGTTGGGGGTGCGAACGCGAGGTGTCGCACTTGCATATATATATATCGATAGGGATAGGCAGAGAGGGCGCTAGTGTCGCCGAGTCGCGGCAACGGGTATGTTGGGATATGCTAGGCGGCTTGCTCGAGCTCGCATCACCAACGCTCGCTCTCTGGAGACGCACGCATTCGGCATCGGCATCGGCAACGGCAACGGTTGGCGACATTGTGCGATGGCGGCTGCCTTGAGCGAGCTGCGCGCGGCTCTGCCCCTTCCCACCCCCGCCGCCCCCGCTTCGGCGACCCCCGTGGCCAACCGAGTCGTCGCGGCCCTCGTCTACGCCCAGCGCACTTCGGTCGCCATCGACACTGACCACGACCGTGAGTACTCACACCACACTACAATTATTATGACACGTGCTTCGTCTCCGATTTGGCGCGCATTTTGACAGCTGTCTAACAACGACGCCAACAAGCCGCTATCGGTGTCGTCAAACCGTCACTTTTCAAATTACCATAGACAAGCGCGCGTCTGTGCTGCGCTTCTTCACCATTCTCCTCTAATGTGCTTCTTGATAACAGTCTTTTCCAAAATCTTTTTACTAATCTAATGTTAATATATAAGTGACCTTTTTTTTGCGTCTAGACTAGGGCTGCCATAATTCAAATTTAAAACCGAGACATTTTTCCAAAAACATATTTCTAAATCTTTAAAATAGATTAAAAAATCATGGACGCACATTTATGAAAAAATGAATTCATTTTCTTGAATACTCTTTATTATTTCTAATAGTTTTAATAGATTTTTCGAATATTGAAAATATATCTAAAAGATCTTTTTTTCTAGTTTGTCATAGGGGTCGAAATTATTTTTCCTAAGGCCCGGGATGCCTCTCGGCAGCCCTCCTCACGACTTACCAGGACAGATACCCGAAAAACCATTACAAATGATCAGGCGCAGCTCGTGCATAGGAACTGCAGCGCTGCAGCACCCCCAGAAAAAATACAAAAAAATCACATTTGTATACATTTACAACTTGTGAATATAATTTAAATAAGAATGATTTGATATTTGAAATAATCATTATTAATGAGTATGTCAAATATATCTAGATACAAGTTGTAAATGCGAATTTTTGTAATTTTTCTGGGGGTGCTGCAGCGCCGCAGTTCCTATGCACAAGCCGCGCCTGCAAATGATTATCTTATAATATATCCTAAAAGGAATGCTGATTTTTTTTTAAATTTTTTATAGATAAATAAAAAAATCAAAATAAAAAAAAAAAAATTTGTTTCTTCAAAATATAACTATGATAAATGTTTGTTAGAAAAACTAGGTTTAGCATGTTTGCTACGCAAGGTGGACTTTCCATGTTTGATTTCTCCAGAACTATTATTTATGTAAGAAATATCTTACCAGCTAATTAATCTACCTATACACATACGCATACAGCTTTGTACTAAATATGTACATTCCAAAGTCTCAGCGTGTTTTATACTTAGGTATTTAAAAATAATTGAATAAGAAAGTATGTGTGATATAACAGGTACAAAGAATGAAACAAAATGCTGGACACAAATAATGATCGAAAAATCCACATTTAGCATTGATGTATTTTTATGTAGAATAATCATAGAAGTAGAATGCATAGAATGGTCATTGTTAACAAAAGTATCGTCTAAAAGCGAGCCATCGAAGAAAGAGACGAAAAGTCAGGAGAGAGAGCGAGAGAGAGAGACGAAGTTTAGCAAACAATGAACAAACTGCCGCGCAGAGTTTTTGTAGCAACATTTTTGGTGGCTGAGAGCGATTCTATGCATTCTACTTCTATGAGAATAATATAAAATATGAATATCGATCAGTCAGTCGGCCTCTAGTAGTCCAAGGCTTGGAATTTTACCCCGGCTCTCCCCCTCTCGTCGGCCCTGTATATATGTATATAAAATAAATATCTACACACATTCTAAAATAACAACAATTCACCTGTTAAATTTTCGTCTCCGATAGTTGATTTAATATACACTTTTTTAAATTTACAGTGGAACCTCTTCTTGCTGCAATCAGAGAATGTCACAACATGGAAATTTTGGAGCTTGGGGGCTATTCCTTTGGAGTAGATGCTGCAGCCCGACTCGGAGAATTGATAGGTGAACGGGGTGGTACTATGAAGTGTGCTCAGTGGGCTGATATATTTGTGTCTAGAAATAAGCCGGAAGTCCCCGTGGCTTTGGTATTTAAACCTAATCATGTCTAAGTAACTATTATATATGTATTGATTTGAAATTATTTTGCTTATAATTTTTTTATGACACATTTTAGAATAGCATGATATCAGGTATCTTAAAATCTGGAGCTATGTTGACAGTTCTCAATTTGAGTGACAATGCTTTTGGTGCTCTAGGCCTTCAAAGTGTAGTATCATATTTTAAAAGTCCTCAAGCTGTCCATCTTCAGGTACTAATTTTTTATGTTTAATATTATGTATACCAAAAATCACCAGTTGCAATCTTCATAAATGATTTTTTTTTTTACTTTTAGGAACTGTATTTAAACAACA
Source organism: Arctopsyche grandis (assembly GCF_051622035.1). Classification (NCBI taxonomy): domain Eukaryota; kingdom Metazoa; phylum Arthropoda; class Insecta; order Trichoptera; family Hydropsychidae; genus Arctopsyche; species Arctopsyche grandis. Next base: position 26,026,888 of record NC_135357.1, read on the forward strand.
ACGGTTTGGGTATCAGTGGTGCAAAGGTGTTGTCTTCTGCTCTGAGTTCCCCACCTCCTAATTTAAGAAGATTAGAAATTGGCCGTAACCGATTGGAAAATGCGGGAGCAATAGCTGTTGCCGATATATTAAAGGTAAATATTATTATGAAGGTTGTTTGTCCATTTATTTGAATATTTCTTATTTTCAGTTTTTAATTTCAGAAAGTTTCAACCTTAGAACAACTTTCATTACCCCAAAATGGAATATATTTTCCTGGTATTGAAGCATTGGCTGGTGCTTTGTCGAAAAATAAAAATCTTAAATTGCTCAATCTTAACGATAATACTGTGGGACCCAAAGGAGCCAAAGCATTATTACAAATTCTGCCTTATTTGAAAGAATTGAGGTTTGTCAATCTTGGTGATTGTTTATTAAAAAATCAAGGTGCAAAATTAATTTTCCAAGCATTGAATAAACCAAATTTACCAGAATTGGAGGTACGATATTATTTCCGGTATTTGTTCATATAGTTAATGTTAATTTTGTCATCAATTTAAATTTAATAATTTCAGTCTCTCGATTTGAGTTTTAATGAAATATCAGCCCAGTCTAGAGTGGAATTGGAGACTGCTCTTTTGTGGAGGTGTGATATATTCATTTTCTTGGAGGGAAATAGATTTAGTACAAGTTTCAAAAGCAGTTTAAATGAACGTGCCAATGGTGAACTAGATTTTGGAAAAGAGGGGTCTGACGATGAAGAAGATGTTGATGACGAAGAAGAGGAAGACGATGAGGACGAGGACGACGATGAAGATAGAGACGTTTCTCAATCAACAGCAGAAGAGGATGGTATGTTTTAGCGTGAATAATACTGAAGCTCTTGAAAATAATTCCATAGTTTAATAAAAAAATTTTTTATAGAAATTGAGAAAGCTAACATATCTGATTTAATAAAAAAAAATTTACTCATGAAAGGAACTACAATAACTCCAGTCGTTATAAATAGTGACGTCACACTATTTTTAAATAATCCAAATAAAGAAACCTTTTCAAAGCTCGGCACCAAGCCAATGGATTTATTACTGAAACATCTTCAGGTTTGATTTTATTATATATGTATGTACATATTATACGCAATTTTTTTTTTAATTGTCATTTTTGCTTAGGTTATTACGGAAGACGATGTTTACGCAGATGAAATAGTACAAATTATTTTTAAACTTTTCCTTGTAAATCAAGATCCCAAGGAGATTTATTCAAAGATGAAATTATGGCTGGATGGAAACAATTGTAGACTCTCTTTGATTGCAAATGCTTTCTTAGTTCATCTTGGATTTATTAAGGTTTTTATTAATCGATTAAATTTTTTTATCTATAGAATAATCTAATGAATGTCAATTTTTTTTAATTTGAATGTCAATTTTTCAGTCTGAGACGAAAAATAAAAATTTAGCTGGCAATACTGATGCTTCTGTGAATGCTTTCGCGAACGCCATCAAAACTCCTGCATTTTCACAACAATTACGCAACATGATACTTTTCGTTATCAAAGACAGATGTGCAAAGGAGAAGAAAATTGGCAATGTCGATTACAGTAATCATAGAGAATTTTGGTCAAATGGCCAGTGATAATTTATAAAGTTTAGACATTTAATTCAGCCAGTTCATTGGTTATAACATTATTGTACAGCTTATATTTTTTAATGCACTTCTCAGATTATTTTAAAATGAATTATTTGTGGAATTAAATATTTTTTTAAACTTTTAAAGTGTTTTTTATTTACTTTCGTATTCCAATTTCAAGGGTGTTAACGCACTTTTAGACAAAATAAATTTCTAATACTAATAATAACGTTAATCTGGAAGTTCACCTGGGTTTTAAGATGAATAACTTAATAAAAACTTTTAATAATATAAAACCTTTAAAAAAGAGAAACCTGTAAAGTTACGAAGTACCTTTCGTTACGTTCTATGCTCACTGATGGAAATTTGTAATATATACATATGTATGTATGTATTAATTTACCATCAATTGGTGAAGATTCGGGTGAACGATTTGTTAAAACGGGTCTACTATCTTTCGATTTTTCGACCTTTCGATGCCATGATGTAGACCCGTGTCTGAGGTATGAAGACTAGTCGTTTTACTCGCTTGAAAAAAATATTTTGCTTTAAATATATTGGCATTTCATGATGGCTAACAAAACATTATACGAATTCTTACAGAAAATAAATCCTTAAATACATTTTATTATATAACACCCAAGCTATGATCCGGGAAATAACCAGATAGCAGGTATAACTTCGGTATGCATAAAGCTAGGTATTTTATGTTCCATTATCTTTGTGACTGCCAGATGTATTTCTTCAAGAATGTTGAGTATTTGTTAGTTGACTTGCGCGAGATCGCTTTTTGCGGAATAATCACCGAACCGATTTTTGCACTACTTGCATGCATTTTTTTATTAATATGATTTATACAAAATTTTAGGCGCAGTCCTGAAAATGACCACCTATATTTGGTTCGGTGATTACATCCCACATGTGAATCGCTACCAGGATAACCGCCGCTACGAAAATCGCTCGCGCGGTATCCTGTCGCACGAAAATTCATCGCATAGGAAAATTGCCATACAGAAAACTACTCAGCAAATGCTTTTTTTTACAAGATTTGGCAGTTTTCTGTACGGAAATTTTCCTGTGCGACAGGAGATCCGTGCGAGAGATTTTCGTAGCAGCGGTTATCCTGATAACGATTCACATTTGGAATGTAATCACTAGACACCGGATAGTCAGTGCTTTTTACTAACCTCTTTTACGTTTCACTTACGATTATAATTCAGGAAAAAGTTTGTCTCTTATTCTAGGAATCGGGGCGGTTTAGTTCTATTTACAAAGCTGGAGTCCAAAAAAAAACGTTCGGCGAACCTTTAACAATGCAATGAACAATACGCAGCACCCTCTGGGTCCATTTTATTCAAGACGGCACCTTAGTTATCCGGCCTTTAGTAATTTTATTTTATTGTTTATTTTTATTTTATTTCATACCAGGAAGGCATTACAGGTAAACCCCAATGCGCCTTCCTGGCCAAATTACAAACAATACAGCATTTTTTTATTATATAAGTCGCTAAATTACGAGACACTGACTTAAACTCGACAATTAACGAGACATCTATGAATTGTACATACATTTTTTATTGTAATATTTACATTAATCATACTCAAATAGTGGTGACATAGTGGGTAGGAAGGATTTTTAGCCAATTTTTAATCGGGAATCGTTTCAACAATGAAATCAGAGAAAATTGGCAAACTCTGATAGGAAACGATCAACCAGGAGTCACAAATCCTGGTCTGACCAGCAGCATTACAGATATACTCAGAAAAATTCTTTTCAATCGAGGTCAGCTCAAGGGATCGAACTCGGCGCCTCTCAGTGTTAAGCAGAAGCTTAACGACCGAGCCACGCTGCTGGTAATCACCTAACCCCTATATTTATGCAATTGTAATGTAACAATGCAATGAAGAATACACGGAATCCTCTGGGTCCGTTTTTTTCAAGACGGCACCTTGGCTATCCGGCCTTTAGTAATCACCTAACCCCTATATTTATTCAATTCACACATTTTAGGGTTCAATTGCTTTTGCATTTGGGCCCTCATCTGGAGAGAGCTGGCCTTGCCTACCAATAGAAGAAGATTTTTAAAATAAAAAGAAATCACGAACGTAAACAATTATTGTCATTGAAAAATATTCTTTTAAAATTTTGAAAAAGTATTATAATAGACTCATTGATCATGATTATAAGAATAATCGAATTATTCGATGGGGAATGGTGTAGATGCGGCGCTGAAAGGTAAAAGTATAGGTGTGGTTGTAGTGATCAGCAATGGTCGGTAATGTTTGTAATTGCGGCCGTATGACTAGTGGTGCCATCGGCCGTGTTGCGGTGTCGGTGGTTGATGCCAGTAGTGTCTGCCAGTCGAGTCAGTATCGATCGGTTGCTTTCGTGCTTTCGAGCTTTCGAGCTTTCGCGCTTTCAGCCCCCCTGCTGATGACGGTGAGCCCCACCTGGCCTCTCCCCTCTCCCCTCTCCTCCCTTCCTCCCCTCCCCTCCCCTCCCCTCATTCTATCGCATTTCCCTTCTTCATCGATTCTCTTTCTGAATCGACCACTCGTCATTTCATTCTCACTCATATCAAACCATATATTACCTGAGATTCTAAATATTTGACAGGTTTTACTTACTTCAATATTTATACACAAATCAGTTTGCACACTTAAATAACAAAATTGTACAATTACTTTAACAATTTATAAGTCGCTTGTCAACTACTAATGATTGGCATAGTTAAGTTTAAAAATATTACTCAATTTATTATGTTTTCATTTATAGATGGTGAACGATGGTCGTCTGTCATAAAATATATCTCAGGCGGAGGAAATGTTTGTACTCGAAGCGTTGATAAGCATATAAATGCAAATTAAGGTGATATGCTTAGAAATAGTATGTGATTATAAATTGGTTTGTTCTGAATGCAAAATCTGAAATTATGATCTGTATATAAAATTAATTGAATCGTTTGCATTCGGTTGTTGAAGTGATTATCAATTTGAAAGTATTCACATGAAAAGAAAGGCATTGTATGCTGTGTTCAAAAGCATCAAATTTTATTTATGTAACACTTTAAAAGTAAAAAAAAAAAGTATTTATAAAACCTTAAAATGATATTTTTATGCTATAGATATTTAATAACATCGTAGATTTATATAGACTCATTAAAAAAAATTAACTATATATGTGCTAACAAAATTTTATTGAAATTGATGTTTAAATGGGAGAGTTGTTTAATAATATAATAAAATTTAATATATGAAATTTTGCAATATACGTCAACTTTTAATTAAATGTTTATATTATGTCGAAAAGACTAAAATTTGTATATTGTTCCGAATTCAATAATAATACATGAATGTTGTTATTGTTAGTTGTTAAGCATGCTTTGAATCACAAAGAAAAATTGTTAACTTATTGCATGTACTCAAAGTGTACATAATTTGAATTCGTCGATCACGCTTAGAGTTTTTAAATGTTAATATTTACTGTGTAGGTTCCAAAATATGTAATTCAATAAACGATGATTTTGATATGAGATTTGCAAAATTGTCGCTTGCGGTTGACTTTACGTGCCCATTTTAAATTCACCGGTCAATTGAAACATGGTGACCATGAATTCGGTGGATAAGAGTGGAGCGCCGCGGGCCGCTCTCCCCGCGGGGAAGGAGACGGGTGGTCGAGCTACCGCTCAGCCACCGACACCAGCTAATGTGCAGATCCCACAACCAGAAGACTCTCCCAATTATCTGGTGTATAAAAAGGTGACATTTTTATCAACACAACTTATTTATATCGTATTTTATCGATATTTATGGTGTGTTTTGATTTTTTTCAGATGGAAGCTCTTATAGAGAGGATGCAAGATGAAGTCACGGGAGTGCCTGTAAGAACGGTCAAGAGTTTCATGTCGAAAATACCTTCCGTAAGGATTTCATAATTTCCATATATGTATGTACGTATATACTTATTTATTACATGTGAATTGTTTATTTATTTTTATAGGTATTTACTGGAAGTGATTTAGTGGCTTGGCTTTCGCGTCGTCTTTCACTCGAAGACGGACAGGAGGCTTTACATTTGGCACACTTATTGGCTGCACATGGATATCTGTTTCCCGTAGACGATCATTGTCTCACTGTGAAAAATGACGGGACTCATTATCGCTTTCAAACACCATATTTTTGGCCGTCAAATCAATGGGAACCTGAAAATACTGACTATGGTTAATATGATTTGATAATATACATTGCACAATGTCGATTGAAATTGTCGAAGTTATTTAAAATCTGTTCCTTTGCAGCTGTGTATTTATGTAAACGAACCATGCAAAATAAAACTAGACTTGAATTAGCTGATTATGAAGCGGAGAGTTTAGCTCGTTTACAAAAAATGTTTTCTCGGAAATGGGAATTTATATTCATGCAAGCTGAAGCACAGAGCAAAGTATGTAATTTTTTTCTGAATTTCATCATTTTCTAATGTTTTTATGTATAACGGATATCTAAACTATGACGGATTATTATAGGTGGATAAGAAAAGAGATAAATTAGAAAGAAAAGTTTTAGATAGCCAAGAAAGAGCATTCTGGGATGTTCATAGACCGATGGTAAGATTAAATATTTCCTATTATAAAATGAGTTATAAAAATTTAAACTTACTAGCAAGTTATTTAAAATATTTCAGCCTGGATGTGTAAATACTACAGAAGTAGATATCAAAAAAGCCTGTCGAGGTGGAGGTAAACCACCTACAAGTGCAAAATCATCGATTTCTGTTAGTGTAAATCATAAATTTAGTATACACGTACCGTTATTTGAAAAGTCATATTACTAATAGTGTAAAATTGATTATTATTCAGGTGGGACCAGCTATGCCAATTGTAACCGTCACAGCTCCAGGCCAAGGTGATGAGTCCGTACCAGCTCCTGGAACTGCACAGCCAGCAACTGATTTGCGGTATTCATTTCGTGGAATGTTAACATTTATAATATTTTATTGTATAATATGAATTAATTTAATTTTGATTTTTAGAGTAACTACAACAGATTCTCGCCTTGAAGCGGCTCGCCGTCAAGTATCGTTACTCAAACAGAGGATAGAAAGAAGAAATATTAAAGTTTCTAAAGTTGCAGAAGCGTAAGTCATACACATTTAAATCATCGCATCATTAGACACAATCGGTTGTTTTATTTTTTTTTATATGGGCGAATGCGTTTTAGATGCATCAATTATTATGAGCAATATGTAGAATACGATGCCTTTCTTACGTCGCCAGAATGGCCGAACCCCTGGATAGCAGATACCACAGAGTTGTGGGATCAAGACAAACAAAGGTAATATATTACGTATTCAAATACATATGTGTATACCATTGAAGTATTTGCTTTAAAGAAAATCTAATTGTTTAAAAAAAAGTATTACTTGCAGTAAGGAAGTACCACTTCGACGCGTTCGACGGTGGGCTTTTGGTCTTCGAGAGTTACTTCAAGATCCAGCAGGAAGAGAACATTTTACAAAGTTCTTAGATAAAGAGTTTTCGGGCGAAAATTTGAAGTAAATTTGATACGTGGAACAAATGCCTGTATATTTCATAACGTGTGACTTATTGTACCTATGTTTTGTTAGGTTTTGGGAATCTGTGCAGGAGCTCAAAGCATTACCTCAACGACAGGTACGTATTCGTGCTATGGAAATATGGCGAGAATATCTTGCACCGGATGCGCCGTGTCCCATCAACATTGATTCTTCCAGTCGGTCCACTTGTAAGGTTAACGTTGAAGCTGGTGCAGACAGGTGGAGCTTCGATCATGCTCAGGTACAATTCAATCGAATTTGCGTTGAAAAATTATCATTGTGAATATGCACCTGTTTAAAACTGGTTTCATTTGCAATTATACAGGCACATGTTTATCATTTAATGAAATCTGATAGCTACTCTCGGTATTTGCGCTCTGAAATGTACAAAGATTTTCTCAATGGATCTAAAAAAAAGGTTTGTTAAATAAACGCATACTATTTATTTGTTTTAAAATGTAATCTTGTTAATTTCATTTTTTCTTTCAGACGTCGGTCAAAGGCATTAGATCAATTGTTTCGTTTTCTGGAAGGAAAGAAACGTCTACATCTTAAATTTATCATTTGTGCACGATTTGAAATATGGAAGTGCAACACTTGTATATTGTAACTAAATGAAATTTTAGAAAATCAATTTAGGAATTCAAGTTATTTCAATTCCTAAATTTTTTGGCCCGATTATATACAGTAAAATTTTGAAAAGAGGAATGAAGTCATTCTGTATGTAGAAAATCAGATGGAATACTTTTTGGACGGAAGAATGGACCCATTTGATTTGATTTGGCTGTAGGATCTGGCAAAAAAGACATGCATCGTTTTTTCATCAGCCGGACTTACTGTTCTTACCAGTTGTGGGCATAAAAATGAATAATATGGTGTGTATGAAGAAAAAAATTGCATATTTTTTTAGTTTGCCACACCAAATGGGCTTAGAGTGGTTCAATAAAATTGCAGGTCGCCACTTTATCTCAGTATTAGATCAAAGAATGTGATATTTTAGCTCTCTTCTTATATATTAATTTTCCTTTAACGTTTCCATAAAATATGTAGATACATATTACAAATATTTCTATGCATTCCATTTGTGTGACGGAGTGCTACTTGTGTCGTTTTTTGAATCTGAATTTTACAATTGTACTATAGAAAAAATTAACATGTAACCATTTCTTCACTCGATAATATAATAGTTTTTAATTATGTTAACGACATTTTGAATCGAGTCATTGCCGCTCTCTAAATAGTTCACGCGGACTTTGTGTGAAGTTATAAACAACTTGAAAGAGAATCAGCTTTCGCCGATATCTCTCGCTGTGTACTGCACTTATTAAGAAAGCATTTCTTCCGTTAAAATTAACACGAGCTTGTTCATATATGCCAATTCATTCACATTCGATTCTATAAAAACGGGTATTAAATCGTAACGTTAACGTAAGTATTGTAATTATTGTATAATTATGATATGTGTCTAGTTGTAACAATTTGATTGAAACTGTTGACGCTTTCATATTTTATTCGATATGAAATGTACACGTATTTCCTACACAATAGCTTGTGGACTTTCAAGAACAACACGCATACGCATTTTGAGGGTTGACTTGTTTTATGAAGTTGGCGTCGTTTCTTTATATGAGGTTATCGTTGAATGGCAAATCATGGGTATGATGGGGTTTTTTTTTAAACGTGTAGAAGGAGGATATGCAACAATTATTCCATCTTATTGGATCACCAAAGCGTTGCGAAGAGGACGCGCTTCCACTTATTTGTGTTAATAGTTCCCGGTGTCATTTAATTAGTTAACATCTAAGGACAATATGTGCTATGATAGAAATAAAGTTGTAAATATTTTTATATTATTTTACTATTCAAATATGATATTTTTTTGATCTTGAATTTTTAAGTTTTTTTGACTGATAAGGTTCAAATTTTCTGCATTATATGATACGTATGTATGTATGTGTATGATATTGTATTTAGTTGTTTAATTTGGCATTTAATTGCATGTGATTAGTTGGAGTGGAAACCTTGCTTTAAACTTCATAGTTCAAGGTTTCTTATTTCGACTGATTGTTTCACACAATTATATACAGCACATTTCTTATGATTGCACACATTTACATATATACAATTCCATGTGTGTTTCACTATATTTTGTCACTGTTAAACCAAAGATGTATAGTATTATAATTTAAAATTTTTGTACTATTTTTGATTACTCTTCTAATTCCAATATTGTCATAGAAACAGTATTTTGAAATTTCGTTATTGACGTGCGAATTAATATTAACCATTGATATTCCGACATAGTTAAATCTAAATTGGTGTATTCGCTCTTTAGTTATTTTAATATACTAATAGAAAGCTCGTAACGAGCAGTTTGCAGGTTGAACAAATACGATTTTTCTTATTTGGTGCCCGGTTTTCAATGATATTAATTACGTATGTGTTCTATACATACTGACTGCAGAATCTCGCGTTGAAATACAAAATTCTTAAAAAAATTGTTATATTGAAAGGCAATTTTTTATGAGTTAAAAAGGTCTGTTTTACAATATTTACTAAATAGTTTATGTTAGAATAAATATTAAGATAAAAAATAGTTGTGATTTTCATTGTGAACTATGATGAATGAAAAAAAACATTGACAGTGTAAAACTGACTAAATAATAGTTTTAATTGAATATTTAAACTATTGTTTTATTTTATTCAAACCAAAATCCTGTTCCAAATTTAAATTTGCAAAAATTGTTTTGTTTACTTTTCCCGTAGCCATTTTGTTATTTCAAAAGTTTCTCATATCACTATATAAACTCCATTTATACGATAATTGTCTATTGTGTGTGTGCGTGTGGATGTCCATTAATATGCTCTGCTTTTCTTTCTACCCTTGGAATCGTATATTGTGGAAAGAAACTTCATAATATGTTTGTAATTAATGATTAAGATCATCACCGTCGTTATAGAATATAGTAAAATAAAATCAAGGCAATAATGAGAAAAAGACATTTTATTACAATACAATTATTTTAAACAACCGAGGCACGCTCTATTAAAATTCATCACACACTCAAGCCAATGTATAAAACGAATTTCAACATATTTATCCAATTATATGTACATATATAGTAAAAAAAATCTATTCGGTAAATAATAACAAAATGAAGATTGAGAATTTTATGCTTTTTAATAAAAAAAATAATAATTTAATTTATAAATTTGAACTCTGTTTTTCGACAGCGTCCCTAAAAACATATCGGATTTGATCGACCAGGCACTTGTATCCACGATTACGTCTTGACTAGGTATACGTAGAGACCAAGCTTTCGTCTGCTTGGTGACGCTCCATATGTTCACTTCAAACTTCAAACGTGGTTATATATATTGCATCTTTGTGCTACATTGGCCTGAGAATCCACAGTACACAATATTTTTAGAATAAGGTATTTGATCGCTGGGTCTCCTCGACACGAGCAGATGTTCGGTGACTGGATCATAGTTCAAATTTGTAAATGAACCGTCTATATCCAAAATTTTTTCAATCCAAGATTTGAGCTCCCCTCCTTCTTGCCCGTATTATATGATAATTTAATTTGCTTATCCAGAGAGACACTCATTAAAAGTCTGAGTATGAGATGGCTCTTATTTCTTTGCTATGTAAATTTGTTATTTTTTCTAGTTTGAGGGTTTCGCGATCTAACTGTCTGAAGCTGTATCCTGGAAATAAACTATTATCTATGATTTGCGTCATGATTGAGGAATTGGCATGATTTTCGGTAGATCTTTATTTTGTCTAAATTCAATTCTTGGTTGAAACGTAATTTTTGTATTTCACCAGCTTTCCTTACATTTTCTAATTTGGCTATCTCCAATTCTGCCCGCAGTGCTTCGCATTCTGAATTATCAATGCATGAAACAGAAGTCGCGTATATGTACCTTATATCCTGTAAGCTGGCTTGAGCTTTGCAAAAAGGACAATATCTGTTCGGTCGTGGAGTTAGCCATCTGTTAATACACGATCCACCGAATAAATGTCCACAACTGAGGGATGCGAGACGATGTTCACCGCTATTTGTCCACGGCTCAAAACAAATCAGACATGTGTTTACCTCGTTGGAGGTTTGATCCGAGTCTATTTTGGCACATTTGGCTGGTGGTTCTCCAGTATCATCACCGTTTAGGTCTCTCGAATTTGAATTTGGTTGGTCGTGAGTGACAACGGTGTTGGAAGTGGAAATGTTCGCCATCGCTATAGAACTATGGCTGATAGTTGATGGAGTGTCCAAGGAAATTACGGCCATGTCTGATTGAGAAGTGCTATCATCGGTATCAGTATGAACATTTTCAATATCATCGTGAGTTTCAATATTTCCAGTAGAAATACTGACATGCGAAAGTGATGAATTTGACCTTGGATTATTGACATCAGTGTCGGATATTGTGGGAGTGTTTGCCATCTCTATAGAGAAATAGCTGATAGTTGATGGAGTGTCTGAGTCATTTTCGTCCACGTCTGATTGAGAAGTGCTAGCATTGCTGGTTAGATCTGGTTGACTAACGACTATATCTGGCGAATCTATCTCTTGGTCTGGTGATGCAGGATCACACGAACAACTGCTTTCTGATGGTATTGGAAACACATTTTCATTTCTTCTGCGAAAATATCCAAGAAAACTTTGAAGTTTATCGTAAGTTCTACTATTTACTGTGGGAGTGTTCGCCATCGCTATGGAAATATGGTCGATAGTTGATGGAGTGTCCAAGGAAGTTACGTCCACGTCTGATTGAGAAGTGCTATCATCGGTATGAACATTTTCAATATTTCCAGTAGAAATACTGGCATGCTGGCATGGTGATGAATTGGTCCTTGGATTATTGACTACCGATAAATTTTCATCACTGGATTCGCTATGAATTGAAAACGGTATTGGAGAAGAAACAATCTCTATAGATGCATTTTCGGATGAAAAATAGTCATTTGATTCTTCTTCTTCCCATGTTTCAGATTCATGTTGATTAGAGGATTCCACGGTTGGGGTCATTTCCACATCCTGTTCACTTTCATTTACATTAATTTCATCCATTTTTACAAAATTAGCACCATCCTGAAACAAATTATCAATAATTTAACATATATATAAGTAATGTACCGAAAATTTATTATAATGTAAGAAGATAAAATAATACAAACGGTACTAGTGTTTGTGAGCCTTTCAAAAGTCAAATATTTATTTCACGAAAGGAATCGCAACAATCTGTAAAACAATAATACCACAGAAATTAGTGTAAAGTATAATATTGATTTATCTTTTTAATTATATAAAACAGTTTTCAAGTACTAGGAAGACTTCCATTATCTATTTTAGAAAAATCACTAGATAGTGAATGTTAATTTTGGACGTTTAATATTAAATTATAGCCAAAAAAGACGTCTCCGGAGGATATTGCTTATGTTATGTAGAGCGCCTTATGTTATGTAGTTGGGGGGGGGGGGGGGGTTCCAAACTTTTGATCCAAGACGTAGTATACATTTCTATAGAAAATGATCGTAGTATACATTTCTATAGAGAACTATTGGGGATAAAAGGGATAAAAGTCCATAAGATTTACACATTAATCAAGTGTAATGGTCCCCATAGGTACATTTTAATTATTAATGTAATAAAATTTCCTGCTTACAATAATTGGATATTGTTAAGCATACTCAAAAACTCTATAAATACAAAAGTATTGCTGTAGAAGGAATTGTACCAAAAGTTTAGCATGATTGGGCACAAAATGGTTTCATCAACGATATGACCTGTATTTTAGAAAAAAAATACGATACTAAGTATTTTTCCTATGATGGATGATAATGCATACTTGTACTATAGGTATATATTATCGCTTATATATTAGCAAAAACACAAAAGTAAATAATATTTCAATAGATAAGTTATCATATTGTTTGTACTATCGGTAATTTATGCCAAAGGTCCTTTCGCTAGGGTTGCCAACATTGTATCGATGCTGACCCGTAGAATTTTTTTTGTGGATATGGGGGTGGGTTAATCTAAAAAAAATCTTAGCAATTTTAGAAATTTAAAAATAAAATATTTAAGTTATATTATTTTTCAGCTTGCGCACATTTAATTAGCGACTTATGTTCTGGAGCTTTTGAAAATGTGTAAAAATTTTCGCAATCCATATCAAAACTAATCCGAATTCCCAGTTCGGACTTAACTAAATTTAAGCGCATTTTATTTCTGCCGTTCCTCCAAATGGATTCCATTATAGAAAAAATGCATTGCTGATCGGTATGGACAAAACTTTCGATACTATTTTTTTACATTCTGACAGCCAAATTATCAATAGGCTTAGAGAAATTATAATATGAACACAAGAGTTAGATTCGCGCACTTTTGACCAAGATTTTAGTTTTATTTATTTTTTTAATTGATTATTTCGATTGTAACTATTTCAACTTATTGAAGATATTGCTGATATGATATTTAATGGTGTATGGCGTATGAAATAAGATACCTGCATTTTGGGTCGAGCACTCATGGGCACTTATAGAAACTTTTAACTTTAAACGCACCTTTTAAAAAAGGTAAAATAATAATTATATTAACTTGAAGTACACTTCGCAATACGACTTTCATAAACGGCCAACCTCCGACGACTGCATAACACAATAGGCCGAAGATAAGAGAGTATGGAAATCAGACCGCTTGCTCTCACCTTTCGTCTTTCACACATGCTTATCACCTAACACTTGAGTACGCGAAAGGGACAAAAGTCCACCGCGCGTGCCTGGCCGACACTTATATTTGCCTCTCATTTACTCGCCAAAGCAACGGTCAAAACCTATTATTTCGTATACAATAATGGAATCGCCTGCACTAATTTTTGTTTCTTTACATTTTTCCTACCACGAATGACAGAATTTGACCACTGACCCGGAGGTTTTGTTTGTAAACCCTGAGCTCGGAGATCGACGCCAAACCTGGAACAAAAATGACTGTGTTGGCAACCCTACTTTTTGCTGAAACCTTAACCTACGTGCTGAAAGATGAAATTTCAGCGAATGTAAATTAATTGATATATGAATATACAGCAATTGTAGTCACTTGAGAAGTGTGTAGGACATGCATTTATGTACATATCTTATAAAATAAATTTGAATTCATATTGAAATATAAACGTTATGTCAAATTGCTGCCATTTCGTGTAGACCAGTGGTTCTTAGCCTGAGTTCGACCGAACCCCAGGGGTTCGGTGAGTCAGTCTCAGGGGTTCGGCGGATGTCAAGACACACACCCGACTCATATGATTTGGGTGCCAATTAAGAAGGATTCCAATTAAGAAGGGTTCGGTGAATGCGCATATGAAACTGGTGGGGGTCAGTACCTCCAAAAAGGTTAAGAACCACTGGTGTAGACTGATGGGCGCTATAATATTATTTTAGCGACCATAAACAGATCACATATAATATAATTATATTGGTCATAAAAAAACTTTTCAACGAAACCCCCCGTTTTAACATTTTTTTTGTTATTATTTCATTCGATATGAAAGTTTAAGTGACAGGGAAAATGGGAAGGGGAGGGGTGGGCGAAGATGTTGAACTAGAGGTTTGCTTTGGGCTGTCACCAGGGAAAGATCGTATTGAGGGAATGGGGCGGTCGACACCTACATATTGCTGACAATATTTTCCATAACCACTCCCAAAATAGCAACCACAGGTTGCAATATGGGAACTGGATATGGAAAATATTGTAAGTAATATTGTTGGTGTCGACGGCTCCAATGCCTGTGGCCCCATACATCAAGGGGGACATTTTTATTTAGTGGCAGAAAGAATTAAGAAGGGGGGGGGGGCACCGTCACGCATTATGGTCGTGACGAATGGGCCGTTTCTTAGATAGTTCTGTAGGAATACATTATAACTAATGCCTGGACCCTGAGGGGACTGTTTATTGTTCAAATGTTGTAAATACATTGTGAAGGGTTTGCTGAACCTTTTTTACAAAGGATTTACAACAATTGAACATTAAACGGCACGCTTCCGGTCTTACCTCTAATTATAACCGCACTATATCCCGCGCTCAAACACAGACGTCGATTCGCAGCTGCAAAACCGAACGATTTCTACACGCCACGATATACCAACAATCAATTCAAGCGTAACGAGAATACATTGTGACATTACGAAATCTCATGACTCTGCAAAACAAACGAAGTCATGACGCCGCAGAACAATAGATAATAAAATAAGCCAATGCAAGCAGAATGACAAGAAAATTCCACATACGCGAGCAAACGGGTAACCCGAGACGAGTGGAAACACAAAACGCGAACGACATTCTTTGCACACGATCCCAAGTGCAGCTGCACCACGCGAACTTCGGACAGGGATATTTGAACACGGCCGCGTACATCAGATCTGATACGCCGGATCGTATATAAACCACCGCACCAGCTCCAGACGCAAGAGTGAACATCGGGAGTTTAGCCAGGTCACTTCTCCGCCTTATAAATGGTGATCCCCACGCAGTGGTATCACCCTAATGGTTTCCGGAAACCCGTTGTTAAAAATCAAGTTTCCTGAATCCCGTTATTTAATTTAAAAATTCATATAATTTTTGTTAAAAATTATACAAACCTTGAAAATTTAATGAACTGTCATGTATTAGTGCCTTGGATGAAAAAATAACGTATATATACATATTTTTTCAAAATAATTGAAAACAAATTTTGAAACCCGTTGTTCCAAAATTGGGGTGATCTGACGGTCTCCGTGACGAGTCAGAATGTTAAATTACAGAAAACACAAATATCGAAAGATCTTAAGTCGAAAGATAAAAAAAGGGTGCATGGTAAACGGTACATACTTAATTTGCGCGAGCAGGGTACAACAGGAACAAGAGGAACAGGCTTTTCCTCCCGTATTCTGCGCGCGGAAATTAATACGTAATTATTACATTACATGTAATAATTTTTTTTACATGTAATATAAATTATAAATTTTATACCCTGATATTTTTGAATATTTTTACTAATTTTTTGAGTACTTTTACTCTAGAGAATCTAGGTTTTTTGTTTTTCTCAGAAACATTTTGGTTTTTTGAACTGAAATTTCATATCTAGAAGTTAAAGCTGAATACCAAGTTAAGTATATGAATATTTAAATTTTCCTTTTATTTTATTCAAACTAAAATCCTGTTCCAAATTTAAATTTGCAAAAATTGTTGTTTTTTTTTCCAGGAGCCATTTGTTATTTCAAGTGTTTCTCATATCACTATATAAGCTCCATTTATATAATAATTGTCTATTGTGTGTGTGCGTGTGAATGTCTGTTAACATGCTCCGCCTCTCTTTCTCCCCTTGGAATCGTATATTGTGGAAAGAAACTTCATAATATGTACATATGTTTGTAATTAATGATTACGATCATCACCGTCGTTATAAAATATAGTAAAATAAAATCAAGGCAATAATGAGAAAAAGACATTTTATTACAATACAATTATTTTAAACAACCGAGACACACTATTAAAATTCATCACATACTGAAGTCAAATGTATAAAACGAATTTCAACATATTTGTCCAATTCTATATAGTAAAAAAATTCTATTTGGTAAATAATAACACAGCGATTATAAAAATTAACAACAAAATGGCAATTGAGAATTTTATGCTTTTAATAAAAAATTAATAATTTAATTTATAAATTTGAACTCTGTTTTTCGACAGCGTCCCTAAAAACATATCGGAATTGATCGACCAGGCACTTGTATCCACGATTACGTCTCGACTAGGTAGAGACCTAGCTTTCATCTGCTTGGTGACGCTCCATATGTTCACAGCGGCATCTGCCTCATTGTACATAGAAAAAAGGTGGTCATCGTCGATGCTGAATTGGCAAGATTTAGAAATGATCGCTTGAGTGGAAGCAACTTCAAACGTGTGAATTATGTTGCATCTTTGTGCTACATTGGCCTGAGAATCCACAGTACACACAATGTATTTAGAATAAGGTATTTGATTGCTGGGCCTCGTCGACACGAGCAGATGTTCGGTGACCGGATCGTAGTTCAAATTTGTAAATGAACCGTCTATATCCAATTTTTCAGATTTGTACTCCCCCCCTTCTCTTGTGTGGATTCGCAGCGATTGAAGCTGGCATGTCACTATCCCTCGTGGGATACATTCTACCGACATGACTGTGGAAAAGTCGCCATTGACTTGTATCCTCGATAGGCATGATCGTGTTTGCCGAATATCGTAATGCATTATGACTCCGTTGCCTCCGACGTATAATCTTGAGGGGTGCTCTCTGTCCCAACAACATGACCAAAGACGCTGCTCTGTTGTGATGCCTACACTTTCAATGCCCGTATTATTTGATATTCTAATTTGCTTATCCAGAGAGACACTCATTAAAAGTTTATTATTGTCTGAGTATGAGACGGCTCTTATTTCTTTGCTATGTAAATATGTTACTTTTTCTAGTTTGAGCGTTTCGCAATCTAATTGTCTTAAGCCGTATCCTGGAAACAAACTATTATCGATCATTTGCGAAATGAATAAGGAATCGGAATGTTTGTTGTACGCAAAAACACGACATTCGCCTTTTTTTGCAATTTCAAAATTTTTCAACATGCTGAAAGTCCATTTGCTATTTTTACGTACGTTTACACATTTTGAAATGTGTACTTCCAAGAACTTTATCTTTTCTAAGTTCACTTCTTGGTTTAAACGTAATTTTTGTATTTCACCAGCTTTCCTTACATTTTCTAATTTGGCTAGCTCCAATTCTGCCCGCAGTGCTTCGCATTCTGAATTATCAATGTATGATACAGACGTCGCGTATATATACCTTATATCCTTCAAGCTGGCTTGAGTTTTGCAAGAAGGACAATATCTGTTCGGCCGTGGAGTTAGCCATCTGTTAATACACGATCCACCGAATAAATGCCCACAACTGAGGGATGCGAGACGATGTTCACCGCTATTTGTCCACGGCTCAAAACAAATCAGACATGTGTTTACCTCGTTGGAGGTTTGATCCAAGTCTATTTTGGCACATTTGGCAGGCGGTTCTCCAGTGTCATCACCGTTAAGGTGTCCCGAATTTGGATTTGGCAGGTTGTTAGTGACAACAGTGTTAGATATTGTGGGAGTGTTAACCATCGCTATAGAAATATGGCTGATAGTTGGTGGAGTGTCTGAGGCATTTTCGTCCACATCTAATTGAGAAGTGCTAGCATCGGTGGCTAGATCTGGTTGACTAACGACTATATCTGCCGAATCCATGTCTTGGTCTGGCGATGCAGGATTTGAATAGTTACGTTCGGTTATATTAGAATCTAATGAATCGTCATACAAATTGAACGAAAAACCGCCTTCTGCCGGTACTGAAAACACATTTTCATCGCTGTTGTGGAAATATCCAAGAAAATTTTCAAAATTATCGAAAGTTTCACTATTTACAGTAGAAATACT
Source organism: Arctopsyche grandis (assembly GCF_051622035.1). Classification (NCBI taxonomy): domain Eukaryota; kingdom Metazoa; phylum Arthropoda; class Insecta; order Trichoptera; family Hydropsychidae; genus Arctopsyche; species Arctopsyche grandis. The sequence goes on from NC_135357.1 coordinate 26,045,551, forward strand.
GGCATGCGACAGTGATGAAATGCTCCTTGGATTAGTGACTACCGATAGATTTTCTTCACTGGATTCAATATGAATTGTAATCGGTATTGGAGAAGAGACAATCTCTATAGATGCATTTTCGAATGACAAATTGTCACTTGAATCTTCGTCTTCCCATGTTTCAAATTCATGTTGATTAGAGGAGTCTACGGTTGGGGTCAATTCCAAATCCTGTTCACTTTCATTTACATCAATTTCATCCATTTCTACAAAACTAGCACCATCCTGAAACAAATTATCAATAATTTAACGTAAATGTAAGTATGAATGTACAGAAAATTAATTATAATGTAATAAGATCAAATAATACAAACGGTAATAGTGTTTGTGAGCCATTCAAAGTCAAATATTTATTTCACGAAAGGAATCGCAACAATCTGTAAAACAATAATACCACAGAAATTAGTATAAAGTATAATACTGATTTAACTTTTTAATTATATAAAACAGTTTTCAAGTACTAGGAAAACTTCAAAATATTACAATCTATGCTTGAAAAATCACTAGATGGTAAATGTTAATATTAAATTATAGCCAAAAAAGACGCCTCCAGAGGATATTGCTTTAGCTATAATGTTTTTATTTAAAAGCCAATTGTTGCAGCTCAACTGGCAGGAATTAAAATAACGATCAATAGTATATGGTACATAGATTTAGATAACAAAAATATCAGATTGGGTAGCCATTGAATTGATAAATAAAAAATATCAAAGTAAAGATCCCACGGAAATGTCAAATGTAATTTTAGGAAAGAAATCGTCATCATTGTATTTTATAGCATCAAGTATTGGAAAGGAATGTGAGTAGGAATAGGTTATCAAGGATGTCACCGTTGTTGTGTACATATGATAGTATGCTGGAGTCTCACCCTTAAAGTACAGACGATGGGATGTTTTGTAAATGTTGAGGATTATGTGGTACGACTGTAAGAATTCGTCTGTTTATATATCCTATGATCAAGATCAAAAACAATCCAATAGTGTCAGGATGACGTTTGGGGAGAACGAGAACAGCTGAGGTCACATTCTATTGTCCGCTGTTGTGATTTACAGATTATGATGACAGGCAATGCAGCCTGTTCCTGGAGGAGACTGATAACTGTGACTAATTAGAAGGAGACACACGGCACTGGGCGAATTAATTACCAACTTCGGTTTTAAAAAGTTGACGTACTGAATGCACGACGGCAGCCTAAACTTTCGTTTTAGTGACCATGCCCCTAAATATTGTTTTTCTTTTTTTACGGTGTTTATTGATTTTTTAAATAGCCACGATAATTAATAATATCGCCAATATATTGGTCTGCGTAAAAACAATATTAAATAATGTAATCGTAATATGTTTAAATTAAAAAGTTGAAAATTCGAATTTCGAAGATGAGGGATATTATGTCGAAATTTGAAATTGAATACAATTTTAGTTGACGTGTCGTATATTTATGGTTTTGTACTTGAAATTTATTCGTCCAGGAAAATGATTGTAAATTACATACAATTATTGCATATTTTTTAATTAATATATTATTTGATAGCCAGCAGCATACCTCGGTCGTTAAGTTTCTGCTTAGCGTCGAGAGGCACCGGGTTCGATTCGATGAGCTGACCTCGATTGAAAAGTATTTTTCTGAGTACATTTCAGTGGCGGCTCGTGATAATTTTTAGTGGCGGGGCTGCACTGAAAAGATGTCTAAAAAATGTCACCATAATTATTCTATCATGTCATAACAGGACAAAATAAGCACAATTTTTGGCGTACGACCACTTACATGTGGATTTAAGTATTATTGAAAAAAAAAACTAGCAAAATTCACCACCCATTAAAGGGGTGCGTCCAAACGCGATGAAGATTTCGAAAAATACGCTGGTACTCCAGTAAGATTGCTAAAAAAAATTCGTTCTTGCTGGTTTCGCGACGCGGATTAAAAAAAAACCCCAAAACCTTTCAAAAACTTAACCCCCTAATTCGTAACGAAAAACATTAACCTGTTGACAATGCATCGATACATCGGTTGTTTCATCTGCCATAACAGCTAGATAAGTTGCTTTTTTTATTTCAGCACTTATTTGTTCCCTACACACGTTCAAAATACAATCTAAAAGTTAATTTTGAATAGTTTTTGATGTCCCTTTAAAAACCGAAGAAGTTTGAAAATGTTTTTTTAAAGAATCGTCGAAATTTTGTGAATATTCTAGAAGCCCCCGAAAAACTCCTGGATTTTTTGAATTATCTGTTTCATCGTGTCCCCTCATTGGCATTTCAAATTTACCGCAAAATTTAACGCAATCAATAATTTTAAATAAAACATCCCGATTTTTTTTTGACGTTTTCGTTATGCTTATCTATTTCCCGCCGACAAGCTTCCCAAAATCGTGAGATTACACACATTTTTTAAGTGTTCGACACTTCCCTCGTGTTTTTAAATTAATCGTTTAAATGTTTCAAGTCAATAACTCCTGTTTTCGTCCAAGATGCTTCGCCTGGCGACTCGCCTCCAAACAAAAGACACGGATAACAAAATAACGCGTTTCTTTCTGTACATTTCGTTAGCCAATTGTATTTTTTTATAAATGTCTGGATTAAATTTTCGTGAGTAACTAAAAGATCTACTAGTTGCAGGCTGTGAAATAATTAAATTGGGCGTGAGGCAGCCTAATGCTTTTATAGCGAATTTTTCGGTAAGTTCTAGTCGCGAAAAGTGCAAATTTTGTAAATATTTTACTGAATTCTTTTGTTCTTCCATTTTTAAAAGAAAAAAAATCTTAATATATTTAAATAAAAATTACGAGAAAAAGTTAAACAGATTTGAAAAAAGTTTGCTGTTATCAAAATGAAAACGACTCACCGAAGATTTGATGAGGGCTCGTACACAACCAATTAAGAGTAACGAAAACGAATAAAGCTGTGATCGTGCGATTCAAATAATCAAATGTAAGATCAAGCGCGCGAAATCTTAAACAAACTGACAGATGAATGTCGTTTAACAGGCGAAGGCTGCCGACTGTCCAGCCCAAAACGGCAGAGTGAGTGAAAGAGAAAGAGCTATCTGCAGTTGCAAATAGCTCTTTCTCTTTGTCGTTCCGAAACTCTGGGCTGCGCAGCGTTCAGCGCGGCGCTGTAACACTTTAAAGCCAGTACAGCAACATTTTAATTCATCTGTCACCATACAAGTTAGTGGGGTCTTCGAAACGGTCAACATTACTTACAATATCACCCTTTTGGATATGGGTGATATTGTAAGTAATATTTACTCTGTCGAAGGCCCCAATAGTTCGTCCATCCAACTAATAAAAAAAATATCATTAATAAATAAAATATTAAATGTATTATTAAACATATATCTTAGAATTTTATAGGAGGGGCTGCAGCCCGGCAGCCCATTAAGACGAGCCGCCACTGGTACATTTGTAGTGCTGCTGGTCAGACTTAGATATTTGTGCTCCAGGTCGATCGTTTCCTATCAGAGTTTGCCAATTTTCTCTGATTTCATTGTTGAAACGGTACCTGTTTAAAAATTGGCTAAAAATCCTTCCTACCTACTATTTCACCACTATTTGATTAATGTACAATTCATAGATGTCTCGTTAATTTGCGAGTTTTTCAGTGTCTCGTAATTCAACGACTTGTAATAAAAATGCTGTATTGTAATTGTAATTTGTAATTGGCCAGGAAGGCGCATTGGGGTTTACCTGTAAGGCCTTCCTGTTATATACATATGTATGTAAAAAAAAATCTATTGATGAAGTGAACTTTTTAAAATAAATGAATCCTGAAACGATTAATTTGAGGAATCAAAAGGAGGAAAAGAGTAATTTACAAAATAATAAGATTTAAAATATTTATTGAGTTGACAACGAATAAATGAAATGATTATTATTAAGTCTTCCATAAATTTATTATATGTATGTACTTACATGTATAGAATTATATTTATAAAAGCTTTGAAAGGTATATTTTCAAGTTAAAATATAAATTTTTCATTTATTCAAGAAAATTATGTACCAAAAATATTAATTAATTGTGAGATTTTAATGCAGATTTTAAAGCTTTTTGTGTTTTGCTCTAAAATAAATATAATTTTTATACAAATTAAAAATATAATATTTAGGTCTAAATATATATGTACATACTCGTACATACAAACATGCAGAGCACTTTCCTATGAGAATTTTATTGTAATTAAATAAATGAATAGATATATAAGTATCGATTATTAAAATCAATCATTATATTTAGTGGTATTCCTCATGATTAATAAAAATTTATATTCACATTATGTTGATACATGTTGTATGTACATATATTAAATTAATACCATATTTATTTACCAATATTGTATATAAATAAATACTGAATTGAATTGAGTAATAATACTATCAATTAAACACCGACAAATTTGTGATAAAGATGTTTAAAAATTATTTAAAAATTTAAATTCCAACGAACTTCTTAAATTACTTTTTTATTTTTTTAACAATTCGAAATTATTTTTTTAACAATTAGAAACTTGGGATTTTTGTTTTATTTCATAGTTAATAGAGTTGAAAATATAATATGCAAAAAATAAAATGATTTAATCATTTCAAAAAGAACAAAAAAGCTTAGGAATGTAGATAACAATTTAATTATGTGAGTACATACATACATATGTATCTACTATCTATAGATACATATGTTTTATTCATAATCATAGAATACATACAGATATATTATAACAACTTTAATCACTTTATGTGACTTTGTAATAAAGTTGATTATATAAAAGTAATATCAGAATAGTGATGGGCTAATTACACTTTATTTAATCAATACAATCTCAAAAAATCTTGAAAATACATGATTTTGATATCTTATAATAAGACGCAATAGTTTTTAATTATTAATTGAATTATTATTATTTAATAAATTGAAAGTGAAACGACCAACTTATCATAATCAATATATTCAATTATTTCACAATGGTTTTGTCGTACGTATATATAAATACTTAACATACTGAATTAAAAATGTTTTTGAATCAGGATATAATTTTTATTATTTGGAAAAATATAGACATTAATTTTTATTACCGTAATGAATCAGAAGACGATATATGTATGTAATTACTATACATTTTACATGTCGTAAGAATCATTGAAATAATTTTTGATTAAGTGTGGTTCTTGTCGATACCATATTGTTTAAACTTTTAATTTGCATTATTATTTTGACGAAATTTAACATTATAATCTCAATGCATTACATATTTTCAATGAGTAATAAACAGAGTACCTTATGTTCAATTATGTTTTTTGGGAGGCTTCCAAAATTTTGATCCAATACTGATCGTAGTATACATTTTTATAGAAAAATTACCGCACTACAAAATGTTCTAGTATTTTAAATGCGCAAAATTTCCACATAAGATTTACACATTAATCAAGTGTAATGGTCCAAATAGGTACATTTTCATTATTAATTTAATTAAATTTCGTGCTTACAATAATTAGTATAATATTAAGCACACTCAAAATCTATATAAGTATTGCTGTAGAAGGAATTCTATTAAAAGCTTAGCATGATCGGGCACAAAATGGTTTCATCAACGATATGGCCTGTATTTTAGAAAAAAAATTACAATACTAAGTATTTTTCCTTTGATGGATGATAATGGATATATGTATGAACTATATTCAATATTTATTATCGCTTACATACTACCAAAAACACAAAAGTAAATTATATTTCTATAGATAAGTTATCATATTGTACTATCCATAATATGTCAAAGGTACGCCTTTCACTGAAACCTCAACTGAAATGCTGAAAGATGAAATTTCAGCGAATGAAAGTTGATTGATATGTGAATATACAGCAATTGTAGTCACTTCATAAATGTGTAGGACTTCGTATGCATGTATCTCATAAAATAAATTTGAATTCATATTGAAATATTTTATTTTATTTTTTATCGATTAATCATGGTGAATTTGTAAAAAACAGCCAAGTTAACAGTTAACAATTAACTTAGGTCTAGTTCGTCGCGACCCCCGTAACCGAGGAAGCGGTGCAGCGAATGAAAAAAGATATGTAAAATGTTAATGGTACCACCCAGTGAGTTTAGAAAACGGAGGCCACGAGGAATGGGAGAATTATAATATGCCACGGTTCTTCCCTGAGGAATATGAAATAGGGGATGATGGCTGGTCCAGATAAAACTTTCCGGAGGTTGAAGGCCAATCTAAGGCAGAATGTACTGGCACGAGACAAAATCTCCAAATTTAGAAAATAGGATTATGGCAACACTCCTCCCTTGTTCAAGAGAAGTGTAGCCGACCATACCCATAACAAATCTTGAAGTAAATAAATATGGTTAAGTCCCATACTGCTCTTTATAAAGAAGCCGGAGAAAGCGTCTTTGGATAAGCTCTGATAGACTGACTTTTGGCTGAAGAAATCCAGATCATAGATGCGTACTCCATGATACTTCTCACCAGAGCATTGTACCATAGCCTCAAAACAGTGGGCAATGCCGGGAATCGCGAAAACCAAACCCTATCATCCTCGAAGCTGAGCAATCCACTCTGAAAAGTTACCTCAAGATCAGCAGTAGATTCAACACAGTTTAATTCAGAATTACCAGCAAGATAAGGAAAGGTACGAATAGGGATATATCTAGATCTAAAGTAGCACATTATCTTCCATTTGGAGATATTGAGAGGCAAACGGTTAGTTAAAGACCAAGCATGAAGAGCATTTAAATCTTCTTGTAAAAGCTCGAAAGATCGCTCAGAATCTATACTCAAATAGAACTTTAAATCATCCGCATATAGTGAAAAGCAACAATTGACCAAGTGTTAGCCAATATCATTAACAACTAAATTAAAGAGCAAGGGTCCGAGGTTAGAACCTTGGGAAACCCCGGACCCAGCAACATAGATATGGGAGAGAGAGGTATCAAAGACAACAAACTGATGACGATTTATGATTTAAAAAATTGCAACAACTTGTCAAAAAAGCCATGAACGGACATTTTCTTTAGTTAAAAACCGTAACGTCAAAAATCATATAAACGACATGTCAAATTGCTGCCATTTCGTGTAGACTGATGGACGTTATAATATCATTTTAGCGACCATAAACACATCACATATATAATTATATTAGTTATAAAAAAAACTCCCTTTTTTAACCATATTTTTTTTGTTATTATTTAATTCAATTTCGATATGAAAGTTTAAGTGACAGGGAAAGTGGAAAGGGGAGGGCTGGGAGAAGATGTTGAACTAGAGATTTTCTTTGGGCTGTCGTCCACTAATGCGTGCTCGATTTGTCACCAGGGAACGGTCGTATTGAGGGAATGTCTGTGGCCCCATACATCAAGGGGGACATTTTTATTCCTTAGTGGCAGAAAGAGGAGGGGGGGGGGGAGGGGGCACCGTTACGCGTTATGGTCGTGACGAATGGGCCGTGTCTTAGATAGTTCATTTCGGGGAAACCCAAGATGGATGACCGAATGTCGAAATTCCACCATCACGTACTAACTTTCGTGTGCCACATTGTGCCGGTAAGGATTAAATTGTCCTGCAGGAAATCTGACAATTGCGAAAAAATGTTTTCATTTGGAAATAAACCTCAGTCTAAGTGTTTTATAATATACATAAATAAATAAAAATTAAATATGTTGCCATCTGTAATTTTAAATAATTTTCGACAGTTGTGTTTTTATGCCTTTCACTTTTTGCATATTGATGGTTTGGGTTGATGTGAAATAAAAAGGTTTATTTTACTGATAATTTTTTTTTTAAATTAATCGGAATATAATGATGAAATTTTTTTTATCGAATAATAACATTTGTCCGAAATATATGTATCTGTACAATAATATGTTTATTTCAACGTGCACGATTTAAGACTTTTTCGTGAATGGGTACAGTGTTTTTATCTTACAATGGCGTATTTTTATCTCACAATTCACACTAGCAATATAGCACATTTTCTTCCCTAGAAAAAGTCTTCATTAATGTACTCAAAATATAATATGTTTTCAATTATTAGCACTAATACACTCATATTTACATATTTACAAATTCAACCAATTTTTAATTTTTGGGTGTGACCAGTTTTTTCGTGACCAATTTTCGGGTGTGACCAGTTTTAGGGTGTGACCAGTTTTAGTGTGACGGGTGATCACGTGTGACCGATCTAGAGCGACCGGTTGTCCTGTGACTGGTTCACATTTGACTAGTAAATCACCGAACCGAATCGCATTCATCTATGTTGCCAGTGAATTTATCAATTTGAAATTGCCACATGAAAAAAAAACAAATTCCGGTGCCGGCTTAGCGTGCAGTCTACCTGCTTCTTGCAATCTACCATGATTTACATCTATGTACATATGTATACATAAAATAACATTTTTGTATACATGTATACAAATTACAAACTCCTGTTCAAGCAGACGAAAATTAAAAAAAAAACCGATTTGGTCAAATGAGGATCGGTTAAACGAAATGGATTTTTGTTTTCTATCTAATATATAAATTCGAAAGAGACTTTAAATGTACATATGTAAGGTTTAAAGGATTGGTGGAGGCATCGAAAACAAATACATAAAAGTTTTGTTGACGACGATATCGATATCGTTGAATATTATTTTTTTCTATTAGATTGTTTTGCCATGCTTAAGCTGTTTATATTACAAATACCGAGCGAAGCCGGGTAAAACCACTAGTTTATTATATTTAAAACCTAGTAGATAGAGTTTAAGAAATTCGCTTTCGTGAGATAAATACACTGTATTAAATCGATATTGTGTCTACTTGGAAAAAGGGTTCTTAACTGTCCTATATATTAACTACATGTCCTATATGTATATGTATATTAACATCTTCGTGCAGTTTGAATTTTTATTGCATATTTATAAAAGATAGCAAAATGCAAGAACAACGAACAACTTCGTTTCTACATAATAGCACTATTTCTCAGTATGTTCTTAGTTAAGTGGTTACATACTTAAACGTCGCGGAGCAAGTGAGATAATAAACATTTGTGGAATTTTCAGAGTTCGTAAATTATGAGGCTACATAGTTTCTGAAGAATTTTGTTGAGTTGCGCCTTACAATATGATATACAATATGACACATACGACAGAAAACTGCGCGCGAGCTAGCGATCGGAATGCTCAGATCGAAGCTTTACATTATTTCCATTAGGATAATTTTCCAAATTTATATATGTAAGATTCAAGATATATAAATGACGAATAATTTTTATACAAACTTTAATTTGAATGTTCAAGTCATACCGTTGTCACGCAAATATAATACTTTATATTAGAATTTAATTTATTAATGTTGAAACAACCTGTACGTGCCATGTATTGTCAGCACTCTTACAATTTGGACCATTGATAGTTCCAATATTTATTTTTAAAATACGACTTTATTTAATACTGATTCACACTGAGCCGATATCGTCCACAAACTAACGCGCGTGAAACGATTAACGAGAAGATGATGAATGTGATTATAAGGCTTCCATTTTATCACACTTGGAATAAATTCAGGCATTTTTATAATAATAACAACAATAACGTGAATAGAAATACGCATTGTTGGAGACGTGTAGATATATGAAGCGAATTTTCATCATTTTCAATCGGTATTGAAACCAACTCCATTTATCTACAGCCTGTATATTAGAGATAAACTTTTTTTTTAGTACACGGTCCCGTTCCGGGATCATAAAGAAGCTACGGATCCCGTATGGTTTATAACACCCACCCTTTCTCCACGAATATTGTTTAAAATTAAAATTTTATGCTACATATTACATACATCAATGTGCCACAGACTAATGTACATATAAAAAACGCATTTTTTATGTACTTCTTTTTAATTGCATGAAGAATAGCATTATTAAGCTATTCCAGGGATATTTTGAATCCTTGATATGGACCTGCAATAAATCAAGGGATCGTTGGCTAAAATCTCCGTTACAAATAATTAAAATCTTAATATAATATTAATTATCACCTACATCAAATAAAGTATTCATGTATTTATAATAATTCGAGAGAAAGAAAAGAATTGAATATATGTACATAAATCCTATTCAATGCCGTTTCACAATCGTATCATAAATCGTCGGTATTATTTTATTTTGATCACTATTATGATTTAACCTTATCTTCATTTATCTAAATAAATATTTGGTTTAATATTATAATTTTTAAATAAGATTTAGAGTCGTTCATATCGAGTGTGCGTCTGATGCTTTCTGTTCGCAACGGAATGTATCATCACTCTTGCGCGTTGTCGGAGTGCGACATCACCAGTCATCCTTATACGATTTGTAGTACAGATGGAGGACCTGTGGTGTAGAGGGACCTGCTTCTTCGTCACCGTCCGTTTTGGCAGTTTCTGATGAGTTCCTGTCGGTGAAAAATTTCACATTATAATTTAAATTCCGTCGATCGGCATTTGGGTAGAGTCAATGGCTCACCTCGTGGCGCCGCCGACTCCGGCAGCGCGAACTGCGGATCACAACACTGTGTCCAGAGTATCGAAACTCTGCAGAAGACGGTCATCACGTCTGCACCAACGGCTCAATTCTTCCATGGAAACGCATCCGTCTTGATCCGAATCGATCAGCTGTGGAAAAATTAATGAAAAACTGATATACATTAGGAATACAAACATAAATGTTCAGTAATAAGTTCAGTAGGGTGGAAAAAATGACGGTTTTGACTTCTTAATGGAAAAAATTCCACTTTTGGTTAGTTAAATTTGTTAATTTTTTTATCTACATTATGTACATTTAACATGAGGATTATATTGTGAAGGTCAAAATAAAATAATGAAATATTATTTAAAAAAAGTACAACTTCCGGTTTACGAACTCTGACCAAAACCTATCAGCTATAAGTTAGTACATAAAGAAAACAAATATATATTTTCAACTTGATACGTTCAGAGGTGTGGAAAGAATCGTGGTCACAACATTTTTGACTTTTCTAAGAGGAAAACATCCCACTTTTGGTAAATTAAATTTGTTAATTTTTTTACTTACATTACATTTAATATGAGGATTATACTATGAAGGCACATATATTTAATGTCTAGAACAAAATTGTAGAAGACAAAGTGACCAAGAACAAACTGCTACTTTCGGTCGATGGATTTTCACTAAATTTCTTACATTGCTTGATATAGATTTTTCATTCCAAATTGACCCATTTTCATTTCAAATTGACCCATTTTCGTTGACATTGAAAAAAAAGGTCAATTTGAAATGAAAAAGGTTTCATTTGAAATGAAAAAGATTTAATTTGAAATGAAAAAGGGTCAATTTGAAATGAAAATGGGTTAATTTGGAATGAAAAATTCAAATAACATTGAAAAGAGGTCAATTTGAAATGAAAAAGGTTTAATTTGAAATGAAAAAGGGTCAATTTGAAATGAAATTGGTCAATTTCGAATTAAAAACCTGTATTAAGCTGAATCTTACATATATGAAATTTCGGTTTAACATGCTACGCATTAAGCATTTTGGTTCAAATCAGTCAAAATCTCGAGGTAAAATTTTTAGACTACAATTTTTTTACTACATATATACATATTTCAATTTCAATTTAATTAGGTCATCGAAAAACTATATGATAAAATATTAAAAAAAATTCGGGTGTGACCAACCCATGACTTTATCTATGTATTTGATGAATATAAGAAGGTTACAAAACAAAATTCGATATTGAACTGATGACTATGATAGCGATACAAATTGAGCGCAAATGTATGGAAACTTGCAAAAAACAAAAGATCTACTTCCGGTAATCAGATTTTGTTCAAATTTTTTTTATTACTAAAAATCACTATCAGTATTATACTCATTAAATATCAAGAAAATAAAAATAATTTTAAAGGTCAAAATAAAATAATGAAATATTGTTTTAAAAAAAAATTCTACTTCAGGCTTACAAATTCTGACCAAAACCCTACCAGCTCTAAGTTAGTTCATAAAGGATAGAAATATAAATTTTCAGCTTAATACGTTCAGGGGTGCGGACAGAGTAGTGGGCACAACATTTTTGACCTTTCTACGAGGAAAAAAATCCCACTTCCGGTTCATTAAATTAAGTAATTTTTTTTTTATTTTTACTTAAAACCACTATTTTTATTATACACAATAAATATCAAGAAGCTTAAAACAATTTAAAAGGTCAAAATAAAATAATTGAAAAATAATGAATTATTGTTTTAAAAAAAAATACTACTTCTGGTTTTCGAATTCTGACCAAAACCCTACCAGATCTAAGTTAGTACATAAAGGATAGAAATATAAATTTTCAGCTTAATACGTTCAGGGGTGTGGACAGAGTAGTGGGCACAACATTTTTGACCTTTCTACGAAGAAAAAATCCCACTTCCGGTTCAATTAATTAAGTGATTTTTTTTATTTTTACTTAAAATTACTATTTTTAATATACACAATAAATATCAAGAAGCTTAAATCAATTTAAAAGGTCAAAATAAAATAATGAAATATTGTTTTAAAAAAAAATACTACTTCCGGTTTACGAATTCTGACCAAAACCCTACCAGCTCTAAGTTAGTACATAAAGGATAGAAATATAAATTTTCAGCTTAATACGATCAGGGGTGCGGACAGAGTAGTGGGCACAACATTTTTGACCTTTCTACGAGGAAAAAAATCCCACTTCCGGTTCATTAAATTAAGTAATTTTTTTTTTATTTTTACTTAAAATCACTATTTTTATTATACACATTAAATATCAAGAAGCTTAAAACAATTTAAAAGGTCAAAATAAAATAATGAAAAAATAATGAAATATTGTTTTTAAAAAAAATACTACTTCCGGTTTACGAATTCTGACCAAAACCCTACCAGATCTAAGTTAGTACATAAAGGATAGAAATATAAATTTTCAGCTTAATACGTTTAGGGGTGTGGACAGAGTAGTGGGCACAACATTTTCAACCTTTCTAAGTGAAAGAAATCCCACTTCCGGTTTATAAAATTTAATAATTTTTTTTCAGTTTCATCAAATTGCAACAAGAATTATACTTGAATTTTTTTGTGACGAACACACATGTTAAAGGGGTCGAAAAAAATAGTGGAAGAAAAATCGAACAAGAGTAAACTGCTACTTCCGGTTGACGGATGCTAACTTAATTTTATAATTAACTTGGTATTAAACTTAAACTTTTAGATATGAAATTTCAGTTCAATAAACCAAAAGGTTTCTGAAAAAAACATAAAAAACTTCGATTCTCTAGAGTAAAAGTACTACTTCCGGTTCAGATAGAAATATTTAAAAAATATGAGGTTATAAAAATTATTATTTGTATTATATTTAAAAAAAAATTTAGTCCGATTCAATTAGTGGTTTGGGAGATAATTGAATTCAAAAACTTAAAAAAAGAGGACACCTATAAGGCGAGGTACCATTTCCGGTCAACTTAAAAATTTGAAAAAAATTTACGTCGTGTCGATAAGAATTTCAGTAACCGATACTAAGTTTCAGTTCGATAGGACTGACGGTGTTAAAAATATCCCCAAAATACACACCCACACAGACACACACACAGACACACACACACACACACACACACACACACACACACACACACACATTTTTTCTAGATCAAGAAAACGTGATCAGTGATCGATTCTGAGTTGGAATCAGTCAAAATCTCGAGTTCGAATTTTCGCATGATCACAAAACTTCATCTATTGTTACTACGTACATAGATAAAGTAAAAATTGGCAATAAAGAAATTTGAGGAGATGTTTCATAATGAAATGAAAATTCTAAAGGCACGGTATTGTATCTAAGTTCGCATGTTAAGGAATGGGAGCAAAATAAAAAGTGAAACATCTATGGAAATTCTACGAATTAACAGAAAAAAACAGTTTTCGAAATACGCGAAATAAAACGCTGTCGATAAAATAAATAAGACGAAACCATATGTTTTGGAACTACTCGAAAATTGATCTGTTATGATTATTGACTGTTGGAATTAAACACGCAGTTCGTAAATCAACGAAAGCGTGAAAAACTAACGCCTCGGTGCGTGCCAAGTTTCCGGATAAAACATACACTATGATGTATGCCAGCCAAATAATAATACCGTCGAAAAAGTTTATTTTATAATTTATATTATACATCTCAATGGTCGATAGAGGATTAGTATCGGGATGACGGCTTAGCTCACGTGAAATATTCTGTCGACGTGGTCTTTGGCTGAAGAATCTTGCACCAGAGGTGTAGTGGCCCTGCCGAGCATTTCGTAGATGCTTGTCACAACATCGGTCATCTCGGCCTTAGTGATGACTCCATCTCCATCCAGGTCGTATAGTGCGAAAACCCACTGGATCTTGTCCTGGGTAGTGCCCCGTGACACGCGAGACAAGATGCTCAAGAAGTCCTGTAAATAATAGTCAAACATTAGAATTCTTTAATGTAAATATACATACATATATATGTATTTTATTTTTATTCTATCAATCATGTAAACTCATCTAACAGATTGCTCCAACGCGACGAGTGTGCTATACAGATAAAAAAAATATTTATTAATTATTTAAACAGGTATAAACCCATTTATTAAACACGACATCTATGGTAAAACGAGGAACAGCCAAAAATACATCTATAGACAATTTTTGGAGCATCTTCTAATGGAGATGCTGCATACCTCGAATTTTTGCAAAAATAATGAGACAGGGTTGCCAATTTGTTGTAACCGTAGATACGCAACGATCGACCTTAGAGTCATATATCCAAGGTCTGGCCAGCAGCACAGATAGGGATTGTACCCGTGACCACAGAATTGAAAGCGTTACATGCTAACCATTGATCAATGCTGCTGGAAATGTCGAAATATTTTAAATTTGGTAGGTTACATCGGTAGTTTATTTGAGACATGGTTGATTCATCAGTTGCTACGCTTAATGTACATAATTTATTTCATAACCAAATCAATTTATTCATCAATAGTACACAATTCAAATCAAATTTTAAGCAAAAAGTGAGAAGACACTACGATAGTAATTGAAATATTTTTGCTGTTATAACAAGATTTTAAATTTAAAACCAGAATTGGCTTAGTGAAAAAACAAACAAACATTCATATCGATACTACAAAATAGAAGATAAGATAAGGAGTTAGACAATTTTAGAAAAAAATAACGATAAAATTATTTAGCCAGCAGCATAGCTCGGACGTTAAGCTTCTGCTTACCGTCAAGAAGGTGCCGGGCTCTATCCCTGAATGAAAATGAATTTTTCAGAGTATGCTGTTGGTCAGACCTGGATTTGTGACTCCAGGTTGATCGTTTCCTATCAGAGTTTGCCAATTTTCTCTGATTTCATTGTTGAAACGGTTCCCGGAAAAAAAAAATTGGCTAAAAATCCTTCCTACCTACTATGTCACCACTATTTGAAATTTGATGGATGTACAATAAAAATTTATGTAGATGTCTCGTTAATTTGCGAGTTTTTTCAGTGTCTCGCAATTCAACGACTTATAATAAAAAAATGCTTCATTTGTATTTGTAATTGGCCAGGAAGGCGCATTGGGATTTACCTGTAAGGCCTTCCTGGTATATATGTAAAAAATAAAAAAAATAAAAATAAAAATTTAAAAAAAATATGATCATTGATCATTTTGAGTTCAAATCAGTCAAAACTTCGAGCCCGAATTTTTATATAATCAAAAAACTTCATCTATTTTTATCACGTGTATGTATTGTCATCGGTTCCCGGAAAGATGCACTAAATTGCACTGAATAGTAGCACAGTTTCGAGAAGTCATAATTTTCAAAGGCGCTCAAAAAGAACCTACCCAATAGAATTCCATAAAAAAAACTTAGCACCCTCGGATAACATACAAATATCCTTTGACGCTTTTTTGTGGAATTCTATGGCGTTCGTTCTCCTTGAGCATCTTTGAAAGTTTGGATGTCTCGAGAGTGCATTTTTCCGGTCACCATTGTCATCATCACTTACTCATGATAACACGCTTCCATTCGTTTCTTTTTTGCGCAACTCTCATCCATTTCATCTCATTTATTTTTCTAATTTTGTCTACCCACCTTCCTTGCGGTACTTTTCACCATTTTAAATTTTTGTCCATTCTTTTAACTACGTGTTCCGTCCATTGTTACTTCAATCTCTTCTGTCATAACCACTACCTTTGTCATACTTCTCACCCACGTATTCCGTTTCCTATCTATCCTTGCTATACCGAGCACACAGCACTCCACACTTCTTTGAGTGCATTGGACTTTGTGTAGTATTTTGGTTGTCAATGTCCAGGTTTAACATCCATTGCAGCTAACAGCCCCACATAAGTTTCCAGCACTCTGTGTTTGTAGGGCTATATATGTATATATATATACTATATATATACACATGTAGATATAGTAAAAGTATGTTAATGCACAGTATAATTTTTAAATTTGAAAACAGACAAGAGATGGGGTTGGTGTCAGTTAAATCTCTAGGATTGGTGTCAGTTGACTAGCAGAGGTTAGTGTAGTATGCTGTAGTAGTCAGTTTCCTGGCAGAGCGCACATCGGAAAATCCAAGGTGGAAAATGTGTCGAGGGAGAAAATGAGTTGAACGTTAATGCTTCACTCAAGAAACACGATACGAATCAAATTGCTATTATATTGATGAAATATAATACAAACTATAAGAAAAAATGTGAATATAATATAATTTTCAAATATTTTAATGGAATTACGTGCATGTTTCTGTAATAATAATGTCATGTCATATTATATTCTTAATACAGACTTTTTAATGGCACAACGGAATTATTATTTCCACCGCAGAAAGTATAATACATATATGTGTACAATGTACATTTGCATCCGATCTTGAAGTTTTGAATTACTAATTGGAAGCGAATCGATATTGCATTTTAATGTAGATTTTCATTTCGAATTGAACTATTAGGTATATGCTGTTACATCTACCTAAAATCACGATATTTGAAGCAAAAAATAAAAGTCGTGTAGAATAGCACATATATATGTATGTATATTCTGGAAGTATGCAAACAAGTTCGTCTGTTGGATACACAGAATGTGTTTTAATATCGACGTATGTATTGTAAACAACAAAGCTGAAATTGTCTTTTGAACGAAATAATAATAAAAATACTTGAAACATACGAATTGAAAAATATTTTCGCAGATTGGTGGAATTTTTCGTCCGAATATACTATACGACGACGTTGTCGTGGGATGTAATTCGTACACGTCACGAGAATTAATCGCGACAACGTGGAAGTATGAATTAGGGATGCTGCGCGATATTAATTAACGGATTTGCGTATGTGACGTGCATTTGACGAGATTATAGATCAAATTTATTATGTACGAGATTTATTGCCGTTGTTAAAATCGCGAATTCCATGGGATCGGGTAACGCGCACGAATGCTGGAGGATATCGACGGTATTTTCGGGACGTCTACGTAAACTATTCGTATATTACATCGTATATTTGCGGCTGATTAAACGGTTTGATTAAACCACTAAACCGTTTCACTTATTTGTGCCAATATTGATTTCGACCAGATACGAAATTGGGCACACATGCTAATGAATGATGTAACTGAATAGTGGAAAATTTAATTGTCATCAATATAGGCTTTGATTTTCAACATTATTAAAATTTTACTTTGGCTATAACTTTTTTAATTATTTTATATAACCAATGAGGAATTATAATGGCAAGATAATTACGCTCTAATTTTGGAATATGGTTCTTTTGACGTAGGTCATAAGAATCATTGATAACGTTTTGAAGAGCTATACATCTTAAAAAATATATACTTGTATTATCAAAGCTTTTGATAAGAGTGTATTTGAGATCATAAAATTATATTTAATTTATAAAACATAACAGTAGTCGTGTGTCTCGTTGCGAGGATTATAATAATGAAGACTTTTCTGCTTACCATAATAGACTTTTCTGCTTACCAGGGTACTCTGACTTTATCGCGAGAGACAAAAGCGCCCCGACATACCCGCCCCGACAAAACCACGAGGCGTCAAAACCGCGGGAGAAATCTGCGAGAGACAAAACCACGGAGACAAAACCGCGCCAAAATATATGAAAAAAAAAAAATTAAATACATATTAAATTCAATTTCGATTTTTCATACATTCTAGCATGGTTTTTGCCGAGTGCTTTTTCTGGGGAGGTTTGTCGCCGTTTTGTCATTTTGAAATATGTATATGTTACACCGAATCCGTGAAATTGCCTATTGCGTGAAATCGGCAAAAAATTTCCGCATTCTAGAAAAGTACCCGTTGCTTTATTCATCAAATGGGCAAGTTAGCTGCCGAATGCATGCATTGGGCATAAATGTTCTTGCTTTTTTCATACATTGAGCAAAGTAGACAGTGGCGCTCCAGTGGTGTTTTTTGCAACTAACCGTTTACAAATGATTTGTTTTGACATTTAAATTCTCATATTTATTAAATGAAGAAAAAGGATAATTGAGAAAAAGAGAAACAATGGTCGGCGGCGTAAGGGAACTTTTTCAACAACATATCCATATGAGCTGCGGGGCTGCAGGCCTCCCAGTATAGTATTATATACATATGTACATATATGCATGCTATTTTTGTTTGCATTTTTAAACGTTGTAAATTCATTGTTTGATACATTTTCACTGCTTGACTTGGTGAAAATATATTTTTACTTGAAATATGCTTTCACTGTATCATATACATATATATGAATATAAAAATGAACTCCATAGACACTATTGCATTATTGAGATGAAAACTTTTGACTTTACAACTGTGCTATTTTGGTTACGTCAGTGTGAATGAAATGTGTGCCCAATGAAGAGTCACAAAAGGTTATCATTATATGTAAGAGTTTGATGTTGAAAAATATTTTTCTAGAACGGTATTCTGAGAATTCATTGAAAGGAGAGACAAATGTTTGTCGTTAAGAAGAAAAGCGGAAGAGTGTTAAAGATAGACGAGAATATGAACTCGTTTCGCTTAATAGGACGCTTTTGTATTTGAAAAGGGGAAGAAAAATCCGGAAAATCCAAATTGAACGACATAACTTTTGACTTGTCCGAACGATGGCACAATCCCTTTGTTCGTTCAGATCAGGAGCTGGCAACCTTTTGTAAGATTCAGAACTATTTTATGAATGCTAGCTAGTTTTGACTATTATATTGTACATAATTTTGATTGTATAGTAGATTAGATATTATATGCAGATTGATAGACAAATCACAACTTTTGATTTGAAGTGCAAATTTTTTTATGCACATTCAATATTTTTGTGTCAAATCGCGGATACACTGATTGCCGAGCGCTGACACGATATCATCATTTTCAAGATTTAACGAGACGAACGAAACTAACGACGGAGATATGGAAAAAATAAAAATAAACTTGTATAAGCGTTAATGAGCCGTTCGTCTGATACGATACCGTCACTTGAATAATAGCGCACATTTCAAAAAAAAAAAAAAACTTATCTAAAACGAAATAATAACGTAAAAAATTCAAAAGAGAGAGGTCTCTTGATAAATTTGGCGCCATCCATCAGGATAATCGATGAGCGACAGGACACCTGTCAAGTCGAAAATAAAAATCAGAAGAGGGACATCTCCTTATCGGCCAACATTGGAGTCGAATGGACAGAGAGCCATATCAGTTTACTTCCGTTTAATACGTTTCCGACCTTATTTCAAATACGTTCATTTTGACATCGTCATCCCGTACGTGTATGTGAGCTTAGCCCATATATTTTAAAATTTTATCTCGCCAAGTATGTATCATAAATATGGCGGTATTGGACATACGTATGTACATATGTAATATGAAATATCGAGTACATGCAAAATTTATTATGTCACGTTGACTTTCATTTTTATTGTTTATTTTAGTTACATTTATCGAGTTTGTTTATTACGGTAATAATATTCTACGAAAGGTAAACGTAATTGTACTCAGTCTTACCTCAAAATACTAAACGCCATATTATAAATATGTTGTAGTATATGTACATTTGGAAACCAATACGACAGTAATACATATATTAAATTACTAGCTGAACCCGGCATGCGTTGCAATGCCACAATAACGCATGCAATTCCCGTTCCCGTTCCCGTTTCAAGTGATAGTTGGAGCTCAACTAATGTCTCTTCAAAACCGTGTCGTCATAAACCAATTGGTAACGTGGTTACCAACAAACACATTTCCTTGACGACACAATGGGCAAAATCGTAATTACGAATATTATAATTTTTTTTACAGTAAGCTTCCCGGACATGCATACAACAAATCCTGAAAGTTCCATCGTAATCGGTTGAGTGGTTTACGAGACAGACAGACAGACAATTAATTTTACAGATATTCAATTTTATCTACGTATATAGGATACATACCTACATTCGAAACATTTTAGTTTTCATCAAAGATAATGCAAATATTATCCAGCACTGTGCGTCAACACAGCACAGCGCTGCACGGAAAAGACTAGTTCGTTCATACTATGCAGCACCGCTGTTTTCGCCATGTTCATGTTTGTTTTGGACGAGTGCAAAGCAAAATCGGCTTACATGTACATTAAAGAGCGTGACGATACAACGTCATATTGCTTGCGTTGTATCATCAAGGCAATACTGTCACTATTGCGACACTTTCGTTAGCACTCGCCACTATGACGTCACTTGCGTGAATATTTCAACAATGGCCAAAGAAAACCGGTTCTGCTTGATAAGCTTCGGTGACGTGTACTGCTGTATATTGTGAATAGATCGCGTTAGTTGCTGCTGTAACGGTACGTTACATATACATTGCGGAACATATGAATGTGTCCATTTAAAATGCACTAAATAATATTTTTCGTATTTCTGCTTAGGTGTAGTTGCCGGCTTGAGCTGTGCTAGTATAAACGAACCTTGTTTTGAACGATTTGGTATTTAAAAAAAATTCATCTTAATTCGATCGGTTAATATTTTAGTACACACTATGTATGGAATCGATTTGTTTTTGTGAATTTTGGTATGATTAGATCTAAAGCTTGGATAATATATTCATAGGGGTGCGAAAATGCAAATAGAGCGCGTTGATTTGAAATTCATATTAGCGACACCGACCGAAGAGAGGAAAATGGAAAAGTCTGTATATTCGAAAATGACGATAGCGTTTGAGAATTCGAATATGTGAAAAAAAAATAAGAAAATAAACCCGCTTTCCTATTTAGGATTACAATGATTTGGTCGACCAAGTATCAGGAAAACCTTTTCGGCGTGCGACCCATTCGATTCAAATATAATTTAAAATATGAGAAGGGGACGACACAAAAGATGACCGTTTTGCGATCGGATTCCCCGACTGGGAACGTATTGACCTTTTTTTGTCAAAATAATATAAATTTCACATATAAAAGCCATCGAATGATGTTTATTTTATTTATAAAGATATGTTCCAATATAATCTCTTAAAACTTCTAATATAATATAATTTACAATTTACATACATATTTACATATATACGAGGAAAGCCTAACATGTAAACCCCAATGCGCCTTTTTGGCCAATTACAAACATCGATAAACAATTTATAGCATAATTTTACAGAGCATCATAGACGCATCTATGGATAAATTATGACAAATTTCGATAAGTTTACATTTTTTTCGAGATTGCTGTTAACTAGAATTTTTAATAGAACAGAGCTGCCAATTTTTTAAAACCATTTTAATTGTGTGGCTATGAGTTCAATCCCTAGATGTGATGCTGGCCAGATCTTAATCTTCAAGATCGATCTTTTCTTATCAATTTTGCCAATTTATCTGATTTCATTGAGACGGTTCCAACAAATTGGTAACGCTGTCCTATCCCATTCGCAAAAACTCGAATTATTCAGCATCTCGATTTTCACTAATGCAAACCTTTGTCCATAGATGTTGACTGTTTATCGTTTGACCATCGATGTCGTGTATAATAAATGGGTGTATATCTGTTTAAATAATTCTTAATCTATACAGCGAACTCGTCGCGTTGGAGCAATCTGTTCGAAGAGTGTGTGTGATTGATTGAATAAATAAAATAAAAATAAAAATACTGGCTTTTTTGAAATATTTCAAAATAAAATGTCCTTGACTTAAGATCTAGAGATATGTATTTATGTACGTACATACAATTTAAAAATCATATCAGAAGTTTAAAATTTTTGCACAAACTGTTTTATACAAATGTGCTAATTAGATTAAATCAAACACAACAGTGTGCTTTTTAATGATATGTGTATGTATGTATGTGGTTAGTTTGCAAACCTTAATTTGATTAAGCTTTCATACTCGTACTTCACATATGTACATATATACATAGACGTACAAATGGCTTGCACAAAAGAGAGCCAAGGTTAATTATGTGATTAACTTAAGTTATTCGGTATTAAAGTTTAAACTCGAAAGCACTTATGTATGTACATACATACATCACTCATGAAGAGAAAGATTCAAAGATTACATACATATAATATTTCAAAATTACTACACTATAATTCACATGCTATTTGTAATTAGACATTTTTCATAAATGGTCAATTTATTTATGCATTTAGGTACATTATAGTGTATTAACCACGAGCTAAAAAAAGCTAGTGGTCTATTCTTTGGATGTGGAAACGTTCAAAGGCGTCAAATTTGACATTTTGACCGATCAAACCTAGAAATGTAAAATGTAAGTATACTATAAATATATGTGTGTATAGTCGAATGAAAGCCCTGGGGGTGTTAACGAGCTAGGCTTTCAGTTTTACGTGTTTTCCCGACGTTCAAAAGCCTCATTCAAATCTGAAATAGAACCTCGGGAAATATGTGTTTGCCAAATGTACGTAGGTATGTATGTGCATACATATGTATGTATCTACATACAACCAGTATGTGTTGAGTTGAATCTTAAATATTCATAGCGGTATAAAGCTTGTAAAGATTCGCTCACCTAAAATCACAGTTTGAATTTTTTTCAACGTTCAACGTTCATCTAACGCAAAGGCTTTCAAACTTGTTTTCTTCTATCAGATCATCATCATCATTGCCATTCGCTATGCAATGCTGGATGAAAACTTCTCCAACACGCTTCGATTCGTCTCAGTTTTGGGTTAATCTCAACCATCTTATTCCACACATTTTTCTGATCTCATCCAACCATCTACCCTGTCGCTTGTCTAGCACCCTTTTACATTCTCTCGGGTACCAATTGAGCACTTCTTTCGCCAATATATCGTCCGTTATTTTAGCTATCTATGTACGAGACTCACATATTGCCATTTCAATTTTACAACTTTTTGGCCTTTGTCATATTTACAACTCACGTATTCCGTTTTGCAAACCACAAAATAAAATTACATTATAAATACATAGTTACATTGAAATAAAATTAGAATCTTTAACAATTTATATGTAATAACGGTTTCATATAACCAGCAAAATAGCTCTGTGGCTGGCGTGTAATATTTTCAACTGAGACGTCATGGGTTCATTTGCTGGCCCGGTGTTGCTGGCCAGCTCTTAGATATACATATGTGACTCCAGGTCAATATTTTAATATTTTATGTTAATTATTATATAAATATGCTACCTACACTGAAAAATGTATTTATTTCTCGAAGAAAAATCGAATTTGTTCATAGATGTCTCCATGGCCGTAGCCAGGATCTTTTTAGAAGGGAGGAGCTCAAACATGTTTCTAAGTTTTTTTCGTTAGGAATTTGGAAAAGGCAATTGTGTATTTAATTTTATGTTTTTTTTTTCTTAATATGGGGAGAACTGAAAGGCAAACTGGCCTGGTGTGCCATTCCATATACTCTTCGGGCCGGTGCTGATATGTAATAAATATATCAATGACTTGAAAAAATCTCACAGGTAATTCTCATAATTGTAATAAACTATTTTTTATAAGGGACTAGAGTCTCTGTAGCCCCCCCCCATGGCTACGGTCTTGGATGTATTTATAATACTGTATAAATAAAATTATTTATCGATATTTGTAATTGGAAGGCACATTGGATTTACCTGTAAAGCTATTTTGGTATTTTTCATACAGATCATCGACTTACATACCAACACTATCAGTCGGGTATTCCTAGTTGCGTTCGTCACCGTCATTCAAGGTCTCTTGAGAGCTTTTAAATAATATAATGGATAATTACAATATTTTTATTTTTAACAATTTTTTTTCATAATATGTATATGTAAAGATTTTTTTTACTTTGATTTTGAAATTGCATTTGACAAAAAAAAGTTCGGTAAAAGATTTACAGTATTCAGAATGATTAGAAATCACAATTCAGAATTCTTAGAAATCATATTGATTAGACTCTGATTTTGATCGATCAATGTTCAATTTTCGAGCTTTATCGCCAATCATACAGGCCGATGAATTCCTTATTCATATTTCATGTTTTTTATTCTCATAATTATAAACAATGACCAATATAGATTTTAAGAAAGAATATGAAATAAAATTGTTTACTTACAAAATTCAAGAACTATTCAAATTTTTAGGATATGGTTGAAAATATTTTTATTTTGCCGGTATGCCCATTTTTCCCACTTCAAGATGAATTTAAAAATTTCCGCCGACCATTTAAATAGTTAATTAATTAATTTGCGGAACTCGCTTTTGACTTTCCCGGATTTGGAAAGCCACTCGACAGGTCGACGGGAGTTTCTCAAATGTACATAAAAAGTCAGGGGTAAGTCACGGTTTATTATGCGGCTGCTCTTTTAAGTCTCTCGGGGGTCCTTCTTAATTACGTTTCTGTTTCAGAAGCTAAGGCACTGGCACTGAAACCTAAGTACTTTCAGTAAGCGACCTCCACCGCATTTTGTATGCATATTTGTATAATAATGACTCTACTCGCGTTTTGTGTACGTTTACGGTGAAATTTTCTTCCAAAAGTACCAAAGCGAGAACCAAGAATCGCAGATAGAACGAACAATGTCTGGATGGAACTTAATACGACAGTATTAAGATTAAAGTGACGCAATTTCGTATCTCGCTTGTACCCGTTAAGTGCTCGGCCCTGAGCGTGTTAAAATTGGGTGTTGGATCAAATTTTAAATTGATATCGGATAATGGACGGGGATTTAAGCTGATGAGTTTTGCCCAAAAATACGCGAAGCACTTAAGAAACGCCGACCTAATCGTATATTGGTGTAATTTTGTTAAATACGTCATCTATCAAATTATGTCTTTCAGCGGAAAACCATTAAATAGAAATCGGAAGGAAAAGGGGGTGGTCCAAGTGGATGGGAAGAGGTGAGATAGAACGCCACGCCAAAAAGATATATAATATATTGTACAATACAACACGTAAGTATACATTTGACCCGTCGCAGAATGTATTGTGTGTGGTCGGAATTAATGGGGTCCATTTATCGGTATGATACATGTTTCGAGTATAAAATAAAAAAAAAAAAAAAAAAATGATGAAGGGGATCGACATCTGTGGTCGTACGAAAATTTTTCAAAGTGGAATTTCAGGTCGTATGGTGGAAATATAAGATAAAATTAGTGAATGAAATTGAACGCACGTTATAAAAAGAGGTCCTGTTTATATATTTCAGTATAATAGAAACACAGTATAAAGGATATATGGATGTATGCATACTGATGGATATTAATTACGCCGAACAAGTTAGACGCGATGTCTTCATCAATCACGAGTCTTTGGTTAGAATGACGAGAAATATGGTAAAAAATGGTACGATCCAAAAAAAAAAAATACTCTACTGTAAGAAGTGTGAAATTTAATTTTGTGAGTGCTAAGTAAAGACATGGATTTGATTATATATATTAAAATATAAATATAAACTCATTGATTGGATTTTTTATTATTATTATTGACACATAAAGGCACTGACCATTTCGTATATTCGACTTTAGTTTGGATGTATTCTAATGAAAACACTTTTTATGTTACACGTTTTTATAAAGTTTCATTTTTGAATTGCCTTCTATTGGAAAAAAAATATATTTACACAATGCAATGCAAATGCACTGAATGGTGATTAATTGATATGGAAATCCATTAAACCTGTACTGTTAATCTAATATAGCGTCTATTAACTCTCTTTAACGGTAAACGGATTATTCCGCAAAAAGCGATCTCGCGCAAGTCATTAAAATCTCGATCACGGAACATCTGGCACTCAAGTTCTCGTTAGTACAATATTTCGCGTGGATAGCTTCAGATTGATGGGAGTTTTTGGGTGCCAGATGCCAGATTCCGTGAACGAGATTTTAGTGACTTGCGCGAGATCGCTTTTTGCGGAATAATCACCAAACCCTCTTTAACAATACAAGATTTTTTAAATGATTTTTAAAAGCTTTTATTTAGTTTGACATGCAGATTTGGGTCGTCGAGGTTTTGAGTTGGGTCACTTCCGATCGTCAAATCGATCTAAAATTTCATCTATGTATTTTCTGCCTATGTTGTTATTTTTTTAATACCAGATTGAGATTTTTTATGGTTGACGAAATTACTAGGCGAAAAAATTAGTTTTTGACTAACAAAAAGCATAATTTTCAAGTTAAATAAAAACCACGTAATACAAATTTTATATAAATGTGTCCATTTGGAATGTACTAAATAATATTTTTCGTAGTACTGCTTATGTGCGGTTTGCCGGCTTGAGTTGTACTGGTACCTATAAACGAACCTCATATAAAGGTAATATTAATGTTTGAAAATATACATATGTACAAGGCTTCGGAATATGTCAGTGGTTTTTCCTACCATTGAAGGAATTTTCTCCCGGCACATAAATCATGCATTTTATGAGCACCGCGCACTCTCATCGAAATGCACATGTGATCTTTCACGCGAAAAAAGAATTTATCGCTGATTCTAAAACTGCAAAAATTTTATATTACACGCACACATATCTATATATGTTACACCGAATCCATGAAATTGTCTATTACAAGCATTCGGCAAGAGAATTGCCGAATGCGTGAAAAATGCAAGCACGTTGCCCAGTTCACGGATTCCGTAAATTCTTTGCCGAATGCGTGAACTGGACAGCGTGTTATATTATAGCCAAGTGTCAAAGTGACAGCTGAATAAGGATGTTTAATTTACATATTATTATGTATAATATGACTACATACATATGTTTCACTGTTAAAATATTGATCAAAATGTATAAAAATGGCATTAATTTATGTATAAGTCATATGAGATGATCGAAACATATGTATGTAGTCATATTATACATAATAATATGTAAATTAAACTAAATTAAACATCCTCATTCAGCTGTCACTTTGACACTTGTCCACGCTGTCCAGTTCTAAAAAACAACACCGGAGCGCTGCTGTCTATTTGCCGACTCCATGCTTTGAGCAGACAAATTCTTGCCGAATACACGCATTCGCCAAAGAATTTGACAATTTCATGGATTCGGTGTAACATATACAAACATATTTACAGTGGTATATTACGTAGCGTGGATTGTTTTGTTGTATGAGTGCGGTTTTATGAAAAAAAAAAATTATACAAAACTCACTCTCAACCGTGTCTTTCTCCTTGGGCACACAATGCATTTTGTACTAGAGGATGTAGCTTGTTGGCAAACTAAAAATATCCGAGAGTGGATAGGTCATGTGACATAATTACTTCCGCAGGTCGGAAGCCATGGGGTGTCGGCGTCGACAGCCACTCTAATGGGTATTTTTAGGGTTTTTCACTATCGCATCTGCCGCTAGCGTTTATTATAAAATGAAAAAAAAAACACACATATTCCGATATATCTTCATATAAAATTTATTACATTGAGTAGAGCAGTTTGTTTCAATATTAAATACATATGCACATACGTATAAACACTTTCCCATTTGCTGATTGCATTATTCATAGTTCACTTCAAGCGAAGTACAAGCTTTTGAATTTTATTACATTAACCCGGCAGGCGTTGCAATGCCAGAATAAGGCTTGCAATTCCCGTTCCCGTTGGGTTCCCGTTGCGTTCCCGTTGCGTTCCCGTTCCGTTCCCGTTTCCGTTCCCGTTCCCGTTTCAAGTGATGGTTGTAGCTAACTAACTCAACTAACGTCTCGTCAACGCTATGTCGTCATAAACCAACTAGTAATGTGGTTACCAACGAACACATTTCCTTGACTACACAATGACGCTTCAAACTTTCGCTTCGGTAAAATCGCAATTACGAATATTATTATTAAGAGTTTTTTCCCGTTTTTTTTTCACAGTAATCTTCCCGGACATGCACACAACAAATCCTGAAAGCTCCATCGTAATCGGTTGAGTGGTTTAGGAGCCTATTCGAGACAGATAGACAGACAGACAAATAGACATTCAATTTTATATATTATACATATATAAATTTCAACACGTCATATCAATATTTTGACCTTTGGTTCTGTATTAATCAAATATTGAATTAATAAGTGAAAATTAATTTTTATATTGATTGATTAACGGGTAATACATACATATGAGTTATCAAAAAAAAAAAAA
The DNA here is from genome assembly GCF_051622035.1 of Arctopsyche grandis. Classification (NCBI taxonomy): domain Eukaryota; kingdom Metazoa; phylum Arthropoda; class Insecta; order Trichoptera; family Hydropsychidae; genus Arctopsyche; species Arctopsyche grandis. The sequence continues at coordinate 26,074,131 of NC_135357.1, forward strand.
AAAACAATAGTTTAACTTAGTTTTAATTACAACCTATCAAAATGTTTTGATATATATTATTTTTACATATTTCTTAAGAGGTTTAATATTTTAGACCTGCATATGTACATATATGCTCTGGTTTAACGAGAAGATATATTAAATGGAATATGTGGATAAGAAGTATGACAAGGGTAGTTGAAGTAGTGGAGATAGTGAAGAAATTAAAATGGCAAGGATATTAAATGTATTCACATGGCTGGAAGAATGGATGAAATGGTGAAATGGAGAAGTGCTGAAATGGTGAAATGGGTGAAAGGAAGCCTAGCAAGAAAGATCCGTGGATTAAATTACATATAGAATAAACATTGAACAATGATGAATGAGAGTTGTGCAAAACAAAGGATGGCATGGAAGCAGGTTGAAAGGATGTCATCCAGCAGTGGATGGTGAATAGCTATGAATGATATGATATGTCCGTAATCAATTAATTAATTTTTAATAAACATTGAACAATAAAAAATTTCAAACGTAGAAACAACGGACTGCCTTATATATTTTTACTTTATTTTGATAAACTTCATATTTAAAGTTTATAGTCAAAAGTGTAAGCACCTTAAAGCACATTTAAGCACCTTAAAATAATTTGAAGTGGCATTTACGTATTTGAAAAAGAATTGTGCAAAAGAGTGTTTGAAAAAAATTCAACAAAAGATTCGTATGCTCCAGTTTTACTCTACATATGTACAGTTCCTATAGATATATGTATAATAGCCAGCAGTATGGTTGCGTTTATGTTTAGCACCAAGAGAATATTGGGTTCGAAGCCAGCCTAATATTTAATACTGCTGGTTAGACTTGGATATCGGTCGTTTCTTATCAGTTTTACAATTTATCTGATTTCATTGTTGAAACGGTTTCTCCATCAAATTGGCAAAAAACCATCTTACCCTCTATGTAACAAATATCTGTATTTAATTTATGTACAAGTCTAAATTCATAGATGTTTCTATGGATTAATGCAGTAATTAATTAATTTCTAATTTCATTTTCTTCAGCCTCTCGAAATACAGCGACTTAGGTAATAAAAAAATGTTGCAATTTTTGTAATTTGTATAGGAAGGCGCATTGGGGTCTTCCTGTCAAGCCTTCCTAGTATATGTACATATATCTATGTAAATATAAATAAATAATATTTATATCAATTAACCGTATACTCATTAAGTCATTTTTTTATTTGCTTTATCTTTAATATTTAAGGTAAAAATTCCTATGTCAATAATTAAGAATTTTAATCACAGAATCCAAAAACAAGGATTTTTACAAACCTCCTTTATTCTAATTAGAAGACGTTGTAAATTTCCTCTACTATATAAAATTGCTACAAATTCAATCGTTATTTCACGTCCAAATGGAATTTCTGGTCAACGGTTAGAGCCTACAGTCGAGATGGGGAAAAAATTGGATAGCGTCCGAGTTCAGCATTCGAAAGTGGTTAGATTAACGTTTGCGGAAAATGCTCTCGAATACTTGAACGCAGAGCAAATCGCAATTCGGACCGGACGCTAATGCGCTCCCATTTTAATTCCGATTTGAAAAGCACTGAAAATCAATTCGTCAGCCTCAAGTGCATTTCGATCACATATCACGTATTCTATTTGCATGCAAATTACCGGGTCATTCGATGCACGGCTGCTCTAGAATCCCTCGAGCGCACAAGTGAACCCAATTAAGATATGTACATATATGTAAATGTGTAATATACATACATATGTGAATGCTATGAAACTTATAAATGTGTGTGTGTGTGTGTATTATGCAATTTAGCCGCATTTATGAAGTGTCAAAGTTTTCACGTATATCACTTAAGTTCAACGTGTGTTCTTGCCGACTAGTTCCTTAGCGTTGGCAGTCGTCGGAAAGAAAGAGGATAGTGCTAGATGTCTGAAACGAAGATATATTGGTCCGGAAATTATATTATGTGCAAACTGTGCACAGATCTTGACAATGTTAAAAGCACATTTGCTGTATTTCAAATATTGAAAAGTTTGCGTCTCCGTATCGAAGCACTCCAATGTATGTATTATATTACACCTGTATGCATATAATGGGTAATAAAACGAATATGTATCATTTTTTATGAATGTATCTATTACTTAAAGCGATGACGACAATGTAATGAATTACAGGACTATTAGTAAATATGAAATTACATATCTATAATATATACATAAATATTATAAGTAAGCAATAAAGTATGATACATATGAATTGAATTTATTTAAACGTGTATATATGTAAATTTAGTACTCATTTGCTTCTAATAGTTAATTTCTAGTTTGTAGATATATGTAAGTATGTATATGCACATATAATATAAATATATTACACTAAATCTTACATATGGATGCCGGCTTTATAAAATTACTTAATAGTTCAACTTTTCGTAATAAACATTTAAATAGCATGATGAAAAAACAGATACCTACATATACATAAACACATTTTTTTTAAATAAAATAAATTTATTTAGGTTCAAACGTTTGTCAATACGAATATATATCACATTATAAATTTAATTAAATTGTTTTATTTATGAAGTATATTGAATCGCTAATAGAAATGCCGTTTATTCGAAAATCTAAAAATATCTAAGCGCCATAAAGAGAGGGTTGATATTTTTTTCGGATCGTCCGTTTTACATATTTGCATATTCAAACTTGACTTGGTCGGAAATAATGAGTTTTAAGGCGGAATATCTCAGAATATATTTATTTTTATGAGCAGATCTTAGATTGAGATTTACCTTTAAAGTTTATGTCAGTGGATTTATATTCAATAACAATTTTCGGGAAATATTTTGAAGATGCTCGAAAAATTTTATTTTTTTAAAAGTGGATTATGTTACTTTGATTAATGAGACGTGATATTTTGAAGAAAAAAAAAGAAACGACACAACACTGTAAAAAGTATATTGTACACAATTTTTTACTTTGTAAAAATAATAATCATAACTATAAAAAAATGGAAGGGAAGTACATGTGTACATACATATATGTATGTACATATGTAAGTATTTTTTTTTGCAAGGAAAAGTATAGAGAAATTAAAAAATAAATATTACTATTATCATAAGTTCATAAAAATTCAGGAAATCGTACCGTAAATACTGACGAAGACATACTCACATATATATATATATATATATATATATATATTTTTTTTTTTTTTTTCTTTCGTTATTATATTCGTACATTTTGTTGGCAGTGTGTTAGCTGTAACATATACACATCTGTATGTTTGTCGAATCGAAATGACTATTATAGTACGGCAACGACTATTATCGCAAATACACAGATACACACACACACACAGATATTATTTATATATGTACATATTATAATTTTTAATAGAATCTGAGATATATTTAATAGAATCTGAGAATATTCCAGAGATTCATTACCAAAAATAGGGTTCAATTTCACTCACTCACTGAAAGCCTTGCAGTTTGGCGAACTCGTTTTAATTTCGCAATACTGCCAGGGGCACTTGTTACATATTTTTTGCAACTGCTCACACTCTTATCGCAGTCCGACTGTGCACATCTCTTCCGTTTCCGCTTCGAGTGTTAAGGAGCGAAATTACTTGCAAGGTAGGAGGAAATGGGGGGGGGGGGGGTGGAGATGTGAATCCAAAGGGAGAAAAGTGGGTGGGAAAATGGCGAGAGGTAGGAGGAGGGGAATAACACGTGTCGCGAATGACTTTTGCGTTGGCAATTCGAAATTCATGGCACATTCTAATTGCACCTCTGGCTCGTAATTGTTTCAGGGGTGTGATTAGAATGTGTATTGCTTTAACGAGCGACACATTTCTTTGCGGCCAAAGAATTGTACGTGACACCGGCTGTTGTGAAAAGTACACGTATGCGGATTTTTTTTAAGAAAAAGCAATTTCACAGTGCGGTTTAAAAATAAATATACCTACATGTTTCCATCGTGGAAATCGTGTATTTTCTATAAAGTGAAATGTTCAGTAATCCCAAATGGATTTAAGTTATAGACGGCAACGTAGAATTGGAATCGGGGAAACAAATAACCAACGCTTCACTAGAACACAGCACTAAAAACATACAAATAAAAAAAAAACGATACGCTCAATTAATCGCATGTCTATATTTTGATGACAGTATATATTTCATAAATCTTGATGTAATATATCATTTTCGGCACGAATATTGTTTACATACATACGTCTCATTCATACGGTATTCATATTGTGGAAACGAGTTCAAATTTGAACGGAAATTGCACAATCGGAAAGGAAGCTATTTGAATAAGGGTACCATTTATCGGCCCGGCAAAATAGCCCTATGTCCAGACAAATTAGGTATTTATCAGGACATAATATGCGACTGAAACTGTTTCCGATTTTGTATACCGTTTGACCAAAACTCTGATTAACCTAACTCTGAATACCAACCCTAACTTAACCTAACCTAACCTAACCTAAATAAATAAGTGTTGGCTGTTAAGATATCACGATGTGTTTGCTTCCGTTTCCAGTCCCATACGATCAAATTTTATTTTTATTACTGGCAACCCACTTGACGTTTGATTTGCCTGGCGGACTCCGATTAGGTTGTGCGAGCTATTTTAGAGATGTTAATTTTACCAGCAGCATAGCTCGGTTGTTAAGTTTCTGGTTAACATCGAGAGACGCCGGGTTCGATCCCATGAGCTGACCTCGATTGAAAAGAATTGTTCTGAGTATATCTGTAGTGCTGCTGGTCAGACTTGGATATTTGTGATCCAGGTCGATCGTTTCCTATCAGAGTTTGCCAATTTCTCTGATTTCATTGTTGAAACGGTTCCCGATTAAAATTGGCTAAAAATCCTTCCTACCTACTGTGTCACCACTATTTGAGTATGATTAATGTACAATGAAATTTATGTACAATTCATATATGTCTCGTTCATTTGCAAGTTTTCAGAAAATGCTGCATTGTTTGTAATTGGCCAGGAAGGCGCATTGGGGTTACCTGTAAGGCCTTCCTCAGAGAAATGTAATATTAATAGAAGTGGCTTTAGGTGTTCTTTTGTTTTCAAGTGATATTCTGTCCACGGACAGATCTAAATAATTTTAGCATCAGTCGTATTTGACGCTTGGTGCTCGACGTATGTCCGATAAAAACTTCTCTATTTGTTTATATTACTCGCAATATGGGCAAGCATCGGTAAAAATTGCACAATATATTCAAAAACACACAATAAACAACATGGGATACATTTTTATAAGTAAATTGATCCGATTGTATTCCGTGCGATGTAGAGAATTTATAGAGACGTACCGCGTAAAATTGACAACAATTATTTATTCGTAAGGGCTCCTCTATTCTTATCACATCTCCCTGGCCTTACTGGTATATGTATATGAAAAAATAAAATAAAATAAAAAATTAAATGTCGTTTTGACATATGTCGTGTAATTTATTTTACAGCCGTGCAAAAAATATTATACCTGTGATGAAATACTGTATCGTCAATTAATATATTTGTATGTGGGTCACAACTTGATAAGTTATACAAAATTTATTTCATGCTGTCTTTCCGTACATTTTCAATATTCCAAAACTCATAGGAATTTCGAATTGGAAAACTTTGAAAGGGTACTATTGACTAGTATTACATATGTAGATATGTATGTATGTATATAATATTTGCTGTGTTGCACGTACATATATCGCATCTGCATGCCAGGAACAAAGAAGGATGAATGTTTCAGCTGAGCGATTCACATGAATTCATCCGTGCATGAACATGCTCCCATGTGAAATTTACTCCTGACCAACGGCAATGTCTTAAATGAAACACTGTAATGAGAAATGGATAACTTACGACTATTAATTGTGTACTAGAGAATATGTTTCGGTACAATACAGTGTATAAAATTTAAATTTCTATAGCATGCAAATTTCTAAACCATTGTTAACTGCAGTTGGTCAGTAACTCTTAAATTAAACGGATTACTTTGTTCCGAAAATACTTTTACTGGATTAATCAAAATATCCATTTTATAAAATTATAATATTATTCGAGTATTACGAACTAACTATCAGAATAGTCATATAAATACTGACCAATCGATATGTCAATATACTCGATACAGTCCAAGTGTTCACTCTGGTTTGTTCATGAGCATACTAGTTTGTTCATACATTATATATGTGACAGTGATTTCAAATTGGCAGTGAAAGTATACTTTCACTGGCGTTTTAGGGAATGTATTCGGTTTTACATGGACTATTTTCAATTCTGTTCACCCAAGTTTAAGATCTTCAATGATATTATTGCAGAATTCACGCCCATTATCAATAGGTTAACAACGATGATGGATAACCATGGTCTCGATGAAAAACGGAGTTGAATGGTCAATTATATAGATTTAGAGGCTAGCAATAATGGACAAGTGTGGTCTATTACACGTATAAGTAGAATATACATATGTATGTATACGATATAGAGAGGTAAATTGGATTATAAATCTATTGTCTGATATGATATCACTCACTGAGCTGGCGAAAGTATACTTATATTATATTAGTGAAAGTATATATATATATATATATATATATATATATATATATATATATATATATATATATATATATATATATATATTTATATATATATATGTGTGCTTTTTACAGTTCAAGAATTCACTCCGGTTCGTTCATAAACATGGTAGTTTGTTCATACACGAACTGTTGGTTTTAGTTTAAGTGCTAACAGTCAAAAGCTATCTTCAAAAAAAAAAAGTTTTTTAAAAACCTCTTCTATAATTTGTATATAAAATTATTATTTTGAATAAAAACACCAATATTTTTTTTACTATCGCCATCTATGTTTAAAACTAACAAACAAACGTCAACCGTAAACGTCAAATAGAATGTCGGCGGGCAAATTACAAACGCGTCTTACGCGATATATTTGCACCATCGTAATGGCGGAGGCTCCATTTACTTATATTGATGACTAAAATGAGCAATATGACAAAGTATGAAAACGATCGGATAAGAGATAAAAATGACCACTAACACGAAAGCTATGTGAAACGTAAAGGAGGTATGTAAAAATAGACTCATCAGGTGTTGCATGAAATTTTTGAACTGTCAAACCTTTGAGATGTTAAGCCGCCAAGTATTTAAATGGGAAATTCTATGGAAACTGCATTGCAATATTGTTATAATTCCAACTCAGGGTAAGTATACATATATAGGTACATACAGGATGAGACAAACTATTGAGAAAACTTATGCCTGGTAGTACATATGTGCATGAACAAACTATTTCGATTGTCAATTTGCTATTTTGTGTACACTAAAGCTGGACAGATTGGTTCGTGTATTAACAAACTAGTATGTTCATGAACGAACAAAATGTACACTTGGACTGTAACAGATATATTACATATATTTATATTTACATATAACTGACCATTTAAATATAGATCAAACGTTTTATTAATTTATTTATTATCTGATTATTATATTCATTAAAAAAGTCAATTATTTTTTAATTAATTGTTGATGTCTTTTCAGTGGATTTCTTTTCTTTTCTGACTACATTGAAGTTTATCAATTTATTAATTTAGTAAATCTCAGGGATAGTATAGCACATATTAGATTAACTGAAAATATTTGCTAAGTGAAACACTTTACGAATAAGAATTACGGAAAACGGTTAAGGTCAAGACGCTTAAAGCTCAATTATGATATCGGAAACAGAAAAAGAAATAAATGAACCACTCGGATATTTTCCTCGTGAGTAGTTTTATAAGTAAATTCGTGACTAGGAAACAAAAGACAACATACTGCGTAAAAGAAAATAGCTCTCAAGCATTCTACATATTAGACATATCTGTGGAGCGGATATAAAATACCGAAAATGATCACACAAGGTTTTCCCGACAGAATTCGAATTCAATAAGACGTGACCAGCAAATCGAGACTGCTGATTTAAAATAAAATAAATACATACATATATATCAATGTATATATACATATACATACGTATAGCTGAACATAGGGTGTTTTGAGTTATTACCCGTTTTCGATATTACCGGTCTCGGGTGTCCATTATCGCATTAAATATGCGCCATTATTCGCAACGCGCGTACATTTAACGGAAAAGACCATAATAATCAGATATTGGCACGCTTTAAAATTTCCTAAACGAACGTTGTATACATACGAATCGGAGACACGACGACTTAATCCCAAGTCCCCCTAATTTGTAAGGTCGAATGTGACCCTTTCACCTGTTTAAGTTATTGTCACGCAACAAGGGTCGACGCGTTATTATAAAATATGTATTAAGCAAAATTGAAATGCTTCGCCAGCAGTTTTGCACACGTACTTCAATCGTAAATTGTATCGATTTGGCATTGTCTGTTGACTGTCCGCTATTAATTTCCGCCAAGGAGACGTATATATTTTGTTCGCGGAAATTTTGTGGGCTGAAGATTTTCCATTCATAAAAATTTACCCAGTCATTGTTTGGCGAGTTTGATTGAAAAGATCCCAACCTTTTTTTTGGAACATCACAAAGCTATAACGAATAACAGCTATGAAGACATAAAGCTAAGATTTTATTTTATTTTTTAATAAAATTACAAGTGAAATTTTCCGTGAAAAATACAGTTATATCCAATCCTGATGTATGTATGCAGTGATGACGTATGGATGTGAAACTTGGACATTTAATGCCAAGTTGCTACACAAAGTGCAATGTACTAAAATAAGTATGGAATGTTGTATGCTTGGCATAACGAGGAAAGGAATACGTGGTGAAAAGTATGACAAGGGTTGTGGATATAGTGGATAGAGTGAAAATATTGAAATGTTAATAGGCGGGCCACGTGGCTAGAAAAATGGATGAAAGGTGGACAAAAGAAATGCTAGAATGGTACCCGAGAGAATTCAAAAGGGTAAAAGGAAGACTGCAGGGAAGATGGGTAGACGAAATTAGGAAAATGTGTGGAGTGAGATGGATGAGAGTTGCGCAAAACACGAATGGAAGCGTGTTGGAGAGGTCTTCATCCAGCAGTGAATGTCGAATGGCTGTAGATGATGATGTACGTATATATATATATATATATATATTTTTTAGCCTCCACATATTATACATATAATACAAGATTCCTTCAATATTTCATTCGAATTCTACTGTTGCATGAAAATATCTGTGTTCTATGTTGTGTGTAATTTGAGGTATGTTTCATACATCATATAAATATGTATTGTACATATATCATCATCAACTACATGATCTGGTGAACCGCATTCAATTCTACTCAATCTGTGCGAGTAGACTGGGGGATAATTTATTCGACTTATTGGAAATGAAACCGAATTGCCTCTATATAAATTATTCCCAAAGCTATAAACGAAGAGCAAGAAAAATCCGAAGGAACTCTATTATCGTGGAGAGGGTTTTTTCTGAACGTCTTAAATAAAATACATCTATCGTATATAGCTTGATTGAAATAAATTTATTTAAAGTATAATGAAACTTTTTTTGAGAGTGGAATAGTAGGAGAAAGGTAGACGATACTTGTGCTCGTTTTATGCCCCATCGCAGGCATAAATGTCATGTTTGCGAGGGTCTCACGTAAGGGATGTCAGACCAAATATCTGTAGCGATGAAGAAAACGTGAAATGTTTTTGACAATTCATTCTCATAAGATGCTGAAAAAATATGACAATGTCAAATGTTAACAGAAAAAAGAACGTTATCCGTAAAAAAGAGGCATCGAAATTCAAGTTTGGTCAATTTATAAAATTTGATGATGGCGAAACAGTAGACAATTTGAGATCTCAATCTAAGGAGATTTTCTTTCCATAATTATATCGAAACTTTTAACTTGAGTTTCTACAGGATATCTATTATATGTAATATTCAATACTATTTAAATTTAGTCAAATTGATAAAGATTTCATCTTATTTTTAATAGAATATAAGAAAACCTTAGATAAAGCTAAACATAATTCTCAAAAAATACATACATATGTATATAATCATATAGGCGGAATTTTGTTTTCGAGATTAATTATAAAACATTCCTTATGAATAATATCATTTTGTGTACATTCAATTTCGAAAGCTTTTTTCCAATTGGAAAGAAATTCTTGAAAAAAAATCCACTAGCCACTGAGCAAGAACGCCAAGCGTCCATTTAAAAATGTGTTTTAAAGTTAAAATAATCCAAAATCTGCGTGGTTAATTATTGCGATTAGCTACAAAAATCATTTTATTGTGTACGAACCATTGATGTATAATACACTAGATCCGCCCTCACGTCTTATACTGGTCTCCCTTTTGGCACATGCAAAATACATGGCGCATGCCCAGTTTCTCTTAGTAGGTAGGTAGGTACCGCTGCGTCGTAGGGAAAAAAAACATTTTTTTCCCAACTTCCCCGCTAGTTAAACCCCCCGCACCCCTCAGTTAGTGAAGACAAGATCTCCGACTAAAATCACACGTCAGGGCCCATCTTTGTGTATTATACATCAATGGTACGAACAATATGAAATATGTGCAAGAAATGAAAAAAATAGCAGCTTAAGCAGAGGTGTTATAAGAAAGTTGGATATCATTCTCAAACTGACCGTTGGGTGCAGCGTACTGAATTCCCCACCTCCCCGCGAAAATCATTTCTCATTTCTGTTGATATTGATCAATTTTTTTAATTTCGTAATGACATAATTTAAATCATAGAGGTTTTGATGGGGAATACATATACATAAAATATGAATACCCTGCATTCAGTATATTTGGAGAAATAAAATATAAGTCTTAGGTCACTCGCTATCCATCACGGTGCGGCTAGTGTTAATAAAAGCTGTGCAGTGAAACGTAAATATGAATTAACTTTAAAATTCCATACATTTAAATGGTATCAAATTCAAGACTTAAAAATCCCATAATTTTATATAACAAGTATATTAAATCAAAGTTTGACCACTTCTGTATTCTATGTTCATTCTATATTGTTCAGTTTGATATCATATTAAAGATGAGAAAATTTTATGGACAGTCCGGATTATTATGCATGGAAATGCATAAATACATAGACGGAAATTCTAGCGCGCTATATGGGAAAAGATAAGTTTTAATGGAATGTTCATGTCTTATAAGCCAGCTCTGGCTCTGACTACGTTCGTGAGACTTTTATTTACAGTTAATAATTTTCTCAAGGTTTTAAAATTGTTTTTTGCAACTCGGTGTTGGTATCGCAAACGGATTTTCCTCTTTGTCTGCCGACTTTAAATTAGAGAAAATATTTTTCTTATTAGGCTCGTCGGCTTATGAGGCTTCAGAGGCTCTTTATCTCCAAGGTGGTAATTTATTGGATAATGTTATACGAAATAGCTCGCCCGGCGGTGAAAACGCTTGACAGCCCAAAGATTTACGGGTCAACTCTGGATGCTGGGGGAGGGCTTGTAAATGTGCGCACATTAATAACTCACACACACACACACTATCCGAACATGAACGAGAACAACAATAAAACAACGATGTACCCCCTGCCCCCCCCCTTTTCCTAACAATACACACAATACATGCAAATAAATTAAAAAATGACAAAATAGAGGATTAAAATCGAGAGCAAAGTCAACGCAAACGATGCGACATGTCAAAGGAAAAGTAAAACAAGAGATACAATTCATTTTCTATATACGTATGTATGTACACTATTTGAAAAATTTGATTGATGTACAATAAAAATTTATGTACAATTCATAGATGTCTCGTTAATTTGCGAGTTTTTTCAGTGTCTCGCAATTCAACGACTTATAATAAAAATGCTGTATTTGTATTTGTAATTGGCCAGGAAGGCGCATTGGGATTTACCTGTAAGGCCTTCCTGGTATATATATAAAATAAAATAAAAAAATAAAAAATAAAATGCACATACATACGTATGTCGCTATGTATGTATGACATGTAACACAGAATTTGATCCAAATAATATTGCACTTCTGCCTAAGTTGTTTGATGTCATTGGTGTATTAATTTGACAGATGGATTCTTTGTATTTAACATATACAATGGAATAATTCAATTATTTGACGCCATGAAGTGCAATTTCAATGGAAATTCATAGAATTTCAATGATGTAAAGTGCTCTCCTCGTTATTATTAAAATTGGTAAAGGAAATTCATACAAGCTCATTCATATGCATATGTATTGATCACGAAGAGCATAGAACGGGTATGAATCGATACTCATTGTTTTTTTCACATAAAATGCACACATATTTATTTATTTATTACAATTTTGCCATAGTGATGTTACAGAGTAGTTTCAAGTCATCAATATGGCTAAAAAAAAGAAAAAAAAGGATACACTGAGAAGAAAATATAATAAAACATTAAAAATTTAGCAAAAATATAAAACAAATACAATAATAGAACATGTTACGATCTAAAATTAAACAGATCAGCATTTAGATCAAAACAAATCCAAGTTAATAGAAATCTGGTTGGGGAGCTTACTGCTCCTAGCAACAGACGACGAAACCATTAAATATGTTGGATTATATTCAGAAATAAAGCATAGTCATAAGCCAATTTACAAATTGATCATATTTTCATACCATTGTTTTAAAAATGTGTGTTAAGAATTTTTTATTGAATAACTATACTAAATATTTCAAATTTATAATGTTTATATAGAGCAAACTTTTTTTGAATTAAATGAAGCATTAAGGGCAGACATGTTCCTCTTGAATGTTAAACATGATCGATTTCGTTAGCTTTGAGCCCTTATTCCGACGTTTTCAGCATAATAATGAAGCTTTCTGAATATTTAAGGTCTGCAGAAAAATCTGATCGAATTAAACGAGTCGTGTAAAACAATACGATCCGTTGTTTTTTTTCTTCTCAACTTTTAGTTTCATAACTTGGGGCTGGTAATGAACGCTTTGTTGGCAATTTACCAGCAACTCTGAGCTACCACAACAACGTTATTCATTTGTATGCCAGATGGCCTTCCAGCGAGGAGCTAATCTAAGCGATAGTAACACGATATTTTTTCGTCTATTTATACCCTTCTTTTCGCCTAGCTAGCCCTCATTACTTTCTACCGTAACATGGGGACGAATTCGATTAAGTTTTTAGCGCGTTGTTTACGTCCCTTCTCGGGGAAAACAAAAGAAAAAGGAAGCGGATTCGCGAGGGCGATCTCATTTTCAGAGTGAAATTATGAAAGTTTGCAAAAATTGAACGTCGCTTTAATAAATTAATAAATTAATTTAAGCGTTTAATATCCTAATGGAACCCAATTAGAGGACAAAATGTTGGCTTTGGCCTGAGTTATATTTTTTGTTTTAGAGGTGTTTAAAAGGGTTATTTAAAGCAATTCTAGAAATCCTTGGGTGCGTTTGTTGTGATCCTTTAGGAACATTTTTTTAATAAAAGCGGCATAAATCTAATTAAGAAGTCGCGAAACGGCGAAATCCCTCGCGCTTCCAGACCCTTTTTCACGGTTAACGCGACAAAACCGACGAGTTTTTTTTAACGGTTTAGTCCCCATAAAATTTATCGTCCACAAAAAGCACATACAGCCGTTTTTGTTTGTTCAGTTCGTACAATAAAAAGAAAGTTTTCCCAACTTTACTGTTGATAAAGTCGGAATTAAACAAGGGACCAAGCTGACAGCACTTGATCTTATAAACGATCCACACGTGATGTGGATTTTTTCATGGCTGTAAAGTTGAAGTTTTCTTAAAAAATAATCTAATCTTGTTTATTTTCAAGGAAAAGTCAGTATTTATTTTACAAGTTGATGTGACTATTTTTAAACATATTATTAAAGATTCAAGGCTTTAAGAGGTTGGTGTGATTGTAATTTTTTAACAAATAATATTTAAAAATATATATATTCAACAAAATATCTAAATATGTATTTTAAATGACTTCACAAATTTATTTTAATGCAAATCTAGATGGAGTTCTTCAGTTTCGAATTTCTTAAGACAGTGACATATGTATGTACATATGGGCTCTAAAAGATTCACTACCACTGTCTATTCATTATGTCTGAATAGAACAATGTGGACTAAGGTGAAAAGTTTTTCATAATCTTGAATTTTTTTTCATACGTGAACAAATAAAGAGAGAGACCACAAGTTTTGCCTATTTTTAAAATAGTTGTCTCTACTAGAGAAGGTGACTTAGTAATAACATCAACAGACAAGTGAAATTTGTAGCATTTTCAGTGTTCTATTATGTAACATATTTTCTACTTATAATTTGTATATATACGAATCAGTCAACTAGTCACACACACTTTTAAAATATGATTAAGTTTGTAGCGCTGAAATACATATGTATATACATAAGTGTATATTGTATATGTACCAAATTCGAATTTCATGGAAATAAGAAAAACATCCAAATCTCAAGAGACGATGTGGTTATATATCTACATTGGAATCAAAACCATTCCCAGAATCCAGCATGTCAAGTGAAATCCCTGCGAAACAATGTATCAACGCAATGCGAGTTTTTTTGCAAATGCGAGCATTTGTAGATAAAACACAGATTTTTACAGTTTGAAGTATCATACCATGTTGCTAGTTTGATTGGCATATTGTATAAACTATAAATATTAAAGTTCATTACTGATCATTTAATTAACTTTCTTGCAAAAGCTTCCAAGCGACAATGCCTGTACCTAAAAGTTTCCATTGCTTTCATTCAGATAATGAACCGAACACACTCGTTTATTCAAATATTCGACGAAATTCGCCTTTTCGAGTGCTTCAACACGCAAACGAAGGCGGCTGTTCTAAAATTGAATTTGTTCTTGAAGTCCTTTTAAACACAAGAAATTTGCAAGTTTTCGCGCAATTGACAAGGTTGACTGAATTTGAAAAGCGCACGAATTAGAAAATTAGCTACATTCCGTACGTGTTATTATAAATTTTATTTTGTTACATTTATTTAATATTAGGTAGTAATTGAGCTGTTATATTTGAAAGTGGAGGAAGTTTCTAAAAAGCACTATTTTCTTTTACTTCATTCACAAATTGTTATCACTTCTTTTAATTCGATATGTCCAGA
The DNA here is from genome assembly GCF_051622035.1 of Arctopsyche grandis. Taxonomy (NCBI): domain Eukaryota; kingdom Metazoa; phylum Arthropoda; class Insecta; order Trichoptera; family Hydropsychidae; genus Arctopsyche; species Arctopsyche grandis. The sequence continues at coordinate 26,089,238 of NC_135357.1, forward strand.
ATCTCGGAAAATCAGAATACACGTATTACAGGCCACCAGTATTTTTAAATAATGTAAAATGCATTATATTTTATGCTTTGCGGGATATTTCTCGAAATTAAAAAAATGAACTTACGCCAATTTTAAATATAACGGCTCAATTATAAACTTAGTAAATAATTCGCCACACATTGAAGTATCAGTTATACAGATTACGATAGCAGCTTTGCATTACAATACTGATATGATACTTGTTGCTGCAAACATATGTACATACATATGTGTTGTATATATTATTTGTATGTATTTGTCGCTCTTTATGTTATTTTGTACCTATATATTCTTCAAGGACATATAAAATTCCCATTTGATCATAAACATAAAGTATATAGACGCGTTTATTATGCAAAGTAGTATCATTGAATTTCAAACAGCGTGAGTTGACAAAATTGTATCTCTTCCGGTTTTATCCGATGCGATCAAAGTTCCACACAATTTACCGACAAAATTGAGACACTCAACCGACGAAACTAAACTCCCTAAAAGCGTCTAGCGTCTAGTCTCGGCATATCTATCCATCTATATGTGTACATTCTGTATATATATTATATAATGCTTCGGTTTTTATATCGCCGTTTTACTTGCTCGTTATTTTCCCGTCGGTCGAAGATTGTCTTCGACGGAAGCTAAAGGTCGTGCGGATCAAATCCTTCGACCTTGGCCTTTTTCTTTTGTGCGAAATGAGAAATCGCTCGAAAGTCTTAGTACAATATGTATGTACGTATACTGGATGACTATTTCGACTATGGAAGTTAATTGGCCGAAATTATCGACGGTTCTGCGAAATTCCCGATCCGTTCATGTCTGATTGCGAATTATCGCCGTGAACTATGCGAACTATTCGGTCGGAACGCTGCGGTGCAGAGTCCATTAATTACCCGCGTCTCCCCTTTTCTTCTAAAAACCATCAATTTTAAGCTTTCGACGGCAACTGACGATGATGGCAATTGACGGCTGGACAAAAAAGCGTGCAAGAAATAATATTCAGAACCTTTTAATCCCCGCTTTTAATAAATCAATCAAGACAATCTCCCCCGCACAAAAAAATGCAATATCAAATACATACGTATAATATAACGCTTCCAGCTTCTAAATAATTAATTAATAAGTCGAAATAATTTTAACGGGAAAATCAATTCATTGGGTTTAATGTTATTTGTTCCGACCTAATTTAATTGTTTGCAAGTACTCGTATACAAATATTGATTCAAAATATATATACGCCATATGCTGTAAAAGGTAAAACAATACAATCAATTTTCATTTGAACTGTTCAATGTTCAACATTATCATTTTGATGTCATTCCGTATATATTTAATATGTGGAAGTACATATATACGTTTAAAAATAAAGGCTAATTTTACTAATTTAAAGCGAATTACTTACTGCCCTTTAGGTAAAAGGTTAACGTATGTTGATGAAAATTTTCCTAAAAAAATATGTCAATGGAATCACAACACGACTATGAAATACGTTATACACGAATATAACGCGATTTTCTTTATTGTTAGAAAGCATAAGCTAAGTTCAGATCTGAAAATCCCTTTTGGAGAAAGTCTGAAATGGCCACCAGTAGTGAAATATTTAGGAGTAATTAGGAGAATGAGATAGAAAATATTGAATCACCAGGTGAATTTATGTCTTTGAACGTCCTGTTGGTTTTTAGGATCGACAAATATGTCGTATTTTGAAATTATTAAATTCTTAACTTGCACTATATATGTACATATGTACATACATATATGTATATAATTTTTGATCTCAAACAACAAACTTAATTAAAATTTGATAAGTTTATGAAGATTGTGCTCATAGGCCTTATTACCCTACCACAGTATTATAAGGCCTATAATTTTTCTTTTTAAAAATATTTGATTTTGCTATTATTTATGATTTATGGGATATTTATTTATTTATATAATTTAGCTATCTAGCTAATATTATTTAATTTTATTTTAGTAAACAATATTATTTTTTATTTTATGTTTACCAAGAAATCCTAATATGTAAACCTCAATGCGCCTTCCTGGCCAATTACAAACAATGCAGCATTTTTTTTATTACATAAATCACCGAATTTCAAGTTGCTGAAAAACTCGAAACTAAATATTAATTAATTAATACATAGAGACATCTATGGATTTGAAATTGGACGTAAATTTTATTATACATATATAAATCATATTCAGATAGTGGTGACATATTTAGTAGGATGGCTTTTGCCAATTTGATGGAGGAACCGTTTCAATAACGAAAATAAATAATAAATCGACAAACTCATATAAATAGGAAACGATTGATTGAGTCAAAAATATCCAAGCGACCTCTCGGTGCTTAACATAAAGGCAACCACCGAGCCATGCTGCTGTCCATATATCATCATCATCATCACCTACAGCCATTCGCCATCCACATGAAGGCCTCTCCAACACGCTTCCATTCGTCTCCGTTTTGCGCAACTCTCATCCGTCTCACTCGATACATTTTCCTTATTTCATCTACCCATCTTCCCTGCGGTCTTCCTTTTACCCCTTTGCATTCTTTCGGGTACCATTCTAGCATTTATTTTGTCCACCTTTCATCCATTCTTCTAGCCGCGTGGCCCGTCCATTGCCATTTCAATCTCCTCACTCTATCCACTATATCCACAACCCTTGTAATACTTCTCACCCACCTTTACCGTTTCCTGTCTTTCCTCGTTATGCTATGATGCAAAAGGGCCTTTTTAAAAAAAGCAATTGAACAAAAAAGTCTTTTGTAACGTGTCAGAGACCACTCGCAGCTACCCTTTATGTGCGCTACAGAATTTCAAAAACTGAAGAGAGAGCCGCTGAAAAAACGATTTCCGCTTTTTGCGCGCTCTCTTTATACTGTTGCAATTTTTTGCACGAGCTGGCTCGCGTTGCATTGGCGCGGATAGAATCTGTCGGAATCGGTGATAAACGGTGTGGCCATTAATTGTTCTCCGCGTTGGTTTCGGCCGCAGCGCGCTCTACCGGAATGTCACTGCAAACATTCAATATGGCGATGTCAGTTGATGTTGTAAAGCGACCGGATACCGAGCAATTGTCGCCGCCTCGGTGAATACGGCGAATTATCGCAACCGAGCGTAAGCCTCTTTCGGGCCGTTTACGCTTCCGACAATCAATCTGGCTGTACGGGGAGTGATGCTGCCTCGACTTTCATGATATTACATATATAAAAATTAATAATATAAAAAAAAAGTTTTTTAAAAACATACCTCTTGTATAATTTGTATATAAAATTATTATTTTGAAAAAAAAAACACCAATATTTTTTTTTTACTACCGCCATCTATGTATAAAATTAATGACTACCAACTGTCACCGAGATTAAAAATCTTCTGAAATGCTTCTTATACGATATTTTATCTCTATCATAATGGCGGAGGCTCCATTTACTTATATTGATGACCAAAATGAGCAATATGGCAAAGTATTAGAACGATCGGATAAGATGTAAACTTTTTCCTGAATTGTAATCGTAAGTGACACGTAAAGGAGGTATGTAAAAACATTTCTTTTATTTTTATTTCATACCAGGAAGGCATTACAGGTAAACCCCAATGCACCTTCCTGGCCAATTACAAACAATACAGCATTTTTTATTATATAAGTCGCTAAATTATGAGACACTGACTTAAACTCGATAATTGACGAGACATGTATGAATTGTACATACATTTTATTGTAATATTTACATTAATCATACTCTAATAGTGGTGACATAGTGGGTAGGAAGGATTTTTAGCCAATTTTTAATCGGGAATCGTTTCAACAATGAAATCAGAGAAAATTGGCAAACTCTGATAGGAAACGATCGACCAGGAGTCACAAATCCTGGTCTGACCAGCAGAATTACAGATATACTCAGAAAAATTCTTTTCAATCGAGGTCAGCTCAAGGGATCGAACCCGGCGCCTCTCAGTGTTAAGCAGAAGCTTAACGACCGAGCCACGCTGCTGGCTATTTTATTTTAACCATATCGTTGATTTCAAAATAAAATTGTTTGATGACATTTAAATTTATACTATTCACTTAGTTAGGATTGCCAGCCGTTCCTATAACACTGTTCGACACGAAAAAAGGTTCAGATACGAGATATGACTTTTCTTATATATGTAGATCTATGCCTAGTAAACACGAATCTGGTAATAAAAAATGTTATATTGGTAATAAAAAATGAATCTGGTATAAAAAAATGGTATACATGTAATTTTGAAAGAGAATATATGTTCGTTTGTTCGTGACAGTCAATTTAATAAAAAAAAAACAAATGAATATTCAAATAAATTTAATACAATGTTTACTATTAGATTAGTGATGTTTAAGCGGTTTATATTACAAATACCGAGCGAAGCCGAGTAAAACCACTAGTTATCTATAAAAATGATAATAAAATGTATTTGAAAGATGTAATTGCATAATTTGAGACTTTGAAATCGAGTAAAAAGAACATTTAAATTACATTTGTGTGCTAATTACCAATTTAATTTTAATAACAAAAATACTAAAGGGGGCTTTTTTCTTAAATTTGCATGCGGGCGCAATTTTTCTAGTTACGCCACTGCTCTGTAGCATTATATTTTAAATGACAAATATAATGCAACAATTGAAATAACGTTAAGATGAAAGAAAAACTACATACATATGTTTCCAAAAGAAGCATATTATTTAAATAACCAATTATTTTCCGAGTATTAAGGTTATCTGAATGGAATGTCGTTTGAATGAATTCAATAAAAACTCATCAACTATCAAGAAACATCTCAAAAAGACTTATATCACAATGATAAAATTTCTAACACAGAACATGAGGGCATGTGCTAGACAATACGCAGTATGTATAACGATGACGTCAAGGGAAAATTTTGTATAAATACCTACATCGTAGTATTTTACAAAATTTGTATTCACAATGTAGATACATACATACATATATACATACATACCTATGTAGATACACACAATCCTATTATATTTACAATATCCATTGATGTGGAAAACGATGCAAACTACAATATAATCTCAAACACAAAGGCAGCGACTAAGCAGGAATTGCGCGTCCACTATAATCCGATTTTATTCGCCATAACCGCATCTCGTATAACGTTGATAGTTTTGATTATTGTCTTTGCGCGATGCGGTTATGGCCGCGTTTAGTGGTCGGTTAGGAATCGTAAAAACGAACGGACGGTTTTACGGCCATATTTCAAACCGTACCTGAGACACTTACTGTACAGAGTACATACATATATGTACAATATACATTTACGCCTAGCTATCTCTCGGTATTGAACTTAAAGACAACTAAAACCGGTCGACCGTTCAAGAAATCGCTTTTAAGAGTAGCGATTTTTACAAGGTTTCACTTTTTTTATGTTAGCAACACTGTTGTCACTGCAGAGCCACCGAGCGAATGACCATTTTCCTTCCCATCAATATTTATTATAGATACATTGTATCAATTAAAAACACTCACACAGCGACTTTCTATTCAAAAATCCCCCCCCCCCCCTCCCGATCATAATCGTGAATTCATATCCTTTTGTGGTACAATTGAGGATTATCTGAAGTATTACTAAGATTAGTTTAACGAGTGCACATTAAGGTGTATAGAAAATTACAGTATATGTAAAGTTTAATTAATTTCCAAGTATATTATTTTGTTAAGGAATTTATGTCGACGAAAATTAAATTGGAGTTTATTTTTAAAAATTTCCACCAATTTGGAGCTTATTTTTAAAAAGTCCGTGAACATATTGCTCACGGACAAAATTATACACTATTTATATGTATGTACACTAAACATTAATACGAGAAAAACGTACAAGAATTCAATTAAACGAATGAAGACGAAGATCTATACACGTCCTTTGACAGATTGATAAATACAAATTAAATAAGCCAGTCTAATTAAAACTTAATTACTAATAGCAAATTAACATAAAATCTTTCGAATTCTTTGTATTACTAATAAAACAATGATTTTTTTCACTTTCTATATTACGAATTATTAGTGGGCGTGATTTTTCTTCTTCTTTTGATTACACTAAATTAAAAGTTTTGATCTATGCGGGAATTGTCGAATATACACTTCTTTAATCTGAGGGGCGGGAAGGAAGTGAAGGAGCGGCAAACCAAAATGGCCGAATGGGTCCTAACTCGCAGGATGGAGACTGAAACTCAACCATGTTGTAGAGCTGCTACAGTCTTTATAATTATTTCTTACAGTGAATTGTGAATGTTTTTCATAATCAATAGCATTACGTAATATTAGAGTATATTCAATGTACGATCGATTCATCAAAGATATGAGTTTGTTATTTATTAAATTTCTATTAGACTTGCCTTATCTTATATGTATTTATTATTTTATCACAGTACGTTTAAAAATGTTCGTCACCACACGTTTTATTGAATTCTTGTTCATTTTGTTACGTTAAAAAGGAAGTTTTCGAGTGTATGAACATTACCTCGTGTAATAATTTTGTGCGTATGCATCATGTCTAAACGTTTTGTCCGTAACCATTTAGCCAGTAGCATGGCTCGGTGGTTGCGTGTATGTTAAGCACCGAGAGGTTGCCGGGGTCGATCACGTGTTAATTTCTAACGATGTTGGTCACACTTGGATATTTGTAACTCCAAGTCGATCATTTTCTATCAGAGTTTGTCAATTTATATGATTTCATTGTTGAAACGGTTCCTCCATCAAATTGGAAAAAACAATTCTACCCACTATGTCACCACTATCTCAATTTTATTTATGTATAAGTTTTAATCAATCGATGTCTCTATGAATTAAAAAATAGTTAATCAGCATCTTAATATTCAGCGATTTATGTAATAAAAATGCTGCAATTTTTGTAATTGGCCAAGAGGGTGCATTGGGGTTTACCTGTTAGGTCTTCCTGGTAAAAATGTAAAAAAATTCTATGTAAAAATAAATAAATAAATAAATTTAGTCGCATTATCATATTGTCGTGGAACTTGATACAACTGATGAAAATAAATCTGTGAGACTAATCAATATCAAAAAGTCAAGCAACAGTATATGTTTTCTTCCAAAAAATGCACACAATAACACAATGATAGCTCACGTCTATATATCCTCCAATTAAGAATCCCCACATATAATATACACATATAACCAGCAGCATATACTAGTGGTTAGCATATCTTGCTATGGTCAGTGTGGTTATGAGTTCGAGTCACACTGGTTGCTGCTGGCCAGATCTTGGTTTGTAACCAGATCGGTCGTTTCCTATCCGAGTTTGCCAATTTTCCTGAGTTTCATTGAAACGATTCCTGCAAAATTGGCTTTCCCTCCCCATTTCTCTCGCAAAATCTTGAGCTATTATGTTATATCTCAAGGTTTGCCGGGTTTCTCTCCATGCATGTCTCTGTGGATGATTGTTGTGTAAAAATTCGTATTGTTGTATAACTGTTTGTTGATCGTATTGTATACGATGTTTGCAATGCACTTTGCTATGTTTGACCATAGATGTCATGTATAATTTCGAATTATGTAATAATTATGTATACAATTTGGTGTGTTTCTTCATATATGTATATAGTACAATCGTCGCATTGGAGCGATATGTAAGGACGAGTGTACATACATAGATTGATTGATTGGATAAAATAAAATAAAAAAAATATGTATACCCTCAATACTCGATTCATCGTTGTTTTCATCTGAGCACGTTATACACAATATGTACCTACATATTTACTATTTGTTTTTTATACATATCTATGTACATCCTATTGTTTGTTGATTTTTCAATAAATAAAATAAAATAAAATATGTATATGTATACTGTAAACGCTGACAGAGAATAGAAAATCGTCTAGTGTATGTATACCAAGTTTATGAGTGCACTGCACGAAAGCTTTATCCCTCCATTTAACTCTACATTGCTATTTACCACTCTGCATACGATTACCGACTGTAAAGCTTCGCTCGCCTAAATAAAGCTCTCTCTTTCAGAACAATTGTTCTCAACAGATATTCCATCTTGGTTCACTTGTTGCGCAATATTACTTTTACACTCGACACCCATTCGTAAAAAAAAATCGTACAAAATACGGTACACTACCGAAAAAGTTGAATGTGATTCCACTGGAGGGGTTCATTACATTGCTGGTGCACATTGAGCAGAAGTTTCCATGAAAATTTTGCGCAAAAAACAAGCAATGAGAAGATTCGTTTCCACTGCACTACTATCATCTTTCACCGGCTTGCATTCACCTTTCTTCATTTTCAAGCTTTTCATGGTTCACATTTTGATATATTACTCATAGAGATGTGAACAAAATGGAGCTTCTCTCACGTTTTAATTTTTTTCATAGAAATCAAGTATAATATACATATACAATATCTACTATATAAAACACTAAAGTTTGTTCGTATATGTATGTATGTATTTATGTATCTTGTACCATCGTACTACGTATTTTTCGTCAACTAAAACACTAAAGTTTGTTCGTATATGTACATATGTATTTATGTATTTATGTACCTACGTATTTTTCGTCAACAGTCTATTGTTCTGACGTCATTGAACAAATAATTCGATTTTTTTCCGATTCAAAGGATTCGAAGTTCCCGGGGGCGTAGGCACCGAGGGCGAACCCCTATGGCTTCACCCCCCAGGGGGCACAGACGCCGAAAGTGGAGCCCAAGGGGGCGCAGACCCCGGGTGTGTACATATAATTTTTACTTTATCTATATACGTAGTAACAATAGATGAAGTTTTGTGATCATGCGAAAATTCGAACTCGTTTATAAGAGACTTACTATATAAGTTTGTTTGTTCGTGACAGTCAATTTAATAAAAAAAAAAACAAAATAGTATTCAAATAAAATTGTATAAAATAAAACTATTCAAATAAATTTAATAAAATGTTTACTATTAGATTAGTCATGTTTAAGCGGTTTATATTACAAATACCGAGCGAAGCCGAGTAAAACCGCTAGTTATCTATACAAACGATAATAAAATGTATTTGAAGGATGAAATTGCATAATTTGCGACTTTGAAAGCGAGTAAAAAGAACATTTAAATTACAAAAAAAACAAAAGAGTATTCAAATCAATTTATATAAAATAAAACTATTCAAATAAATTTAATAAAATGTTTACTATTAGATTAGTCATGTTTAAGCGGTTTATATTACATATACCGAGTGAAGCCGGGTAATCAAGCTAGTATAGGTATAAAACAGTTCAAAAGAAATGTTTTAAAATAGAGACAAGTTTTTCAACATGTAGTGCGAGTTATAAGCGGTCTTTTTTCGCAGGAAAATTTTATAAAAGTTTTTTTCTAAATAAATATGCAGACGATCGTGACCGGGTAAGATTTATATTACAATAACGGACGTCTCGTAAATTATAATGTGACTTTTATTAAAAAAATTTGAATTTACCACACTTGCGATGGGAAAAAATTAATTAAAGTATCAAGTTCACGTTGAATAGAGTGATAATTAAACGATAACTTTTTTAATATGAGATTTTTTTGTTTGCGCTTAACTTAAAACTTTGAATGGAGGTGGCGGGAGGAGAGGTTAAAGCTTTCATCGACAGGAGGTCTCGATTACACGTCGTTAGAAACGGCGTGTACTTAGTTCTGAAAGATTCCGCAATCGCTGAAAATGTCTGGCAGACGGACGGGGAGCATTCATGAAAGCTTTTGAATGCGAATTATCATTGGAATTTTCGCTCGAAAGCTTTGTGTGGCACGTTCCAACGTTGTGAACATTTTGAGATAGCTTTCGCGGTCAATCTTGTAACGGTGGGCTGTTTTGCGTTGACGAGCTTTCGCGCGAGTGCGTGTTTGATCATTTATGCAGGTGGGTCGAATTTCATTTACAGAATCGGATTTCGGGAGAAATAGATGTTGCGGGTGTGCTTTTATTAGAAAGTATTAAATTAAAATATATACATATGTATAAAATTTATAGCAAATATATACATACATACATACATACATACATACACTACAAACACATCTACAAATCCTTAAGTTTTATTTGTTTGATTTTATACTCTACGTAAATACATATGTATTTAGTTACTAAAACTTTCAAATATAGAGGTACTTACGTCCCATTTTAAGTATGAATAGCTATTTATTTTTATTTAAATTAATTGTTAACAAACAAACTTTGTGAATAATACTGGTTTAAAAAACTTTGTGAATAATACGAGTGAAACAAACTGAGTCCGTTAATTTGGTTACTCGGAACTTGTCTCGTTACTTTTATTTTATTTTGTACAAGTAAAAATTTATTTCAGTAAATCATATAATATCGCTATTCTGTCTGTCTAAGATAACGCTCGCCATACTATAATATTCGTTTCGATTCGGCACACATTGTATGTATGTCACAGCTAAACCTCTAAATCCAATAACAAAAGAAAAAAAAATTATATATATACTATTTGCTACCAATATTTCCTCTAGGCAGAGAATTTACTGCCATGTATTGGCAATTTATTAAATTAATTAATTTTTCTATTGGTGTTTTATATTGTATTCATGTAGGTAGGTAGGTAGTTTTTACCTTTTTTTATATTAAACAATTAAATATTATATATTTAAAAGTTATTTGAAAAAAATTCGACCGCGTGCGGATTGAACCGACAATTTTTTTTTTAGTATTAAATATGCCAACACTCATGCGATGATATGTCATCGGGTACAACACTAGCAAGTAATAATAATATAAGAAAACAGTATCAATAGAAAAAAAATAAAGAAAACAATAAGATGCCTTTTAAAGATAAACAATAAGATGCCACAATGGTCTGTTTAGAATAAAATAAATAAATAAATAAAGTAAAAACACAATATATGTATGTACATAATAACGCTACAAGTAACGTCCGAGTGACTCGGTTTGAGTTAACTCGTATCATAACCCGATATAAAAAACGCCAGGACAATTGCTGTCACAGGGAAGAGTAAATTTAGTTGAATATAATTTTATTTTAGGCAATGAAAATTTGTCTTTATAAATATGATCAATGAAACATACTCTGATATTTTCCCTTAATAACAAAAATAACTATTTTCAATAAAACATCGAAGAGTAAAAGTACTTTCAAAGTAATAATATTTTGTAGTTTCATTTCAGAACAATCAATTCTACGAATTGCTTTCACATGTAAAAATATTTTTTTAAACGTACATATGTATAAGCATTTATCAAAATCTTAATACTACCAATAAAATATACAAATATGTACATCTACATATGTATATACCTTATTGAAAGGGGATAAATGGGTAAAGAGAAAGGTCTAGGAGTTTTTGGGTACTTTCTTATTATGGTGGAACTACAGTTTGCGAATTTCATTACGGTGGACTATATTGGATTAGTCAGGATGGGAATTCAATGTTATTATCGACGAATAAACAGAATTAGGCAAGGCTCGCTGACCCAGACTGGATACTACATACATACATAGATGTAATTCTTATGGAATTCCTGCGGTCGAAACTCATGAAAAAACCATATAGTCGGCCAGCAGTAGACGAAAGAGGCTGTATAGTGAGGACTTGCGCCCATATCTCAACGATTTATGTGTGTAAGTTGACTTTATTATCCATCTACAATACCCTTTTTAGATACGTTTGACGCCTCGATAATAAAATTAGCGTCAACCTTTCACCCGATTGCCAAATAACATTTTGTTCCCCGGAAAATCCTATAAAACGTCTTCATCTCATGTTTTCCATCTCCCATTGCCGTATTGTTCTTAGAAATATTTTATTTTTCGCTTGCAAATAAAGTTGTTTATACGAAGGGAATTCCAAAGCTTTCGGTAATATATCAGCAGTAAATAAAATGGGGCTCGTACTAAACATAAGGTATGCGAAATGGGACAACAGACGCGCAAATAAATGACGTTATTTATATGCAGTGCAATATTGCGATTATTGTGGTGTTTTCTATTTATTTTTTTATAATATAATATTATGTACATACATACATATAACGAAGGTTGGCAATACTCATTTCAGAAATACTATCGATGTTTCTCTGATTGTCTCAACATACTAAATTATCAATTATTCAAATAAGAATTATCTCATCTAATCTATAATTTGGAAAGAGACTTTGTATGTAAATATCCTTGGTCGTCGTCGTCGTCGTCTTCGTCGTCTTCGTCGTCGTCGTCGTCGTCCGTAGATCGGTGACGTCATCGAACACGTGATTCGATTTTTTTTTTTTTCGATCCATGGGCGCCGATTTGTTTTTTTCGATTCAATGGATTCACCCCCGCGGGGGCGCAAAGCGAGTAGTTTCATGGGGCCCCGCCAGGGGCGCCACAAGGGGCGCAGCCCCGTGGGGCCCCAGCCTCATGGGGCGCAGCCCCATGGGGCTCAAAAGGGGGCGCCACGAGGGGCGCAGCCCCGTGGGGCCCAGCCTCATGGGGCGCAGCCCCATGGGGCTCAAAAGGGGGCGCCACGAGGGGCGCAGCCCCGTGGGGCCCCGGGGGGGCCCAGCCTCATGGGGCGCAGCCCCATGGGGCTCAAAAGGGGGCGCCACAAGGGGCGCAGCCCCGTGGGGCCCAGCCTCATGGGGCGCAGCCCCATGGGGCTCAAAAGGGGGCGCCACAAGGGGCGCAGCCCCGTGGGGCCCCGGGGGGGCCCAGCCTCATGGGGCGCAGCCCCATGGGGCTCAAAAGGGGGCGCCACATGGGGCTCAAAAGGGGGCGCCACAAGGGGCGCAGCCCCGTGGGGCCCCGGGGGGGCCCAGCCTCATGGGGCGCAGCCCCATGGGGCTCAAAAGGGGGCGCCACATGGGGCGCAGCCCCGTGGGGCCCCGAAGGGGGCCCGGGGGGCCCAGCCTCATGGGGCGCAGCCCCATGGGGCTCAAAAGGGGGCGCCACAAGGGGCGCAGCCCCGTGGGGCCCCGGGGGGGCCCAGCCTCATGGGGCGCAGCCCCATGGGGCTCAAAAGGGGGCGCCTAGCCTCATGGGGCTCAAAAGGGGGCGCCACAAGGGGCGCAGCCCCGTGGGGCCCCGAAGGGGGCCCGGGGGGCCCAGCCTCATGGGGCGCAAGCCCTAATAGGCATTAACTAAGGGGGGCGAAGCCCTAGACGGCAATTAATCATGGGGGCGCGGAGGGGCGAAGCCCTAAAAGGCATTAACTAAGGGGGGCGAAGCCCTAAACGGCAATTAATCTTGGGGGCGCGGGGGGCGAAGCCCTAAAAGGCATTAACTAGGGGGGGCGAAGCCCTAGACGGCATTTAATCATGGGGGTGCGGAGGGGCGAAGCCCTAAAAGGCATTAACTAAGGGGGGCGAAGCCCGAAACGGCAATTAATCTTGGGGGCGCGGGGGGCGAAGCCCTAAACGGCATTAACTAAGGGGGGCGAAGCCCTAGACGGCTTTGAATCATGGGGGCGCGGAGGGGCGAAGCCCTAAAAGGCAACTGATCATGGGGGCGAAGCCCTAAACGGCAATTGCTCATGGGGCGTGGAGGGGCGAAGCCCTAGAAGGCAAAGGCTCAGGGGGGTGCCGAGGGCGAAGCCCTAGAAGGCAAAAAAAAAAAAAAGATTTTTTTTTTTTATTTTTTTAAATTTTTTTTTTGATTTTTTTTTTATTTTTTTTTTGATTTTTTTTTTTATTTTTTTTTAATTTTTTTTTTATTATTTTTTTTAATTTTTTAATTTTTTTTTTTTTTTTTAATTAAATTAGATTAGTCATGTTTAAGCGGTTTATATTATAAACACTGAGCGAAGCCGGGTAATACAGCTAATACATGGGGCGCAGCCCCATGGGGCTCAAAAGGGGGCGCCACAAGGGGCGCAGCCCCGTGGGGCCCCGAAGGGGGCCCGGGGGGCCCAGCCTCATGGGGCTCAAAAGGGGGCGCCACAAGGGGCGCAGCCCCGTGGGGCCCCGAAGGGGGCCCGGGGGGCCCAGCCTCATGGGGCGCAAGCCCTAATAGGCATTAACTAAGGGGGGCGAAGCCCTAGACGGCAATTAATCATGGGGGCGCGGAGGGGCGAAGCCCTAAAAGGCAACTGATCATGGGGGCGAAGCCTTAGACGGCATTTAATCATGGGGGCGCGGAGGGGCGAAGCCCTAAAAGGCATTAACTAAGGGGGGCGAAGCCCTAAACGGCAATTAATCTTGGGGGCGCGGGGGGCGAAGCCCTAAAAGGCAACTGATCATGGGGGCGAAGCCTTAGACGGCATTTAATCATGGGGGCGCGGAGGGGCGAAGCCCTAAAAGGCATTAACTAAGGGGGGCGAAGCCCTAAACGGCAATTAATCTTGGGGGCGTGGGGGGCGAAGCCCTAAAAGGCAACTGATCATGGGAGCGAAGCCTTAGACGGCATTTAATCATGGGGGCGCGGAGGGGCGAAGCCCTAAAAGGCATTAACTAAGGGGGGCGAAGCCCTAAACGGCAATTAATCTTGGGGGCGCGGGGGGCGAAGCCCTAAAAGGCATTAACTAAGGGGGGCGAAGCCCTAGACGGCATTTAATCATGGGGGTGCGGAGGGGCGAAGCCCTAAAAGGCATTAACTCAGGGGGGCGAAGCCCTAAACGGCAATTAATCTTTGGAGCGCGGGGGGCGGAGCCCTAAAAGGCATTAACTTAGGGGGGCGAAGCCTTAGACGGCATTTAATCATGGGGGCGCGGAGGGGCGAAGCCCTTAAAGGCATTAACTAAGGGGGGCGAAGCCCTAAACGGCAATTAATCTTGGGGGCGTGGGGGGCGAAGCCCTAAAAGGCAACTGATCATGAGGGCGAAGCCTTAGACGGCATTTAATCATGGGGGCGCGGAGGGGCGAAGCCCTAAAAGGCATTAACTAAGGGGGGCGAAGCCCTAAACGGCAATTAATCTTGGGGGCGCGGGGGGCGAAGCCCTAAAAGGCATTTACTAAGGGGGGCGAAGCCCTAGACGGCATTTAATCATGGGGGTGCGGAGGGGCGAAGCCCTAAAAGGCATTAACTCAGGGGGGCGAAGCCCTAAACGGCAATTAATCTTTGGAGCGCGGGGGGCGGAGCCCTAAAAGGCATTAACTTAGGGGGGCGAAGCCTTAGACGGCATTTAATCATGGGGGCGCGGAGGGGCGAAGCCCTAAAAGGCATTAACTAAGGGGGGCGAAGCCCTAGACGGCATTTAATCATGGGGATGCGGAGGGGCGAAGCCCTAAAAGGCATTAACTAAGGGGGGCGAAGCCCTAAACGGCAATTAACCTTTGGGGCGCGGGGGGCGAAGCCCTAAAAGGCATTAACTTAGGGGGGCGAAGCCCTAGACGGCTTTTAATCATGGGGGCGCGGAGGGGCGAAGCCCTAAAAGGCAACTGATCATGGGGGCGAAGCCCTAAACGGCAATTGCTCATGGGGCGTGGAGGGGCGAAGCCCTAGAAGGCAAAAAAAAATTTTGATTTTTTTTTTTTGATTTTTTTAAAAAATTTTTTTGATTTTTTTTTTATTTTTTTTTTGATTTTTTTTTATTTTTTTTTTTGATTTTTTTTTTATTTTTTTTTTATTTTTTTTTTAAATTTTTAAATTTATTTTAAATTTTTTTTTTTTTTAATTAAATTAGCTTAGTCATGTTTAAGCGGTTTATATTATAAACACTGAGCGAAGCCGGGTAATACAGCTAGTCTAATCTATAATTTGGAAAGAGACTTTGTATGTAAATATCCTTGGTCGTCGTCGTCGTCGTCTTCGTCGTCTTCGTCGTCTTCGTCCGTAGATCGGTGACGTCATCGAACACGTGATTCGATTTTTTTTTTTTTTCGATCCATGGGCGCCGATTTTTTTTTTCGTTTCAATGGATTCACCCCCGCGGGGGCGCAAGGCGAGTAGCTTCATGGGGCCCCGCCAGGGGCGCCACAAGGGGCGCAGCCCCGTGGGGCCCCAGCCTCATGGGGCGCAGCCCCATGGGGATCAAAAGGGGGCGCCACAAGGGGCGCAGCCCCGTGGGGCCCAGCCTCATGGGGCGCAGCCCCATGGGGCTCAAAAGGGGGTGCCACAAGGGGCGCAGCCCCGTGAAGCCCCGAAGGGGGCGCGGGGGGCCCAGCCTCATGGGGCGCAGCCCCATGGGGCTCAAAAGGGGGCGCCACAAGGGGCGCAGCCCCGTGGGGCCCCGAAGGGGGCCCGGGGGGCCCAGCCTCATGGGGCGCAGCCCCATGAGGCTCAAAAGGGGGCGCCACAAGGGGCGCAGCCCCGTGGGGCCCCGAAGGGGGCCCGGGGGGCCCAGCCTCATGGGGCGCAGCCCCATGGGGCTCAAAAGGGGGCGCCACAAGGGGCGCAGCCCCGTGGGGCCCCGAAGGGGGCCCGGGGGGCTCAGCCTCATGGGGCGCAGCCCCATGGGGCTCAAAAGGGGGTGCCACAAGGGGCGCAGCCCCGTGAGGCCCCGAAGGGGGCGCGGGGGGCCCAGCCTCATGGGGCGCAGCCCCATGGGGCTCAAAAAGGGGCGCCACAAGGGGCGCAGCCCCGTGGGGCCCCGAAGGGGGCCCGGGGGGCTCAGCCTCATGGGGCGCAGCCCCATGGGGCTCAAAAGGGGGTGCAGCCCCGTGGGGCCCCGAAGGGGGCCCGGGGGGCCCAGCCTCATGGGGCGCAGCCCCATGGGGCTCAAAAGGGGGCGCCACAAGGGGCGCAGCCCCGTGGGGCCCCGAAGGGGGCCCGGGGGGCCCAGCCTCATGGGGCGCAGCCCCATGGGGCTCAAAAGGGGGCGCCACAAGGGGCGCAGCCCCGTGGAGCCCCGAAGGGGGCCCGGGGGGCCCAGCCTCATGGGGCGCAGCCCCATGGGGCTCAAAAGGGGGCGCCACAAGGGGCGCAGCCCCGTGGGGCCCAGCCTCATGGGGCGCAAGCCCTAATAGGCATTAACTAAGGGGGGCGAAGCCCTAGACGGCAATTAATCATGGGGGCGCGGAGGGGCGAAGCCCTAAAAGGCAACTGATCATGGGGGCGAAGCCTTAGACGGCATTTAATCATGGGGGCGCGGAGGGGCGAAGCCCTAAAAGGCATTAACTAAGGGGGGCGAAGCCCTAAACGGCAATTAATCTTGGGGGCGCGGGGGGCGAAGCCCTAAAAGGCAACTGATCATGGGGGCGAAGCCTTAGACGGCATTTAATCATGGGGGCGCGGAGGGGCGAAGCCCTAAAAGGCATTAACTAAGGGGGGCGAAGCCCTAAACGGCAATTAATCTTGGGGGCGCGGGGGGCGAAGCCCTAAAAGGCAACTGATCATGGGGGCGAAGCCTTAGACGGCATTTAATCATGGGGGCGCGGAGGGGCGAAGCCCTAAAAGGCATTAACTAAGGGGGGCGAAGCCCTAAACGGCAATTAATCTTGGGGGCGCGGGGGGCGAAGCCCTAAAAGGCAACTGATCATGGGGGCGAAGCCTTAGACGGCATTTAATCATGGGGGCGCGGAGGGGCGAAGCCCTAAAAGGCATTAACTAAGGGGGGCGAAGCCCTAAACGGCAATTAATCTTGGGGGCGCGGGGGGCGAAGCCCTAAAAGGCAACTGATCATGGGGGCGAAGCCTTAGACGGCATTTAATCATGGGGGCGCGGAGGGGCGAAGCCCTAAAAGGCATTAACTAAGGGGGGCGAAGCCCTAAACGGCAATTAATCTTGGGGGCGTGGGGGGCGAAGCCCTAAAAGGCAACTGATCATGGGAGCGAAGCCTTAGACGGCATTTAATCATGGGGGCGCGGAGGGGCGAAGCCCTAAAAGGCATTAACTAAGGGGGGCGAAGCCCTAAACGGCAATTAATCTTGGGGGCGCGGGGGGCGAAGCCCTAGACGGCATTTAATCATGGGGGTGCGGAGGGGCGAAGCCCTAAAAGGCATTAACTAAG
The DNA here is from genome assembly GCF_051622035.1 of Arctopsyche grandis. Lineage (NCBI taxonomy): Eukaryota > Metazoa > Arthropoda > Insecta > Trichoptera > Hydropsychidae > Arctopsyche > Arctopsyche grandis. Next base: position 26,107,138 of record NC_135357.1, read on the forward strand.
GGGGGCGAAGCCCTAAACGGCAATTGCTCATGGGGCGTGGAGGGGCGAAGCCCTAGAAGGCAAAGGCTCAGGGGGGCGCCGAGGGCGAAGCCCTAGAAGGCAAAAAAAAATTTTGATTTTTTTTTTTGATTTTTTAAAAATTTTTTTTTTTATTTTTTTTTTATTTTTTTTTTATTTTTTTTTTAATTTTTTTTTTGATTTTTTTTTTTATTTTTTTTTTATTTTTTTTTTTAATTTTTAAATTTTTTTTTAATTTTTTTTTTTTTTTAATTAAATTAGCTTAGTCATGTTTAAGCGGTTTATATTATAAACACTGAGCGAAGCCGGGTAATACAGCTAGTACAGAAATAAAGTTGAGTCATCTAGTTGGAGTTAAAATATGAAATTCTATATGATACACACTATAAATAATGACATATTTGGCCAAAAATCAATATATATCGTGTATTACCCTACAAGAAGCTACACGCCAAATTTGAAATTTATATATACATATGAGAGTTAAAACTATAAATATTTATATATTAGAGATAACGAGAACCAATAGAGCAAATTTCATAAAATATAGAGTGAATTATAGGCGTTTAAACAATTAAAATTTTATATCGCCATATCAAGGCGAACAGGTTGGAAGATACGGGACGAACGCTTATTAAACGTCAAGAAGATTTACACAAGCGTTTTAAACGTCAAGAAGTTTAAAACGCGTTGTATACGATATTTTATCTCCAACGTAATGGCATTAACGTGTATTGATGACCAAAATGAGCAATATGGCAAAGTATGAAAACGATCGGATAAGAGATAAAAATGACCACTGACACGAAAGCCATGTGAAACGTAAAGGAGGTATGTAAAAATTCGGATGTGACCAATCCACAAATTTATTTATGTATTTGAAGAATATAAAGATTATAAAAATCAAAATATGATAATGAAACTTATGTACATATGTACACGTTCACACAATCCGGCTATGAGAGCATTTTAGATACAAATTGAGCGCAAATGTAGGGAAACTTACACAAGACAAAAGTTCTACTTCCAGTTGTCCGATTTTGTTCAAAATTTTTTGTTAATTAACATCACTATACATATTATAAAGAAAAATATCAAGAACATAGAAATAATTTAAAAGCTCAAAATAAAATAATGAATTATTGATTTAATAAAATTACTACTTTCAGTTTACGAATTCTAACCAAAAAATTATCAACTCAAAAAATAATAATATAACGTACATTAAGAATATATAATAAGTCAGTACATAAAGAATACAAATGTAAATCTTCAGCTTGATACATTCAGTGGTGTGGAAAAAATTGTATGGTCACAATATTTTTGACTTTTCCAACAGGAAAAAAATATCACTCCCGGTTTATTAAATTAAATTTTTTTTTATCACGATGGAACAAGCATTATTCTTGAATTTTTTCGTGAAGAACACACTTACATAGGGTCGAAAAAAATAATGGTGGAAAAATCGAATAAGTGTTTACCAAATTTTATATACACATATATAATTTGGTATTAAACTAAGGCTTCGAGATATGAAATATAAGTTCAATAAACTAAAAGGTATCATATAATGGTTTTAAACATATCAAAGTTAAATTTATTCGATAATGGACACAATTTCAATGTTATTTTTTTGTATTTTGTATATCATTGAAATTTATTAAACATTTTACGGATTTGGCGGTGTCTCGTAGTATGTATATATCTATATCTGACTCGAAGCTTTTAATCCACATTAGCCCTTTCATCATTTGGACACATTTAATACTAAATTTTAAAAAGAGGAAGAATTAAATACGTGGAATACAAGTAAATACGTATTTTTGTTGTAATAAAATTCAATAATGGAATTTTGCAAAGCGAAAGAAAAATACATCGTTATCTTTAAATAATTTTTTTTTTTTTTTTAGTAGAAATTGTTATCATTTCTATCTCATTCGACCAATCAACAATATATAACACAATGCTTAGTCAGACAAAGCTCACGGAAAGCTTTGATTATTTGTTTTCACTGCTACACAAAATACGTATAAGCGAGAATTCGTTCACAATTTTCATTTCATATCAAGATGTTTATTTTTATTTAGATTGTTTTATCACTTTCAAATTTCACGGACAATGTAATTTTACAAAAATGAGAAATAATTTAAACGTGTTTCCATTTTGATCGAAATTTTATACGATTATGCCTTCTTTATTAAATTTAAATTTATTGAAAAATTAACATTGACGAAATTTTCGGGAATAAGGCACATATTTCACGATTTAGCGATGGTTACGTTCCCGCTTTAGATAAAATGTCATTTCCTTGAAAATCGAGCACTTTATCGCTAGGGGAAATCGGAAAAACAATTTCCCAGACGAAAAATAAAAACATTCGTTCAGACGAATATTCGTCGGATTACCCAACGACTACAACTCTTGTCGTCGCTCTCCGTACGTCTGTCATCATAAATAACACGAAAAAAGAAAAGGTCCCTAATCTCTGGTAATAAGCGGACTATTTTTTAAGGTTATCCGCTTAATGTTTAATTCCGACATAAAAACTTACGGCCAGCACAAAGAGAATACAAAATAAAATGACCGCTTAAAATTCCCACAATCGATAGGGAATTAAGGAGAAAAGTCGACTGGGGTATTAACAACTTTAAACTCTACATATGTACATACATACATACATATTTAAATGCAAATTGCATTCGTAGAAGAATAAATTGCAGGATTATCCAACGGTATTCAAAGTGCAAAACGAAATGTATGAACATTTTTATTTCAAATAATCACAATTACAATATAGAATTAAGCTAAATCTAAATATAAACAAAACTTACTCGTAAAAGCCAAATTAAATACAAAAAACTATTTTTTTATTTCACTAATTGACAAGTAAATTAGATTAATTTTCAACTTCGTTCACTTTAACATTGAATGATTTCAACATACGCGAAAACCGAGTTTTCATTGTTTGTGCGTCTTACCCGAACGTCTTATACGATTACTAAGTCTTTTGTGCTACGGTGAAATTAGATTAAGCTCTACAACATTGATAACAATAACGGTGATGGTGAGCGACGCTAATTTACCCGAGCATTAAGCACTTGCTAACTTGAAATATACATACATAAAGTTTCCAAATACAATTACCGAATATATACCATACTAGTTTGCATACGAAAATTGGGAAGCTGCGGTTTGCTTCGGTTTTATCGCGCTCAAATGCAAGAATTGGCATTAAATTTAGGCCGACAAGCCAATTTCGATGAAATTCAAACGAAAGTGCACAGTCGCCATAGTCCCTGATCGGAGTGCGCAGCCAAGAGCGATTCGGGGAAGAATTGCAGCGAAAAGGTCGAAATTTATGGTCGTGCACGGGTTATCGAGTTCTGACTTAAAACTGGAACATTTTTCAAGTCGAATAAACTCGTTCCAGGCACGAAAAATCAGCGAAAACAGCGGTTAGAATAAAACCGAGATTGCATTCGAACACACACACACATACGTACAAACCGAACTTCAATGTTTGATAGATAGCCATAGTCACGATATAAGAAAAGCGATTAAACTTTTGTCATAATAAATATCGATTAATCGGACAAGACACGCACAAAACAAAAAGTATTTTTATTTATTTACATACATGCATATATACTACTAGTGTTTTTACCCGGCCTCGCTCGGTATTTGTAATATAAACCGCTTAAACATGGCCAATCTAATAGTAAAAATTTTATTATATCTATTTGAATAGTTTTATTTTATTTGAATATTCATTTGTTCGATGAAGTCACGGATTTACGAACCAACAATATACACATACATACTTACAAAGTCTCTTTCGAAATTATATATTAGATGTACATATCAGACAGGCCTAACAGATTAACCCCAATGCGCCTTCCTGGCCAATTATAAACATCGATAAACAATTTATAGAGTAATTTTTACACAGCATCATAGAGACATCTATGGATAAATTTGACAAACTTGATAAATTCAAATTTTTGCAGCATTTTATAAATCGGTGAATTTTAAGATACTGAAAAACTCGAAATATATGGACAGTTTTTCATCATTTTATTAATCAGCAGATTAGAGATGCTGCAAACTTAAATTTTGCGAGAAATAGGACAGGTTTCCCAACTTCTTGGAACCGTTTAAATGAAATCAGATAAATTGGCAAATTCAAATAGGAAACGGTTGACTTCGGAGTCACATATCTAAGCACCACAGCCAGGGATTGAACTCGTGACCACACAATTGAAAGCATTACATGCAATACATTGTTCTATGCTGCTGGTTAATGTATAGTATCGGTCATTTAAAGTGAACAATTTTGAAATAAACCTACATACTCTGGGTTCAGAATATTGCATTACTTAATATTATATAAGTGCGGTCTTAACCCAGGATGAGAAATATTCTTGGGTGAAGACAATTTAGATATTGTAAAACGTTGGATCACCACGTCAATAAAACAATTAAACAAAAAGGTAGTCAACAGATTATCGAGTCATCAAAAAAATATTTTTCAAAGCAGCTTATTTTGATCACAGTACGGGTATTAAGAAATTCATAATATAAATTAATTTCTTTGTAGATAATTTTCATGCCAATTTTTTTATTAAATAATATAAACATATTATTCCGCGTTCATATTCACCAATCTATTTATATTTATAAATTCATTGATGATCAGAATATCCGAAAACAATGCGTGAACAATGAATAATGAGTGAATATAGAATAGTCATTAAAAGTTTTGTATTGAATGGTCCATTATCCAAATAATGATCGAATAAAAATGCATGTGCACAATTAATTGATATTCCCACTACGAATACAATTGAATTGATCGTAATGTATTTTATGCATTTCTGAAAATTTAATTAAACAAAATTTTGATGCAGATAAATTACTATTATTATATTGTACTGGTTATACATACATATGTACATATATAGAATTATACTACTATTATATTATAGTGGTTATACATATGTTGCGGTTTGGTATCGGAAGACAAATGATCTTTCAGAACGAAAGCATATCCGTATTTATGTACACACGTGTACAATTTACATACATTCAGACGATGATGATGATATGCACATTAAAATAAAGCACTAATCTCTACTCACCTCGAAACTAATCTTTCCACTCTGCGTCTGTTTCATTGTGTTGAAGACGTAGTGCGCGTAGTTCGTAGCATCTAAAAATAAATTTAAATTATAATTTATACTATTTAAAATATTTTCTTATATCTATGATATCTATGCATTGTATATTTCGAGGTAAAATCGAAGCCTACGACGATTGTATTGCACAATGGTTCGATCGGGGCTAAATCAATTATTTACCATCGTCATTGAGAAGTGGTTCGCGTCGAACGCACAACAAACTCGATCAAAAGACAAGTTTTATCGTGAATCACAAATTATAAAGCGTAAAAAAATTCAGAATATTTTATATTAATTTTAAATTAGACCTCTGGGCTATGCTTAAGTTTCCTTTAAGTGTAAATCGAATTTGCTTATCCCAATGTAAGGTTTTGAAGTACAGTTGCGGTCATTCGGATGTGATGTAATCAATTTTAGCCCTCCCTGTTTGCTTTATTTCATTATCAGTTTTAGTAAGACATTAAGGGATACCAAATTAGGTTCATAGTATTTTCTACCAAGCAAAAACTTATATTGGAATTATATTATATATGTACAATATTATATTGTATTACAATACATATATTGAAAGAAAGAAAAATGATCTGATCTGATTTTTGTAGAGTTCAAATATTAAAAAAAAAGTTAATATTGTAAATGGTTGACCATGCAAATTAGTACAAGCCAATAGTAAATCTCGGTAGTTGCGCTAATTATAACCACCGAGGGGTTCCCAAGTTCAAGTTTTGGGTTGACCTTGATTTAGAAGAATTTATTTGGAAGTATTTCTGAAGAATTGGATATTTCTGGTCAGAATTGGATATTTCTGACTCCAAGTCGATCGTTTCCTGTCATACATAGTGTGCCCATTTTTCTGATTCCATTGTTTAAACGGTTCCTCATAAAATTAGCAAAACTATTCTACCCACTAAGTCACTACTATTTGAATACAAAATTTGTAATCGATACATCTGATAAAGTTTAATACCATCGGTATCGCTCAGGGGCAACCCGTAATAGCATCATGGAAAAATATAAATTTATCAAATAAATAAAAATCACAGACTTTTGTTTAATTTTATTAAGTACATATGTATGTAAAAGTCACTATAAGCATATACAAAAGAGACACTACCGAATATTAATTCTATCCGTTGAATTATTTGCGACTTTATGTACAAATGTTATGCAATAGTTAATTCATTTTCACTCAAAATCACTTTAAATACACAAGTTTATATGCTAATAACACTGTTCGACACGAAAAATGGTTCAGTGACGAGATATGACTTTTCTTATAGATCTATGCCCAGTAAACACGAATCTGGTAATAAAAAATGTTGATTGGCTCGAGATTCAGAGATATACATATATATATATACATATATATATATATATATATATATATATATATATATATATATATATATATATATATATATATCCCTATTAATTCAATTCAGATTCGTGTAAATACGAGTAAACACTAGTACAAGCTTTTTGCTCGTAATTTTACCGATTTAAAGTTCAGCACACTTCCAATTAACCCTTTTAAACGAAAACAAAAAATAGTGTGGTCAGAACACTATCTCAATAAACATTTTTCAATAGAAAAAACTCAATATAAAATAGTATTAACAGTGGGAAAAAATCCCAAGTGAAAATACGTACTTTTGACTTTTGATTTGAACTGGATGACTACTTAGAGAGATTTGAATGCTGAAAAGTACTACAAATGGAAGATAAAATACCCGACTATAGATTTCAATATTCATTTTGAACAGGAAATTGACAGATTTTGAGACATCACGCGAACAACACCAAGATATAGAAAAATCGCGCGATTTATAAAACACATATATCTCCGAATCTGTAGCCAATCAACATTTTTATTACCAGATTCGTGTTCATTGGGCATAATTCTATAAGAAAAGTCATATCTCGTCTCTGAACCAAAAAAAAGTCGATATTTGTCGAACAGTGTAATTATCATGCAATAGCGAATAGCAAAAAAGAGTGAAAAAGAAAATTTGAAATTGTTCATTCGCTATACTGTGATCACAGCGTGTATTCACTAAACTTTTTGATCTTGGGTATAATATACAAATAATTAAATTAGTATGGGATAATCTGACTAACCTCCTTGCGGGAAGAACTGGGAGAATATATGCTTGAAACTGTCCTCATCCACCATTCCAGTGGGACATTCCTGAAACAACGATACAAATTAGATTATTACTCCAACCCTTTGAGTGTCACGGATCAGTGGCAAATATTCAGAAAATCTCAACGACGAGTGTGTATGTATATCTTTGTCCAACAATTCACATAAGTGAATATCATAGATTCGAGAAAGTATGTACATACATATTAACATATCAAGAGCACGTGTTATATACGAGTCGATCAATTACGAACAATTAATGAATATCGCATGTATTATGACCTCGTTGTATTGATTTTTATATTAAGGAATGTGTGTAAAATTGTTTCGAGTACAATGTAATATGCCAGATCTCACAATGTTCTTCGTTTGGAAATTTAAACAGCACACATCATCATCATTTGAATGAGAAAAAATGTTTTTATCAGTTTAATTCATAGAATAAATATTACTAATTTTCAAAAATTATTACTATTCAGATAAAACATCTTCAAAGTCTCATTCTTGTCGTTTCCTATATTATTCATACACATTTTTATAAGTTTTGCAATAATCATTAGAGAATAGGGAAGTGTTGATTTCTTGGCAATGGCTTGGTGATAAAAAGTTATCTGATATTGATAATGACACCAAAACAACCAAATACATAATTATACATACATTTGTATATATGTATGGTTCTAACACGCTACATTCCCATTAAGAAATTTCCATTTGTCGCAATTGATACTTGTATACATACATAGATAATATTACATATATGTATATGTATATTGGTACCTAGTGGTATTGTATTTGATTACGGTTTATTTGTGCGGAGTGATCGAAAAAAAATACCGTAATCGAATACAAACTACCAATTTTAATGCAAACGTTGTGTTATTTATTATATAATCAATTAAAAAAATATTGACGTTGAAAATTCTGTTCTCATTGTTATACAATCATTTTTTAATTTGCATGGTTTAATTATTTATGGACTGAATGAAATAAAAAAAAGTACACATATCTATGTACATAAGGTACATCAATACTGAAAAATGTTAGATAAAATTTCAAACTAAAAATAAAAGCAACATGTCTGCATACGGCAAAGCTCTCAGTTATCGGCAATGTCACGTTTCTGTATCTGTTTTATGATGCTACGTTTGCATTCTATTTGTTTTTATTGTACAAAACTAAAACAAAGCGTGCAATATCACCTGAAAAGGGTTTCAATAGAAGAGAGAATCACACGCATAAAAAATATGTATTTATGGTGAAAAATATTTTTTTTATGGTTTGAAATCTATGCAGATTTAGCACGCTGCCTTCACGTATTTCACCAATATTATTGGGCAAATACATATACATGTGTAAAGCGTATCGGAGACAAACAAACATATGTGTCTATCGGAACTGTATTAAGAACCAATAATTTTAGAAGAAAAATTGTTCATTTCACCTTCACAAAGCTCTGCAGTTTTTTGGACACGGCAAGGATAGGTAAAAACAGCCAAAGGAAATTCGTAATGATGGAGAAATAAGGAAAAGGGAAAACAAGATTTTCGGTTGAAAACACGTTGGAAAACGGTCACAAGAAGCTCTTTTATGACAGCTATTCAAAAAACCAAAACTTACAAATTATAGGGTATTTAGTTACGACAAATGGGTACTCAAAAGGACAAATGAAAAAAAATTTCATTTGCTCAGCTCATGGGATCGAACCCGGCACCTCTCGACTTTAAACAAAAGCTTAACGACCGAGCTATGCTGCTGGCTATGTTGTGTATGTTGCTGGTAAATATTGTTGCGTAGGGGTGGGTGGAGGATCCAAGTAAAAGGCCAACAGTCGTATCACAGCATTTATTGATGATTAAGGAGATACACGCACTGTCAGTGCTCAGTCCAGAATGACATGATATCGCCTACGTACCGCCTTATAAGGGGTAGATCTCTCAGGACGTCTAATCTGTTTACCTACTGTATAGTCACGTATTCGGATATGTATTCCCACGGTATGAGAAGTGCAATCATTGTTTAGCTTTCATGCACTTAGCTTGTCGCTAATCCTTAAAACCACTTACCCCGGTCACACGGTCTCTCAGGACACTACCCGGCCTAATCCGATCGCAATTACTCGGCGGCTCTGTTTAGTATACGTTACAATATTATACATATTTACTTAGAAAAAATGTAGTAAAAAGGTTGAGAACTGTTGCTTTCAGAGACTCGACTTATAAGGGGTAGATCTTGACTGCAAATTGTAACTAACCGAATTTTTCAGCGCACTGAACGAAAACTAATGACCAAGATGTAGCCAAACACTCAGTGACGTTAACAAATGATCAGCACGTATCAGTTGGTACAGTGCAGGGCCGTACCGAGAGCTTTCGACCGGCTTAACGTGCACCAGGCGGACATGTGTCCGAGGCGCCTATATATGTACATACATATGTATGTATGTAACTCCTTTACAAGCAAACTGACATACCAGTTCGAAAATCCAACACGATACCTGGCTACGTTGCCAACGTTTTATTTTTATTATCTCGGATTATGGGGATTGAATAATAAAATGGTCGAACGATTTGAGAAATTTCACTGGTCATTGATTTCCGACTTAAGCTTTGGCGTTGAAGTGAAAAAATGGGGAGTGCGTGAGCGGCACACCGAGCAGAAATAGGGTTAAAAAGAGAGATTTATGCTCATGTCGTTTCGCGCCTTTTTAAGCGAATTTTAAAATTTACGGCGATCGTTTGGTTAAAAGCTCATTAGTGCAAGCGGAAAATAAACGAACGAAAATAATCATCAAGGACGATGTACATATCTGTATTTAATTGGCGAAAAAGAGGCCAATTTTATAATGAATATGTTTAATTTATTATTAATCATAAGAAACCACATTCGTGATGCTATAAGTTTATTAAATACGTCAGAGTAAATAAGCGGAAAACTATCGGCCGAGAGAAAATGTGTGCGCGAAATATTCGAGTCAATATCGAATAAGCTGCTTATTTATATAATACCTCAACGTTTATTACATTTACGACGAAAATGTTTATCGATATATTTTGAGCAAAATCATTATTTGTCTTTCATATTATACATATGAATATACGTACATATTCGATTACGGTGAATATATGTATATAAGAGAGGTGAATATGAATATAAGAGAGGTTCCCGGGTTCAAGCCCTAGGTTGAACATCATTAAAGAATATTTATTTGAAGTATTTCACATATATAATATTTGTAATTCACAAATTGTTGTCACTTATTTTAATTCGATATGTCCAGAATCTCGGAAAAACAGAATTAATGTATTACATGCCACCAGTATTTTAAAATTTTGTTTAACGCAAAATATTATATTTAATGATTTAATGAAAAGTGGATTTAAGCCACTTTGAAATATAACGGCTCAAGTACAAGTTTAATGCCTTAGTTAAACCCGCAATGGCATCATGGTAGAATATAAATTCATTGACATATGTATGTATGTATGCTTAAAAGCCTTAAACGGTGCTTGAATTATTTAATAGCATTTTAACTATTTATCATATCATTGAATAGAGCTAAATGACGATTTTAACAATAATAACAGCGAGCAATAAAAAATCACATATTTTACTTAACGGAACGGAGACTAATCAATCTGTACTCTCACTGATTAATTTGAATAAACTCCGCATTTTTTTAAATGCTCATATCTCACAAACGAGAGAAAACAAACAAAATCATTGTCATATTCGAACTCAGTGGGTTGATTAGTCTCCGCTCCGATATTTTTTTTTGTTGCTCAGTGAAATTAATTGTTTTCGGGACTTAAGGTGAAAACACACTGAAAGGAACGGTCCGACACGTCTTCGCCGCTTTCAGTCAATGAAAGGCGTTCCTAGTTCATTGTTAATTCGTACGATCGTATTATGTCGACAAGTTTCTCCTACATTTCTTCAAATATGGGATTCACCGTTATCGATCACTATCAAGCCTATGTCAATAGAACAAAGACAATATATCAACAAAAACACTGCAGGGAGTAATTTTTGGGACTGCGTGCTTCAGGTGAGCTTGGGTTTTTTTGCATGTTCAAAATTATATAAAAAAGACGTGCCGCGTGCCTTTCAGCGTGTTTTCACCCTTACAGTCAGTCCGCAGTATTGCATTAAAGTTATTCGGTGCAATGTATGGAGTCTAGAAACATGTATGAAGTCATTAGTAATTATTGTTAGCTCTAATGGTGGATGGAGCTACTCCACCGATTATTTGATTATTATTATTTATAATGATTATCATTATACTATATTATCATATATTATATTTATTTATTTAATCATTCATTTGTATTATGTATCTACATATAGTATGTATGTATATTTTTATCTAGACGATGAAGATTGCACTATTCTCCTTATCGTCTGGAATACGGTACGATGGTATAACCACCACTCACTTCAGAATAATCTGATCTACCCTGTGTACTTTCTTATAAAGAACAAGTTGCACAGCATAGCTTCCCCGATCCATTAATGTCTATGCATGTAGTCTGCCCTGGTGAGTCAAACACACTCGCCTGGGTTTATGAGAACTCCAGCGTATCCTTTATTCGGGCACTTACTGAGTCCCGTTAGTCTAATCCGGGGATCTCTATTGTTCACCCACGAATGCACTTAGACAGTGGATACTCTCTTTCATGTTCCCACATTACATTAGTAATGTTGTTCACAAAGCAATGGTGGCAACGATTCTGAAATAAACGATTTTTTATAAAAAGCGCATCTACATATTTTCACATACATATATACAAATATACCAGGAAGGCTTAACATGTAAACCCCAAATGCGCCTTCCTGGTCCACATAATTATTACATAGATACATGTAAATCTAAATATCTGACATCTATGGTCAGTATACATATATTACAAACATCGTATTAATACGATAAATAACGATGAATAACTTTCATGTAACAATACGAATTTTTATATTCGATAAACAACCACAGAGACATCTATGGTAAGCAATATGGCGAAACCTAAGATATAATAATAACTAAAGGTTCGCAACAGAAAATTGGGAAGGAAACGCCAATTTTACAGGAATCATTTCAGAAAAATTGGCAAATTCTAATAATAAACGATCGACCTAGACAAATCAAGGTCTGGCCAACAACGTGACTTAGCGGGGAATCGAACTCGAAACATCAATTACGAAATAATTCAACATTCACCACTAGACCACGCTGCTGGTTAATATATAGAATTTTAATTTTAATAAGTTATTAAAATCCACTTCAGTCCTAATAATTCATTAAATACAATTTTTATTGTTTTTTTCATAATTTTAATATTCCAATAACACACTTTGTACGCAGACACCTCAAAGTCCTAATTATAAATCAACTTAATCCAATGGCGCGTATCAGTTGTAAATAATTTATTCGAGCGAATGTGACGCTCCGTAATAACGATTTCACGGCAAGGGTGTGCGGCCGCCCCTGCTAAGCCTACCACTTTAATTGAATACGTCAGGGTGGGAGAGGGGGGGACAACCCTTACGCCCTTAGACCACCAATACTACCTCCCTCTCTGTACAGAGCCAACTCATGATACCGGCAACCATAATCGTATGCATTGACCGCGTCAAATCGGATCAAATACAACCGCGCCGCCGTATTATTATTTACCCTAATTTCCCCCGAGAATTAATTCTGCCTTTCCGGGCGAGACTTGACTTATTCCACATCCGAATTTCCCGCGAAAATAAAAATAATAAACTCCGCGGGCGCACTTTACTCGCAACGGATGGGAAGTAAACGGTCGTTAACGAGCCGTTGGAAAAGACATACGCACACGCGTATACAATGGCGTGAAAATCTTGTAGACGTGCGCTGGGAAATCTGTACAAAATTTCCATGCGAGACGTGAATAGTTTTGTTCGCCGAGTTGGAAATTCGCCGACGTGCGATGGTGAAAATGGATGGTGGCCCAAGTAAAGGCGATGAAAAAATAAGTGAGGTCGTAAAATTCGAACAAAATGCAAGAAAGCCCCCACCAAACTGCTTTTAGAAGAAAAGTTTCACTTATAAAATACGCGAAAAAGTATTCTTTCCGCAAACCTTTTCTCCACTCAATTCAAAATTGCTCTTAATTAAAACGTATTTTGCGTAATACATATATAAAGAGAAAATTTATTATTATGCTCTCCATTTAATCCCCTTTATTAAGTTTCCATAATATGATACATTTTTAATGTATTAGGCTTGCGAGAGACGACCGGCATTGCTCGGATTAAGTATTCCAAAAATATCTCAAGCTTTCATTATTGCTACTACTGAAAATATCATTACCGATAGTACTGGTATCTATCGGTATTGATTTATTTAAGTAATTAGTGCAATAAAATTCAATTTATCATCAATTGTAGGTTAATCATTAATTATTATGATGAATTAATTTCTTAATCTAATAATAATAATCTAATATATACCTAGCCAGAAGTTTGGCTTAGTGGTAGCGTATATATTTAGCACCACTGAGGTCAAAGGTTCGAGTCCTCGCCACTGCTGGTTAGATTTGGGGGTTTTGTGACTCCAAATCGATCGTTTATCTATCAGAGTTTGCCAATTTTATCTTGAATATAGCTGAAATGGTTCCTAAAAATTGGTATTAGATCTAATCCTGTTGTCACAAAATCTGCCTGTGTATAATTTGTAATAATTATACACAGTAATCAGAAATCTATAGATATCTTTATAGACGTCTCTATAATTTCGTATTTATTATATGTATAAAAATTGTATACAAAAAAAAAATCTAAAAATAATCCATAGATGTGTCTCTATGGTTATTATTTCTGATTAATTGTTATATGCTATATATTCTGATTGTATACTGTATTTCTGATTTCTGATTGTTTATGTATTCTGTATTTCGTTAACGTACACCCGTCGCATTGGAGCAAATCTGTAATGGCGAGTGTATATTGATTTGTAACAATAAAATAAAATAAAATAAATAAAATATAATTTCGAAAGAGACTTTGTATGCTTGTTTGGTTCGTAGTAAAAAACAAATCAATATTCAAATAAATTTAAAATAAAATACAACTATTAAAATACATTTAATAAAATATTTACTATTAGATTAGCCATGTTTAAACGGTTTATATTGCAAATACCGATCGAAGCCGGGTAAAAACACTAACCAATACAAAATAATGTGCTGAGTCCATCTATACTGCACGAATTTACATAAATATATGCATAGCCTTCTATACAAATGTACATATATTATACATATGTATTCAAGTAATATTGTCATGTGAAAAAAATAGGTTTCCGAAAAATTTGGAAGGCAACGAGGCTTCTCATTGTTAACCGTCAGTTATAAATCAATATACATATGTAGTTTATAAGTATATATTTAGAATTAGTATCCGATATAAATACGATATATTCGGCATACTCAATCATTGATTTTAAATTTATGATACAATTAGCAGCGCCTTTAAATAGCATGTCAAATCGGATATTGGATGTTGACCCATTTTTCGATTAATTCATACTAGCCGATACAACGTTTTCAAAACAGTTCAACCTATGTACATAAAATTTTGGAACTATTTGGTAGTAATACTATTGGTTGAATTTTGACCAAAAACCTGTCGAACCATTTTCTGTAGTATCGGTATTGGAATTCCTAGCTATTTATTGATAGCTTAAAATGAAGGCACCACCAATTATTGGATATAAAAATTATGAAAAAAAATCTCAATATTTTTGTGATAAATTTAAATATGTGGTAGAAAATTTATTTTAAATATGTAAGATGGCTAAAAGAAGCATATCTTATTTCATATTTTTATTACTATACTATATTTTTCAACCGGGGATGATTTTCTTAAGGCACTTAAATAACGTTGAAAGATCAATTTGTTAAATCATGAACACTAAACGACGCTGTAAAAGACTTTTAGTACAGATAAGCCTGTAAATTATTGGCATTTAATATTAATTACAGTCGGTCGAAATTCGCAGTTGGCCAAACAAATTGTAGCTTTTATTTTTAATGGGTGGCCCCAAACTCATACCAACGAGCGCAATTAATTAATCAACTTTACAAATTAATTTAGTTAAGTAAGATACCGTCAAACAATCTTATCGCTATCTCAGAAAGAGCAATATAAATTTAAAGTTGAATATCATAAAAACAATTTATCATTTGAGCAAAGATAAAAAAAAAATAAAAGCAACGTACATATGTATGTATTTATATAATAAATACATACATAATTACATAGAAGCGAAAGAGAATTTAAGAAAGTATTTTTTTCCAAAGATTTTTACAAGATGGAAAACTCTCAAAAACTTTTCATAAACTTGGAAGAAATTATTTGTCATGCCGTCCAGACACTAAGAAAAAGAATCTTAAAATAATCATTCTATTTTTTGCGTATTATTTGCGAATAATTTCTTTATGCCAAAGTTCACTTGGTTCACTATTGAACGCAACACGCTATAAATAAAGGAAAGCATTATAAATCACGTAAAAATAGTGAATAAAAAGTTCTGAATACCTGCAAGTATTAAATTGTAATCGTGTACTGAAATATTACAAAGAAAAATAGAACACTGTACTGTAAATTATTACATATCAACTTCTTTGTTACGATTTTCTTTTACATATGTACGTTGTATATAATATGTCCCCAAACTTTGCATGCACGTTAAAATATTATTTAACGAATTTTGAAGGCTACCGCATGTGTCCTTTTTCCTATTGATTAAATATTCCTTCTATTACGTATACCTATATATGTATGTATAATTTAATGGAGAGATATTTGCTCTTCACAGCCTTTAGCCCTGGATGGACGTTGTCAAAAGACGCGAGTGGCAGGCTTGAAACAAACAATGCATGTTTTATGACGTGCATGCATTCATAATTGAATCCTCATTGTACGGAAATTTCAACGGTCGAGAGAAAATCGTTCTGAATTAATATCTAATTACATTAAATGGATATTAAACACTGTAAATAATTATAATTACACAATTACCAGATCAGTTACGATTGCCCAGTTTACCACGAAACTACTTGTGAAGCGTCTCGGTGATTACAACATTATGTCTATACCCTTCAGGTATAAAAACAGATTACTAAACAGAAACACAATCTATTTTAGATCGTCGCTTTTAAATAGTCTTTAGTTAATATTATGTAAAAAATGTACTATGAGCATTTATACGATTTTTTCCTATTATGCTGAACATTACAAATTAAAATAAGATAATACTATAATAACTAACAAAAGGTTGTTAAACAGAAAATTATCGGTAGATCAGTAGCTAATAAAATGGATATTAGATTGTGAACATAATTTAGTAAAAAAATAAAAAAAACATTTAAAAATCAAAAAAGGAAATTTTATGAAATATAGAGTGGAAAAAGGAAAACTTATAGGCGTTTAAAAAATTGAAATCTGACATGGCGAAAAGTGAGAATAATCTGGATAAACGCTGGATAAACGTCAAGCACTTTTTCGTGGGAGCGTTTTCAAACGCGTCTTACACGATATTTTATCTCTATCGTAATAACGGAGGATCCATTTACTTATATTGATGACCAAAATGAGCAATATGGCAAAGTATGAAAACGATCGGATAAGAGGCAAATTTTTTCCTGAATTGTAAACGTAAAGGAGGTTTGTAAAAAAGAAAAAATTAGATAAAAATGAATAGAGTGATTTAAATGATAATCATTGAATTCTAAAATACAAGAGAATTTTAAAGAAATTAACGTGCGTTGAACTAACAACGTAAGAAAAATGAAAATTTCGAATTGGAAAAGAATAACAGCAGTATAGTATGTTTAGATGTGTAGGTGTACTGAAAAGGTGATGATTGCATTTAAAAGATGTATTTTTTTCGACAAATTATGACCAACCAAAAGACATGAAACAAAATAATATTAAAAGAAAAGTTTAAAAATATTACGAGTATATATATGTGCATATATTTTCTATACCTACTTCGTGTGGGAGAGTAAAAACATATGCACGGTAGCGCCAAATTAAAAGAAAAAGAGATCTTATACACCGGTAATTAAGAAATTTGAGGCAAAAGTGCCCATGCGTAAAAAGCCTCTCTTTACAAACGACAAGCTCATTTTATAATACGAAGAGAAAACATTGTTAAAACGGGATTCAAAGCGATAAGGAGTACTACCTTCCTTTCGTGCCGCGTTAATTATACGCGAAACCTCTTCGTCGAAATTTCCCGAGAATTCTAGAGACGTGATTAATTACGATGTTCAAAAATGATTAAAGCTCGAAAAAAGACGTTTTGAGGGCACCTTTCAACCGAGTCGGAAAGTCGAAAGTTGAAGCAGCCAAAATCGCTACCAGGCTTATTATTTTAAACTTCATCTTATTACAGTGTACAGTGTACTTTCGATTAGCCGAGTGCAGATTATCCGATTTGCAGGCTATCCGTGCTTTAAATTAATTCATTTTTTTCTTTTAATTTAATTTTTTTAATGAGAATACGTAATAATGAGTAGATTTGGAGCATTGGTCGATCAGTGGGATTTTTCCGTTAGATACGTATGTTCAGTTATTTATTTAATTACTTTTTGCATTCAATTATAGTCTCTTACAAACACGCGAAAACTTATGGTCTTATTATAGCTAAATTTTTACGGACTAATATCTAATTCAATCTACTAATTCAAGGTAATCTAATTCAAGGTATCATATCATCAATGAATCGGCTTAACTGTGCTGATCTTCTCGAAACATTTGCTGAGGAAGATGTGTATACTGCATGCTATACACGGAATAGCAAAATCTTGGTCGAAAGTAAATACAATAACACCGGTTTGATGATGGAGAAAGATTCTTCCTAACGTAGAAATAGATTTATCGGGTTGTGAAAAGATGTGGAGATTAATGGAAAATTTTAAATGATTTAAAAATGTTGGATCGGAAAACATCGAGGAGTGGTTTGATCGCGATTCAAATGATCCGGGATTTCAATGCGGAGTGATGCTGATACCGTTTCTATTGTCACCATTGATGTATAATACACTAGATGGGCCCTGATGTGTGATTTTGGTCGGAGATCTTGTCTTCACTAACTGAGGGGTGCGGGGGTTTTAACTAGCGGGGAAGTTGGGAAAAAAAAGGTTTTTTCCCTACGACGCAGCGGTATCTAACTACCTACTGAGAGAAACTGTGCATGCGCCATGTATTTTGTATGCGTCAAGAGGAGACCAGTATAAAGCGTGAGGGCGGATCTAGTGTATTATATGTACATCAATGATTGTCACTCAAACAATAGAAAATATGTTAAAAATTGATCATCCCCGTGTTTCAATTATCCGGTCCCGTACTTCCCAGCATTATCCCGGATAATTGAGAGTACAGTGTATAACAATATGGACTTACAGATAGGGAAAGCTTGACTGGATCAAAAATGGTCATTCTCACGGTTGTTTGTCTTAATCAATTCAACCTGGATCGTAAAGGGTTCAATAAACATTACCTTTTAGGTAAGGAACATTGAAATTATTACTAGGAAATGTTGAACTATCAAATTTAATTAAATTTAAATGAAAGCTACATATAGAGTGCGTGTAGACCTAGCTGGCTTTGTTCGATTTAATTTCAATGAAGTCTGGCAGCTCTATCGGTAAATTGTCTCGTCGTGATCAGCTATCGCCGTCGTGGTTAATGGCCAATAAACGGCCCGTTAAGACCTAATTATTAATTAAAATCAAATTTTACCGCCCCGCTCCGGAAGTGAACCCCATGCCTGGTTTGCATTAGGGATAGATGAGTTTAAAACTCCTGGAATACATTTATAATTATTTTGCTTACGGACTTAAGCTAATGGAATACGAACTAAATATACACACATTGGTTTATAAACATATGAAACCTTTCCCGCATAGTAAAATTTCACGACAAAAAGTTTCATACTGCCCAAGTTTACCATACAACATTTAATGTAATCAAATTAATAAGTGAATGTATGTATCTCTCTATTTAAATATATTTAAATATTTCGTTGAACTTAAAATTTTAAATGCAAATCTGCCTAAAATAAAAGTGTCATCACTTTCATCATTTCTTGCGAAAAGTTTACATTTAAATTACCTGCAGAATAGACTAGTTTTTGGCATATAATTCTTTGATCAAAGTGGTTCAAATCCTACTGGTTTCTGCTGGCCAGACCTTGGATTTGTTGTGACTCCAGGTCGATCGTTTCCTATCAGAGTTTGTTAATTTATCATTGATTTTCATTGAAACGGTTCCAAAAAATTGGCAACCTTATCCATTTTTTCACAAATCTCGGGTTTTCAGCAATCTCGAATTTCACTGAATTGTACAAAACGCTGCGAATTTACAAATTTGACCATACATATATGTCTCTGTGGATTATAATTGATATGTATTTACTTTGTATAATACTAATAATACTAGTGTCAAATGTTTCTGGCCAGGAAGGCGCATTGGGGTTACCTGTTATAGGTCTCCTTGGTATAAATTAAAAGTAAATAAATATATTAATTTCAAAGTGTATTGAATTTATCCGAGCTCTATTTATATTCAACAACGCTAAAATATTGAATTTTTCATACTAACATAGGCTTGATTGTAATCATGGGAAATATGTAAGTATATACTCAAACAGCACGCAATAATAATAATAAAGAAAAAATACACTTCATCCTTTTTCCTCTTTTTCAGTCTCAATGTGACGTACATATGTAGATATTCATACATATGTACAAACAACATATACATATATGAGAGACATTAAAAAATTAGCGATGTTGCATTTGAGAGCTTTTTCGAATAAATTTGCCCATTACGTCAGCGTAATTCAAGTATGAAATATTTCCCTAATTAGCGATGTGTGCTAGAGCTTAACATCGCTGTACGATTATTGTACATAGTATGTATGTATTCAAGTCACAATTACATTACACCACGGTGTTTCAAGCAAAATTAAACAAAATTGTACAAAAACTCGATTCAATTTCAACTCGAACAATGCATGCGATTAGAATAATATACATAAATATGTGAAAATGATAATGGATATGCACACGTTAACTTAATATAATTGAATTTAAATAAGCTTATTCTGTATGTATATGATTAATCATGGTGTAACTATACACAAAACGCCAGAGACGTTTTTTTTTAATTTTTTTTAAATAAATTATTTAAATATATGTATGTATGTACATATTTAGCCAGCAACATAGGTCGGTCGTTAAGCTTCTGATCGTTAAGCTACCGAGAGGCACTGGGTTCGCTCCCATCAGCTGACCTCGTTTGAAAATAATTTTTCTGAGTATATCTGTAGTGCTGCTGGTCAGGTCTGGATATTTGTGACCCCAGGTCGATCGTTTCCTATCAGAGTTTGCCAATTTTCTCTGATTTCATTGTTGAAACGGTTCCCGATTAAAAATTGGCTAAAATCCTTCCTACCTACTATGTCACCACTAGAGTATGATTAATGTATAATAAAATTTATGTACAATTCATAGATGTCTTGTTAATTTGCGAGTCTTCAGTGTCTCGTAATTCAGCGACTTGTATGATAAAAATGCTAAATTATTTATAATTGGCCAGGAAGGCGCATTGGGGTTTACCTGTAAGGCCTTCATGGTATAAAATGTAATAGAAAAAAATATGAGCCGTTATATTTGAAAGTGGCATAAGTCCACTTTCTTTCATTTATTGAAATATTTTGCAAAACATATAATGTTTTGCATTTAAAAATACAAAAGTATACCAGATAAAGTAGTATACACGGTATGCCAGAAACGTTTTCATTTAAAATTATATTTTTTAAAAACATATGTATATACTATCGCATTATTGAAAAAAAAACATACACTGACACAAAGACACACAACACACCCATTAACATCACGAAAACGTGATCAGTGGTCGATTCTGAGTTCGAATCAGTCAAAATCTCGAGTTGGAATTTTCGCATGATCACAAAACTTCATCTATTGTTAAAAATATACAGGATAATGCATTTTCCAGCATTTTCAATTGTTTATTTTACTTATACTGTTCCTTTTTAAAAAAAAATTCTATTAAAATTTCAAGTGGTCTCTATTAAAATTCTATTAAAATTTCAAGTGGTCTCACATTCTTAATGTGTTTAATTTCATATCGGGGAAAATGAATTTAGCAGTAATAGTGTGGTGGTAAGGAATTATCGATTGTGCTCGTGGCATGGGAATTAGGGGTGGCGAACGTGTCCAATCAGTCAGACCACGTGCCGCCCTGGGGCGTCACGCTGAATACCCCGTGCGATGTTCGCATATTAGCTGCGAGTTTGCGCCCCGTGAAAATCCATTCGTAAAAACCGAGCACCGCTTTTCCGCAGCACGCACGTGAAAAACGTGACAGTGCCGGTGCTATTTGCGCTATTTGCCTATTAAACAAACCTCTCCACACCCGTGTCACCATTTATTGTCCGTTTCGGAGAATGGGATGGGGGGATGAAGGGAAATTTGCCCAACAAACGGCAAATTGATAGAATTGAACATCCGCCGAAAAATCGGAAATGGAAATCGCGTTTGTTTATTTATCCATTGTACACATTCACTATATTATGTAGGCTTTATGATAACTTTCTCTTCTATTTACGTCAATCACAGAGAGATTCGGATTTTCGCATCTACAGGAAATTGCCAAATTGCTCGGGCAAATAAATTGGCAAGTAAAAATAGAACTTTTTTGAAAATTTTCCATCCAAAGTAGTCCACAATCTAAGTTAGAGTACCACGGTATAATATACCAAATTTTGTGCTTCTTAATTGAAAATATAGATTTATATAGCGAACAAACAAACAAACATAAACACTGCGTAGTGCACTGGTAAAGCTATTGCATATAAGTAGATATATCGTGGGTTCAAGTCCCAGCCAAATTCGCTGCTAGCGAGATCTTGTGGTTATGAAAACACAGATCAGACCGTCATCAGTTGAAATTTTCCGATTTTCCTAGCATAATTGTTGAGTTATTAGCATCTCGAATTTCTTGAATCTTATAAAAGTTAACTATATAATGTATCTCTCGCAAATTTGCTGTCAAAAATTTGTAGTTTGTACGTAAATGTCTCTATTTGTATTACATATATGTACTGTTATGTTTGAAAAATTGTTAGGATTTACGTACAAAAATTAATCTAACCCTATGTGTTGCTTTTAGGTGATTCCTGTCATGGCATATATGATGTGGTCTATAAAATACGAAGAGGTTTGTAAAAATAATATAAAATACTAAAGCTGAATTCCCTGGAATTGGTAAAACAATTAAAAGTATTATTATTATTTTTGATAGATATCACAAAGAGATAGTACCTCTATACCAATTTTGCTGAATAAATAAATAAACAATCATTTTTATAAATTTAAAGTTGAACGAATCGACCAGAACAATAAACTAAATAACAATAAAAAAGTTTTTTAAAAAAATACCTCTTCTTTGTATATAACATCCTTCTATAATTTGTATATAAAATCATTATTTTGAATAAAAACGCCAATAATTATTTTTTCTACCGCCATCTATGTTTAAAACTAATAAACAAACGTCAACGGTAAACGTCACCGAGTATCTTGCCGGGCAGATTTGAAAAGCTTCTTAAACGATATTTTATCTCCGTCGTAATGGCGGAGAATCCATTTGATGACCAAAATGAGCAATATGGCAAAGTATGAAAACGATCGTATAAGAAGCAAACTTTTTCCTGAATTGTAATCATAAGTGAAACGTAAAGGAGGTATGTAAAAAATCTAAAATTGGAAACAATAGCTGTTTTTTTTAAGTGAAAATTACTATTAAATTGTTCTTCACAGGGGGTTTCCACCGGAAAATATCATTTAAAATATCTAAAGATGATTTTTTAAACGGTTTTGTTTTAATAGAATATTCCTCATTTAATTCCTAGAATTATTTTAATACAAGTATAATAAACAATATCATTCGTCTGGAAATTTTTATGTTTAAAAAATTAAACTAAACAATATACATACAATATAAATGATTACTAAATCAGAAGCTATTAAAATAGATATAAAATGTATTGTGAACATAATTTATTAACAATAAAAAACATTTAAAAATCAAATTTGACTCTTTTTCATACATAATTTTTAACACAATATTTATCATTCATATAAATACATATGTATCTATTACAAATTATCTTGGATTAATTTATCGTCTGATGCGACAACACTTTAACGCCGTTTTAATTCAAACAATGTTGCAACTCAACAAAGAAAAGCAATAATCCAAGTGAATGGTTTTCAGTATCATAGTACTTATCTATTGTATTCACATAAATAGAGATGGTGCACTTGACGAGGGTACAAAGAAAGATTAGCTCAAGATTGTAACGTTCTATTGCGTCAACATACCTGCTTGAATCCTCTGTAGATGAGCTTGATTTCCTTTTTGGTGAATTTGGTCATGCTGGCCAATTTGGCTAATTCTTCGGGACGATGTCTCCCGCCTGAGTGCATCGTCATCTCGTCGATGTCGGATTCTGCAATTTGGAATAACACATATAAAAGTAAAATACATTAATTGATCTATGTATTTTATTATCATAATGGTATGTGCGATTAACCCTTTTCGGGCTGGTAACACCTGTTGTGCTGACGAGCCACAGGTATTTAATAACCCGCGGGCGCTTTGCTATATTCGAAGCGTCTCAAACAGCTACACACTGTGAGACTCATCTGTTCACACAAGGCGAAATGAGATCATATTTAATATTTAAATAGAATATTTAAATATTAAATAGATGTTCACAGACTTGCCTAGAGGAAACATTGGTAGCAAAAAGTATATATAGAAGCTTTTTTCTGTCATTATTATATTTATACATTTTGTAAGCAGTATTTTAGCTGTGACGTACTTATGTATGTCGAATCAAAACAAGTATTATAGTAAGGCGAGCGTTATCGCAGATACACAGATACACACACAGACACACAGAATAGCGATATGATATATGTACATATGTATATGATACATTTAGAATGACTTGAGTGAGATGTTCAATATTATAATTTAAGTTAAGATTAGAAAAAGGTTACATAAATCATTGAAAGAATATGATAACAAAGGACTATATTAAAAATACGTAAAATATTGTTCTTTGGGTTTAATAATACAGAATTTAAAACACTTTGTTTTCAGAGGCTCAATACAATTTTTTTGACAGACTTGTCTCTTACATACATACATATATGTATGTAAGAGGTCCCTAGCTACGACTTTTGTTGTACCGAAAAATGATAAAAAATCAAGAGCTAAATCTCTCTTTAATATAAGTATTTTGTGCCATAAAAAAGCTATTTTATGAAATGAACTAAAAAACTGCCCATTATTACATAGAAAAAGTATTAACCTGTAAATTATCCGAAAGCTAACAACCGATTGTATGCACATATTTTTTATTTTATTACATATGTACATTCATCATCCTTGCCGTGACAGGAATTACCCATATATACATATGATTAGATTATTTTTGTACTAACAATTTTTCAAACATAACGCGACATATGTACATTAAATTTATAAGAAATACATTATGTAGGTAGCATTTCATAAGAGTTAGAAAATTCGAGATACTAATGAATTGAATTTGTGAGAAACTGAAGGAGAGAATACCAATTTATTGGATCCGTCACAACAATCAGCTAGAATAATCCGTAATATACTAACAGAAAACGGTCGATCTGTCTTTTAATAACCACAAGTTCTCGCCAGTAGCATATTTGGCCGGGATTGGAACCGACGACCTCTCTATTGGTATTCAATAGCTCTACCAGTGCACTACGCTGTGACTTGTATGTATTGATGTGAATAAAAGTCATAAATATCTGCTGGCAGAAAAATTGCAGGTCTTTGAGAAACAAACAAATTCATATATGATTATTGTGTTTGCACTCACCTTAAGAGGGCTGTACACCCGAAACCTTAATTTTGTTACCGTTCCTTTCTTCGATATATATATTGAGTGTATGTATATATTGAGTGAATGCGACAGTTGCGCTTCGACCAGATAAAACGTGTTTTAAATTGACAAAATCGAGGTTTCGTATTCTACTATTTTATCCTCCAAAAATGGACCAATTATTAAAAAAATTTCATCATCGGTATAAGAAAGATATTTTCTGTGCATCTATCGGCGTATTTTTTTAAAATCGACCGTTAAATAAGCACGCTAGACTCTTTCGTGGGTGTAAAAAAGAGGCGATTTTATAGATGTTTGGCGGCTCCTAGCTCCTATAAAAAATAATTAATCAAAAAAATAAAACGATAGATGCATCCCAATGATAGATATCCATAGCATATTAAAAAATAATTTCTCTAGTGCCATAATTGAGGTAGGGAGAAGTATAGTACGTTTGTATGGACGAGGCACTGCTGTCCAGCCCTCTTAAGGGTCTCTCAAAAAGCCCTCATATTTTGTATGTGTAATTTTAAAATTGTACAAAAAATATTTATAGAAACTTTTCGTTTAAATTGGTTAAATATTAAATAGAAAGAATTTGATTCACTCTCTAATGTACATATTATATGATAAAAATTGAAAGACTCGCTTATCATTGTCCAACTTCGATACATTTGACCTTTGTCAAACTATCGTACGACGTCACGTATTTTTCCAGTAGGCGAAAAAAATTTAAGAACTTTGAATTTCAGAAAACGGGAGTGGTTGGCGTGGACAAGACAAGGGTCACATATCGATTAGCTTCGGTGGAAAGGGAGAGTAGACCGCGGAGGGGATGAGTGATGGATGCTGGATTTTGGGTCGCGACACTTGGAAAAACCTACAAAAATATGACTTTTCGCATCACATTCATGGAAAATTTACTGCCAAAATATTGATATATAAAGCATATGCGCAAAAAATTTTGTACATTTTTTATATACATATTTTTTATATATGTACATATATGTATGTATTATAAAACATCAACATAATATATTTTTTAAATAAAATAATTCAATGTGTTACAGTTGAAGGGTATCTTCCTGTTGTAATATATTTTGACTTGTTGGAATATATTCAATCTAACCTGGTACTAACTACCGTTATACGTAGTTGAAGTGTATTTTCAGTTGAAATATATTTTGATTAATTCGAATATATTCCGTCCAACCCACGTAAACTGATTCATATGAACAATTACATTCTAACTGATCAAAATATATTACAACTGAAAATACAGTTCAATTATAAGTTGGTACCTGGTTAGATGGAGAGGTTATGTTTTCGTGAAAACGTCACTCAACTAGTAAATTGAGTTGGAAAGTCAGATTTTTGTTTTGAACACATTTTTAGAGCTATCGTAATACTACACTCGTTACCTTTATTCGTAATAACTAGCAAATATTAACGCATTATTAAATTCTAAAGCACTCGTAAAACATCAGAGCTGTCAAAACTTAACTGTTATATTACAACTGGCGCACATAGTTGTAAGTTTATTGGCGCTTGTAGAGATATAATTTACAAGTTGAATTGTATTCGAATATGAATGACCTAAAACGTCAGTTGGAATATATTACAACTGAAAATAAACTTCGACTGTATCATATAAATTAAAAAAATATAGTTTATTTTATTACTAACTGTAATTCATAGGCCAAATAATAATTATTGTTACCTTTTCTTGCTATATTCAACGATACATATATTAAGTTTTATGGTTTTACGAGATAAACTATAATTTGAATTATTATAAATGCGACATGTACCACCACAAATTTATGTACATAGTTCTGCATTACAAAAATGATCACAGATAGTAATTCAACAATGTATTATCGATAAGGCAAAGTGTGTCGGAATTTATAGGAAACAGTAAAATAAATTCACACATGTTCAGGTTTAATAATAATTCATGTGAATTTATATTTAAATTTTTGCTTTGTATCGTATTCAGTGAAAGTTTAAGCACGGAGTAAAACGTTCGAGAGATTACGGCATTTGAATAATTGAGCGTTCTTCATAATTCCTTCCTTCTCTCATTGTTTTTTCTATAACGAAACTCCAAACAAATACATTATTCAACCAAAGGACGCGAAGAAATTTACAAAACGAATATTCAATATTGAAATCGAGAAAAGCGCGTGTGTGTGTTTATGGGGACAGTCGCCTTTCTAAATTATGGGAATTTTCCGGATCGATACGTTTGGTTTGAGTTTTATTCAACACACACGTTCGAATGCTCTTTAAATATTCGATATTTGAAATGAACACACTTTTTGTAAGCAACTACGGACTGACTGAGTATTTATATTTATTAATTTTACATTATATTACATTCATTGAATAATACCTACAAAAAAGTCTAAACATATCGTACCTATATATTATAGCTTACAAACACTCCGTAAAATTAAACTTTAGCCCATGTTAGTTAGATTTTAAATTTTTTACCACGTATATTATAATATTATATATGTAACGGAATGTGCGTGCGCTTTTTCATACAATTTTTTTTATAATGCAACTTTATTCAATTTAAAACGAAAATGTGACTCAACCGAACTTCGAAAGATTGTTCGATTTTCACGAGAACGTCGAAAAATTTATGAAGACGGGTCGACAAAGGGCAATCCCTTATAATCTTAGACACTTTGCTTTGACCGGAACGATGCGGGCCATTTATACGAATTACTCTCCATTCTAGTACTCCCACCGCTAAATGTTATCCATGAATTGGAAATGAACTTACCGACAAAATACATACACATATATGTACTTAATTTGTCGCATTGTCTCGCTAGACATGACAACCGTTCATTGTTAAATAATTTAAATTTTGAGGCATACTTTCATGAGGATATCATCCGAGAGACATTTACAAAGGAAAATTTTGTCCTTGCTAGTCAAGTTTCAATCGAAATTTAGTTGTAAGAAGAAGTTTAGGGTCAAACTTGACAATGTTCTAAACGACAATCCCGGATTTTAGGGTCGCCGACTGTCTTTCTATACTATTGTCGAATCGATTTATGCGAACAAACCTTCGTGAGACGGAAACGATTTCGCAAAACGAATGGCGGAAATGCGGTAGTAAATAGCCCCGTGGAAAATATAATACAACGATGTTTGCCGAGCTGGCGGGTGTAATTAAAGAGTTTCGCTGGCTGAAATTAAAAATTTATTAAATGAAATATTGGAGGCATTAACTTTACGAGAATTACACACACACACAAGTGAATGCCCGTTTATTATGATATAATGTAACTTATGTGCATCTTTTATTGAATATGCGCGCACGAACACCGAGATGGGAATTTTTAAGTGTGATATCAATCAAAATGTATGTGACGGTTGGAAAAGTACAGAGTCGGGAGTATGTGTACATATATGTATGTTTGTATGTATATTGGAACATATTAAAAAACTTTTTTTCTTGAAATTGTTTCCTCTGCCTTGCCAAGTTTTTGTTCGCGTGTCAATTTATCCGAGGCGATTTGACAGCGTTGGAAATTGAATGTTCTACTTTAAATGTCAAACGCGTCCTGATATTGCGTAAATATTATGCAATAATATGAAAAAGAGTGCAAATTTGACATGAAATATGAATAATGTGAGTACATATAGCGGAAATTGAAAATAAGAGTAAATTCTTTATCTATGTACTTGAATAAGATTAATTCTATATTAGTATGTAATATTAATCAACTTCTGATGCAAACTCGTATTACAAAACTGTTTAAAATAAATTAATAATGAGGGAAGTGTTATTTGGATAATATTCGTAAGCGAAATAAGTCCTTAATTACTGACAAAATCCAAGTAATATTTTATATCTACGGGTTTTATATACGTATTTTATTTTCAACCTCCTCACAACGAACATATCTGAAAATATACCGAAAAATAAATAAATTGAAGATTTTATTTTTCCTCTTCTAAAACTTAAAGATTTCTGAGTAAGTTCTTGATAACGAACAGCGAAGAATACTCCATATAACTAACAAGAAAGATTCTCGAAAGTGTGGATTTTTCAATTTAAAAGTCCTCGCAAGGATAAGTGAATTTTTTTATGCATAGTCATGGTATTTTTTCTGATTTTCTCATTGTAATAAAAAAAGTCTCTCATTTTTTTATATATTTCAAAGGGGTATAAACGTATATATGTATTGAATTAAATTAAATTCATGGGTTGAAAAAATTGGTCGTCGTACATATTATATTTTAGTACCCAATAAAAAAGAAGAATTCATATAAAAAGTCATTAATGATCTTATCGTTTTCTTTGTGTTGAAAATTAATAATTCAATCGTAGAGATGTAATAAATAAAAATGGGCAAATAAACAGAGTTGTTGGATATATCATATATGTACATACATATGTATGAATTTGGAAAAACTTCCCGTACGATTACGAGAATATTCCTAATTTACGATCTATGCAAAACAGAATGGAATATAATAATAGAATGAAAATGAAAGGGCCAAACACTGAAAACAAAAGTTTATTTTGCATTCAATATACGAGAATGAAATATCATACTTTTTCATTTATGTAATTTCATTAAAGAGTTCACCTTTAGAGCACTACACACCGGTCCATTGTTGTTTATATTATATAATAATACGTGCGAGATTCTAATTTACAAAACTTCCCATGAACATAAAATTATGCATATGTATATTTTATGTTAAGAGGGTTGGGATGAAAAGTTTTGGGTAGGTATATAGTATAACCTTGTAAACAATATTAGTAAAA
Source organism: Arctopsyche grandis (assembly GCF_051622035.1). NCBI lineage: Eukaryota > Metazoa > Arthropoda > Insecta > Trichoptera > Hydropsychidae > Arctopsyche > Arctopsyche grandis. Next base: position 26,137,269 of record NC_135357.1, read on the forward strand.
TTATTAATATTCTCTCTACTTACTTGAACTTACTTTATATTATTTATCATTAGAGATTAAAATAGGCACCAACGTTCTAACATACATACATATGTAACCAAATAATTACATGTATATTTATAGCTAATAGATAACAATTTTACGATTTATACATAAGAGGAAGATGGATACTAAATAATTTTGATCTTTGAGTCACTTCACAAAAAATATGTATTATATATGTATGTCACAATGAAATTATAATTTCACTGACGTTTCAGTTAAATAAGGTTAAGTTTGGGTTGGTTTTATTTATTTAAGATTAGGTTTTTAAGGTTGATAGTCTATTGTAATTCAAATTCAAAAGTTGTAATTCGAATTCGTACGTTGTAGTTCGAATGAAAAATTCATTGAGATTAAGAAGCTAATTTGTAAGTCTATTATTATGTCCGTATTCACTGTTTGAGTCAGTGAAATTATAATCTCACTAGTGAAATTACAATTTCACTGACAATAACAGTTTCACTGAAACATATAATTAAAATACGCGACTGATGAATTGTATTTAGAAATTGTTTTAAAAAAAAAAATTATGTATAATCTTCGATGTGCCAATATATTTACCTATATTTCCTTTAAATTTACATTTACCTATGTATGTGCCAATACATTTACCTATATGTATACATATGTACATTTAAATTATTTATTCGTATATTTACATTTATATGTATATATGTACATTTAAATTATTTATTCGTATATTTACATTTATATGTATATATACATATGTATATATGTATGTACATTTAAACTTCGATGTGCCAATACATTTAGTCACTACTGATCTACAATTGGTTTGTAGTAACATTTAATGTGATGAATGAAAGTTATCAAATTAAAACAGTCTTTGCTGTTATTGTTAGTACATTGCATTAAAAAAATAAATCACACGGTACATTAGCTTAAGTCGTAAATGGTTTTCGGAAGAAGTCGAGGTGGTCCAACACTAAGCTTTTTTCTTATTCGAACTAACAAAACTGTAGCCCACCCGAGCAACACTGGGAAATTCGGCAAGCATTAATTAAAACTAGATAGGTACATATGTTTGTTAGGTACGCCGTTTAAAAATAATTTTCATATAACAAAGACCAGCTTTTCTGCGGACCAAGCCATTGGACGAAATGAATGCAGACCAAGTCGCTTCCCAATTAATTCAGTTTATCCGGTGCATTGTACTAATTACTGATGCGGTCCTGCCCACAGCGTATATACAGTGTCGGCTCGTAAATTCTCACAGTCACATTCCCAGAGCAAATTGTACGCGACGTTTGTGGGACGGGAACGTTCGGAACGCGACTTCTGTTTACCGAGATAACTTTCCCGTGTCTCCTCCCATATTCCAGGGGATCTGCGCCGCCTCTCCCGGGATATCACCTGAACCGCAAGAATAATACCGGGATCTCCGCAGGGACGGATCGGGACAAATGCCCCTAAATACCGGTCGTATTAATCACGGAAGCCTTACACGCGGAGTAGGGCTCGAGCCGCATTTTTTAACAATCGCCGACCTTTTTTCGAGATCTTTTTTTCCCGACAAAGTGTGGCTTTTCCCAACGGGACACTTTGCGAATTGTACCCTCCAGTCTGGATGTTGTTGTACCGGAATTTTCGGTCACAAGTGCAATTGGGAGGATGAAATCGTGCCATTGAGCGAAAAAGCGTGTTGAAATAAATACGCGCGCCGAAAGGCTACGATAAGAGTGGCCTCTGATGTACTATAATCAAAATGAATTTTTCAAAATTTCAGCATTTTTCATAAAAATTATGTAGCGCATGATATTTTATAATACATATGTACATATGTACTTATAGATTCACATCACATATACAATATGAATATGTATGGAGATTACAGACAAAAGCCATATTCAATCAAATATATATTCTACGTATGATGTACCTTGTAATGGACTATTTATTGAATGATCGAAAAAAAAATCCTATAGAATTATGTAAAACAAACAATTAATAGGATTTAATTGAAATTACAGTTTGAAAAATATTAAAGCTTAAATAGTAAATTTTACATTTTTCTAAATATGTATTTATTTTATTTTAATCAATCGTGCACTCTCGTCTTAACAGATTTCTACAAAGTGACGACTGCGGTAGACAGTACATAATATATATATACAGGTATAATTGTACATAAATATTGTAACCATTATACAAGACAAATATAAACATTAAACATCGATCCACAGAGATATCTATGGACAAATTTGCAGCATCAAATCAAATCAGCGAAATTCATGATGCCGAAAAACTCGAAATTTGGCGAGAAAATGGGTTAAGGTTGCTCATGTTAAGATGGGTTGTTGGAATCAATTGGAATAAATTAGCAAATTCTGATAGGAAACGATCAACCTGGAGTTACGTGTCTAAGGTCTGGCCAGCAGCAACCGGTGGGATTGAACCCGTGACCACATATTATATATATATATATATATATATATATATATATATATATATATATATATATATATATATATATATATATATATATATATATATAGTATAATATAATATATATATATATATATATATATATCATGGGTTCAATACCACCGGTTGCTGCTGGCCAGACCTTAGACACGTAACTCCAGGTTGATCGTTTCCTATCAGAATTTGCTATATAGCTGTTGCATTATATAAAACATTATATTAGCCGTTGTATTTGTATAAGGTGGCAGAAGTCCACTTTTCTTTATTTCGAAAAATATCTCGCAAAACATTAAATATAATGATTTGCATTTAACAATATTTAAAAAAATACTGGTGTCCTGTAATACATTTATTCTGCTTTTCCGAGATTCTGGACATATCGATTTAAAAAAAGTGATGGCAATTTGTGAATTAAGTGAAACAGAAATGGTGTTTTGAATCTGAAAATTGAACTACCGTCACTTTAAAAAATAAGCTCATATGCTAACCACTTGTCAATGCTGCTGGTTATATGCACATACATACATACATATGTGTATGTACATTTATATAATAGTTTCAATTTTTAACTTAATTGAATCGTGTGTGTCATAAGTGGTTCCAAAGATTACACATACGTATGAATTTGCTAAAATAACGTGTATAAAAAGAGAACGAATATGAAAAATGATGTCTTACAAATGAAAGCTAAAGAGACATATACTATTTTTTCTACGCAAATAAGAAAACTAGAGCTGTCTCTTTAACGACACACAACTTTCGGAGAATTGGAAATGATTGATGAAACCATCATATATTTTTTTATAACATCAGAAATTTACTGAACAACTCTTTTCATAGCTAATGTATTAAATATAAGTCGACTTGTTCACGTCATGCATGACAACTTTATCGACTACTTCAAGAAAATGATCAATAAATTCGCTTTATCTACATAGGGAACAATTGTGAGGAGCAATTAGGAGGAAAATTTCGAGAATCGCAATCTGTCTGGTAATTTAAATCCACCTGTATTTCTCTGGGGAGTTATCAATTCTGAAACCGCACTTTGTGCACGGAACTTAGACGAGAAAATTAGACTAAACTCGACTGTTATCTCCTCAGATACGACGAAACATTTAATTGCCGACAATGTGCGATGGATACTATGGCGACTATATGTATGTATAATCAACGGGAAGATTTTCGGTTTGTCTTATTAAAGTTAACTTTTTAGGAAACATCGACCGACCAGTCGAAAATTCGTTCATGAATAATAAATACGGTTCACTTTTGAAAGGCTGAATTTTAAACTTAAACCTTCTCCTGGGGCTTACGTTCTCCTTTTTAAAACTCATTTCCAAAAAGACTCAATTTTCAAAAATCGACTCAAAGTACGTATACTCTGACTCAATGCATCCGATATTTTATGACGTAACGGCTTAATTTATGTAAAAATATTATACTAACAGATTTACCCGTCGTTGCTCCGGTAGATAAAAGATGAAAAAAATTAGAAAATTATGCGAGTTTTTTAACACTTAGCCCTGAATTATTCTAAAAACCGTTTAAAGTCTAAGTTAGAATAAATTAGAATGAAGCGATCTTTGTATCAGAGTTTTAAAAATTGGCATTATAATTGAATAAGTGGTACACCATTCAAATGGGCAAAATCCAAAGAAATATTTAAACATTCAAGGATGCTGTGTTTTAAATTACTTGAAAACCCGCAAATGTTGCCATGATAGAAACACTTTTCGTCAATTTAACGTGATTTTATCAAATTTTCTGATTTTTCTAGATACGTATTAATATACATATTTCACGGGATAAATATACACTAGAGTAACAGAAAATAATAAAAAATATAGCACCGTTAATTACACTGAGCAACAAAAAATCACGCTTTTGAGTTACCAGAGTGGAAACTAACCAATCTTTACTAAGTTTGACCCACTAAATTCGAATATGATAATGATTTTTATTGGTTGGTGATCGTTTACGAGATACGATCGCTTAAAAAAATGCGCGGTTTTTACAGTTTTTTGGCTTTGGCAGTCTTTAACTCAAAATCTAGTATTGCTGTGCTCAAAGTGAGTATTGAAATCAATAGTCAGATGTTTTTCCTATTGTTTGTGATATTTCATTGCTTTAAAATACTTATAATTAATTGTCTAGCGAATTTCAAAAAAGTCAAAAATATATTTTTTTACGGATTTTTTTTCCGTGCTATTTTTCATTTATTTGGCATTTTTTTTATTTCACCACCTTTACAAAGATTGGTTTTCTATCTCAATATTTTTATTTTTTATCTAAACGTACTAACTCAAGCGGTAATTGCAATTTAAATGCTTTCGTTGTGTATACGGTTGTAACGCGAAATTTGTAGGGTGCAAGCGAGACAGCATGTAACCTCACAGAGTACAGCGGTCGGACTACAAGCCACCTCGCTTGCACCTAATACATTATAAAATCCCGATTATCTTGAAAATTTTCAAAAATCCCGATTATCTTGAAAAAAAAAGGTCAAAAATCTCGATTATCTTGAAAATTGTAAGACTTTGGACCTTAAATGATACCATTTCAATGACCTATTTTATTTTTCCCTAAAAGATTTGCATCGATCAGAAGTGCAACTTGTCAACATACATAGTACATACATATATCAACATATGTATGTGAACATATGTACATAGTTACATATGTATATCAAATTTCTAGATTCTGAATTGAAAATTGTGGATCGCATATCAAACACAAACATACTAAAATTCATTGGAAATACAACTTTATGCATGATTTGTAATACATACATAGTTTTTAACACTAAAATATACTAGTTTTAAATAAGTAATACACAAATTTTCAACTCGGAAGACATTAAAGTTTCTAGAAACACTTAAAACAACGTATAACTTTTTGCATATATTTATGGAAATGCAAGAGCTTCGAGAAAACTTCGACGAAAACTCCAAAGAAAATTTCCTATTCTGGAACAAAAAATTGTGCATTCTAGTCGCAGCGAATGGGAAAATTGAAAATGAAAATTTATATTATCCCATACATACACAACATACATGTACCTATAATATTTACGATTTTGAACGTTAGTAAATTTGCATTCCAGGGTGCAGAAACAAACTGAAACGGAGCGTGAAAAATCATGTGGCGTAAACTTTAATATGTCGACGTGTTACCAAGTCATTAAGGGAATCTGTGGCGGCGTTAGTTACGCCACATTTATGTATATGTATGTATATACATTACATATATTATAATTATTTGGTTGGTTATTAACGTGCATGCGAAATGTATACACGTAGATGAATGAAGGTACCAATAGACATGTAATATCCGCTCCTTGCGAAATGAATATGAACACCGTTTTTAACCAGAATATGACCGAAAAGAAGAAGATAGAATTCGCCATATTATAAGTAATTAATGTAAACATTAAAATGAAATTATGTATATACGAAATATCAAAAGTTTTGTCAACCTCGAGATTTTGACCGATTTGTAGTCTGGATCGATCCGTAATCACGTTTTAATGTCTATTCATACTAAGTCTATTCAGCACGCACCGACAACGACACGTAAACAACAGTACGAAAATAATGCTTTTGTACATTTTATATAGAAACATTCGTGTATAACGTGACGTAGACGTAACAGTAATTAAAAACAGTAGCCGACAAAATCTACTCATACTATACAGCAGTACATGTATGTCACCGCAACGTATCAAGCAAAACCGGTTTTCTTTGACCACTGTGGAATTATGAATTATTCACGCACGACATGACGTCGTGGTAGAATAATTCATATTCTACCACTTCTATTATTTTAACATTTCTCTGCTTAAGTAACAACTTTTACTTTCTACTAGAAACAAAACGGTTTGGATTTTTCTGATTTTTATTAAGAAGGGAGCGAAGGAGGCTACTTTAGTTTTGTGGAATTTTAAGCATCTCAAATTCAATCGCATAAAATCAATTCAATAAAATTTTGTATAACGATCTAAGATTATTATTTCCGTAAGAAAAAAAACATTTATACAAGAAGTATACTTGAATTTTTTCGTGACGAGCACACATGTTAAAGGGGTAGAAAAAAATAGTGGAAGAAAAATCGAACAAGAGTAAACTGCCACTTCCGGTTGACGGATGCTTACCAAAATTTCTAAATAACTTGGTATTGAGCTTAAACTTTTAGATATGAAATTTCAGTTTAATAAACCAAAAGGTTTCTGAGAAAAAATCTCGATTCTCTAGAGTAAAAGTACTACTTCTACTTCAAATAAAAATATTTAAAAAAGATAAGGTTATAAAGATTATTATTTCTATTACATGTAAAAAAAATTCAGTTCAATTTAGTTAGCGGCTTGGGAGATAATTGAATTCAAAAACTTAAAAAAAAGAGGACACCTATGTTTAAGGGGAGGTACTATTTCCGGTCAACTTAAAAATTTGAAAAAAATTTACGTCGTATCGATAAACCGTAACCGTAACAGTAACCGATACTAAGTTTCAGTTCGATAGGACTGTTCAAAAAATACACAGACACACAGACACACACACACACACACACACACACACACACACACACATTTTTTCTAGATCATAAAAACGTGATCAGTAATCGATTCTGAGTTCAAATCAGTCAAAATCTCGAGTTCAAATTTTCGCATGATCACAAAACTTCATCTACATATTGTTAGTACGTACATAGATTAAGTAAAAATTTAAACACAAGAGACGATTTTTTTTTATTTCCCAGTATTGAGCTAACTCATAGTACATACATATATCATAAGTTCGATCTTTTATATTAGATTTAAACGTCTCGATAATCGCTAAGTCCTTTCTCCTCGGCGAGTCGACAAACATTATTTTTCCATTAACTTTTCGCTAATTCGGCCTTTGTTCACGGCGATAAGAGGAAAACTCTCGGCGAAAGATCAACATTGAGTCACCGCGTGCCGACCGTAATGGCGAAATTATGCCGGGCGATCTTACGCTTTCGCTTTTTATCGGTCAGTTGAGGGTTAACCGTAGTCGACTTAATGCATCCATCAATCACTGGGAACGAGTGAGGCTGTCGGTTTCGATACTGAACGGTTAAATGCTCCTTGGCAACTGTGCAACATTTATGTACGCGGATTGATGTATTGTGTGACGCAGATTTAACTTGGACTTGTCCCTACATCCACAAATAATATATCTCCCCGAAGATAAATAAAATGATTTATCGAATGGAACGTTTCGTCAATGCATGAAATTACGACTTAGGAACGGATTCGTAGCTTTCTCATATATCTGAACATCTATTTTAAATTTATAAATGTATTTGTTTTCATATTAAGGCAAAGTGACATTGTGGCCAGACGTGTACGAAATATATTTAAATATATTACAGTAAAAATATCTCAGAACTAAACGTAAGCTTCGATTTATAAATTTTTGAAAATGTATCGTGAAAGCATACACATGGGAAAGTTTTCGCTTATGCATATTGTATCAATTTGAAACTTCAGCAACGTGTAATGGAAAATTTTGAAATGTATACCTATACATATGAACATAAAAATATACAAATTCCATTTGGTAATATTTTAATGAATTGACATTGAATGGCCATTACGCATTTTTTAACATACATATACGTAACATGAATATTAAATTGGTTTGGTAAAAATACGTCCTTGCGATTCGTAGAAAAATTTCAGTTGTTACATTATTTCGTGATCGATTCTACGTTTGTTATAAACGCAAATGTGAAGAAAACGGAAATTAAAGTGCCGTATTGAAAAAGGAATTAATAAACTTGGAGTTTCGTAAGTATACATCTATATATGCACATATGTACATATGTTGCTATCTTAAAATATGGAATTTTATTTTAATGGTGTCATCGCTGATAAAATTATGAAAAACAGTAGTTTTACGAAATATATATTTTGTAAACATAGCACGAATTGTTTTAATAAGAACATTACCTAAATAAATCGGTGACATGAAAAACATACAATATTTCATAGTGAGATTTGAATAACATTAAATGCTACTTTCAGTAGATACAATTATAGAACTACATACATATTTGTCTTTTATTATGAAAATATTAATTTAAAAAAATGTTCCACGAAAAGTAACCGTAAAAAATTCGAATGTGACCAACCCATGATTTATCTTTATATTTAAGGAATGAAAAAAGTATGAACAACAAAATTCAATAGCACACATACCGGCTAAGAGAGCATTTTCAATAGAAGCTTAAAGCTTAATGTAGGGAAATTTACACAAGACAAAAGTTCTATTTTCGGTTGCTGGATTTTTTTCATAAAATTTCAATCACTTAATATCACTATAAATATTGTAAGTAATTTTAAAAATCAAAATGTAATAATGAAATATTGTTTTAAAAAAAATTACTACTTGCGGTTTACAAATTCTTACCAAAACCTTATGAAGTCTAAGTTAATACATAAAGAATACAAATATAAATATTCAGCTTGATATGTTCAGTAGTGTGGAAAAAAATCGTGTGGTTACAACATTTTTGACTTTTCGAGAAGGAAAACATCTCACTTCCGGCTTTATCAAACCTGTTGATTTTTTTTACATTACATTAATACAAGAATTGTACCGGAATTTTTTAGCGAAGAGCACATATATATAAAGGGTTGAAAAAATAGTAGAAAAACTACATTGATACAAGAATTGTACCGGAATTTTCTAGCGAAGAGCACATATATATAAAGGGTTAAAAAAAATAGTATAAAAACTGCCACTTTCGGTTGACGGATCTTCAGTAAATTATATATTTTACTTTGTTTTAAGCTAAAACTTCTATACGTGAAATTTAAATTGATAAGCATTTCAGCAACTGACAACAAGTTTCAGATTGAAACGATTAATGATGTTTAAAAAATGTTCAAAATACACAGACACGCATATTTTTTTCAGCTCAGCAACAAGAATCTAAAAACTTCCAATACATATGTACATACAAAACGAGCTGCAGATGAAAAAAATACATAATTATAATAATAACGTATATAATCTGATCTAAAATACTAAATCGAAAAATCTTATGGAAAATACAAAATCGTTTTTCTGCCAAATTTTTCAGATATTCTAATAGGATTCACGTCTAGTTTTGAAAACACTGCCATAAGAAAAATGTCGTATCAAATTAAACATAATGAGATTACATTATCGATCAAACGTTTTAAACCTCTTAAAATTTAGTTCGAACTCGCAAAGTGACGTAGAGTAAAAAATATAATCCAAATTAGTTAATATTATTAATTGTTGGAAAATTATTATCATATACAACGTATAATACCTACATACAAGTACAAGCCGCGAACTAGCTAAATTATATAAATCTACATATTACAATAACGTGCGAAATTTATTTGCCTCATGTATAATGAACGATTGATTAAACATGTATAGCCTACATTAAATAAAAGAAATTATAATCGGATTATAAATTCACACGCATGCGCAGAAGGCTTTGCGCCTGTCGCAGATATAGTACCTGCAAATAGCCAATAATTCGCAAATATAGTACCTGCAAATAGTCAATGATTTGCAGATATAGTACCTGTAAATAGCCACAAACTTTATTTATACCTATTTAATTACCAATAATTCAATAAATTGGGTTACACGGCATTTTTTAGTGATATTTTTAATTCCTTTAATTTTTTTATATTTTGAAAATCACTATTTTATTACCACTAATTTTATGTTCGCAAGAAAAGTCCATCTCATTAAAATCGTTCAATTTGGAGTCCGAGTTTGCGGTAAATTTTGATCCGACTTGACAGACCTGGTAGTAACAATAAATGAAACTTTGAGATCATGCAAAAATTCGACCACGAGATTCTGACTGATTTGAACTCGAAATTGATCAGTTTTCACGTTTTTATGATTGAGAAAAATGTGTGTGTTTGGTATGTATGTATGTATCTGTGTATTTTGTAGATACATAATTCGAATACCGTTAATCCTATTAAATCGTACCTCCCATTGGGTCTCCACTTTTTTATAATTTTTTGGATTCAATTATCCTCAATCGGATTAGGCTGAAACTTTTTTACATGTACCTTATACATAAGTATGATGAATTATTTTTTTAATACTTTTGTATTAAATTTTAAATATTTAAAATGCATAATGTACATTAGACTTTCTATTATAGGTAACCAGTGGTTTTATCCGGCTTCGCTCGGGATTTTTAATATAAACAGCTTAAACATGGCAAAACAATCTAATAGTAAACATTCGTTTGTTTTTTTCAACAAACTTAATACATACATAGTTACATTAAACCTTACATACAAAGTCGCTTTCGAAATTATATATTAGACTTTGGGTTTTACCCGGCTTCGCTCGTTATTTGTAATATAAACCGCTTAAACGTGACTAATTTTATAGTAAACATTTTATTAAATTTATTTGAATAGTTTTTTATATAAATTTATTTGAATACTCATATGTTTTTTTATTAAATTGACTGTCACGAACAAACAAACATATATACCAAGTCTCTATCGAAATTATGGTGACCGGAAAAATGCACTCGAGATAGTTGCACTCTCGAGATATCCAAACTTTCAAAGATGCTCAAGGAGAACTAACGCAATAGAATTCCACAAAAAAGCGTCAAGGGGTATTTGTATGTTATCCGAGGGTGCTAACCTTTTTTTGTAGAATTCTATTGCGGAAGTTCTTTTTGAGCGCCTTTTAAAATTAGGACTTCTCGAAACTGCGCCTCTATTCAGTGCAATTTAGTGCATCTTTCCGGTAACCCGCCCCCTAGGACTGTGCCCTCGGCGCCATCACCCCCGGGGACTTCGAATCCTTTGAATTGAAAAAAATCGAATCATTTGTTCGATGACGTCACGATGAGTCTCTTTTGAAATTATATATTAGATATGCGCAAAAATAAAATATACCATCAGGTATAACACAGGTAGCCTCCCAACTATGTACATAGCTTCTGAATTTAAGACCACACTTCATCACATAATACAATAGATATATACGACGTATGTCCATATATATCAACGCGTCGAGGTGTTTAATTATACCATTGTTTAGTAGTTGTTCGGCACGGCTCTAGTCGAAAACGTTATATGGTAAAATTAACGCGATTGTATCGTCGCGCTCAAAAGGTTATTTCAGCGATACATATTAGGTATACACATATACATATATATATATATATATATATATATATATATGTATATATATATATATATATATATATATATATATATATATATACATACATATATATATATATACACATATTATACACATATTAGGTATACGAATACCTTGCCAGAACACGTTAAACAATACGTCTACTCTGCGCTATCTGCTTCTGGATACATACGTATCGAGAGGCACGCTTTATGAACCGCCACAAAGGAAACGGTTTACACGGATATATTCCTATATATGTATAATACATATATAATGGGAGAAACTTTCTTATCTTCGAGTCAGGTACGCTCGCTTGCCAACGGTTGTCGACTAGACAACTACCGCTGATAACGCATTAAAATTGACGAGAAGCCTAACGGCCTAATGCGATTTAACGGACGCGTCAACCGCTCCTTCCGAGATTTCCCATTCAGATACGAATTTTCGATTCGCGTATCGGAATTCGGCGTTAATTAAACTTTTCGCATCATTTGCTCTCGAGTGAGGATCCGTGTCTTCGAAACAATATAATTAAACAGTATAAATTATACGTCTACTTGATAGGATGCTGAAATCAGGGCGTCAAAAGATAATACGTACTGTTAAATATTAAAATGTGCTAAAATTTGAATACAATATGAATGTCCAAACGATTCGTGCTAAAATCTGGAAGGCTTGAGATCACATTTCTGATAAGTTTTGTAACTACATAATTTATTTTTTTATCCAAATCTGCCTGTATCTGAAGTAATATGTAGTGTTTTAAAGCATACTAAATGTGATTTTTAATTTTATTGAATAAATTTAAGTTGACGGTGGTTTTAGCATTGCTTGTAGTAGATAAGCGTCAAATATCTACACATAAAAAAACACTTGTTAGAATTTGTTTCTTTGTACATAAAAAAAAACATGTACGTAAAAGTGACAAGCATAGGGTGATAGAAGAATATCACAAGAGGCGATGATAAAAATGCAAAATATAATAAGAGGGAGAATGTTCCCTCATTGCAAAATAATAATAAAAAGTAGCTCTGGATAAGAACTCGCGTCTTTTTATTGCAAAGATATACATATATCTTAAAAGAAATAAATATTATATTTCGCCGATAAAACTCATATTTATTTTTATTGCGATTTACGGGTGTTCCGCTTTTTGTCGAACAGTCAAGGAAAAAGCGTAAAATTTAAATGCGAACGACCATTCAATCGATTCAAAGTCCCATAATAGTACGTTGAAGAGTTTCGCAAAGAACAGCAACGTTAAAATTAAGTTTTCCGACTGAAAGTTTCCAAATATATTTGGCATACACTTCGACGAAATTAAACATTAATCACGAATCATTTTCAATGCTGTTTTATAAATGGGAACGCTTTCCCATTAATATATGTACATACTTATGAACATATATATAGGTATACATATAGACAATTTTTTTACATACGTACATACGTATGTTATTACGATATTTGAAACGTTTAAGCGTTTCGCGGCGTTCGCGTGCTCCAATGAGAACAATTAAAAACTTGCCCAGATGGTGTTCAGCACGAAAACGTAATTTGGAAAGTGTGAACCGTTTAATAATTGTAAATTGCACTGTTCGCGTTTAAACCGGAGATTTAACCCTTAAAACACCATGTTCAACAACAGTAAATCGAACCTACGGCGCTTTCAAGTTTGCAAGATAATTACAACACTGAAGCGGTTTTACAGATTCGTACAGTAACTGTTAAGCAACTTAAAGCCATGAAAAACTAATTTAACCAAAAATAATTACGATTTAATGAAAATTTCACGAACAATCGAATTTATTTAATCAATTTTGTACGTAATTCTGTTAATCCAATTAATACTAATTCAAATTAAATGGAGACTCCTTTGGTGGATAATTAAAAGAAAGTGTCTATGTATCTTCTTCTTCTCAATGCCCTGTCCGTATCCGGACGTTGGCGACCACCTCGTCGATTATTTAAAGATATCCGCATCGGTCTTCAGCGGCTCGGAACAGTTCTTCGGCGCTCATATCGGTCCACATGCGCATGTTTCGAAGCCAAGACCATTTTTTACCTTTTATTTTCCCCATGGTTATCAAACGGAGAAATTCGTATTTTGGACCCGTATCATGTGTCCGAGGTACTCCATCTTTCTCCGCGTGATGACAGAAACAAGTTCCCCGCCTCTCCCTATCATGCCGAGAACAGCTTATAGACCCAAATCTCAAAAGCTTCAATGCGGCTAACCATCTTGGTCTTCAGAGTACACGTTTCAGATCCATGTAGTAACACTGTCCAGACGTAGCTCTTCGCGAATCTCAAACGCGTACGAAGATTGAGATGTTTGTTTGTAAGCGCCGCTTTCATTTTGATAAATGCTATTCTAGCCATCTAGATGCGGATTCTTAGATATTCATCTGGGTCCATCTCTTCATTCAGCCAGGTAAAGGTACCCAGGTATTTGAATCTTTTCACTCTTCCTAACACCTCTCCATCCAACTTTAGATGACCGGTGTCTGTTTGCATTCTATCTACTATCGTAAATTTTGTCTTCCTAATATTTATGCGCAGACCTCTTCGATTGCTTTCTTGATGTACACGGTCTAGAGATCTTTGCATGTCTGCTAAATTTTCAGCGACTAGTGCCGTGTCATCAGCATATCTTATATTGGTGATTGTCTCGACGCCCACCTTGATACCCTCCGCTTCTTGGAGAGCATCGTGGAAGATGGATTTGGTGTAGGTGTTAATAATCGTAAGTGAAAGTAAGAAGAGGTATGTAAAAAGAGTAGGTGATAGGATGCATCCTTGCCTGACACCCCGCTCTATAGGAACTCATCAGTAAATTGATCATCGACGCGCACTACTGTAGTCTGATTCCAATATATATTTCGTAGCAATTTGACATCTGTCATCGAGGCCAATACATATGTACATATGTACACAGGCTTACGGACTTCTCTGCACCTTTGAAGTAGTGTTTTCATGCAGAAAAGGGCCTCTCGGGTACCCAAGCCTCGTCTGAACCCAAACTGCACTTTTCCAATCGCCTGTATTATCCTTGGTAGGATCTTCAATGTGTGACCATTAAGCTAAATCACTACAGGTCCTCGCGTTACTATTTTTTGGCAACGGGATACATATGGATTGTAAGCAATCGTTAAGTAGTTCGCCTGATAAATATATTTTAAACTTTTATTATTTAATATTTTAATATTTAACATTTTAATATTTAACATTTTAATATTTAACATTTTAATATTTAACTTTTTAATAAAATATATTTATTTTATTGAAAAGTTTTGTGAGATCTTCTATATTGTCGTCGTCCAATAACTTGAGGAATTCGGGAGGAATCAGATCCGGTCCAGTAGCTTTCCGACTCTTTGCTAGTTTTATAGCATGTTCCACTTCGGATTTTAATATACAATATATGGTCCTGTTTCTGGATCTTCAATATGCCCTCCGGTCTCTCTATTGTCTTTAAATAACGATTTTGTGTACTGAGTCCATTCTGATTTCTTCTCATCCATATTTAAAATTGTTTTTCCATTTTTATTCTTAAGAAGTATGAAATCTTTTTTTCTGAATGATCCTTTCTTTGACGTTTATTATGTACGTTAAATTCATCGTGTTTTTCTTTCTTTAATTTTCCTTTGAATTTGGCGGTAAATATTTATATATTGTGTTGAATTATAATTTTTGTGTTTTCTACGTTCATCCATTAAATGTATAACTACCAGCTACTATAACTACCATATATTACTACCAGCGGAAACCTATAATTGGTCTTTTGTTAAGTATTTTATTATTTTTTCTGTTTTGAAATTAAGACTGTTGGTTTTCCTTATAAATAAAATAAAATAAAATAAAAATAAAAATAAAATAATTTCATCCGTCATCCAAGGTAGTTTTTAATTGGTTTTATTTGTATCAAGAAACTTTGTCCCCGATTGGGTCATTGCTGATTTCATACCTTCCCACTTTAATTTTACATTACTATTTCCTTCAATACATTTTTGTTTAAAATTTTTATTGAGATCTTTTGTAAATTGTTCGTGGATTGTAAGATATTTTTATGTATGTATATATATATATATATATATATATATATATATATATATATATATATATATATATAATATCGTATCGTGAATCGTAAGTGTATATGTACATATGTATACGTATATATATATATATAAAAATAATATGAATTTACGAAAATATTCAAAGAACTTTGATCAAAGATACCCACACCTGAACGAGAGGCAAAAAATAAGGATATTTTTGATTCCTTTTCTTTTTGATGTACGACGAAACATTTTTAATTATATTTAACAAACATTCTTGTTTATATTTCTTTCTCCCTTTGCGTACTTTAAACGGCATATAAATTACAAAAGCCCTTCAAATATTTTATCAATATTATGTAATACTTCTACGTAAATTAAATTTTGAACAACAATTTGTGTACGAACTGCTTAATATCGCAAATTCTGCTAGTTATTTGTATTCGAAATCGCTGTGCTGAATTTTGTGCAATAAATAAAAGATGCCCCGCTCCATAAAAACGTGCCATATTGTTCCAAACAATTATTTCACTTTCTTCCTTTCCTTTTTGTTTACGATTCGACCGATGGTTATCGACATATACATATTACATAAAAACGAGATCCATAAAATAGCGACATTCTATGCAGATGACACTCGTGTGAACGACCCATTAAACGCACCGTCTACCATTACTCATACCGAAAACAAATTACAAAAGGAGAAAAAATATATTTTTACCGTCTACAATGGAAAACAATTGTACATTTGGCCGAGGGAACTTACTATTCTTTTATGAGTGGAATCATTGTAAATTGATTATAATTAATTATACATTAACTGAGGGGAGTCCTCCGAAGCTGGCGCGCCGGTTCAACCTCAGTGAGTAATTTATTGGTTTCCGGGTGTAATCGATAATCAATTTGTAGCTTTTTACATAGACCTTGTAATTTACTACAGTATTTGTAGTGATAAAGGTAGATATATCGACATTTCGTTTTTTTTTAATTTCTATTATTATATATTAACATGTCAATCGCAAATTTAGACCAAATATTGTATCGACTACTTACATAATTTGCTCTAACGAAATTGTGTAGTTAATAATGGCTGTTCTAAAATTTTAGTCAATTGAAAGCATTCAATCGATTTCATGTAATAGAAACGTGCTACATTTAATGAATTGAAAAATATACTTAAATTATATATAATAGATACTTATAAAACTTAGAGCACAATTTGTAAAATTGAACATTAAATGATAATGGATACCATCTTATATACCCAGACAAGCTAAAAATGTTCTTCCATAATTCAATATATGATTTATTATAAAAGAAAACTAATAATGAGTACATCTAGATATCGAATCACGTATGAAAGCTTTAGTCACGCAGTTTCTACAGATTGTTACGAAAATTCATACGTATGTATGTACATACATACATACATGTGCATACGTACATGTGTATGTAGGTATTAGGTGAACCTCATAATGGTCATTCGTGTTAAGAATATTGCATTGTGATCAGACTAAAAGCACTTTTTACAGACTATAATAACCAACATATACCTAAGTATGTACATATGTATGGCATTCGACATCGTAATAAATATATTTTAAACATAATATGTTTGTATTTAATGAACAAACTTTATCGACGACTATTGCGATAAACGATTGCAGTTTTATCCCGCCTAAATATTTCTTTAATATTAAACAAACATGCGTTCAGCATTGAAAATTCTCAATTTACATAATCTTTATTAAATCTCTAACCGTACCGGACGTAAACATTTTTGAATTTTAAAAAAGTCTGGGTAAATATTATTAAGACGCTACTTTTATACACATATGTATGTATATAATGTTATAAATAATAGACACTATAAACCCTTTTATTTTTTCGTGTTTTTCGAAAGTCGAGTCAAAAGATTATAATCGCTGAGTTATTCAGATTATTTATTATATCTGAAATAGCATCGGACTGACTTTAAATATTGATTTTTTCCACGTGTCGCATAATGAATAATACTGACTTACAAATTAAAGGTTTGAGAAAAAAATTTAAATTTATTAGCAGTATAACGCGTTATCTTTGAAAGCTTTGGCGCCTATTTAAATTTTATTGCGCTGGAATTTTCATAAGAAAACATTAAAATAGCCATGAATATTTCGAGACTTATTTTAAAATAATAGTGGTAAACATATACTTTGGTACATATGTATGTATTTAATATAAAGCTATAATTAAACAATTATCCTAAAAAATACATATATAAATATTATTTTTTCTACATTGCGGGTACAATTTTCGAATATTCTATTCAACAACTGCAAGATATTTGAATCTTTATGAACCTTATAACCATTCCCCGGATAAAATCAAGGATTGTCTGTATAAATCGGCTCAAAAGGATTTGTACCAGTTCAACAACAATAAAATCGTCATAACTTAAAAATATAATTAAATACAAATACAATATGAAATTCAAATAATATATAAAATAAACTCACCTTTCATGGTTAATATTTGAAGTTCGGCTGGCTCGGAAAAAAATATACGGCGAAGAAAAAGTCCCCCTCGATTTAATATTTATTTAAATTTATGCGTATTATTCTCGCCTAACTTTCAATAAATCTATTTTATATAATAGGAATTGGAAAAAAGTTGATATTGATCGGAAAAATTGAGAATTTCCACGAACAAATCGGGATAGACTACTAAATATACGCCGATTCAAATCGAGCGTAAAATTCAATCACTTATTTGATTGATTAATATTCTCTACATCTATAATATCTTACATATTTTGATGCTGACTGATCGTATTATTTAAAAAAAAAAACAACTGCTTGAGCTTAATCAGCCATAAGTTCGTGCGGTTGCATACAGACAATCAACATACGAAACGTCAAACGACATCCAAACTCTGGAGTTTGGAGAAAATTTAAACACAGACTTTCCCACACGGGTGTTTTGTTGTTATAATCGAAAAATGAAAGCAAGCGGGAGAAGTTAAAAGAGACGACGACAATAACAACAACAACAACAAAGTCGACTTTGGACGAGTCGTTGGGGATTTGGTCTTTGTCTATGATCTGTCAGAGACTTGCTAGCCTGTCGAAGGCTCCGCTTCAATGGGGTGGGTGCTTCGCCCTCGGGGGCTCTTTTACGTCCGCGTCTGCAGCCCTTTATGTTGGGGTTTTGCGTGGCTGTGCCCGCCCCGACAGCTCGGCGGCCACTGAGCCTCTATATTTAGGCGCGCCTTTTGCAACCAGCTCGCAGAGCCCCTCAAACTGTGGCTCGCGAAATGAGTACACCCACTCACACTACAAAACCATTTTAATACTTCTATGTTAGCTTTAACACTGCCGTTAAATTAATTTAACGGCTATGTATTTCGTCGACTTTTAATTGATCTTTTTTAAGTATGAATTTCCAGATATGCATATGTATGTATATGTATATACAGTGGTGTAGTGCTTAATAAAAAAGAACCAGGTCGGTGTTTAATTTTTACGACCCCCCCCCGCTTTTTCCCTTACTAAAAAAAAATTGTATCCTTATATTGGTAGTTCAAATATTTATAAAAGAAATCAAATTTATAATAATTAACAAATATTTTTAATTATTATTTAATACTTCTATGTTAGCTTTAACACTGTCGTTAAATTAAAAATACAACTATGTATTTCGTCAACTTTTAATTGATCTTTTTTAAGTATGAATTTCCAGATATACATATGTATATATAGTGGTGTAGTGCTAAATAAAAAAGAACCAGGTCGGTGTTTAATTGTTACGACCACCCCCACCCGCTTTTTTCCTTACTAAAAAAAAATTGTATCCTAATATTGGTAGTTCAAATATTTATAAAAGAAATCAAATAATAATTAGCAAATATTTTTAATTATTATTTGATCTTACTTCTTGAAATTATGATGTATTTTCTTATATTCTATAAAAAATTCCATAACGCATCCTCTTCAACATGTTTGACTTTGCAAAACCCGTGTTTGTGTTTCAACAGCAACATTTCCTTTTAGCAATGATAAAACCATGTAGTACATATGTATGTATATGTGTATACATACATATGTACATACATATATACGCTACCATTAAGCCAGCAGTTTGGCTTAATGGTAGCGTATATATTGAGCACCACTGAGGTCGAAGGTTCGAGTCCTCGTCAAACTGCTGGTTAGGTTTGGGGGTTTTTTGACTCCAAATCAATCCTTTCTCTATCAGAGTTTGCCAATTTTATCTCATCATTGTTGAAACGGTTCCTGAAAATTGGTATTAAATCATTTCCTGCTGTCACAAAATCTGTGTGTATAATTTGTAAAAATTATGCACAGTAATCTGAAATCTATAGATATCTCTACAGACATCTCTATAACTTCGTGTTTATTATATGTATAAAAATTGTAATAATAATTGTACACAAAAATCTAAAAATAATCCATAGATTTCTCTATGATTATTATTTCTGTACTGATTAATTGTTATATGCTATGTATTCTGATTGTATATGTATTATTGTATTGCTGACCGTTATCGTACACTCGTTGCATTGAAGTGATCTGTAATGACGAGTGTATATTGATTGTAACAATAAAATAAAATAAAATTCATTTAAGCCGAGTTCCGTCATTTTATCTATCCTCAAGTGCATATGGTCAATAGTTCAAAGAATATTTTCTTTCGAAGTTTTGGGTGGTTTTAGATTAAAAACCCAATAAATTTCATTAAACGTCTTTTAAGTTTTGAATGTGCTCGGATTACTATTCGATTGTGGTCATCGAGTGTTAGAACGAGAGTCTGCTCACAATATTTGTAATACAAAATTTTATGTAAAATTTTATGTAAATTTTTTAATTGTACTCGATAAGCAATTTTTATATTAATCAAGTGCCAGGGCGGCGACTTGGCTCAAAAATAAGTACCAGGGTGGCGACCTGGCCCGATTACACCACTATATATATACATACATACATACAAGCAAATAAGTATAAATGTACATATGTATATATAAAGTGGGAACATTAAGGAGATTATCCGCCGCTTAAAGTGCATTCGGGGACTAACAATGGAGACCCCCGAATTGACCTAGCGGGACGCTAAGTGGTCGGTAGAATTCTTAGAACCCTAAAAGCGTGAGACTCTCTTAAAACTGTACGTGCCTAAACAATGGAGAAACAAACGGATCGGGGAAGCTGTAATGAGCGACTTGTCCTTTACAAGGAGGTACTTAGGCCATATCAGATCATTCTGGAACAAGCGCTGGCTGCGCGTGAACCTCCTGAATCATTCAATAAATGCTGTGAAGCGACTTTGACCTCACATTTGGATCCTCATCCCACCCCTACGCAACATATAAATATTATTAGGATTATTAACTTGAAAATTAAAACAATCCAAAACTAACGAAACCAATATTTATTGACTATCTAGATAAAGGAGATGTATTGGGTTTCCACAATGCAACTTAGTCACTTTTAGTATCTGCCCGAAGCTATTAAGGCCACATAATTTTTCCGAAAGAAAAATAATACATAAATAATACCGGTCTTCGTGACGAGACAGAATGTTAAATTACAGAAAACGCAAATATCGGAAGGCAAAGATCGAAAATCGAAAGATCTTAAGTCGAAAGATCAAAAAAAAAAAAGTTACATGGTAAACGGTACATACTCACTTAATTTGCGCGAGCAGGATACAACAGGAACAAGAGGAACAGGCTTTTCCTCCCGTATTAATGTGCGCGCGCAGAATACGGGAGGAAAAGCATGTTCCTCTTGTTCCTGTTGTATCCTGCTCGCGCAAATTAAGTGAGTATATACCGTTTACCATGCACCATTTTTTTTTTTTTTTTGATCTTTCGACTTAAGATCTTTCGATTTTCGATCTTTGCCTTCCGATATTTGTGTTTTCTGTAATTTAACACTCTGTCTCGTCACGTAGACCCAAATAATACATGTCTGGACGAACTGACACACAGCTTACTTAGCCTTTAATTATATTCTAGTAATAGACCCAATGAAATGTCATCGGTTTCAATATTATTATTATTATTATTATTAGTTGTTTGTGTATATATGTATATGTTTTGTTTTTGTCTAATTTCTTTAGTTATTTTTTGTTTCTTTTCTTTTCTGTTATATTTTTGACCATTGTGGTGCATTCGTAATTCCTGTAATGCTACAATGGTCCAAACTTTAAATAAATAAATATTAGATGTGTGCCAATTATAAGAATAAAAATTAAAAATTTATATTCATATGAACAAACAACTACTAAAAACTTAAATGTTAAAAATATATTTTAATTATATACCACGGCCCTGACGGAATATAATCGGGTGCACTATTACTTATTAGAATAAAAATTTTAAATTTATATTCATATGAACAAAAACTCTGGGCGAATTTCGAACCCGTGAACCCCCTACCGACAACTAGCGCGCTTTGTCGATGAGCTAATTTCACCTTTAAATTAAGTATGTATCTTATAGCGTGCTTGCGTGTGTGCCTTTTATATACATACATATATATACAAATAAAATATGTACATGGATGATTGAATCTTTAATTGAAATGAAGTCGTTTCATAGATTAATTTCGCGGGCAATTTTTTCAAATCGAATTATTTTTTATATGTACAATCACACGCCAATATTCAAAATATTTTTAAGCTTAAGTGTCTATGTTGCATCAATTGAAAATTAAGGGGAAACCAAGGATACAGTTGGAGAATCACATGTGAGTCAGGGGGTTGGCTTAGGTTGTATATCCCCAGCCCCAGCCCCAGCCCTGGCCAAGTCAAGTGAGCATTTTTTCTTCGTGGTTTTCAGCATCAGGCTGACTTCCCACCACCGACCTGTGGAGCCGCCCCGGTGCAAAACACCAACCAGCCCCTTTGTTTTACCCCGCAACTGATCCGGCTCTCGCCCATTCAACTCAGACATATTAATTAAATTCAACATAGTGCGACCCCGTTTGTCTAAATGCTCCACCGATTCTGTACTCGGTGCCTGTTCGCAATTTGCACGAGAACAATATTATTTTCATCGTGACTAATTTTATATGGGGCAAAATTAATTCACTCCACTGCTGAATTAAACTGTAGCACAACTGTGTGATGGATAATATGGATAATTTATTTAAACAAATTATGGCAGGCGTACTTAATACATTTTTAGAAATAGCCTGCATAATAAAATGTAACCCACTTTGAATGATATATTTAATCATAATTTTTACCCTACAATACACACACACATACATATTATGCACATTGCATTTTTCTAACAATGCCATAGTGCCATGACAGGTTATTCTAAATTGGCATTAGCTGTTTATATATAGGTACATATTACCATGGCCAGCAGCATGGCTCGGTGGTTGGGCTTTTGCCTAACACCGAGAGGCGTCGGGTTCGATCCCGTGAGTTGACCTCGATTGAAAAAAATATATTCTGAGTATATCTGTAATGCTGCTGGATTGCAGACTTGGATATTTGTGACTCCAGGTCGATAACTTCCTATCAGAGTTTGCCAATTTTTCTGATTTCATTGTTGAAACGGTTCCTCGATTAAATTGGCTAAAAACCTTCCTACCTACTATGCTACCACTATTTTAGTATAATTAACGTAGAATAAAATGTATGTACAAGCTAAAATGTCTCGTTAATTTCGAGTTTTCAGTGTCTTGTAATTCAGCAACTTGTGTAATAAAAATGCTGCATTATTTGTAATTAGCCAGGAAGGCACATTGGGCTTTACCTGTTAGACCTTCCTGGTATATATGTATGTATATAATAAAATAAAATAATAATAATATTATTATAATATAATGTAAGCAAAGATATACTATTACTTGCAAAAATCAACCAATTTAGCCGAATTTACAAGAGACATCTGTATTTAAAATTGATTAATGATGATTATAAACATCTTTGTACATGTGTATATCTTTCTAGTAGTAATAAACATATTCGTAATCATTTTTTAGAATTAAATCACTTAGCCAGTGAGTTACAATGTGGCTCACTTGTTAATTTATTTATTTATTAAGTAGCTTCATATAAAAGGAAAAAATAATTTTATGTACATAGAAATAAAAAAATTCTGATAGGCAAATCCTATACAATATTGTACATGTAAACAAAATTTTTATTTCGCATTATTTTAACCGTTGAATCAATACATTACGTCTTCATACAAAAGTCAAATATTGATGAAGCTATCAATTTTGTGAATACACTAAATATTTACATATGTATTCAATTTACATTTGCAAACATTTCTCAAAATGAAGAAAAGTGGAATTATGCCACTCTCAAATATAACAGCTCATATGTAAACATGTCATCATTTACAGCCATTCGCCATCCACTGCTGGATGAAGACTTCTCCAACACACTTCCACTCGTCTCCATTATGCGCAATTCTCATCCATCTCACCCCACATATTTTCCTAATTTCGTCTACTTATCTTCCCTGCGGTCTTCTTTTTACCCTTTTGCATTCTCTCGCGTACCATTCTAGTATTTCTTTTGTCCACCTTTTGTCCATTATTCTAGCCATGTGGCCCGCCCATTGCCATTTCAATCTGTTCACTCTATTCACTTTGTAAACTACCCTTGTCATACTTCTCACCCACGTATTCCGTTGTTTGTCTTCCCTCGTTATGCCAAGCATTCAAAGCTCCACACTTCTTTGAGTGCATTGGACTTTTTGTAGCAACATGGTATTCAATGTCCAAGTTTCACATCCATACGTAATCACTGGCAAAACACATTGAATCAAAGATCTTTTTCTTCAGGCAAAGTGACATATTTTATTTAAAAACCGCATTCATTCGTCCAAATGCACTCCACCCTAATTTCATACGTCTCTTTGTTTCTTCTTACTACCGGACATTTCAATTATTTGACCTAAATATAAATAATTATTTACTACTTCTACTATTTGTATCATCTAATGAAATGCTATCAGGGATGCAATAACTAATATGTATAGTAAGTAAGATGCAACAACTAAAATTACGAACTATATGAAACATTACCAGCAGATATTTCCCGGATGGTAGCTAAAGATGGAATCTGTTTTAAGACGTTTTGTACATCTTATAAATTAAGAAAATTATTTTATGAGAAGGAATTTAAGTACAATAAGAAAAATGGTCTTAGATTATGGAACAAAAATACGTAATTTAATAATAGACGATTTTTCAGCAATGTCAGAACGAGTATTTACTGTTACAATGGACGAATAGATATCGATAAGAAATCGTCGGTATATGAATGTGAATTTGCATGCCAAAAATAAACTCAACAAAACCAATTAATTGTTATATTATTTTATTATTAATTTGTTTTTCATTTACCGGTAAATAACCGGTAAACCGGTAATGGAAAAAATTATTTACCGTTTTCCGGTTATTGCAATTTCACGGTAAATTGCAGGCTCTAATATATACTATTGAAAATTTATTTAATAAATTCATTCATTTTTGTATTGGTTTTTTATATTGTTTATACATATGTATGTAGGTAAGAAGGTAGTTTTTACCATTTTTTTTTCATAGTAAACAGTTAAACATAAATATTAAATTAAATATATTTGAAAAAAATTTGATCGCGTGCGGTTTCTTTTAATTTTATTTTATTTAATAACTTAATATGCCAACACCCATACGATGATATTCCATCGGGTACAACACGAGTTTAATATAATATTGATGTGGGTAAGTAAAACTTTTTTTTTTATTTCAGAATGTGTGGGCGCGTTAATAAAATAAATAAATCTACGACGTAGGATAACGGTCTGTTTACAAGACGGTATAAGATTGTTTATCGTTATTTATATACAAAATTCGAGACGAGCTAGACAATTAAAAGTTCTTGACTAATGAACTGGCGGGCAAGCTAGCTCGGGCACAGGAAAAAATACAAACTTTCAAGGAAAACTTTTGCACACTGCTGTTCTGGAAAGTTTATCGAGAAGACTATAGTTTATACTAATATATATACTACATGTACATACGTATGTACATACATACATACATACATGCTAGATGCATGCACTGCTGAAAACCGCAAACTCATAAGCTGAATTACTCGGTGTTTCAGTCTCTCACACACACCCTTTCATTACATTATAAATTTCAAAAGAGAATATAGTAATATGAAACGATAAAAGGATGACTCGATAGATGCTATTTTTTCATATTTCATTTTTTGTTTGGATTTCGCAACGTACTTATTTTGTATGCGAGCTACATAGTTTGGATAGCTCAAAGTATGTAAACGTATTGAATAGGGTTTATGTACTTGCGTACAATTTATTGGGAGGAAATATGTTTGTCGAAATACATTTTCATCGATTTAGGATAGACCTGCCATAGCTAACAATTGCGCCATAAAACCGGAAGTTATTGTTAATGTCGAAACCATTATTTGTGTAAAAACATTCAGAGACGTGCTCCCTTGTCGTATAAGAATATTCAAAATATAAGAACATTCAATTTTCACAATGTTTCAATAATACTAAATAAATACGAGAGGAGGAAACATTTTTTGAAATATATGTTTATATTTTATTTGTTCCATATTCCAACAGTTTCATGCGATTTTTATTGAAATCTACATACATACATACATATATTATATATTATATAAAATCCTTTTAAGCAAATTTAATAAATCTCTTTCCCATATCCAATTAAAACAACCACGGTGATATTTATTACGATCGTGTATAATTTATATAAATTTTTCGGCTTTTATATGGAAACACGTGTTGCCTCATTACCATTTTTAATCTAGATGCGTATATGTACGTAGTATATCAAACTATACGAGACAATTTAAACTGTGTCATAAAGTTAATTTTTAGCCGTCAAAAATTAAGGGTGCAATATAAAATACAAACAGCACTACGTGAACTGAAAAATTTTATTTTATATATTCAAATATATTTATATTAAAAATCGTTCGAATTATAAACCTTAAAAAATATATTGATAATTAATATAATCATTAAATCATTATAAACCTTAAAAAATAAATTGATAATTAATATATAACCTAATAAAATAAATTGTTCAATAGCTGATGATTACAAAAAAGTCGATATAAAAAAGAGAGTGAAAATAAAAAGTAGTTTTACCACTGTTTAAATGAGTTGTAAAGGGGGTGGTAGAAAGGCGAGTATATGTATGTATGTAGGTAACTAGCTGTTATCGCTTCGATCTCACACAAGATTCCTATTTAAATTTTAATGAGTTGGTTAGTAATTAAAATCGTCTAACTTAATAACGGTGGAATTATCTTATTTAAATGTTAGCTAACCCCCCCTATGTTGGTAAAATATCAAAGCGACCTAAAGATTAGAAGTGGTTCAAAATCAGATCACAACATTTTGACGGGCAGGAATGTCACTGAACTAATAGAGTGAAGCTAATAAATCGCTTGTAATATCATGAGTACATACAAATATATGTATTAAACAAGCATTTTAATTTCTTATGATAACCCAAGCGTTGAGTTAATTAAAAATTATTAGGTTAGTTTGAAGACGTTTTAAAAATGGATTTCATTTAAAAAACATATTAATTAAGTTTTGTCTCAGGTGATTCAAAATTTTATGTTAATTTATTTATTATACTATTTTCGTTTCATTTATCCCTTATTAATTTTAAAGAAAATCTTCATAAAATATAATTTCACTTTAAGGTTTTTTTCTCAGTGTTCAGGTAAATAATCCTTACATTTTTTATTCATTATTACATATACATTTGTATGTCCATACAAAATGTAATTACCTAGCATTACTTGGACGGATAAAATCCGAGGGGAAAGAATACCACATGATAGTATATAAAAGCTGGAGTACCATAAGATAGTATACAAAATCTGGTGCTCCTATGTAAATTGAAAAACACACATTCACCTGACGATCAAACAAACAAATATTTTTGGTACACAATACATACATACATACATATGGATATAGATAGCTGAATTTTCAAATATAGTCTTCGAACTATGTACATATCTCCAAAATACACACATTTTTTATGGTGACCGGAAAAATGCACTCGAGATAGTTTCACTCCCATGCACAGACATCCAAGCTTTAAAAGATGCTCAAGGAGAACTAACGCAATAGAATTCCACAAAAAAGCGTCAAGGGGTATTTGTATGTTATCTGAGGGTGCTAACATTTTTTTTTGTGGAATTCTATTGCGTAAGTTATTTTTGAGCGCCTTTGAACTTAGGACTTCTCGAAGTTGCGCTACTATTCAGTGCAATTTCGTGCATTTTTCCGGGAGCCTTTTTTAATAAACGTTCAGAGACGAGATATGACTTTTCTTATAGATCTATGCCCAGTAAACACGAATCCGGTACTAAAAAATGTTGATTGGCTCGAGATTCGGAGATACATGTGTTTTTTAAATCGCGCGATTTTTCTATATCTTGGTGTTGTTCTGTCGATGTCTCAAAACCTGTCAATTTCCTGTTCAAAATGAATATTGGAATATATAGTCGGATATTTTCCCGATCCGAAATGAAAGATAAAATACCTTACTAAATATGCATAGCATATTTAGTATAACATCTTACTAAATATGCATAGCAAACGTATTGTATATAATCTTCAACATCTGCACACATACATACCTAGCTACAAATGTTATTTATACAAATTTCATATTCAATAAGCTCCATACAATCGAAAGCACGTTCAAAGAATAAATACACGATTCGAGTGAATTCATTCCAATTACAATTTCCCAACAGACGACCGAATTTGAAGCCGGTTGGCTACCCGAAACATGACTATGCCAAAGTCAAAACCCAACCTACCAACATTATTACATGCACATATGCACATACATATACATATGTATATAGCATAATAGATACACGTACATACGTACATTTACGAGACTTTCCACGGTGGGTCGGCCTATTGTCGGCACTTGGTGAATAATGCGTTTTAATGGAAGTTTCATGTTTTTAATACAACAATGGGGCGATGTCGGTGGCCGCGCTTCATATTGAACACCCTGTTGTTGTTGTTGTTGTTGATGTCATCGGCTTCGATGTGTGTTCTGCGCGCAAGTACGCGGGAAAGCGCGTGGTGTGCGTGAGACTAGCACCCCACATATGAGATTATACCGTGAAATATTGCTTATGCCATTAACAAAAAAAAAGAGGTGATACACGACGATAAAAGGTAAAGCTCGACGATGTTGTATATGTGGTCCCCATATTCCATTTATTATAAAAATATTATAAATTTACCATGCTGTCGGATTTTCACTTAAATATACATACATATGTATGTATGTAGCATCTACATAGCATGCATAATTTAGATGGCCTCGAGTTTACGATTAACTAAATATTTTTTCAGGGCTTGGGATTGATAAGTATGTATATATCGTCCACGATTGATAAGTATATAATATGTAAATTTTAATTACCCGTTTGATATTTCAGCAGCCGATGATCGGTGCCGTGTTCGGAACTAAAACATAATTATAAGTTTTGTTATAAATTTATAATGCAAATTTATTTCACAGTTCATATGAAAGACAGCTATTTATTTTCAATGATATTCTATATCTCGTTTTAAAAATCGTTTTTTACTCGACATTGTAATAATCTTACGTCTATGTATTTAATATTACCTTTTGAAGGAGAATATCGAGGACATAATGTAATTGAATAACCTGGAGTATATAATAATGATAATATTTTATTTTTTTATTCCAGACGATAGGGAGAATGGTGCAATCCCCATTGTTCATATAATAAATCTATATACAAATGAATGTATATAAAAATGAATGTCTGTTAGTCCGCCTATGTAGTATAGGCTCCTTAACCACTCAACGATGTGCGATGAAACTTTCAGGATTTGTTGTATGCATGTCCGGGAAGCTTACTATGAAAAAAAATCGCCCAAAAACGGGAACGGAATCGGGAAAAACGGGAATGAGTGGCATTGCAACGCAATAATTTCAAATGTTTTCGCGTCGCCACCTGCATTGTTAGGGTAAAATAAACAAACAATTGAATAATTTCA
Organism: Arctopsyche grandis; assembly: GCF_051622035.1. NCBI lineage: Eukaryota > Metazoa > Arthropoda > Insecta > Trichoptera > Hydropsychidae > Arctopsyche > Arctopsyche grandis. Next base: position 26,167,109 of record NC_135357.1, read on the forward strand.
AATGTGTTCACTGCCTGCATTTTTTCAGTGTTAAACGCTGGATAAGTCAGATTACCAGGACTTAAACTCGGGAACGGGAATTGCATGCGTCATTGTGGCATTGCAACGTATGTCGGGTTCAGTTAGTTATACATATATAGATAATTAATACAATAATAAATAATAAATAAAATAATAATAATAAATAATAATAATAAATAATAATAATAAATAATAATAATAAATAATAATAATAAATAATAATAATAAATAATAATAATAAATAATAATAATAATGATACTGATAACTAATAAGAACCATTAATTAATAAATTAATCAATATAATATCTATTTAAGGCGGTCGGTGAAGTAGTTCCATCCATCTAACATACAGTGAAAAGTGCAAATGAGAAGAGGCGGCAGCAAGAAGACAATTATGTAGATGATAAAAATACACGAAGACGTAGAGAGGTCACTCTCATCCTGAGAAGGGCCACAAAGTGAGACACGTGCCCCTCCACAAACATTTTCGACGCGCTACAACCCCTTGTATATGTAGCTAAGTAGTTGCGTTAATGCTAACCACCGAGAGGTTTCCGGGTTCAAGCATTGCGTTGACCTCCACTGAAAAGATTTTTATTCGGAAGTATTTCTGTAGTGCTGCTCGTCAGACTTGCATATTTGTGACCCCAAGTCGATCGTTGCCTACCAGAGTTTGCCAATTCATCTGATTTTATTGTTGATACGTAACCACAATGTCACCACTATTTGAATATGATTTCAAATTTATAATCGATAAATGTATATATGTAAAAGCTTAATAGCATAGGTGTCGCTCAGAGTCAACCCGTAATGGCATCGTGGAAAAATGTAAATTTTAAAAGGAAATGAATCGTTGAAAATAGGACCAATTTTATATAGAATCAAATTGCAAGCGATCGAAATAAATTTCATTCTCATCGTAATTAACAATACATCCCAATAATACCTTTTTGAATTGGAATTTTTCACATATACAAATGTATGTATACGGCTGGAAGTATACAATCACTATTATTAAATTAACAGACAAAATTCATATATTTTTTTGCATTTCCGAAGAGAAGCCGATCTTTGCAAAAATACTATTATAAAAGGCTTTAATTTATAGGCCATAGATGCAAGTGACATCAAAAGGTTCGCCAAGCTTTGTTCTTTCTATATTCTATATACATAGACACTTCAATATCAAAGACTTCTACCAAACATCCTAGAAACGTCTACAGATCAAAATTATAAAACGAAAAGTCTACGAATGTAAAAAACTACTACAATTGACATCGTACATTTTCAAGTTCGCAGACAAAAGACGCAAAGGAGAAAGTAAAATCGGATCGTACCTATACATATTTATTTATTTTTTACATATTATATACACCAGAAAAGTTTTACAGGTAAACCCCAATGCGCCTTCCTGGCCAATTACAAGCAATGCAGCATTTTTACTACATAAGTCGATGAATTACGAGGCACTGAAAGCTCGTATTTAAAGAGACATCTATGAATTGTACATACATCTTATTGTACATTAATCATACTTAAATAGTGATGACATAGTAGGTAGGAAGGTTTTTAGCCAATTTAATCGGGAACCGTTAAAATATCCAGACCTGGAGTCACAAATATCCAGGTCTGACCAGCAGCACTACAGATACACTCGGAACAATTCTTTTCAATTGAGGTCAGCTCATGGGATCGAACCCGGCGCCTCTCGGTATTAATCAGAAGCTTAACAGCCGAGCTATGCTGCTTTCTAAATTAAGATCTCTAAAACAGATCGCACGACCTAATCGGAGTCCGCCCGGCAAATCAAATGTCAGGTGGGTTTCCAGTAAAAATAATAAAATTTGATAGTGTGGGACTGGATGCGGAAGCAAACACATCGTAATATCTTAACAGCCAACACTTATTTATTTAAGGTTAGGTTAGGCTAGGTTAAAGTTAGGGTTGGTTTTATTGAATAAAATCAGAAAAATTGGCAAACTCTGATAGGAAACGATCGATCGACCTGGAGTCACAAATATCCAGGTCTGACCAGCAGCACTACAGATATACTTAGAAAAATTATTTTCAATCGAGGTCAGCTCATGGGATCGAACCCGGCGCCTCTCGGTGCTAGGCAGACGCTTAACGATCGAGCTATGCTGCAGGCTATATGACCATACATTATCTAATTCAACTTTAACGAGATATCGCTGAAGCGATTATGAAATTTAACGATCGTCGATGTTTTTGTTAGTTGGATCGGCAAACACTATTTATCCGAAAGCGGCGAGAGGGAATAATGCGATCGCGCGATAAATGACGTGGAAAATGCGTGTGGACCATTCTCATTCACGGCGCGTTTACAATTTACGACGCCACACAAAAACGACATCCACAATGCGACGAAGCATAACGCCGATAAATGGATTTTAACTTTAACAGTATCGAATGGTACAATAATTTAGCGATTCGGTGAGGGGACGCGACGCGACGCGAGGGGACGCGACGCGACGCGAAGGGTCGCGTCGAAAGCGCTAGATATTCGGACGAGTTGAAGCTATAAAAAATATATAAAATAAAAGTGTCATAAAATACTTTTATCGCCACTAATCCCCATCGATAGAGTCGGAGTTAATGTGCGTCGACGGATGATGTGCAATTTTAACGAGTCGTGTGTGCTATACGCCTTGTGTGCATATCTACGGTGAATGCTCACAGACGGACACGCACGTATGTATGTTTAAAGGCCTAATATATGTATAATTTAGGACATACTATACGTATTTATGTACCTAGAAGACAATAAGTCTAAGTTAGTGATGGGGAACCCGCGGCTCCGTAGCCGTATGCGGCTCTTTGTGTGATTAAGTGTAGCACTCGCATATTCTTTAAGTAATGTTGATAATGAAAAGTGTATTGTATTTATAACTAAAGAGAGGACCAAGTTTGCGCCGTTCTTTGTTTATTGTTCGCCGTGCATTGTTCATATGATGAACCTTTTTTTTTGCACTCTAGCTTTGTAGTTTGTTCTATTTCCTGGAAAACAGACCCAAAACGTCCTGTTTCCTGGAAAAAGCACGCTTCCGGTCCTACCTATATTTATAACACCAAAATATATAAAGATTGTTTATAATACATAACTATACTCTAAGGACTAAGGAATTACGTATATGTATGTTTTACTATAAAATGAAAGTCTCGTTGTTTCTTCTAGTAATTTTTCATTCAAGTACATAACATTCCTGAATCATAAATTATCGTAAATTTGTTCACTTTATTATTTAAAATTATAAGAATGGCTCTACTATACATATTTCAGACTTTGCGATATTTGGTTATAGAAAAGATTCTAAACTTTATATAAAATTCGATTTAAAATTAATCAATAAAATATTAATAACATAACACGCTGAGGCTCTCAGAGTATGGCAATTAACCAAAATTTTCCAATCTGGATCTTTGTTCGAAAAAGAATACCGACCACTAACTAGTTTAAATCATAAAATTGGAAAAAAATCGTTGATAATGTATTTTTGTCAAATTTTATGGATACTTTAATACTGAAAAGCAATCTGAATTCGACCAAAATTCAATCACTAGGCTTTGAACGTTCAAAAAAATACAAATAAAGCTACTGAAAGCTTTATAGGCATTTCAAATGACAATTTTTACGACGAAAGTAAATTCATTAAACGCGTAACTAAATATGTACGGTCATATTAACATATATGTATACATATATACATAAATAAAACGCGTCCATAATAAGCCATAAAAATCACTTACCAATATAGCAATTCTAGTTCGGAAAACCGATAATTGTCCTAAAAAAAAAAATTATATTGAACAAATAACATTTTATGTTGCAGAAAAATGCTTTGTTTTGTACACGCCAAAACCTTCTCCTTTATCCGTTTTCTTTTCCTTTGCAATTAATAGTTTAAAATATAAGATCTCTAAATGGCAATAACTTGGTTGCGATTGCTCACAAGGGAATGAAGATAGCCTTTATTATTCCTGCAAAATTTTAACCTTGGTACATTTTCATGTGGAAATCTCTACAAAATACGTTCAAAAAAATATGGGCAAACTATGTATAAAAAACCACGAGCAGAAATTTTTTTACAAAACTACGTATTTTATAAACTCGCTGAAAGTTTGGAATATCATCCCCACTGCGAGATTTGTGCGGTAAGAAGAATTCTTGAATATTCAGTATTTTCAGCGGAAACCTTGCGCGGCCCACGTTTGCGGAAAAAAAAGCGTGCATACATACATATATCCCCGTGAGATTTAATTCAATTTAAATTTTCGCTGAAAAAGCTCTCGAATCATAATAAAAGTGAGGCGAGAAAAAATAAATTTTCACCAACGAAAGAAAAACGTTTTCCGTGTAATGTAAATTAACCGATGTTTTCAATATGCGTAAAGGCGGCCTCACAAGCACCGACACGCCGAACGTTTTATTCTAATTAAATATAACACATTAAGGCCACCCACCCTGCCACGGAGCATTCATATTCATGTTCACTACTACGGTCGAATTAAGAATTGAAATCGTAGAAAACTCCAGTCAGATGTTCGCAAACTTTTCACGAGGGAATTCGGCGACTGAAGTGGAAGTGGCAACTGCGTGCTAGTGGTCGAACACTGTCCAGTGTCTTTAAGAAGTTTTTGAAATATACACGAAATAAAGTCCCTAACAGGCCAGTGATTAACGACCAGTGGCCAACGGGCCGTAAAATAGCCGTTACTGAGCGGTTAACTGCCGTTACGCACGGAGGCCACCCTAACTTAATAAGTGACGCACAAATAAACTAATATTTCATACAACTTTAGATCGCTAATTTTATTTACGTCCTTTTGAAGTATTAAACGATTAGTCCGTAGAGTCAGATTTAATTAATTGAACTAATTTATGTATGTATGTATGTGCCCGATCGACTACTTATGTATGTATGTATGCAGCGGTGTAGTCTTCTATATACATATGAATATAAAAATGAATGTCTCTCTGTGTGTGTGTGTGTGTGTGTGTGTGTGTGTGTGTGTGTGTGTGTGTGTGTGTGTGTGTGTGTGTGTGTGTGTGTGTGTGTGTGTGTGTGTGTGTGTGTGTGTGTCTCGAATAGGCTCCTGAACCACTGAACCGATTACGATGGAACTTTCAGATGTGAAAAAAAAAACGGGGAAAAAGGGAATGAGTGTCATTTCAACCAAATAATTTCAATCGTGTTCGCTGCCTGCGTTTTTCCGACAAATGGAAACGAGAACGAGAATGAGGACGAGAGTGGGAACGGGAACTGGAACGAGATCGGGAATTGCATGCGTTATTATGGCATTGCAACGCATGCCGGGGTTCAGCTAGTGCTAAAAAAAAAAGTAAACAGGTCGGTGCCTAATTTTACAGACCCCCCGCTTTTTTTGTTATTTAAAACATATGTATCCTAATATTGGTAGTACAAATATTTATAAAAAATCAAATGCAAATTAACTTGAAAAGTCAATCAAAGTGGTCTGAATAAGGTTTATTATTTTTTGCAATATAATATAGGTACAGTTCTGAAAATTTTGTTATTATTTTGGCATTATTCAGTGTCTATAATTTTTTCAATGGATTGTTGTTGGGCTGTTTTTAAATTTTTTTCTGCACTCAAATGAGCATTTGAGTGAGGATACGGTTATAGTCACCAAATTTTAAAACGTGAGTCTGCTCACAATATTTGGCATACAAAATTTTATATGAAATATGAGCAAAAATATTTTTTAATTGTGCTCGAAAATACCGGGGTGGTGACCTAGCTCAAAAAGAAGTACCGGGGTGGCGACCTGGCCCGTCCTGGCCCGACTACACCACTGTATGTGTGTATGTACTAGGACAGGCATCTGCAACCTATGGACCCGCGGATCATAAAGTGACTCTTTTGACAATTTCAAGTGACCCACTTGAATAAACTGGTCTGGATTTTTTTTCATATAAATAGTACCAAAAACCGTACATATTATTAAATATTTCATTTAAGAATATGCGTCAGTTCAAAAACGATCTGTTTGCATAGCTCGGTCGTTGAGCTTCTGCTTAATACCTAGAGGCGCCGGGTTCGATTCCATGAGCTGACCTCGATTGAAAAGAATTTTTCTGAGTATATCTGTAGTGCTGCTGGTCAGACTTGGATATTTGTGACTTCAGGTCGATCGTTTCCTATCAAAGTTTGCCAATTTATAAATGTACATATATAGTTGTGTATTGAACGAAGAAAATTTATTTGCAAAGGCTGCCTTTACAAATAAATTTTGCTGTTACATACTAAAATACGATGGTTAAGTCGGGATAAAGGTATTGATAGATTTGCTTTAATAATTAATAGAGTGCATCGATGACATACAAACAATTTTTAACGAAATCAATAAAATAAAAATGATCTCGAACTCAATGATAAACAATGGTTTTTAAGACTCGTTCTTAACCGACATAATGATTTCAACGAACGACTCCCAAGGGAATAACCTACACAATTGTGAAAATGTAAGAGGAATGGAAAAGATTTTGTCTCTTAATAAAATTTTTCTTATTATTCACGAGAAGACAATTTTAAAATGAAAATATCCACTAACCCGAAACATCTTTTTAATATTCACGTTATGATTAATTTTGATCCGAAGACAAAAAAGATTGCCAACGCCTGTTCTAGGGTTTCAGATTTCCCATACTTTTTCTAATCCCAGGACACGGGATGGAGCTCGGGATGGAACTCGGGATAGTTCCCGGGATTCCAGGACATACTTGTATGTACAATATCTATGATGTATTTTTTTTTTCAATTTAATTCATTTTATTTAAAAAAAAATATTAAGTAAACAATTAACTAGAAAAAGTGTATTTGAAATACCTTCTTTCTGGCTATTTTTGTAGATTTGTCTTTGATAACTCATTCAATTCTTCATTCATCGTCCATTGTATCATATTCATTAGAATCTAAAAAAGTTTCTTCCAATGTGGAATCGCTTCGCTCGCTTCATATTATTATAGTTAAATCATAGGATATGCATTTGCCTTTATTATAGCATTTAAAGAAGGTTTTTATAGAGATATTTTTCCCGGGATTCAAGATAAGAATTTCCGGGACACGGGACATCAAAAATTCTGTGCCTATTTCTGTCCCTGGTTGACCCGAGTCAGAAACCCTAGTATGTATGTACATGCATATGTACCTATTACATACGTACATACATATATACAGCCGGTTCATCCATGTGAATTTTTCATCGATGTTTTTAGATTTTTCCTATGAAATGCCATTAAAGCTAACAAACCAATTGTCCGTCATCATTATTGGAACAAAAATATCTGCAAGCTTTTCACCCTAAATATCATTCCGGAAAAAACGCAAGCGAGGTATTTTTACACCATGAAACGCAGTTTAAAGGTCAAAGGATTGTATAAAAAAAAGTTTTCCAGTGTGAAAAAATACATGATGTACACGAAAACGTATATCCATTTCAACAATAATGAATAATTTACATTTCGTACTTTTTACATTTGAATTTGAGTTCGAAAGGGCGAAAGTTGGACGCAATTTATTTATAACGAGTGGTGGGTTCGAAATGTGAATTATTAATTCTCAAATTCGTGGATTCCGACGGTGCTAAATTAGTTAGTTGAATTGCGTTAGTGACGTATCTAGAATTATACAAATATTGATTGAAGAACTTTATTAGGTACGACTCTAGTTCAAACGGCAACTCAGGTCAAATGAGTCGATAAATCCACAAAACCGATCAATTTCTACACCTTTTCTAAGCCGATTAAGTTTCATTGATATCATAACTTTCAATTTATACATACATACATATGTTGTATATCTAATCATGAAAAGTAAAGCGTGCTTAAAAACACATTCAAAATACTTTTTCTTATTATTTATTTACATTATTAATTGTTTAAAAAACTATTTAAATAATATACGTATGTATAGATCGGCATAAAAAATTGACAGAAAATCGTAATACAAATTTCATCATTCATTTTTTATCATATGGAATAAAAAATATATAACGATTTATTTGCAAAATGTATACTTTCCAAATACAAACAGTTAAATATTTAAAAAAATTAGTATAAATATGTATAGAGTTTTCAAACAATTTTCCGAAATATTATATAGTGACATCTATCGAAGAAAATTTAAACTAATAAAAATATGGTAGGCGTCTTAGAAAAAATTACACTGAAGTTTTTCAAATAAAATAATTTGATTCGAAAAATTATTTCATTATAAAAAATTATTCTATTGTTTTTTTTTCACAAAATAATTAAGAATTCCGTTTAAAATATAGCTATGTACCACGACCTGCCATTTTGACGTCGTTGAAAAACAATGTATTTAGAAACTATCCATTAATTTTAAAACTATGCAAATAAACTTGCAAAATTATAAAGTCGATCAACTTTCAGCTAAACTGTAAATCGGTTAACGAGCTAAAAAAAATACATGCAAATAACACTAAAAGAATGGCTGGAAAATAAATTATTCATACCTTTAGCCGGATCGAATCGCCGTTTGATGTAATTAACGAGGCGGGTGATAAACGTTTCATTGTGCTTTGTTCTCTGCGGTATTTCCTGAAAAGGAAAATCAAATAAAAATACATTCGACTCTTTTGCACCTTTTTTTCATGCATAGATTTTAACTGTGTCTGTGTTGCTTTATTTTTAAACGAAATCTTATATCTATATCCCGTTGGGCGGACCCTTTTGTGGGCGGAAGGCTTCGCCCACATCCACTGCACGTCTCTTGCAGATAATCTTTGAAGTGAGATTAATTGACGATGATTCGGCCTATTAGCGAAACTTTAAATTTTTCCGTTCCTAAACTAAGTTCAGGTTTTTTAGCGGTAAAAGTTCACGGAAACTTCCTAATTTATTAATCATTGTACATGCATAAGTATTATATATATATACTGAATAACTTTCAAATTATCTGTACATGTTATAAATTTCTAACTAAATAAACCAACAAAAAAATGAACCAGACCTACGCAATTATCAAGACCTTGCTTAGCACGAAAATCATTTCAAGGGAAAACTCGAATTCGTCGGAAGTTTTCACCGTTCAGATATATATTAATAGATTGGAAATGAAATAATAAACGATTATTTTGAAGAATTTACATTCTATTGACGTGCCTAATATATTACATTTTATTATAAATGCTTTTTCGAGTGAATGTCTAAAAATTGTTGCATTGTTTTTGTGCTAATTATTTTATCTACTATAAATATATACGAATTATCAATAGATGAAGTATTGTAATTTGACTAATTTGTATCTAGTATCGATCAATAGTCACGTTAAAAAACGTGTATCTGTTTTTACTATGTTAATGTGTCCAGTGGCGTAGCTAGGAATTTCGGTCCCTCGTGCAAAATTTATCCAAGATTTCCCTTAACGTGATTTTTAAAATATATGAGATGAAATGATTCAAATTGTTTGTTGATGCAAATTTACACAGGACTATTGGTATAATAATTCTACAGAAAAATTAATTTAATTTAGCTTATCGATCTGTAAAACCGATGTAAGGCTTGCAAAATTTTGTGATATGGATATTTTTATTTTATTTTATTTTATATATGTAGATATATACCTCAGGTAAACCCCAATGCGCCTTCCTAGACAATTAATTACAAACATTGCAGCATTTTTTATTACATTAATCGTTGTATTTCGAAAGGCTGAAGAACACGCAATTAACAATTAATTAATCCATAGAGACATCCGTCGATATAGACTTGTACGTATTGTACATAAACCAAATTCGGATATTTGTGACATAACGGGTAGGATGGTTTTTGCCAGCTTGAGGAACCGTTTCAACAATGAAATCAGTTAAACGGGCCAAATCTGATAGGAAGCGATCGACTTGGAGTCACAAATATCCAAATCTGACCAGCAGCATTAAATATTAGCACGGGATCGAACCTGGTAACCTCTCGATGCTAAATATAAATGCAACCAATGAGCCACACTGCTGGCTAATTTCAGTAAAGTTTTTTTATTAATTATCCCATTTGAGCCCAAATAGCTGTTTATGGTCTGCAACGATATATGTATGTACATAATTCCAAATATACCTTAATAGTAAAATAATATTTTATATGTACAAGTGTATGTATATATGACACGAGTCATTTTAAATATGACGAGACAATATTAAATTATATTAAGTTTATCTACATATATGTATATAAATTTGGAACCCCTGTCAAGCTGGGCTCTTATGCTTTGCCATGAGGTAGCTAAGACATCGTGTGTCTATATTTGAGATCATTTGAATACCTTTAATCCTATCAAACCAGAACTGAGATGTTAATCATTACGTTGTAAAATAAAATTATATCGCGCGTTCATATTACCATTATTAACCTATTCTTCACCTGTATGGAATAACGCCTCGAATACTAACCTTTCCAAGCTCCAAATAATACAAAATAAATCCCAAAAAATAATTTATAATACACCCATATATACTAACTTGAAAAAACTACATGCCATAAATAATATTCCGTTAGTTACAGACATTACTTACAAAGTAACCAGTAGATTCTATGACAGAATCACTAATAACCATACTAACACACATATGAAGAGTCTCGGTGATTACAAATGTCTATACCCTTCAGGTATAAACACAGATTACCTAAAAACAATCTGCTCTAGATCATCGACTTAAGAGAGTCTTTAATTAATATTATGTATTAGATGTATTATGAGTATTTATAAGAATATTGTAAATAGGTTTTTGAGCTCTTTTTCCTATTATGCTGTACATTAACATTAGAATAATTTAATACGATGTTTACTAACAAAATTAAATTAAAATTGCAAAATAGAAAATGATCAGTAGATCAGTAGCTATTAAAATAAGATGTATTAATAAGATGTATAATATATATTAATAAGATGTATTGTAAACATAATTTAGGGATAATAAAAAGCATTTAAAAATAAAAAAAATACATCAAGTCAATCGGAAGCGATTATTCTCTTTTTCAATAACAATAGATATACCTATTGAAAAAATTAGTTTATTTTTAATTAAAAACTTAGTAACGTTTATTTATAATTAATTTAAAAAATAACGAATACGAGTATACAAAAGTACAAATATGTCATCGAATGCTTGGTATTAAAACAAATTTGAACATTTAATAAGTAAAACTGGAAATACTTACATAAAATGGTACGTTTTTCAATCACCGTTGATCAGATTTGAAAAGCGTAATTAAACAAGCACACTTAGCAACCCGTCAACGAACGCAGCCCAAACGTCACCGCCAACGTCCATGCCCGAAATCCGTTTTAAATCCAAATTTATCGTTTAAAACTGCATTTAATCATCGATATTAATTGCACTGTCGTATTTTAGCCATTTACGACGAGACATCACATCCACAGAGACCAAATATCGGGTGTGCAGCATAAATCACACTGATAATGTGTCCCCCCCCCCGACTTTTTACCCCGTGTGCCCCAGTCGTATATAAAATGTGAAGCACGTACTTCGCATTAATACCTTCGCATTTGAGAGCATATGAGACCTAACGCGAGTATGTGTGGTGACCTTTTTTTTTAATTTCGCACTTTGTAAGAAATTTCCAAGCTAAGTGCAATATTTATTTTTCCGATTCGCCAAGTGGCAGTGGGTGACAAAATAAAATAGTAAAAAGGCGAAATGCATTAAGCTCTGAAGGCGATAATCGAGGATTTTCCTCGGAAAACTTTTGGCGCAGTCAAGTCGGTCGCAAATGATCAACTTAAACGGTTTTTAACGCTTTGCTGCATTCAGGCGACGAAATAAACATAAACGACTTATAAGCAATTAAACAATAAAGGAATGTGTAGCCAGCAGTATGACTCGGTGGTTGCACTTATGTTTAGTACCGAGAGGTTTCCGGGCTTAATCTCGTGCTAATCTTTAATGTCGCTGGTCAGACTTGGATATTTGTGACTCCAAGTTGATCGCTTCTTATCAGAGTTTGCCAATTTATCTGATTTCATTGTTGAAACGGTTCTTCCATCAATTGAAAAAAAAACAATCCTACCCGCTATGTCACAAATATATGAATTTGATTAATTGTAGAATATGTAAAAATTTATATCTAAATCCATAGATGTCTCTATGGATTAATGCAGTAATTAATTAATTGTTGATTTCGTGTTCTTCAGCCTCTACAGCTATTTATGTAATAAAAAAATATTGCAATGTTTGTATGTAATTAATTGTCTAGGAAGGCGCATTGGGGTCTACCTGTTAGGCCTTCCTGGTATACATATATATCCAAGTAAAAATAAAATGTATATATCCCATTTAATATTTTATAACTACTAAACTTTTACATTATTATAATGAAGTTGATGTAAAGCCAAATCTTCTTCAGAAATTGTGATGACAAAATCTATGAATGCCTTCATAATCAAAATTTATAATTGCTTTAAAAACATTTAAAATTAGTTTTTACTGCTAAAGTTTATAAAGTATGATACTGAAGCACTATATTCTACAACTTTTAAAAGCAGAAAAGAAGAGGAAAACTATGTATGTAGAAGCGTCGAGTTCTTTATAAACAGATTCTTTTATTTTTATGACCTGGATATTTATGCAATATTTTAATGTTTTCATTGCAGAAAACGTGTATACTTTATATTTATAGTGTATATTTCAAAACAATATCCATCTGGAATGAAACAATACGTTTTAATAAAATGGTAGCATTCAGATGACTTCATTTCGAAACCCACAGACTGAGTGTTACGTATGAGAGAGATAAGAAACGAAAGGATACCGATCTTTCACGGAGAAAATTTAGGATTCAGTATTTTTAGATATGCACAACGAAAGGAACCTTCGTCTAAGCAAACAAACCGACACAAAAAGAAAGGATAACTACATGTGTCTGAATGTAGATCCTCATTCTAAATCTCGGCCTTAAAAATGACCTTTTCAGAATGGAAAATGTGAGTATGTAAATTTTTCACCGCGGCGCAATAAATAAAACAAATTTAACAATTTAATGAAACCATACTGTCCGAAATGTAATGAGGGTAAGATTCAAAACAATTCAACAATCCAATGCAATAATAACTGGCATTTTAATGTAGCATACATACATATATATGAGTACTAAAATTACATATAATATGACGTGTAATAAAGAGTTTGCTCACGCGTTCTGGCAAAAAAAAAATACATTATACATCAAGTCGTTTCATATGTCCCCTGATAATGTAATATAATGCTGAATCGTGTTTTGCAAACCATTTGATGTATGTTTATATTTTTTTAAAACAACTGCAAATTGATCATCTTATAATAAAATAAAATATCATCTTTCACTAAACAAATGTATAAATAAGTTCATATCGTGTAATCAAAGAGTGATTGCTTATTAAACAGTTTATTTCATCAGAGAGAAAGATACTTTGATCTACACATATTTGGTCTTGGAAAAATCATTTCGAATGAACTTATACACACGAGTGTGATTTATGATTTTGCACAGACTTTTCTAAAATGTTACTTTTGCTAACATTTACTCGAGGAAAAACGAGAGCATAATCAAAAGTTTACTTTTGTTTTACGTAAATTTTGTTGCGATAAACGAGCTGAAATATAACCTGGAGAATAAGGACGATAGGCTTAGTCCGTAGTGATGAATTGGGATAGCCGTTTTGTATAAAGTTGAAGTTTAACAATTGATAATGTTCAACGGTAACAGTACAAGAAACTTGCCTTCAGCTTCAAACCGTAATTCTGAACCTAATCCTACGCTGCACGATGAAATATAATGTAATATAATGCTATAAATATATCTAATGTTCCATGATGATATAAATTTATCTACCAACAATATAATAAGTTGTGTAAATTTTTATGTACCTATACTACATTCATCAACAGTTTACATTTATACCACGTCAAAACTGAAATTACTACAATTTAAATGGTACATACATACGTCAACCAGTATTGGTGTCAAAGAAGGATTAAGTAGATATAAAAAATATTTTAAAATAAGAATACATAAACTGCACCAATTTTTTTAATATTCATGTAATATTTGATATGTAATGCATATATGGGTACGTGTGTATTACGATGATCACAACTAATATTAAAAAGGATCCCGAACTCTACTATAATATGGCTTGTATATAAGTGGTCAGTTACTGATTCCTCTTTTCAGTCAGTAAATTAAATAATTAACCAGCAGCATAGATTAGCATATAATGTTTTCCGAACTAAGTAGTCACGGGTTCAATCCCAACGGCTGCCAGCCAGACCTTGGATATGTGACTCCAGGTTGATCGTTTATTATCAGATTTAGCCAATTTATTTATTTATTAAAAGTTTGAACTATTGCAGCATTATAGGAATTCCTAATGCGCCACAATGGTCAAAAATATAACAGAAAGGAAAAGAAACAAAATAGTAACTAGTAAAAAAAATTAGACATAACAAAAACAAAACATATGTACATATATATACACAAACAACTAATAATAATTACAAATTATAAAAAACAACAAAGAAGGGAATGTCTTATAAAAGAAAAGAGAGAAAGAAAATTAAATATAAACATATGTACATAATCATAAAAAACAATAGCAATTATAATAGCAGATACTTTAACTGATAGGATAGATAATTTAACTAATAGGGTTCCAACAAATTGGTAACGTTTACCAATTCTCGCAAATTTTGAGATTTCAGCATTTCAATTTTCGCTAATTTGTATAAAATGCTGCTAATTTGACCATAGATGTCTCTGTTGATGTTAATTGATATTGCATTTGCCTTTTAAAAAACTTACAATACTTCTGTACAATGTTTACCGAAGCTGTCGTGTTGAATGTAAACAATATATGGGTATAAAAATACCTTTAAATTAAATAAATAAATTTGAATAATATGTTTGTCCACAATGACGCATTGGATCACTCTGTAATTCCACTGCGGTATAATAAATAAAAAAATACATTTTCAGTACTACATATATCAAAATGGTAAGTTAGAATTATAAATTATCTGTATCCATTAGGCAGTGTGTTTGTGGTCAGTTAATAAATTAAATGGTCGGCAGTTAATTAAAATAATCAGTTATATATGTATACATTTAAAAGGGCTAGTTTTGAAATTAAATTGTCAGTAATTCAAAAGAATAATAGACACATGTACAGTTAAATGGTGTGTCTTTAAGATAATCGGAAAACTTGAAAACAGAAATCAAATCACTGTACGATTTCCACATTCCTGTTGGACAATATTGTTAGAAAAGGGATTCAAGCCAAAAAAGTAAGATGCAAATATCTATATATGTCTACAAATATCTATAAATATATTCTTTGACAGTATAACATACGAAATACCAAAATTAGTCTTGGTTAAGTAGAGCAGTGGTGTTCAGGTCATAATAAGATAGAGAAATTCAGCATATGGGTTGTCTCACAATGTAAAACATTGTTTTGTACTGACCACATTTATGAATACGTACTGACCTTTTTTTTTTTAATTTTTGTTACTAACCATTTTCGTATTTAAAAACTGACCAAAAAAATTGTTACCCTATAATATTATAATATTGATACAGATATGTTTGAGGAATTGTAAGAAACGTATTGTCATAATTTTTGAATAATATTAATCGTAGTATCAAGATGATTAACAGTATGTAGAATCAATCCTCGAAAAAAAGACCGATTTTTTAAAATAGTGTGTTTGCTTTATTCAAAAAAATGCAGCATTTATACACATATGTATGTATGTATATATGTGCATAGGAAGCCAGAAAAATAATAATATTTTAATATATTATACAAATAAAATGCATAATAAAAGAAGAGCCAAGTTTCTGTTATTACTAAAGAAAACAATGACTGAATTTTAATAAACAAATTTGTTTAGAATACTACTAAATGAACGAAGACTCAATCTAATTCTGTTCAAATAATGTAAATTCCTATAATGTAAATCTAAAACTATTTTCTATGTAGATCTATGTATTTAAAACTCGTGCAGAATGTATGAAATTCAATTTGAAAATTGGACCGTTCATCAATCAATCAGAGTAAAGCTCTAAAAAGTTTACTTAGCGATAAAATAACCACACCATGTATAAGAAACTCAATTAATAACGAATTCCATCTCAATCTATTAATCTTTGGAAAGTGGATTCAACTGAGTATACATAAATGTAAAATATACATAATTTCGAAAGAGACTTTGTATTTATGTTTGTTTGTTTGAGTCGTAGATTCCGTGACGTTCAATTTAATTAAAAAAA
Organism: Arctopsyche grandis; assembly: GCF_051622035.1. Classification (NCBI taxonomy): domain Eukaryota; kingdom Metazoa; phylum Arthropoda; class Insecta; order Trichoptera; family Hydropsychidae; genus Arctopsyche; species Arctopsyche grandis. The sequence goes on from NC_135357.1 coordinate 26,183,455, forward strand.
ACAAATGAATATTCAAATAAATTTAAATAAAATAAAACTATTCAAATAAATTTAATAAAATGTTTACTATTAGATTGGCCATATTTAAGCGGTTTACATTACAAATACCGAGCGAAGCCAGGTAAATAATAATAATAACTTTTATTCGAGACGATAGAGAGAATAGTGCAATCTCCATCGCACATATAAATAATATATACATATGTAGATAATAAATACAGTATTATTGAAAGATAATAAAAAAAAAAAAAATATATATATATATATATATATATATATATATATATATATATATATATATGTGTATATATGTATATAAATAATAATAATAATAATTATAATAATAATAATAACAATAATAAATAATAATTATAACAATAATAATAATAATAACAATAATAAATAATAAGAATAAGAATAATTATTTAATTAATCAAAGACACTAGTAATATATATTTTCAAACGGCCTTTTATATTATAAAAATTCAATTGCTTATTTTTATTTTAAATTTATTTATTTATTTTTATTTTAATATACAAGTATACCACAGGTCACCCCAATATGACATTGTGGCCAGAAAATACATAAAAGATATAAACACATAAGAAAAAATAAAACAACAATAATAAAAAAAAAACAAATAAAATAAAACATTAAAAAAATTGTACATAAAAATTAAAAATTAAAAATTGAAAAATTGAAAAATTGAAAAATTGAGAATTAAAAATTAAAAAATTGAAAAATTACAAATTGAAAATAATAAAAAATATATATATAGTTTAAATTGAATTAAAAGTAAAATTAATCAAGACATACTTTATATATTCAATACACTTATTCTTTGATATAATATTTCAGCTCTATCTTCTACATATGTACATAAATATCTAATTGAAAAAACTATTTTAAAGCATCTGCCTGATCGCATCCTTTATATTACAAATGGGAAGACAACATTTTCACAGAATTTCAATATTTCAAAGCGACAAATTCAATAGAAACATTCAACCCACCTTTTCATCGTTGACTTTATCTGACTTTTTCGTAGCACCACTTGAAAGCATACCACCTTTTTGTGTCACAACCCCGTACATTACGACAACCGCCGAAGAGATACACAACCGAATTATTCAACACACACGCACCACCAAATTTTACGCACATGAATGCACACGTGTGTACACACGTGTGCATGTGCCCACAACTGAACTTCAGAAAATGTGTTAGAAGACGTCCGTGCGCGAGTAGATACCATGTGCTACTAATATGATATGTATGAGCTACGCCATATAAAGCCGCACTCTGGGGCTTGGGTGAGCTTGAATCCGAAATTGACGAATCGAAAAGTATAAACAAGTCGCAAAATCGAGACACATTCGAAAATAGTCCTTCGAATAAATCTTACTCACATCCTAATCAACCCTTTACGGTCATTCTCAACTTGTATGCACTATGGATCGGTAATTTTCGGCAAAAATTTACAATTTGAAATGCTTTTGTTTGTAATGCATTATACAGTTTTCAATATTTGCATTGTTCGGTCGATTTCGATTGCAGTTCATTTTTATTTTAATGTGAATGCGCTTGTGAAATTTAAATTATGCGCACGAATTTTAGCCTTTTTGACATTTTAATTGCGTCATTTATTGCATCTACATACGTTTGACCATTCGTGGAAATGAATATTTTTGCATATATTTTTGAAATATTTAAAATTTGTTTTAATCCCAATACAATCCATTTTACAAATTTTCTATTACTTAGTTCAGTGACATTCCTGCCCGTCAAAAAATTGAGATCTGATTTTGAACCATTTCCACCCTTAAGGTCGTTTTGATATCTTATTGACATACGAGGTTTAGCTAACAATAGAGAGTATAATCATTAACGAACTCATTAAAATTTACATTGAAATCTTGTGTCCGATCGGAGCGATGACAGCTCGCTTTTCATACGCCTCTTTCTAAAACCCCTTTGCAACTCAGTGAAACAGTGACAAAGATATTTATTCTCTCTCATGAACTCTCATATTATACAAACTTAATATTATAAGCTTTTATAGTTTCTCATTTTTTTTTTAATTCACTTATTTATTAATTTATTTATATTCAAGTTAAAATTTGGACCATTGTGGGATTACAGGAGTCCCTAATGCGCCAAAATGGTCAAAACAAATTGATGAGATAGATGAGAAAAATAAAAATATATACACAGAAAATGCATTTAAACATAATCATAAAAGACACTAGCATTGTAATAATAAAAGATAAAGTAAAAATATCGAATAATAAAATACAAAGTAGGGAATATCTTGTACCTATAGGCAGCAACAATATATGTACATATGTATGTACATAACAGAACCAGCCGCAAATACAAAACATCCCTGCGAGATCATAACAGAAGTTTATTTTAATATTTAAATTACAAATCCATCATTGAAAGTTTATCAAAGATTTCATACACAAATTGTATTTAATGTGTGTAAATTTAGCTTACAAAATAAATAATGTATTCTTAAATTCTTCCCTCAAGTTAATTAAGGTTGGCTAGCACTGTTCATTGTTCAATTGGTAAACGTTAAATTAATAAAATATTGATGATTTCTCGTGTGTGCAGAAATCAGAAGATGTACGTTTAATACACTTATTATTCTCGAGTAAAATGGAAAGGTATATAAAAGAAATAAAGGTGGGATTGCAGCAAGATTGGTAGGATAAGATAGCATTATGTTATCCAGTTTTGAGGGCCTAAATAACCTTTGTGTCGGCAAGCTCTTCAGCCGAGCGAAATCACAGAAAGGAAATTGGAAAAAGAACATCAAGATACCATCTCGTCTAAACAAAAGATCGCTGAAAATATGAAATAGTTGCCCCGATAGTGAGAAACTGAGAACACTCAACGTGTCATAAAGATTGCAAAGATTGAAAAGCCAAACTTACACCTTTAATGTGCACGAAGAAGTTCTACAACTTAAATAGGTTATATGAGCTATCCTGAAAAGTTATCTTATACTACAAGCTATCAGGAGTTTTAACATAGTCTGGAATGAAAAACAATTCTCAACCATACATATAATATATAAATCAATAGACTTAAATTACAGACAAAAAAAAACAAACAAATCATTAATTATGTTCTTTAAGGTTTTGATATCACGTGGTTTGTCAAATATTCAAGGTTTTGTAGTATACCCTAGACGAGGATGTTTCAAGCTGAGTATGACTTACTGACTTATGCTCATTAATATATATGACAAAGACGTACAATATACCGTGAAATCGCGTGCATCCTATGCATATGTATTATTATTATGCATGAACTTAATACGATATTAAAAATTGCAATTTAATTATATTTAAAAAATTATAAGCGGAAACGTGTTAATACGGTCATTCAGCATATTTTGAATTCAGATTGAATCTCATTATTTTGATCATTTAATGAACTTAACTGAAAACAAAACTCTTGATAAGTAAAATTCAATTATCTATGACGAATTATATGAATAATATGTAGTATTGAAAAAAAAAACAAAAGAATTTTGGATTTATTGTAAAAAACTTATGTTTTTATTTAAATACTAGTGTTGTGTCCGTTGATTGCTAGTCACAAAGCAATGGTCACAAAGTCACTAAAATCTCTATAACGGAACATCTGGCAGCCGAAAAGTCCATCATACTAACAATAACTACCATACTAACGAGAACTTGAGTGCCAAATATTGCGTATTCGCGATTCTAATGGCAAAAATTGTCTTTGTGACCACCGCAATGTGACTAATAATCCAATTACCATATCAACGTGTGGTGTCGGAAAAATTATTTATACATGCATTATAATAAAGTCATATGTATAATAATAACAAACAACAATATTACATTGTATGTATAATAATCAAAGATTGGCTTTGAGACGATGCTTTTGGCACAAAAAATGATTCACTTTTGTCAATTACTAATATCCCGGATGATTTTTTGCTGTCTTAATTTGTATATTTATGAAGCGGTTTATTGTCATTTGACGAGCATCCAGCAAACGCCGAAGACTAATAATAATAACAACCGAGGTCGTTGCCGAAATCGGAACCAGTATAGGAATCGGAATCGAAACCGGAGCTGAAATAAGAATCGGAATCGGAATAGGGATCGGAATTAGAACTGGAACTGAAATAGGAATCCGGAATCAGAACTGAAATAGGAATTGGGAATCGGAACTGAAATAGGAATCAGGAATCGGAACTGAAATAGGAATCGGGAATGGAAATCGAAATTTTAAATGAATATCCTTTCCTTTTTTATATATATATATATATATATATATATATATATATATATATATATATATATATATATATATATATATATATATATATATATTTATATTTATATATATATATATATATATATATATATATATATATATATATATATATGTATATATATATATATATATATATATATATATATATATATATATATATATTTATATATATATATATATATATATATATATATATATATTATATATATATATATATATATATATATATATATATATATATATATATATATATATTTATATATATATATATATATATATATATATATATTTATATATATATTTATATATATATATATATATATATATATATATATATATATATATATATATATATATATATATATATATATATATATATATATATATATATATATATATATATATATATATTATAATAATTTCCTACTAATTATTATTTTAACTAACAAATCTTATGAAGAATTTTTGTTTGTCTGTTATTCATATCTACAGTTTGTACTTCAAAAACAATAAACTTGATAAACCATCTCATGCAACTTTGATTCGGATGGTTAACTGCTTTTGAATGAGCTTGGAGTCCAAAAAATTTCAATAATTTTCTTTTTGTTTTTTCCAATTCTTGCCCGCCTAGAAATACCGGACAAATCGACTAGTAATAGCGCGTTATATAGCATGCTTGGTGCCTGCATCTTTTTTTCACACATTTGTACATATGTAGGTACATACATATGTCATACAACTCTGTATGCTACATATCTCGTTCTCATATCAAGTCTTTGGCCTTCAGCCTTTCTTCGTTGCTCACGCTATCGAAGTTGTATTGAAATGATATATTTATAGTTTAAAAACCTTCAATACGTTGAAGAAAACCACATATAAATCAATTCAACTGTTATCGACTTTAGGAGCCTCAGGAGGATAGACAGACGTCCTCTTTTATGTACACAGTGCATATATATATATGTATGCATGTATGTATGTACATATATAGCAATATAAAGAGGCGGCTCGCCTTTAAGGGTAACCACAGCACTGCCGCACACACATTTCTCCCAATCAAAAAAAAAAATAAATTATATGTATTGTTAGTGTCATGTCAAAAGTTAACAAATGTTTGTTTATCCCGCTTATCACACAGTAAGTAGAACCGGTTCGTTATTCAGTTGGGGGCAGTCGCTTATCTGCTATGGTTCCGTGGTCGCCAGCTTCATCCCCTGTCGCCTACATATGTATATTCTCTATAAAATTCGAAAAATACATGATACCATCAACGTTTTTTGACTTTTCAACTATATTTTGCAAGGTATGCTTTAATTGTCAATCACAATATGACAATTTTATCATTAAATATTTTTTATTAATTTTTTTTTTCAGAACACGCAATGAATGAAGTCGACAATTTGCTAAAAAAAATTCATTTTCCTGGCATAAAATGTTACTAAAAATTTTGGAAAAAAATATGAAGGGGGCTTCAGCCTCCTCGTTTTTAAAGTCACGAGCCGCCCTAAATGTACATACATATATACAAGTGTATGAGAAGAGGCCAGTAGAGAGAGTGTCTCTATTTCAGGCTTTGGTAGCCTATGACCCACGGGTCATCAATCATTTGGCAATTTGAAATTATCGATGACAATGACAATGAAATTATCAATGACAATGGCAACGAAATTATCAAAATTTAAATTGTCAATGACTCATTTGACAATTTTAAGTGACCCACTTGAGTTTACCAGATAAGGCTATAGTTTTTTTTTTCATATAAAGTATATTCATACTATTCAGCAGTTCACGACAGCAGCCCAGCACAGCAGCTCACGTAAACAATAGCCTCTTTTCATACTATACAGCAGCGTACGTTTCGGCATTTTGTATTTTACGACCATAAAGGTCTGTCCATACTATTCATCACCGTATAGCAACCGCTTGGCACAGCAGTGTACGTAAAATACTACTTCTATTCATATTATACATCAACCCAAGTTTTAGCCGAGTGCGAGGCAATTAAAGATTACGAAGAAACGGCCCAATATTGTTTGCGTCAATATTATCATAATATGATGTTTCGATAAAAATGATATCAATGTATAAGCAATAGTTCTATTAAAGAAAATTGTTTTTTATAAGCAAGACTTTTATTGTTAACGAAATAATGAACCATTATAATGAATTCATCAAACGACTTCAAGGAAATAACTACTATGGAAGAGTTTTTGTCTTAAAAAAATTATCAATAAAAAACTGTTTTAAAATTAAAATACCCACTGGACCGAAAAATTTTCTTTTTGGCTGAAAAATTCTTCATTTTGGCTGATTTTGCCCCGCAACCAAAAATGGTTGCTGGCGCCTGATCTATAGGGTCAATTAATTAATATCTGACTAATACTATTTAGATTGCCATAAAAATAAATAAGAACTGCAGCGAAGCTTTGACGCGAAATTCGGCAGCGGGAAGAAAAACGTATAATATAAAAAAAAAACATTGATGGAAATCCTTGGAGATTTTGTCACGTGCGTGAGATCCTTATTTCTGTTACAAAAAACGTATAATATTACCATATGTTACTCCTATGGTTATACTAGCACGTTTGGATATACCTATGCATACGTATATTATACATATACTTGTGTTTAATATTATATCTGTGTGTATTTGAAATAGCTGCCTCGTTCGGAATTTGGCTAAAGTCCTCGACATTGTTCTTGTATCGTGTCCAGCGTTGGTTCTTCGCTAATATCCCACATAAATTATAATATAGGCTTTGTTTATTATGAAATCCTTCAAGAGCGCAGGGGAAGGACCTTATCCCCTTCCCATTTAACCCCTTCCCTCTGCTCTTTTATGGTTATGGTGCGCAGATTGCGGACAATTTGCCGTTTTCCACGTTTGGACGCATTGCGGACTGCATAAGCATCGTGGCGCAACACACCGATCCTGCAGGATGTGCACGTGTGTTTATACATACATATATTGTGCACGTAATCACGCGTTGTTGCAATATGGTGTCGTGTGATGCTAACATCCATTAATATAATGCGTTTGTATGGATGCACGTTTGGTATTTATATATTTTGAATTTGTTTTGATCGGGTCCATTTACAGCATCTGGCCGCAACGTAACGATGCTCGAGTCAATTGCGCGGAAAATCCGCACAGACCCGTCCAAATTTTGTATTTTATGATTAATGCTGGTGCACATGACCGTTCGTCGTTTTTGGTATGAAAAGTTTTCCGTTTGCTATTTCGTATTTACACAGTCGATGGGTTTCAGATGGATATTGTTGTATTTTGATTAATTGATTTCGAATTTCGAAATGTATATTTGATGAATTAAAAATCAATTACATACACAAATAAATTGGCTATAATTTTAAAAAAGTTTAAAAACTATAACTTTATCTATGTATGTACTTATTGTAAATAGGTTTTTGAGCTCTTTTTTCCAATTATGCTGTAGATTAAAATTAGAATAATATAATACTATGATTATTAACCAAATTAAATTAAATTGTAAAATAGAAAATGATCAGTAGATCAGTAGCTATTAAAATAGATGTAAGATGTATTGTGAACATAATTTCGTAATAATAAAAAGCATTTAAAAATCAAAAAAAATGTAAAAAATGTACTACCCAGATTACCTAAACACAATCTGCTTTAGGTCATCGACTTTAGAGAGTCTTCTATTAAAATTATGTATTAGATGTATTATGAGCATTTATAAGAATTGTAAATAGGTTTTTGAGCTCTTTTTCCTATTATGCTGTACATTAACATTAGAATAATATTATACAATGATTACTAACAAAATTAAATTAAAATTGCTAAATAGAAAATGATCAGTAGATCAGTAGCTATTAAAATAGATATAAGATATATTGTGAACATAATTTAGTAATAATAAAAAACATTTAAAAAAAATCAAAAACGTACTTTATTACAATATATGCAGTTTTGTGATCAGGCAAAAATTCAAACTCGAGATTTTGACAGATTCGAACTCAGAATCGATCACTGATCACGTTTCATGATCTAGAAAAAATGTGTGTGTGTTTGTGTATTTTGGGGGTTTTTTGAACACCGTTAGTCCTATCGAACTGAAACTTAGTATCGGTTAATGAATTTTTTTTAGATGTAATAGAAATTATAAATTTTATACCCTAATATTTTTTTAATGTTTAAACTTTAAGACTGACTCAAAAAAAAATTAAAATGTAAAAACTATATCGTCTGCGAACCAAAGATGACTCAAGAAGGGACCGTTGATTTTTACTCCTACTGTATCCTATTCCAAGTTCCTCATATCCCATGAAAACTCCCTCAAGTACCACATTGAATAATTTGGGCGAGATGGTGTCTCATTGCCTTACTTCTTTTCCTATACTAATATTTTAAATAAGATTTTATTTTTTTAAAATACCTACAAAATTTGATGTTTTAAATAATAATAATGTTTTAAAATAATAACAAATAAAGGGTGGAAAAATATATACATATATTGAAGGGTCGCCCAACATCTTAAGTACCTGCGGAGCGTTGAAAATGTGCGACACGACACATTTATGTTTTATAATTTTTTATTTGTATACATTAATTTTATATATTTATATTTTATATTACATTAATTTTATTTTTTCTTTTCGTAATTTTTTGCCGCCCCTCAAATCTACCGTCCCTGAGCAAATGCCCAGTTTGCCAACCATTAGATCTGGTCCTGTGTACCTATATATCAATACTAGGCCTTAGTCGAGACTAACATCCTTGTTGTTAAAATTATTAATTAAGTGAAAAATATTATTGCCCTTTCTCTTTTTCACTTTAAATTCCAAAAACCATCACGTAAGCGTAAATGCAATCTAACGGTGTTATGAATTTGAATTAATATACAAATTTATTACATATGTGAGATGTGTGCAGAAAAATCGTCAAAGAAACACATGGCAATGCTTATTAGGTAAACTTTATGCTACATTCACACGAGGCCAATTATTGCTAAGACATTCCACTAAGCTAAGCCAATATTGGTCTCGCATATTATCTGGGATGGTGTAACAAATCGCTCACGGACCTAACACTCAACGACATAACGCGCATGACATATCGCTCACGCAACAAATCGGTCACAAACATTACATTCACAGATAAATCGCTCATGCGACAAAACGCTTACGGGACAAACGCTCACGGGACAAATCGCTCACAGAATTATTCTTACGTACGAAAACATAATTTTTTACACAAGAATTATTCCAAAACTCAATTAAACATATCGTGACGAATTAACACACTATCTTATCACAGATAAATAAATAAAATATATAAAAACCATTTTAAAAAAAAATTGGGTTACGATCCTCCTTTTTCCAGGCTTGAGACCAGCAGCAAAGTGGTTAACAAGGTTTCTCAACCCCAGCTGGATTTAAAAATAAATAAAGAAAATAATATTTCAGAAGTCAACTTGCCGAGCGATATTATTTTCAGTATATAGAGTTTCAAAACTGGAAAGTCTATTTTGTGACATTGTAACAATAGACCGGAGATAAGTTTTAATCAATTTAAGGTTCGAAAAACTATTATACGTTCACCACTTGGTACAGTTTCAGGCAATGTCAGCAAATTGCGCATATCAACCCAAATGTCCGGATACAATTCTAAAATTTTATAAATAAATTGTGCTATTTTATAAAATTCGCAAAGTTCTAATTCGCAAAGTTCTAAAATTTTATATCATCGCAAAGTTCATTACTAATAATATCAGATTTTTAATTCGCGGTGAGCATAATTTGAAGTAATAATTAAAAAAAATAATTTAATATAAAGATTTAAAAGACCTCTAACTGTTTCTCGGGACAAACGATGGGTTCTTTTTGTGTATTTTTGTCAAATTGCCGTCTCATACGTATAATTATAATTGCTTAAATACCGACTCTATTTGTAATTTCACTGTGAATATAGCTTTTTTAAAACCGTTCTCTCTATAATCATTCAAAAATAAACAACGTTTCTGCACATTCGGGGATATCCATATATTTTGTTTGAAATGCTTTAAAAACAACGTTTCTTTGAAAAAGTACATCATACCAAACAATTAATGAAACAAGAAAGCTGAAGTCTTTTAATTTGACCCGCTAATATGATTGCTTCATGAGCTACACCTGGATACATTCTTTCAGTTTCACATAAATTAATTAAATCATCATGAACGTCAACAATTTGATAACGAACTGCTTTGACACTTGCTATTTTTGCTTCCCATTGTGTGTCAGATAATATGGAATTATTTAAGGAATATAATGGCACATTTAGTTAGAATCAGTAAGAATCTTCCAGCGTAAACAATCTTTGGAGAATACTGAAAAAAGTTTGCGATGTTATAGAAGATTTCGCAGCGTCGTTAAAATGTGAAACTAATATTTTTGAGAAGTATAATAGAATTATAATTCAAAAGGGAATGCGCATTCATCCTATTAATAGAATATACCGGGTATAAATTTTTGAGTTTAGAAAGTAAAGGCGCCTTTGGCACTTTAATCTAAAAAAAAATATGATTTTGGCGCTCTAATTTTAAATTGTAAAGCGCCTTCGGCGCATTGAGCGACGCCCTAACATACTCGGCATCCTCGGGCACCGCCTAACCCAGCCCCCCCCCCCCCTAAAATTGGCACTGCTACCAAGGAGCAAAAAATGTGTGAATTCACCTCGGCAGCTGGAGCCAGACTAGTGATCTCTGTACACACGATCACGCACCCTGTCTCAATATTGTCTCAACTCGCTGAACGAACTCTACGCAACAAGGTCTGCTCATACCTAGTCGGCACGAACCGACTTCAGCAGGTATCCGGCCGTACGAAAAGTATTCTTTGGTACATTTTATATGGGTATGTTCATTTCAACCGTCACGTTTACGCCACGGCAGGCTTACAGCAGTACCCGACATTTCCTGTTCATACTTTACAGCAACACCCGTCAACGTATCGTATCCGTTTTTTTGGCCATCGTGGAAATATACACGCGAATTACGTGCCATGAGTCTGCCGCTTTGCTGTTTTGGACCAATTATCGATAGTGACATTTGACAGCTGTTCAATCTTTCGACATGGTTTTGGCGCTGACAATGACTTTTTGACAATGCTTCCTTAAATTTTGTAGATTTTTTGGTGATTTGTGTTTTTATTTTATCTAGTATTGTTTCAAATTGGTATCGGTTCATACGGAAATATTTAAAAAAAATTGTCCATCATCCACAAGCTCCTTATACAGTGTCCAAAGCTTTCCTTCGGTTTTTCTATTTTTTAACATGGGATGCACACATAGATCTAGAATAACCTAGATATGGCATTACATACAAATTTCGTTGGAGATCTTGTCGCCACTAACTGAGGGGTGCGGGGGGAAGTTGGGAAAAAAAGGTTTTTTTTCCTACAACGCAGCGGTCGGCGTTTTTTTCACTTCCCCGCTAGTTAAACCCCCCGCACCTCTCAGTTAGTGACGAAAAGATGAAAAGATCTCCGCATATCTATCGACAAGATCTCCGCAATCGACCTTTCCTACTTAGAAGCTACTAACCTACTGAGAGAAAAGTGTGCATGCGCCATGTATTTTGCATGCGCCAAAAGGGAGACCAGTATAAACCGTGAGGGCAGATCTATGTATTATACATCTATGGATGCACATCAAAACGCCTCCGTGCTATTTTATTGCCTTCTTGAGCTTCTTCTTCCAACAACAACGCGACTATACATAATTTTTCGTTCGATAAACGCCGAAACATTTTTGCTGACTTGTATTCTGACGCGTAGCTACGAATGCACGTGTATGCATTCATATTGTAAGTACTCGACAATACGACGTAAGCGATATTGCGCCGTATCGTCATGGCCTGTAATGTATTGAAGAGTATTCAGAGGTAAGTGGAGTCAGGTCGAGGTACAAGAAAACACGCAGGCAGGTTCCAAGTCTTTATTGCTGCTCGTCCGGTGGAGGTCAGGATCCGAAATGCCACCGATCGAGAGCGTACCATACTTATATCATAGAGCGCTCAGCGCATACACGTATTATCATTGGTCAAGGAGTCTGGTGCAGCCATTGGCCGCAACGCCCGACTCCACCATTGGTCGGCGTCACCATGACGTCACCGGTCTACGGGGCGTCTCTCTCTGTAACGTTACATAATGTATAAGTAAGCCGATTTTGCCTTGCACTCGGCCAAAGTGCTGTAAGCGTGACGTGACCGCGACGAGTAGATAGATATGAACAGAAATGTAATAAAATGACATATTTGAAACGGAGTCGTGCAGTGCAGCGCTGTTAAGTATGAACAGACCTACAATCGTAGGAAAATGAAACATTTCGAATAATACGGAACGTGTAGATTTATAATTCGAAAAGTCTTCAAACGCGCATCATTCCTCGAAAGAGCGATCTGAAAATGAACATAGACGATGACTAGTCATCCATTGATAAGATTGAGGTTGCATTGTGACGGTCGAGAAGGGGGCTAGCTGAAAACAAGAATAGGACGTGAATAATTGCGCGAAACGGGCACCTGGCCGCGAATGCGTCGCGTTGGAGCGCGATAGTGTATGGGCGCAGCGCGGCTAACGTGGACCGAAGACGTACAGAGTGGCGATAGAGAGTGCCGTGTGGCTTCTGACCGAGCCGAGTGGATAGTGGTTAGTGGATAGTGGATAGTGGATAGTGGCGAGTGGCGAGTGGCGAGTGGCCAGTGCCATTGGCGATTGCCGGCTCACGATCCGCGACCAGCCATTGCAACGAAGACACCGAGAGAGTGTTTCGCGAGGAGTGCGCCCGCGCCTGCTGCCGGAGACCACGCATGGTACGCTTCACGTTCACCCGTTCACGTCACGCTCCCCGACGTGTGTTCGACCTCCCCCGCTCCCCTCCCCTCCCCTCCCCTCCCCCCCCCGGCCGCCGCCACGAGCCTAACCTACTTGTCGCGACACGTGCGCACCCGCCCCCTCCCCTCCCCCCCCGCTCCCTTGAGGCGCGTCGCTCGCGGCATATTGTCGGCCCCGAGTGAGACCACGTGTCGACGACGCCTCCGCCCTCTCGTTTGACAGCTGCAGCGCCCCCTGGCGACGGCTGCCCCCGCCCGCCACACGTGTTTATAAATGCATATGCTCGCGCGCGCGACCCTGTTCGCCCGAAGCGCGTCCACGTCTCAAAACAAAAACAAATGAAATTTCACTTCATTTATTTTATTCCGATTTTGAATTTCATTTTTTTAATTACATTTTGTTTTTTTCGCGATTTTCACCGTCGACTTGTGTGATGTAATTTAATAACGTTCTCCGCCATTATATTATGTTTGTCACATTGTAAATGTTTCTTGCAGGTTTTTTCAATATTAAAACGCCAAAATAATAAAAAAAAATACCTCGCCGACAAATTTATTACATTATTAGCCGTATATGATAAGACATTACTTCTACCATATGCATCAATTTAAATTTGATAATAAAAATATATATATATATTTTCGAAAATGCACCAATTAAATGTGTCATTTAATGTGAATACGAGATGTGCCTTTCACTATTGAATGTTCAAAATCGAAAATTTACTTTTCTCAACTTTCACTTGTAATTTGTTTGCAGTTTGATATCGTTCGTACTAATGTCACATTGGTTTATTCACAATTCCAACTTTCTTGGTTTCGCAATCTGTAAAGTAAACAGCCATCGATAACGTGTCATAATTTTGAATTATGTAGTTTATATTTGTTCCGTTCGTTGATTCAACACATGCTGTATACATCGGTTCGAAACTTTCAACTCGTACGCAATCACACTAAATAAATTTGGACCGAGTGTAAATGTTGGTTTATTATAGTAGTCATTCCTGCGATTTATTAAAATTTCATTTCGTTTGAAAACTACATTATGTAATGTATTGTGTTATCGAAGTTTAGTTTGTTGTGAAATCGTTCGAGTCGAGTTTATTTGTAACTCCGAGTTCGTCATTGGTGATTGGGCTTTACGTTTGCTATTATCGACGGTTGTTGTTGCTAAAGTTTGTTTATTCGGTGTGTAATTGTTTTATTCTCGCTGACCGTTGTTTCTTTTCGTTATTTTTCAGGATGGCTACACTCGATCGTCCTTGAATTACGTACGGAAATGAAACAGCTGTGCACTTTTCAACATATTGAATGTAACGTGTACCGCTTCGAGCAGACAAATTGACATCTACACTATTGATTCGACCAGTTGAAGAATTATTCGCGTGTTGTTTTTATTTTAAATTATTTTGTTAGTACATACGTCACAGTTCATTTTGCAGCTATTCATTTGTGGAATAAATTTACAATTTGTTGTTTCTTTGCAGGTCTTTAAAAAGTAATAAATTCAAACACTTCTTCATTCGAGTCGTCGAGACTTAGAATAAGTTTTATTCGATAAGCAAACTTCATAGTTGTGATACACGACATTTTACGATAAAATTTCTATTTTTAACATTAAATTACAAACAAAATGAAAATTCCTACTACACCTCCCGGTGGCGCACCTTACTACCACGGCCCTCCTGTAAACGGAATGGAAATGAATCCTCAATGGCAGGTCAGTGATGATTTTAAAGATTAGTTTATTAACTTTTAATTGAACTCCATTTCAAACTGTTTGTATTTTTTAGGGAAACGGTGTGGTGATTGACGGCGGTGCTCCTGGAAATGGAGCCGCTTACCTTCTACCTCATCCTGTTCACCCAGCTGGTTAGTTTTCTTTTTTTTATCTGACATAAAATTATTAAGTTTCTATTGTATTTTAAATTTATATATTTTTCTTAAGGTTTTGCACCACCTGCTGGATATTATGGCCCTGGTGTTTCACCTCCGGCTCCAGCTGCAGGTCCAGCAGTTCCACAAGATTTCTCCGAATATATGTGGATGGAAAATGAAGAGGAGTTTGATAAACAGGTAAAAAGAAGTAGCATTCGGAATATTTTCCTTAATCATTTATGGTTTTGAAAGCTTTAATGTTTATTTTTCTTATCTCAGGTGATGCAACAATTAGAAGAAGAAGCTTTAATGGAGCAATGTATCGAAGCAATGCTTGCAGATGAGAGAGAGGCTCAAAATAGAGGATCTTCGTAAGAAATAAAATTGAATTTCATGTTATTTTTTTTATTTGTCTGATTTATACTCATATTTTCAAAATATTTTTAGTGATGCCAGTTTAGAAGAACAGGTTTCAAAATCTACACTGAACCCCCTAGCAGCGGAATTTGTACCAACTTTTGCACCTTCTGCACTACCTGTTGCTGGACCCTCAGGTTAATTATAGTTGTATTATATTGTTTATATGAAATTAAAAAACAGCATTTTTGTAAGTGGCAATTTTCATTCTACCATTATAGATCTAGATGTTCAGTCTAGTGCTCCTGCACTGTCTGCAAATACATCCAAATCTGTCGAGTCATCGATGAGTGAATTATCAATTAGTCAAACATCTGACGCTCCAACAGAGTCGTCCAAATCTTCAACAGGAGAAATCCCCGAAGAATTGTGTAACCTCCCGTTGGATGCGACGACTATCAGACAAGAACCAGACAAAGAAGAAATAGATACAAAAATTATTAAAAACGAACCAGTTATCGCTGTGTGTGTAATTCCAGACAAGTCGGAGAAAATCGATTCGGCAAAATCTGCACCTAAAGAGGAGACAACTAAGAAACCAACTGAAGCAAAATCGAAAGTCGAATCAGCTAAAGTACAAAGTAAACAGAATCAAGAATCTAAGGATTCGAAGCCTGTTCCTAAAAGTGATTCTACTGTCTCACATAAAGGTACAAAAACTCAGGATTCCAAACCTGACGTAGTTGCAAAGAAAAACGAGACTAATATTTCGAAAACAAATCAAAGTAAAAATGTAACCTCTGGCAATGCAAAGGGAAAAGCTCCTGAAGTTAAAGCGAAAGAAACTGAAAAGCCGAAACCCTCGGTCGAAATTGTCACCGAGCCAACTATTTCAGGTGCACCTGTCACACCTGAAGCTGAAAAAGTTAGTGTATTAAAATCTTCCGTGTTTTAATATAACGATATTTATAAATATATTTTCTAACTTGATATATTTTTATTTTTAGCCGCCATCTGCGCCAGCTGTTTTTAACTATGCAGCTGCAGCCCGTGCTAATCTCCCCGCAAAACCATCTCAACCGACGATCGCACAAACGACTACTCCGGTCGTATCAGCGCAACAGCCGATAGTTAAGCAAGACAGTGTATCCAAAGAGGTACCGACGAGCACTTCAGTAAATCAAAATTCTACATCTAAACCTCAGGTAAAGCCTGGACCAAAACAAATCAAACCTAACAGAGATAGCAAAGACTCAAAAGGACCCACAGCTACGCGGGGAGGCGCCGCAGGACCCAGAAAAAACAAAAAGTGAAACGTTGAATACATTTTGCAGTAGCGTAAACGCACGTGTAAATTCAAACTTGTAATGCTACTGCTTTATATAATAGTATGAAGGCAATTAAAACATTACAGACTAATAATATTTGCTATATGAGATAATGCACCTATTTTGGAATGTTCGTTTAGATGAATTATTCTTTATATTGTGACATGGTGTAGTATATATATTTTAATAAATTCGATAAAAATAGGGTTAAATATATGTCGAATCAAATTTGTGATCATTTAAAATTTTAATCTGATTTTTTCAGCATGGAAGAGTAATTCAATATTTTCATTGTATAAAAATGATAATTTGTATGAGAAACATCAATCAAAATCCAAATTAGCTTTCACACTAAAATTGATGCTCAGTGACCGTTACGGTATCAGACTATCCAACTAGGCATCGTACGAACTTGTATGATGCAGTTAATAAATTGTTTATATTTGGATTTATTATACTCCTTAAATGTATATTTAGTAACAATTAGTAATTAGATAGTTGTAAATTTGTTTAGATGACGAAATTGATGACTTCTAAATCAGGTTGTTGCGAGTTATTTTTTCGCCTTTGTCAATCTGATTTTATTTATAAAAAAAAAGCATTTATTTAGGGAAAATTTCTTATACTTCTGTCCCTATTTTTTTATATATATATATATATATATATATATATATATATAATAGATTCGATCATTCAATGTAAAAAGAATTAATGAAATTAATCGTAGCCAATTTTAGTATGTATGATATTTCATGAATTATAAATAAATTCGAAATTTCCAGTAATTGCTATTTATTGGCTTGAAATTTATTATGAAAAGTTATTGAAATAAAAAAAAATTACGAACTTCAGAGTAGTCATGTAATTATTTTTTTTTTTTATTATTGATTTCATAAATACATATAAATGGGTGGATCTTGAAGATTCCATGTGTTGAAAATTGTGTTTTTATAATGTGATTTTTTTTTAGTAATATTGTTATAATTTTTGTATGTGTCTGGTATGTCTCGCTAGATTACACCAGTCATTGTGTAAACAATTACATAAGTTTACTTATAATTTTTTAACATGCTAATACTATAATTGTTAGTTTTTGTTTGTATGGTATTCGGACAGCAGGGTTGATACAACTGCTCTACGTGTTTTATTTCATATTTTGTAAGTGTGCCCCTCTTCCCCCCCCCCCCCTTTCAGTAGTTTTTTTTTTTTTTTTTTTCCGCATTATAGTCTGGTTATTTTTAACGGTTGCTGAAAAAAATAATAAATTTAACTTTTATTTTATTGGTAGCTAAAAATTTATATTTTATTTTAATGTGAATTCTCAATCTTAAATATATATACATACGTAGGAGACGTAAGGAAAAAGCACAATTTGTTGAACGAGTCCACAATATCAATATCAAGAGCAAAGAACTCTGGTTGTATAGGTGCTTTTCATTTTTAATTTAATTTAATTTAATAAATATTTCGAAATGATTTGCGTCATTTATGTTTTTCGTTGTTAATTTTGAAATGTTGGTTTTATAGTGGTCACACCATCTAATTTATTATTATGTGGCTCAAGTGCATGCACGTTTACTAAATTATACATATGTTCAGGTCGGTCTGTGGGTTTCGGGATGCGTTTTATTTAACCGTTGTGTAACGAAAGAAATAAAACTTTTAGAAAATGTACTTATTGCGATTTCAACAATGATTTATTCTATTAAAGATATTTTCGAATTTTATGTTGGTAAATTAAATCATTCCCTATACCTATAGAACGTCTACACAAAAATATAATATATTTATATATACGTACGTGATGTGGTGAATATTTCTCATGTGTCAATCGCAATCAAATGCTTTTATCATATATATATATATTTATATGAAAATATTTATTACACATGCACATGTTTATAATATCTGACATATCTGAATTTCGTTTTCGAATTTTTGAAGATAGACTGCTAAAAAAATGTTTCCTCAATTATCTTTTTTTTTTTTTGTTTACTTACGTAAATTATCACTACATGAGTTTAGTACGATATTAACTTTTTTTTATAGTCGTAAGGTAGTGTGTTATCAATTTATGATTTAGTATTAAGGTTGGTTTTTTTGGGAAATCCTTTATTAATTTATCATTTGACATAAATTCCTGTAGAAGAACTGCCTTATAAATACGAAAATAATTGAAATTGAATTGAATATATTAAAAAAAAAAATCCATATATTTTTAAGTGTATATTAAATTAGAAAATTCACTTCATTGTTTTGTAAATACAAAGATATATATATATATATCCAAATAATACATATTTCCAAACGTTTTCTCTTTTTTTTTTGTAATATAAAGTAATTTAAATAAAAAATTCGGAAATAAATGTAAAATCTACTTTGGCTCTATTTTAATATTTTATCGTTTGGTATCTAAATAAATGGCTCGGAAATAAAATAGTGTGAATGTTTCTCGCATCCATTCGATGATTGAACTAATCAATGGATCTGCACAATCTGGTGATGTCTAAAGAAATGATCTGTACATAAAGCATATGTATCATATATTTCGAAATACAATGCGATCCATCTCGATTAAATGTTTGCTAAATTTCATATTTTGTAAATATTAAACAATACCTTATTAGAAGAGTATGTAATACAATTTTAAATAAAAAATATATAATAATAATGGAGTTGATAAGCACGCTACATTATACATAATTTAAGGGATGTTTTTAATATCTGTTATTTTCAAACATTGCAAAATGTAGGTCGTATTTGCACCGTCATGTTACATTACCTACCTATATATATATATAAATGGCCTGCTCATCATTCGGAATATTCAAATTGGGTTTTTATTTCGTATAAGACTATTGTACATTATATTTTGTATCTTTATAAACTTACCTGTCCACTGTTTGAATCGATTCCTCTGAAAATAATTTTTCAAACATAGACTTTTTTATATGTCAATATTTATTGTAGAAATCTGAACTTCAAACTCGGTGCGATTTGCGCATCGGAAGCTAGTTTTATAGAATTCGTATAATATATATATACAATATATATTTTGTAGATAAGTTTGTATCTGTATTGTGAGATATCATGTATCTTTTAAATTAAGAGGTTCCCATGTTTTTTATTATTATCATATATGGTTATTTTGTTATGTAAGTTCACCAAAATATGTCATTAGTATGATTGGTAGTTGTATACATATATATATATATATATATATATATATATATATATATATATATATATATATATATATATATATATATATTTTATCACTGTAATCTTTAATTTCGGGAACTTCTTTTAAACAGATGTACTGTTTTGATGATCACTGATTAGTGAGAAACTTAAGACATTGGCATGTTTGGCTATCACAATGTAGAATCAACTTTTTATAATTAAAATAGTTTTTGGTACAGCTTGTGCTATTGTTTTTTTTTTTTTTCTATAATATAATAAGTTGTCTAGAATCAATTAATTGGTTATTGTTATTTGTATTTTTTTTATTATTATTGAATGATTCATAAACTCGTTAAATAAAAAAAAAAAACGCTTTTGCTACCGCTTGCAAGGCCTTGTGGGTTAATAATCGTTATAGTCTCAAATCGAATGTTATTTTGAGTATACATTATATAATCAAATTCTAGGTCTAATGGAGAATAGTATTTTTATATCAATTTTAAAATTTTAGCTATTACATATGGCTTTTGGAAGTCTCAATTATTTGGACGTTGAATATCATTGGACAGCTCATCGCGTAATTTGTACATCGATTGATTGGTTTCAAACATTTTCTTTTGTCAATTACATAGTTATTATGGCTTACAAGACCTTGTTGGCCCATGTTTTCTGGATGTTCGATGTTATTATTTTTTAATTACATTTGACTATTCATTGTGGATAAAAGCATAATAAAGTAATGTTTTTCAACAAGGATACACAAGGTTTTTTATTTCACGTTGCTGTAAACACCGATTTGGTTTCATATTACATTTATTATTCATTCAGGTTTACAGGGAAATTTCGTCATGGTACAATATAAGTTTTAAAACGTTGGATACTAATGAGTGGTTAAGTTGGGATAGAGAAAACATCGACGATGAAGATTATCTTTATATACTCTATGTTATATACGTAACGCTACGACATACAATAGTTTCAAAAATGTATAAAAAATATTAAAAATACAAAAGAAACTGCACATTGCTTTCATACTTTGGCAGCCTTCATTCTTTTCAATACAGTTTCAAAATCAATAATAAATGCTAAGTATTGTGTCACACAATACGCACGATAAATAATAATTTACAAAAAAAAATCGCACAAAAACTAAATCTATCTGTTTCCATCGCTGTCAACTATTTTTGCATACAACGATGGAAAATATTGAGATTTCATTTGCATTTACGACACATAAATTATACTCCAATTGGAAAATAGTAATATCTACATCATACTGTGAATCATGAAAAGCAAAACAAACAAAAAAATCACTACAATTGTAATTAAGTAAACCCCTAAAGCGGTCGTTATAAACATTTGTTCTACTAGTTTTTACGACATCATACATATACATATATAATCTTAAAAGCAACACAAAACGACTATCTTACATAAGACGAATGCGTCCTTGCCACATACGAATAAATAAATTTTGTTCGGGGTTCACAAAAAAACTGTGATATGGTATCAACAATAAAAAAATAGATGTTACAAAATATACGTATTTAATATGCAGACGATTGGAAGCGATAATTAAATAGTGTATATATATATATATATATATATATATATATTATCATAATGTTCAATGGAGTGTAAAATTTTTATATGCGGTGACTCAAGCGACTTCCCGAAGAAGTAGAAACGTCACCGTAGACGGTAAACATCACTGAAGGGCCATGTTAGATATGATAGAAGTCCGCCGGTACAGCCAAATCCTAAAACGAAAAATGCAAACGTTAAATTAACCGTTCGATCCAATACACATATCTGATTAATGAATAACGCATCGTTACCCGATCCCGGCGCCTATGAGCAACGACAATATATTCGACAGCAGCAGAGGTGCAATTATATCTCTACCGAATAAAGGTTTTCCCCCTAGGCGCGCTCTCCTCAAACTTAACGGAGCTTTCTGCACCGGGTGTTTGAAATTCCAATCACTACGAACAAACAAACGAAAGTTGTATTTATATTCAAATCAATTACAAGGGAACTCTATTAGGAAAATATAATATAATATTACGTTGGAGGCAACTGATCGGGTCTACTACTCCACTGCCAAACCCATTGTGCACTGTTGAGCTCTCCTTCCTGAAAATGAAGCATGAAGATATTTAAAATACATAAATCGATTTCTATCTAACCAATTCAATACTATGTTGAAATATTTACCTTATTTCCACAAAAATTGATATATATTCCTTTTAATTCATCCTCTGTACTTGGTTCTGTGTTTGGACTGTTTGGAGGACTTTTCGGGCTGCAATTAATAAAACACAAAAATATAAATAAAACAAGTTATATACAAACATTAGGTTATAAGAATTGTGAGTTAGTCTTTCACAATAAAACGTGAATGATGGAGGCTATATCAAGAATCAATATAAATTCATTTATCATTTAAAGTGGGACGATCATTGAGTTTAAATTGCAACATTTTTCGATATTTTTATTCATTGCTAGACCTGTATTTTTAGCATTTTGGGATAGATGTATTAATTTATGTATTTGCTATTATCATATATATATATTTATAAACAATATTGCTGTTCTGTCGTGAGATAACGCTCGCCGTACTATAATAGTTGATTCGATATACATATGTATGTATGTACATTACAACTAAATCACTGCCAAAACGTATATACGAATACAATAACAAAAGAAAAAACTTATATACATATATACTAATCGATGTCAATCTTTCTGCTTGGCTGAAAATTTACCGCCATCTATTGAAAATTTATTTAATTAATTTTTCTGTTTTATATTGTTAACATGTAGGTAGGTAAGTACTTTTATCCTTTTTTGCATATTAAACATTTAAATATAAATATTAAATTTAATTTAATAGGATAAATATTTTAATTTTAAAATATAATTTTTTTAATAAGGTATTTGAAAAAAATTCGACCGCGTGGGGATAGAATACATTAACGACGACATACATATTTTTTTTATTATTATTTAATACCTTAATATGCCAACACCCATGAATGCGATGATATGCCATCGGTCACAACACTAGTTTCTTAATAATTATCGTACTAAATTTGCTATGTCAGCTTTAAATTATTGAAATGGAATTTATTTCAAAAATGTCGAAAATATACATTTTTTATTTTACCAGATGGCATTACAGGTTTTACCTCCGAGCGAAACCTATGATATTAAACATAGTGGGTAGGATGGTTATGCCAATTTTATGAGGAAACGTTTGAAACAATGAAATCACATAACCATCAAGTCACAAATATTCAAATCTGACCAGCAGCACTACAGATAATAAATTATTTTCAGTCGAGGTCAACCCACAGGATTGAGCCCAGCAATCTCTCGGTGGTTAGCACTAACTCAACCGAGCTATACTGCTGGCTAGATGGATGATAAAACTGAACATTTTATTTTAAAATTGAAATTGAAATTGATTAAAAAAAATAGATGCTAAAAATACGGGCCCATTATTATTTATATAAAATTGCATTCATCACAAAGTAGCATAATGTTTTATAAATAAACATTTGGCTATTGACTAATTTCAATACTGGGACAATTTACAAATATACCTATCTATCCTAGACGACGCTAACGACTGTCTTGCTGACGAATTGTTACTTTCTCTTTGGGCTTCTCGCAATAAACGTAGATACTCTTCAGCAGCTGAAGGCAAAGGAGTACCGCTTCGGGCTCCGAGCTCCACCCATGATTCTGAAAAAAATAAAAACAATAAAATCATCAACAAAACGAAATAAAAACACCACATATGTATTGAACATTCAAAATGAAATGTATTGAAAAAATCCATTTGAACAGAGAAAAAGAATCGTCATTTTCAGAACAAAGCCAGTCCCTTTCAGACGAAGTCGTTGAACTCGTGCGGTGCCTTGTCGTTGGAAGAAAGTTAACGAACCCGACCTGAAAGGCCGAGGGTTCGAGAGCCGTTCAGTCCAGCCTTTGTTCAGATGCACCGAGAGACGCAGTTGGGCGCGATGACGCAGATGACGTCGAGAAATGAGCCAAAAAATTCGAACAACGACGCAGTAAAGACGTCGCGTCGCATACCATACCGCGATTCGTCTTCATCCCTATTCCCGGATGAGACCGCTGACAAAATACGACGAAGAGTTGTGACCTTCGTCAGAGCGCAGTACGTGACCGACTAAGTCGCACATTGCAACATTCGCCAGCTTCCAAGCGAAAAATAAATAGAGATTATTTATCTGCGAACACGAGGAGAGTGAATACGCGTCGATGTGAATGAGTCGTGTTTACTTTGCAGATTTATAAATAAACAATCTTTCTGGGAAAACGTAACATCAGTGACGAACTATGTATGTATAATACAACTCAAATATAATACAAACAACTAAAAATGAATAATGGAATAAAAGTCCAACGTAGACAAACGTCCACCGCAAGTGGTAAATTTATTATTATCAAATTGTCACCAATGAATTTCTTCATTGTATCAATGGAATGGGTCACCGCGTCAGATCATTAACCCTGCCAACTTCTCGGTCTTATCGATAAAAATATACATTAAATTACAAATTAAGTTACGCCTAATGGAACCAATCTGTAATGTGATCAAAATTGAGTAATTGATACCACCACGCTTAATTAAGTTATACAAAAAAAAAAAAAAAGCAAAATGAGCCATTGGCTACGTCCACACTACCGATATTTTCGAATTTTCCATATCCAGTTCCCATATTGCAACCTGTGGTAGCCAATGAGTTTGGAACATTCAGCTAAAAAAAATCAGCCGTTACTTTTTACAGTGAACATTACATAGGTGAAACTCCCTTAAGCAAAATCTACTGACTACACAGCAGGTTAGGTTTATGAGGTAGAGGTGGGACGATGGAGTGCCTTCCCTGTCATCAGGGGCGCCATTTTGGAGTTGCCTCCATGCAACTGCATAAATTTGATCTGGTCGCGCAACAAAGTCACCGACCAAATTGCCGGCAAGTCTTCGATGTTGGTAGATTAAAAAGTATTAGAAGTATGTTAGATGAATTGGGATGGATGAGTATTAGAAATAGTTTAAATCTTAGTACATTCTGTTGTTATAAGTTACAATGAGTTAGATCATAAGTTATTACCTAAGTATTTTAAGGATTATATAATAAGAGAGTGATATCCATAGTTGTTATACTAGAAAAGAGAACAATTTAGTTGTAGGTAAGGAAAAATAATACAGCTGGTGGTGTCTTTTACAGGGGTGTGCTCATGTACAATGCCCTCCCTGAGTGCGTCAGGTCAGAGTTAGGTAATTAAGTATGTATTAAATTAAAATAGTTGTATGTATTAAAATTAGCTAACAATAATAAAATTAGCTAATAAATAAGTCAACCGGTGTGGCCGGGCACTAAGTTTCGTACGGTTTCAGTGCTACAGTGCAGTCACCAAAGCAATTCATTATACCGTTTGTAAAGAGGTTTTACTTCAAAAAGTATAAGCACTTGCGATAAAAAAGTTACGCTTTCAATATTGAAAATATCTTTATCTCAAAACAGTACCAGTGTGGTTATACAAGTCCAGACAAAACAGTGGCTTGGCAACATTACCCAGAACATAAATAAATAACACAGGTGAATGCACACAGAGCATTTTAATTAACGATAAATATACAAAGATAATCATCGAGAAGGCTGAAACGAGACATACGAATGAGCACGCGTTCAGCATATGTAAAAAAAAAACAAAGTGCAATGCTCTTCCAATATTCTACATCCAAGAACAAAGCATGAAATGGACAACAATAATAGTCAGTTTTTCGAGATTAGATAGCGCACGATGATTATTCAAATGGTTTGCTTCATTTCCTTATATCTGATAGTATTTATAAACACTCGGATATGACGAATCGTAAATTCGAAGCGTATAAATAGCAGTAGTGTCACTGTACGACACAAAATGCACGCATCCCAATTTCCTAGACATTTGAATTCGCATTTTAGACCTACATACATATCAATAATTTGCCTCAATTTTCAAAAGAAATGTAACAAAGCTAATTATAATCACACGCATAATAACAGTGCGTTAGTGGTGCATTAATTGCACTAATGTGGAACGTGTCTCTTTTATGTCGTTTTAAAGTCCTAGTTTTACGATGACGTTGTACTAGTTTTCGGTGCCAAAATAAATTCGAACGAATTGCGATATCCTTGAAAAATCTGAAAACGAAAGTCATCTGCAAAACGAAACTCGGTCTACATATTAAGCTGTGGTAATTTTACGAATTTATAGACGAAACGCGTCATGCAGTGGTACGTGACAGCGGCCATGTCGACAGATCGTGTCTGGTTCTATTGGTCAGTTTGCATCTCGAGCTCATCGTCTATTATCCGAACGTCCCTGATTACAGGAGTACATTGTATTGACAAAAGCAATTCAAGTTTTTTTACACAGCGACAAATTGAAATCAATCAGGAATTCCCATGGAGGACGGCGATTTCGTGAACTCCACTTCAAAAGCATTTTGTAAAGCAAACAAATTCAACTCGGCATTTTTTTTTTCAAAACATTATCATAGACAACTAACCAGTCAATTACGGTAATTATGTAGTTGTAGATAATCATCATTTTTTTATGAAGCTCCCAGTTCGAATGAACAGTTCTACTCGTACAAGCTCGATTTTAAGTGTGTGTGCTCGACTAGCAAGATCGCTTGCAACGATAAATTAAAACACCCTAAAAATTACTCAAGACACTTAGATTACCAATAAATTACCATATGAGATTTCACCAACCTGAAAGCATTCAAACTGAATCTGCTCAACTGTCAAATACAAATTTCTATACAAGGCCTAAAACTAATTTTTCTTTTGATGTGCAAATGTAGATATTACTTAATCACATTACACCCAACAACAGTATCTGCTTTGCCCGAGTCATTAAATAAACAAAACAATTCCTGCATATCCCAAGAAATCAACAGATATTTTGACAATTTCATGAAAACAGTAACGGACTTTTCTTCAACAATTTCACAAATTCGTCAATTCGGCAAGGATAATTAGCTTGATGAAGCGAGTAAAGCTGCAGAAACACAGTGTGGTAGGCAGCACGTGTTTTTTCGTATAGTTTTGCCATGCAAAAAAAAAGCAAGCACGCCTAATCTATACCGCCACGATCCTTAGCAAAACTCATCCCCTGGAGTGTTTTCAGCGATATTTGATCCTTGTATTGACATAGGTTTAGCAGTAATTGATAGCGGTGATTCCCATATGTGAAGAAATGTAAATGGAAACCACGAGCACGTTCCATACCACACTTTTGAGTGTCTTCTTACCATAAAGAGATTGAAATAGCAATGTCACCTATCTAGAATGATAAGGCGAAAAGTGGACAAAATATATACACGAAACATTGGCGTGCCGTAAAATTCTCCCTGATTTCGTCGCACAGTCTTACATACGTGAGCGCGAGTAGGAGGATACAAGGGGACTAGATGACCTCATACCGAGTCCCCTTTTATCGCTGCTCGCGCACACGGAAGTAAGGCTGTGCGTCAAAAATAGGGCGATTTTCACCGCACGCCACTGGCTTGAATGCTATGAATGTTAAAAGTGCAAGAAAATTTTGGATGAATTAATAGCTGCTCATAGCAGAAACGAACGGAGAGGTGTTGAAACAGCAGATGGTGAATGGCTGTAGATAACAATGATAACAAGTTTCAAATTGTCTATTAAAACACTACAGTTTATGAACTAATACAACACATATTACACATACGTGCGCATTTTGCAAAGATAACACACCTTCAAATTTTGACAAAAAAAAACCATCGGAATTCATTCAGGGTGTGACGTTCACAACAACAAAAACATCTGGAAATTCTCTAAAATGAAACCAATATTATAATAACCAGACACGTGCCGCATCGATTCTGATCATTTCTGCAAACAAAATCATCCACTGAAAGGTCAAATCGGACGGACGGTCGAGACGATCTCTAAATTAATAAGTACGGCGGCCTTCGAAAGAGCAAAATCCGCGAAGGATCGCAGATACGAATCGGTCCACAGCATTCGCACGGTTCCGCATCTGAATATATATCAATCGTTACACACCCAGAAGAAGTAAGGTGACACCGGTCGCGGTCCAACGGAACCACGAGCACGAACACGAGCCGACGTAAACACACACCCGAGACATCAGGTGAGCGTGTGTTTGTCCTGGTACAAGGTGAACACCATCGCAGTTCAGACTGGCCATTGTTTGTAAACACGCCACTATTAGACCACATGCACTCGCCGGAGAAATGGTTGAGATACATACATACTACATACATAGATGCGCAATACTAATATGTACTCCGGTTTAATGTCTCCTAGTCCCCCTTGTATCATGCTTGCGCACACTTACGTAAGGCTGGGCGATAGAAACAGTGAGATTTCTACGGCAAGCCATTAATATAGTAAGCAGGGTTCAAAAAAATAGATGTTAAATATGTATGCACCGGGTCTACGTGACGAGACAGAATGTTAAATTACAGAAAACACAAATATCAGAAGGCAAAGATCGAAAATCGAAAGATCAAAAAAAAAATGGTGCATGGTAAACGGATCTTTCGATTTTCGATCTTTGCCTTCCGATATTTGCGTTTTCTGTAATTTAACATTCTGTCTCGTCACGGAGACCAGTATGCACCATGTACATGGAGGTTAAATATGACAATGTACTTAATATATGTACATTTTTTACATACATCTTTGGAGTACACAATCCACGCATTGACTAATCCGATAGAATAAATAAAATGTGTTTTATTGTTTGAGAACAATAAAAAAAAAAATCAGCAAATGCGTAAATATAACAATAAGGAAAATTTTCTAAATGGACTTGTTTACAACTAAAATATCAAGCATATACAAACTTTATATATTTGTGTAGCGACGTGGGTGAACTAGAAATCGTCAAAATAGTTGAATTCAAATCGACCAGTTGATTTTTAAGTGCATTACATTGCAATCAGGGCCGATAGGGGGAGAAGCTGGGGTTAAAGTTCCAGGGCCCGGACTACTTGAGGGGCCCCGTGTTGGGACGTTCCCTGATCGATATTGATATTTTAAATTATTCTACATAAAAATACATATATTTCTTTAATGCTAAATGTTTATTATTTTTCGATACGCGCATTATTTGTGTCCATGTGAAATCGTACCTGTTGTATTTCGGCGCGACCTTTTCGAAAGAGAATTTGCCTATTGTCAACCTACAAAGCAAGAGAGCAAAAAAAGGTCAACAATAGAAATTGACAATAGTGAACCCATTTTGCACGCTGAGCGCCGATCTCTGGTCACAAGGTATGGTATTTTTTCAGTGCCGGGATTTCTCTCCGCGGCCCTGATCAACAACAATCGGCGTAGATACGACTTACAATCAGCTGATGATTTCAATATGATCCAACGTGTTTTTTTCTAAAGTTAGAGCCCAGACACACCGGGTGACTTGCGGGCAACTTTATTGCGCGACCAGATTCAAGACAACTCACCGATTGCCCTGTCATTAAGTCACCAGATCAACGAAATCGGTTGCCGGAGTTCGGTCTGATCACGGTGATTTTATTAATTAAACAACCCGCGCGATCCCTCAAAATTTATTGAGGGGTACCACACTCAGGCGATCAGTTGCCGGCAACTATATAGTGAAGGAAAAAAAACTATGATCACGAGTGAGTGGCATTGAAAACTTTTATAGGTACTATTGAGCGGATTCTTGGTAGCTTTCAGTTGCCAGAGTTGGATAACCAAGAGTGACCACGAGCAACTACGCTTGGGCAACAAAGTCACCCGGTGTGTTCTGCTTTGCCCACCTCTGCGGATGAATTTTGCGGGCTAAGTTTACCTGGATGCTATAGAAAACGATTTTAGGTCAGTCTTTGACAATATAAAAGAAACCATGTTTTACATCACTATCGCCCTGACACCACCCTACGGTCCAACGTTGCAATATTATTATTAAAAATCTCACAAAATCCTTTGTTATGTTAAACAATTTCACCGGTCAAAGATAGTATCTAGTAAATACGTACGATACTACATACAATTACAAACCACCACCGACAGCGTCTAACAAATATTTAAAGAGCAATTACGCACACAACAGCATCGAAAGAAGAAACGGACAAAGATACACATCGCTAAATACTAGAACAAATAAAATTTCAAGAAAGATATGCATACAAAGCGCGGAAAGACAGAAAATCAAACGGCGAGATATCGTGGACAATGTTACGGAAAAAACAAAAGAGAAGAGCGACGGAAATTTCAACACCGACGCCTGGAACAATCGAACAAGAACAACCAATAAAAATGAAAAACATCGAACAGATCCGAGGAGGAGACAAAAGATAAATAAGTACGAAATGCATTGAAGCATGTAGCTGATGACTGCTGAGTGGCAATTCAGCGCATTAGACGTGCACAAATCAAACGAAACGATAGACAGAACGACGCTACATTGGTCATTCACTTCGAGGAATTACCCACGTGTAACTTTTGGGTCCGTACAAATACACACTATCGACCGAAAAACCTTTTGATTGGGAAAAACGAGAGGTTATGTGAGTATGTATACCAGTTTGTAACGGTCGGTAGCTCTCGGCAAGGATGATGTAAAAAATTTAACAAACAAGTGTGGAAAGTTGTTCTCGATTGAGTGGGTTGACCGTTTGCGGTAATACATATAGACTAAATAAGGGATTTCATGCATAAATTGTAATAAAAGACACCTGTCGTGCACATGTATACAATACATATAGTATAGTTGATTGCAAATGGCAGATAGCGATATCTGAAACTGAAGTACATACTATATACCAACCCTAGCCAGTAGATAAGTATGTTGGAGTACATATTGGTACCCTAAGCTTTTGTTTAATACATCTAGTTTTTTTATGAATACCAATGTACAGATGTAAAATTCGTCTAAACGGCGATTGTACGATATAACGATCCTTACTTTTATTATGTTATCAGTTTAATTGAGAAATTGCAATGAGATCGGTTCAAAAGATTCTTGGTCACTTATCGTGAGTGCACTACGACTTTGTTCCGACAATTGGACAACAGTAAACGATAAAACGACACAGAGAGGTACGCGGCACGTGTTTTTTTTTTTTTAAATAGTTTTGCACATACAATATGAAAAACGTTAGAACGCCTAATCTAAACCATCGCGATCCTTGACAAAACTGAACTCCTGTAGTGCTTTCGGTGATATTTTTATATTTGTATTAGCTGAACCCGGCTTGCGTTGCAATGCCACAATGACGCTGAATGTGGTTCGATAAATTAATGTTTCAATTTCAAATAAATCAAATTAAATTTCAGTAATGATAAAACGTAAGCGGCGAACACATTTGAAATTATTCAATTGTTTGTTTATATTACCCTAACAACTCAGGTGGCGACGCGAAAACATTTGAAATTATTGCGTTGCAATGCCACTCATTCCTATTTTCCTGTTCCCGTTTTTGTTTTACAGAAACCATCGCCGGCATGCACACAATAATTTATGTAAGTTTCATCGCAATCGGTTGAATGGTATAGGAACGCATACGTGACAGACAAACAAACATTGTTTTTTATATACATTCGTATGACAGCGAATTACTAACACCGGCGTATTAACCCTATTTTGTATACCTGCGCCGTTGTAAGTAACATTTTGGGTTAGTTTTTTTTGTAGACCATTCATTGTATCCTATTCTATGTACTTACAGAAGAATAAGATTAGTAGTGTTTATACAAATATTTTAAAAACCGAACAAGTGCAGATAGACAGTTTGGCTTTGAAATTCGTTTGGTGTAGATGTGTGCTTTCAGTGGGAGAAAAGTTCGTTTTGAAGAGATTTTTGCTTTCCTGTATATTATCGATATCATTGAAGTAAGTTAAAGTGTTTAAATTTTTTAAATGTGACTTAATTATTTGTTTAAATTGCTTGTGAAACAACCCCCTTTCCTTTTTAGATGGGAAGAAATAAAGATTTATCCGTGGAGAAAATCGCCAATATTTCCACATTATTAAATACTCGGAAGTATTCCATAAGATATATTGCTAAAGATCAGGGGGTTAGCGTTTTCAGTGTGCATAAAATTAGCGCCCAACTATAAAGAGGTGAAAATCCTACGGTCACCAATCGTAAGAATTGTCGTGGCAATCGTAAATAGAGTCCTCTAGTCTATCGAAATATTGTAAATATTGTTGAGAAGGATCGGTTTGCCACAAATAAAAAAATCCAGACGAATTTACGGGAGCGGAACCGAAATATCGACTCGGACAATACAACGCCGTCTCGCAGACGCGGGGATGAAAGGCAGGCAGCTAGCTAAAAAAACGCTTTTGACGCCAAAAATGAAGAAAGCCAGGCTCAATTTGGCTAATAAGCATCGCCACTTCACCCTCGACGATTGGAAAGGGGTAATTTAATTGAAATTAAATTATTTGTTTAATTTTTTTTGAATGAATTGAATTAATCGATGTTTTTAAAATTTTTAAGGTTCACTTCTCTGACGAGTCGTCAATTCAATTGATGACACCGACTCACCAATACGTACGTAGGCGAGTCGGCAAGCGGTATAATGAGTCCTGTGTCATAAAAAATGTGAAACACCCGCTGTCACTCATGATTTGGGGCTCAATTAGTGCGGAAGGTCGGGGGCCATTGTATTTTGTAGAAGGGATGATGAATGCTTCGCAATATATAACGGTATTGCGATACACTCTATTGCACTCTATACAAAACAAAATTGACAAAAGGGATCGTCTGCACTTAATGCAATATTATTGCACCCTGCCACAAAGCCAAAATTGTGAAAAAAATCATGTCCGACCACAATTTACCGCTCCTTCACTGGCCCGGTAATTCTCCCGATCTAAATCCTATAGAAAATGTCTGGCATACCCTTAAATGAAATTAAATAAGCTCCAATGTACCAATAAAAATATCCTAAAACAAAACATAATTTCTGTGTGGCAGGGAGATCCTGACATAAAGTCAAACATTGCGTCTTGTATCGAGAGTATGCCCAAAAGAATAGCATTGTGTCTCCAAAATAAGGGTGGACATACAAAATATTAATAATATATATATATGTTGTATTAATATTGTAAATAAACTATGTATAATCATTATAAACACATCTTTGTTTTAATTTTACGAACCTACTCTTCAATATATAGCTCTAAACATAGAATTTGCAAAATCTGCACGGTGTTAGTAATTCGCTGTCATGGGACTGTATATATATAGATTGACAGTTTCGATAGTGATCGATAACGACGCTATTCCCATTTGTGAAGAAATGTAGGAGAAAATTATCGAAATAATTGATTGTCCAATTAACAATGACATGAGGGCAGAACCGTCACAGGTGGAGTCTACCTGAACAAGCCGTGCCGTAAGATTCAGTCTGTCTGCGCCCATAAGGTTTTTCGGTCCGAGTTGTATGTATGTATGTAGTTCCGCATAAAAAGTCAGACCCAGGAGTATGTTTATCGACGAATCAAATACCGTCAAGCAATACTTCAGTGAATCGGATTATACCCATTTTGAATGTATTGCAGATACATTTTACAAAACTGCATGCGTCTAAATATTCATTTACGAGTCCGAATGCATTATTTGTTTGAAAAAAATCTTAAGCCAAATTTTAGTCACAAAACGTTTTTGACATAATCAACAAATTATGTTTTGAATGAAAACACGCAAAAACAGTTCTTTTTTTAATGTTTTGCGTACGTAAATACAACGCAAAAACGATGTCACTTAATACCTTTTTACTTTCATTCGATAAATCGAAGGTCTCACTCGTGTGATTTTGCGTCACAGAAGTATTTTATTCAAAGCAAAAGTAACGTATAGACTACAGCTATAGAACATGTACACCCTGAGGAATTCTAGACCAACCCTTTCATGAAACACCTACCAAGTCGTAAAAGGCACAAAGGCTCGAAATAGGGCCGAAATGAAAATGAGTTCATATTTACATACAATTTAAAAGTGAAAAGAGGTATGTATACTCAAAAAGTATAATCATTATTCAAATTGCGGTGTGGTGCTAAGCGTTATCTTATCGTAAAGAGTTAACACCAGTTTCAGTAGCATTAAGCAATAATTTCTTTATTATTATTTACGACATTTACTATCGGACAAATAACATACATACATTTGATATTATAAAACTGAAAACATAAGCCCTGTCGATTGAACACACATTAGTATTCAAAATGAATACTAAGACCCCCATAATTTGTCGTTATAAATGCGAAATATCATCGAGATGACCATGAAACGGCGGATGGTAGAATGCGATAACCGGAATTCGCAAATATCAATTAAATATGGATATATTCAAAAAGGGGAGAAACCTGACCATTGCACAAGACCCGCGATTGAGGCAACACAACCGCCCAACTAAATGACGAGATGTTATTCGATGATCATCATCTGCGGGGGAGAAGAGAAATGCAAGTGACTTAAAACTTGTTTCCGTATTTAAAACGTAAACAAACAAAAATTGTTTTGACGCAAAGATTTTACCGTCACGCACATTTCACTTCTTCATAATACTGCGACTAATTTAGTGTTTTCACCTCACGAAGGCACATTTTAAAAAAATCTATTAGGCAGAAAAAACCGAATACGTGTTCATGGGAACTGTGTTAATGATCAATGATAGTGAATGGGTGCGATTTAACTGTATATTAAGAAAAATACTTTGTATCGTAAAAAAATGTTTGTGCATTAAAAATTTGCCTGATTTTCGGTGCATTAATCAATCTCGTATTGTGCATCGAATAGTTTGGAATTATAAAGTGACCATTAAAAAATATGAAACGATCATTCGAAAAAATAGATTTTAGCATTAGAATAGATACAAAAAAAAGTGGCAACGTTGCAGTCTTCCGCTACTGACAAATGTCAACTGTCAAAAGTGTTTACTTTTGTTTACGTATTTCGTATGAATAGGAATAATGATGTCAGGTCGTAGAGTCGAAGCCAAGGTCGTAGAAATTAAAATTAAAAGTTTAAATTAAAAAGCCAAGGTCGTATTTGTAGAGTTTATTCAAGAGAAAAAATACGCCCCTTTATTACGAATCGTGGCAATGATACGCCTTCATGAGATACAGTTCATATATGTATGTACATACATATGTATTTGATGGGCCTACCTCACGGGACCGAAAGTGAAACGCCCGAAAACGCAAATATCGGAAGGCAAAGATCGAAAATCGAAAGATCTTAAGTCGAAATATAATAAAAGGGTCTCTCCCCCCGTCGTACATACTCACTTAATTTGCGCGAGCAGGATACAACAGGAACAGGCTTTACCTCCCGTATTCTGCGCGCGCACATTAAACAAGGCTGTATGACAAAAAGAGATATAATTTCACCGCATGCCACTCATATATATATTATATATACATAGTACCGTTTACCATACAGCCTTTTTTTTTGATCTTTCGATTTTCGATCTTTGCGTTTTCGGGCGTTTCACTTTCGGTCCCGTGAGGGAGACCGGTATTTGATATACTACCCTGTAAAAGTGGATGAAAAGAAAACACAATGTTAATAAGAGATTTTACAGCGAAGAATACAATTTACGATTAACTTGGCAAAATATGCACACATTCGTAAAAATGTAAATGTATGCAGAATTGACCTCCTTTCTTTCAATCGCGCATAACGTGTAAGATTAATGAGAGTGAGAAATTTGTATCAAAATTCAAAACTCAGACAGTACTTTTCAATTTGCATGTCGAAAAAAGCAAACAAAAATATCCACAATATACTAAAAAAAACATGTTGATGTACACATTCTAAATTATATTGATCTATTTGAATGACAAAAAATCCAAATGTAAATTATGAGTCAGTTTGATTAAGAACTTGGCGACTATACGATGTGCATAGTATAATAATATGTATATGTATTTATAAAAACGGAAGAGATGTGCATATGTATGTATTATTCAGCAGTATAGTTGGGTGGTTGCGTTAATGCTAACCACCGAGACGTTTCCGTGTTTGAGCCCTGGGTTAACCTCGATTGAAAAGAATTTATTCGGAGTATTTCTGCAGTACTGTTGGTCAGATTTGGATATTTGCAACTTCGAGTCGATCGTTTCCCACCAGAATTTACCATTTTGTATGATTTAATTGTTGAAACGGTTCCTCGACAAAATTGGCAAAACCATCCTACCTACTATTTGAATATAATTTCAAATTTATATACATATGTAAAAGTTTAATACCATAGGGGCTTAGCACCGTAATGGCATGATGGAAAATTATAAATTTAATTTAAAAAAAAAAAACATCTTTTTTGCATGGACAAATGTGGAGATTTCAAAAAATAAATATTACAATTATCAGGAGTTCATAAGAAGACAGATCACACTGTGACTATTTACAGATTACCTAAACACAATCTGCTTTAGATCATCGACTTTAGAGTCTTTAATTAATATTATGTATTAGATGTATGTATTATGAGCATTTATAAGAATTGTAAATAGGTTTTTTAGCTCTTTTTCCTATTATGCTGTACATTAACATTAGAATAATATTATACTATGATTACTAACAAAATTAAATTAAAATTGTAAAATAGAAAATGATCAGAAGATCAGTAGCTATTAAAGCAGATATAAGATGTATTGTGAACATAATTCCGTAATAATAAAAAGCATTTAAAAATTTAAAAAAACCCTGTGACCACTGACAAAAACACAAACACGAAGGCACATACATACACATGTTCGGGGCAAGCGTGCGGGGATGGAACGAGGGGAGCAATGCAAATTGACCTCAAGGGCATTTTTAAAACAGTTAGCGACAACAGCCTCGGGTGTGGTTTATGTATCAATTCCTTTGCAAAACCATCCGTTGAAATATCAACGGGCGCAACATCAGTCCTCTATAAAATAAGTTGAGCATTTGATTTACAAAAAAAAAAAAGATATGGAAAATAAAAATTAACGAAATTCGAGGATAAGATAACGAGGATAAGTTCCAATCCCAATGTATTCGAAGAAAATAAGAAGGAGATGGAGAGTTAATTTAAAAACAAACATCGAAAGATTACTCAAATGCAATAAATACATTATCCGGGTTCAATACACACAATAAAACATAATATAATATGAGCAATTTAGATTATACAAGACGCGTCATATAATGTTGCAATTTAATCCGAGCAAATAATCACGCGATCGTTAATGTGACAAAACAAGAATTGTGATTAAATGATAAACACCAAAAATGCGATGTAAACAAAACAACATATTTAACGGCACACTTCCGCATACTGAAAAAAAAATAAGCACAGCGACACGAAAAATATTACAAAAGACAACTGCAGCCAAAATAAGAGATGGTTCCACTGCAGTTGTGGGTGCAACGCCCACCATATGCATACCCATTTGGACAAAGGAAAGGAAATTCGAAAATTTAGCATGACATGTGCCTATGCATTAATGAGGTGCTAGGTACATAGGTACAATGTAAGATAGAATATTTTGCAAGATAGAGCAAGGTCGACAAACAGTGATGCAGGGGTCAAACGAATGAGGTCGACAGCCTTGCTACAGGTTGCAGACACCGAGCGAACCTATCCCAACAACGATTTTCCCAAAATATATGTATACATATATATTCATTCATATACCCACACTTTGCCGCAGCGCGAGTCGCACTCGCACTCCTGAATTTCCTCCGAAATATCTGCAAATTTAAAACAATAAACCAAAAAAAAAAAAAAAAACTTATTCGACATGTGTAAATATGTATATACATAGATGTACATATGTAAGCAGCTCCCACGTGGAAAATATCTTAACATACGCAATAAATATTTGATGGGAGTAAAAACAACATAGTGTTGTTTACTAAATTCAGTGCACGTTAAACTTGTCGACTTCTCCGAGTATTTTGGAGATTTTCCAAATATTTACGAATTTCTGAATTTCAATATGGGTGAGTATCAAAATACAGAATTCAATGCTTTGAATTAATTGCGAAAAAGAAGAATATCGAACGGATATAGAGTGGAAATACCAAAAAAAACATCCACTCCACCTACTGACTGAT
This sequence comes from Arctopsyche grandis, assembly GCF_051622035.1. NCBI lineage: Eukaryota > Metazoa > Arthropoda > Insecta > Trichoptera > Hydropsychidae > Arctopsyche > Arctopsyche grandis. The sequence continues at coordinate 26,221,534 of NC_135357.1, forward strand.
CCACGTACCTCTTAGAACGTTCTTATTCCCTGATACAAGTAAACGTTGAATTTTCTACATTTTGATATTCTCAATTCGAACATTCTACATTTGTGCAATTTCAAATATTGATATTCTATATTTTGACTGCTCACCGTGCAATACCCTGATATATATCAAAGATGTTGCGATTGTAGTTTTCCATAATTAAATTCGTATAATCGTACAAAACAACATGAAATCAATTTTTTAGCTTAAATGGGATATTACAGTTTTGATTTTTAATGAAATTGTTTTTTAATAAAAGCTAGTCGGCTCACAAAAAGCTTAAAAATGTGAAAATCAAACTAAAATAATCAGACGTTGGCTTGGTGCTTGTGAAATAGCAATAGACATCTCCATTACTATACAAGGCAAGATAGCAAAAAAGATGGTTGAAAATAGTGAACCTTTTTTTTGCATAAAGCATCGTCCGAACGCCGCTCTTTAATAATAACCAGCAATATAGCTCAGTGATTAGCGTGTAATTCTTTCAACTGAGGGTTCATTTCCCGGCCCGGTGTTGCTGGCCAGACCTTGGACAAATGTATGTTGACCGCTTCCTATTATAGTTTGCCAATTTATCTGATTTCATTGTTGAAACGGTTCCACTACAATTGGCAACCTATCCTGTCTCTCGCAAATTTGAATTTACAGCATCTCGAATTTGTTTATTATACTAATATATTTATATTTCTCGAAAGTACTATCGAATTTATCCATAGATGTCTATATGATAATGTATGAATATAATTGTTAATCGATGTTTGTAATTGGCCAGGAAAGCGCATTGGGTATACCTGTTAGGCATATATGTATGTACATACATACATGCTTTATAAAAAATAATGCATAATTTTGAATGTCAATTGAATTAAATTATTAAGCCAGCAGTATACATATGTATATCGGTGGTTGCGTTAACCCATTTGAACCCAGGGCTCGCGTGAAAACACATGTCCCATGTGCCCAGGACTATTTTTTCGTTTATTTTCCAAAATATTTGAGTTATTTCATGGGAAATATTTTTTATAGGATAGGGATGGATAATTAATTGATTTTTCAACATTTTTAATTTTTTTCAAGGTGGTGTCGTGAACGACCTTTGGGGATAATGAAACATGTTTTTTAAAATAATACAAAAATCACAATGGAGTCACATAATCAGTTATAATACTTTCTCACTGGTTATTTGTAATTTTATTGTTAAGAAATTTATAAAATTAATTTTAAAAATAACAAACACGCATCTCTTCGATAAAATTATATTTTCAAATCGCATAACATAACACACGTAGGTACATATATTGTGACATATACGCATCGTCAACAAATAAAAAGGTGCACCCTTTTAAAAGAAGAAATGTCATAAACGAGATTTTGGTTTCAAAAGTCGTAAAAACAAAATACATGAAGACAAAATAATTAATTATTATGATACGGTACAAAACATTTGTCATGCAATGGAATTTCACAGTTATCACAAGCGGAAAACGTTTTATTTTTACAGTGTCCACAATTTCTCCTTTTCTGTTTGACCAATATCAAATGTCTTCCAACTTCCTTTTGATTTTGATTAACTTTGCCGGGTCTGAATGGGACCAATTGTTTTCGTTTTTGACCATAACACTTGCACAACATCTCTGTTACCTGTCTGGAAAATCCTAATTTATCAAGTTTACAACCAAAACTTTTGCTAAGAATCCAAGCGTTATTCACAGCTACATCGATGTTCCAAAACAGAATAGGCATGTACCATTTTTTCCCTCTAATACTTATGTTATAGTTAGAAATATGGTTATCCATTTGATCAACCCCACCCATATATTTATTATACATATTTATACTAAATGGTTGATTGATTTCCACCCTACTTTTTTCTTTAACCGAATATCAGTTTCCAGGGGTGGTAATATGTATGTTTATGGAATCCGGAAGTTGAGACTCGTCCCAATTATCAATTTCTTCCCGTATCTCTGCAGTATTAAAATTGCATTCTCTGGAAAAAAATATGTGTCATTATCCCAAGGAGTCATATACGACTCCGTCGACTTTGATTTTTTTTTTCAGGAATATGAGATATGTAAACGCAATTTCTCTTATGCATATTATACAATAAGTCCTACTGTATTAGAAACATAAAGATAAATAAAAAATATGTAACAATAAAAAACTTTCGTATGTTTTCTCTTCGACATATCTGCAAGTCGAAAAGCGCTCGATGTTATTCCCTCAAAACTCCAAAAGGAACTGATTTAATTTCGTGTGACTTTCTTAAAATTCATCACCAACATCTAACCAAGCGTAACGAAAGGTTTTACGGCCGACCTGAGTGATCCCTTTATTTTACGACGCAAAATTGTAAAATGCCGTGAATGACCGCGCTGGCATACATCGTGTAAGTTCATAACTGACCGCGTGGGTTCAAATGGGTTAATGCTAACCACCGAAACGCTCCCGGATTCAAGCCTTGACTTGATCTCGATTGAAAAGAATTTAAAAAGAGTATTTCTGCAGTGCTGCTGGTCAGACTCGGATATGTGTGGCTCCAAGTCGATCGTTTCCTATCAGTTTGCTAATGTATTTGGTTTCATTGTTAAAACGGTTCCTTGTCTAATTGGCAATACCAACCTACCTACTATTTGAATATGATTTCAAATTTATGATTTTATAAATTTATACATATATTCACAATTTTAAAACAATAGGTTTCGCTCAGGGGCAACCCGTAATAGAATCATGGAAAAATAGAATGTGAAATTCGGTATAGATTTTTACGGTTGTAGTGTGTGCGAAATTATGATTCATCCTAGTGGCCAATTATAAAACGAGGTTTTGGATTCTAGAACAAAGACAACCCCTAACCCTTTGTACTTTTCCATGAAATGAAATTTGTATACATACACACTATTAACGGCATTTGTAACGTGTCATATTTTATTAAAAATGTTTGTTTACGTTTAAAACAACGACCTCGTGTGTGTCCTGGGGCGTTCGATACGTTTGAAGAATGGTATTTTAGTCGCTTTCCATTTCCGAATTCTAGAATCTGAACACAACAAACAAAACAGAATATTGGCTAGGATAGCTCTTGCCATATATGTACATACATGTATGTACGTTGAAAGTCCATATATGTATCATATTTGTACTAAAAAAAAGTCATTGTTTAGTATATTTCTACCTAATGATTTTTTTTACATTAACTACAAACGTGGTATCAATAGACGTAGTTTTGTGATTTTACTATCATTTTGAGTGTGATTGAATTGAAATACAGTCGATTTTATCTACAAATTGTAATGAATCCGTTCAATAAACGACATTCGATTAAAACTCGTACGATTCTGAATAATTAAATATACATTCACACGATGTTAATATGTGTACGTATCTACGATAAAATACACTAAGCATACTTACTTAGCATTTAAAAGGTTTCTACGTTTTCATCGAACGGTCCTTTGTTCTCAGTATTTTATAATTTCATACCATACTTCTATAAGGATGTTAGAAGGCATTTTGAATTTGAATTAGAATAAAACGAAAAGGATTTCACGTCACATGCCAGACACACATACGAGGCGACGGAACGCATTTTTTTCATCGCATAATTAATTCAAAAAGCGGAATTAGCAACGCGTCGAATTGAAGGCCAATATTGTTGATATGTACGCAACCAATTATTCGATTCGATTATACGCAAATGTGAGCTATAAATAAAATTTTGGATGACATTTTTTTTATTTTAAAACTTATTGTACGAAACCCATTTATTTATTGGGTTATATATATATATATATATATATATATATATATATATATATATATATATATATATATATATATATATATATATATATATATATATATATATATATATATATATATATATATATATATATATATATATTTCATGATAAATTTTCACATTAAATGTTAAGAAAAATAATGTTTCATCTGCATACAAAACATCTGAAAAAATTTACACACATATCATTGCATACATTATATTTTAAGAATTGAAAAAATGTTCAATACGTAGAAAATTTTGAAAGCCTCCAGCATAAAAAGTTTTAGAACCGGCGGATTATACGAAAAAATGTATTCTTTTGTTTTTTTATTTTTATTCACATAAAAAAACATTTGAAAAATTAAATAATAAAGAAGAGTTCGATTTTCACGGGTTTTTTTTAAATCTGATTTCAATTGTTTTCCGAGTGAATTTGAATTAAAATAAAAATTGAAGCGGCAAAAGATACGTCACTTGGTGTGTGTGTGTCGTACGTTAAACAATGGCGGCCGTGTTTACGTTTGCACGTTGAAGACCTGCAACCTCAAATCCAAAACACAAATAAACGGCATACGCGAAAACCGAACAATGACGAAAAGCAGAAGCGCGCCAAGACGCAATTGCATCAGATTTATTTAGCAATAATGCGGCGCAATATTGAGTGTAAACAAACGGCTATCACTGGCCACTTTCAGGTGTTCTGAAACGACGGAATATTGAATATTGAGTAGTGTATAGTGTATAGGGTAGAGGAATGGCGGTTAGGTTGTTTACGGTGTCCACAGTGGCAGTGTGATACCACGGCGTGGGAGAGGGGAGGGCAGGCGAGTAGAAACTGACCTCCCAGATCCTCGGAAGTGGTGCTCAGCTTGCTGGTCATGGCCGCTCGCTGCGATTCAGATCACTGGTACAGCTTCACTTCTCTTAACTCTCGCCACCCAATTCTTCGCCTTTCTCCGTGAACTACAAAAGGCGCCGACGACCAACGACCAACGACCGAAGATCGACGACCGACTCGCGCCGTTTACAAAACACGACTGATCGCCGATCGCCAATCGCAGTTGCTTTGCTTCGAGCTTGTTATTATGACGCGACACGCCACCGATTCGCCCCAAACGCAATGCGAACACCGGCCATGCGCCAACATCAAAATAAACAATCCATTCCCTTATCATTCGCGCTAAATAAACCAATTTTCTGGTAGCCGTAAAGCAACACCTCCGTATAATTGTGTAAATAGTCTTTATTATTTCACATGAGCATGTGCGTCTATGTATGATTAAATATAATTAACTATTGAACTATGTATATCTTATGCTAATAAGTAAATCATTCAAAATACATACATTCAATTTGGAAATTATCGATTTTTGCAAGCTGCAAATAGAAACGTGCAATGAGTGTTATTTTTCTCATCCGAAAAAAAAAAACTTTTTTTTAAATTAAAGTTTGAACCAATGTGGCATTACTTATTACAAAATACATATATGATTATATTGAACATATTATACGATATCCTTACTTATCATTAGTTAAATTGCGTTATAAGTCTAATTGGACGACATAAAATGGGGCTTACACTAAAATTTTATAGCAAAGGAGGTTTCTCTTAACGACAATATAATGATCTCCAAATAACATATTATTAAAATTACAGCATAGCAGAAAATTATCTCGGCCGTTGATGACATGTACGAAAAATGTAATGTTTTTGTATGGTTTATGTATCTTCTCGTTTAATCGTCTCGTATAAAAACAGTATATCAAATTTGTTATGTATAACACAAGGCAGCAAATAAAAATAAAAATTGAGTGAAACATTTTATTGTTAGAATTAAAATATTCTTTACATGTTTTAGATATATGTATTAAATAATTTTTGTGAAAATGTAAACGTACATTTTAAAAACGTCTAAATATACAGGTACACAACAAAACATACCTATGTTGATTTTACTACGAAAATGCATCTATCTGTACAAGTAAAACCCATGTCGAAATTTATATGCTAAAATTAGATATATGAAAATAACGTTCTATTACATATAAAATACTGAGAATGAGAATAGAATAATACATTTTCACATAGGTATTATACAAGATTCAACTCAAAATGGAACTTTTGAGCCGTAATACTATTCTCACACATGTGCAGTAATTATTCAAAATTTTACGAAATACGTTACATCTATTCAATGATGCTCTTCACATTTAGTCACATGATTTTTAAGGCGGGTATAAAAAACCATATACACAATACACGTTTGTTTCTCGTCAATTAAACACACGATCTCAGAGTCTCACAAAATAAAAACTGCGTATATAATAGCATTTCCTAAAATAAAAATGTATAATGCTAATATGATAACACTATACTCAAAACTGACAAAAAGTTGCTAATATAAAATTATTTTCAACATAAGAAATTGTCAAAAATATACAAAGTGCATATGAATAAAAAAAAAAACATCGTTTTTAAGCTGCTAAAAAAAAGTTAGTATCGTTCAAGTACATATATACGATATTTATTCCAACCCATTATTCTTAAAATAATTGTATTCTTTAAATATATTGCTGAAATACCAAAGGCAGTATCTTCGGAGATCTTTCCATTCACGAAGACCCACCCCCTTCCCACAAAAAATATGCTCGCACTAAAATCGTATATTGGCTGCTATTTTTACACAACTTTTCTAATAAGTAGGGGATGAGCCTTCATAAATTAAATGATGTAATATAATAAAAGTATAATAAAAAAAATTATCTAGTACTGTAACATGGTAATGAATATCGTGTTTGATAAAATGTTTTAAAATCACATTCATTACATTTATATCACAAATAAATGTTATTATTACAATATTTCAATGACACAAGAGCACCATTATGCTAAATTAGTTAAAGATCTATATGAACTTTTAAGCTTATAATATGCATGTTATAAAAAACAGCACATTCTGTACAAATATTAAGAGTGAGTAACTACAACAATAAATTGTAAAATTGTAGCAATAAAAATGAAATGAATTACATCAAAGTTTAGCTTAATACCAATATGCATTTTAAGGATATTCTTAAAAAAATAACATTATCTCGAGAGAACCACTAAGCTTTCGCAATAAAATAGAACTTATTCTTAATTTTATAATTAATGGTGCTTATTTTATCGACACATAAAATTTTGTGTAAATTAATATCTGGGTAAATAATATTTTTTTAACTGAAACATTTTCTCTATATACTATTCAATTTCAAATTCTATTTGTACATCATATATGTATTTATAAGCAGTGTGCAGCTCATATCTATACGGATACTAGTTTTACCAATTTGTATTACATTTAACTGTTTTAATGCAAAACAATCCAATATAGTTAAACGTACTAACTAATTTCAGATCTGTATGTTATTATCCATTAACTTGTCAACTGCCATGTCGTCTGGTAATTTTTCCATATCAATATTATCAGTTAAAGTATCCATTTCCATACTATCAGTTAATTTATCAGTGTCTATATCTCCTATTAATTTGTCAGCTTCTATATTATTTGTAAAATTACTAAAAGAGTCAATCTTATCATCTAAATTTATTTTTTCTTCACTGTCTAAATTATTTTCAATATCAGATTTTTTTGAACATGAAGATATCGCATTTTCTTCGTCATTAGAAAACAATGAAAATGAATCGGTTACTTCAAAATCTTTAACATTTGTCTCACACGAGTTTACACTAGAATTTTTAAGTAAAATTTTCTCATCATCATGTGAAATCGTAGATGAAATATTTTCAACCTGATTAATATTTATATCATCAACATCGTCTGCTAAAAGTTGATCTTCTAGAGCTTTTAACTTTTCAGGCGAATCTATAATATTGCAATCATCTCCACTATCCGACACCAAATCAAGAACATCATTCTCAGACCTTTCATTGACAATATCTGGTTCCGATGGAAGATCTGAAGATTCTTTAACAGGGTTATTGGGAGTGGTTGATATAACACTAATATGTACTTTTTCATCGTTCGTATGACCTAAATCGTTAATTTTATCAATGTTACTGTTAGTTAATGTTTCACTTGGTGAACTTTCACCAGTGTCCAGTGCATTTTTATTTGTAGTAGCTTCTTCTGAAATAGTTTTCGGCAAACTAGCTTTCATAGAAAAAAGATTCGCCTGACGGTTGGACATCATCTCATTGTGTTTCTTCATTGCCAAAGGACCTAGATCACTTTGCAGCATACTATCAATATCAAAATCAATATCTGTATCATCCGTAGGTCTGTTTATCAAATTGGGCATATCATTGTCATTTGTGTAATTACATTGAATTACAGATTGCGGTAAATCCATTTTGATGTTGGTTACAGCCTCATCATTTTCATGACTTATTTTACTTTCATCCAAAGACTTGTTGCTCAATAAAGGACCTGCCTGCAATACTCCACTTTCTAATTCAAAATTTGTATCAGTTTCTATTTCGTGATTAGCATTTTTTTCATTTTCTTCAAAATGAACTTCGTTTTCAGTGCTTTCGTTAGTTTTCAGTTGTAATGCATCATCAGAACTTTCTATAATTTTCGATTCACTTGCGACATTGGTAATAACTATAGTGGAATTTGTGTCACTGGTGGTTTCTACTAAATCACTTAGTGAATCTGATTTTTTTTCAATGCTGATGCTTTCGTTATTCATTTCGGTTTCACTATTGACAATATCTTTACCAATTGGAGAGTCTTCACTTTCTGCAAAATTACACGAACCTTCGACAGCTGCAACTATGATCTGATCCATTACATTTTCTATGCTTACATTTTCATTTGTGATCATAGACTTTAAATTATCATCACATATATTCAGTTCCAATGAAGTGCTTTGATCAACGTTGTCAACTTGAATACAATCTTCGTCTGATATGAGGGATGATAAATGAGATGTATCAATTTTATTTGCTGTTATTTCTGGATCGATTGCTTCTTCACCAACTGATGAACTGACTTCGCCACTCAATGTCGAAATTTCGTTTTCTGAATTATGTAAACAATTTTCATTAGATGTAATCGAAATCTGATTATTTGGAAGTGCACCATCTTCATTTGTTATGTCATTGTCAACTGTGCAATTTTCTTGCAAAGATTCAACAATTTCCTTGTCAGATGACTTAGAATTATCACCAGGATTCTCCAATAAATCATCAAACATATTATTGGCTTCAGTTTTTTCTATTTTTGGAAGACGTTTTTTCTGTTTATTTTTTCTCTTAAACATTTTATTGGAGAATATCGATCTCAATGAAATGAAACTGAGACTTTCAACTTGAGTTGTATTTTTTCGTGCGAATGGATTAAACACTAAGTTAGGAGTATGAGAAGTTTCAGTGTCGGATACAGATCCATCACTACTGTAATTGTCACCAAATCCAGTATCTCCACAGTCTGAATTGTAGTCAGGATACTCTTCTTTGATTTCTTGTTTGATATCCATATCATAGCCTGGGCCATCATTGAATCTAAATATGAACATAAAATTATAATTAAAGGAGAATTTATATTTCAATATATGTAAAAACAGTACATACGCGCGTAATCTTACCCATCTTCGGGTGGTTCAGATTTCACTAAGACTCCTTCCCCATGGAGCCCCGAAACATTATAAACGGGTTGATCGCTGCCATCGTCCATGGGCTCTTTTTTAATTCTTTCCAATAAAGTATCACACTTGGGCATGGTAATTTGAACGGGTTTGAGTGTTTTCAAGTGAGGATTATTAGGATTAACGTCTGGAGAAACTAAAAATATACAACGAAAAAGTGTAAAATTAATTTCAAATAATCAAACAAACTGCGACAAAATCGAGCAATTCAAAAACTACTCACTGTATACTCCTTTACATTTATTTTCATGTCTCTTTAACTGCAACCGTTTAACAAAATGTTTCTTACATTTGCCACAGTGACCTAAAACAATTAAATAAGTTTTAGCAATTTATAATAAATCCTTTATATACATAATAATGTAGAAAAATAATGAAATATTACCTCCAAGGAATGGTGGACCTGTGCATTTATGTTGATCCATCAAAGTCTTTGTAATAAATGGCAACTTACACACTGAACATATAACATCAGGTACTTCTTCTTCGGGAATACATTGTTTCATAGCAAAATGCCTGTAAATTTCAAGTTAGTTTTATATATTCCCTTTAAAGAGCTGGAATGAGAACTACTCTCATAACACAAAAGTTCATAAAAAAAATACAATACCTGGTATAACCTTGTAATACTTTGAATTCAGCAGAACACCTATTACAACGATAAAAGGTAGAAGAACCTCTATGCCATTTGTGATGCTCCTCCGCCAACTTGGTCGATATAAACCATTCACGACAAGGCGCACATCCATATTTATCAGGAGTTATATTAACAGTGTGTTGGGCGATCAAATGTTGTCTGCAAATAGAGTATCGAATGGAGTCATAAAACAAAATTAATTAAAACACCTTTTGCAAACTTCTAAGTTGAAAAAAATAGCAATTACTTTAAGGCGAAAGGTTTGGAGAACGAAGCTTTACAAACGTCACAGACATTAGAAGGCGCAATTTTTTTGGGAGGAGGTTCTTTTAATTTTTTGCTAGCCGGCTCGCTTACACTCGCTGAACGTTTTTCTACGCTTCTACTTGGAATAGGAGTACTTGGTAAATCGGAAAATCTGAAAAATTAAATTAAAGATGTATAGTTACAATGTAAAGAATAAATATATACATACTTATGTATGCTATTGTGAAAACCCAAAATTTAGTGGATCCTAGTATTAAGGTAGAAGTCTGAAAAATAGTCATTAACACTTACAAATTTTACGGTAACATATGTATGTACATATGCATAAGATACACTTGGATATCGGATTTAAAATACCTGAGTTTTTTTATTGGAGCTGCAGGACTACTCGATTCACTACCTCTTCTTCGCTTGGAGTTGGATAATCTTTCAGCGAGGAGTGACTGTGAATTGGTTTTGGTGACATCTTTTCTCAAAGACCGTTTTTCCGGTGGAGGTAACGGTGCCGGTTCCACCTATTTTGAAATAGCACTGTCAATAATAGCATCAGCATTTTAAAATCAAAAAAAATTGTAAGTGATTTCATACCTTTTTTTCCTTCAACGAAACTTTAAGTTTTATCGGCTTTTGTTGCATCGATTGTGATAGTTCTAATTCTTTCGAATTGTAAATTAAGGGTCCAGACACTCCGAGAATACAATCTTCCGCAGACTGTGAATTAAATTAAACGGTGAATAACATAAATATCTCACATATGCAACGGATGAAGAAATATTCGTACCGATTCTTGATTAAAAGTTTGTGGAGGGAGCCCGAGCGAAGCGCGGACTCGACTATTAGTGGATCTGCACATCTCGCGAAACTCATAGAAATCGTTCACTTTATCCACACATAGTTCGCATATCAATGGGGGCATTTTGTCGTCTGTATTCACCTGAAAACATTAAAAACAATTGTTCAAATTAATCGTTATTATTATTATCGACATGGAAACAGTCGACCGATACGTATGGTACATTTTAACCGCCGAAATTATCAACATATACAATGTATTCATTCTTGCAGTTTTAAATGCAAGTAGGCAAACAATTCTATTATATAAATTTGTGTAAACACATCGCTGCATTATTTTATATCAACTATTGTATATATTTTGCAGACAACTGTAATATGATAGCCTGCGTCGACGTTTGTTTATCGAAAACACATTACATTTGAAATTAGATATGGCGTTTAAACTTATGTTGGAGTCGTGTAGCATTCAAATATGTTTTGTAGCAAAACGATCATGTTTATTTTATTTATATATTTTAACAAGGAAGGCCTAATAGGTAAACCCAATGCGCCTTCCTGGCCAATTACAAAAAAAAGTGATAATCATTGAATAAATGAGAAAAAAATACATGTACATATATATACAAAGGTAACTATTGAATGTGGGGTAAACACCAAAAATAGCATTGCCGATTTGAAGTAAGATGTATAAGATATATTGTGCAATTCCCTACAATTACTGTCAGAAATACTACAAATACATTTACGGAGGTGCGAAATGAATTTCTAAAAACAAATTCTTGCAAGTATGTTGTAAATAATCTGCGACTTGTGCCGAATTGAAGTTTCAGCTCCCATTTCGCTCGCATCCACAATGGAATATAAATGCATTGGTTTGTGATTCACCAAGACAACTTTTTGGATCCAAATGATAGTGAATTACATACTCTACGTTTTGTGTATGTAAATGCCAGGGGACGCTATTCTTGGTGTTAACCGAATGTGGTTGTATAAGAGACTAGTGGTTTTATCCGGCTTCGTTTGGTATTTTTAATATAAACCGCTTAACCCTTTGAATGCCGATCGGTGTTTTGCCAACAATCCCATGAGCCTGAAATACGTTATTTTTTGAGTAAGTAAAAAATAAACAAGAATACTACCCACTAAGCCTTTCCAGGTAGCATTAAAAAAAATGCATCGAACATGGGTCGTGTATAATCTGTGTCAACGTTTGTAAAGACTGGTTTACAACGGAATTTCTGAATTTATAACCATAGCAGAATTTCTCGATGGAAATCCCTAAACGCCGAGTATTTTAGATTGTGGCTTAGCATTTATATTGTGAGCATTACATTTTAACAACAATGAAGAAGATTGAATTAGTTTTGGAAAAATATAGTCATTAATAGACTTCTTTTGTTTATTTTATATTGTTGCAAGATATATTAGAGAGTCTAAACACACCTTTACAAAATTCGAAATCCTCGGCGTTAGTTATCTAGGGTTTGTTTGGATTATTTACAATTTTTATACCTGCTTTCTATTGGATTTTAAAATAATTCTAATTGGAAATGTTGGCGAAATTTTCAGCGTGACTGGATTTCAACAGAAAATATGTCAGCATGGCCAATCTTGTAATATTGGAATATTCATTTGTTTTATTATTAAATTTAACGGTCACAGATCGTACGAATCAAGACCATACATACACACGCATACAAAGTCTCATATTAGACGAATGAAGAGAAACGGTGAATGTATTACATCTATAGAGCAGCAGTCCCGTATCTTGTGGCGCAGCTCGGGCTCGGTGTCGTTGGGAGTCGGCGCCCCCTGAACGATGGGCATCTTATATCCGCCTCCGGAGCCGCACAGCCGGCACGCTTTGAAGAGCTCGTAGTAGGTCTGGCGACGACCCACCGCGAACCTCTCCATGTCGGAGGCCGCGTGAGCGCTGCCCGCAGAGCCTCCGCCCCCCGCCGCGCCCCCACCCCCACCCGCACTCGCGCCCCCATAGCCCGCGCTCACCGGAGTGACACTTCTCGGCCGCCCGCGCCCCCTGCCCACGGTGCCGCCCCCCTCGGGCTGGCGGGAGGCGCCGCGACCTTTTCCTCGCGCCACGACTTCTGATCGCGCGCGGCCGCTGAGCAGCCGCTTCCCGCTTCCCGCTTCCCGCTTCCCGCTCCCCGCTCCCCGCTCCCACTCCCACTCCCGCTCGAGACGATCGCCGAGACACCACGTCACCGCTCGCACCCGCACCCACGCCCACTCCTCGTCACGTCAAAATCCTGGACAGGACGCAGGACTCGTGACGCGTGACGCGTGACGCGTAACGAGATACGAGATACTTAATCCAAGACGCCACTCGCCGCTCGCCGCTCGCCGCTAAACGCCCACCACCACAAACAACCACCTCCACTACGACGAGTCAACGCACTCATTAATTCGACCATCACTCTCGCTGCACAAGCCCAAGCCTAATATGCGTACGCCACACTTCCCTTCCAGTCTGCATTTCAAATGATTCTATCTCATATGAGACGTCGATATATATATATTCAAATATATAGGTTTTTGAGCTCTTTTTCCTATTATGCTGTAGATTAACATTAGAATAATATAATACTATGATTACTAACCAAATTAAATTAAATTGTAAAATAGAAAATGATCAGTAGATCAATAGCTATTAAAATAGATATAAGATGTATTGTGAACATAATTTCGTAATAATAAAAAGCATTTATAAATCAAAAAAAATATTCAAATATATATGCCAGTGGTTTTTAGCCTGGGTTCGGTGAGTCAGTCTCAGGGGTTCGGCGGAAATTCAGCAGAGCCAGGTTCAACAGCAACTCTTCAGAACAACGACGATCTAAAAATTTTTGGTGAAAACAAATGGTAACGTAACATACTATATATCTTTGCGAGAGTTAAAGGCTGAAGATAACCCTCTACCATTGTACTCATGTACTCGCAAATTCGTCATTTCTACGACGCCATCATATGACTCCTTCGTTGTCACATGATTAATATAAAGAACAAACGACTAACCAGTAGAGATAAGACACACCTAATTGTATAAATGCACCATTGATTAATGACACACGTATGAATTACTGATTATTGATTACTGACACACATTGATTATGAATAAAACTATTATATCCACCACACCCATGCACTGACTAACCAAAATTGTACAACACGTGTCTTCGACACATTCATTGTTTGCTAAAGAGTATATAAACTCAGTATTGTTAGAATTTAAGTTAGTCCGTAATCAACTCTTGTACCGAATATTAAAATAAATTGTTTTTTTATTCAAACCATTCGTCTGCAATTCTTTATTCGAGCAATCCTTTTCGAGGATGCTGGACATAAAAACCAAGAAAAGGAACAGACTTTGTTGCGAAAATCACACGAGAGTGGCACTTGCCAAGGAGAAGCCGCGCATTTCTGAACTGGTCTCTGAAAGGCAACAGCAGAAGCCACACTGATTTGCAGTAAATATTCATTATTATGTTATTGTTTTTGTGTGAAAATCATGTTTTAATGGTTTTGTTCTTTGAACACGGTTAATTTTGTGCACCAATAAAATATATACCTACATACAGTGGCGGACTGGGACTGAAATCAGTGCATGCCAGGAGCCAAAGGGGACCCACCCAGGGTTAAAAAAAATTTCCCCACAAATTTGTCAGGGTTAAAAAAAATATTGCTCAAAACTGCCCACATCTCGTAAAAAAAAGTATTTGCTGAGCAATATTTGGGCGGTTTTCTGTACGGAAATTTTCCTGTGCGACGAATTTTCGTGCGACAGGAAACCCGCGTGAGTGATTTTCATAGTCTTGGTTATCCTGTTAGCGATTCACATTTGGGATGTAATCACCGAACCTTTCTACCATAGGTGCTACCCTGCTGGTAAACTAAACAAAACCTTCTGTACAAGATCGTCGTTCCCGCGATTGTAATCGTCGGTTTTTTTAACCGACTTAACTTAACCGGTTATCCTGGTAGCGATTCACATTTGGAATGTAACCCGTTTACCGGTAAAATTAATAAACAGATTACTATTATTATACTGATTATTTATATTTTATACTGATTATATATATTTTTTACTGATATTTTAGTTATGATATTGATAATTTTTTAAATATAATACTGATTAAAATGTATAAATCACTGACCGTTGAACCGTCGACCGTGAAAATACTTAGTCGAACGCAACGAGAGACGATATAAAAAAATGATCTTCGCAGCAACTAAAGGTCGATTTTTAATTGATAATTATTAAAAAAGTTGTTATATTAATTTATTTGAACTTGAAAACGAATACTTTGTTCTTAAAAATAAGTAAGGTCTTAAAAATAAGTACATTTTTGTCCATAACCTTATTTTTTTTTGTTAAACTGAACTTTGAACTTTTCTTTGTTTATTTTAAGTTAATTTGTTTATATTAAACTGTTAAGCGAATGTATATATATGTACATATATGTGGCAGCCCTGAGGTACTAGCCGTAAGTGTAGCAGGCCCCAATGGAGTAAACATGTGAAAAATACAGAAATATAAATTTTGCGTTTTAGATCTACATACACACATACATTAAGTATTGATAAGTCACTTTTATTTAGTAATTTAATATTCATATATAATGCATAGTTAAAATAAAAAATAAATGCGATTAAAATACGAAATCAGATTTGGAGTCACTCAATTTTTAACGACTCCAACTTCAGCCATACATTTATCGCATTCACAAGCAAAACATAACGCGTCGACCCTGCCCATTAGTATAAACAGAAATATGAACGTATAAATAGAAATAAGAAACAAAGTGTGGCGAAAAGTGACGTTGACTTTCGAGGCAGCGTTGCGGTAGGCGAACGCGAAGGCGAGTGTCCAATGCGAGTCGCTGCGGTTCTGGTTTGAATCGGCTCTCACATAACCTCACTGCAAAAGTGGGGCGCTTTTCCACGGGAGGCCTGTTCCGGGGACTCCGGACCTCACCGCACCCGCAACCCGCGACCCGCATTTCGCTCCCCTAATTTTCACGAGACGAAGCGTGGCGCAGAAGGAGAAACGCGCATAAAGCAGACCACCGCAACTCAACGGTACGTCACGGCACATCCTTCGTCGCCTCCTCGCATCCTCGCATCGAACGACTGGCAAAATTGCTGGTCTAAATTCCCCCGGAGACTACACGTCACTTTTTAAATCGCGTTCGTTTGTTTTTTCTATGTGGCGTATTGCCGCCAAATTTCCTGTCTTTTGAGGTTAAGATTATTTCACCATAGTAGTTGTCATCGAAGGAATTTCATAACACGCATCTTTGTGGCGAAATCATTTACTTATTTCTTCTATTTTATATATGTTTACATATATATTCGTGATTTATTCACGTCTCCCACAAATAACATTGTCAATTATAATATTTACAAAAATATTGACCAATTTTTAAAATACGCACTTTTTAATTTAGTTCAATACGCAGTTTAATTTCTCAATAAAAAACACTATTTTTATTCGTTTGTGTTTATTGTATTCTTGTGAAAAACGTATTCTTTTATTTGTTTTAAATTCCTCAATTTAACTTCAAATAAAAGAATAAATTTTTCAATTTGTAAATCAGATAAATATTTCATTATTTGTATATAAGAGCCTTACATGAGGCTAGTCCTTAAATTTCGAATATTCATGAGGATAATTAAAGCAAAGCGCATTTAATCTGTCGACAATTTATTTTTTTTACTAATAAAAATACGTATTGATCTTTTGTTTATATATTTATTATTGATTATTGATTTAAATATAGTTAAATCAACCATTTTAAAATATTAAAAAAACCACAATGAAAACTAAAACCATGACAACTAAAGAATAACATGAAAACTTAATAAATGCCTTTTTAATAAATATTTAATAGAATATTCAGAATATTTCTAACAGAGAGCATTCAAATGTTATATATTTATTTTATTACAAAATTTTTGTACGCTCACTCTGTTTAGCCGAATATTTGAATTATAATAACTTATGATGTATTTATTTAATTATACAATAGTATTATTGTGAGAAATTAAATGTTATAACGTTTCATCTATTTCACCTGCTTTGTTTATTGTTGTGTAATGTAAGATAATTTGTAATGCAATTGTTTAACAGACCGTTTATCAGATAAGATTGACATTACTCATTTTTCCACTATATATAATGTGTCAATTTTTAATTACATTTCAGATGCGGTGATTTATTGTTTATAAAACGATCGTAATTTTCGTCTAAACGCCAAGATGTTCAGCACACCGAAGCCCACTTTTGGGCAGTCTGCTGGGACGTTTGGTTTGTATTATTTTTTTTTTATATACATAGTAAGTTTGCTAAAAAAAATACTTACACAATTTATATTTCATAGGATTCAATTCGGCCAATACTACGTCTCCCTTCGGGCAGAATACATTTGGAAAACCGGCGACGGCTGGCTTTGCATCTACGTCTACGTTCGGTAGTCCAGCCGGTGGATCGACTCTATTTGGAGCACCGACTTCAACTTCCGGGGGATTGTTCGGCCAACCGGCTGCTCAAACTGGCTTCGGTATTTCATCGTCATACACGTTGCCTTTTTCTTTTTCGTTTACTTTATGCTAAGTATGATGAGAATTTTATAAATTTACTAGGATTTTCGCAAAATACTTCTGGAGGTCTATTCGGCAACACACCCGCCGTTGGAGGAACGTCTTTGTTTGGGCAAACGACTCCGGCAACTCAAACCTTTGGTACTAAGCCTGCAGGTACATTTTTAGGATTTTTTAATAACTATCTTATTTGGGAAAAACATTGAAATAATTGTTTTTATGTAGGATTTGGGGCATTTGGAGCTTCTTCCACTGCTCCGGTGGGTGGTTTGTTTGGTCCAAACACGCAAATGGGCACTGGATTATTTGGACAACCTACTACAGCTGCTGCAGGAAATACAAGCTTATTTGGTAACACAACAGGTGTGTAAACTAATTGTGTGTGTGTGTTTTTATTTACTCTTACTGTACCATACTTCTGTATTGTCTAATTGTTGATTTTGTTGCTAGGCTTTGGGCAAACGGGACAGACGGGAACTTACATAAAATTTGCTCCCGTTAATGGAACGGATGTGTTTGTGAAAAATGGTCAACCTCAAAATATTAATACACATCATCTCTGCATCACATGCATGAAGGTAAAATAAAATTGCTTGGTTGTTTTGAGATTTAAAAATATTTGGATGCGATTTTTTTTTTACATCGGAACAAATCTTTATAGGAATATGAAAATAAATCTCTGGAAGAACTTCGCTATGAAGATTATCTAGCGAATAGGAAAGGAACTACAACTACTAGTTTGTTCGGTACTACTACTCCGGCTGTTGGAAATACTTTTGGTCAGCCGAGTACATCTAATACCCTCTTCGGTCAACCAGCTCAAGATAAACCTCTTTTCGGCCAACCTAATTCAAGTATGTAGTTTTTTTTATATATATAATTTTTATTCTATGCAATTTTATTTATAACATGTTTTTATTTAGCTTTTGGACAACCTTCAGGAGTTTTTGGCAAGCCACAAACTACCGGATTTGGTGCCCAACCGCCAACCAGTAAGTTTTTTGTGTGCTATATTTTTCGAATATTTTAATGTATGTTTTTATATTTAAATATATTTTTTTATATATTAGGTAACAATACATTCGCATTTGGCTCAGCTGCTACTAACCAATCCACTTCTTTATTTGGAGCGGCAAAACCTTTTGGTGCAGCAGCTGCACCGGCATTCGCAACACCAACTCAAGGGAACACATTTAGACCAGCTCAACCTACTACTTTTCCAGGCTTTGGAAATATTCAACAGGTATCGAATTCTGCCATATTTAAAAATAAATTTGGATTTTCTATTTGAAACTAAATTTTTGATTATATTTTAGACTGGATCAATTTTTGGAAGCAAACCACCTGAAAATACAGGATTTGGTATGCCTCAAACATCAGCAGCTCCGGCATTTGGAGCATTTGGACAAACTCAAGATTCAGTCTTTGGGGCCAAATCTGCTGTTACTGGTTTTGGAACAACAGCTCCCGGTATAAATATATTTTACATAATTATTAATAATATTCATTTCTTGGTTATCCCTTTGTTAAATATATAAGTTTTGAAATTGTGATTCATTTTATGGTTTGTTTTTTTTTTTTTTTTAGTTTTCGGTGCAGGAAACGCATTTGGAGTTGCAACATCGGGTGCGGCGACAGGGACTGCCTTTCCGACATTCGGAGCCAAACCACCAGAAACTGGAGCTCCCGGCTTTGGAACATTCAATCCAACGTCGGCAACAAATCCTGGCTTAGGTTAGTTTCATTTCCTTTCTGATGGTTGCGCTTATTATTGCCATATTACATATATTTTAACACATTTAAACATATTATTTTTACAATGAATTTTGTGTTTGTAAAAATTAGGAACTAACTTAAATCTAAGTGGAGGCTTATTCGGTAATAAGCCTGCGGGGAGTAGCTTATTTGGGACAGCTACAAATCAGCAGCAGACCGGACTTTTCGGAGGTGCGGGTGGCTTACAACTTGGTGGAGGCTTGGGTGGAAATCTTGGTGCAGGAGCTTTTAATTCTCAGGGTATAATTACTTTGAAAAAGAATGTTAACGTACTTGATGCTATCGGATTTGCATAACCATTGTTTGTCTGTGCTTTCTTCTTAATATTTATTGAATTTTATAATCGTACAGGCAATACAGCATTTGGTGGTGGAACCGCAGGACTAGGAGGATTCGGATCTACCGGTTTGGGAACTTCTAATACCTGGAGTACTGCTACCTTAAGCGGAGGACTAAATCTCGGTGGAAATACTTTGGGTGCAAATCCTGCTGTTGCCACTCTTGGGTATGTCTTCTTAGTTTATAATTCAAATATTTTTTATTTTATTTATTTCTATATATTTATACTATTTCCTTTTAGTGCTGCTGGTGGGGCTAATGCTGGACCAGGTGTTCATGATCGTATCATTACGTTAGCTCGTGCATATCCTTATGGGTATTCTTCGTTGCTTAAGGATATATCACCGTCATCTGGTTAGTATTAATAATTATAATACTCATTACTACCATTTTGATTTGTTTTATGTGCTTCATTAAGAGAGTTAATATTTTGCAGAAAAAGGAAATGACTCATTGAAGCCGACCAACCCAGCTGCTCAGAGAGCAATTATGGAAAGTGATAAATATAAAGTGACCTTAGGAGTGACTAAATTAAAAGTTAAACCACTTCATGCCATGTCCAAGGTAATAAAATGATTAAATATGTGTTTTTGTGTATATGTAGTATAATTTTTATTTGTGAGTATGTTTTGGAATGTTTTTTTTTTTTTTACAGAAATCTTTGTTCGATGGCTTAGAAGAGGATGATCCCTCTATTCAAAAGTTTACGCTCAAACCGAGCGTGAAGCGACTAGTTCTTAGACCAAAACCAGCCGCTGATAATGATAATTCAAATAACAATGAAGTTTCATTACCTTATGAGATCATTGATCATCACAGTAATAATAATAATGGAAATGAAAGTTCCGTGATTGTTGACGCTAGTCCTAGAATAAATAGCTTTACTTCTGCAAGAGAGGTGCTTTCGCCTGAGTATATTTCAGAAACGGACTCTCAAAGAATATCTCCTAGTAATATTCAAAAACGCGTTGGATTAGATAGTCCTAGGGGTGGCATCTTGAAAAATTCGCTTAATGTCACTGTTACAGGTAAATTATTCATAAAAAAATTATATATGAAAAGAAAAATTGAAATAAATTTAATGCTTTAAATTTTTAGATACTGCTAATGATGATGATACTCCCGGAAACAGAAGATCTAGTTGGTACATAGTTTTTTTTTATTTAATTACTATTAACATTGTACATATTTGGCGTTCTTGTAATTTCACTTGCATGTTTTTGGTTCAGGTTAACTACAAAATCTTTAGCCAAGTGGTCTAGTGATGTTCATGAACCTAGAAACCTTGATAATACTGTAGAGCAACTATTGAGTTCTAAAACTTCGGGTACGTCTGTAGAAAAGGAACAGGAAGCACGTAGAACCTTATATCCTGATTTGTCAGAATTTTCTGAAACCAGATCAACTTTACGTGAATCGAGAACTGGCTTACTCGATGTTGAAGATAAAGAAAATATTATCAATCCTGCTTTAAATGGTATTTTAATTAGGCTTTTACTTGTACTATAAATAAATCGCGTTTTTTAAACTCAATCTCGTCGTAGATGATGAAGATATATCTTCTGCTGAAGCTCGGGTACACACTCCTCACCCGACCGGTATTAAACTTACTCGTCCTGGATATTATACGCTACCATCGTTGGACGATCTGATTGGTATATATTTTTATTTGTTTACTTTGATTGAATTCAAAATTTATATTAACATGGTTGTTTATTTTTATAGCATACATTAAACCTGATGGAAGATGTGTAGTTCCACAATTCACTATTGGTCGTAGAGGTTACGGAAATGTCTTTTATGATTGCGAAATGGATGTTGCAAATCTTGACGTTGATCAATTGGGTAGGAATTTCTATTTTTGGGCATTGGTATGTCAATAAAACAGATTTATTTTATTTTATAATTTTTTTTAGTTCACATTATGCATAAAGAAATTATAATATATCCCGATGATGATGCTAAACCAGCTGTGGGTGACGGCCTTAATAGACCGGCGCAAGTAACCCTGGATTGCGTATGGCCAATTGATAAAACTTTGAAAGAACCCATTACTCTTCCTGACAAGTAAGATATTTCAGATTTTACAAATACATACAAAGCTAATCAAAAATATTCTGTTTATTTACAAAAATTGTCTCTTCAGATTAGCAAAGATGGATTACGATGGAAAACTTAGACGAGTTTGTAATAAACATGGTACTCGGTTCATCGAATATAGGCCTCAAACGGGCAGTTGGGTGTTTAAGGTTTTTATTTATATTCTGTTTTATTTGTACGCATCAGATTTAAAATTTTGATAACTATGTAAATATGTTTTTTTAAGGTTCCCCATTTTTCTAAATATGGTTTGACAAATTCAGACGAAGAAGATGAAGGACAAGCAGATGGAGCACAATTGAAGAAACCTGTAGCACAACCTTCAAAAGAGTTGCCAGCTACGGGTGTTATTAGAGGACTGGGAGGATTTTTACCAGGTATTTTTAGTTTTTATTACATGCATAAAAATGCATATTTTTCATCATAAGAATTCAATTTCACCCAGTACATTTTTACAGGTAACATTCCTACTGGTATTCCAACTAATGCTACCAATGTATTTATTGATCAAAATGAGCATACTATGGACAGTGTATCGGCAGATACTCCTTTTGTATCCAAATTGAATGGAACAACTAAAGGTAAATTTTATTATTGTGTTTAAATTCAATATTCTAGAAGTATGTTTTTTATATGACTAAGGTATGTATGTTTTCAATCGATAATATTATGCCTTGTTTTATTAGGATTGGCTATGGATACTTCTGAAGAAAATAGTATGGATTCGGCTGCTCTGTATCCTGACACTGGTCATGCGTCTTTTTATGCTTCTAAAGGTGTGTTTAAAATCTCGTATACATATGTATCTATATGATTAGTTTTTTTGTATGATTATAATGGTTTTAATAACTTTTATAGACGCTCTCAGCCCGACATCCCAATTGGCTAGATTGGAAAACCGTAGTAGTCATACTCTTCAGTTAATGAAAGCTTCTTTTTTCAATCACGATACAGGTGAAAATCTTTTTTTTTTTTATTGTTTTGTGTGCAGATTCAAAGATTATTTTTGACGCAAAATTTTATGTTGTAGAAATGGATGACGTAGCTTCGGTTACGGATCAGCTGGTTCCACAGTTATCGATTCCTCAAAGTTCTCTATCAATGGTGTCTGAATTACCTCATTCTCTAGCTCCATCAGTTATAACCAATAAAACAGAACTTCCATTGCAAATAGGTAAATTAATCATGAATATTCGATGGGAACAAACAAATTGAAATTGAAATTTTAATTGTTAATTTTATATCTTCAGGCTTGTCCATACAACCACCTATTATAAAACCGAAATCTGTCGTTTTGAGATACCACAAAAGGGTGTTGCCTTATGAAAAAACCATTGCAGGTAAATTAGTAAATTGTTTGTGTTTAAATTGTATTGTCTTTAAATCCATTTATTTTTATTTTGGATGTTTGTTAAAAGGACGTTATGGAAATGGATGCTACGCTGATAGTTCAATAGCTTTGGCCAGACTTTTACGAGTAGGTTGGGGCCCATCTACACACCTGATGACTATTACTACTGCCGATGCTGCAGCTGATAGACCGCCTAGTAATCATTTGACTATTTTTGTTTTATGTGTAATAGTGCTTTTTCATTTTAAATGAATACATTTTTAATTTTTTGTTTTTATAGACAGTGATTTACTCACATTATCTTCACTAGTTGGCGGCCGAAAAGCTGGGGATACTTCCCGACAGCTAGTGTTGCATTTGCAGATTGCAGGTGGAGGTCCGCCAAATGATAAAAATAAATCGTTCAAGGTATGTTTATAATGACTAACATTCAATTCATAGCGAGACTTAAAATATAATCTCCATTATCATTGAATTGTTATATAATCTTTCTAGGATAGCATAGAAAATTTTTTGAAGATATGTTTAAAACACTCGGAATTAGTGAATGTGGAGAAAAATACACAGGAAAACTGTCCATATATATCGCCTATGAATTCACAAATAGAAGCTGTCAAAGAATATGCTCAAGAGGCTCTACGCTTGGAAAAATTAAATGAAAACATTGTAATTGTTCATTTGTACTTACGTACCGTAATATTTTTGGAATTTCTTGATATTGATGGATTTTAATTGATTTTAGGAATTCGGCATTAGTCCATCGTATTGGCGAGAAGTATGGTCATTGTGCCTTGCACTATGGGGAGAACATGGTGATCCAGAAAACGGTAAATTTTTGTTTTTATTCAAGTTGTGCTTTTCTTTAAATTTTTTACTAAATATTAAATGATCGAATCTATTTAACAGATATTAAAGTTCCCAACGGCGCACGTTTGTTGGGTCAACATGCTGCATTATCGGAATGGCTTCAGACTGTTGCAACATCGAGGTCCGACGAAGAAACGACAGTTTTTACTTTATTAGCATCGAAGAGAGTTCGAGAAGCGTGTCATTTAGCTCAAAAACAAGGGGATCACTTCAATGCACTCATGCTTTCTCAAATCGGAGGTTTGAAACAGTTTTGTATGTTGTTTTACTATTAAAACATGGAAGTATTTTAATTATCTTTATTACCTTTAGGTGAAATGCGAGTTCGACATTTGGCTGCAAGACAATTAGGACTTTGGAAAGAAACGAACGCCGATCGCCTGATTGACCCAGTTCGGCTTGTTACAGCTAGCCTTTTAGCTGGTCGTTCTAGAATTCTAGTTAGCAGTGATTCAAATGATGGCCCTTCGTCTATACACGTTTGTAACGGGCTCGATTGGATCCGTGCATTTGGATTGCATTTTTGGTAGATAGATTATATTTATTACTATGCAATCACAAAGGAGTGCTTGTTCTGTTCAATTTCATTATTTATTTTTGATAGGTATATCTGTGAACCTGTTGCATCAGTAGCTGATGCCATTCAAGCGTTCGAACGGTCTTTCTATGAAGAATCGCGTCTACGAAAGTGCGTTAGTAATAATTACGATGTAGACGTTCGCAACCGTGAAGATGAAGACAATGAAAATAATATGGAGTATGATTTGACCACTGCAGAAAGTCAAGATGTTCTTCACGGAAGGGTTGCTTTCCCGTCTCCTCCATACGAATGCAATTTGGACGATCTTGATGATGTTAGGCTATTTCTTATTCTTTTTTTAATATACTTTTGATACTCAATGTTCTAATGTTTAATATGCATTTTTTTTTTTAGAAATCTGTAAAGCGTATATTAGACCTTCGTTATCAGTTAATGGCACTTCGTGCATCCCGTTGGCGTCTTATGGATTCCATATTAAATCCTGCATCGCACACACCCGATCCTTTGGATCATAGATTGAGGTTTATTTTAGTTATTGTTTTTTTGTATGTATGTACATTTTATATGTTTATGATTCTAATTTATTTGTTTTTTCACAGTTGGCTTCTTCAACAATTCTTACAAAGTATAGGTTATTCACATTGGTCTGAACGTGGACTTCATAATATTATTACAGGATTTGCGTCTCAGTTGCAAGCCCACGGAATGTGGGCTTGGTCTATATTTGTTCTTCAACATATCAAAGATATTAACATGTAAGTTAATTAAATATGTGTATATAACTGTTAATAATTATATATTTTTTAACATGTGGTTTGTTTTTTTTTTTTAGACGGAATCATTTAGTCAAAGAAGTTGTCTTGAGATATGCAGGCGGTAGTGAAAATACTCCTGTGCGAGATCTTCTTCAAAAATTGGGTATACCAGACAAATGGGTATTCGAAGCAGAAGCTCTGAAAGCAAAATATGAGGTATATATATCGCAATTTTGAATAAAAATTGAACTATTAAGTGAAATTTATTTATAAATATTTTAATTTTATATTTATCTCTATAAAATTAGGGCGATGGCGAAATGGAAGCATACTATTTGACGCTTTCTGGACATTATGCTGAAGCTCATAAAGTGATAATTGACCAGCTTGCACCAACTACTATATTAAATGGTAATTCTGTTGATTATAATAAATAATAGAAGTCTAGAAGATTTATTAATTTCATTGTCGTTTGTAGAAAATCCAGATGCTCTGCGAAGATTGCTGAAGCCCCTTAAGGCTGTAGGAGATGCCGGTCGTATTCCAAATTGGACTAATGGAGGACATCTACTTTTGGAATTTTTAGATATTTGTGATGAAGTAAGGAGTCTCATAAACTTTTTATATGATAATGAATTTTTGGACTGTACTAAATCACTATTTTATTTTTTAACAGATTAATTTACTACAAGATGGTGATTGCGACAGTCTTTCATATCAGTGTGAAAGTTTACGAATGCGTCTTGCAAGCGCGTGTTCTGCTGTTACTAAATTTCCTACAATTACTCTCAAACATACTGTTGCTAGGTAAAAATTTATTCATTCACTATTTGCATACATGTATGCTTATATGGTTTTGTATTAAATTATTATTCGTAATTTTTCAGATGTGAAATTGGTGCAAGATTAGCATCTATTGGTTGTGCAATAGCAGGATTAGATTCTACCATCACGAGATCAAATATTTCTCCTTTATTAAATTTATTAAATCGCATGGACTTGCCCTCAGATTACGTTCGAAAACTTCTCGATAAGGTATGTAATATTTATATATGCATTTGCATGTGTAAATAAAATCTGTTTTGTAGTAGGTGTATGTAAAAGACTATTATTGTTTCAGATATCGGATAGTTTAACAGAAGAAAGTGGAGTAGTTTTTTCTTCAGAAGCCATGAGCAGTTCGAGTGAAGAATAATCAAATCAAGATATTGATTGATTTTAGTGTAATGAACTTTTTTTATTTTTATTTATGTCAGTGATGACCTTGATCTTAGCCTATAATAAATGCCTTTTTATTTTTTGATAATATACAGCGTTACAATAGATATTTATACATATATTCATGAAGAATAAAGATTTGAATTTTTAATTTTTACTGAAATTGTAAGAAATTATTTAAATTGAATCCAAAAATGTGTGCCACAAGTGATTGAACATAAGTAATCAATTTAAATTGATATGCATAACTAATGTATGCTATGACAGAAAACTATGTGATGATATCTCGTAACTGAGGTTTAGTAATGTAATCTTCATAAATTAAAAAGATGTATAAATTTATAATTTTTAAGTACTTTAATCAAGTTAGGTTTTAAAATATCGAAGTGTCAATTGTTATGTTAACTTGTTAAATTGAATTGCTGTTCTCTTATTTTACTCTTATTTCACAATAATAAGAACAGTTTTTCTCATGAATGCTTTTATTGTAATTCTAAATATATATTATAAATTAATTTTTTTTGCAAAATGTAAGTTGATTCCATGAATATGTTATACTATTATTCCTCAAATTTAAATAATAAATAAAATACAGGATGTAAACACATACATATATATATTTTTAATAAATTTCTTTAGCACACTGTATAAAATGACTTTGATAGCATTCACAATTATATTTCACATTCACAATCCAGTGATATAAAATATGTACAACCTTAAATAAATCAATTATTACAGAACCAGTCCACGATTTTTTCCAATTATTACTATTTACCCATTTCATTTCAATTGTAATCCGAATATCTTTACAGTAACACATCTTTTGAATCGCTAGACAAAGTAGTTATTCCACTCAATAACATGCGTGCCACTATGTCTAATTTTGTAGATTCGTCATGGTTGTTGAAAGTTTTCTTCCTCGGCACATTTTCTCTGATATCATTCGAATTTACCACATTATCTATCGTCTCATTTTTATTATGTTCAGTTCCTATGCCTACATTCACTTGCACCTCTTTTGAATTTGTTATCAATTTTTCATTTTTTGAATATGAATCGCCTTTTTCTAACGCTGAAGTCAAAATTTCTGCCAATCTGCGAGCACAATGAATCATTTCCTTAGCTTCATCTCTAGACAGGCAAACGCAATGACTATCACCATTTTTGGTATTTGTATCTTCTTCTTCGATAATGGTTTTGGTATTAATATCATAATTTGGCATTAATGTCTTTTCGTTAGATTCATAGAACGGTGTAGGACAATCGTCATAGAATTGTTTTGGAAATGTGGCCAAAGAACTGTTATAATTCCGCCAAAAATTATTCCATTCTCCCCGATCTTTTGCTGATGCGCCGTTACTCACATTTTCTCCTTCTTGATTCCGTGAGCAAATTAATTCACTGTCGACGCTCTTTTCCATCCAGCTTGTGTAACAGCTAGAACTGGAGCTGAGACATGGCATTTGACTCATCGGACTTATTGTTGCTCTATTCGAGTCCATTGACGAATACTTTTTGTCAAAAGTAGAAGTTCTCTGTGACTTTGGAGAGTGTTTACACGGAGAAGTGTCACCAGTGGATGGTTCTGATGTATTATAATCTGGAGATGGTGACGAACAAATAGATTCCGTGTTCTTGAGTGTTCTCAAAGTATTCGTAGGTGAGTCTTGTTGTCCGTAGTCCTTGATAGAGTAAGTGCTGCCTACTTTCCCATGAAGAGCATTATCAAAGGAAGATGTGAATGATAAACCGCGAGAGCTAACGCTTTGTAGAGAACTTCTTCTTGTAAGTAACGATTTCGGTATTGATCTGGGTGATACAGTTTTAGAAGATAAAATCCTCTCTTTATCGATGCTTCGCCGTCTTCGCATTGCATTGTTTTGTCCCTTGTTGAGTTTTTGTTTAGAATTTCTTTTACATTCCACAGTTTCGTCTTCAGAATCGGCAAAGTCGGACATGCGGGATAAGTCAAGCGAAAAGTTTTCACGAAACACACACTCGGTACTTCTACTCTCTATGTCTGTTCCACATTTGTTTAGTTCTGATTTCTTAAGAAGTTGCGTGTGCCTAGCTTGTCGTATTGTACTAGTTTCAATAGAATATCTCCTATTAATTGGCCCCGGGATGGAATTAGCTCGCGATGTTTTCTTGGATAATTTGGACTTAAATGCGTTAGGATCAATATCTTCATTTTTTTCTGAATTTAAAGGGTTCTCTTCTTTTATTTGTGAAAATTTTGAACCTGTACTTTGTTTGGTTTTCACGATAGTGTCGGGCTGTGGATTTGTTTTTACCAGAGCCGAACTACCGAATATAATCAGATTGAGATTATCATTTGGCTCTTTCTTTTCAGTCCTTTTACTGCTGCTCTTGCTAGAAGCGGTTGAAACTCTCGAGCTGGTATTTGACGATTTGGCACTGTCTACGGATTTGTGATGTTTTAACGATGGTGAAATAGCCGGTAATATAGATGTTGGTCTCAATATCTCTTGTTTTTTCAACGATCTTTCGGAACACTTCACTTGCTCACTGGACATTGTGTATAAAACGCGTTCACTATTAATAAGGACGTGTATTTGGGTTAATGTGCTCGGCTCAATAATCGAATGCCTACTGCCATATTTTAGTCAGTATGAGGCGCAGAACATTTCCCCAGTTATTGAACTGAGTAAACACATTTTCATTGCTTCATTTATTCCAAAGATTATTCAACTTTTTTACTTATAATTCATTCCACTAATAGAATACGTAAAATCGTTTCAATATTAGATTATATACTTTAAATTGTATTTACATACATACATATATTGTATATATTGCGGCGTAAAACGCAATGGTGGTGCAGTTTTCTTCTTATTTTCATACAAATTTTCAAAATAATATCGTATTTTTGACAATACAATGCATAAAAGTTTCGGAGCATGTATCTTCCCAAACCAGCTGTTGAAATGGCACAATTTTTTGTATCAAATCTGCTTAGTTAAATGTTGATGATTTTCCTTGTTATGATTGTTTTATTCATAGCAGAATGGAATAACTGTACTGAAGTTCTCTAGTAACAGTTTTAAATGTTTTTAACCACGAGAATGTACGGCTTTTTCCCGGAACTCGAACAGAAAACAAAAACCAAAAAGACATAACCAAAAATATGTCTTTATTACAATCTTTAAAACGCTGATATATTTGTAATAATAAGGTCTTGTGAACGTGTTACCATTACGCTCTTAGGATACAATGTTTACATTTGATGGAATAAAAAAAAAAATTCGAATGTGACCAACCCATGACTTTATCTGTGCATTTGAGGAATATAAGGTCACAAAACAAAGTTCATGCATACCGGTTATGAGAGCATTTTCGATACAAATTGAGCGTAAATATTCGGAAACTTACACAAGACAAAATTTCTACTTCCGGCTGTCGGATTTTGTTCGAAATTTTTTTATTACTTAAAATCACTATAATTATTATACACATTAAATATCAAGAAAATAAAATTAGTTTAAAAGGTCAAAATAAAATAATGAAATATTGTTAAAAAAAAAAAAACTTCCTGTTTACGAATTCTGACCAAGACTTCATCAGATCTAAGTTGGTACATAAAGAATACAAATATAAATTTTTAGCTCGATACGTTTAGGGGTGTGGAAAGGATCGTGGTTACATTTTTGACATTCTTAAGAGAAAAAAATCCCACTTCCGGTTTATTAAATTTAGTGATTTTTTTTTATTTTCTTCACATCAATATAAAAATTATACTTGAATTTTTTCGAGAAGAACACACATGTTTAAGGGGTAGAAAAAAATAGTGGAGGAAAAATCGAACAAAAGTAAACTGCCACTTCCAGTTGACGGATGCTTACCAAATTTTATACATAACTTGGTGTTACGCTTAAACTTCTCGATATTAAATTTCAGTTCAATAAACGAAAAGGTTTCCGAGAAAAACATAAAAAAACCTCGATTCTCTAGAGTAAAAGTACTACTTCCGATTAAGGTAAAAATATTCAAAAAGTATTAGGTTATAAAATTTATAATTTCTATTACATGTAAAAAAATTTCAGTCCGATCCAGTGAGCGGCTTGGGAGATAATTGAATTCAAAAACTTAAAAAAAAAGGAGGACACCTACATATGTATAAGGAGAGGTACCATTTCCAGCCAACTTAAAAATTTGAAAAAAATGTACGTAATGTCAATAAGAATTTCAGTAACCAATACTAAGTTTCAGTTCAATAGGAATAACGGTGTTCAAAAAATCCCTATAATACACAGACACATTTTATCTAGATCATGAAAACGTGATCAGTGATCGATTCTGAGTTCGAATCAGTCAAAATCTCGAGTTCAAATTTTCGAATGATCACAAAATTCCATCTATTGATACTACGTACATACATAGATAACAAAACAATAAGTCATAGTAATCTGAGACATTATTCACATTAACTTGAAATATTCAATCAAATTTGTGTGTAATATTTAAATTAAATTGAAATACTAATATTTGAAACACAATGTTGGGAAACAGAGTGTTCATTTAATAGGGGTTGGAGTGTTCAATCATGTGTGCAATTCTAAAGCTGGACCCTTTCATAAATTTATACACATCGGTTGCGTTACCCTAACAACTACATAGGAGCAAATATATATGCATTATATACATATGTATACATACATTGGAATCGGTAAAAATTGCACATGATAATTTATCGCTCATATAATAAAAACATTGGAATTATTTAAAATATATTTATTATAGGTATTTAATGCAATGAAATAAAAAAAAAAATAATGACAAAATAAATTTATAGTTATAATCAATTAAACGAAAAGTTTTTGATTTTATTATATTATACGATAAAACCTATTATATGTAAAAGATCTTTACACTCATATGAAAGTCACAAATTTATTTATCTGGTGACCATGTTACGGCTGCCATTTTCCTATTAATTTCATGAAGTAGAGCCGTGCACCGTATCAGTCGTGCTGGATCTAAAACTGGCTCTGGTGGAACTCGGGGTGCTCTAGCTTCATTTGCTGCTATTTTCAGTTTTAATGCTCTCCGCCTTGCTGCACGTTGAGCAGTAGCTATAATGAAATATAATATTTAATTATTTTAGTTACAGAAAGTGCACATTACTTAATTAAAAAAAAAAAGTACACCAACCACTATCTTTTCCATTGTCTTTGGAACCATCCCTCTTTGTATCATCGTCGTCAAAGGAACCTTGTGATACAGATCGACGTTTTGGGGTCTATAATTAAAATAAATAGCATGTATTGTATTAACCGTATGCCCGCGGCCGTCTTCTATGGAAGCTTTAGGCGACAAGTCTGTAGCGCGGCTGTCTTCCATAGAATTTCTGAACTTTGCACGGGATTTTGAGCCTTATATGCGCCTATTTCAACTGTTTTAAGGTTCAAAATTGGTTGAATATATTACTGAGAGTTGAATGCCATCTAATTAATTGGTTTAAAATGAATATATACCAGTCAAAAATTAGTTTTTTGTGGAACCATACTGAAACCTCGTTTATGTGACGTCACGTCTTCATACAATTATGAAGAATGATTATTTGACAATTAATCCAAAACTACGAGATATATTATGTATTTTATTGTTTAAAATAATACTTTATGTGTTAATTAACATATCTGGTTACTTGAGTAAATATTAAAATCTGTATTTAAGGTCGAAAACTCGATTGCCAAATTCGCGAAAAAGGTGCCGCGTACAGGGCTTGTTCGCTCTATTTATTGCCACAGGCAAAGGGTTAAGTACAATGATTGATTGTGTGGAATAAGAAGTTGATGTTTTAAAACCTTTCTTTTCTGTCGTTGGTAATCTTGGCTATCGTAAAAATGAGGTCGCGCTCTTCTAACTCGTCCAGTTCGTCTACGTTCTTCAACTCCTCCTCCTCCTCCTCCTCCTCCTCCGGGACTGCTTCCGGTGCTGGTAGAACCGAGAGATGCTCTTGTGCGAGCTGAGAAAAATGTATGGCCACATTTGCAGGATTTCGTAGCTACTGCTACCTAAATAAAGAGAGAGAGGTATAAGAAAATGGATTAGTCAAATGGAAAAAAACTAGTCTAAAAATATTACAATGAAAAATAAATTAATGCATGATTCGGCTCCAATTTAATCGACACCGTTGGAAAGCAACGAAATAATAAAACTATATATTTGATTAAAGTTGAAGTCAAATGAATTGTTACATGTTTATGAAATCATAGCCTTAAATATAAATAAATGAAATTATAAAATCTTTGAATTATAAAAATACAAATTTTTCTCACTTGCTGATCGCATTTAGGACAACTTTTTGCTATCATTTTGCTCCTTCCCATGCTTTAAAAAGCAATCATATAAACAAAAACAACGACCATTTCGCTCCTTCTGTGGTTGACAGATAATAACACATGTGACGTTTATTTATGCCGTAAGGGTTCAAATAATGGCCATTAGAAAAGATAAAATTCAAAATCTATATACGATGCGACTAAAGATACACATCATGCAATCAAATATATTCCCAAATTCTGACCCATTTATTTGAATATGATTATTTTAAGATACTTTAACTTTGCTATTAATATTATTATTGAGCCTGAATGTGATATATTCCACCTCAGTGAACGTACGCTATCGGAGATTAATTTAAACTCTTTAAGTAGCTTGCGTGCGCACTTGCGAGCTTGCGCTCAGCACTATTTTTATAATTGAATGTGATGTATGAGTGGAGTTTGGATCTTCTCTCTTCCATTTGGGCCTCGCAGGGATGTTTTGTATTTGAGGCTGGTTCTTATATATCAGTGCTGGCTATAGATGCAAGACATTCCCTACTTTGTATTTTATTATTTGATATTTTTACTTTATCTGCTATTGTTTTTTTATGATTATGTATAAAATAATTTTTGTCTGTGTATATACATATGTATGTATATATTTTTATTTTTCTCATATCTCCGTATTTTTTCGACCATTGTGGCACATTAGGGTTTCTTGTAATGCCACAATGGTCCAAATTTAAGCTTCAATGTCAATAATTGGTAAGCGGATTATTTCACACATTGTGATCGCGCATGTGACAATCGTTACCACGAAAATCACGAATACGGAATATTTAGTATTCAAGTTACTCATGCGTTAGTATGATGGCTCGTTAGTATGATGGCGTTAATAAATACGCCATCATACTAACATGCGTTAATAAATACACTCGTTAGTATGATGGCTCTCGATGGATGGAATTTTCGGTGCCAGATGTTCTGTGATCGAGATTTTAGTGACGTGTGCGATATCGCTTTGTATGTAATAATCACCAAACCATTTAAAATACCTATGTACTTGCATATAATAATTTGGTTTAACCTGCTCATTGTTCGAAAAAGAAAATCTCAGCAAACGTATTTTTTTTTATTTGAACTAAGATTTGAATATTTTTGTTCCATAACATTTTTTTTAATTATGTCAATTCTCGGAATTTGATTCATTTGTTTTGTATTTATGTACAGTAAACACATAGTTTTTAAATAAATTTTGAGGATATGTTAAATATGAATTGGAATACTGAAAAATCATTTAGAATGTCTACAGACTGGGAAAATACAATCATTGAAAAAATAAATGGTAAAAATTTTTTTTGTAAAAAATGTGGAGGAAAGGTGTACTCAAAATGCAGTCGAATCATTAAGCACGATGTCATAAATTGTAAAAGACTGGTAAGAAATCAGCCACTTAAATCATTTGTCCAAATATGTGCAAAAGATTATTTGAAAAGCACGATGTTGGAAGCTTACGAAGGTGATGTGACGAATGATTCCTCAAAGATGAAAACCAATCACACAATAAATGAATTTTCTAAATCGAACGACAGTACAAAGAATTTTAATTTGGGAGAAATTAAACCAGTTCATGTTGGTATTCAATGTAAAATAAGTAACAATAAAGGAAACACGGTTGTTGCAGACAAATGCATTCAATCAGACAATAATGGAAATGAAAAAGCAATATGTGAAAATATAAATCATTTAAAAAAGTCAGAATCTTATACAAAATATTTAGTAGAAATCCCAAAAATCGAAATAGAACAATGTAAAAATTTGTCTAAACAGCAAAATAGTTTATCTATTGTTACAGTTCAAAGTGAAAATGTAAACTTGAACAATTCATGTATGATTGACAGTAATAGAAAAAAAGTAAATCAAGTTTCAAAAAAATCAATCAAATCCAGATACTTGGATATTTATAAAAAACCACGTAATGGAGAGTATGAAACGTTACAAGGTGGGATTCCAGTCATGACTCCAACAGGATTAATATCTACGATTCCCAGAAAAACATAAAATACATTACTGTTCACTGTAATTGTTTTAAATTCAATAAAATTTTTTATCACTTTTTTAAAATTTTCATTATTTGTTAAATTAAATTTATTTTTATTATATAAACTTAAAATATAATTTTCTTAAAATTTTCTGACAATCCGTCTTTCTATAGAATTCAATTACACTAAATATTATTTATAGATTGTAATAGAATTGGAATAAACTTCTGCTGCATACAATGGAAGTACATACATTATATACAATTATACATATGTTTGTATTTGTAATTGAGTTTGGGTTAAAATATTACTTACATGTCACATTTATATATTAATAAAATACATTCTACCCCAGAGAAATGCAATATTAATAGAAGTGGCTTTAGGTGTTCTTTTGTTGTCGAGTGAAATTCTGTCCACGGACAGATCTAAATAATTTTAGCATCAGTCGTTTGACGCTTGGTGCTCGACGTATGTCCGATAAAAACTTCTCTATTTGTTTATATTACTCGCAATATGGGCAAGCATCGGTAAAAATTGCACAATACATTCAAAAACACACAATAAGCAACATGGGATACATTTTTATAAGTAAATTGTTCCGATTGTATTCCGTGCGATGTAGCGTATTTATAGAGACGTACCGCGTAAAATTGACAACAATTATTTATTAGTAGGGGCCCATCTATTCTTATTACATCTCTCTGTTCTACCCAGAGATTTAAGTATTTTTAATTTGTTGAAAGCGGTTCGGTGAATATTCCGCAAAAAGCGATCTCACGCACATAACTAAAATCTCGATCACGGAACATCCTTTTACATCGAGTTTAGTTGTTAAAATAAAATAAGGTTTAAGTTTGTTCTTAATTAAATTTATTTAATAGATACACATTTAAATTAGGATAGAAATATGTATGTAATAAAAGGAATACTTCTTTTTCAATGTAGATTTATTGATACAATCTTTCGTTTTCGATAAAATATTAACAAAACACAATATAATGAAATCAGGTCAGGTTTCGACGAGAGAATCGAAATTTTAACTGAAAACACAATATTTTTCACGTTGAATTGATATACCTACCTACATGCATTGGTATTTATACATTTCATTTGATATTCCTACATAAATATTTGAAAACAAAGTTGCACAATATTACAAATGCTGAGGTCAGGACTCGGCAAATCAACAAATAAAAACAAATCTAATATTAGAATTAAAAAACAGATTGTAATATAATTTGAATATTACAATGTGGAAGTTTATACTTGACGAGTTTTTATCGAGAGCTACTACAATCGTGTCGAATGGAAATAGTTGCCCTGTATTTTGATTTGTTTAATGTGGAATGAATTTTGATTATATTATGTATTACATAGAGAATTTTATACATATCTGCGATCAGTTCTCGATGTAAAATCAGTTCTATCTACAAATTTTATACACCTTTAGGCAAACACAAGATTTATAAAAACCAAGAGTTGAAATGCAAAGAGATTAACACATTCTCATTCTTATGAACAAAAAAGCAACATTTTTTTGAACCAAAAATATATTTTTATGCTCTATTCATATATGTATTTGAAGTACATATATTAGAATAAAGCTAGATGGTAGAAAATTAATTTTATTATTGAATGTGCAACAAAATAAAAATCATTCACATTTACCTATGTACATTCAATTAGTAAATGGGTTAATATAAATTATAATTCCACATATAGAAAATATAACAATATCAGTCTAACAATAATACTCCAATTGATAGGTTTTGGTTCATTGTTTTTTTATAGTCATTAGAATATGAATCGCTGATAAATGACTTTTTAATCTTCCGACTCTTGATTTTTACAGTCATTTTTCATTCAGCTTTCAAAAATACTTAAAAAATACCAAATACCAACAATAACGTCAAAATTAACAATTACACGACATCGATTAGAACTCCATAATATCTTTAGAGATTTATTCACAAAATAACGAAATTATCATTTTTTATCAAATGATATGCATTAACGTTATTGCGCAAAATTTATATCATTAACGTTATTGCGCCAAATTATAAATTTCTTCCATAATTTGTATATGGAGTAAAAACACATAAACTCAAGATTTTAAAGATTTTTCTTGTTTGAAAATAATAATTGGTGGTAATATACCTATTCGAATATAATGTTTGTATAGATATTATTAAAATTATTAATATTAGCATCATTTTATGACGGTTTACGTTGATTGTTGTATGTAAAATACATATAAATTAAATACAAATATGAAATAATAAAAATTTTCTATATTTAAGAATATTTAAGAATATTGGTATTTTTTATAATATTGAACACATATTCATAGAGATATTAGTAGTATACACATACATTTTTTTTAATTAGTTCGGTTTAGACAATGTAATGGCAGAATAATGACAAACAATATTTGATAGTACAGTTTAATGTTGAGATAATATTTAAATGCAAATTATATAAGTGATTTTCTGTTAAATTTCAATATCTATAATGATTAAATTATCGAACGCGTTATTATAAACACACTAAACGTAGCTAACTAAATATAGCTGTATGTGGAACATTATTTTCTATAGTTTTCATTTAAAACTTTAATTTTACTATTTTTTTCAATGATAAATTTATGCGCAAATAAAATTATGAGTATACAAATAAAAAATTCAAACAAATCTGATTTTGTATGTTTTAGGCTGTACATACATATATGTATCACCAACACCCAACATTTCATTTCAGCTCTTTATTTTATTTTATTACTTATTTACAACATGAAGTTGCGTCATCAATTTTCTCATAGTTTTAATTTTTATTTTAAAGAATGACGTTTTTATTTTTTTCGGCTTGATCTTATAATACTGCTAACAGCAATCATTGGTATAGCGCTCAGAACCATACAAGATCCCATACCATAAAAACACAATGAATATCCACCCGTTACATCTTTCATGTAACCTGAAAACAAAGTCATATTTAAAATAATGAATTTTCTAATTTTAATAACGAAACACATTATTAAAGTAACTTAAAAAAGATAACTAACCTGCCAGTGGAGGAATTGAAATCGCTCCTATGCTTTGAAACATTCTCAATAAGCCGTAAGATGAACTTATTCTCTCCGTTCCGAATAAATCAGTCAACAATACAGGCACCAAGAGGAACCAGCAGCCCAAACACAAACCATAACATCCTAAAATTCAAAGATTTAAATAGAGTAAACAACATTACAGTATATAGAAAATTATTATTTTGAATAAAAACACCAATATTTTATTTTTACTACCGCCATCTATGTATACAATTAATGACTACCAACTGTCAAATAGAATGTCGGCGGGAAAATTACAAACGCGACTTATGGTCCGTACGCATCAAACCAACGACGATTTTGGGCCAACTTTTAAAACCAGTAGCGTACAAAATATTGAAATAAAAATTAAATAAAAAAATTGAAATTAAATATCAAAATTAAGCTAACGAGCGAGATTGAGCTAAAATTAGATCATCGTTGATGTTTTGAATCACAACAATGTTTTGAATTACGAAGATATGCATTACAACCAGAGAAATATTATAATTACGAGCGAAAAAAGCCTTGTTATTGTTTCTTATAAGTCGTCACGATACACTAATGTGTTTCGCCGTCGATGAAATATTTAACAAAAGAAATGTCGGTGATTTGTCAAAGGGTTTTTTTTTCTTTCGTCGAAATAAAATTAATAATCACACATTATCCGATAAATTTTACCTCTGAGATGGATTTAATTAATTGATTTATTTCGACGAGAGAAACAATTGAAGACTAAAAAAATTTCGTTTGATAAACCGACAACATGTCGGGTTGGGACCATCACTCGGTCACCCATACTAACACATGATATATTCTCAGTAACTGCGCATTACGGGGAAGTAAAAATAATAATTCTTTGATTTTTTTTTCGATCTTAGTGCGTATCTACGTAAGTCAAAACATCTTCGACAAACAAAAGTCGAGGATTACCCGTATGTGATTGTTGATGATCTATTTTAGGTCAATCTCGAAAATTTATTTAAATTGGGCATGTTCTGTTTTAACTTTCAATATTTTATTTTAAATTTAATATATTGATTATAATTTTATTTTGATATTTGAATTTAATTTTAATATAATAATAATATTTTTAATTTTGATATTTGATTTAAATTTTTAAATTTAATTTTTATTTCGATATTTTGTACGCTACTGGTTTTATCCTGCTGGTTAAAACGTTGGACCAAAATCGTCGTTGGTTTGGTCCGTACGCAGCATTACACGATTTATTTGCGGTAATCAGACTACTAGTCATATGTGAACTAGTCACAGGACAACCGGTCGCTCTAGATCGGTCACACGTGATCACCCGTCACACTAAAACTGGTCACGAGAAAACTGGTCACACCCTAAATTCGGTCAACCAGTTTTCTCGTGACCGATTCTAGGGTGTGACCAGTTTTCTCGTGACCAGTTTTAGGGTGTGACCAGTTTTCTCGTGACCAGTTTTAGGGTGTGACCAGTTTTATCGTGACCAGTTTTAGTGTGACGGTTGATCACGTGTGGCCGATCTAGAGCGACCAG
The DNA here is from genome assembly GCF_051622035.1 of Arctopsyche grandis. NCBI lineage: Eukaryota > Metazoa > Arthropoda > Insecta > Trichoptera > Hydropsychidae > Arctopsyche > Arctopsyche grandis. The sequence goes on from NC_135357.1 coordinate 26,261,211, forward strand.
TTGTCCTGTGACCGGTTCACATTTGACTAGTAATCACCGAACCATATTTGCGTCATCGTAATGGTGGAGGCTCCATTTACTTATATTGATGACCAAAATGAGCAATATGGCAAAGTATGAAAATGATCGGATAAGAGGCAAACTTTTTCCTGAATTGTAATCGTAAGTGAAACGTAAAGGAGGTATGTAAAAATAGACTAATATGTATGAATTTACCTGAGGCAATAGCCATTAACCACCACGATTGTATTAGTGGTAAACTTAGCACAGACAATCCTCCAACAAATACACTGCAAGATAAAATAAGATCATATTTTAATTACTTATAAAATTTTGTTGATTATATATATATATATATATAGGTTTTTCATTCCAAATTGACCCTTTTTCATTTCAAATTGACATTGAAGAGGGGACAATTTGAAATTAAATTAATTAGAAATTAAAAAGGGTCAATTTGGAATGAAAAACCTGTATTATATTGTATAATGTATGAATTTACCTGACTAGGTAAGCTTTTTTTCTATCGAAAAGTTGTAAATCACACAACCATCCAAAAGTTAATCGACCAAACAAATCCAAAACAGCACTTATTGCAACTAAGCTTCCTATAAACAATTTAAATCGATAATATACACAAAAACTTAATATACTAAAAATAAATATAATGTGTATATTTAAACAATACAAACCAGCTTCCGGTTTCGTATGTCCAATCGTCAATGTATGTGCAGGTAAATAATATAACATGTATGGTGAACCAGTCGACATTAATGTGACTGAACCGCTCACCAACATGAATTTACAATCTTTCAACAAAGATACATCCAAATACCTAAGGAAAAATAATAAGTATATACTTATATGAATATATGTACGTATACAAATATGGATTTTTGAATGTAAAATATTTAAAACAATCAAATTTACCTTGTTATACGATCCATGCACGTGACTTTCTTGGCAACCACATCAGTTTCTACTGTTATTTTCTGCTCAGAAGGTTCAAATTTATCGATCTTCTTATCAGTGCTAGTAAGAAGCTCTTCTGGTGAAATAATTGACGGGACCTGAGGTGGTTTGATATACATTGACCTGTACACAAATAATTTATATCGTTATTAATACTAATTCTTTTACATATATAAAACAACAATTGAAATAAAATTTAATATAACTACCGTGTGAAGAGTCGGTGTCTCCCTTTATACACACAAGTAGAATCGGTGGTGAGATCTTCTACACTATGTAATAAGCTGGAAGAACGGGTAGCTCGCAGACGTACCCGACCATCAATCCATCGATTTCCAACTCCTAATACATCTTTACCCTCTGACGATTCCTCAGAATCTGAATTGATTTGTATCGGTTTTGCGACCTAAAATGATATTTTTTTTTAAATATTAAATATAATTTTCATGTTTATTAGAATATATGTGTAATAACTATTGCACAATAAAGTATTTTTTAAAAGCATACCTCAATTAGACTGGGATGGAATAATTCACAGATGAGATTATTCCTCGGTGATGAAATTTTAAGGCTCAAATCACTACCGGTAGCTGGTATTTTATGCAGAGATGCTAAATTCATATCTGCATTTAAAGCTGCGTTTTTATGATTCAAAAAAGCATCAACATCACTCATTCGTTCACTCATGAATAAACTTTCAAGACGATTGTTTGTTTTTTCGTTATCTGGAATAAAAATATGTGTTACTGGTTTGAAAAAAATATTTATTTGCTGCGATGAACTCAAGTTTTATATAAAATTCACTTTTATTAGGAGTGCTGAAAGATATTTGATTTGAATCTGCAACTTCAGTTATAGACGTAGCTGCAGAAGTTTGCTGCTGATCATCCGATGACAGATTTTCTTCACCGGGAGGTGGTCTATACAGAGCAGCACTTACGCATACATGAAGCATGCCACCACCTTTAAATCGATCAGAAATGGTTTAATTTCCACTATAAATTTATAATCATGTATGTATATTTGCATATATATATATATATATATATATATATATATATATATATATATTATTATGTAGTAATTTAATACCCAAGAGAAGAATAGTGCCATGGAATCCATATCGATCAACTAATCTTTCTATTATCATAGGAAAAACAAAACTTCCAGCTGCTGTTCCACTCACACATATGCCGTTTGCTAGTGCCCTATTAATAAGAAAATGTTATTTTACATATGTATTTGTAGGTAGTAATACATTTCTTAAAATTGATATGATGTAATGGAAATTATGAGACATAAACATTGATGTATAATACACTAGATCCGCCCTCATGTGTTATACTGGTCTCCCTTTTGGCGCATGTAAAATACATGGACCATGCACAATTTCTCTTAGTAGGTAGGTAGGTACCGCTGCGTCGTAGGGAAAAAAACCCAACTTCCCCGCTAGTTAAACCCCCCGCACCCCTCAGTTAGTGAAGACAAGATCTCCGACCAAAATCACACGTCAGGGCCCATCTATGTGTATTATACATCAATGGACATAAAGCATTAGGGTCCATTAGAAAATCAATTACATTATTTGATATGTTATAAAAATCATTACCAAAGTGGATGTCAATAAAACTTATGGAATGATTTGAAATCATTACTAAAATAATAAATAGTATAAACCTGTGTTTCTCAAAATATTGCGACACGATCACTATTCCAGGAGTGGTCGATAAGCCTCCTCCAATTCCTAAAAAACGTATAAAAAGTGTTACATGGAAAATACATATATCGTATTAAAATAGTTAGTTTTAAGCATTTTAGTTACCAGTGAGAACTCCAAATGTGAAAAACAAATGTAAAAGAGACGTGGCAAAATAGCTGCATGCCAGTCCAGCAGAACAACATAGTCCTCCAAGGAATACTACTGAACGACAGGAAAACTTTTGGCATAATGCTGATGACACGGGTGCTGAATTGAACAAAAATCAAAATGTATTTGCTAGATCTGATGATAAATAATTCAAATATGCAATATAAATTTACCTAAAGCTAAACACAGTGCTGATAGAATGGCAGGTATCCAAGAAGCAACTGAAGCAGAAGAATCTGGGAACGTTTCCAAGACCTCAACATACAAAACGCCATAAGATTTAACCAGACCGGCCACCCAAAATTGAACCATAAAGGCTCCAGCCACAATGAACCATCCATAACCACCATCAATACTGAAAAAAATAGTCAGAAATGAATAAGAATATATCCATAGTTATATCAATATGAAGTTTGTGTATTTACTCAGGTTGTCGCAAATCCTCAGATTGATCAGATTTTTTCGTTGACTTTTTACAACGTCTGTGATATCTTTTCTTTTGACCTGACCGTCCCAACTCTTTTGATTTAGCTATAAGAGGTCTGGCAGTTAAACTAGATATAGTCAACAAATTGTCATCTTCTTCGAGATTTGTGTCGGGAGGACTTTGTATGTTGTTACTCTGAAATTTCAACACAATTGTGATTTAAGTTTATATACAGTGTAAAGATGCTTATACATGAAATCAATTTACTTTGGTGATTGGTTGTGGTAGCGGTAAGTGCTGTGGTCTAACGGGTGCTTCCAATACAGGGGCTGATTGCACCGATAGAAGAGAACTTGACATCACGTCCAAAGATACCAGTGCCTATTGAAAGAGTATTATAGCCAAGTACATATTTAATTATTCCAATAAATTATACTACATTCAAACGGTGATATTGTTATACGTAATTACATAGGAGACAGTATTGATCGTTTGCATGACTTATAAAGAATAATAATGTAACAACCATTAAATATAGAATTATTTAGTCGGTGCCATGAAGTTCCTGGTACTCAGTTAAAAGCATTAAGCTATTTTAATATTTTAATATGTTCTGTATTTGATTTGCATGAGGTCAAAAGATTTTAGCAAATATTGATTCAATTTTGAAATAGAGAATACAAATATATATCTATAATAGTTGGAGATGTCCGTACACTATTGACTATAAAATAAAATACATATATGAAACCAAATCTCGAATAACAGTGTTCGACACGAAAAATGGTTCAGAGACGAGATATGACTTTTCTTATAGATCTATGTCCAGTAAACACGAATCTGGTAATAAAAAATGTTAATTGACTCCAGATTCGGAGATTTATGTGTTTTTTAAATCGCGCGATTTTTCTATATCTTGGTGTTGTTCGGCCGATGTCTCAAAATCTGTCGATTTTCTGTTCAAAATGAATATTGAAATCTATAGTCGGGTATTATATCTTTCGTTTGTAGTACTTTCAGCTTTCAAATCTCTCTAAATAGTCGTCCAGTTCAAATCAAAAGTCAAAAGTACGTATTTTCCCTTGGGATTTTTTCCCACTGTTAGTACTATTTTATATTGAGTATTTTCTATTGAAACATGTTTATTGGGGTAATGTTCTGGCTATACTATTTTTTGTTTTCGTTTAAAATGGTTAATTGGAAGTGTGCTGAATTTTAAATCGGTAAAATTGCGCGCTAAAAACTCGTACTAGTGAAGCACGGTTTTGTACAACAGTGAAATCGAGCATTTTCCATATTCAGAGTGAAGATTGATAATATATTATATATTACATATGTATTTTTTGATCAATTATTACGTGTTTTTGATCACCTATTTTGATAATTATTATTTCTAAATACGTAATATGTTTCTAAAGTATTTTCTGTTATATGGAAAAGCTTACTTTTCCACCATTTTCTTTAATCGTTTAAAGAACAAAGACAATTGTACACATTTATTTTGTTAAGTTTATGGAGAATGAAATTTTAGTTTGTTTCTAAGCTAAACCAGGTTCCAAAACGACTTAAAATCGGTATAGAATAGGTGCAAGTGTTTTTATTTCACGATAAGGTATTTTAGAGAAATATAAATAGTATGTATGTATGTACATATGTACATATATTCATTGAAAAAAAATCCCGTAATTATAAAATACTAGTGTTGTACCCGATGAAATATCATCGCATGGGTGTTGGCATATTTAGTTATTAAATAAAAAAAATTAAAAAAAATGTGTCGGTTCTGTGTTCGATCCGCACGCGGTCGAATTTTTTTCAAATACCTTTTAAATATATTTAATTTAATATTTGTATTTAATTGTTTAATATGCAAAAAAGCGGTAAAAATTACCTACCTAAATATGTACATATGTACCTACATAGATATAAACAATATAAAACTTATATGTATGTAGGTAAATTTTCAATAGATGGCGGTAAATTCTCTGCCAAGAGGATACATTGGTGGGAAATAGTATATATGTAGAAATTTTTTCTTTTGTCATTGTATTCGTATATACGGTTTGGCAGTGGTTTAGCTGTGACGTACGGGTCTACCTCACGGGCCCGAATGTGAAACGCCCGAAAACGCAAATATCGGAAGGCAAAGATCGAAAATCGAAAGATCTTAAGTCGAAAGATCAAAAAAAAGGGTGCATGGTAAACGGAACATACTCACGTACATACTCACTTAATTTGCGTGAGCAGGATACAACAGGAACAGGGTTTTCCTCCCGTATTAATGTGCGCGCGCAGAATATGGGAGGAAAAGCCTGTTCCTCTTGTTCCTGTTGTATCCTGCTCACGCAAATTAAGTGAGTATGTACCGTTTACCATGCACCCTTTTTTTTGATCTTTCGACTTAAGATCTTTCGATTTTCGATCTTTGCCTTCCGATATTTGCGTTTTCGGGCGTTTCACATTCGGGCCCGTGATGGAGACCGGTGACGTACATACATATGTAGAATCGAAACGACTATTATAGTTCGGTGAGCGTTATCTCAGACAGACAGACAGACACACACAATAGCGATATTATATAAGATATATTATCTTTATAATTATTGATCAGTGATATTGTTTCAATGTTCACGTATTTGTTTCCTATAGATATATTTAAAATCTGTCCGATAGAAAAAGTGAAATAGGCCTTGGTAAAATAAGAACACTGCTTTTATTTGATTTATTAAAAATATTTTGGAGTAAGTTTCTTAATTTTTTTAAAAAGTACCTCATCATCTGGTAAGAGTGGTTGTGCACCATTGATGCCGTCTTTTGACAACCCACCTGGTCCATCGCACACATCCTGAAATGTTTAAAAAACATCAAATTTGACTTGGATATATGTATACGTAAAATATAAATAATATATATGAATTTAATTGTATGTAATTGTCTCTAGAAAGCCATTGCCCTTCCGAAGATTACATAAATCGATCGGTAGCTACCACGTACTAGGAAATAAATTGTTATTGAGTGACAATGCGAAAAGTTTCCACGGACAGTGAGGAAAATCGATATGACGTACTTTTAGGTCGGTTCCAAGTATCGGTTTGCAACGACGCATATCATGTATATACATATATATATATATATGTATGTTCATATGTATATATGTATGTATTTACATATGTATGTAGTAATCGAAGTGCTCATACGTTCCAAACAAACAAAACAATCTCTCGATTCAGTTCAGGTAATTTATTTTGGTTTCATCAGATAGAGCCAACAGGAAGCAATAAATATCCCAATTAAATAAAAATTAAGTCATGTATGAAAATCAAACCATTTTACTAGTGTTGAAGGTTTCATAGATTTTTTTTTAATTATTAGAGCATAAGTTGCAACTTTGTTGACTGAATATATCGACTAATGGGAAATTCCCGAGAGCGGTTTACTTTCCTGCTTTTAGCCGTTATAACGAGGTCAAACGCTAATACATACATACGTATATACAGCTATACCTATGTTATAATGCTGGAAAATGTCACAGAAATGAGTCATCCCTTAGAAGAATTGCGCATTAGTCAAAGCGAATAACGATTCCAAATTTATTTTTTTAAATTGTTGGCTATGGGGGATGGGAGGTTTACGATGACACGGGGTGGTTCGGTACCAGTTGAGAATATTTGAAATCAGAATATGATCGATCGATGAGCTATGCGGTGCGTCGTCTGATCAGATTATGTATGTTGAAGAGGTGGGTGAACTGGGAAATTCAGAAATATGATATAAAATTACATATGCACATTAAAAAAGCTTTGTACCGGGAAAATCCACGCAAGCTCTCCATTAGGGAAAAATTAAGTTTTTTATGGTCGTTGAAGCGAAACAGGTATTTGAAATGTTTTCACGATTAATATTGTAACCTTCTACGACTCCGCGTAGCTTTCATGCGTCACAAAAGATACCATAGAAAAGTTCTAATGATGTAATATGTTACGGTCATAAATAGGTACATATGCATGACTCATCGATATTTTATGTGTCATTTCTCTGCGGCATAGTTAAGGGTTCAGAATATATATGTACATATATAAGTTGTAAATACACAATTAATCAAAAGTGGTTCGATTTACTTACATAAGTAATGTATGAGATTTCGATACAAAATGTCGACGAACATTACGAATTTTTTTTTAAATATGTTTGAAAATATTAAGATATTTTTTAAACCAATAAATTATGTCTAGAAGCTGTTGATATGAATATAAATGATATTTTCATATTCGTTTAAAAAATATAGGTACGTACATACATATATTGTATGTAGGTTTAGAATTATGCGGACATCGGATGTTGGGTGTTGATGTACATACATACATGCGTTGGGTGGTGGGATGTACGTTGAAACATGAAACTTGGTATGCTTGAAATAATTTTAAGGGATTGATAGATGAAAGGATGGGTGAGAAGTATTTATGACTGCGTGCGAGTAATGGAAATACCACGTAACCAGAAGTGAGAAAGTGAGAAATACGCTCGGAGAATGACCATAATGAAATTCTCAAAGATATATAATAGAATATGTTCTGAACTGGCACTGAAAGAACAAAGGAAGTGTTCAAACATAACAGTGCAGTGATCCCAAGAGGGTATAAAAGAAACAACATAATCCAAAATGTCTCTTGGGAAAACGCATGGAATTCAATAGAAGAACAAAATATAGTCAGTAAAGAAAGAATTTTTATTGAAGAATGAAGAGATTTGATTCTGAATATACTGGTATGTAGAGACAGTATACATACATACAGTGCCGGCGTTACACCCTATGGCGCCCTCGGGCAATTTTTTCTAAGCGTCCCTAGAAAATTGTGACAAATTATTTTGTGACATTGTAGACCGGAGATAAGTTTCAATTTCAAATAATCAATTTAAGTTTCGCCTTTGGCACTCTAATTTAAAAATTTTAGGGTCTTTGGCGCCCTGATTTTAAATTTTAAAGCGCCTTCGGTGCACGGAGCGGTGCCCCAACATCCCGACCCAGCCCCCCTCTAAAACTGGCACTGCATACATACCTTCTTCGCATGAAAAATAATTTTCAAAAATGTTGAAAATATATGTGATTTTCTGTGAAGTTTCTTTCTTTGTAAAATATAAAGGTTTAATATAATAAAATGTCATAAGATACATGTTGTAATACTTTAATTATGTACATCTACGTAGTGTAATTTAATGTGTAGGATGGGAAAGCGCATGCGCGAATCAGAGAAGGACAAATGTATTCATTTACAAAGAAGATAGTTTTAACGTAGACTTTCTCTCTCCCTCGATTTCACATTTAATAAATAACATATAAATAAATTTTCTTCCAATGCAAACGAGGTGTTTTGTCTCGCTCCATCGAAAAATAATAAAAACAAATAGCTCACCTGGATAAAGCTCCACTCTCTTGGTAACGACATTTCGCTTTACCGTGTAAATACTTCTGTTTCAAGCAAACTGGAAGTCCGTATTGGTATCGCTTCTCTTCTAGGGCCCCTCCTGGTGTACGGCGACCGGGTTGAGAGCCCGTGCTCATTGATTTGGGGTGAAAAAGTTGATGTTGTGAAGCCGTTTTTGGAATCGACTCGAATACCCTCGAAGAAAGAAAGACCGACCTTACGGTTATCGCCAACCGTTGATTTTGACGTCAAATGAATTTTTAATTTATTTTTTTACAGGTGTTATTAAAAAGGATTCACAAGGAATGTATTCCACGTATAAAAATATTTAAAAATATTTTCTTCCTTCCTACTGCGTCACATAGTCAACGTAAACGCGTTGTGAAAATTAATAACCCTTATTTCAAAAATTACTCGAATCTTGGCAATCAAAACTTTCAGAATTATTTATAACTCGTATATAAAATACTTTTCCTCAGTCAATCTGAAATGTTGAATTCGATATTATTATAATGTTTTGTTATTTAAAAAACTATAAATCGCATAATTGTGGATCGATATTTCTTAAAGTATGGATTTAAATATTGTATGAAATAATAAGTGTTTGAATTGGAAAATTGTTATTTGACGCAGTAATATATTTACATATGTCAAAATGTGTTTGAAAATAATGCAATTTTGTAATACAAAATGGCGGAAGGAAAATTTTGGGGCATCTGCGCAATCTCGGAAGAAACATAACCTATGTATATACAATACATATATGTAGACTTTACAATATATTTATTGTTAAAAACTCAAAAGCATTTATTATAAAAAAATATCCCGAAATTTATAATATACAAAATGTTTGATTATTTTTTGCAAATAAATATTTGCTATGCTTTATTTCTGATTCTATTGTTGTATAATAATTGGTTATTAAGCATAGTTGATTCCACAAAAAAAAAAAAAATTAAAAAAATTCGTGCATAATGTTGCAAAAAATTAGTGATATGGCGCATTAAAATATTATATGCAAACCTTTAACTACCAAATCGATACGATTGGTCCTCATGATTGCAATATGCAATAAGAACACTCAATTTACAGATTTAAAATTAACAAAATATTTAATAAAATGAAATGTTTTTTCCATATTTTTAATTTAATTTTAAACAAGAATGTGAATTTTTCAAATTTAAAATACCCTTCTATTATAAATTTATTGGAGATTATTTTGAAAAAATAAAAGTTGTAGTTCTAAATAGAAGCTTTACAAGCATATTTTCTTCAACTAAAACATTTTTTTATACTGATTAAAAAATTATAGCATTTAATTGTTATATTTCTGTATTTTTATAAATCTAAATTTAATATTCGTTATTTATTATTTTATTTTATTGTTCTGTATGTAGAGTTCAAATTTTAGCTTCAAATTATAGCACGTAGAATAAATGAAACTTTCCATGAAATTCACTTTTGATTTTGATAGCAGTCGCTCTGGTTTTGAAGTGGTGGAGGTCTCGCCGATAAGGGCACGGAAGCCCTTACCGCTGGTCACCCGAAACGCTGACTTCCCGCTCTAATTATTGTTTGTGTATATCAGATTAATATAAAAAATATAATATATAAAATTGGGCAAATCGATTGGAAATCAGCCGAATTTTGATAAATTTTGTATTCGGCGAGACGAATGCGCGACGCGAGTATATAGGAAAAGGTCAACTCTGAGAATGAACCCAAGTCCAATCCTTCGTAGAGCGCAAGCGCTGTATCGACCCTGTGGCTCTAACTTCCTTATGTTTCACCATACTTTTTACTTTATTTTTCTAGTCTTTATTTTATTTTGGTAGTAAAATATCACAAATAATAAAAAGTTTGTCACTGAACGATTATTTATGGTAAATTGATATGATATATTATTATTAAGTAGTGAACAGGAGAACGATTGAGAAAAAAAGAGATACTTCAACATTGTCCAATGACCTTAAAATTAGACTTAAGACCTTAGCATGGCCAAAAAATGTAGTATTTCCTTATTTCAATAAAACTATAAAAAATATTCTAATAAAGGCTAAAGCTATTTTTATAATAGAAAAATAAAATAATTTTCCTCTATTGGCTATGGTCGAAAACAAAAATGTTTGGTTTAAAATAAATGTCAGTTTGACAGTTCGTCAAAAGTCGGCATCTACGTTGTTATATGTTTTATGTGATAAACTATTGAAATAAGTATTCCATATTTAAAGTTAATTATTAATAAATTTGCAAAATGTCCAAAGATGAAAGCACAAAAGATGAATTGGCACCACTTAATATTATGGAATATACTTTTTCCGAAAAAATGCTCTTCGTTGATACAACTCAAATAAAAAAATTCGCAAAAGTATATCCAAAGCTTCAGAAGAAAGACATCAAACCGTTTGCAGCCCGTAAGTTTCGCAATCAATTTTAAATCAAATTTTAAACTTCAAGTTTCAAAAACTTTTGGAATTAATATTCGTTTTAGTATCTCTGAAAGAAATGGAAGGGCAAACTCCTCGGGTAGGTGGAATTACAGATTTAATGCATTATTTAGCCGTGAGATGTCTTGTACACACATTGTATAGAGAAGCATGTCTCACACAAAAACACAAACCACCGCCACAAGAAATGTACGAATATCTGGTATCACTGAGGTTCGTTCATTCATTATTTTTGTGTTCATCTAAGACTTTGATAAATTCTTAAAGATATTTTTCTAATACAGATTGTCTCCAGAATGTTGCCGCGAACTCTTATCAATATTATTAACACCGAGTCTCTTCAACAAAGTTCCTCAAGTTATCAGAATATACCCCACAATAATTGGAACAAAATGGATGATTGATTTGTCATACTGGTAATAATAAATCATATGTATATGTATTGATAATATTTTAATCCAATTACATGCAATGATCTGATAAAAATTATAATGCATTTTAGTCAACTTGACGTTGGTGTACCAGATGACAATGAATCGAAAGTTGATGTTTTGCGTCAGAAAATCAATGTCATATTGTTGTTGCAACTGTCTGATGGAAGTCAAAGAGTTATTGGAGTGAGATGGCATGAGCTGGGCCAACTCAGACTTCAGATATCTGAAGCACTCCAAACAGCCGAAGAAGCAGAAGATGCATTAACTGTGCAAGAAGAGACTGACCGTGAAAACTTGCGTATAATGAGAGCAGAAGGCCATTTCTGACAAAGGAATTAAAAACAATCGGAAATATTTATAATCATGATTGAGGATATAAAAACTCACGTTTTAAAATAATATTTAATTATCAAAGTACTTTACATAATTGACTATTTATTACAAATAAGATACAGTTTCAAAAAATGTAATATTTTGGAATGTAATTATTTTTTTCACGTTTGTGTAAAATGTGTCTATGTATAGGTATTATTATAAAAGAATCGTATATTTTATATGGAGGTACATACATTAAAAACCATTAAATTGTACAAAATGGCAGAAAATAACTATAAATATTCATGTATATACATATACAATTTCAAAAATAAACATTTACGCAATGAACGTTACAAATATTTAATATTGACAATGTAATTTAAATAGACCTATAATTATTAAACTAAAAACAAATTAAAATATTAGTTAAAATTACTATACACAGCTGCACACGAGTAATGTTTTCAAATTATTCTATACTAAAATAACAACATAGAAGATCAAGGACTTGTGAAAATTCATACTATTCGAAAATTCATTTCACTAAACTTATAAATAAATTGTTCAATTATTGAAGCTGCACATATGTCAACAATAAAACTTTTTTCGATGACAAGTTTGAAATGAATGATTTTAAAGATGACTAGAATTCATAAAAAGCAAGTATAAAATAAAAAAAAAACAATTCTGCCAATATTCATTGTATTGTATTAGCAAAAAAAAGACTTACAGCCAAACATTACTAAAAGATTAGTTTTTTTACGATTGCACAACCCGTTATTACACCAATAATAAAAAAAAATCATTCAGAAATATCGAGCCAAAGTTTAAAACTATAAAAACTATGATTGTTGTATGTAAGCATTAAAAATGGGTTTGTCAGTCTTCATATGACATATCTCGCTTGAGTATTCAAATCAAATCATTTTGCATGATTTATCATTATATTTAATACTGTTCATGATATCACATTGATATCCAATGTGTTTTTTGCATGAAACATACAACTGACTTTTTGTGAGCGTTAAAGAGGTATTTAAATTTGGATTCAAATATTGGAAGAACTTATAAACTGGATATTTTTATCAATGTGAAAGCCTATCACAATCATCTTTTACTAATTCTATTACTATCTACAGATGGTCGTTTTTCCTGAAGATACGGGTCGTCATCTTCTAAAATAATTGGTTGGTCTAATTCAAAATATCCAGGCTCCTCATCTAAATCTATATCACTAAATTTATCCTTTTTAAGTTTCTTCACGTCTTTGCTGCGTCTTCTTTTACTTTTTACATCTTCCTCGACTGATTTAATTTCCTCGTCAATCTTTTTTGGTTCTTTACCTTTGAAACTCTTTTTAAAACTTCCCTTCTTTTTATTTTTTTCCTTCATAGCTTCTTCTTTTATCGCCTTTTCGGCTTCAATGGCCATCGGATAATCATCCACACATCTTATAATTCTACTCAGTTTGCGTTTAGTTTTCATTGAATAAACTTGAATCTCACTATCAGAATAATACTCGTTCCAATCTTGTGATGTAGGATGAAGCACAACAGCATTGTCAACTTCGTGTGCATTAAAATGACAGTCAACTATATTATTCGGATCGTCTAAATCATTTATTTGATCATGATTATTGACATGTCCCTGCACGACTACGTTTTGGACATGACTTTCAACAGGGGAATTATTAGCAGCATCGTTGTTTTCCTCATTATTGGTAACAACAACCTCTTCCAAATTAAATCTTGCTTCAGGATTCAACTTCCTGACATTTGTATTTTTATTGTCACGTCGGGCGGATGAGATTTTATCTTTGGCAATTTTCGTCAGTTTAGCAACACCATGCGCAGCTTGTACAATGGTGCTGCTACACATGCAAAAACTTGTAACGAAAAGCATAACTCCAAGACTTATAGAGACGGCTATAACGTGTAAGCTAACGCTCGGCCTGGACGTGGGAATCGCTGATCCGCATTGCAGCTCATCCCTTTGATAAAAATTATTCGGCGGAGCTTCATCACCACCTCTACATTGCTCACCTCTTTTCTGTAATAAAAATTAAAAATCAAATATAAAAATCAAAAATTTCATATGGGTCTACCTCACGGGCCCGAATGTGAAACGCCCGAAAACGCAAATATCGGAAGGCAAAGATCGAAAATCGAAAGATCTTAAGTCAAAAGATAAAAAAAGGGTGCATGGTAAACGGTACATACTCGCTTAATTTGCGCGAGCAGGATACAACAGGAACAAGAGGAACAGGCTTTTCCTCCCGTATTAATGTGCGCGCGCAGAATACGGGAGGAAAAGCCTGTTCCTCTTGTTCCTGTTGTATCCTGCTCGCGCAAATTAAGTGAGTATGTACCGTTTACCATGCACCCCTTTTTTTTGATCTTTCGACTTAAGATCTTTCGATTTTCGATCTTTGCCTTCCGATATTTGCGTTTTCGGGCGTTTCACATTCGGGCCCGTCACGGAGACCGATTTCATATAAGTAAATTGTTGAGTTTATTCCATTGTCTTACCTCGAATTCTGCGTGGCATATTTCTCTACACGGAGGGCAAATTAAAGATCCCCTGTGGAGCCAACCTAAACGTAAGATCCGAACAGCCAATTCTTGACCAGCGTGGAAACATTCATAAGAGTAGTTACCCACCTAAATAAACAGCTTTATTAGAAATTGAAAAAATATATATAATATATATTGCACATGATAGAAATATATATATACTAACCATAATATGTAATCTTCCACTTTGGCACTTGTATTCATAACAACCGGAACCCCAGTGTTGCCACTGTCTCACCTAAATTACAATAATATTAAATTTATATTAAACATTCATTTATTGAATAACAAAATATATTCTAAACTGACCTGTCGACAAGACCTCTGTTCCCACATTTGATTAGTGTGATCAAAACACTTCGAGTTTTCTCCGTACGATTCCAAGGCAAAATTTTTATCCACCTCTGTTGATCAATATTTAACTTGATTAAGTAATAACAACAAATAAAAAAAAAAATCAGATATTTAACGTTTTACTAACTGGGATTATTTTCACTAAATGAACACCTCGATCCTCTAACTGCTACACTACGGAATCTCCAAGTGAATTCTTGAATATATGGACAATAATCAGCCAAGCTTACACTACCACCATAATAACTCTCCGTTCCGGGTTCAGCATCAGGTATCCAATCGAAATGCTACAATGCAAAAATATAACTATAAATTCATTCATATTTCAAAATTATAACAATACAAATAAGTTTCAAGATTACTTGATAAAGCGGCGGAAGAGGCTTATCGTGAATAATCAAATTACACAACGCTACACTGTCTCGTTGCTGCGAGCATTCAGTTTGAAGTGGATCTTTCTTCACTCGGGAGCAGAACGGATGAGGTGATCTCCCGCTAAAGGGCAAATTTGTATATTATGCTTTTGTATGTAAATATTCATACTACACAAACAGTACTTTGTCGTAAACAATTTTATAGCTAAATTTATACCTATTGTCTTGCTCATTTTCGTCTCCATCACTGATGGTAGCATTAAATTTTACAAAATCACATATGAATGAAAGTAGAAATTAAGTCGGGGTGAATGGAGTTTAATTTCATACCTGAAAGTGTTATTATTTATCCATTCCTTGCAAGACTTTGTAGCAAATTCACAACCAAGTCCCTTTCCCCAGGCTAATGGTTTTGCATTGGCGTAATCTGCCCTGTACCATCCCGTATCTTCCATCAAAGCAAGCGTAATTCTAGAAAATACCGGATTTTGAGTGTGCGTTCCCGTCATTGCTTCGTTCTAAAAGAAATTAACAGTACATATAATAAAATTTTTTTAATATAGCAATCATATACATATATAATAGCGCTATTGTGTGTGTATGTTTCTGTGTGAGATAACTCTCGCCGTACTATAATAGTCGTTTCGATTCGACATATGTAAAAACAGAGCCAACAAAACGTACAATATAATACGAGCATATTAACAGATCAGCAAAAAACTTCTATATATACTGTTTGCTACCAATGTTTCCTCTAGGCATTATAAGTCTCTGAGCATTTAGCAAAATCTATTGAAACTTTATTTATTTAATTCATTAATTAATTTTTTTATTGGTGTTTTATATGTATATTGTTTATATGTAGGTAGTTTTTACCATTTTTTTCATATCAAACAATTAAATATATTTAAAAGGTATCTGAAAAAAATATGACCGCGTGTGGATCGAATACAGGACCCACACATTTTTTTTATTTATTTTTATTATGTATGTAGTAACAATAGATGAAGTTTTGTGATCATGCGAAAATTCGAACTCGAGATTTTGACTGATTCGAACTCAGAATCGATTACTGATCACGTTTTCATGATCTAGAAAAAATGTGTGTGTGTCTGTGTATTTTTTTAATTAATATTCCATAACCCATGCGATGATATTACATCGGGCACAATACTAGTGATAATATAAATAGATAAAACAATCACCTCCATTATACGTTTTTCCCAATGGGTCAAAGCAGTTCCTTCACCTCCCTGATCTTCCAATTCTGCTCCTTCTAATGTGGGACAACCGAAATGTTCTCTAACCTGAAATCATATTACATTATATTATTGAAAATATTATAAGATTGATTTCAAACAAACGGATAATAATATATGTAGTTTAATACTAACTTCTTTTACAACTCTAGGCGTCACGACCATTTGAATATTGCGCACCATAAATCCTCCACGTACCACCCATTTATCTCTCGTAATATTTTTAACAACTCTCTCCGACCATTGATGGATTTGTAACCTACGTCGAAAACATATTATCAATTCACGTTTGTCACAAATAAAAATAAAAAAAAACTAATCTGAATAAAATCTTGATAATACTGACTCTTCATTGAGAGGTGGACTACCAGTGTCTGGCCTTCTTGGGGTTAGAGGATTGCCTTCATCGTCTCTAAAAATCAAAATTTAAATATTTTTACAATGCAAAACAATACAAGTACACATTGTTTAAATGAAAAGTACCTATAAAACGCATAGAGCGAAAGACTGAATCCTAATGCGTGCAACATTTCATGTTGAACTGTGGAAAGCATTGAACCTAAATCCTGAAGCCTTGTGGACAGTTCCGACGGGCAAAAATTGGCATGACCGGCAATTGGGCTGAAATTAATATCAAAATTGCATCATAATAATGTAACATTTTCATATGCGTGAAAGTTTCACGGTGAATACGTAGCAATTACAAAATGCAAATATTTTATTTTGATAAATAAACACATTACTATGTATCGCAGATTTTAATTAGCATATTTTACCGGTCTAGAGCACTCTCTTGCTGACAATGAGCTGCATAAGCGACTGTTAATCCTCGCTTGCACCTTTCAGTTTCTAAAGCCGACACGTACAAAACGAAATCGGCATCGGCGACACCCGGACCGACCGTAGAGCCTTCGTCGGCATTTTTGGCGATCCCGCAAGAATGTCCCGTCGCATTGCACACGTAACATGGCTGAAAAATCATAACTCAAATGAATATTTGTATAGTACATACATGATAAACCATTTTAGCATATTTTTTGAACGAGTTACTAACATTGAGATGCTCCTGAGGGACGTGAACTTCACCACAAGTGGTTGTTGATAAACATGAACCTATACAGTGAGTTTGTCCTCCCTTTACAAACACTTGTCTACTGGAGCATTTTCTGAAAATTTAACGTGATACAAATTGATATTAAAATAATTACAACCATTTTTAAAAGGTTTTTATGTTGCATTCTGGGGGGCATATAACTAAATAAAATTGGTAAATTTTCACGTCATATATATTGTATATATATAATAGCGCTATTCTGTGTGTGTGTATCTGTATGTGATAACGCTCGCCGTGCTATAATAGTCATTTCGATTCGACTTATGTATGTATGTACGTCACAGCTATAACACTGCCAACAAAACGTACACATATAATAACAGATCAAGAAAAAACTTCTAAATATACTGTTTGCTACCAATGTATCACCTTGGCAGAGAATTTACCGCCATCTATTGAAAATTTATTTAATTAATTTTTCTATCCGTGTTTTATATTGTTTATATGTACGTAGGTAATTTTTAACACGTTTTTTCATATTAAACAATTACATATATTTAAAAGGTATTTGAAAAAAATTCTACTTATGTTTCCTCCAGGGCAATAGCCTCAGAGCATTCAGCGACATCTATTGAAAATTTATTTAATTACTTAATTAATTTTTCTATTGGTATTTTCCTAGAGGAAACATTGGTAGGTAGTAAACAGTATATATATAGAAGTTTTTCCTTTTACATACATATGGCTAACCGAAGCGACTATTATAGTACGGCGAGCGTTATCGCACACATACACACACAAAGAATAGCGCTCGCACACAGAATAATGTCTGGAATATAAATTATGTACATAGGTATATATGATTAATATAATTAATTAATTTTTATAGGTGTTTTATATTATTTATATGAAGGTAGATAGATAGGTAGTTTCTACTTATAATACACACGATTAAATTTTCATTGGGTCTATATAGCACTATATTACAGGTCTGTTACAGGTTAGAAATTGCTTACATACGTCACGCCATATGAAAATTATGAACCATTTTTTTTTCATATTATACAATTAAATATAAATTAATTATTTTTTAAAGTTATTTGAAAAAAATACAACCGCAGTGCGGATCGAATACAGAATCGAGACATTTATTTTAATTTTTTTTTTATATAACTTAATATGCCATAACCCATGCGATGATATTTAATATGAGTAATATGATAAATGTGCATTTATATTGCTATAATTTGAATATACAAAATTTTAAATGTTTGAATTCCGTATTTTTCAGTTTTAATTGAGCTGATTGAGGAAACTACAACCTTGATGGAATTAAATAAAATATAAACTGTGTAGATTTTACCTGTTTAATCTGATGGCATCGCCAGTTTTTCTAACCATCAAAGTTTTTTCCCAAAATTGAACTGACTGGGGTAAAATTGTATTCTGAAAATAACAAAACAAAACAGTAAAACAAACAAAATAGTGAAACAAACAATTTTGTTCCTTTTTAAATATATAATATACCAACATTGATGAGATCAAATTTTTCAGTATCCAATCTGTAAAATAATAATAAACAATGAATGAATTATTTATTCTATTATATAACAAGTAATCTACATTGAACCTTATGTACATACCTATATACAGAGTGATCGTAATAGAGCACTATCCTCAACGGTTGGTCTATGCTCCTTTTCCTCACTAGATGAGGCTCTTCTATGTGAACACCTCGAACAACCTGTAAAAATAACAACAACACTATAAAATTTAAAATAAATAAAAAATTAAGAAGGTTACATATAAATCGCCCACTCAAGTCAATAAAACCTTTGCACTGTATCGCATACTTTCAACAAAACAATATGTTATTTCTGACAATCAAAGGCAGTCGTGATGCTGCCAAGGACGAAATGGTATATTCTGATCGTGGCTGATGATGTGCAAATGCATCATGTTGGTTTATTTTCCTAGATTTTTTTTAACATTGACGTAAGGTACTTTAAAACCTGTTTGCACATTATAAACACGAGAATCGAGCAAGCACAAAGTTTTCATCGATGAAAGCTCAAAATAAACATATGCATGATTAACATACTCCATACAAAAAAATTATATATGCACATAGATACATAATATATAAACAAAACTTTTATATAAACTAATATGGAAAACATATTCAGCACCTATTTATTCTATTCATCGGTCAAATATATGACAATACATTGAAAATGCATATGCTTCAGCATTTAAAAATATAATTTAATACATTTTAAATTTAATTTTAAACACACACACACACAACCTTGATGATCCTTCCATTTACGGCAATGGAACACAAGAGAACGCCATGTCGTGATAATAATATATGCAAACGGTGTGTAGAAAATCTGAAGACGTGTTCCAGTGAAGCAACTATCATTAGCATCACAAGAAGTTGACGATTTGCCACAGAAGAAGTCAGGCTCATAAAAAATTTGACCTCTCTGTGACACCGTCTCCATAAACAATAGTTATAAAAAAAACTAAATCTTATAATGGAAATTATTAAAGCACGATTTGTGTACGCGAATTTCACTTGTAAAAACGTGTTTACTTAATTATAATATACTGGTCGAGAATGGATACAAAAAGCTCACGTAAGTTTTATAGCCAATCGGTGATCGACTCGTGATATAAAATATTATGTGGAAATATTCGCTACCGCATCTTGTGACAATCTGTTGTACGAAATACATATTGAGTGTGAATATTTTAATAATAATTAATATATCTGTTGCCAAACCTATGTATAACACTTCACGCCATTGCATTCGCCACGGTCGTCTAAGCAAAAACGCTCAATTAACATAATTTAATCGCATATTAAATATGTGCATAATGTTTGTCAATAAAGCGATTTTTTAACAAGGAAATTTAGATTCGATGACTATCTACAGGTATGTAGATATGGTATATTTCAAAAATTTTTTTAATTAAAAAAGAGAACAACTTTTATAATGTATTTCATTGGTAATATAATATTTTTATCGATAACCTTGTTTATTAAAAAAAACGTTGACTTACTTAGCTAAATGTTTGCAACGAAGAAAGCAAAACATTTATATGAATGTATTATATATTGAAGTTACTTCTCTAATTCGAAATTCGATGTTGTTTTCTACTGAAAATTAGTAATCTTCACAGTAGCCCAACATTCATACGGGTTCGTAGGTCGATCAACAAACTTATTAGCTTGTAATCTAATTCAAGGCACATACAATTCAAATTCCCACAGTAATTTAATACTATCGACCGCGGGATTGAGAAATTCATTTATGTATGTACATACATATGTACAGATGATTTTCAATGAAATGTATTAAAAATAAATGAAAGTGTAATCATGAAAAGATATTTATAAGTTTATATTGAAATCAATTTGCAAAACTGGCAGATTTGTTAAGTGGACTTTTTCGCTTACAACGAATTTTCATAAAAATCATATGATATTCATATTTTAAATCAAATTATTAAAAACAATAGGTTTATTAAATTTCATTGTCACGGGTTCGAGTCCCACTGATTGCTGCTGGCCACACGTGTAACTCCAGGTTGATCGTTTTCCATCAGAGTTTATTTATTTATTTATTTATCTATTTATTTATTTGGAGTTTGACATCCGATTTTCATTGAAACGGTTCCAACAAATTGGCAACCTTTACCAATTTCTCGCAATTTTCGAGTTTTCAGCATCTCAAATTTCGCTGATTCGTATTGAAATGCTGCAAATTTGTTCACAAATTTCGTGTTTTTCAGCATCCCGAAATTTTACGATTTATATAAAAATGTAAGTTTATCAAAAATGTATCCATAGAAGTCTCTATAATGTTACAATTATTCTAAAAAAACCGAAATAATAATTCCTGTTCGTCAAAAATTTGATTTTGAACCACTTACAGTCTTTAGATTGCTTTGATATTTTATCGACATACGGGAGTTAGCTAACATTGAACTAAGCTAATGTCTTCGGCATGAAGCTAGAGGAGTTTAATCATTAACGAACTCATTAAAAATTACATCAAAATATTGTGTTAGATCGCAGTGATGACAGCTAGCTGTCCAAACGCGGTATTCTACCACCCCTTCAGAACTCAATCAAACAGTGGTAAAAGTTTATCTTTTCACTCTCATTTTTACAATTGTTCGGAATATAATTCCACCTCCTTTTTTATGCAATTCATTTTCCAACACAATTTCCACCATTTTGAAAACGCGGGGTTTTTTTTATCAAAGTTTCACCAATTGTACACATGTATTGAATTATTTAGACACTACATAATTCAAATTTCTTCGAGTGTTGGAACTAACTTGATTGTTCGACCTTAAAAACAATATCAAAATGAGTATCTACCGAATATGAAATGAAATTTTGTCTGTTACTTCGAATTTGCGCGGAAATGGTACAACTTAATTGGCAATTTGAGATTAATTTTAGCAATGTTATCATATAGTTAACTGGAAATTCTAATAAATATACAATTTAGCGACGTAGTTGGGACACATGGCGCGCAAATTAATTGCTTCATAAATAGCCGCCGGGGGAAATCAAACTTTTAGTTTACGGCTACAATCAACCCTCGTGGTTACCGACTAATTTGCATACTATAAAACAAACACTGCTGGAAAATCGCTCGTATGAGCGTGAAAGCTATCGACAATAATAAAATAATATTATTTAAATGTGTCGCGCCGCTGGACGCGAAACGCAAACGTATGAATGAATGAATCGTGACAGTGGTGGCGTGCATGATCTGAAAATTAAGTGTGATTTCTTTTTCGCCTATAGATATCTATGTATAATAGCCATTCTCATCGCGAAATCTATAGCAATCGCATTCACATTATCGGTTTACAGCCGTTTGGAATATTAAACGGTTCTCGTGGCGATCTTGAACCATTTCGATATTGCCGATTGATAAGTTTCACTGTTGAAAAAAAAAAAAAACGTTCGAATGAACAATAATACACACAAAGCAATTGCAAAAAAGTGTGTCGTTGCCCAATTAAAGCGTGCTAATTGATGTTGTCTCGTAAATCTCGAAAGCGAAAGTGAGCTTCAATTGGTTCCCGACTTTGCGCAAACTCCATCAATTCTTGCTCTGGGGTTAAATTTTTACTGAAAAGCGTATTATTCGTTGATGTTCTTTTTTTTTTAAAGAAAGAAAGAAATGGGTCTTTTCTTTATTGTTACTCAGATAATTTCGTTAAAGTGACTGTGTTGTGTTCTTGAATCAGCATTTTAGCAAAAATAACTTTCTAATCATTCACATTTTTCATACTTTGAAGCAAAATAGAAAATAAAAATCTCATTTGGACAATAAACATTAAAACAAAAATTCAGGATTAAATTTGGAAGATCTAAAAAACTGTTTGATGTTCTCAATATATGTATGTACATACATACATATGTATAGCATATATTTTAAATATTTCATACGTATGTACATATATACATAAACATAGATAGTACAGAAAATTCAAAACGATCATATTTTTTTATATTAGTTGCTAACTTTATCTTGCTAATTAATATGAATGAAAAAATAGTAATATAATAAAAATATAATATGCATACGATCACTCAGCGTAAAATTAATGAAATTAATATACTCGTTGAAATAAAATAATCACGTCATCTATTCCATCACTGATTATTAATTCATTACCTACTCGGGAAAAAAAAACTAGATTCCACCAAATTTATATTTCATAGAACATTAAATTTCAAAATTCACCACTAATTGTCTGATGAATTTGTGTAGATATGTATTTACATAAAATACAAGAAGATAAATGTTTCCACTGAAGAAGTGATAATCCCAATTATAGTTATACTAGTGTATGTATAACCCGGCTTCGCTCGGTATTTGTAACATAAACCAACAATACGAACAATAGTTACATACAAAGTCTCTTTCGAAATTATATATTAGATACATATGTATACATATATGAAGATATATAATATCTTGAGAATCGCATGAGGCAGTTTCATTAGAAGTAGCATTAATGCTAGTAATCGAGACATTCCCGGGTTCAAGCTTTGGGTTGACCTCGATTGGAAATAATTTATTCAGAGTATTTCTGCAGTGCTTCTGGTCAGACTTGGATATTTGTAACTCGAAGTCGATTGTTTTCTATCAGAGTTTGCCAATTCATCTGATTTCATTGTCGAAACGGATCCTCGTCAAATCGCAAAAACCATCCAACCCACTATGTCAAATTTATAATTTATAAATTAATATATGTACACACAAGTTTAATATCATGGGTATCACTCATGGGCAACCCGAAATGGCATCATGGGATAATATAATATGTATATAAATGTACATATATATAAAAAATGTAGCGTCACTACTGTATTCCGTTTTATTATAATGAGCATAATATGTACATATACATATTTTATTTTATATACATATATGTATATACCAGGAAGGCCTAACAGATAAACCCCAATTCACTTTCCTAGCCAATTACAAACATCGATATACAATTTTTAGAATAATTTTAATCAAAGCATCATATGTATGTATGTACATAGAAACATCTATGGATACATTTTTGATTAACTTACTTGTATTTAGCTAAATTCCTATCTAATAATGTATATGTACAGTCCCTGACCAGAATATTACGCCACCCCTCTCGAGATGCGTTTGGGTAAATTTGTCACGGTCGTAAATAACTCATTTTGGGAACTTTTGGCCTCATTTTTTTTGTGATCTTATCCTTAAATGCAACTCTATTCACTATAGTGAATAGAGTTGCATTTAAGGATAAGATCACAAAAAAAATGAGGCCAAAAGTTCCCATAATGAGTTATTTACGACCGTGACAAATTTACCCAAACGCATCTCGAGAGGGGTGGCGTAATATTCTGGTCAGGGACTGTATATACATATATAAAAATCAATGTTTGTCTGTCACGTATGCGTTCCTATAACATTCAACCGATTGGTATAGGAACATACAGGAGTTATTGTGTGTATGCCCGCGATGGTTTCTGTAATAAAATCACCCAAAAACGGGAACCGAAACGGGAAAAACGGAAATGAGTGGCATTGCAACGCAAAAATTTCAAATGTTTTCCCGTCACCAACTGCGTTGTTAGAGTAAAATAAACAAACAATTGAATAATTTCAAATGTGTTCGCCGTTTTTCTGCGGTTTTCCGACAAATGGGAACGGGAACGGGAACGCAACGGGAACAGGAATTGCATGCGTCATTGTAGCATTGCAACGCATGCCGGGTTCAGCTAATATATAGTAAATAAGTTTTTTATATTTAATTAAAATTTAAATTAAAAAATCTCAACTAAAAAACTTAAAGATCACACGTAGGAGCTTAATACATTTTTAATGGAGCATGTATATAACATAATTTAATCACAAAAAATCATCGATCGAATTAAGAACGAAGTGTCTAAATCAAGGGCATTTTTTACAGATGTTGCTAATAGAAAATGAACACAATCAATAGATGAATAGAACATAATAAAAACGACATAACCAAAAAAAAAAACATATAATACGACGGGATCATCTCGGGCTTTTTAGACAATACCATAGCTTTGCACGAACATATATACAATTTTTTGTTTTATTATATTCGAGAATGGCCTAGGGTAATATTACGAGTACGTAATAAAAAACGTACGTAATAATAAACAAGCATTACGGCGCGTCGTTTCGGCTGGTCACACTCTATGCTGAAATTATGCGAGGATTATTAGAAAATAATTGCAGACACAATGCGAACAAGTAACACGAGATTACAATAAGAAAGGAAGACCGATGGTGAAGTGAGGTGTGTCGTGAAAATCAGACACAGACTTCAAATGACGGCGTCAAGGGGAAAATCGACTAATTTCAAGCAACCAGCATGAAGAATAGGGTTTTTCACGGCTAATGAAAATTATGGCAAGATCGACAGCTCGGATAATTGGAGATCACTGTTGCAAATACACAATATATATAATTATACGCCATAAAAATGGATGCTCCACATGTAAACCAGTTCGAATTTGATTACTTTTCTATTATAAAAAGCAGAGCTAATAAACCAATTTGTAAAAAGTCTGGACTATAGTATAGTTTAGTGTAATATCACGGAAATCGTACTGATCTGAAACGGAATGCTATTTGCCTCGATGCCCTTGGAAAATTCGTTACATTATTTTTCCGGTCCGTCAAATAAGACTAAAGAAAATTTATATTATTTTAAATTCACCTATTTATGCTTAAGTTAAAAGGAATTGCCTCATCAGTGTCAAAAATGTTAGGAGGGGTCTTGTGACGTGTTATTGACAATTATAGTTCTAAAAATACGCAATACAACACGAATGAATCAATTTTCTAAAGAGCCTAACAAAAATATGACACATAATATAAACCACAAGCAACATTACATACATCAGATCAGGGTCATAACGAAAACTGTTCGATGGAATAAACAAATGTCAAATGAAAAAAATGCGCCGACGAAATATCAAATTTGCAACACAATCGTAAGGGTTTAGCAATAATGCGTTGCTAAATTAAAGCGGCGTGCAGCATTTTATCTTTACGAGAAAACAGTTACAAAACGTCATATTTCGCTAATGTAATATGTATGTATGTCGTGTGTGTTTTTTTCTCATGATAAATGACTATATGTATATTTTTTCATATAAATTAAACATCAGTGTTGTGCTTGTGTTTTTGCAACATGTGGAATGCGCTGATATCAGTAATACCAGTGGCATTTTTAAACCCTCAAACTACTCAAAGTACATGAAGTGTTAAAAATATATAAAATAGACTTTTAAATATCATTTATCTGACAAAAGCCAAAACTCCATATTACAAAAGATTTTTAAATTTATTCAAATATATTTTGGTTGCCGAAATAATTAAGTTTTTATAGTTTTATAAATGACGACCTGTATTTTTTCACATTTCTTTAAATATAAGCTGAATAGATTATTCTGCTATAGCAATATAAAATTTTAATAATATGGTCTGACGGCACATTATTCGATAAAGTTAAATTTTCGTAACATATTTCACAAAAAAAATCTTAATACGCTTTTGGAACATTTATGAAAACAAATTTTCTCACTATTATACAATTTCACATATTAATACTTCATTAGTCAATAGTATAGTTGCGTTAATGCTAACCATCGAGAGGTTCCGGGTTCAATTCAAGTCAGAAGCATGGCTCGGTGGTTGGGATTTTGTCTAGCACGGAGAGGCGCCGGGTTTGATCCCGTGAGTTGACTTCAATTGAAATGAATTTATTCTGAGTATATCTGTAATGCTGCTGGTCAGATTTGGATATTTGTAACTCCAGGTCGATCGTTTCTTATCAGAGTTTGCCAATATTTCTGATTTCATCGTTGAAACGGTTCCTCGATTAAATTGGCTAAAAACCTTCCTATCTACTATGTCAGCACTATTTGAGTATGATTAATGTACAAGTTAGAACTCATAGATGTTTCGTTAATTTCTAGTTTTCGGTGTCTCTTAATTTATCGACCTACATAATAAAAAATGCTGCATTGTTTGTAATTGGCCAGGAAGGCGCATTGGTGTTTACCTGTTAGGCCTTCATGGTATATACATATAAAATTTAAAAAAAGTACTGGCTTTATCTCAATTGAAAATTATTTATTCTGAGTATTGCAGCAGTGCTGCTGGCCAGGCTCGGATATTTGTGGCTCCAAGTCGATCGTTCCCTATCAGACCGTTTCAACAAGAATTATTACTATGGAATTGAAACTTACACGCGAAAAATTTACATACATATACACCCAGTAAAGAAGTTAGATTTGCGAAGGAATTCTCAAGTAGGGGTGAAGAATGGGAAATGGAACGGTAAAGCGCCTTTCCCATTATCTAACTTTGTTTCCGTGGAAAAGTTTCAATCACCAAATTTTCATGATGCGTTCAGCCGCACAAAATTAATTCCCAACACTGTCCATAAATAAGTTTTACTAAATAGCAACAGCAAAAACGTTACGAAAATTAATTTAATTTGTGTTAAAATAATTTTTTCATTAAAATTTGTATTCATCGTAAACATTTTGGATTTTTTTCAAGAATATCTCAGACTCTTTACATTCGGCATTTAAGAGCTCAAAGACAACTAATTGATGCCACTTTTGTATTTTACGTGTTTTTGAACGTCTAACCAAATGTATGCTAGAAAAAACAAAAACTGCGAGATGAATATTTATAAACTTATTTGTTAAATAATAGTTTTTCTTCGCGGATGACATTTCGTCCGTCGCGACCGATTTCAGGTTTTCCTCTCTTTTTTTTTCCCGTTTTTGTTCTTCGTCAATAGATATGTTAATTGCATTGGCAAGGAAAAATAGCTTCGAGTCGCTTAATAACCGTATATATTTATATTTATATCATTGCTAAATGTAAACGATCCACTTGTGCCTTCGAGTGTAAAACGCAATGTTAAATCGATCGAAATCAACCAACCGACCATTAAGTCGCCATTGACATTCGAATACACGTCAATCTTATCGCAACCGCGCAACATTATTGATAAATAAAATATGAAAATAAAAAAAAAGAAACCCACAAATTGATTGGTAATCGGAAACATTCACAGGAACCGCAAGCGGTGAAATAGAAGTTCAGAAAAAGTGGAACTTGCTAAGAAAAAAGTTCTAGCACTACAACATTAATCAGTCTTCTAATCGTCGGCAAGGTTAATTAAAACGAATAACAGAACAGAACGAAAAAAATAAAAATAAAACGTTCTCAATTATCGCGATGAAAACAGAGGCAATGCCTTCAAGAAGCTCCAGTCCAGATAGATCAGGAAGACACTTTCTAATGACGAGCATCGTCAACGATTTGCAACGAGAACATACCTACATACTATCTGCTGTTCTAAATCACTTCTTCTTTATGAAGCGTGCATCTTGTCATTAGATTGATTTATGTGAGACGAGACGGAGAAAATAACGCGGATATAATAATGTAATGTATTTCATTTCGTATACAAGTCACAGTGATTTTAGCAAAACGCGTGACACTTGTTAAAT
This sequence comes from Arctopsyche grandis, assembly GCF_051622035.1. Taxonomy (NCBI): domain Eukaryota; kingdom Metazoa; phylum Arthropoda; class Insecta; order Trichoptera; family Hydropsychidae; genus Arctopsyche; species Arctopsyche grandis. The sequence continues at coordinate 26,289,811 of NC_135357.1, forward strand.
AACCACAATGGGAAGTAGGAAGTGAATTAAACATAAAACCGAACAGAAAAATTACCGGGACTGACGTGGATTTGTCTGATGTATTAAAAAGTAGAACTAATTACTACATATGTAGCTTAGGATAACTTGTTTAATATATGTACATACATATGTACCTATACGTCATTTACACTATTTATCTATGTATTTTCTAATTGATCCCGGGCCGCAAGCGTAAAACTGTCGAAAAAACCATTTTAAGAGCTGGATTTAGATGAAGACTTTAGGCTATTCCACTTGTGAGGTCTCTCCAAGCTTTGGGAAAACAATAATTCTGGACGTTTTTATAGGGAAGGTTAGGTTAGGGACATATTTTAGAATTTTGAAAATACAATATTCTTATTTTTTTACACGTTAAATAATTATCAAAGGAAAGACATGGGCCGCAGGCATACAATTTTTTTGATTACATTTACCGTTCATATTGTTTACATGTTAAGATCTATTTGAATACTTTTTGATTGCGCCGCGGGAAAATTTTTTTTTTGATAGTAATACTGAGCAACAACAAAAATGGCAAAGTTTGAAAACGATCGGAAGAGTGCGGATATTTAACCCAAATTTTGTCAGACGAAAAAGCGAAAGCAAGCTGATATGAGCCTTGTAAAAATCACGTTTTTTACTTAAAGGAGCTGAGACTAATCAGTTTGACTCACTGAATTTGAATATGACTAATATTTTTGTTGGTATCCTCCCATTTATGAAAAATTAACGTTTAAAAAAAACGATCGGATAAGAGATAAGAGATATAAAGAATGACCACTAACACGAAAACCATGTGAACTTAATAAGAGGTAAGTAAAAAAAATACGCAGTTTTTACAGATTTTTGACTTTTGCAGTCTTTAACTCAAAATCTAGTATTGCTGTGCCAAAAGTGATTATTTGAATCAATATTCAGAGGTTTTTTCTATCGATTATGGTATTTTTTGCTTTAAAATACGTACGTATAATTAAATATCTAGCGAATTTTGAAGGTCAAAAATGTTATTTTCTTTTACTCATTCTACCCATTAATATTCGATTCCAATCGAAATTTGAACCCTCAACCTCTACTGGCTTAATGGCTTAACCAGATGATCTGAATTGACCGATTTTTGATTGATATGTGCATGCAAAAATATATTATTAAATATATTAGTTCCATTCAGCAAAACTACATTTGAATATGAAATAATATTGACGTATGTATGTACGTATTTTAATATGCGACACACCTTGCATATCTATATACATATGAGATGTTATATTTGAAAGTGGCGGAAGTTCAATTTTCAGTTCCAAAAAAACTATTTCTGTTTGACTTAATTCACAAACTATCAATTCCTTTAATTAGCTATGTTCAGAATCTCGGAAAATACGCATTTCAGGTATTTTTAAATATTTTCAAACGCTGAACATTATATTTAATGTTATGCGAGATATTTTTCGAAATGAAGACAAGTAAGACAAGGATTATATATCGAATATATCGAAATGAAGACAAGGCTTATACAATAAGAAATAGAGATATACATAGTTATTTAGTTGTAGGTAGAGTAAGAAAAAGAAGACAGCTGGTGGTGTTTTTCACAGGGGTGTGCTCATGTACAATGCCCTACCTGAGTGCGTCAGGTCTTCTAAGACCGTGGATGCATTCTTGCGAGGTGCAAGGATACACCTCTGTGAAGGATTGTGCATATAAATCTATACATACAATTTTAGAGCTAAGTAATTAAAAATGTATTTTTTAAATTTGCTAGATAGCTAAAATTATATAAAGAAATAAGTAGACTTATGCCACTTTCAATTATAACGGCTCATATATACATACATACATACATATGTGTATGGAACTCCCTTTAAAATGTTGATTATAGTCAGCGATAATAATTGAAACGAATAGCTCAACTCAACTATTCGCTGATAAATATTTCAAATAGTTCGAGCGGCGTTAGCGCTGCAATGCGAAAGTCGATAATAAGGAGAACGAACATAATCGCACACGATTGTGCAAAAGAAGTACACGGTCAAAATGGACGTTTTTTCGATGGCGGATTTTGCGAAATTGAATTTCGAATTTGAAAAGTGCAACCGCGCCGTGAGAAAAACCGAACGCAAACGTTCTGGAGCAACGAACGAGCCTGGGAAATCGTTCGGTGAGAAATCACAACCGGTAATCTACCGATAATTACCAGACAGACATCAGTTTTCATTATCGACATTGTCAGAGAGGCTCGACAATAGACCACCCAATGGCGAGAAAAAAACGACAGAGGTAATCGTTTGATAGAACACGTGTAGTTTTGCATAACCCAGCCCAAGAAGTTATCTACATATTATAACCGACGATGACAAGTTTTTTTTTATTCTTTTGTATTATTTTCCGACTGTTAAAAACACTTTCATTCTCTTTCATTAGGCATTTTGATTATCATTTCGTATGAGAAATGTTGCGCAACGAGACACACTCTAATCCAGCGGTCGTCAACGTCTTGTCCGGTCGAGCTTAAGACCGCTTGTCAAAATAGCGTTGATTAATTTACACAGACAGATTCAAATTGGACTAGGCATGTTAAACTGTCAAATGCGTAATCAATCTAGAACAAATATTGAAAATAAGTTGTCTGTGAACGGAAATTATTATGTCATCTTCTACTTATGTACATATGAATACAGTTTTTGAACAGCACTAAGCACATGATGAAACTATACAAGTAGATATGTAATAGTTTCAAAATTACATTACTTAAAAACTTGTATAATAATATAAACAAACGTGAAAGGGATGTGTATTATATATTTCAAGAATATATTTCAAAAATAAATATTACAACTATCAACAGTTCATTCAAGAATGTAGGAGATCGCACAATAACCACGGGCATATGCTCAATTGTACGTGGACGTCTGGGCGAGTGCGCGGGGATGGAATGAAGGGGCAGCGCAGGGGTGGAGTGAGGAGGCGATGCAGCATTAATGAGCGGACAGCAATAAATGACCCATTAAAAAATGGGTAGAGTATTATATGGCGTAGGTATATATGCGAATTGACCGCAAGAATTATGCATACTGAAACCGTTAGCGACAACAGCCTCGGGTGTGGTTCATCAATTCCTTTCCAAAACCACCCGTTGAAATATCAACAAGCATAGCACTTGTATTTTATATTTATAATTTGCTTTAGATTTATAAATAATTTTTTTTTTCCTTTCAAATTTCTTTCTATATTTTGTTTTATTTTTACATATACATATACCAAGGAAGGCCTAACAGGTTAACCCCAATGCACCTTCTTGGCTAATTATAAACATAGATAAATAATTTATAGAAAGTAATTATTACAGAGCACCGTAGAGACATCTATGGATAATTAAATATTGACAAATTTGATAAAGTTGCACTTTTATTGATTAGCAAATTCGAGATGGTGAAAAACTCAAAATTTGCAAGAAATAGGTCAAGGTTGCCAATTTTTTGGAACCATTCCAATGATAATCAGATAAATTAACAAACTCTGATAGGAAACGATCGACCTGTAATCACATATCCACGGTCTGACAAGTAGCACCGGGCAGGGATTGAACCCACGACCACCCGGTTTGAAATCAATACATAATATCTACTAATCTATTTTATAAGGTACTAACTTATTTCATTGGGGCGTGTATTGATAAATAAATGAAGGTTTTTGACGTTTCTTACATTGTAAATACAGATAATACGATTATTGAACTCGAATTTGAAACGAATGACAAGCATCAATGCAACAAAATGTCGCGATAGCAGTGACAGTTACGCAGGACCGCTCAGTGCTGTCAGATTAGAAATCAAACGATAAATCGTACTCATCCTTTATCTCACCATTTGTAGTCCTAATGTATTTCACATTAAAATCCATTGTAATAAATATAATTGATATTGCAGAATAATATTCATTGAAATAATACAATTGGTTAAAGCGAATCAACAAAGCTCAATTTTAGATTTACCATCTATCTACAGATATCAAACCCAATTCCAAAATCACAATAGGAATGATCCACGATGGCATTCAAAATCAACCAAACACCGACCTTAAAACATTTTAAGTATAGAAACAGTTCTCGTCGAAGTTTATACACAAAAATTTCTCAAAGTATAGTCTCTTCTTGACCTTTACTTCCTGATGGCAGTGCCGAGATAAGTCACGAGTTTTTACGCCGAATGACCGAATAATACCGAGATGATTGCCGATAGTCATAGCCAGTCATACGGCAATTGCGAATCGCATTTCCCAATACGTCTGTATAATATAATATAGTATAATATGTACATATATACACACGCCAACCGAAACATTAACAACTACAGCCTTCGCTGGAAAAAAGGTTAAGGATCTCTGAGTGCGTGTATGTACAATAAATGCAGAATGTTTCGCTCCAAGTGAAATTTAATAACAATCAAACATCATATTACATCACGAAACTTTATAGTGGTCATAATAATGATCTCTCGCGACGGGTGGCACACATTTCATTACAAGATAAAATAATATACACACATACAAGTCGTTGCCATGTAATCGAATTTCATTAATTATTATCGACGAACGCGTAATTCAAATCCGGTCGTTATTTAGGGTACTTCCTGTACAAATAATCGAAATTAACATTTATAATATAAAACCGTATGTATGTATGTTTGGTTTTTAAGATTTTATAATCGATAGAAAGCTAAAGAACCTTTACTAAAAATATTCATCATTTAATTCGGACAAATGTGCCGTAGGCCAAATTATCGGTAAGAAAAACTCACGCACCATACAAATAACTACATATAATTATGAAACATGAAAATATATATTTTTTTAATATTTTAAAATTTGTTCATATCTTACAAAGGATATACTGTCATATAAGGTAAAATAATATAGTTATTTTACTATATGTGGTGTTGTACCCGATGATATATCATTGCATGGGTGTTAATATTAGTATATATTTATTTTTTCAAATCTCCATTACTTGTCCATGAAAAAAAAACTTCATATGTATCTTCAAAGCATCATATGTATATACTTTCCGTTTAAACATATGTTCTATTTATTAAAAAAGTAAATGGAAAAGTAAATAAGTAAATGGAAATTGCAATGTTTAGATTGCGCTTCATTGTTCATAAATTGAGCGCCCCTGATCGGTAAGACGTTTAATATAATTTAATGGTTTAATATACATATTTCCGTACGAGTTTTGAAAAACAGGAACATACAAATATTTAGGAAGTTTTCAAAGAAGAAGATTAATGATTGCGAAAATTCTGTATAAGACAGTCGAAGTCAAAGTTTATTTTGTAATTTATTATCTATCTATATTGAATTTTGCACGTGGGTGGAACGATTGTGAGAGAAAACATTTTCCGGAAATTTGCCGAAAATCGCTATTAATTTTCAGGAACAACGTTCGCGTCTTATTTTGTTTTGTTACGTCAAAAGAGACATGTGTCAAAAATAAAAACGTTACAGTACATTAGTTAGTTATCCTTGAATTCGAAATGTCGCTGTGCATAAATAAGTAGCTCATACATATTCATATTTGTCGCATTTAAATATTAAAAAAAACAAAACTGCAATTAAACCTAATGAATAATTAAATTGTTCCGATTTCTTATCTGACACTGTACATACATACATATATGTATATGTATAATCGACGAGGAAGAAATAAAAACAAGTGTAAATAATTCATTGGATAACCAATTTTTAAATTGGAAAAAAATCACAGTGCCTTTCATATCACAGCACATAAAATAATTTCATGGTCCTATGATGAGATCTTTCTAATTCAACCGTATACGGATGTTCTTTCTATCTATTTCCGGTATAAAACGGATTAACCGCCGATCGCAAGTCTTAATGGCGAATACCGCTGAAGCTAGTTATGATCAAAGTACAGAACATGTTCTTGAGCACGATATTATAATAACAGACTGTTTTGAATTTTCACTCAGAAAGTTCTATCCAGCATGCATGTATGCGATTTGGCGAAAGCTTAGATCCTTAGATTAGACTTTTAAAACAACGATCAAATAAAAAACGTGAAATTGGAACACTTTTTTTTAAGATTCGATTAACTATTGGGTCAAAAAGTCACTGATTGGTTTTTGTATGTACATATAATAAGCACATATGTATGTATGTATCTTCATCGGATACCAAATCCATTTTTTCGTGAGATGAGTTTTTTTATAGTATGTAATACATATTTTTGATAAGATATATTATATGAATGTAAATACATACAAACATACATACTTTTGTATGCGAAATATGTGGTTTTATCGCCTCTTTATTATTGCCACGAGTTTCTTCACTTCTACATACATACATACATATCTACCCATTCAAGAGCTTTGATATTGGATACTAAATTTCTTCCGAATTATTATTAAAAAAATGTTTCAACTTTATTGTGCATGTATGTACACAATTTTTAAATGAACTCAACAGACACGATGAAAGTGGTGTATCTACCATGGGAGATCGTCATATATAATTATTAATGAAATTTTGAAATATGCCAATAGCATTGATCATCACTGTATGCTACATTATACATTTTATTTTATTTCAATCGAACATGTGCAATCGCCTTTACAGATCGCTCCAAAGCGACGAGTGTACCAATACAGATAATACAAGCATTTTTATACAATGCGAATTCATACAAACATCATCCACAGTGACATCTATGGAGATATTTTTGCAGTATTTTATTATATAAATCGGCGAACCTCAAGATACTGAATGACTTCAGATTTGCAAGAGGAATTGGAAAGAATATGCCAATTAACAGGAACCGTTTCAATGAAAATCAGAAAAATTGGCAAACTGAAAAGAAACGATCGTCCTGGAGTCACATACCAAGGTCTGGCCCTGGCACTTCGAAAGCATAATATGCTAACCACTAACTAGTCCACGCTGCTGGTTAAATTTCAAATATTAAGTATAATAAAATATATAATAACATAAATAAAAACGGTCGAGATGTATGTGGTTATGTGGCGAGTGCATCGACAAGTATGGAAATTTCTATTCCGATTCCGGTTCCGGTTCTAGTTTCGGTTTCGGGTCAGATCCCTGTTTCAGTTCCCGTTTCCCATTTCCTATTTCAGTCCCCAGTTCTGATTCAGATCCCGGTTCCGACTTCAGTTACGATTACGATTACGACGACAATTGTTGTTGTTTGTTACTATTATTACACACATAACTTTATTTTAATGAAACTAACCGTTGAAATATCAACTGGTACCACATTAGTCTGTTAATAATATTGAAATTAATTCCAGACAATATTTTAGATAACAAAAATTATTATAAAATATTGGATTCAAAAGAAAAAATGACGACATACATAGATAAGTTGATATGAAATAAAAACCCGTATGCAAATGCATATGCTGCATAATAGCCTTTTGGGTCAAAGGTTACCCGCCACCGATTTTAACAATCCGGATTATAAATTGAATAATTAAATTATAGAAATATTTTTCAGCGTGTAAAAAAAATGCATGCAAAATTCAACAACCGATGTTGTAATAATATTCTGGGTGTTTAAGCATGCTCTATTTCCATTCGAACTGGTCTAAGCTCTTTGAATGATTAAAACAATATGTTCAAAGGGAAATTTCGAAAAAATATATATGGAGATTCGAATAGATGAAGGGTGATTTTTTAGGGGAGGGTTGATAGGGGGAGATCTACAGTGTGTACCTAAGCTACCATCCTCGATAATCGCGCACGCGAATAACGAGGGTTAAAAGACCCGTTTTCCGCGTTATTTTCGCTCGATTTCTACGCTAGAGCGACAAATGCGGCAATTTTTCTTTATTCAGCGTGAAATTTCACTTCGCTCTCAGAACGTGACGAATCGAAACGCTGTCTAACTCGTTTACAACGAGATCGGAGGACTCAATTGCACAGTGCATTATTGCATCCGAAACGGTTGCATTCACCGACGATAGGTAGCCGAGGAAAATTTCAGTCTGAAATTGCACGAAACGTACATACATATGTATGTGCATAAGTAGACGAACTCAATAGAAGATTGATTTACGATTGGTTTTCATCAAGCAGATTGTACAATGCTATATTTATGCACGAATATTGCATAACGAAATTTGTTGTAAACTAGTTGTGACTCACTGGGTCACCAGGCAAGATCATGCAAAACGTGTTTTAAGAAGCCTGAAGGCTCTTCAATATGCGGAAAATAGTGTCACCACTGACAGTCGCCATCACAAAAGCATACTAATTCAAATCGACAGCAAGTTTCATATATTCAGAAAACGAATTCTTGTGCCATCTTCTAAAAATTTCAAACACGGATCTTTGCAGTGCACGTAAACTTTGACTTTGAGTTGAGTAATGAAAGTGGAATGATTCATACGTCCAACTGAAGGAATGGAAACAGAAAAAGCTGAAGGGACGTGACAAGTTGCTAATAAATGGGCTTGAGAAACGAAGCTGTTTATCTTCTAACTATAAACTTCACATCCTTGACTTGACAGCGTCAAAAATAAAGTAAAAATTATATACATTTGATCAGACTATGTAATTTAATACCTATTTTATTTGAGTTAAGGAGATTATTGATATATTGAAAACAAGTTGTGCTGTTTAAAAAGTGATTTTAAAGAAAGATTATTATAATCAGAGCTAACAGACTGAATATATAACACTGTGGATCTAATGGACAGAAATAGCGAATAATGACCAAAGATCGGCGTTCGATGGATGCTTTTCGTACAAAAATTGGTTCACTATTGTCATTCTTTTAGAAAAACCATGCTTTTTTGCTCTCTTGCTTTGAACACTGATGGAGTGGTATATTGTTATTTGAAAAGCGTCCATCGACTGCCTAATACTAGTGATGACTAGACTTCGGCGGATGAGCGTGCTAAAATGGGTTCCAAAAGGTTAATAATAGGAACCCATTTAGAACCGTCCCGTGCTTATCTTTAGTGATGACTAGAGCCCGGAATCTGAAGGGGCTGTTTATTGTTCAAAGATTGTAAATGCATTGTTAAAGGTTTGCCGAACCTTTTTTACAAAGGATTTACAACAATTGAACAACAGGCGGCACGTTTCCGGCCCCTTCAGATTCCGACCTCTAGTGATGACTAAGGGACGGCGGCCAGGTTGTTTGACGTCTCAAAAATATGGTTCACTATTATAAATTTCTATTGACAGCCATTTTTTTGCTCTCCTGCTTTCTCGGACAATGGAGAGGTCTATTGTTATTTTATGGCGTCAACACGACTGCCTATCTCTAGTGATGACTATAAATCACAGAAAAATAAAATAATTTAAAATTAAAAATATCGAATGCTGCAACTTTTGGGAGAAGAAGATTTTTGTAGCTAACGAATCTTTGTTATTGGTTCAGATCAGTGGCGTGCCGGGAAAATCCTCTTGATTTTGTCGCACAGCCTCAGACTATGAGACAAAAACAGAGATACATATTTTCACAGCACGCCACTGGTTCAAATATTCTATTTATTAACCATTTCAAACAAAAATCAAGTGTGAAGACTTCTTCAATAAAATAAAATAAAATAGATGATTTATTGCCGATTCGAATCTGTTACGCAGCCAAACCATGCCATATATAATAATATTTATACAACAATCATACATGATATTAATGATATCGAACACGCTACTATTTGTGATGCAGATAATTGATCATAAACATTGTTTAAATAAAAAAGGTTGAACATATGTACATACATAGGTACTTCACTTTCATTTTACGCATTGTGGGAATAAAAAGCTGCACGATTTGAAAAATAAAAACATTATTATCTCTGGTCGAAACACAAAAGGAGTTTTCCACTATAAAAAAACGGATTGAGATTCAGATAAAACTCAGATTAAAAATAGTAATATCCCGGAAGGAGGAGATACCACGCACGATTCCAAAAAACGCGCGGAAAATAAACTGAGCGATTTGTAAATTTTATAACTAGACTTTCGGACGTTACCTGTGCGATATCAGGTATCGGAAATTGATCACGAAGCAAACTCTGCACCGTGGGCGAGGTCCTAGAGACCAGTAGAACAATGAAAGTGAATGTCCTGACTGCTTTGTCCGTGAGAACATGGATATATACCAACTGCTTCAGTATACACACATAATATCGAAGAGAACCTGATCGAATTCGACTTAACTCCTACCGTTCAAAAACAATTTAAAAAAAAAAGAATAAAAACGAGTTTTATGCAACCTCTAACCCGCGAACGAAAACAATTTTGGTTTCGTAACACGTTAATTTCTCTCATTATCATATCGAGTTAGACGCCTGACGTTTGCCCCCTCGATTGTGAGCATCGTTTCGATGATCGCGATCTTCCATCAGAAGCGCCAGATAATTAAGATGGTCGTTTTAACAATGGCGAAATTCGAACCAACCGCCTAATACTTAATTGTTGCAATAAGAGTGGTTAGTAATTCAATACATCGGAATATGTACAACGGTTTCGAAGCAACAATGGCATTATAAGAGATCAGCTCAAATAGCAAAGTTCAAATCCATCTATCTACTTAGCCGTTGAGCCCCATAGCGTTGCACTTTCATTGTTGCCGAACCCTAATGGCACATTTACAACATGAAAACTAAATAACTACATACATATGTATGTATGTACACATAAACTTATTAAAATATCCGGGTAATTGACCTACGGATTTTTATTTAACTTCTCAAGCTTCATATTTGATTTCCATATTCAGAGTAATAAAATGATCATCCCCTCCCCATATGAAATTTACTTATAATATAAAATGTTTTAAAATGAAGATTCATTAAATACGAAAATCCGTTCCATATTATGTGTGTACTTTTATACTTATCAATAATCTCAAAATTTTTGCAAGAAGGACGGAAGTATGCAATTTGGCTGTTTTCGATGTAATATTTGCAAGACTTTGCGATGATAATGACGATGTAATGTCGATCTTCCTGGTTGAATTTAGCGAAGCAGCAGCAATATTGAGGAGCACTGCAATCACCTTTTTTAGTTTTGCTCGATGAATTGGGAAGAGGAGCATCTACATACATATGACGGAGCTGCTATAGCGGCTTTCGCAGTGGAAGAGTTGAGTGGCAGAGGTTGTCACATTCAACTCATGTTTTATGTATAATCATTATGTGTAATGATGTTATTCGGTACGTATGCACAAAAGTTTGATCATAGCTGTCGACTTAGGCAACCTGAAGTGGAACATATTGTCGGGATTAATATATAATGGATAAATAAATAGATAAATAAATATGTAGAAACTTTTTTTAGTGTCAATTTTTTGAAAAAAATATTGTAAAACTGTATGTATATTTTAATAAATAAATAAATACCCATAAGCACATATCTCCTCCGCAGTTGACAGACCATTGGCCGAACGGACATTTGTTCGAATGAAATTTTCAATTCTTTAAACTTATCAAATTTTAATGACATTGAAGTGATTTCTGAATAATTTTGAGTAATTTCGATACACAAAAGGCCAAATGTCCGCGTTTGTCCATTCGGCAAATGTCCGTTGACCCCAAGTATCCATTCGGCCAAAATCCGCTCACAGGATATACATACATGCATGATATCTATTTATTGATTCAAGTATTCCTTATATACTCGTTCTTAATTTAATTAATTAAGAATTAATAATTAAATTTAATAACTTGATTTATATCCTCTTGTAGTCGCATCGTGAAGGTACATATATTATAAATGTAGTTTTAGGCAGTGGTATTGGAATTTTTGGGCTTAAATCCAAGAACATTCCAATACGCAGGAGAAAAATCTTTAAAAATTTAAGCTCATTTAAACTCAAATTAATATGATTCATATTGATCAGCTAGGATGTTCTAGCATATGTATTTAGAAGCTTGCCAAAGATATGAAGAGGTTCATAAAAAAGTTGATCGATCAATCGAGAAATCTACATGTAGTGTTTGCCTACTGTCAAGTTAACTGATGTGAGGTATAATTATACCTATACATACAGGCATTGCATATAATACATAAAAATATCCAAACAAATTAGTTTAAAAAATGTTTTCCAAACTTTTATTGATTTGTTCCAATGATATTTGTTCCAACGATACACCGGTCAAATTTCATAAGCATCAGCCATAACATAACAAAGACACAATGCGCATAACCGAATGCGAAAAATTGAATAATACATTACTGTGAGTATAAATTTGAATACGCATCATCATAATACGCGGTAAAATCATGTGGGAAAGTTGCGTCGAGCGAAAACGCAACTTTTAGCCGACATTCCTCCTCCACCTCCGACTATGATGATGATGATGCCGTGCTTCTGTTTATCTCCTACTACGTAGTTTTACGGTGAAATTGGACGGCAATCGTGAGAGATACATATTATTATAACACGAAGAAAACGGACCGGTTGCGATGTAGGCGTATTTAAACGCATTTTGAACTTATGTACGTTCGATACGGTTGTGACCTTACGCAAGGTAACCGAACCTCGTCGACTGATTGAAGGTTAACGAATTCACCTGATTACCGGATATGTATGCACGTAGCCAAATGAATATCTACCCATGTGTAGAGTGACTTGTGGATTATGTCACGAGACCAAGTAGCCAATGTATGTATGTAGAAGTCCGATCACGATGCAAGCTTCCTCAATCGAATATGAGAGAGTGCGTATTTCACATCAGTTCGATTGGTATTTCGAAATTAAAACGTAGAAAGTTGAAACTGTCAACATTATTTTACTGTCTATTGTTGAATGTGACTAATTTCACTTATGTACAATATGTATTATACATATGCACTGTACGAGTGGGTTTTAGTAGTCAAAAATTTATCCGAGCGTCGTCATTAAGCTGTATCTACATACAATGTATGTATGTTACAGTTGAAGTGTATCTTCCAGTTGTAATATATTTTGACTACTTAGAATATACATATTTCAACTGGGTGACCGCGAAAAAGTCGAAAATATTCGTTTACCATACATATGAAAAACGGTTAGTATATGTGCCCATAATTATGAAAGTGGTCTAGGTCAAGAATTTTTTTTTTTAATCAATTAAATATTACAATATAACCGATATTGAACGATAAAATCGACTTTAAAAAAAATAAATTTTTTCTTGACTTAGACCACTTTCATAATTATGGGCACATATATGTATATCAGTGGCGTGCGGTAAGACTCTCTCCCCCCCCCCGTCGTACATCCTCGCTTAATTTGCGCGAGCAGGATACAACAGGAACAAGAGGAACAGCCTTTTTCTCCCGTATCCTGCGCGCGCACATTAAACAAGTCTGTATGACAAAAAGAGAGATAATTTCACCGCATGCCACTGATATATATTATATATACATACATAGTACCGTTTACCATGCACCCTTTTTTTTGAACTTTCAACTTAAGATCTTTCGATTTTCGATCTTTGCCTTCCGATATTTGCTTTTTCGACTTTTTCACTTTCGGTGCCGTGAGGTAGACCCATTTCAACTAATCTGGTATCAACTACCGTTATAGTTGAAGTAGATTTTCAGTTGTAATTTATAGTTGGAATATATTCCGTCTAATCCATGCAAGTTCATTCATATGGCGAATTACATTCCAAATGGCCAAAATATATTACAACTGAAAATACAGTTCAATTATAAGTTGGTACCAGGAAAGAAGGAGAGGTTGGTTTTCGTGAAAGCGTTAGTCGACTAGTAAATTGAGTTGGAAAGTCACATTTTTGTTTTCTTAGAGCTATCGTAATACGATACTCATTACCTATATTCGTAATACCTAGCAAATATTAATGAACTATTAAATTTAAAACATTCGTAAAAACATCAGAACTGTCAAAACTCATGTGTTATATTACAACTGGCGCACATTATTGAAAGTGTATTTGCGTTTTTAGAGGTAAGATTTACTAGTTGAATTGTATTCGAATGTGAATGACCAAAAACGCCAGTTGGAATGTATTACAACTGAAACATCTACACTTCTGATTTTTCTTGTTAGTGTTTATCGTATTTTCTTATTTTAATGTTAGTACATACTCGTATGTTACAGTCCAATTGTACATTCGTTCGTTTATGTACATACTAATTTGTTCATACGCGACCGATCTGGCCAGTTGTGCATATTGTACACAAAAGAACAAACTGACCAAACGAACTAGTTTGTTGATGCAAAAAATATTAGGCATAAATTTAAGTGTTTTCGATCGTTTGTCCCATTCTGAATTTTTTCTTCCACATATGTGTACCCTGGGTTGCAATAAAATAAAAATCAGCGGAAAGGGGAACTATCGCAATATATGTATGTACAATGCGGTTTCCATTGGATTTTCCATTTTTTAGCGACACCTGGTGGAAGTTTTGACTGTTAGCGCTTATAAAACCTATAGTTAATGAACGAACCGGAGTAAGCAGCATAATGCTAATAGATTGAAAAATAATTCATTCGGTAGTGCTGGTCAGACTAGGATATTTGTGATTCCAAGTCGATCATTTTCTATCAAGACTTTATCCGAGAGCTACAAGAGTTTACAAGAGCTTATCAATTTATCTGATTCCATTGTTGGGACTTTTCCTTTATCAAAATTGACAAAACCATCCTACCCACTTTGTCATCACTATTGGAATATGCTTTCAAATTTATATACGTACAAGTATAATACCATAGGTGTCGCTCAGGGGCAACTCGTAATGGCATCGTGGGAAAATATAACTTTAAAAGAAGAAAACTTGGACTGTAATAGGAAAAAAAAAACTCAAAAACCTCTTTAAAATTCTTGTACATATACATATATGTACACTTAGAAGATTATATTTCAATAAGATGCATTGGGGATCCCCAGTCAGAAAATGATCTTAATTATATAATGTGTCCGAAGTGAATTCTTCAATTATTTATAAGAAGTGCTGACAAGAGAACACTATCATTGAGTTAGTGACGTGAATATGTATTTATTTCAACGAGGTATACTGATATTAACAACTGAAGATTTAATGACTAGAGGTGGGACCTGAAGCGTGCTTTTTCCAGGAAACAGGGCAAACTTGGTCCAAAAAAAAAAAAAGCAAAAGTTGGTCCGCTCTTTACTAATGACTTCTTCTGCTTAAAAAATACGATTAGGAAGAAATGAACTACATTTTACTGCATTGGCCGGTTAAGATTTTCGGACCGATGGGATAAATTTAGATCTAGAGCTTATTGCCAAGTTAAATGAAATGGGGTATATATACTTACATACATAGATCGGTCATTTTTCTTTATAATATACAGCTTTACGTATTATTACGTATTTGGATGATTCAACTAATTTTTACTATATTTTATACACATACATAAGTTATGCGTTTTATTAAAAAAATCTCCTCTTTATTTATATTAATAAAAATTTAAATAGCTTTTGAATATTATACATATGTACATACATACATATACATATAGGAAGAGTTCCAAACGTGTATATATAATATGTAAATCAAATCTTGTACAGGTTGCATAGAAAACCAGTCACGGGCCTTGAGCCACAAGTATAAACAAAAAGCAATGCAAATAAGCGACAAAAATCTACAAAACGTTCGAATCGATGCAACTTCAGTGATTTCTAAGAACGCAATCACAACAATTAAAATATGTATGTCCGTCGAATCATTAAAATGAATAGAAAGCATTTTAAGCACGATTATCATATTTGTTATACAATGCACGCGCGATTGTTATCAAAGCAGATATGTATGCATGTAATTACTCAAGTAGATTAAGTCCATATATGGAAATGAAAAACACACATGGCTACGCTTGAAGTTTTATTTAATAAAACAGTATTTTTATAAACAAATATAACATACGTATATGTACATATGTAAAATACATTTCATTTTAACATTATTTACTAGGAAAACATGTGTAATTTCGAATGTAACAATTTTCAACTTTACATATATGGTAGGAAAGGGCTTTCAAGCGTGAATGCGAGGAGAAAATAACGAAAAAGAAACCCTATTGTTTATTTTGATTTATTAAGGTCGTATGATGGGTGCACTCGGGTCACGACAATTGTCATTCTCAGATCACGCTTTTAGCGGTTACCCAGCACAAACGAAACGGAGAAAGTTAACTTTAGAGCGTTGGGTATGTTGTTGGACTTACACTTATGAATTTACTTTGAAAATCATCGAATCAATCCCACCACGTACATATATTTATATTATAATGACGGTGTATCTGCATCATAATCGTACAAGCACGTTATCAAAAATTAGAACCGGTGAAAATGGACAAAAGGGGTGTGTATTCAGACACGCGTGCAAAAAAAAAAGATACATCGAGATAATAACAAGCTCGGCAATTTTAACAGTACGTGATGTAATTTACTTGCACATGATTTTTTCCATATATAGAAAGTATCGGGGTGAAAAAAAAGTTATTACTATTTACAAAAGGATTCGATCGAATACTAAGCGGAATTTATTGCACGTTTGATTGCAGTACGTTTCTCGATTTTAAATTTGGAGAAAGTCGACTGTTAGTTACAGTATTAATATATTTTCGATGGGACATTTTTCCGCGTGATCCACAAGAAGTAGATGGTAACCTTTTCGCTGTTAAAATTTGCATATTCTCGTCTTATTATTTGACCTATGATAACTTTCCATTCCTTTGAGTCTCTCTACATACATATGTAGGTGCGAATAAAAATAAAAAATAAAAGTTTTAAATATCTCAGTGTGTATAATATAAATACGAGAATGTAACTATTGCGTAATTTTCACTTTTATACCACATAGAAGAAAGTAGCACGTGGCCAACAGATCCAACAATCCAGTAGTAAATTTTAACTGTTACCATATTATTTGAGAATCGTTTTATTCTCACAGTTCAGTGTGTGTTTGTTTGCATGTAATAATGCATTCAAAATGCACATTCGCTTTTTTAAGTGGAAAGCGAAAGGCACAATGATTATTGCACCGAGCAACAAGCTCACACGACGATATTTAAATTGATCCAATTAAGCAATAAAATAAATCTATTATATGAAACTAAAAGAGAGCATCAGCATATCAAATCGAAAACTCTTCGCTATAGATTATTGAAAATTTGGAAAGCGTAAAGCAGTAAAAGTGATTTCTTCTTCAAAATAATTGAAAAATTGATTGATCCACTTACGGCGATTACTATTATATTTCAACGGTGAAATATTGCAACACTTAAAATCTAATGACCAAATTTACTCTGTCCATAACAAGTCATCGTGTTAAAAGTTCAACGGAATGAGCGATACGAGAGATCGTATAGCCTCGTTAAGTGTGATATTTACAGTGATTACAATTGTAATCGGCATTATATATCTTGTCCTATATTTCATTTCGATGTACGACGTTAATTATGACTTCGCATATTACGGTCATAGATGGATATACATAATATGTACAAGAGAAGAAAAAAATAGAGAATAATAACAAACGAGATTAAAGTTGTTAAGAAGAATTAAAATTGAATCATAAGTATGTTATATGTATGTATGTACATAGAAACATACATAGACATTAAGTACCTACATACGTACATTTGCAGAGCAAAAAAAACTAAAAGTGCATACATACATGCATTTACTTGTCCTCGTTCAATTATACAATATATGTACATATACATATATACTACTATAACCTCAATGAAGTTGCGATAATTTTACATTATACAACAAAGTATTCTATGTACAACTTCTAAACATGAAACCGTAACAATCTCCCCTATATGCGAAAATTCTTAATGGTTTTTCTTAAAATAATTATGTTATTTTATCAATTTATGTAATTTAATAAACTATTAATTTTCCAAACAAAATAAAACATGTAAATTGACATACTGAAAATTGCATATGTATTGCAAAATATTCAACAACGGTAAAACACTACACTTTCAGCGCAATCGAATGAGATTATTACATGAACTGTAAAAATAGACTTTTGGACACACACAATTGGGAAAACCCAGAGGGGTAGAAAAGTAGAATCGATTTTTCCGGCTTTTCTCTTTTGACGTGATTCATGGGTGTAATAAACACGTACGCAAATTAAAAATAAAATGCTATTAGCAAATTTTGGAGAAAGAGAGTTTTTCTTTTGCAAACTGTATTCGTTCGGCTAATTTATTACTATAATTAGTATAAATCGTTCAAATAATATTCAGTAGACGTTTACGAACAAATACAGTATCATCAATTTAGCAATATCAGCCCGTCAGTTAAAAGTGAGAATTTTCTTCTGAAAAACTCCGAAAAGACAGTAGCTTAAATACACAAAAGTTAACCAAATTCATTTGAAGGGAGTGTGAATTGTATGTATTAAAATAAATTATATAAGCGTATATGTAAGTTTGGGGTCTACGTGACGAGACAGAATGTTAAATTACAGAAAACGCAAATATCGGAAGGCAAAGATCGAAAATCGAAAGATCAAAAAAAAATGGTGCATGGTAAACGGTACATACTCACGTACATACTCACTTGATTTACGCGAGCAGGATACAACAGGAACAAGAGGAACAGGCTTTTCCTCCCGTATTAATGTGCGCGCGCAGAATACGGGAGGAAAAGCATGTTCCTCTTGTTCATGTTGTATCCTGCTCGCGCAAATCAAGTGAGTATGTACCGTTTACCATGCACCATATTTTTTTGATCTTTCGACTTAAGATCTTTCGATTTTCGATCTTTGCCTTCCGATATTTGCGTTTTCTGTAATTTAACATCCTGTCTCGTCACGGAGACCCGCAGAACTCATATGTTTGGGAAATCTCACGTGTATACGTACCCATATGCAACCGACAAGTTTCTCCTACATTTATTCCAATATTATCGATCACTGTTAAGCAAGGATAAATACAAGGATAAAATATGACCGAAAAAACTCCAAGGGGTGATATGTACCGTTTACCATGCACCCTTTTTTATCTTTCGATTTTCGATCTTTGCCTTCGTTTCCATTCGTTTCTGATCGGTTGCCGTTAAATAATATTTCTTTTCGATTCAAATAAATTCAATAAAAAAACAAATGAATGCTTACTTATTAGATTATCCACGTTTAAGCGGTTTATATTACAAATACCGAACGAAGCCGGGTAAAATCACTAGTTTATAGTAATTGTTAATAGCTTTTTGAGCTTTTTTTTCCCATTATACATACCTCAAACACTAACAATAAAATAACATTATGTTAAAAATACTAACAAGAAAAACAATGTGTAAAATGAACAATAATCACTTAAAAAACATAAGATAAGTACATACATACATTTATTGTTGAAATAATAAATGAACAATAAAAAGCTTTTAAAAATCGAAATTAAAGTTGATTCGTGGAAAAAAAATTACCCTTTATATATATATCATTTATAAATCAATATATAAATAAAGTCCTTTTACAGTGACGGTTTTAGGGGGGGGCTCGGTCGGGCGGCGCCCGAGGGCGCCAAATAAGTTAGGGCGCCGCTCGATGCGTCAAAGGCGCTTTAAATTTTAGATTAGAGCGCCAAAGGCGAAATTTTTATCTAAGGGTGTTTAGAAAAAATTGCCCGAGGGCGCCATTGGGTGTAAGGCCGGCGCTGTCCTTTTACAAACAAATACATATTAGTCAATTTATAAGGGGCGATTTCATCGATGTGATGATATTGTACAAAAGGAATAAGAATAAGCCGCTTACAAACAATTTGAAATGAGAAAGAGTAAGATGGGTTATGGACGTATTCGAGGGTGCGTGGATTGGGCGAGTGGGTGAGTGGGTGTGGGGTGTGGGGTGTGGGGTGAGGGGTGTGGGGTGACTGACCTCGTGTGCGCGGGGGTGCGGGTGGCGGCATTGGGTGTCCGTGGGAGTCCCCGAGCCGTGCGTGGAGTGAGAGTGAGAGCGAGCGTCGGCCCCCGAGCGCGAGGCGAGCCCCATCCAGAGCCCCATCCAGAGCCCTATCCAGAGCCAGCTCCAGACAGAGGCGTGTCGCGATCGCATCTTGTTTACCCGAACGAGTCACCTGTCAAAGAGAGACCGACGAGCGCACGCACGTCATCTCCGAGCATGCCGCACAGACACACTGTCACTGATTTTCGTTTTGACTTGCGCTGCCCACCTCGAAAGCCAGACGCACTCTCTCTCTCTCTCTAACTCGCCACTGTATTAACGTCTCTTTTCCGCGTATTTACTAGTGGCATCTGTTGCCCATCTGCTCTACTATTATTTCAAACATTTGTTTGGTTTCTGGAAAATTTAATTTTCATATGTTTTTTATTATTACTAAATTATGTACAAAATACATCTTCTATCTATTTTAATAGCTACTGATCTACTGATCATTTCCTATTTTACAATTTTATTTTATTTTTGTTAGTAATTATAGTATTATATTATTCTATTGTTAATGTACAGCATAATAGGAAAAATAGATTAAAAACCTATTTACAATTCGTGGAAATTTTAATTGATTTTTTTGATTTTTAAATGCTTTTTATTATTACGAAATTATGTTCACAATACATCTTATATCTATTTTAATAGCTACTGATCTACTGATCATTTTCTATTTTACAATTTTAATTTAATTTGGTTAGTAATCACAGTATTAAATTATTCTAATGTTAATCTAAAGCATAATAGGAAAAAGAGCTCAAAAACCTATTTACAATCCTTATAAATGTTCATAATACATAATATTAATTAAAGACTCTCTAAAGTCGATGACCTAAAGCAGATTGTGTTTAGGTAATCTGTGTTTATACCTGAAGGGTATAGACATTTTGTTGTAATCACCGAGACTCTTCACAAGTGTGTTAGTATGGTTATTAGTGATTCTGTCATAGAATCTACTGGTTAGTTTGTTAGTAATGTCTGTAACAAACGGAATATTATACATGGCATGCAGTTTTTTCAGGTTAGTATATATGGGTGTATTATAAATTATTTTAAGGGATTTATTTTGTATTACTTGAAGCTTGGAAAGGTTAGTATTCGAGGCGTTATTCCATACAGGTTTTTTGATTTGATTTTTAAATGCTTTTTATTATTACGAAATTATGTTCACAATACATCTTATATCTATTTTAATAGCTACTGATCTACTGATCATTTTCTATTTTACAATTTTAATTTAATTTGGTTAGTAATCACAGTATTATATTATTCTAATGTTAATCTAATTCCATACAGGTGAAGCATAGGTTAATAATGGTAATATGAGCGCGCGATACAATTTTATTTTATTTAGCGTTGATAAAGAACTATGGCGATTAAATATTGGATATATTGAGGATATACCCCGCATCGCCTTGCATTTCGCTGCCGTGGAAATTTTAATGAATAAATTAGACCAATACAAAAAGTTGTATTGTATTCGATGTTTCTGTATAAATAAACGTATTTTGAAATACACGCTCTACTTGGGGCTATATTTTTCAAGATACGTTAATTTAATTATTTTTAATCGGTTTGTACCTTATCTATGTCCTTTTATGTGGATTTTTGTGGTATCGATAAAAATAAAATTATACGAAAGTAGCATGTACGAAGATCCTTATATTTTATCTTCAATTTTTTTTTATTCATATTCAAATATGTTTATGTTTAATGTTGCCATTTGAGATATTTATAATTGAGATAATCTCAATATTTCTAAAAGCTGATTATTTGGGGGGGTCGTTCATTAAAGGAGACATTTTAATAGAGACATCATAAAGCCAACAAACTTATTATTAGCTTTTTATTTTTTCTTAAGAATAAAATATAATTTAAAGCTTACAATACCACAATGTTAGAAAGTGTTGGGGGCTAAAATACACAAAACCACCCGTGAGTATTTTAAATTAAATATTGTATTGTAGATGTTTACTTGGTGAATATAATATTTTTATTTTAAATGAAAAGCTTTGCACCGTACGTATCAAAACAATTTTTTTTATTAATTTTCATAGATGTCGTTTTGTACTGAAGAAATAAAAATATATTATTAGAGAAGTGTTTGTCACATTTTTAAAAAATGGTGCTAAAATTTTAAACGGATACTAATTATTGCAATAATTGTAACATGCATGAATATGAGATAAAATAAATTATTTTTTATTTTTTTTAACATAAACAATTAAGGAAACTTATTTTTAAATACAAATTATTTTTTAGTAAATATAATTGATTCGATTGTTTTTTTTTTCAAATTTATGCCTAATAAAAATGGATATTGAAATTATTAACATTTTTACAGATACAAAACGCTAAAAAGAAAAATATTCTTGTCTATATAACTACTTATGTACATATGATAAAATTTATTATACATATATACATGTGTATATATGTACACAGATAAATTATTATTACATTTCTCTGTATATACATACATTTGCATTGTGCATTAGGGGAGATTTTATTGTTGCGTTTTTCATTAAATATATTGCTTTCAAACGTATGTAGATATGTAGGTATTATTTGATGCATTGTTTATTTGGATTAAGTTGTAGGTAAGAACAATCATGTCTTAAACTAAGCAAATTGACGATACACACTCACAATACGATTATTATCTTATCGCTTCGTTAGATTAATACCAGTTGATAAAATATCGTTGCGCGGTTTCAACGCGTAATGTTACTTGATAATAATTATTATACTATCCAGTATCAACCGAAAGTTTCATTTAGCAACATGTCAAGAATGGTATAATGCTTTAATTAAATATTATTTCAAATAACTACATATTATATATGTTTTTTTTGTCGCATTTTTCAGTTGTGTGTACTATTCATTGCGATAATTATCGAAGTTTCGCCGATAGTATGTGCAGGTTTTGAAAATTGTGAATTCAGATTGAACCAAACGTCGATCTCCGATGACTCTGTTTTACCCACATCTTGTCAGACACTTTCAGAAACGGATAAGAGGATTTGGGAAGATGAAAATGATATGCTCGATAAATATTTCCAGACATTAGATATAGCGCAAACGAAATTATCAAAATTATCTTCAATCGATTGAAATCTGGCAAACGACTGTAGCGATCTTTCAAGTTTTCTTTCGGCCAGAAATGATACAGAAATTGAAAATGATGCAAAATTCTATTTGTTATACGAAGTCCATTCTCGCTTTAATGCTATTGACAATGTGAATAAATGTAATGTACTTACTAGCGTTGCCGAACATTGCAATTGTATGAATGAATTCAGAATGGAAATGATAAATTGGTTGACTTCGTGTTTAAATTTGTAAGATATAATGTAAAATAAAAAAAACATATAAAATTATATCTATGTATATATATATTATCTTTGATTTTTAATTAATAACTTTAAATTTTAATTGAATCCAAAGTTTTTAGTAATGCATATCATATGTCACAGTGGAATTATTCACTCCGGTTCGTTCATGAACATGTTAGTATTTTCATTCATAAATTACGGTTTTAGATTACCTATAAGTGCTAACAGTCAACAGCTGTCTTCAAATAGGTTCACCAGGTGTCGCATAAAACTTTGATCTGTCAAAACCTTTGAGATGTCAAAACGCCAAGAATTTCCTATGGAAATCACCATGCTATAATTCCCGTTTCCGCTAAATTTTAAAATATTGCAACTCAGAGTAAGCACACATTCATAAAGGATAAACGATTTAAAATACTTAAAATTATGCTTAATAATTTGTACATGAACAAATTACATAGTTCGTTTGTCAATTTGTCCTTTTGTGTACAACACAACTGGTCAAATCGGTTCGTGTATGAACTGACTAGTATGTTCATGAACGAACGAAATGTACACTTGTACTGTGGCATATACATATTTGTATATGTGCATCCATGTCAAAATTAAATTTTATATCTACGTGTTATCGAAGAAATTACTCTAATTTAAAGTGTTAGCTTGTTTACATACACACATACATGTGCATATACATACATACGTATTATTGAAGTTTTAAAATAAAATGTGTATTTGTAATTGTTTCAAAATTATTTATTAGTTTTAAAAAGAACAGAAAATACGCCAATTGTGATAAGAAAAGTGATATTAGGATATATACTTTTATATTTATATAAAACAAAAACAAAATTTGTATGTAGGTATGCCACATTGAATAGGCTTCATAGCTGAGCATAATAAACTATTATTTGTGAATCATAATTGAGAATCAAATTTAACCAAGTGTATTAAGAAATCAATAAAATTCTAAATACAGCTGTTAAAAAAATGTAATTTATTTATCTATATATGTATATAAAAATCAATGTTTTTCTGTCTGTCTGTCTGGCTCGAATAGGCTCCTAAGCCACTGAACCGATTACGATGGATCTTTCAGGATTTGTTGTATGTATGTCCAGGAAGATTACTGTGAAAAAAAACGGGAAAAAACCTCTTAATAATAATATTCGTATTAAGGATTTTACCGACGCAAAAGTATGAAGCGCCAGTGTAGTCAAAGAACTGTGTTTGTTGATAACCAAGTTGGTACCACTCATAACAATCCTATATTTATCTATATATATATATATATATATATATATATAAATCAATATTTGTCCGTCTATCACATATGCGTTCCTATACTTTAATATAATTTAATTTGATTATTAAGTATTAATTTGAAACTGAAACATTCACTTATCGAAACGCATCGAGAAACGGGAACGGGAACGGGAATTGCATGCGTTATTGTACGATGGAAATTTAAGGATTTATTGTATGCATGTCCGGGAAACTTACTGTGAAAAAAAATCGGCCAAAAACGGGAACGGAAACGGGAAAAATGGGAATGAGTGGCATTGCAACGCAATAATTTCAAATGTTTTCGTGTCGCTACTGCTTTCGTGTTGTTAGGTTAAACTAAACAAATAATTGAATAATTTCAAATGTGTTCGCTGCCTGCGTTTTTCCGACAAATGGGAACGGGAACGAGAACGGGAACGGGAACGGGAACGAGAACGGGAACGGGAACGGGAACGAGAACGGGAATTGAATGCGCTTTGTGGCATTAGACGCATGCCGGGTTCAGCTAGTAAATTATAAAATAACAACCGATTTGACAAAGTGATTTCAATATTTTTGTTTTATTTTAATTCAATCAATCATGCACACTCGTCTTAACAGATTGCTCCAAGCGACGAGTTGGGTATTACGAGAACGGTAAACACGACATCTATGGTCAAACATTGTATAGAAGTATTGTAAGTATTATACAAGGCAAATACAAATGTTGATTAAACATTAAACATCTATCCACAGAGACATTGTATGTATATGGGCAAATTTGCAACTTTTTTACAAATCAGCAAAATCAAGATGCTGAAAAACTCGAAATTTTACGAGAAAATGGCCAATGGTTGTCAATGTGCTGGAATCATTTCAATGAAAATCAGATAAATTAAACTGTGAAAGGGAGCGATCGATCTGGAGTCACATATCCAAAGTCTGGCCAACAGCAACCGGTGGGATTGAACCCGTGACCACTCTGTTTGAAAGCATTATATGCTAATCACTAGTAATGCCGATCGATTTGTTTACCGATGATGTGACATTGATCGTATAATATATTTACCTAAATATAATCCGATATAAATTATTCCGATCAACAATCAATGCTACCAGACATGTATACATAAATAAATTAGTATCCGCAAGTACGAATCCTTGTTTTAATGTTTAAAATTAAGCTGAAGGTCGTCGTTTTATTTATTTTCAACCCTTTTGCTTCAGATGTGTTTTACGGTAAATGTATTAACACGCATATTACTGAGGAATTTTGCATTTATAAAACTACACACATAACAACATTGCAATTAATGTATATACAAAAATATTTTAACATCTATGTAAGTACATAATAAATTTAAATTAGAATTTGAAGCAATTTTAGACATTAAAATTTCATATTGAATATTATATGCTTTGAGCCTTTTTCGAATTGTACATACATATGTATGTGACTACATAGTGAGTTATTCCCCAAGGTATATATTAATTTTTTGTACATAGATATACCAGATAGGCTTGACAGGAAGACCCCAATGTGCCCTCCTGGACAATTAATTACAAAAAATGCAGCATTTTTATTACATAAATCACTGTATTTCTAGAAGCTGAAGAACACGAAATAAACATTAAATAAATTAATTAATCCATTGAGACATCTATGGATTTTTACACTTGTACATATTTTTTTACAAATTGTACATACATACATACATTAATACAGAAGATTTGTGACAGCAAGTAGGATGATATATTGCCAATTTTAAGGAACCGTTTCAACAATGATCAAATAAAATTGGCAAACTCTGATAAGAAACGATCGACTTGGATTCACAAAAATCCAAGTCTAACCAGCAGTATATTAAAGATCTTGGTGCTATGCATAAATGCAACTACTGAGCTATACTGCTGGCTATATATGTACTTGTACATACATCAGTAGCGTCGCTAGTACCGTGCGGGGAGTGTGATCTGCACTGGCTGACACCATTTTTGGGGTGACACCAAATTGTTCAAATTTAAAAACGCTAATTTGACATATTCATTGTATGACGGTCCTCGAGCGGCTACAGGCCTCATTGCAATTTCTGTATGTATACAGATTTCTGTATTTATACAGCTACCGCGAAATCAGTCTCATATATATATATAGCAGCTATAAATATATAGCATCAAATATGAGCCAAAATTGGCTTTCATTCGAATTTAGGAGAAATCAGTGTACATATTTACCCAAAGGTAAGAAGGTTAACTGATTCAGTCAGACGAAGACGCAATCCAGAAACAACGTGTTATCTTAGCTTGTCTTTTGGCGCTTCTCTCTTGCAAGTCATATCAATTAACATATATTAATAATTAATAAAAAAATATATATATTTTTAGGTGACACCACCACTAGCGACACCACTGCATACTTAAGTACAAATGCATTGTTTTCTGAACATTGAATATATATTAAGAATTGATAAACAGTAATAAAATTATAATAGTTTAACCAAAAGGCAATAACAAAAATAAAAAACGGAAAAGAAAAAACACCCCAGGTACAACGCAGAGTGGCAAAACATATTGTGATGCACGGAGAAAATCATTTTTAATGATATTGGATCGATTGTAACCGATAGATAGACATTTGTGATTTAAATCGATTTTTAAAAATTTACATTCGCATGTGTTGTTACTGTGTATTTCGACACCAAAAAACAGGGCGATTTCCCGAAATTCAAGATTGCAATATTCGATGCACACGTGTTGAAAAGTGGCGCAGTTTGTGTGCTAAAATATTTATTTATTACCAGTGCAACAATGCAGTATGCTAATTCATATCGAAATGCGTCACGGTACACTCATTATAATACGACGGGAATATTTAACGGTTATAAAGCGGAAATTAAAATAAAAAAGGGTGAACTTAGCTTCCAAGTGAATCATGATCCTGGTGCATTTCTGATGATGAATCCAATGAATATTGCATGATCTGTTGTTTGTTAGGTCAGGTCGCGTATTTATAACTGTCAGCATATATCAACGTCAATTTGAACTTATTTACACATTTTTTGTCTTTCGTATTTTGAATTTTTCTCTCTTCATTTCTTCACCCAGACCATTCTACACCAGAATATAAAATAAAAATGTTGGCCTGACTATGTATGTATTTCAGTAAAAACATGTGACTTTGAAGTGTATGCAGATGGCTGTATGTATTATATGTACATGCATACACATATATGTACAATGTAAAGAAAGCCTCAGTTGGAAAAAATAATTATATGGAAATTCAATGTAAAAAAATAGCATTGACGTGTCAAAGTTTTTGCAAATCACAAATTTGATTGAATCATTTTTATTATTTGTATTTTAATTTAATATGAGCATTTTTCAATCCATCTGAAATGGTCAACATGAAACACTAAGTAACTTTTTCCCATTCGTTAGTGGAGGTAGTGCTAGCGATACGTGGCGAGTAGGGATCCCAAATATTCGTCGACTTCAACTATTCGAATATCGAATAGTAAATCAAGAGCTATTCGAATATTCGAATATATTCGAAAATTTAAAAAAAGGTTTTCCGCGGTGTTCCATCTACATTTGTGTAGTTTACTTTCCTCTAACTCAAAACGATAAGATCTTTGAAGTTTTTTTTAATAAATTACAGGAGGAATTTGACTATTTAAAGAGTAAAAATATTTTGATTGTGGGTGACTTTAACACTGTTTCTTTGAAGAATGTAAGCATGGAGCTGTCGCATATGTGCAAGCTTTTAATTTATCAGATTTGAATAATGTATGCAATGTTTATGGCGGAAAGCTTGATTTGGTGTTGTCCAATATTGGTTACAATTCCAGTAGAAGTCCCTATTTTATTGTACCTGAGGATAAGTTTCACCCCACGCTCAGTATTGATTTTGATGCTACATGTTCAATGTTAAATGGTTCTGGGCGCAATAGTAATCGTAATTGTAATGATTCTTGTAATTCTGTTAATCATGATTTATATGGTTGGAAATTTAATAATGTTGACTTTGCTGGCCTGAATTCGGTTTTGTTCGAATCGGAGTGGATTGATCTTTTCGAGTGCTTGGATGTGAATGCTGCTGTTGAGATATTTAATAGGATTGTGCATTCTACTTTTGATAAATGCTTTAACAAAAAACTTCCTAAATCCAGAAGAATCTTTCCCAGATGGTTCTCAGCTGAATTAATCGGAGTCATCAGTCGTAAATGTTACTTGCACAAACGCTGGAAGTTCACTAAGGACTCACATGATTACGCTAAATTCTGTCAGTTGCGTTCTCATTCCAAAAAATTGATCTTAATTTGTCACGCTGACTTCATTAAAAAATGTGAAGATTCCATTTCCATAAACCCAAAATTATTTTGGAACTTTATGAATTCTAAACGTAATAACAATTCAAATTTGACAATTATGTTCAATGGTGATGAGTCGTTCTCAGGTTCGAAAGATATCGCTAAGGGTTTTGCTGAGCATTTTAAATCTGCATTTGTAGTCTCATTCACTCAATCTTCAAATAATAAGTTTCAAACAAGTTATTCCTTCATTCTGTCAGTATTTGAATTTAATATCAGTGATATGGAGTATGGGTTCCAGAAGCTTAAACCTAATAGATCTTTTGGTCCTGACTTTATTCCCGATTTTGTTTTAAAGGGATGCAAGTCCAGTTTGTTATAGCTTCATATCTATAATTTATCACTGAAATCTTCTCTGTTCCCTGACTCTTGGAAATGCACCAAAGTCACTCCAATTCACAAAAATGACGATAAATCCTTTATTAATAATTACAGACCAGTAGCCATTGTTTCGGCTCCAGCCAAATTATTAGAAACTATTTTGCAGAGATTACTTTATAATCATTGCAATCGGCTTACCAACAGCATGGTTTTCGTTCAGCACGCTCTACGACTACTAATCTTTTGTCTTTCTCAAACTTCATTACTAAATCGCTAGATGCAGGGCATCAAGTTAATGTGATCTATACCGATTTTGCTAAAGCTTTTGATAAGGTTGATCATTCAATACTTATTAAGAAATTGGCCAATTTTAGTCTATCGAATAATCTTACTGATTTTTTTACTTCTTATTTAAGTAATCGTCGTCAGTTTGTTTTTTTTTGATGGCCATTTCTCTGAAGTATACCTCACATCTTCTGGCGTGCCCCAAGGCTCTAATCTGGGACCTTTACTGTTTCTAATATATGTGAATGATATTGGCTCGGTACTTTCAGATTCAAATTTTTTACTATATGCTGATGACCTCAAGTTATTCATGAAAATTGATAGTGTTTCTGACTGTGAGGTCCTTCAGAGTAATTTGAACTCTTTATGGTGCTGGGCGACTAATAATCATTTACCTCTTAGCGTTAGTAAATGCAATATTATGTCTTTTTCTCGTTCTTCTAACCCCACCGTATATCATTATGATCTTGGTGGAACTCCACTGTGTAGAACATTATCAAAAAAGGACCTTGGCATTACATTTGAAAGCAGATGGACGTTTGGTATCCATATTTCCAATATGTGCAATAAAGCTTCAAAGATGCTGGGTTTCGTTTTACGCAATGCTCCCAATTTCAATAATTTAAGAGTACTGCGTCTTCTTTATAACGCATTGGTCCGATGCATTTTAGAATCTGATGCCATTATATGGAGTCCCAGTGAATTAACTCACTCTCTAAAAATTGAAAGAGTTCAAAGGAAGTTCCTCCGCTATCTATATATGACGGAGTTTGGATACTACCCTCAACTGTTTCCTAGTGCTTTTGTACAGGGTTCTGTTGGCTATAGCTCCCTATCTCATCGGAGGGATATGCTTCTTGTGTGTCATTTCTTCAAATTATTAAGAGGTGATATTTACAACCCAACTATATTGGAAGAAATTTTGGGTTCCATCCCACCTCATTGATTACACTGTTCGACAAATGACCACTTTTAAAATGTTTCAGAGACGAGATATAAATTTTCTTATAGATCAATGCCCAGTGAACACGAATCTGGTAATAAAAAGTGTTGATTGGCTCGAGATTCGGAGATACATGTGTTTTTTAAATCACGCGATTTTTCTATATCTTGGTGTTGTTCGGTCGATTTCTCAAAATCTGTTAATTTCCTGTTCAAAATGAATATTGGAATCTACAGTCGGGTATTTAATCTTTCATTTGTAATACTTTTCAGCTTTCAAATCTCTCTAAGTAGTCGTCCAGTTCAAATCAAAAGTCAAAATTACGTATTTTCACAATATATATATATATATATATATATATATATATATATATATATATATATATATATATATATATATATATATATATATATATATATCAGTGGCGTGCGGTCCATGGATGCGGTGGATGCGGCGCATCCCCTATAACTTTAAAAAGCCAAGAGTATTTTTAATAAATATTTGAATTTCGCTTCGATGTATTCTTAGTGATGTACGTGATTATGATGTAGTATATGATATATATTTCACATATCACGTGTTTTTTGTTACATGATGCATTATATAGGATCTTTTGATAATTTTTATTAAGGATTCGCATAGGCCGCATTCGCATAGGCCGGCCACAGGCGAGTGACGCTGGCGAGTAGACGCTGAGTGAAGTGCGCGCGCGTCATGGATTCGGAGTTCGGACCGATCCCATTTGCGCATGCGCACTATGAGGCTGTCATATTCGCGCGGACGCGTTGACACTTGTTTAACCTCTACGGTGGATTCGGTTTCTCTGTTTGCTTATCTATTGAGTTTCACTTGGAAGTCGCTGTTGATCGATATTTCCGCACGCTACGCCCCAAGTTATTTATCAAAAAGCTAGCCGATTCATTTCTTTAGACGAAGTTAATCATTTATACTGTAAGTTGGTTATTTTTTACTTTTGAATTAAGTTTTCATTTTAATTAGTTTCGTCTAACTTTATTTTTAGTTTACTGTTCCACTACTTACGAGTTTTCATTATTGCCTTTAATATGGATATCGAAAATAACAATGAGAGTGGACTTGTCGTCGAGATCAATAATAATTGCAATTGTTTAATTGAAAATGTGCTGAAAAGAAGATTTGCTTCTCTCCCATTTAATGAAAAGGAGATTATTGTTAAGAGCCCCAAACCCACACCAATATTAAATATTCAGTCTAAAACAAAAACATTTAAAAGGTATTTTAACACAGAAACATACGAAAAAATTTCATGGATTTGTGGATGTGCTCACTTAACGAAATTATTCTGTTGGCCATGTATTTTATTTTCTCAAGAAGTGAATGTCTGGAGTAAATTTGGATTTTCTGACCTAAACAATTTAAGTAAATCGCGCAAGAGACATGAATGTTCTCAAGCTCACATATGTTCTGCTGCTCAATTTAAAAAATTTGGAAAGGGACCTCGTATAGAAAATTTTTTAAGTGCTCAATTTAAAGCAAATATTGAAATGCACAACAAAGAAGTTACTGCAAATAGATACATTTTGTCGAAATTAATAAGCGCGATCTGTTTTTTAGCAAAACAAGAACAACCTTTACGAGGACATTTTGAGCACCAGGAATCGGAAAATAGAGGGAATTATATTGAATTGCTGTATCTGTTGAGTGAATCAGACATAAAATTGAAAACTCATTTAGATAACTCTACGGTGTTTACTGGACTATCGAACCATATACAAAATGACTTGGTATCCGCAATATCAAAAGTCTTGCTAGATGAGATTAAAACTGAAATACGTGCATCAAAATTTGTTTCCATAATTGTGGACGAATCTACAGATATCAGTCGCAAAGCTCAGCTATCTACTATTTTTAGATATGTAGATGAAAATAATGAAATTCAGGAGAGATTTGTTGGATTTGTCGATGTTAGTCCCAATAGAACAGCTAATGCTCTTTTTCAGCACATACGTGAGACCTTGGAAGAATTTGGTTGTTTGGACAAATTAATTGCACAAACGTACGATGGAGCGGCTGTAATGTCCGGGGAGCATAATGGAGTGCAACGAAAAATTCGAGATATTTGTCCTAATTCTTTATTTGTCCATTGTTACGCTCACAGATTGAATTTAGTTTTGTCGCAATCTGTTAAACATATATCCGGATGCAAACGTTTTTTCAGCCGTATGTTGTCATTTTCAACTTTTTTTTGTAAGTCTTCAAGAAGAATTTCCCTTCTCGATTGTCAAATAAAAAAACGATTTCCCACTGCTGCCCCTACACGATGGAACTACAATAGCAAAATTTTAAATATGATATTAGAATATCAAACAGAATTAATGGAAATATTTAATCAAATAATTAATGACGAAGACGAATGGGATACTGATGCTGTCATAAATGCTGAAGTCCTTCATCGTTATTTAAAAGAGTTTGAATTCAATTTCAATTTGCATTTATTTTCTGCAATATTTAATTCGGCAGATTTTTTATTTGAAATTTTACAAAAAAAAACCTTTGACATATCGTATTGCGTAAGTGAAATTAAAAAATTTGTAAAATATTTAGATAACAAAAAAGACGATTTTGATTCATTGTGGAACAAAGTAATAACTAAAAATTTTAATAGAAAAAGAAAATATGCTGAATGTGAAGAAGATGTGAAAACAACGTATAAACTTCACTATTCTGAAATTTTAGAAACTCTTTCAGTAAATACAACCAATCGATTTCGAGATATCGAAAATTTAAAATTTCTCGAATTTTTTAACGTCAAAAAATTTAAAGAATATGAAAATAATTTTCCAGATTTCCTATTTAAATCACTCCACCTAACTTATGGAAAATACTTTGATTTTATGAAATTAAAAAGCGAATTAATTTACTTGTACTCAACGCAAGATTTTCATTTGAAATCTATAAATGACGTAAAGGAATTAATTGTGAAAGATGATCTAATAGACGTTTTGGAACAAGTATTTAGTTTAATACAATTAATTTGTACGATACCTTCCACGAGCGCATCGGCTGAACGATCATTTTCGACTATGAAAAGAATTAAAACGTTCACCAGAAGTAGTCAAAGTGAAGAAAGACTCTCTGGTCTTGCTTTAATTGCAATCGAAAAGAAAATAATGTCAAATTTAAAAAACAATAAAAAATTCTATGATGCGGTTATCGATGAATTTTGTAAAAAGGAACGAAGAATAAAATTAAATTTTAAAAAATAAATTGGTCGGTTTTTTTTTTCAAACAAGGGACAGCATCCCTTGTTTGAAAAGTCACCGCCCGCCACTGATATATATATATATATATATATATATATATATATATATATAAATTTTCAATGACTGATATGATAAATGATAATTTTCAGTGACTATGTAAGTTTCGGTGTGATAGGATTAACAGCTTTCGAATTATCTTCAAAATACACAGACACACAAAAACACTCTTTTTAAAAAGTGATCAATGTTAAATTCTGATTACAAATCAGTCAAAATCTTCATCTATTACTACCAGCTATCACAAATTTTCATCTATTATTACTAGGTATGTACATATGTATGTACATTGAACAACTTATTTTATTCATAAATAGAATTCTTAAATCGCCACGCCAGTATTGAAATGTATATATATATATATATATATATATATATATATATATATATATATATATATATATATATATATACATATATATATATATATGTTTTTTTTTTTATTATTTTCAATTTGTAATTTTTCATTTTTTTTATTTTTGATTTTTCAATTTTTAATTTTTATGTACAATTTTTTTAATGTTTTATTTTATTTGTTTTTCTATTATTGTAATTTTATTACTTTATCTATGTACGTAGTAACAATAGATGAAGTTTTGTGATCATGCGAAAATTCGAACTCGAGATTTTGATTGATTCGAACTCAGAATCGATTACTGATCACGTTTTCATGATCTAGTTTTTTCTTTTGTTTTTGATCTTTTATGTATTGTCTGGCCACAATGTCATATTGAGGTGACCTTTAAAGACACTGTGGTATGCTTGTATATGAAAATAAATAAATTATATGTACATACATACATACATATTATTTTATTATACATTTTTGAATCTCCTTCGTTTTTTACGCGATCTGGTGTAAATCAGGGATCCACTTTAGGCCCCTTACTATTTACAAAACTTATTAATAACCTCCTTAAAGTGTTACGCAATGCTTCATGTCTCTTATTTGCAGACGACGTTAAATTATTCTTTGCTGTTAAGGAAATGAGAAGGTGCGACAGCAAGCAAACAATTTATAAATAGTAATCATAGGGCTTTGAGCTTTTTTTTCTATTATTTTGTACACAAACATCAAAATAAGATAATTTTATAATTAATTACAATAAAAAATTCATGTTTTAAAAACACAATATTGATAATAATTTTAATCATCAGGGCAGTCAAAAATTTAGATGATTATACATACATATGTAACGGTCGATTAACATAAAACATGAATGCATCAAAAATTTAACACCCTAAATTTCATAAAATAATTTTAAGTGGTTCAATGTAATTCATTCAATTTCTCAATATGATTAATTATGAAAACAAGGCGACCTTATTTTACCTATAAAATAGGACGATTACATTTCATATATTCTTTTGACACAATGTTTTTCCAGGGCTAAATTATGTCATACAGTGCATATTTACATATTTAAAATTCACGTGCACATTTTTTCAATATATTATATAGGTACACATTATAGGCATTTCTGACTTGTAGAAAAAATACACCCATGTACATATAATTTATTACATATACAAAGTGATTATTGTGTAAACGTATTATCTATAATAGTAAATATTTTGCATGAAAATAAGTAACTCACGAAAAATACATATTATATTACGTAAAAATCGGATCTGACCAACCTATGACTTTAACTAGGTAATTGAGGAGTATAAGAAGCATAAAAGAGAAGATTCGATAATGCAACATATGTTCATATGTATAGTGACGGAAAAAATGCACTCTCGTGAAATCCAAACTTTCAAAGATGCTCAAGGAGAACTAGCGCAATAGAATTCCACAAAAAAGCGTCAAGGGGTATTTGTTCTAAGGGTGCTAACCTTTTTTTGTGGAATTCTATTGGGTAACTTGTCGAAACAGCGCCACTATTCAGTGCAATTTAGCGCATTTTTCTGGGAACCTTTCATATGTACAAACCGGCCATGGTAGCATTTTCAATACGAATTGAGCGCAAATGTAGGGAAACGTACCCAAGACAAGATTTCTACTTCCAGTTTTTGATGTTAAGTAATAAGTTTTTTATTACTTAGCATCACTATAAATATTATAAACGTGAAATATCCAGAAGATATTTTAAAAGGTCAAAATAAAAAACATTACTACTTCGAGTTTACAAATTCTAGCTAAAACCTTATCAATTCTAAGTTGGTACATAAAGAATACAAATATAAATTTTCAAGTTGATAGATTTAGTGGTGTGGAAAAAAGCGTGTAGTCACCACTTTTTTAATTTTTCTAAGAGGAAAAAATGCCACTTCCGGTTAATTAAATTTAATGATTTTTTTTTGTTTTCATAAAATTGATATGATAATTATATTTCAATTTTCTCGTGACGAGCACACACATTTAAAGGGTCGAAAAAAATAGTGGAAGAAAAATCGAACAAAAGTAAGCTGCCACTTCGGTAAGTAAGTAAGACGGGTGCTCCTCAAACTTTATATACATATATAGTTGTGTTGCTACGTTACACAACTGCTAACTAGTTGCAGTGTCGGTCTTCCGTTAATCGGGTTAAATTAACGATAATTTAACCGTTTCAAAAGTGTCTGTGTTTTGCAAGATTGTAAATATTAAATATTAATAGTGTGATAAAAAAAACCCGCTTGTTTATAATAGTGAAGTGTTTTAATTTCTTATCTGAAAATTGTGACGAATTTTCAACATGAAGAATTAATAAAATTTTGTCATTTGTTTCGACGTGTAATAAAAATAATTTGAATTTATATTTTTGTTTAATCATAGTGAAAAAGTGCTTGTGTTGTGTTTTTTGTTTGATTTCAATCATTTCGGTTATCAATAGTTTCACAATGTCTCGTTTTGAGTGCATTTACAGACTGTGTGACTCAATCAAAAACGTTCTAGCTGGGGGAAATCTCCTTTCCAATTCCAGGATTTCTGATATATTGGTTGCCACCTCTCAAATTGTCACGGTCGCACGAGAGAAAGAGGAGGCGCATGACTCTCAGCGACTGATCGACCTCAAGTTAGCAATTGATGGTCTGGTGGAGGATTCGCGTGAGTTAAAGATATTCTTCGCAGATTCCTTACGTGCCCTGACTGCTCAAATGGAGGCTGCAAGGATGGTTTCTACTTTGTCTCCAACCCATGCTCCACCTGCAGCGGCGCGGCCGGCCGATCAGGGCATAAGCAAACGTAAGCGCCGTAACAAAGTGTCAAAGAGCGCTTTGTTGTCCCGTCCGGACTTAGCTGCTTCTCTTGCTGCCGCTTCTCCTAAGACTGCTGTTCCTGCCGCCGTTCACAATGGAGCGTCGCATGCCAGCTTTCCATTACCTTCTCCATCACCTGCATCAACTCCTGCAACACGGAAGGCTTCTCTGATAGATGCAGTTTCTAAGTCTCCAATTCAGTCTCAACGGTCTCAGAAGCAATCTTTCATCCGTTGATCGGCTACTTGCAATGGAGCGTCGCATGCCAGCCTTCCAATACCTTATCCATCACCTGCGTCAACTCCTGCACCACGGAAGGCTTCTCTGATAGATGCAGTTTCTAAGTCTCCAATTCAGTCTCAACGGTCTCAGAGGCAGTCTTTCATCCGTTGCTCGGGTATTGAAGATGAGCATCTAAAAGCTGTCTCCGATAAACGTTTTATTCATTTATTCTATCTGAAACGTGAGTCTACAGAAACTCAAATAAGGGATTATATATGTAGGAAGTTGGGACGAATTGATCAGAACTTCACAGTTCAATCACTATCAGCTAGGGGCAGTTATGCTTCATTCAAAATAGGAGTCTGCACAGCTGATTTTTCTGTGGTTTTTGATCCTGCTTTTTGGCCGCGGGGAGTCGGGTTGCGTCGGTGGCTATTTCGGAAGACAAAGGCCGCAATTTAATAAGACCCGAAAGGAACGGGCGCGCCTTTGTGAGTCCTTAAATGTTTACTACCAAAATGTAAGGGGACTTAATTCAAAGACAGACATTTGTTTATCTGCTGTTCTTGCTCAAGATTATGACTTAATTGCTTTTTCTGAAACTTGGATTTGCGATTCTGTCTTAAATGGCAAACTTTTCGATGACCGCTATTTAGTTTTTCGGAGGGATCGTTGCAGCAGAGGCGGGGGAGTTCTTCTCGCTGTACGAGCTGCTAGTTTTCAATCTGTTCGTCTTTTTGATCAGCTCAATACCATCGGTGAACATATTTGGGTTGAACTTCGCTTAAAGAATTTTTCTATTTTAATATGTATACTGTATTTTCCTCCGAATGAATCTCCTCTTATTATAAATTCATTTTTTTCAAATTTGCAAAATAATTTTAATGTTTTGGCTAGCAGGAAAGTCATGATCTTGGGTGATTTTAATCCTAGAAATTTGAATTATGTTCCTAATGAATTAATTTTTATGTCAGAACTATTTAATATGAGTCAATTGAACTCAATAACTAATTGTAATAATAATTTATTAGATTTAATTTTCACTAATTTAAATTTTATTTCTTGCAATGTATGTATCTAGAAGCCTATTTCCTTTGCTGCCTGAGGATCCATACCATCCGGCGCTTGAGTTAGAAGTAAATACACTTGTTTCGGCTTCCTCTCATTTTCATTCTGTTAATATACCGGCTCCGGGTGGATGGTTGTTTGATGGTGTTGATTTCGTGATCCTCAATAGTATGTTTTTTGCTTGTAATTGGGATAAACTATATGAGTGCGTTGATGTTAATTCTGCCGTTGATTCCTTTTATAGTATCGTTAACTCTGTATTTGATAAATGTTTTATGAGAAAGCGTCAAATTAATGAAGCAAGGGTTTACCCAAAGTGGTATAATTCCCGAATAATTTCATTAATGCACAAGAAAAATAATGCACATAAAATATGGAAAAAATATAAAGATCCTACATTTTTTATTGATTTCTGCAACTTGCGTACTCTTTTTAAGCGGATCTCGACTTCCGCTTACGAGGAATACATTACTAATTGTGAAAATTCAATTGCTCAGAATCCGAAAAATTTTTGGAGCTTCATCAACAGCAAACGAATTATAGATTCAAAACTTACGAAAATGCACGATATGGATGAGGACTTTATTGGTCATGACAGCATCGCAAATGCCTTTGCTAACTATTTTCATTCGGTTTTTGATTCGACTACTGTTATGACTTCCCCTAGTTTAGATTCCTCCATGTTTCCATTATTGTCTGTTGACAAGTTCCATTTATCTGATTTACGCTACGGTTTTGGTAAAATTAAAAATATTAAATCTTTTGGACCAGATTTCATTCCAGATTTCATTTTAAAGGGTAGTGAGCCTGGACTCTCGTCTCCATTGATTTTTATTTTTAATCTAATGCTGAAGACTTCAGCTTTTCCTGTATCATGGAAGTGTTCGAAAGTAACTCCGATCCATAAAAAAGGTGATAAGTATTCCATTAGAAACTATCACCCGGTTGCTATAATATCCTCTTCTGCAAAACTTTTTGAAATTATACTTCATAGGTATATTTTCAATCATTGCCAGAGTATGATTATTGATCAGCAACATGGATTTCGTCCACAACGTTCAACGACCACAAATTTGTTGTCATTTTCTGGTTTTGTAACCGGTTCCTTGGATGCTAATATTCAAACAGATACTGTTTACACGGATTTCGAAAAGGCTTTCGACAAAGTAAATCACTCCATCCTTATCAATAAACTAATTGGTTATGGTTTATCATATGGTCTCTCTCAGTTATTCACAAATTATCTCAAGGATCGACGTCAGTTTGTAAAATATGGAATTTATTCTTCTGTTGAATACCCAACCTGCTCTGGTGTTCCACAGGGTTCTAATCTCGGCCCCTTACTATTCATTTTATTTGTTAATGATATTAAGGAAATATTCCACAACTGCAACTTCTTATTATATGCAGATAATCTAAAACTTTTTAGGTGCGTTGAATCTTCTTCCGATGCTCTACTGCTACAGAGCGATTTAGATTCACTCGTTATTTGGTCACACTCAAATTGTCTTCCGATAAGCGTTGACAAGTGTCACATTGTATCTTTTTCCAGATCTCGATCATCAATTGAATTTGGTTACAATATTGATGGCTCTATTCTTGCCCGTCACACACATATCAAGGATTTGGGAATTACTTTTTCAAATATCTGGAATTTTAATTCTCATATCCAAGATGTGTGCAATAGGGCTACAAAAACTTTAGGCTTCGTCATCAGAAACTCACGCGCCTTTAATAGCACCAGAGTGACGCGTTTACTGTATATTACATTGGTGCGCAGTTTGCTTGAATCTGGTTCGGCCATATGGAGTCCTAATCATTTAAGGTACACGCTAATGTTAGAGAGGGTGCAAAGAAAATTTTTTCGCTATCTCTACATGA
Source organism: Arctopsyche grandis (assembly GCF_051622035.1). Classification (NCBI taxonomy): domain Eukaryota; kingdom Metazoa; phylum Arthropoda; class Insecta; order Trichoptera; family Hydropsychidae; genus Arctopsyche; species Arctopsyche grandis. The sequence continues at coordinate 26,329,937 of NC_135357.1, forward strand.
GAGAGTTTCGGCGCTATCCCTACTTATTTTCCAGTAAGTTTGTCATGGGCTCCTTGGGCTTTGACTCCTTAGCTTCACGTAGAAACAATCATCTTGGTAAGCTTTTTCTAAAAATTCTAAGGGGTGAATGTCATCTTCCTGAAGTTCTGTGTAATCTTAAACTTAGAGTACCTGAGAAACTGAGAGAATCTCGCTCCAGAACTCTATTCCTGCCTATTCGGGCCAGAACTAATGTGCTTGATGACTCACCCCTTTCAAGAGCCATTCGACTATTTAACCTGCTTTCTGGGAGCCTTGATGTTTTTACTTCATCATACAGTTCTGTCAGGCAGCATATTTTAAATGACTTCTAGCTACATACATATTTACACATGTTGTTTTCATTTTGCAATTTAATTTATCTTTATTTATGTGTTTATGTGTATATGCATGTATGTATAATGTTTGTATATTTATGGATGTATGCAATGTATGTGTATGTGTATATGTATATGTATATGTGTATGTATGTATATGTGAATATATATATATATATATATATATATATATATATATATATATATATATATATATATGTGTGTGTGTGTGTAGGTGTGTATGTATGTATATGTATATATGTGTATTTTTATATTTATGAATGTATGTATGCGTATTTGTGTATACGTGTAAGAATTTGTGTATATATGGATGGTGTACATATATGTTTATATAATTGTCTTTGGCCAGGAAGGTGCATTGGGTTTACCTGTTAGGCCTTCTTGGTGTAAATTGAATAAAAAAATAAAAAAAATAAAAAATAAATAAAATAAATACATATGTAGCTTATTATTAAGCTTAAACTTTTGAATATTAAATTTAAATCCAATACACCAAAAGGTTTTTGAGTAAAACAAACAAAACCTAGATTCTTTAAAGTAAAAGTAATTCTTCCACTTTCTTAAACGGTTTAGAGGTTGAAGAAATGTATCTTTAATTCGTCGATATTCCAAATAACTGACAATAATGAGTAGATATTTTTTAAAACCTAGCATATATTGAAATTGTTGCTGACATATTTCCTAAGCATATATGTAAGTGTGAAAAAGAAATATGTATTTATAATATGTTTGCAATTGGATAAACTCATATATGTAAGTATGTGGGATTTGCAGGGTTTCAAAAGTAAAAAGTAATTTTTAATTTTTGAGACTTTTATTTCCGTTTATCTTCAAAGTAATACAGTTAGTTTGATAATTATATGTGTACACTTAGATAAAGATAATTTATTTTTAATGCATAAATGTGAAAAATTTATAGTAAAAATAGTAAAAATAATAATATTTGTTATTGTATTACAAAAATATTTAAATTAAATAAGGTTTTAATGATAAAACTTTTTGAAGTAGTTTTAACTTTTTATCGCACTATTTGTAGATTGTAAATAAAACGAATTGATTTAGAATTCAATGCTATTATTTCATATTAAATTCTACATTCTAAATTTTATATAAACATGGAAAGTATAAATATTTTTTTTATTTTATTATATGTACCTTGATATACTTAAGCTATTCAATAAATACATTAGTAATTAACAAAATAAAATAAAAGAAAATGATATATGAAAAGATACACAATAGATATAGATTCATCCAAGTAAAGATGTAAATTTTGAGAGATGTTTTTCAAAAATTAAAAATTAAAAAAAAAAAGATGTAAATGAAACTGGAAATCAATTAAAGAATAAAAAAATACAAACATTCGATTAATAGCAACACCTTTTTCGTATCCATCGAGGTGAGAGAAAGCCATATTCAGTTTTGAAAAGTTCTCGTAGAAAAAGGAATGCGACATAATTTACAAGAAGCAAAATAATAAGCGTAAACTTTTATGGCGGAAGTCACACGTGTTATAATGTATACTACATCTAATTTTTACACGATAAAAGGTTCGTTTCCAGAATGAAAGCATCAGAATACTTTGGTATGCATTGATGGCTAACATTTTGATTTCGTGTTCAATACAAACGATTCGATAAAAAAGAAAATCTTTGGGGATGATCATGCGTATACTACATACTAATACTAATTATGAGTCGTGATCTGCACATACGTTCGTTTCATACATATATACGACGTTCGACTTGAATGAGAAAAAAATCGATTTTATGTGAGTATGCATCAGTCGCATACTCACATAAAATCCCCTTATGCGTCAGTCGCGTTTTCGTCTTATGTACATATGGGAGTATCTAAGGTATTTCTTTAATCCAGAATCCCTGCTGAGCTCAACGCTTCCTTGGAGTGATGGTCAAGCCATAGGTTTGAGGTGGAAGTGCTACGCATGCTGTATACATTTTGATGTTTTCGGGGTGTTTGCAACTCACGTTGAAGTTCTGCATTATAGTGGTGCATATAACAAAGCTGTAGTCCATGAGAAGATTTCTACCCAGACAAGTTCGTTTGCCAATGCTGAATGGCATAAAATGAGGCAAGTTCGTTTTGAGTGTGTATACTTCCTTTTTTAGTGTTTTACTTTCTGAAATGACTTCGGTTCCAGTTGATTCTGATGTTTTTCTATTATTTTTGGCCTTTTTCTTAGATTCGCTTTCTGATTCAACTCCTGAATCGTGGTCGGATCCTCGCCTTTCATTTTTCACTTCGATGTACGACTTGTTCAAGAATCTTTCTGGTCGGAATTCCATAGGATTTTCCCACAGTTTTTCGTTCATGTTCATTTTGTAGTTATTGATAAGGATAACTGTGCCTTTTTCGATTGTGTAACCTTTTACATTTCCGCTTTGAGAAGCAACATGAGGAACGATAGGTGACGAACACCGACGCAATGTTTCGTTTATGGTAGCCATGGTGTATGGTAATGAATCAACATCGAAAATTGTTAATGCTCGTTGCCCTCCTGAGACTTCATCGATTTCTTTTTGCATTTTGACTCCTACTTCGGGATTCTTTGCTATAAAGCCCAACATCAGCATAACTAGATTTCCAACAGCTGAGCTTCCGCCCAAAAAGTCTTCCAAAGTGAAAAGAATAGCCTCTTTCGTGAAAAGCGTTTCGTATTTGAGTGATTTTAGAAGAGCATCGGTGAAGTCTTTTTCTTCGTCCTCATCATCCAAAGTAAGTTCTCTCATATTAATGATGCGTGAAAGGATAAACTTCCTGATGGTGGTAGACCACGTGCTGAGTTTATTCATGTCTTTGCCGAAAAAGGGTGCAAGATATGGGAAGAAGTCGACAGGATGTCCTTGATTGATATCCCAGAAGATGTTATCGAATAGATCCACGATGTTTTTGAATTCTGCATCGTCCGTGTCAAATCTCAATGAACACATGTATTGAGAGAATAAATTGAGGGTTGTCGACATGATAATGGGCTTTAATTCCAAGTCGACTCCTTGTTTGAAAGCTTCAGTTCCCTTTTTCTTCAAAGTGGATACGAGTTCTTTCATTTCCAAAGCGCCCACATCTGAGATGGTATTTTTCAGGGGTGACTGTGTTCCGGGATCGCAGTGTCTTCTGGAGATGTTTCTACGTTTAGCTTGCAAGTTGCACCAGTCGCACAATGCCAAAGCTGTGAACAAAAAATAAAACCATGCGTTATTATAAATTCATCACGTGCATTTAGGATATATATTATACTTCAAATTTGTACGCTTTCACTATTTATGTAAACGCATACCCAGATTTTAGAGAAAATTTCACCGTTTTAGGACGAAATTTGAATAGAAAATAAACAGGTCATTTATCATTCTCTGTTCGTGTGATTTTTGTTTTGTTATTTTTTTTTCTATTATTTTTAAATCACGAAGAATGTTTTTATTTGTTCAGCGGGAAGAAGAATCGTGTGCGTCACGCATAAATTAACATTATTTTTGAAGAAACGTACGATTCGGAGAGATTTTACTTATGCATTTGGTACGGATTCCGTACCAAATGATATAATCACATCTACCATTGTGTCCTTTTTTTTACCCAAGAATATTCCCTTTAAATAAATAAACGCACTAAAGAATTAGAACGCAATTTAATAGGCCACATCAAGTAATAATAAAGACGTGAAATTCGTCGAGATTCGAAAAGAGTTGAATTTAACATTCAAATTTTTACGCAATGAAAAATATAAACAATGTCAAAAATAATCCAATGCAAGAAATAAGCTAATTTTTAAGCATATATATGTACAAACATATATCCTTAAATCTAACCACATGGCGTAGTTCAAATAGGTGAAAGTCAAAGTAAAAGTAAAACTGAAACTTTTTAAGTCTGTTATGATATACATACATAACTTGATGGCTCTAATGGTAAAACTATCGATTATTACAAACAAATATTCATATGTGTTAGATATATACCAAAATGTATATTCAATAAAACCCGAAATGATTAAATTGTTAAGTATAATACTTACAGTTTTGTCTGTTATCAGCGAAGAGCTTGTGGAATCGCATGAAATTGGGTCTTCCATCGAAATATTTTCCATTCTGAAGAAGGACGCTCCTGATAGTTTCAACGCTGCTGACGACGACACACTTCGTAGCCCCAATGGTGATGGATAAGATATCACCGTAGATGTTGGAAAGCTCTGTCATCTTGACAAAGGGACTTTCACTGCCGCTGAGCAGATGAGCGCTTCCGATGATCGGAAAAGGCTTGGGACCAGGAGCCAGGACGATATTCGACCCCGTATCCTTGTCCTTGCCCGTTTTCCAAACCTTCAGAGCGTACACGCTAATCAGTATCAGCACGATCGGAATGAATATGGCAATCATTTTCGTTTGTTTCGATTTTATTCGTTAACTTTAATGGGGCCTATTGGTGTTGGGTGCGTGAGCACTAAATATATGAATGGTTATATATTGTGGTGTCCCGGTACTAGTCTGGGGCTAGAAGCAGCCTCGAACTGTAGTCCGGTCGAATAGGCACTGAAGTCCAATGGCCAGCTCACGTCTTATATAGTCTGTGAGAATCCGGGCCGGTCTGGTGGGGATGCTGTCTTTCGGATTATAGGGGGTGCACCTGGATGTGAGGACAGAGGGGAAAGGGAACAGTTCAACTTTGGAAACAGTTTATTTACCGGGCATTGCTTTCGTACATCCGTGAACGTTCTACTTTTGGAAAATTTCAATATGGCACGTGTCTCGGTATATTCGAACTAAAAAATAAAATTTTCGAGTTTTCCGATTAATACCTTGATTATAATATTTCCATTATACTTTCGACATTCAAATAAATGAATACTAATTTTGAAATTATAAAGTTTTGCTCATTTGTTTTATTTATTATAGGCTCGGTATGCATTTGGCAAATCTGAATGTGTTGTGGAAAACATCAATTTTTCCGGACAAGATCTAATAATATAGAAATTATTTGATTCTTATTTTCATTTTTTGATACATGTTTCTGTGTTGAGCCAAATATTTATTTGGAAAACTCTTTCTTTCCTAGAAAATTCTCTCCGATAAGCGAGTGCTGACTATTAAAATTTCTTTGTTCACGTTACTTTATTTTTACATACCTCCTTTACGTTTCATTATATATCGACTACAAACGTTATGAAAATACAAATTATTAGTAGTATGGTAACCATACGTTCAGAAAATGGATGGTACAATCCAGTGAATTCACATCTTTCACGATTTTAGAAATGCACACAATTAATTACATAAATCTAATATATAATTTCGAAAGAGACTTTGTAACTATTGTTGGTTCGTATAAAAATAAATGAATATTCAAATAATTTTAAATAAAATAAAACTAGTCAAATAAATTTAATAAAATGTTTACCATTAGATTGGCCATGTTTAAGCGGTTTATATTAAAAATACCGAGTGAAGCCGGGTATAAACACTAGTATAATACTACAATTGTCATAAATGCTTGCTAATTTAATCATTTATATATTTGTTTCAATTTGATAATTCATTGTTCATATAATTACATAAAAAACAATATGTGCAATGAAAGTGATTTAAAAGCTGCGTGATGAATTACCCATTAATTATATGTGTCATCTAAAATACCGCTAAGCATGAAAATGTAATTAACCATATTCTGATCCTTTTATGCAACGAACGGTTAGATACGTATGTTCGGCTCCCGATCAACGTATGCAAAATTTAACGTTAGTGTTAACGGTTCATCTTTTTATCAAAGGGAAATGGTAACCAAGAGCCAAGAACTTGGAAAATTCGAGAAAATACTACAGAAAAGAAAAAAATGAGCACGGTCACGCACACTTTTAATACGTTCTTGTGACGAACGAACAGAAAAATGTATTTATGTATGTGTGTCGAGACATGAAATATAGATTGACTTTCAAATTGCAGGCGTAATGTAATGCAATCGGAAACTGGATGTTAAACTGATCGTCAAATTGACGACAAGTTTGGTCCGAAATAATAGCCACAGACGAAAAGAAAAATGTAGAATATGTAAGCAGGGTTTTACTTGTACATACATACACACCATTACGCGGCAAATATACTCGTGACGGTATCTATGTACATATATTATGGATGGAAGACTGAATGGAAGACTGTTGTCATACGATACTGCACTTTTGCTTCATTGCATATACAGATTTTATTATAACGTTCCAAAGAAATCTCAAAATCAATGGATTTCTGTAAAATTTGAAATTACAAACATGAGCAGAGCTAAAATTAGATTTATGTAGATCTGAATGATCCAAACGATACAAATGTGTTTGATAAATTGTAATTCTTATTTATTCGGTCTAGACAGCATAAACATGGCGGATCTAATCGTAAATATTCATTAGTTTTTTTATTAAATTTATTTGAACGGACTCGTCGTATTATAAATTTTGACTTGTTTACGAAATTCCCAACCAAAGATATATATATATACGTAGTTACCTACAAAGTCTCTTTCGAAATTATATATTAGATTTATTGAAACAAAGATTTTATGGCACTTATAAATTTATTTCTTTACAGATTCTCAAAGAATCTTTTCAGGCCTGTAAAAGATTGAAACATTGAAAGAAACTTAAAAAAAGACGCATTATTTAAAAATAAACAAACAATATCAAACACTCGTTTATTTTTCTATATTCCATATTGATATGATTTTTACAGCTCGTGTCAATAAAACCATAATTCAATTTTAAATACACATAATACGTGAAATAAAAACAAATATATGTAAATGTTGAAGCAATCAGCTCTATTAAATGATCGATTTCGAAAATAATTTATCGTTTTAAAATTACCTTGAACAACAATTTCATAGTGACTTATTTTATAATCAAAATGTACGGAAATGTGTCGTGTGTCGAATTTTAGCGTGCACCAAAATCGCACTTAAAATGCACCAGATAAATATTTTGCACGTCAAACTGAACGCATTTCACAAGAAATGCATTAATATGCAAAATAAAAAAAGGCATAACATCGATATTATTTCAATTAAATCAATATTTCGCAATCACGTGTTGTTACAATAAAAATCGTTAAAAAATAAATATTGAATTACGCTGATTTGAATTACTACATTCGGAATAATAATAAAATTTACAACAAAATTCATAAATACATTTTAATAATAGTACATACATATTTATATTGATTTTTATCAATATTAGTATACTAGTGGTTTTCCCCGGCTTCGCTCAGTATTTGTAATATACATTTGTAATCCGCTTAAACACGGCTAATCTAATAGTAAAAAACCGAAAAAAAATAATGTTCAACGACAGCTAATCAGAAACGAATGGATTTTTAACCCTTTGAGTGCTGACGTCTTTTTTGTTAAAAAGCGCACCACGCTGAGAATTTCGCCAGCATTTCAAACTAGAATTATTAAGAAATCCAATTGGCTTAGTACAAAAATTGTAGCTAATCCAAAAAACCCTAGATAACTAGCGTCGAGGATTTGAGTTTTGTAAAGGTGTGTTTAAACTATCTTATATACCTTGCAACAAAATAAAATAAGCAAAAGAAGAAGTCTATTAATGAAAGTATTTTTCCAAAACTATTATAGTTCCATCTTCTTCATTGTTGTTTAAATGCTCACAATCTAAATGCCAGGCCACAATCTATAATACTCAGCATCGGAAAATTGTGCTATCGTTATAAATTCAAAAATTCCGGTGTAAACCAGTCTAAATAAACGTTGACAAATTAATGAAACGGGTTACACGACCCATGTTCAATGCATTTTTTCATTGCTTCCTGAAAAGGCTTAGAGGATAGTATTCTTCTTTACATATTTTAAATACAACGCCTATCGGCGTTTTTCAGTTTTGTGAACTTGTTGGCAAAACGAAGATCGGCGTTAGTCAGCATTCAAAGGGTTAATATATAAAGGAATCGGAACTGAATCAGCAGCACGAGCTTAATTGCAGTGTAAAATAGGGAAAATCAGAATATGGATCAAATAAGAAACATAACTGTGAAGTGAAATTGGATCGCGGCGATCGTTTTGTGCGAAACTGGAACAGATGCTGGATAGAAACTGGAACAACGGTACCCGATTATTCCTAATTTTTCAATACCTTCACCTATTTAACGGTAATCTATTTCGCGTGTCGTATTTTTGCTGTTTATTTCGTATTCGGTGAAAAATCTAATTATACTGCAGACCTACTTATTAACTCGAAAATCTTCGTTTGTCCATCTATAATAAATTATTCAGTAATTTGCTCACGAATCCATTAAGATTTCCATATAAAATTAGGACAAATAGGACATATTATGCGCAAGTTTTCGTCAAATTTCGAAAAATAAATATGAATCACAATAATTATGTAATACATACAAACAGTACTATAAAATCGTGCATCACTTGATGAAGGGTAGCTGATAATTAACTAAGCAATCGACGATTCAAAGTTTGACCTTTGAGGGCGTGCTTAAATATGATCAATTATATATTGGTTTAAATCAAATGTATATATTGGTTTAAATAATACTATAAGGCTAATTTGAAAACAATAAAAACTGCAAATTATTATACCTATAAAGTCATGTTCCTTTCGTTTTGAGATATTTAAAAGTTTTCGTTTGAATTGACTAAACAATATTTTGACATTACACAATACAGTGTTTCTTTAATTATTTAGTCTATTAGATTTATAGTTTATTTCGACATATAAATTTTACACCCAGCATAAGGAAATAAAAAAAATCAGATGTGACCAACCCATGACTTTATCTATGTATTTGAGAAATATAAGAAGGTCCCAAATAAAATTCAATAATTAAACATACATAAACGTTCACACATACCGGTTATAAGAACATTTTCGATACAAATTGAACGGAAATGTAGGGAAACTTACACAACATTAAAGACAAAATTTCTACTTCCGGTAGTTTTTATTACTTAAAATCACTATAAATATTTTACACATTAAATATTAAGAAAATAAAAATATTTTAAAAGATCAAAATAAAATAATGAATTATTTTTTTAAAATAAAATACTTCTTGCGGTTTACGAATTCTAACGGAAATCTTATCAGCTTTAATTTATTATCAACATAAAGAATACAAATATAAATTTTCAGCTTGATACGTTCAGGAGTGTGGAAAGAATCGTGGTCACAACATTTTTGACCTCTCTAAAAGGAAATAGTCCCACTTCTGGTTTATTAAATTTGGTGATTTTTTTTTTATTTTCATCACATAGTAATACAAGAATTATACTTGAATTTTTTCGTGAAGAACACACGTGCTTAAAGGGTCGAAAAAAATAATGGAAGAAAAATCGAACAAGAGTAAACTGCCACTTCCCGTTGAGGGATGCTTACGAAATGTTATATATACATATAACTTGGTGTTATCTTTAAACTTCTAGATGTGAAATTTCAGTTCAATAAACCAAAAGATTTCTGAGAAAAACATAAAAAAACCACGATTCTCTAGAGTAAAAGTACTACTTCCGATTCAGATAAAAATATGAGGTTATAAAAATTATTATTTCTATTACATGTAAAAAAATTTCAGTCCGATTCAGTTGGCATTGTAATTATGGAGATAATTGAATTCAAAAAGTTAAAAAAAAGAGGACACATAGATATAAGGGGAGGTACCATTTCCAGTCAACTTAAAAGCTTGGAAAAAATTCACGTCGTATCAATAAGAATTTTAGTAACCAATACTTAGTTTCAATTTGATAGGACTAACGGTGTTCAAAATATCCCCAAAATACACAGACACGCAGACACAGACACACACACATTTTTTTCTAGATCATGGAAACTCTGTATTCTGAGAAAATATGCCGTATAAAAGTTAATAATTTTCACTCTAAGCTTAGCTCAATTGAAAATGTATCGCAGTATCCTGTCTCATCTCAGGTAGACAGACATCTATGTACATATTTAATACCATGGAAGCGTCGCCTACGTCATATTTGAACTTTGAATGTCAATCGGACTTTCCGGCATTACATTACATACATAAGATAAGCAATGATCTGCGCCGATCGCCAGCCGCATTTGAATGATTTCCTGTCGCGATGGTCAATATGTTGGATTTAACCGTTTTTAGCTACATATGTACATCAAAGAATCATGGATGTGCGGAAAGTATCCCGTTAGGCAAAATAATTTAGACTGAGTCTGTATAATATGCTCTACAGGCCACAGACGCGTCGTATAAATTAACACACTATTACATATGTTAGTCTTGAACGATAACATCAAATATGGGGTTGATTTTATGTATGTTGCCACAGTGCACATATGCACATATTTTCTGGAATATTCCATTGGTTCTGATGAAACGATTATATAACGCGCCCTATTTATGCGAATAAACACTTTATTTTTGTTGGTGGTGTTTTTGTGTGTGTGAATAAGCCACGTTATATAATACATACATATTTATGTACATTCGGTAATTTTGACAATGATTATTTCAAAAACTATGTACCTACATATATGTACATACAGGTATGCATGCAATTTTCAATGTCCTAAAAAGTGACGATATCATTTTTTTATAACTTTTTTTTCAATATCATAGATAGATTAGATATATCATAGGAAAGATTTTATTAAATGTAAGTAGAATATATTTAATAATTATTTGGTTTTGATTAATATTTTAAATGATTAATGAAAAATTTTAAATAAAAGTTTAAGCATATATTTTTCAAAAAAATATAAATAATTTTGTATCATTTTAATTCATGCTATAATTTTGATGTAATTAAATACATACATACATATGAATGTACATATATCGTGTAATTATAAAGCCAAAACTTGTCAAAAAGTTGTTTATCTATGTAATCGCATAAGAAGATTTTCAAATTAAAAATTGTGTTTTAATGCTATTTCCAAAACATTATATAATAATACAATTTAGTTAAACACATTCTATAAAATCATCATTATATGATTACAAATTGAAATGTATGGGTTGTGAAATAAAAATTGGGCCTACTGGAGACGCACTGATTCTATAATTATACGCAAGATTGCAAAAGTTGTACTGTGCTGTTTCGAATATATTTACGTTTTTGTATAAATTACTTAATATAATAAATTTTGGCTAAATATTTAAATTTTTCGTATTTTTAATAAATGTTTTTTATTAAAAATACGAAAATTTAACTTGAAAACATTTTATTCGTGTCAGTATATTCGACTGTATATTATTGTTTCGAAAATTTCTTATATTGTATCTAAATATACGAAGTATTATAGTTATATTTTATGTATGTATGTATATGTATAATATATTGCTTTCGTGAAAACTTGATCTTATTTATACAGAATAAATTTAAAAGGGTATAAATTTATACGATAATCGTCAAAGTGTATTTTTTGTGTTTACTTGTACATACATATACTCAAATCTCAAATGATATTAAAATCACTTATTTTAGTGTTTTAAACATCAGTCATAAAAAAAAACATTCATTTAATAGTAATGACACCTCTCACACTATATCCATGGCACCCCGACAAAGCCGCGCATGACAATCCGCGCTCACAAAATCGCGCACGATAGTGCCGCGCCGACATAGTCGTGCAGGGGAAAAGTAAATTCCAATGTATTATATTTTGTATCCAAAAAATAATTATAAAATAATACTCATTGGGTATTGAAATCACGTAAGCGCAACACTTTTTACAAAATAATTATATAAATTAAATAGCGTTTTGAATAAAAATACGGGTTTTAATACTGTTTAAACAAATCTATTGCTCTAAAATTATTATTCTTCCTATTATTTTTTTCATTTATTAGTATTATTATTTATTATGCTTACTATTATTTATTATTATTATCTATTATCATTATTATTATTTTTATAATGTACAGTCACGGTTTCGGAAACCGGAACACCATAGAAAAATGAGATTTTGCGTGAAATTTCAGTGAACTTAAATAAAATAAACACCCAAAGTCATTAAAATGGTAGATTATATCACAGTGCTTTATTTTAACGACAATTGTTAAGAAAATAAACAACAACAAAAAAGGTAGGGAGAATTTTAGTCCGAGCCGGTTTTTATGACCAAACGCAGTCTCCACAGTTGAATGAAATTTTGAATGAAAAAACACAGTTGAGCGTAAACTTTTAATTTTATTAGTCACATTGTATTATTTACAAATTATAAAAACTTAATTAATATTTTGTTGCGGCTCCTTTTAATTTTATGACGGCTTTTATACGGTTAGGCATAGAATCTATTAAGTTTCTTAAAATGTCGATGGGGAAGTCTTCATACCATACTTTTTCAATGGTCTCTTTTAATGATTGATGGCTAGACACATTTGTTTTACTAATTCTATATTTAATAGCCATCCATACATTTTCAATTGGGTTTAAATCGGGACTATTCCCAGGCCATGTTAATGTCTTTACACCCAATTCCTGCAAATAAACCCGAACCTAATAAAAAGTAACAAAAATATATCAGTTTTTTGATCGAAATATTATTAATTACATTTAATATCATTAAATAAAATTAATACTCACTAATTTAGCTCGATAACAAGGGGCAGAGTCATCTTGGAATATGACATCATCAGAATTTAAAAGATGGTTTTCCATTGATGGGATAAAACTTTCTTCTAGAATTTTTTTATATGCTATTCCATTAATGGAACCTTGCACAAACTGTATTCGACCAATTCCATAATTAGAAAAACATCCCCAAACCATGTGGCTTGGGGGATGCTTCACTGTCTCAGGGTACATTTTTGGTCGAATCTGTCCCCTTCTTACGAGCAAAAGTTCCAGAATCCTTTTTCTTTTTCATTATTCTTGACACAGTAGATACAGAACGTCCCATTTGTTGAGAAATTGATCGCAATGAATGTCCAGAGTCTGCCAAAGCCGCGATTTTTATATTCTCCTCCAATGATAGTTGAGTGTATTGTCGCATGGTATTTTTATTTTCAACGATTTCGATCCGTACACCTCTAAAACTCACACTAAACTGAACTTAAATCGTAGAAAACAATCACATTTAAAAGACCCGATCGTTAAAAACCACACACCTAAAGGGACAATATTTTTATTGCCCAAAAATCGTAAAATCACAAGTGTTCCGGTTTCCGAAACCGTGACGGTACATATATATTTATTTATTTACTATCTACATACATATATACATATGTATATTATTATATGGACGATGGGGATTGCATTATTCTCCCTTTTGTCTGGAATAAATAAGTTAGTATTATTATTATTATACATTACGATATTTCATATATCATGATGTATGTATAATAATAAAATCATAAACATATATAGGGTCTACGTGACGAAACAGAATGTTAAACGACAGAAAACGCAAATATCGGAAGGCAAAGATCGAAAATCAAAAGATCTTAAGTCGAAAGATCAACAAAAAAAAAAGGTGCATGGTAAACGGTACATACTCACGTACATACTCACTTAATTTGCGCGAGCAGGATACAACAGGAACATGCTTTTCCTCCCGTATTCTGCGCGCGCACATTAATACGGGAGGAAAAGCCTGTTCCTCTTGTTCCTGTTGTATCCTGCTCGCGCAAATTAAGTGAGTATGTACGTGAGTATGTACCGTTTACCATGCACCATTTTTTCTTGATCTTTCGACTTAAGATCTTTCGATTTTCGATCTCTGCCTTCCGATATTTGCGTTTTCTGTCGTTTAACATTCTGTCTCGTCACGGAAACCGACATATATAATATCGCTATTCTGTGAGTCTTCCTGTCTGTATGTGAGTCCGTCTGAAATAACGCTCGCCGTACTATAATAGTCGTTTCGATTCAACATACATACATATGTACGTCACAGCTTAACCACTGCCAAAACGTATGCGATTATGATAACAAAATAAATAAACTTCTATATATACTGTTTTTCACCAATGTTTCCTCTAGGCAAATGGACGGCGCTAGGTCTCTGAGCGTTGAACGTCATCTATTGAAAATTTATTTAATTAATTATTTTTTCTATTGGTGCTTCATATTGTTTACATGTATGGGAGGTAGTTTTTAGTTATATTTAAGGGATTTGAAAAAAATTCGACCGTGTGCGGATCGAACACAGAACGGACACATTTCTTTTAATTTAATAACCGAATATGAAAACATATTTCATCGGGTACAACACTAATTTTCAATAATCACGAACTACTTCGGTCGAACTTAGTTTTATTTTGCGCAGCATTGTCGGGGTTGTTATGCGCGACATTGTCGGCGCGGCAATGTCGTGCGCGGCTTTCTCGGGTCACCAATACCCATAATTGTGTATAAGTATACCCATATGTACCCATATGTGTGTAATTAGTTGCCATCTATAATAATTGCCATCTGTATTCGTTTGGGGGTGTGGTGGACTCGTCTTGAGTACTTTATGGTCGACTTCATTGACCTTTGAAGCAAGCTAAAAAAATCTTTATAATAATGTGAACAAAATATTTTTGAATTTTCTACTCTAGCAAACATTCGCATTATTATATATTTTAAATTGATACAGCTTTTTAAATGTTTTAAATATTTTAAAAATTCAATTGCGAGCGCACGTTTGAAAACCGTTCGCAAGTAAAGTAGTGAACCTCAGCGTCTCTCATTATACTTTGACCTCACATTTAGATCTGAGTTGAATCTGATGGAGACAGACTTGAGGTGTGGATCTCATTTTAAATTAAAATCTGGCTCGGACGAAGGACAGAAAATAAGGCACCTACACACACACACACACACACACACATACACTCGCTTCCAGACTTGCGGTCGACTTGAACAAAATTTTCAATATTTCATGTAACTTCTATAAATATATTTATTTATGCGGTTCGTTGGGAATAACTGGCACGTAGAGTGCTACCATGGCGGTGAAAATTACCCCATGACCGTATTGGGGCTTCGACAAAAAAAACGATTATTTTTTACTTAGGACCAAATCCAGCCCTCTTTTTCGAATTGCATCAATGCATTGAAAATGTCGAAATTGACGCGTGCTCACGAAATTTATCTCCCTCATCAATTCGCCTGCTTTGAATATATTTTATTTTTATATATGTATGTAAGTAGCCTACGTACAATCCATTGATATTGAGACATATATTATATTATATACATATGATTGATTGATATTGATTGGAATTACTCAATTACCATTTGATTTGAAAATAATAATGCAATTTTTATACATATGTATTACGTATTAAAACAATAATATGGAATTCTTGGTATGTAATTAATTTAATTTATTATAAATTAAAAATATATTATATAAGCAACAACTTCAAATATTTGATTTGCTAATTTTCTTTCAACAGTTGTATTCGTTTACAATAATATCATCTTTATTATAATAGATAATTATTATTATTATTATGGTTATTATTTTTACATGATCATCTTTAGAATACGTTTTCAAACAATTCGATTAATTGTATAATTATGGTATTTTAATTCGTATTATATTAATTTGTTTCTATTATTGTTACTTTATCTATGTACGTAGTAACAATAGATGAAGTTTTGTGATCATGCGAAAATTCGAACTCGAGGTTTTGACTGATTCGAACTCAGAATCGATTAATGATCTAGAAAAAATGTGTGTGTGTCTGTGTTTCTGTGTGTCTGTGTGTCTGTGTATTTTGGGGATTTTTTGAACACCGTTAGTCCTATCGAACTGAAACTTAGTATCGGTTACTGAAATTCTTATCGACACGACGTAATTTTTTTTCAATTTTTTAAGTTGACTGGAAATGGTACCTCCCCTTATAGGGGTCCTCTTTTTACTTTTTTTTTAAGTTTTTGAATTCAATTTTCTCCCAAACTACTAACTGAATCGGACTGAATATTTTTTACATGTACTAAAAAATAATAATTTTTATAATTTTATATTTTTTAATTGTGGTTTGTTACGAAAGTTTTCGATGTCCTAACTTTCATTTACAGATTTCTTTTTTTAACTGTAACCTAAAAAAATTATTATATAGATTTTTGTATGCTCATTATTAATATGCTTATAATTTTATAAATAAAATGTTTATTATTTTATAGATATCCTGGTATTTTAGATTTAAGATAGAATGCATGTCGACATCACCGGAAAAATCGATGAAGGTCCAAAGAAGGTCTGTTAAAAAAAAATCGGAATGTCCGCTTTGAAAAAAATCTGATATACATACGAACATATCTCCATGGGTTGCAATTCTCAAACACTTTTTATTTCAGCCAAAAATGTTGTAAATATGTTAAACGGTTCACATTATATGTAAATTTCGTATACGACTGCGTGCCAATCTGTGAAAATGTTTGAATTAAAGATTTTCGTTTCTAGTCAATTCGAGTGCAAAAAACCAATAGAGCAATATATTTTAAAACACGTTCGATAATAGTGTATAAGGAAATTTTTGAGAATCTCCGGAAAACCTCAATAACCTTGAGGGAGCACAGCGTCTCGAGATATTAATTCATGTCATTTCCATACGGGTATCGTACAGAGAAAACCAAACTATTCAACTAGATATAACGTATGTTTCAAGTTCATAGGAGTGTGTGTGTGACAGCACATTTGAATTTAATATTATCATACCTCTTCTCATCGAAGTCTAGACTCATCCTGATGCTGGAAAATTAGTTTAAATTTTATTCAAAATAACAAATGATATCGAAAATTATACAAATAATGTAAAGTAAAAAAATATAACTGTTTTTAGGCATATAAATGTAACAATTTGAGAAAATTTGGTTTGTTAGGTGTTGAAAAAAATTTGTAAAAAGAATATATATTCAGATGACCGAATTATATTTGATATAATTTATCGAATAGCAAATTCAAACACCTTTACATTGGTTTACTTTGTTCGACGTTTGAAATATTCGTATTTGTGTCTTTTTAAAATGAAATCAAAATTTTAAATGTTCAACAGGGTAGAAAATTTTTTTCTACTGAAAAACGTTGAATCTAAATATTTATGATGATGAAAAAATTGTGAAATCTTTTTTTATTGCGTCATAAAAAATATCAACAAAATATAATATATTATTCGTAAAATACGAATGTAGGTATGTTCAAGTTCATTGTATGTATCTATAATACAAATGTATATGTATGATAACCTTCAAAATATAATAATATATTTAATATTTTTCATATTTATTGAAATAAAAAATTTGTTTTAACCGTTTTGGAATCGAATTCACTTAAAATATTTTGACTAATGGCTGTATTTGAAGTCTAATTTTTTGCAGCGTCTTTAAATTTCCTTTTTTGTTAATTAGTGGTATATGCAGTTTGCATTTATATTGTTCTCCACACTTTTTGCAAAAAAATAATTTCTGGTTTAAACCGACATTTTCAATGATTGAAATAAAAAAACGATTATTTATCAGTTCGTTGCCACACAATGTTGTGGTCTCATATTCGACAATTATTGTTTGTAAATAAAAATCTGATGACAGACAAAAAATGATTATCTCCATATTAATTTCTATATTGTAAGATTTTTTTATCAGATTTAAATAGTTATTGAGACAGTTTTATTAATAAATTTTCATCCTACCTTATTTAATATCCTGAAAACCTTAATCCATGTATGTAGAAAAGTATATGAATACCCATGATTTGAACTCAGTATCGATCACTGATCACGTTTTTCATGGTTTATAAAAAGTCCTATTAAACTGAAACTAACTAACAGTTTGTATTTTTGTTTTAATTTTTAGCTAACCGATTTAATTTTTAGGTACCTCCCCTTATAAGTCTCGTCTTTTTTATCATATTTGGAATCAATTATCTTCTTAGCCGCCCAATGGATTGGCTGAAACTATTTTGTAATCAATTTAAAAAAAACAAATACTAGTATTTTTTAAATTTCTAATATGTCAACCGGAAGCTGTAATTTCACCCTAGGTTTGGGTTTTTCTCCAAAACCTTTCAATGTATTGAACTATTTCTTATTTACATAAAAGTTCTAACACTTGCCTCACTGTGATGGATAGCGAGTGACCAGAACTTACGTTTTATTCGATTTCTCCAATTATACTGAATGCACGATATTAATATTTTATGTATTTCTCATCAAAGCCTCTATGATTCGAATTATGTCATTACCAAATGAAAACATTGATCAATATTAACAAAAATAATTATTTTCGCGGGAAGCTCTTTGTATGTATACGTGCCTCACAGAAGCGAGAGAGAGAGGGGGAATTCAGTACGCGTCCCACTCAACGGTCAGTGTGAGAATGATATCCGCTGGACAGCAGCGCCTTGTCCATACAAACGTACTATACTTCTCCCTACCTCAATTATGGCATTAGAGAAATTATTTTTTAATATGCTATTGATATCCACCATTGGGGTGCATCTATCGTTTTATTTTTTTGATTAACTATTTTTTATAGGAGGTAGGAGCCGTCAAACATCTATAAAATGGCCTCTTTTTTACACCCACAAAAAGAGTCTAGCGTGATTATTTAACGGTCGATTTTAAAAAAAATACGCCGATAGATTCACAGAAAATATCTTTCTCATACCGATGATGAATTTTTTTTAAAAATTGGTCCAGTTTTGGAGGAGAAAATAGTAGAATACGAAACCTCGATTTTGTCAATTTAAAACACGTTTTATCCGGTCGAAGCGCAACTGTCGCATTCACTCAATATATATATTGATATACATATATTGTCGCATTCACTCAATATATACATACACTCAATATATATACCGAAGAAAGGAACGGTAACAAAATTAAGGTTTCGGGTGTACAGCCCTCTTAACGGCGCTGACGGCTTCGACGACTCTGCTTTAGTCGTTATTTTATCATTTCTTCTACTTATTTTATATTATTCGATGTTGTCCACATAATAAAATAATTTTTAAAGGTAATTAAAATAATAAACCTCGCTGATTTTGCGTTATTTTACCTGAAAAATAAACATTTTTAATTGGACGCTTGTAATCCAGCACAGTATCTCTTTATTAGGATTTCTTATTAAAAATTAAAAATTAATATTATATAACAACTGACCAATCAAAAACGTCTTTGACCAATCCAGCCAGAAACGACTTTGACGAAAGCCAATCAGAAATTAATTACAGACGCCTTTTCGGTTTTATATATATGTCTGTAAGATGTGAAAGATTGTTTTCTCCATAATATTGGATGATAAACATAGGAATATATGTATGTTTATTAAAAAATATATTTTCAGTATTCAAATAAATAAACGAAATGACATTTTTCAATGTAAATGCAGTGAGCTTATCGATTTTTACATACATATGTATGTAAAATAGTTGACAAATCAAATGTTTTAAATAAACATATTATATGTACATACATATGTACATTAAAGATTTAAGTGTTGTTATATAGCTTTATTTATGTATCGAATGGACATTTGTCAGCGACAAAAAAATGCATAAAATGACATCGGATATGTTTGACCTTAACCATTACATCTACCATTCACGAAAAACCAAATAATAAAAATATATATTCAAAACGATACAGACATTTGGTTTCCCTACACGGTTAGCGTATGACCTCTAAACATATCTGAAAAACCCTCACACATGTAAGTCGTCTGATCGACCAACACATAGCTCATACATAGAAAACCTGCGAGAAAAAAATGCAGGTAAATCGAAACGAAAAAAAAAAATAGGAGAACTCACCGAAATGTAAAATCGACCGTATCAACAGGCCGTCACCGTTGGTCCAAATTCGTTTCCTTATTGATTACATTACCAAACGACAAAAACAACGTCCGACGTATCACTTTTGGTTATTCTGAGCAGCATCATTCCCATCAGGACGTTTTAAGATCTCCAAAATCCGTTATCGTATCTACTGTAGGATTCAAATAACCAATCATTTCCGTGTTTTGACGCTTTGAGACTTTTCTTTCGCATTTTCGTTTTCCCTAACCTTGAACGGACGTCTCCAAGCGGTTTGTCACCATTTTTTTCGACTCCATCGATACGAATCTTTTTGCATTGCAAACAGTCGCATCCGTTTACAGAATTTTCAGATCAGGAACAATCAATATATCAATGGACGAGTCGCCAAAGTAAGGCAAGGATCAATGTGTACATACATATGTATATAACACATATAAAAGAAATGCCCATTTTTTACAAGCTTTTTCGCACTCACTTTTGACACAGTAATACTAGTTTTGAATTTTCGTAAGACTGGAAGTTCTGGTTTCAAATGGTTCGGTGCAGTGCCGTTTTTTGGGGGAGGGCTGGTTAGGATGGCACCCGAGGGCGCCAAATAAGCTAGGGACACCTACTGAGAGTCATCGAACGAACTATCACACCAACGAGAATTAAAATGTTAGATATTCCATATTCGCAATTTTCGTGGCAACGATTGTCGGGTTTGAGATCGTCATGTGGAAAATAGTTCGTTTATCGTTTCAAGTGGCCTAATATGTTTGTCCACGACTGTATATAAAACAAAGCCCGTTCGTTGTGTGTGTAATTCGTATCTTATTGGCCAGAACACTATCCCAAATAACATGTTTCAATTGAAAATACTCAATATAAAATAGTATTAACAGAGGAAAAAAATCCCAAGTGAAAATACGTACTTTTGACTTTTGATTTGAACTGGACGACTATTTAGAGAGATTTGAAAGCTGAAAAGTACTATAAATGAAAGATAAAATACCCGACTATAGATTCAAATATTCATTTTGAACAAAAAATTGACAGATTTTGAGACATCGACCGAACAACACCAAGATATAGAAAAATCGCGCAATTTAAGAAACACATATATCTCCGAATCTCGAGCCAATCAACATTTTTTATTACCAGATTCGTGTTTACTGAGCATAGGTCTATAAGAAAAGTCATATCTCGTCTCTGAACCATTTTTCGTGTCGAACAGTGAAATCGGCCATTACCTATTTCAAGTTGATAACAATCTCTAATACGTATGTACCTCTTATGAAATATTTTGCTCCCTTCAGGAGATAACAAATATTTCCGCATATGTATTAAAAAACTGTGAAATCTGCTTATGAATAAATCTGTCATTCTATTTACATGACCTCCGGTATACAACCTCCAGTGATTTTCATCCTATTCGTAAATTTAAAGAGATTTTAGTGTGAACTAGGCGACTGAAAGAAAAAAAACAAACACCCGTAAACATTTCCTGGAAGGAATCTAGGCCAGAACGGTATATAAATTGTCCAGTTATGTCTCGTAAGGTGGACACTGTTATTCTTATTAGCATAGGAAGCATGATCAACAATCTACGCCTAAATTTTGAAAATGCTGGAAAATCATAAATATCCATAACATTCTGCAAATCACGAAAGATAAGGATTATATTCATAATACTATCGATTGTTATCAAATAATACACGTAAATACAATAATTTGATTCACATTATATATATTAGACTTTTTTCAAATATTTCAACCGTACAAGCGTAATAGTGTTGATTTTAAATTGAAATAATAAATTGTTTTTTCAATGTAAAAAATTTAAATAACAAGAAATTCGTTTGAAATTCTAAAAACTTCCAGGAAATTTTATATTATAGAGGTAGAAAATAAACGTTTTCTATTGCATGAGCTTAACCTATCTATTGAAAGTAGGGCTGTGGAGTCAGAGTCGGAGCATTTCAAGCGTAGTCAGAGTCCTTAAAAAATCAACCGACTCCTTTTTATTATTTTATTGAAGTAAATCCAATGATAAATTGAAATCAAAAAAGATATTTATAAAAATCATGAATTTAATTAGGTATTCCAAATATTCATCAAATTTATTGTTCGAATATCCAATATTAAAATCATGAAATATTCGAGTTCGAGTATTCGAATATATTCCAAAAATTATATAAGTGTTAAGATGTTGAAAAAAAATAACTAATAGAAAAAAACGAGCGAATTCATAACAACAATATTTATTAAAAAATTAAAAATACATACATATGTACATACTACAATAAGTTTCAAATTTCAGATTTGTTCGCAGTTTCATCATGATTATTCCCACTATAGAAAACTAGTTACTAATAATTAGATAGACTAGATAGACAAAAAAAGTCGATCTTACTAAAATCACTCAAGTTGGAGTTGAAGTCAGGATATTTTAATCTGAATCCACAACCCTGATTAAAGTGACTTATTACGACCAGCTTCATATATTCTTTGTGAAAATTTTAAACGTTTTCACTCGAAATTTAGCACAGGCTCAAAAATTTCGAAAGCTTTTTTTTCGTATCTATAAAATTTATTCAGCGGGGACTGGAATAAACTGCCCGTTCATTAAATATTCTATTGGATAATACGAATGCATACATATATAAAATGTAATACATGTTATGTATTTAAATTTAAGCTAAAAAAATATGTAATTTTTATTAAAAAAAGCCAACGATCAAGTAGTTCTTAATTCACATGGGACTCAAAAGTTCAGATTCTCATTTTCCAAACGGAATTTCCATCTGTAATTTTCAAAACATATTTGAACATCCCACATAATAGAATATTTTAAGAATGATATTACATTTTTCTATATTACTGCCATCTATCTATTATTTTCGACATAAAAATGTGTTACGTTGTGTTTTATAATTTTACTTAGATGTCAATAAAACATACGCAATTTTTTAATCAAAATCGTATTTGTATATTATTACACATTTTATAAACATTACATTAATTTTCAAGATTAGAATTATCAATAAAGGATTAATCTACAAAAAAATGCTGAGTTTTTATTTTATTTTATTTACAATATTATGATAATAGAATATGTAATATACATACATGACATACAAATATGTATTCTTACGCAAACTATGTATATAAAAATCTTGATCGCATTTATAAAATACAATTATTCGATCAGTTTACAAATCTACACACCTTCACAAACTTGTTCGTCGATTGAATTAATCCGGTTCACAAAAATATTGAATTTCATTTGTGATTAATATCTTTTATCATTTTTATCGAAGAAGCATTATCATTGTTATTTATTACTACCTTAACTTTATACGAATTAATGAATCATATTTATTTGCCGAATTTGTACATATAAGCTATGTACATACGTACATATGTATATATGTATATACATGAATACGATTCGATATCCACAATTTTATTTGACGTTATTCCTGTGAATTAACTCAGATAGCCTATCTACATACATACATACATACGTATATAATACTTCCAACCGGGATTAATCAATCAGTATAAGAAACATTTTGCTATCAATTTGTCTATGTACAGTCCAAGTCTACATTTCGTTCGTTTATGAACATATGTACATACTAGTTCATGGACCAATCTTGCCAGATATAATGTACTCAAAAGAAAAAATTGACAAACGAACTAGTCATAATTTAAAGTATTCTCAATCATTCGTCCCATTCCCTATGTATGTGTGTATGCTTACCCTGGGTTGCAATATCTAATCTATAATTTGGAAAGAGACTTTGTATGTATCCTTGGTCGTCGTCTTCTTCGTCGTCTTCTTCGTCGTCCGTAGATCGGTGACGTCATCGAACACGTGATTCGTTTTTTTTTTTTTCGATCCATGGGCGCCGATTTGTTTTTTTCGATTCAATGGATTCACCCCCGCGGGGGCGCAAGGCGAGTAGTTTCATGGGGCCCCGCCAGGGGCGCCACAAGGGGCGCAGCCCCGTGGGGCCCCGAAGGGGGCCCGGGGGGCCCAGCCTCATGGGGCGCAGCCCCATGGGGCTCAAAAGGGGGCGCCACGAGGGGCGCAGCCCCGTGGGGCCCCGGGGGGGCCCAGCCTCATGGGGCGCAGCCCTATGGGGCTCAAAAGGGGGCGCCACAAGGGGCGCAGCCCCGTGGGGCCCCGAAAGGGGCCCGGGGGGCCCAGCCTCATGGGGCGCAGCCCCATGGGGCTCAAAAGGGGGCGCCACGAGGGGCGCAGCCCCGTGGGGCCCCGGGGGGGCCCAGCCTCATGGGGCGCAGCCCCATGGGGCTCAAAAGGGGGCGCCACAAGGGGCGCAGCCCCGTGGGGCCCCGTGGGGCCCCGAAAGGGGCCCGGGGGGCCCAGCCTCATGGGGCGCAGCCCCATGGGGCTCAAAAGGGGGCGCCACAAGGGACGCAGCCCCGTGGGGCCCCGAAGGGGGCCCGGGGGGCCCAGCCTCATGGGGCGCAGCCCCATGGGGCTCAAAAGGGGGCGCCACGAGGGGCGCAGCCCCGTGGGGCCCCGGGGGGGCCCAGCCTCATGGGGCGCAGCCCCATGGGGCTCAAAAGGGGGCGCCACATGGGGCGCAGCCCCGTGGGGCCCCGAAGGGGGCCCGGGGGGCCCAGCCTCATGGGGCGCAGCCCCATGGGGCTCAAAAGGGGGCGCCACAAGGGGCGCAGCCCCGTGGGGCCCCGAAGGGGGCCCGGGGGGCCCAGCCTCATGGGGCGCAAGCCCTAATAGGCATTAACTAAGGGGGGCGAAGCCCTAGACGGCAATTAATCATGGGGGCGCGGAGGGGCGAAGCCCTAAAAGGCAACTGATCATGGGGGCGAAGCCTTAGACGGCATTTAATCATGGGGGCGCGGAGGGGCGAAGCCCTAAAAGGCATTAACTAAGGGGGGCGAAGCCCTAAACGGCAATTAATCTTGGGGGCGCGGGGGGCGAAGCCCTAAAAGGCATTAACTAGGGGGGGCGAAGCCCTAGACGGCATTTAATCATGGGGGTGCGGAGGGGCGAAGCCCTAAAAGGCATTAACTAAGGGGGGCGAAGCCCGAAACGGCAATTAATCTTGGGGGCGCGGGGGGCGAAGCCCTAAAAGGCATTAACTAGGGGGGGCGAAGCCCTAGACGGCATTTAATCATGGGGGTGCGGAGGGGCGAAGCCCTAAAAGGCATTAACTAAGGGGGGCGAAGCCCGAAACGGCAATTAATCTTGGGGGCGCGGGGGGCGAAGCCCTAAAAGGCATTAACTAAGGGGGGCGAAGCCCTAGACGGCTTTGAATCATGGGGGCGCGGAGGGGCGAAGCCCTAAAAGGCAACTGATCATGGGGGCGAAGCCCTAAACGGCAATTGCTCATGGGGCGTGGAGGGGCGAAGCCCTAGAAGGCAAAGGCTCAGGGGGGTGCCGAGGGCGAAGCCCTAGAAGGCAAAAAAAAAAATTAGATTTTTTTTTTGATTTTTTTAAATTTTTTTTTTGATTTTTTTTTTTTATTTTTTTTTTGATTTTTTTTTTTTTATTTTTAATTTTTTTTTAATTTTTTTTTTTAATTTTTTAATTTT
Source organism: Arctopsyche grandis (assembly GCF_051622035.1). Taxonomy (NCBI): domain Eukaryota; kingdom Metazoa; phylum Arthropoda; class Insecta; order Trichoptera; family Hydropsychidae; genus Arctopsyche; species Arctopsyche grandis. The sequence goes on from NC_135357.1 coordinate 26,355,638, forward strand.
TTTTTTTTTTTTAATTAAATTAGCTTAGTCATGTTTAAGCGGTTTATATTATAAACACTGAGCGAAGCCGGGTAATACAGCTAGTTTTTAATATTTGTGGAAACGGGAACTACAGCAACGTTATAATATGGTTTCTATAGGATTTTATTTAATAAATGCTTGCGTTTTGACAAAGGTTTTGACAGCTAAAAGTTTTATGCGTCACCTGGTTAGTCAATTTGAAGCTATCTTTTGACTATTGGCCCTTAAAAGAAAACCAACAGTTCGTGTATGAACAAACTAGTATGTTCATGAATGAACCAGTGTGAACACTTGGACTATAACATTCATACATATGTAGATATATGAAAATGCAGAATAGTGGCTATTTTTACAATCAAGAAAATTTCGAAAATAATCACGAAATAGTGTTATCTTATGTCTTTAAATTAAATACGTTTATTGAAAATCATATAATTTGAACAGATAATGCAACAAAGTATATACATACATATGTATAATGGTTTGCTTTTATTTAACCAGTGAACATACATACATAAAATGAATACAGTGAAACACTGTGCTATTAATATATAGTATATATATATATATATATATATATATATATATATATATATATATATATATATATATATATATATATATATAAATTTTGAGTGACTAATATGATGAATGCTAATTTTCAATGACTATGTAAGTTTTCGGTGTGATAGGATTAACAGCTTTCGAATTATCTTCAAAATACACAGACACACAAAAACACTTTTTTTAAAAAGTGATCAATGTTAAATTCTGATTACAAATCAGTCAAAATCTTCATCTATTACATACTAGCAGCTATCACAAATTTTCATCTATTATTACTAGGTATGTACATATGTATGTACATTGAACAACTTATTTTATTCATAAATAGAATTCTTAAATCGCCACGCCAGTATTGAAATGAAACCAGTTGTATGCAGAATTTCGTCCTCCAAAGAAAAGTGAGAACTTGAAACATCATCACAAAAATCTTTATTGATTTAAAAATCTAGCAATGGCAATTTTATCAATATTCTGGTTATTTTCTGTCGAAATTCGCTATTTTCTGAATTGAACTAGATTGACTGGTGAATCCAATTACGCTTGCATATTGTTAAAAGTCACGAAATATGAAACGGATAAAATGCATTTGACTTCAAATCAATAACAACAAACATCTCATTAATAAATAATTGTCATTTATTAAGTTAGTAATCGTTCAAATATTGACATATTTTTAAATAACTCCATTTTCACAAAAAAAAAATTCATATAAATTTTATTTTTTGATTTTTCTTCTTTTAAAATTCCATGACTTGCCTGACGTTCCGTATATAAATATTTGAAAATGTCGGCACGTGAACGTAAAAAGGTTCACCACCACTTTTATAGGGTAATAATGGTCCCAGTCTTCATGAAGTTAAATCGAATTTCACGGTAGAACTATTTTTATTCCAACAACCTGTTTATGGAATCATCCGAAGAAAAGTCTGACTGTCTATATACATAGTTATAATTCTAATTTTTGTAAAAAAACGTAGGATTCCAATATTACTCCATCACTAGTAAATTTAGAAATGAAGACCAGGAGCTTCTATATTTTAAATAAAATTTGAAAACAAATACCTAACCTTTATTCGCATTTAGATGAAAAAGTGACGGAGATGGAGATACGTACAGGGATCTTTTATACATATGTATATACATACATATGTATATGATATACGATTTTATAAAAGCCTATTCGTACTAGCACAGCGCCTACCGGCAACTACACGTAACCAGCAGTACGAAATGAATTCTTTGGTACATTTTACATGGACACATTTATATCTAACATGATGTAACATATCGTAGACGCAACAGCAGTAGCCGACAAAATCTATTGTTAATACGTAGCAGTACATGCCACCGTGACGTATTAAACAAGATCGGGTTTCATTAGCCACACTGGAAATACTAACGCACGATGTGATTTCATAGTGGCGAGTGCACACGTACTAACGAAAGTGAGCATGCGTATATGAATATTTTCGGAATCGGCTTACATATACATATGTACATATGTCATATGTCATCGGTTGTATAATGAATATAAAAACAGACGCGATGTGTGTATGTGGGTATGTATGTGGCGGACGCGCGGACCTTTGATCAATTAGAGGAACGTATCGTCATTCTGACCAATGGGTGCATTTTAGGCATCCGCTATATGGATGTGGCTTGCGATCTTGTCGAGGTGAATCGGGGAAGCGGGGTAGTGGGTAAGTGTGGGGGGTGGAGCGTCTGACATGTGCGACATCAGGCCGAGCGACGGTAGTGTACACACATATGTACACATATCCACAAAGGCACACACACACATTAATTCACACTTCGAACGGGTCAACGGGTTGGATTGATGAGCGTATAATACGCGCACTCAACTTTTTACGATTATTACGTGTACAATATATATTTATAGAAAGGTTTTTCATTCTAAATTGACATTCTTTCATTTTAAATTGACACTGAAAAGGGTCAATTTGAACTTTATTTTAATTCGTGTATCAATTCCTTTCCGAATCTACCCGAAACTAACGGGCACAACACCAGTTATAAGTAAAAACTATCTACCTACATACCTTCATATAAACAATTTAAAACAGCAATAGAAAAATGTATTCAATTAATTTTCAGTAGATGACGCTAAATGCTCGTGGCACTATTTTCCAGGAGGAAATATTGAAAGCAAACAATATATATATACAGGCTTTTTCTTGATTTTACGAACCAAAACTTACATACATACATATGTACATACGAAGTCTCTTTCAAAATTATAGCTATCAATGTTTGTCTGTTTGTCTGTCACGTATGCGTTCCTATACCGATTGCGATGAAACTTACAGGAGTTATTGTGTGTATGTCCGCGATGGTTTCTTTAAAAAAAAAATCTCCTCGAAAAAACGGGAACGGGAACGGGAAAAACGGGAATGAGTGGCATTGCAACGCAATAATTTAAAATGTTTTCCCGTCGCCACCTGGGTTGTTAGGGTAAAATAAACAAATAATTGAATAATTTGAAATGTGTTCGCCTCCTGCGTTTTACCAACACATGGCAACAGAAACGGGAATGGGAATAAAAATTTCCCAATAACGGGAACGGAAGAAACGGGAATGGGTACGGGAATGGAAACGGGAACGGGAACGGGAATGGAAACGGGAAAGGGGACGGGAATTGCATGCGTTATTGTGGCATTGCAACGTATGTATGCCGGGTTCATAGTATCAGATACAAAAGACTGAACGTGAGTCACAATATTTGTAAGTTGAGGCGCATTTTCCACACCCCTATCAAGAAACCAAAAAGAAACAATTACAATATATTCAATACATGCATTTTATTATTTATTTAAATCACTCGATACATTTTAACGATCGTACAACAAAATAGTATACAGCATATTATGATACGTAAATTTTACATGGTATCACGTGCTGCAAAGTGTGATATCGGTACAAGTCCGGTGCAAATGTACTCGTACTAGCAGGTCGCGTGCACCGACCGTGAAAATCAATATTCATATCTAAAAGCAGGCAAAAATCTTGAACCATCATCAAATATCAATTGCGAAACCGTAAATAGCGACAATTTAGACAAGCGACAATCCTCCGGCACCTACATATTTTGACGACAAAGTCAGACGCGCATTAACATTTGCGTCAGCAGTCGACGTATCGAATCGCCACTTATTGGGTTTATAATGTGAAAAAAAAAGAGCAAAATCTTGGAAAACAAATTCCTGCACATGCGTCATCAAATCGGATTACTGAATCCTATCGGACCGGGAAAAAAACTGCATCGATTGTTAGCAGTGTGCTATATTTAAAATCCGACCCATCTCCGCTTGCAATTATAAAGAATTACAATACATTTGCTGGCGTCATATAAGCCTTCTATCATACATACATACATACATATTTCGCTTAGTGGATATATCATGTAAAAAAAACCCGAATTTAGTTTATAGATTTGAAAAATTCGGTATAAGCTCTCATCATCCTCGACCAGGCAACACTTAAAACAATGTTATCGGAAGTGACCGATTATGATTGAAACTTGCGATTGTTATGGCATCGTCCTTACAACCAACCACACACTTCCACATTTCCATAATAAAATAAGTAGAACAACATTAACGAGACCGTGAGGAACGGGGCGATAAAAAAATGCATCATTGAAAATATTGTCATAGGACAGATTACATCGGCGTATCAGCATTCGTGAACGCAACGCAACGTTTTCCCATAACTATTACTCGATCGAGTGTTATCTTCCTTATCATTTAAGAATTCACTGAATCGCATTTGAAAATTCGATATAGTAATCTTTCGCCAATATTTTATTACTTCACTAGCTGAACCCTGCATGCATTGCAACGCCACAATAATGCATGCAATTCCCGTTCCGTTCCAGTTTTTTCGCGTTTTTTTTTCACAGTAATCTTCCCGGACATGCATACAACAAATCCTGAAAGTTCCATCGTAATCGGTTCACTCGTTTAGGAGCCTATTCGAGACACACACATAGACATTCATTTTTATATATACATAGATAGATTTCAAATCGAAATAACCCAAATGAATATTTTTTTATTTCGTATGTTACGATAAATACACCAAAAAATTAAACGATTCAATCGCGAAGAATGTACTTGGTACAGGTGTATTATTACTTATTATTACTTTATCTATGTACGTAGTAACAATAATCTCCTATTCTATTTTTTCAATATTTCCATTATTTTTATACTTTAGTTTAATTATGTAATGTGCTATTTAATCATATTATAGCTTTCATTCTTTTCCTTTTCATTTGTTTATTTTGTATTTACCTTTTTCATTTGTTTTTTATATTTGTAAATTTCAATTTCTTCTTATATTCTATCTTATAACCTTTTCCAAATATTTTAATACTATAGTTTAATTATGCAATGTACTACATATTTTGTCATGCCTTTATTCTTTACTTTTTAATTTGTTTTCCTTATATTTATCTTTTTCATTTTTGTAAAAATCTATTATTGGACTCGGATGTTACATATATTATTTATTTACTTTTTGTTTTTTTTATACCTATCTCTGTACATCCTGTCTGTTGATTTTTCAATTAATAAAATAAAATAAAATAAAATAGATGAAGTTTTGTGATCATGCGAAAATTCGAACTCGAGGTTTTGACTGATTCGAACTCAGAATCGATTACTGATCACGTTTTTATGATCTAGAAAAAATGTGTGTGTGTCTGTGTTTCTGTGTGTCTGTGTGTCTGTGTATTTTGGGGATATTTTTAACACCGTTAGTCCTATCGAACTGAAACTTATTATCAGTTAATGAAATTCTTATCGACACGTCGTAATTTTTTTCAAATTTTTAAATTGACCGGAAATGGTACCTCCCCTGATAGGTGTCCTCTTTTTTTTAAGTTTTTGAATTCAATTATCTCCCAAACCACTAACTGAATCAGACTGAATATTTTTAAATATGATAGAAATAATAATTTTTATAACCTTATATTTTTTAAATATTTCTATCTGAACCGGAAGTAGTACTTTTACTCTAGAGAATCAAGGTTTTTTATGTTTTTCTCAGAAACCTTTTGGTTTATTGAACTGAAATTTCATATCTAAAAGTTTAAGCTTAATACCAAGTTATATAAAAAATTTAGTAAGTATCTGTCAACCGGAAGTGGCAGTTTACTCCTGTTCGATTTTTCTTCCACTATTTTTTTCGACCCCTTAAACATGTGTGTTCGTCACAAAAAAATTCAAGTATAATTCTTGTAGCAATGTAATGAAATAAAAAAAACTTATTAAATTTTATAAACCGGAAGTGGGATTTTTTTCACTTAGAAAGGTTGAAAATGTTGTGCCCACTACTCTGTCCACACCCCTGAACGTATTAAGCTGAAAATTTATATTTCTATCTTTTATGTACTAACTTAGAGCTGGTAGGGTTTTGGTCAGAATTCGTAAACCGGAAGTAGTATATTTTTAAAAACAATATTTCATTATTTTTTCATTATTTTATTTTGACCTTTTAAATTGTTTTAAGCTTCTTAATATTTATTGTGTATAATAAAGATAGTGATTTAAAGTAAAAATAAAAATAAAAATTACTTAATTTAATTAACCGGAAGTGGGATTTTTTTCCTCGTAGAAAAGTCAAAAATGTTGTGCCCACTACTCTGTCCGCACCCCTGAACGTATTAAGCTGAAAATTTATATTTCTATCCTTTATGTACTAACTTAGAGCTGGTAGGGCTTTGGTCAGAATTCGTAAACCGGAAGTAGTATTTTTTTTAAAAACAATATTTCATTATTTTATTTTGACCTTTTAAATTGTTTTAAGCTTCTTGATATTTATTGAGTATAATAAAGATAGTGATTTTAAGTAAAAATAAAAAAAACATACTTAATTTAATGAACCGGAAGTGGGATTGTTTTCCTCGTAGAAAGGTCAAAAATGTTGTGCCCACTACTCTGTCCACACCCCTGAACTTATTAAGCTGAAAATTTATATTTCTATCCTTTATGTACTAACTTAGAGCTGGTAGGGTTTTGGTCAGAATTTGTAAACCGGAAGTAGTATTTTTTTTTTTCAAACAATATTTCATTATTTTATTTTGACCTTTAAAATTATTTTTATTTTCTTGATATTTAATTAGTATAATACTGATAGTGATTTTTAGTAATAAAAATTTTTTTAACAAAATCTGACAACCGGAAGTAGAACTTTTGTTTTGTGCAAGTTTCCATACATTTGCGCTCAATTTGTATCGCTATCATAGTCATCAGTTGAAATAAAAGCAATCTTGATAATAGCATAATTTTAATCTATAAAATAAAATTTGTCAATAAACCATCTCTTCTAATCTATAATTTGGAAAGAGAATTTGTATGTATGTAAATATCCTTGGTCGTCGTCATCGTCCGTAGATCGGTGACGTCATCGAACACGTGATTCGATTTTTTTTTTTCGATCCATGGGCGCCGATTTGTTTTTTTCGTTTCAATGGATTCACCCCCGCGGGGGCGCAAGGCGAGTAGCTTCATGGGGCCCCGCCAGGGGCGCCACAAGGGGCGCAGCCCCGTGGGGCCCCGAAGGGGGCCCGGGGGGACGCAGCCTCATTGGGCGCAGCCCCATGGGGCCCAAAAGGGGGCGCAGCTTTATGGGGCACAGCCTTATCGGCCGCAGCCTTATGGGGCGCAACCTTATGGGGCGCAGTCCTATGGGGCGCAGCCTAATGGGGCGCTGTCTTATGGGGCGCAGCCTTAGGGGCGCAGCCTTATGGGGCGCCGCCTTATGGGGCGCCGCCTTATGGGGCGCCGCCTTATGGGGCGCCGCCTTATGGAGCTTAGCCACATGGGGCCCCGAAGGGGGCGCAAGGGGGCGCAGCCTCATGGGGCGCAGCCCCATGGGGCCCCAAAGGGGGCGCAGCCTCATGGGGCGTAGCCCCATGGGGCCCCGAAGGGGGCGTAGCCCCATGGGGCCCCGAAGGGGGCGCAGGGGGGCGCAGCCTCATGGGGCGTAGCCTTTTGGGGCGCTGTCTTATGGGGCGCAGTCTTATGGGGCGCCGCCTTATGGAGCTTAGCCGCATGCGGCCCCGAAGGGGGCGCAGCCTCATGGGGCCCCGAAGGGGGTGCAGCCTCATTGGGCCCCAAAAGGGGCGCAGCCTCATGGGGCGCAGCCCCATGGGGCCCCGAAGAGGGCGCAGCCTCATGGGGCGCCGCCTTATGGGGCGCTGCCTTATGGGGCGCCGCCTTATGGGGCGCAGCCTTATGGGGCGCTGTCTTATGGGGCGCAGCCTTATGGGGCGCCGCCATATGGGGCGCCGCCTTATGGGGCGCTGCCTTATGGGGCGCCGCCTTATGGGGCGCCGCCTTATGGGGCGCCGCCTTATGGGGCGCCGCCTTATGGGGCGCCGCCTTATGGGGCGCCGCCTTATGGGGCGCCGCCTTATGGAGCTTAGCCGCATGGGGCCCCGAAGGGGGCGCAGCCTCATGGGGCGAAGCCCCATGGGGCGCAGCCTTATGAGGCGAAGCCCTAAACGGCAACTGATCATGGGGGCGAAGCCCTTGACGGCATTTAATCATGGGGGCGCGGAGGGGCGAAGCCCTAATAGGCATTAACTAAGGGGGGCGAAGCCCTAGGCGGCATTTAATCATGAGGGTGCGGAGGGGCGAAGCCCCAAAAGGCATTAGTTAAGGGGGGCGAAGCCCTAAACGGCAGTTAATCATGGGGGCGCGGAGGGGCGAAGCCCTAAAAGGCAATAGCTAAGGGGGGCGAAGCCCTAAACGGCAATTTATCTTGGGGGCGCGGGGGGCGAAGCCCTAAAAGGCATTAACTAGGGGGGGCGAAGCCCTAGACGGCATTTAATCATGGGGGTGCGGAGGGGCGAAGCCCTAAAAGGCATTAACTAAGGGGGGCGAAGCCCTAAACGGCAATTAATCTTGGGGGCGCGGGGGGCGAAGCCCTAAAAGGCATTAACTAAGGGGGGCGAAGCCCTAGACGGCTTTGAATCATGGGGGCGCGGAGGGGCGAAGCCCTAAAAGGCAACTGATCATGGGGGCGAAGCCCTAAACGGCAATTGCTCATGGGGCGTGGAGGGGCGAAGCCCTAGAAGGCAAAGGCTCAGGGGGGTGCCGAGGGCGAAGCCCTAGAAGGCAAAAAAAAAATTGATTTTTTTTTTGATTTTTTTAAATTTTTTTTTTGATTTTTTTTTTTGATTTTTTTTTTTATTTTTTTTTAAAATTTTTTTTTAAAATTTTTTTTTTAAATTTTTAAATTTTTTTTTTTTTTTTAATTAAATTAGCTTAGTCATGTTTAAGCGGTTTATATTATAAACACTGAGCGAAGCCGGGTAATACAGCTAGTACTAAATAAATGTCAAAAATTGTAGGGCCATGGAGTCGGATCAAAATTTACCGACTCCGGCTTTATTTTATGATTCGACTCCGTCTCTAATCCCGACTCGGACTCCGATTCCAAGCTCCAACTCTTTTAGACTTTTTTTGCCAACGTATAAAATTATATGTATGTAATATATAATTTCGAAAGAGACTTTGTATGTATGAATGTATTTATTTTGGGAATGACGGGCTCAGTCAATCTTGAATCTCGTCATCGTATTTTTTATTATTACAACACATGTTCCTTGTTCTTCGTGAAAATATTTATAATCCACCAATTCTTAGCGAATTTAATTTCTATGCACCAAATTATTTTAGAATACGCAAACGTGTTCTGTTTTCGCCAATTACAACGAAAACTAACATTCTTTTAAATACTCCTACATGCACAGCCGTAGGGCTTTTTAACCATATTTAATGTTTCTTTTGGTCGGTTTATAGGATCCATTCAGAATATTGTGTTTCCTTAATTTTTACTATCTTTTCTGATTTTCTTTTTTCTCTTTTTCTTTTATTGTTAATTTTATATTATAAGATTTTATTATATGTTTTTAATATGTAATTTACTTTAATGCGTTTTTTACTATCTTTTCTGATTTTATTTTTTATTTTATTGTTAATTTTATGTTTTAAGATTTCATTCTATGTTTTTATTATGTAATTTGCTTAAATGGGCTTTTATCTGTATAAATAAATAAATGTATGTAAGTTTTGGTTCGTAGAATCCGTGACGTTAAATTTAATGAAAAACAAATGAATACTCAAATCAATTTAAATAAAATAAAACTATTCAAATAAATTTAATAAAATATTTACTGTTAGATTAGCCAAATTTAAGCTGTTTATGTTACAAATACCGAGCGAAGCTGTTTAAAATCATTAGTATAATATATATAAAAACGGACGTGATGTGTGTGGATATGTGTGTTTGTGCCAGACCATCAACACACAGCCAATCAGAGTGAAGCGGCACACGCACACACATTCATTCATAATTTCGAACGGGTGAACGGCGCATTAATACGCACGCGCGCCTATAAATTACCTTATATTATATTTATATATAATATATAACTTATTTTTATATTTTGATTCATGTATCAATTCCTTTCCGAATTCACCCGTTGACATCAACGGGCACAACACTAGTTATATATAATAATTAAATATATATAAAAAAAATGTTTTTTAAAAACTGACCTCTTCTATATATTGTTTATAAAATTAAGACAATATATAAAAAGCCTAATTTAGAAATAACCAATTCTCTCCGTAAAATCTGATCATGAGTATAACAAAGTGCTCAATCTGCCATAGCGATTGAGGGGGAGTATGGACGATAGACGTCACCGTAAATGAAGATGCAGTATTTTCCATGTTAATGGCGGACGTCTTTTCCACTTATAATGATGACCAAACCGAGCAAAATGGTAAAGTTTGAATACGATCGGATAAGAACCCAAACTTCGTCAGATGACAAAATCGATTCTTTATATATATATATATATATATTACTTTATAATCATTGCAGTCGGTTTATCATAGACCAACAGCATGGTTTTCGTTCAGCACGCTCTACGACTACTAATCTTTTGTCATTCTCAAACTTCATTACTAAATCGCTAGATGCAGGGCATCAAGTTGATGTGATCTATACCGATTTTGCTAAAGCTTTTGATAAGGTTGATCATTCAATACTTATTAAGAAATTGGCCAATTTTGGTCTATCGGATAATCTTACTGATTTTTTTACTTCTTATTTAAGTAATCGTCGTCAGTTTGTTTGTTTTGATGGCCATTTCTCTGAAGTATACCTCACATCTTCTGGCGTGCCCCAAGGCTCTAATCTGGGACCTTTACTGTTTCTAATATATGTGAATGATATTGGCTCGGTACTTTCAGATTCAAATTTTTTACTATATGCTGATGACCTCAAGTTATTCATGAAAATTGATAATGTTTCTGACTGTGAGGTCTTTCAGAGTAATTTGAACTCTTTATGGTGCTGGGCGACTAATAATCATTTACCTCTTAGCGTTAGTAAATGCAATATTATGTCTTTTTCTCGGTCTTCTAACCCCACCTTATATCAGTATAATCTTGGTGGAACTCCACTGTGTAGAACATTATCCAAAAAAGACCTTGGCGTTACGTTTGAGAGCAGATGGAAGTTTGGTATCCATATTTCCAATATGTGCAATAAAGCTTCAAATATGCTGGGTTTCGTTTTACGCAATGCTCACAATTTCAATAATTTAAGAGTTTTGCGTCTTCTTTATAACGCATTGGTCCGAAGCATTTTGGAATCTGATGCCATTATATGGAGTCCCAGTGAATTAACTCACTCTCTAAAAATTGAAAGAGTTCAAAGGAAGTTCCTCCGCTAACTATATATGAGGGAGTTTGGATACTACCCTCAACTGTTTCCTAGTGCTTTTGTACAAGGTTCTGTTGGCTATAGTTCCCTATCTCATCGGCGGGATATGCATCTTGTGTGTCATTTCTTCAAATTATTAAGAGGTGATATTTACAACCCAACTATATTGGAAGAAATGAAATTTTGGGTTCCATCTCGCCTCATTGATTATCGATTGCGTCCATTGTTCCAAACTATTAAAGCAAGAACTAATGTTCTTGCTTTTTCACCAATCGCTCGAGTCTTACGCTGCTTGAATTTGGTCAGCAATCACATTGATATTTTCAATATTTCACCGGATAATCTATCCGTATTTTTACTGTTTTTTACTTTTAATTCAATTTAAACTATTTATATATGTGTTTTTTTTTTGTTTATTATTTTCAATTTGTAATTTTTAATTTTTTTTTTTTAATTTTTGATTTTTCAATTTATTAATTCTCAATTTTTAAATTTTTAATTTTTATGTACAATTTTTTAAATGTTTTATTTTATTTGTTTTTCTATTATTGTTGTTTTATTTTTTCTTATGTATTTGATCTTTTATGTATTGTCTGGCCACAGTGTCATATTGGGGTGACCTTTAAAGACTCTGTGGTATACTTGTATATTAAAATAAATAAATAAATAAATAAATAAATATATATATATATATATATATATATATATATATATATATATATATATATATATATATATATATATATATATATATATATATATATATATATATATATATATATTATATATATATATATATATATATGTATATAATTTTTTTGCACAGGATGGAAATGTAAAATGGCGGAAAGTTAACGCTGCATATACATTTAGTAGGCGGGGCTGTAACATACCAATAGGTATATACATATGTATGTATATAATAGCTAAATAATAGACAACGACGACATAATTATCACGATCCTTTCATAAAGCTCTAATAGTTCATACATAAATTAAAATCTTCCAATTTTGCAGACACGCTAAACTTTGAACTTGCCACAAAGTGACAGTAAGAATCGTTTGCAGTTCGATGCAAATGAATGATGATGAAAGGTTATAAATGTTACATATATATAGGCTATAGGAAGGAACATTATCATACGATTTGAATGGCTACGTCTTTATATAAGTTACTTAAATTATACGCCGCATAACGAGTCTTTCGTATCATTTTCTGGCGGACATGCAACATGGATTATGCAATTTTTCCGTCGAATAAACCCAACGTCGTGCGTTATCAATGTATGTAGTAAGAGCGATAATGCATAGGGAATTAGATTTCCGAAAACAGACCGACGATAATAAAACGGACATTTTCCAATGGCGATGTTTCTCGGAATCGATCTGGATTTTGACCCGCGCATCTTTCAGACGTTTTCAGGATATTTAAAACGATTCCGCAATACGGACTTAAATACATTACAATATATTATCTTCCGTTCGTATAATGATCGGACGGCATTTGCATGTTTTCCCATTCATCAGTTCCACCATTTTGTCTTTTAAAGTATACGGTGGTCGCTAACTGAAAACGGAAAAATCAAAAAGTAAATCTACCTCTATCGTATAAATACATTCAATTAAAACATTCGGTAATATATATATATATATATATATATATATATATATATATATATATATATATATATATATATATATATATATATATATATATATATTTATATATATTTATATATATATATATATATATATATATATACATATATATATTTATACATAGGTATATATAATTGATCGGTAGTTATTCACACTTAATAAGCATTTTTTTCTCGCTGATAAGCCAAAATAATGCAATAATACTGTTATGTTTTAGTTATTTAACTGCATTGATATGACACCGTTAACATTACTTCATTTTCATGAATTAATTTATCGCTTCTGATATTATTTATCAAGCTTAATTCCTGTGTAACTTTGAAGGGGTCCATTTTGATTGATTGAGAAAGATTTAAAAATATATTATCCATCTTCTATAATTTTTAAAATTTTGAACTTAAATATATTCAATTAAGTGCAATATAAAATCAATGAAAAATCTTTTTTATTTAGACAAATATTTGTACAAGTGTATAAGCATGCTTTCTCTTTCTATTGTCAGGATAGGTTAGGTTAAGTTAAGGTTGGCCCTATTAATTTAAGATTAGGTTGTTAGGGTCGGTATTATTCAGTCTCAGTGTCACACGCGAGAAGTGAGATAGTGAGACCGCATATTAAGGAAAAAACATGAAGGTAGATCGCATACTAAAGTAGATATGTGAATGACCGTACACTAAAGTAGCACCCATATGTCTTTATTCTTTTTATTGACGAAAAACACCGTTCTGGCTCAGCAATAAAATAAATAAATTTTAACAATGAAATAAAGTTTAAAAATGTTAATAAATCAGAAATATATTTTAACAATGTTAATAAATCATTGCTATGCAGTGAGGTGTAGAAGGACGTGAAGAAACGAAGCAAGTGTAAGAGGTGTAGAAGGAAAGACGAAAGCAGAAGAAATGACGAACTACGAATACACTTTCTTAGAGTGTATGTGCTTTAAAATTTGAGGACGCCTGTCAAACAATTAAAAATTTATATGTTTATAAATAAGACCAAGCTAATACAATACATAAAATATATAAATCGTTAATTGCATATGTGGAATAATTACGCAATCTCTAATATAATGACAGAAATGTATGACTGAATAGATACATACATACATATATTGGAGCGCTTTGTATGGGGGTTTCCGGAAAAGGCGACTTTGAATTCTCGTTCGTCACTTGAAACCAATTAATCAGAATTTTTAAATAAAAATAAATAAAAACCTTGAAACTTTTGATATCTTCATTGATAAAGATATCGATAATTTTGAACATTTATCAAAAACGCATTAAATTCGTTTTCTAATTACTAAATTAAATAACTTGTATACAGCGCCACATTAGGATAACACGATATGGAACCGATAGCGCTTATCACAAGGAAGAATGTATCACGTAAAAATATCTGATGGATACATACATACATACATACATGATACTTTGTACTTTAAATTACGTCAAAAGTTCAAATGGAATCATTGAAATATGTTAGACGATTTATCTTCAAGTCTAATCAAGGCTCTCGATGACTAATAAAGCTTTTGCGAAATTGAATAAATCAATAATATTAAAAAAAAATACACAGACACACAAACACACACACACACATTTTTTCTAGATCATAAAAACGTGATCAGTAATCGATTCTGAGTTCGAATCAGTCAAAATATCGAGTTCAAATTTTAGCATGATCACAAAACTTCATCTATTGTTACTACGTACATAGATAAAGTAAATTTTGTTTAGTTTACCCTAACAACACGAAAGCAGTAGCGACACGAAAACATTTGAAATTATTGCGTTGCAATGCCACTCATTCCCATTTTTCCCGTTTCCGTTCCCGTTTTTGGCCGATTTTTTTTCACAGTAAGTTTCCCGGACATGCATACAATAAATCCTTAAATTTCCATCGTACAATAACGCATGCAATTCCCGTTCCCGTTCCCGTTTCTCGATGCGTTTCGATAAGTGAATGTTTCAGTTTCAAATTAATACTTAATAATCAAATTAAATTATATTAAAGTATAGGAACGCATATGTGATAGACGGACAAATATTGATTTATATATATATATATATATATATATATATATATATATATATATATATATATATATATATATATATATATATATATATATATATATATATATATATATATATATATATATATGTAAGTATCTTTCGTTGGGTACTTCGTAAACAAAACAAAGTTTCTATGACGACAATGCAATTGGTTGAATATAATATTTTTTTCAAAAAATCAAATGAATATGTACATACTATTAGATACGCGATGTTTAAGCTGTTTCTATTACAAATACTGAGCGAAGCCGGGTAAAACTATGTAGTATATAATACATCGCAGATTTTTCTGAAAATTAATAATTAACAAGTCCTTGATCGTGCAACGTCAAGTCGACACGGCCAAGTCGCAATTTTTCCAACCTAATCGATACTTTGATATAATATTCATATAAATTTTCTTCGGTGAAGCCTACTACCTTGACGATATTACTTATCTGACGATGGGATTAAACTGTATGGAATGCATCTACAGAAGGTTTAAAAAACATATATAATTTAAAGTAAAACAATTTAAATTCAGCTTTTACCAATTACATACTAAAAATTTCACTTAATTCATTTTTATTATGAAAAATTACTGTCGTAGTAAAATGTAAAATTTTGAATTCAATCATGGTGTATCAAAAATTTTACTAAAAGACATATGATTAATCAATTAAGTTTAGTCTGTGGTATATTTATACACGAGTAAACACAGTTAAAAATAAAAACAACATTTTAGATAATGAACGTATGTACATACAAGGGCGGCTCGTGACTTTAAAAGCAGGTAGGGCGCGGGGAGGCTAAAGCTTCCCTTCCCCCCATATATTTATTTTTTCCAACTTTTTAGCTAACATTTTATGTAAGGAAAATTAATTTTTTTAACAAATTATTGACCTCGTTCATTGTGTTCTGAAAAAGCAAAAATTTTATTAATAAAACATATTTTATGATAAAATTGTCATATTTTGATTGAAAATTGTATAACTTAAAACTTCAAAAATGGTATAATTGAAAAATTGGAAATTTTATAACCAAAATATAGTTGAAATTTCGAAAAACATTGATGTAGTCGTGTATTTTTCGAATCGAATAGAGAATATAGACGATCGGGGCTGGCGTATTCTGCCCCAAAGAGACCTTTACGCAGCCAACTAAAAGCGACTTTCTGTATACGGTACAGTTTTTTTTTCTCTGCTTCAACAGACTGTCTACAGTCTACACTATACACACAATACCACTCACAAATTCCAGATTAGCAAGTAAACTGAAGCTGGCGACCACGGGACCACGGCAGAAAGCGACTGTCTGAACTGAATTACGAACCGGTTCTGCTCACCACATGATGAGCGGGATAAACAAAAACTTGTGAGACACCAACTATAAGCAAAATTTATTATCTTTTTTGGTTGGGAGGAATGTGTGTGGGGCAGTGCCTAAGTTGCTCTTAAAGATGAGCCGCCACTAAGCACATCTGTGTATGTATCAATATACATATGTACATACATATCTATATGTATGTATATACTTGATTTGAAATAAATTTACTCAAAAATATTTATCTCCATGTATGTAATATTTTAAATAAACCAGCGACATGGACGAGTGGTTAGCATGTCTAGCTAAGGTCAGTGTGGTTTGAGTTCGAGTCACACTGGTTGCTGCCGGCCAGACCTTGTTTTTGTAACCAGGTCGGTCGTTTCTTATCAGAGTTTGCCAATTTTTCTGAATTTCATTGAAACGATTCCTGCAAAATAAGCTTTCCCTCCCCATTTTTCTCGCGAAATCTTGAGTCATTGTGTTATATTTCCGATTTCGCCAGGTTTCTCTCCATAGATGTCTCTGTGGATGTTTATTGTATATAAATTCGTATTGTTACTTGAAAATGTTATTGATCATATTGTATACGATGTTTATTGATCGTATTGTATACGATGTTTGCAATGTCTGACCATATACATATGTCAAGTATAAGTTTCGATTTATGTAATAATTATGTATTAAATATATATAATTTCTTGAGTCTTAATCTGTTTACTGTAGAGCCCGGATAACCAAGGTGCCGTTTATTGTTCAAATGTTGTAAATGCATTGTTAAAGTTTTGCCGAACCTTTTTTACAACGCATTTACAACAATTGAACAATAAGCGGCACCTTGGCTATCCGTACTCTTTACGCTTTGGGGCAATATTTTGGGCGAGTGTGCATGATTAATTGAAAAATAAAATAAAATATATTTCCCTCTTCAAATTTTGTTTTATTTAGAATCAGTTCTAGTTAATATAAACGATATATAGTTAATATAAACAGCTTAAACATGGCGAATCTGAAAATTTATTTGAATCAAAAAAATATAATATTCAACTAATTGAATTGTCGTCATAGAAACTTTGTTTTGATTACGAAGTTCGTAACCAAAGATACTTACTTACATAGTCTCTCTCGAAATTATGATATATATTTAGAATGAGTCCATCTATTATTTACCCTTGAAGTATAATACTGTAATATGATGTACATATATAATGTATTTAATCGTATTGAAACTTTCACACATATATATGTATATTGAAAATTTTACACATAAGTTAAAATAAAACAATCTTTAACAAACGAATACGTAAAAAAATTTCAATGTGCATACGACGAATGAAAAATGTCATTTGAAATTCTAAAAGGTTTTCCAACATTTTCCTTTGGAGAACCAGTTTAATTTTTTGGCATCGACAGCCTCGTGTCTACAAATTGCATAAAATTTGATCCGTATATAAAAAAAACGCATCTAAAGCTTATCAAACCGATAGTAAAACAGCCCTAGACAGGCTGTTCGGCAATCAGTCTGCTCCCAACTCGCGCCACAGCCGCTAGTGCTGACCAGTGGCTCATCATATCGCCAAAATATTTGCAAGGATACCCAACTATATCAATATAACACTCCGTTTCATTTCATCAAATCCATCATCGATTACTCGCAGATATAATTCAGAAGCGTTCAGAATATTTCGAATCCTCAACTTATATGTGACGTATCGTAAGTATATGAATTAACTAGCATATGATATGACATATTCTCCTTTCATACAAAAAATATTTATTATATGATACACTTTTTAATTTGGTATAACTTTTACTACGTACTAACTACTGTATTATATGTATCATACACACATCTGAACAAGTATACACATACATACAAGCACATACATATATGTATATATATATATATATATATGTGTGTGTGTATATATATATATATATATATGTACACATATGTATCAATCCTAGCATTTTGTACAGGAATATTTTGTAATTTAGTAATTTACTAAATGAATAGTAACATCATTTGAAAAAATACTTCAAGTCAATAAATAAAGTTAAATGATTTTTAATATTAATATAATTCTAATAAAGCACGTTCACATATGTATGAATTATTTGTTTATATATGTTTATATTATACATATGTAGTATACTGTTGGATAATCCGAAATAATTTTTTTTCTTTCTGATAAAATATTCCTAATGCAGATACTGGGATACTCTTTTAATACATATTATTAATTAAATTTGTGTATTTTGTTTCCTTTGAAGAATATTTTTTCTTATATCAATGCAAATTACTCCAAATGATTTACTTACTCCAATAAATCATCAATAGAAATCGGTGACTAATGCAATTGATATTTTCTTCTTCATTTATATATTGAAACCCCGAATTAATTAAATCACACTCTCACCATTTTTCGATACTCCATCGTTATTTACATGGCCTTGTACATAAATTCCCGATTATTCATACATTTTGGATATTTCACTTATCTCGGGTTCGTTAGAATCATATCTCTTTCTAAGTTTGAAAACAATTTCCTCTACGATAGATTGAATGTTTTGGCTTTGCTTTGAGTTACTCTATATTAATATACATACATATGTATGTATGTACACAGGAGCGGCTTGTGATCTTAAAATCAAGTGGGATACGAGGAAGCTAAAGCCAACCCCCACTACATATATGTATATTTTTTCAAAAAAATCTAACTTAATATATTTTTAATAACATTTTATGCAAGGAATATGCCTTATTTAGAAAATTATCGACTTCGTTCATTATGTGTTCTAAAAAATCGAAAATGTATTATATTATATTTATAAATAAACATTTAATGATAAAAATGAAAAAATTGCCATATTGTGTTTGCAAATTAGGCACACTTTGTAAAACATAGTTGAAATGTCGAAAAGTTTTTCGAATCGTATAGAAAATATAGACAAACGGGACTGGCGTATTCTGTCCCAAAGAGACCTTTACGCAGTCAAACTAAAAGTTACTCTCTGTATACGGAAATACGGATCATTTTTCTCTGCCTCAACTGTCTCTAAACAGAGTACCACTCGCAAGTTCCAGAGTAGTAGCAAACCGAAGCTGGCAACCACGGGACCACGGCAAATAAACGACTGCCCCGAACTGGATTACGAACCGGTTCAAATCATCGCGAAGTGAGTAGGATAAAGAAACACTTTTTAAATCTTGAAAAGTCACCAATACCAATATTCAAAATGTATATTTTTTGGTTAGGATAAATTTGTGTGGGGTAGTACCCCGGTTGCCCTAAAAGACGAGCCTATAAATATGTATGTATATAGCACCCAATATCGTAATTTTTGTTAACAATGGTTTTAAGAAGATCAGAATGGTGACGTTGTTTCCTTGGTGAAATATTAGTATCTCATCTATATTAAACATATATAAAAATGAATGTATGTGTGTGTGTGTGTGTGTCTCGAATAGGCTGCTAAACCACTGAACCGATTACGATGAAACTTTCAGGATTTGTTGTGTGCATGTCCGGGAAGAATACTGTGAAAAAAACTGGAAAAAACGCTTACGGAAACGGGAAAAACAGGAATGAGTGTAATTGCAACGCAATCATTTCAAATGTGTTCGCTACCTGCGTTTTTCCGACAAATGGGAACGGGAACGGGAATTGCATGCGTTATTATGGCATTGCAACGCATGCCGGGGTTCAACTATATATACATATATAAAAATATTGCCAACATAAGATAATATTTTGGTTTTATATATAATATAATATGCTTTTGTTCATTTAAAAAAATATATATTTAATTTTAATAAATACTTAAATTCATTTACGGATAATGCATTAATTGGATAATCTGCGACCGGAAAAATGAGAGTATAATTTACTTTAGGAAGACTAAGAATGTAATAAACTGTAATAAAAATGATTCGGTGATTACTGGTCACAAATTACTCGTCACAAAGTCACTAAAATCTCTATAACGGAACATCTGGCAGCCGAAAAGTCCATCATACTAACGATAACAATCATAGTAACGAGAACTTGAGTGCCAAATATTGTGTATTCGCGATTTTCATGGCAAAAATTGTCTTTGTGACCACCCCAATGTGACGAATAGTCCAATTACCAATAAAAATAACCAGTAAAAACTAGATTGAAAAATTAAGTAAAAAATACGCTTATTTAAATACGTACTATTATCGTTTTCTTTATAATAAATATCGGTCTCATTTTAATTTTTGCTGATGTACATATATTCTTATAAGACAAATTAACTTGAAAGTAAATTTGACGCAGTTTCAGTTATTTCAATTATTTTGTACGCAGCAATTCTTTCAAAAACTTGCAACGTCATGTGAACCCCCTATTTTTATTTTTTTGCTTAAATGATAGAATACTCGTAACACCATACCGAATATTTCCGGAAAAACGGTCGATTATCTATTGTATCGTTAAGTGAAATGATAAAACTAACGATAAGTCGGGTTCATGATCATCTGATATTAGTTTTGGGAAAATATAACAAATCTTCATTTGGATTCAGATTTGAATTTGCACGTACTCTTCCTTTGGCTTGTACCACTCATCCCTACACCTCGTTAGTTTTTGGATCTATTCACTTTTACACTCAAATGTCTCAACAAAAAATGTCTTTTGTTCTATTTCACTTTAAATTTCCAGACATCATTGAAATGGCAACGATGCATGTCGTCCTTAAACAGATATTAGTATTTTTTTTTATTGAAGGTGACAATGTGTCTTTTCTCTGCATAACAAATTCATGTTGATCCAATATCGACGGCGCGATAACACTTGAATAAAACATTGTATCTTTTATTTAAATCGACGTTTATCTTATTTTTTGTATATATCTACATACCATAGTTTCGTATGTATCTACATACCATAGGTTCGTATGTATCTAGCCATACCATACCATATGTATCTACATACCATAGTTTCGTATGTATCTAGCTGCCTCCATAGTTTTGGATTTCGCTCAGTTCATTTCAAATGAATTCAAAGTCTTGGGTTATTTTAACTCTATTCAGTTTAAATTCTTACCTTTTAGCATTTTTACATTGAATAATTTCGTGTGTATATAAAATTAATTGTATGTAAAGGTAATACACCATAAACATTTATAGGTATATAAAACAACCATTTTATGAAATGTATTTTACAGATTAATTCTATAGATATCAAAACAAATAAACCTTTACAATATAAACCTAACTTTGGTTGACTTTTTATTTGGTATGGAATGTGCAAGTTTTGCAATATTATTAAATACTAGTGTTGTACCCGATGAAATATCATCGCATGGGTGTTGGCAAATTAAGTTATTAAATAAAAAAAAAATTAAAAGAAATGTATCGGTCCTGTGTTCGATCCGCACGTGGTCGAATTTTTTTCAAATACCTTTTGAATATATTTAATTTAATATTTATATTTAATTGATTAATATGAAAAAAATATGCTAAAAACTACCTAACTACATATAATTGATATAAAAAATAAATAAATTTATTAATTAATTAATTAAATACATTTTCAATAGATGGCGCCAAATACTCAGAGACTTAGCACCTATCTATTAGCCTAGATGAAACATCGGTAGCAAATAGTATATATGTGTTTATTTAGAATTTTTTTCTTTCGTGATTTTATTTGTACATTTTGTTGGCAGTGGTTTAGCTGTGAAGTACATAAATACATATGTCGAATCGAAACGACTATTAT
The DNA here is from genome assembly GCF_051622035.1 of Arctopsyche grandis. Taxonomy (NCBI): domain Eukaryota; kingdom Metazoa; phylum Arthropoda; class Insecta; order Trichoptera; family Hydropsychidae; genus Arctopsyche; species Arctopsyche grandis. The sequence continues at coordinate 26,377,782 of NC_135357.1, forward strand.
AGTACGGCGTGCGTTATCTCAGATACACACACAGACAGAATAGTGATATTCAGGGGCGGCTCGTCCATGTGGGCTGCGGGGCTGCAGTCCCCCCCAGTACAGTACAAATGCATGCTATTTTTGTCGTTTACATAGGCTGCGGGCTGCAGACCTCCCAGTATAGTACATTACATATGCATGCTATTTTTGTTTTCATTTGATCACCGGTTTGGTAAACGAGCTACTACAGCCTGATTAATCTCTGCAGCCCCACCACTATGAATTTTCACGAGCCGCTACTGGTGATATTATATGATTTTATTGATTGAATTTATGATTATGATCTTAAAACATATATGAACATACATACATAAATATGTAAAATTTACTCACTTTGATTTCAAAACAATATGTAATACTTTTTATTTCTGATTTATGTCATATTCAATAAATTATTTTGTTTTAAACCGAAGGAACTAACCAAATTTAATAATTAGTGTGTATAGGAACTATTTTGTATGCACATATCTTGTACTCAAGGTGCAAATAATATAAACGCTTACTCATCATCAATCAGTTCACAGTTACAACACCTACTATAATTTAAACCCACAATTTAACGCATAGAGTTGCATATAAGTTACACTAACATAATATATGTAACTAAAATAATAATTTAGAAAAATATGCATACATACATACATATATTAAATAAAAAATGTACATACATATATTAAATTAAAAAAAAATTGATAACACTAATGATACTAAATAAGTACAGTATCTTTCAGAAATTTATAAAATATATATTATTTTTAGTTCAAGATGGAAAACATAACGGTGGATATAGATCTGTGTACGAGTCTCCTAAGCAACATGTCGAATAAGTCCAGCGGAAAGACTGGCTATGATGCGATATTAGAAATAATAACGGAAATGACTACGAATCGTGGCGATTCTTTATCATCTTTTGGACCCGAAATAGTCACCTCTATTTTAGGAATTTCATATTTCATATTCAAACTATTTGTCGAAACTATCACTTCAATGGGCTTTGGTTTATCGAGCTTTTTTATCCTCATTCTTTCCATATATTATGGATATAAAGTATTGATAAAGCCATTCAATTATATACAGGTAGCTAGCGTTGTTGATATTTAAAATGTCAATTAGTTGTTGGTATGCAAAAATTTGTTAATAATGAAATTTTACAGGACTTGAACTTACCTGGAGAGACAGAAATGAGGCGTGACATGATTAATTTAAGAAGAAGAATGAGGAAAATGGGAACAAAGTTGCCACCGCCATATCCAAATGGATGGTTTGCACTTTTGGAATCGGTCGAATTGAAAGTCGGAGAAGTCAAACAAGTTGATAGCATCGGTACATATTTTTACTGAAACTATATACATAATTTTAAATTATATTCAACGACTATAAATATATTTTTTCATTTCTAGGGGAAAACTTTGCGGTTTTTAGGACATTGGATGGCAAGGTTCATGTTACAGATGCTTATTGTCCGCATTTGGGTGCAAGTTTAGCCGTCGGTGGCACTATACAGGGAGATTGTATTGAATGTCCGTTTCATAAATGGAGATTCAATTCTACAAGTGGAAAATGCGTTTCAATACCCAATATTGAGACAGGTATTTTTAAAACATATAATATAATTTTTATAATAATTTCATGTTTTTTTGAGTTACAAAGTTACTGTCAGAGAGTAAAATTTTATCTATTTTAATACAAATTCAAACCAATCTACATTTCATAAATTGAATGATCTTGAATAGTTTGATAATAATCTCTTTCAAAACATCAGTTTAATAATCTTTATTTACATAAGATCAATATCATTGTTTATACACGATCAATATTAAATTTCAATGATGATAAGCTTGTTTTTATTTGAAATAATAATTTATTATGTTTCCAAAAATTATATTGATAGAAGAATTTCCCAGAATTTTATGGATTACTTACAATTTTACGTCATGCCCGTTGTTGCTGGAACAGTTGGGACTTTATGTCCCTAATAACTATGTGCGTGGTAGCCATCATAATTTGATAGTTGTACCTCCTGCTCGCACAGTTCTTTTTCGAATGGCTCCTATTCCAAGAGCTATTCCACTCCTCAATGAAATCGTTGCTGCTGTACCTGAATGCGATATTTTCCACCTAAGTGTACGTAGATTGTCGGATATTATTTTAACATATTTATCTGGTAACCTACGCTCATCATTAATCTCTTAATTTGAATGTGATGTATGTATGTGTGGAATCTTAATCTACTCTCTTCCATTTGGGCCTCGCAGGGATATTTTGTATTTGTAGCTTGTTCTTATTTATCGGAACAGGCTGCAGGTGCAAGACATTCCCATGTTTGTATTTTTATTTATTTTTATTTTAATTATTACTTTAAATTTTTTTATGATTGTGTTAAATGCTGTATTGTTTTTTACTTTTCTTTTGTTTTTGTAATTTTTTGATCTATTAATTTTATTTTTTGTTTTCTCCCTCTCTTATTTTAATATTTTACTATGTAGGCCATTGTGGCGCATTAGATTCTTCCTGTAATGTCATAATGGTCAAAAACGTTAAATAAATCTGTATATATACATATATAAAATTGAATGTATGTGTGTGTATGTGTCTCGTATAGGATTCTAAGCCACTGAACCGATTAAGATGGAACTTTCAGGATTCGCTGTATGCATTTCCGGGAAGATTACTGTGAAAAAAAAACGAGAAAAAACCTCTTACAAAATATTCAGATTTTACTAACGCGAAAGTAAAGCTATCCCGCCTTAAACGCATCACGCCGCGAGTGTGACAATAATCGCGCCACGCCTACCTCGCACTCGAATGTACTGACCATTCAGAGCTGCACCACAAACATAATGGATGACCTACGTCAACAAATATATCTATACATATGTATAAAATTGAATGTCTGTGGCACGGGAATTGCACGCGTTATTGTGGAATGGCAACGCATGCCGGGTTCAGCTAGTAAATAAATAAAAATAAATTTTGTTTATTTTTCGCAGTTCCTCGTGGAGTTGGATTAAAAGTTTGGACAAGCATTGAAATCGATGAAGCCATATTTGTTTGGTATGATAAAGAAGGGCGGTCCCCAGACTGGGAGATACCTGCCGTTGAAGACATAAAAAAAGGCAATTGGATATATCACGCAAGAAATGAATTTCTTATCTCCAGTCATATACAAGTACAATTAATTATTTTGTTAATTAAATATAATGATTAATTTATAATCAAGATTTTAATCAAACTTTTGTTTTTACTATTTATAAGGATATACCAGAAAATGGCGCTGATGTTGCTCATCTTAATGCAATACATTCAGATCATTTGATGGCTGGTAAATCATTACCAACCACAGACTGCTGGAACGCTCTCGGTAATATTATAGTTATTATACAAACATAGACAAAACTCTCAATTAGTATGTAATATTCAAAAAATTTAATTTTGTTTTAACAGGTTTCCATGAATGGAATGGAAAGTGGGAAAGTACTGATATTCCTCACGAAGCACGAGTCTCAATAACGCATGAAGTTAAGCTTTTTAATAGATTTACCATGATCAAATTCGACGTAGAAGCAAGACAGGTATTTTTATGTACATTCAACATATTTTATATTTAAAACTATTTTCATAAGCAATATTTTAATTATTACAGATTGGTGCAAGCTATGTGCAATTAAAGCTGAGTCATCGATTTGGTAGAGTTATATTTTTGCAAACCGTAACACCTTTGGAGCCATTACTTCAAAAAGTTGTTCATAGAGTATATGCACCATGGTACATAAGACCGCTTGCTAATTTTATGATGTGGGGAGAGACAGTTATGGTAATTTGTTGCTTTATAATAAAATTATATTTTTAAAATAAAATGTATCTAATCTGTGTTAAAAAAAATATTTTAGTTCCATCGAGATGTGATGATATGGAATAAAAAACAGTTCGTACATAATCCTCAGTTGGTGAAAACTGATAAATGTATTAAAGCTTTTAGATCTTGGTTTCAACAATTTTATACGGAAAACAGCATCACTTTTAAAGATGCTATTTTAGGACCAAAAAAGGATTTAATTGACTGGTAGTACACAAAAATGTAGACTGATTTGAATATGTGAAATGGTTGTATTACTCTTATTGAACGGTGAACACATTAAATAGTTTCCAATTATTCAATAGGATGATTAGTGAGAATTTAGTTAGTTAGTTTGCACATTATAGTTTAGGATTTATATTATATTATTGATACATTATGTATAAGGATTTCAAAACTTCTATTGAATTGGAAAACAAAATCTTATAACTATTTGTATATGTAATAGGAAAGTAATCTCTGATATCTACATAATTATTTATGAATGTTCCCAAATATACAGATTTCTAAATATTTCGGAAGTCATCACGATATATATACATATATATATATATATATATATATATATATATATATATATATATATATATATATATATATATATATATATATATATATATATATATATTTGTAGTTTTATTTAATACATCATGATATTATCTCATATTAAATAGATTCAATTAGAATGTTTTTCAATAGATTTGTATGTCGTCTTATATTTTTGATAGTGTGTGCTTATTATGTCCGGCACTTATCTATTATGATGTTTTTGTTACTAAATTTTTTATCTAATAAATACTTTGAAACAACAAACAGTTATATTAAAACCATTTATTTATCAAATAAAACATAATATACATATACATATATGCACCTTATTAGAAAACTTTTAATATAATACTATTATATACATATTTTGTTATATTAAGTGAACTCTTATGATAAATTATAAATAAAAATGAAATTTAATGTCTAGTTACATATATTATTACTTCTACTACCTGTAATATAAGAATAAATGATTGTTTCATGTTACTTTAAATTCGCATCTCTCAGTTGATTTCATATATTACATTAAAATATAAGATATTGAATTTTTACAGGTCTAATTAAACCATTTTTCATTTAAGTTGAAAAAAACTTAATATTTGATTTCAAACTCATCCACTAAATAGACTAAATTTTTTAAATAGTCGCAAGAATCACATAATTTGCAACTATTCACCATTTACTGTTTGGTGAAGGCCTCTCCACCAGGCTTCTATTCGTTGCGTGGCCCTCCTTGCATCCGTTTACATGCTCTCATATAAATTTATTTAGACTAACTTAGAGAATCAATTATATTGATCCATAAAGTCATCAATATGAGACTAGATAATTTTTTTTCGCACCGGGTTCCCCATCTGGAGGAAGCTGGCATTGTATGCATACACAGTGGCAGACTGGCCATACAAGCGAACATGCCCGATGGCATGTGGGCCCCACTATCTGTTAAATATGGGCCCTCAGTAAAACTATTTCACGTGTGTAAAAATTTATAGGATATTGCACTTTGGGACCTAAAGTTTGGGTATTTCAACAAAGCAAATTTCTTACGATATACACAAACAACTAATATCTGCTTTAGCAGCCCAAGGATCGGTTAACTTTTTTTATTAGGCTCGAAATGTAAGTTTCAACATTTGCGTGGGCCCTTTTGCTGGGCCCATTTCTAACCTCAATATTATGTATATACCAATACCTATGTAACAATTACCTACTGAAATAAAAATGGGAATAAACAAATTTCCGTGAATTATTCCGTGAATTTTGATAGGACGATTCGCCATCAACCAGCGATTTAAATTTACTTCATACTTTCAAAATAACATTTGGTTATACTTCGACGATTTAAATACACAATTTTAAACAGTTTCCGAATATAAAATCTATTCGTAATCTAGACACATCCATGTATATAGAAATATAGGATAGGGGCCCCCTCCCCAAAATCCCGATTTTCGCATGATCACAAAACTTTATCTATTGTTATTACGTACATATGTATGTATGTATGTACATAGATAAAGTGAAAAGACAGTCGGTAGAAATTAAGTTAATTGATAGTGTTTTAGTGACTCGGTTTGATGGTCGATTTTTGTTGACCATGTGAAGATTTTTAGAAAAAAATTTTCGCCTGCGGCGCTTTTTTTACTTTTTACATAATATTTTTTTATAATTATTCTATCAAAAATAAGCTTATTTTTTTCATATTTTATAACTCAATAAGGTGTATGCAAAGAATATTTTCCATTTTTATTCCGATATAAAAAAGATTGTTTTCTACCGAAAGTAAAAGCCGCTTTTATGCCGCATTCTTTTATGATGCATTCTATTTACCTAGGACAAGGGTTAAAAAGAAATATACAATGTAATTTATGGATCTATTTTGCTTTTGCCATTTTTCTTGTACTTAAATTTGTTTATTCCCATTTTTGAAAATTTTATTTTTTTTTACCCTTGATTTTTAGCGTGATGGAAAGAAGAAAATTTTGTTATATGGGGGAGGGGACAAATTTTTTTAACCCTGGGTGGGCCCACTTTGACTCATGGCATGCACTAATTTCAGTCCCATTCCGCCACTGTGCATACATATGTACTTTGAAAAACCTTTCCAATGGAGAATGAGACGCTTGTTATTACCAATATACATAAGAGCCGTGCGAAGAGAGCGGCGGCCCCGGTATCACATCGGCGCTAAAATTTAAAATTAACAGTAAATAAATACTTTTATTCAATTATAGTTTACATACATATGTATGTACATTAATATATTGTGATAAATAAGCTTTTGAATTTATATTTGTTGTAACCTAAAGAAAACATTTTTTCAATTTACATATTTTTGTATTTTTTCTTAACAATTTAAAGTACCCGAGTGCCATTTTTATTTACACGGTTTAATTGGATTTTAAGATATATCGGTTATTGTCCAGCTCATTATACAACCAATACATACTTGCTGTTAGTATATATTCAGCAAGTTTGTATTGGTTGTACAATGTATTGGACAATAACCGATGTATCCTAAAATCCAAATAAACCTTGTAAATAAAAATGACACTCAGGTGCTTTTTTATTTCCGGTATCCATATTTACATACGGTTAATTATCAAGAATTTGTACATATGTATATTATATTAAAAAGATGTATGTACTTACATACATATATAAAAAAAAAGGAGGGAAAGGAGCGCCACCAAATTTTCTTACATTTTCTTACTCATTAAAACTAAGATACACCTTGTAATAAAAATAAATACTGTTGTAAATCTGAGAAATTCCAGCAAAATCCTACCGAGAAGCTTCAATGTCCGATCCCGCCTCCCATAAGCGAGTCGCTGAATTCATGTTTGTAATCCATAGATATAGAATAATATAGATGGGGCCTGACGCTCGAAGTTTATATCCCTTTTGAAGAGTGCAATCAAAATAAAAACCTTTTAAAAAGGAGTGCAATCTTTAAACTACCAAAACGAAACTACCCAAAAGTACCATAAGAAATAAATGTAGCATTTATAAATCCATTATATTTCATTTATCATTAAATTCACAATATTCCTAAATTTAGGGGGGGTAAGTGCCCCCTATGCCCCCCCCCCCCCAAATGACGTCCTTGATTAGTTAGCTTCTAATTAAGAAGATCCATTATCATTTTGACCTTCCTTTTTTTTATTCATTCATTCCTCCGCATATTTTACCCCCCGCACCTCCCCAGTTATATGGTCCTCTTTCTCTAGGCAAATCTTATACCTACATATGTTGAAATCCTGTGCGCTCCGTTCTACCAGCTCGCAATATCTCGACTCATTTTTTCAACTTTTCGTCTGCTAAACAGGAGTTTGTATATTGTATACTAAAATGTTTTTTCTATACATGTGTAGGAATCTCGTCGTCGTCATCGTCATCGAAACCTTCGAGAATATTCCGCAACAACAAAATACATCGAGCGGAACACCATCAAGCATTCCAGAAAATTCGACGCCTCGACGAAAACAAAATTCCTCTCGTACGCGTCAATAACCACTTCCATCAAGCATTCCAGAAAATTCGACGCCTCGACGAAAACAAAATTCCTTTCGTACGCATCAATAAACTAAATGCTCGTACGACCACTTCCATCAAGCATTCCAGAAAATTCGACGCCTCGACGAAAACAAAATTCCTCTCGTACGCGTCAATAACCACTTCCATCAAGCATTCCAGAAAATTCGACGCCTCGACGAAAACAAAATTCCTCTCGTACGCGTCAATAACCACTTCCACCAAGCATTCCAAAAACACTATAAAAGGAGGTACAACCCAAACAACACCAGTCGACCCAGAGCAGCAAGCGTCGACACACAGCAGCAGACCAGTCAACATACAGCTCCTGACCAGCCACCACTACACTACGCGGACTTGGAAGATCAACCAGCCGGACGAGCCAGCAACACACTGCCGTATCCAGAGACCTTCCGTACATAGCTGAATGCCGAGCCAGCGACACTCTACCATATCCAGAGACCGCTGAACGACAAACTTTTGCCAACAATTAATCATACTTGTGTATACGTGTTACTACCAAATAAATACCATATTGAACATAGCTGTATTTAATATCGAACACAGACGAACCTGTCTATAATACATGGCGGACTGGTGGTGAAGAAGACCTTCACAACAAGACTAGATCCCCATACCTGGTGACCCCGACGTGATCTACGCAACCTTCTGATCATCCAACAGCGCTGTCAACACATCGCTACCCGGCCTACATTGGTGACCCCATCTTTGAACCACACAACAGTGTTTCGTTAGGCCGGGATACGGTCAACACATCGCTACCCCGCCTACATTGGTGACCCCATCTTTGAACCACACAACAGTGTTTCGTTAGGCCGGGATACGGTCAACACATCGTACCCCGCCTACATTGGTGACCCCATCTTTGAACTACGCAGCCTTCATAGCAGTCAACAGCGCAGTCAACACGGCAGCCCACAGTGCAGCCTCCACAACAACCAACAGCCGCCACGACAGCAGTCAACAGCGCAGTCAACATAGCAGCCCACAGCGCAGCCTACATAGCAGCCCACATCGCAGCCTACATAGCAGCCCACATCGCAGCCTACATAGCAGCCCACATCGCAGCCTACATAGCAGCCCACATCGCAGCCTACATAGCAGCCCACATCGCAGCCTACATAGCAGCCCACATCGCAGCCTACATAGCAGCCCACATCGCAGCCTACATAGCAGCCCACATCGCAGCCTACATAGCAGCCCACATCGCAGCCTACATAGCAGCCCACACCGCAGCCTACATAGCAGCCCACAGCGCAGCCTACAAAGCAGCCAACAAACGCCACGACAAGGCAACAACCAGAAGCCTTCACGCAACCGCAAGCTTCGAGCAACCACAAGCTTCACGCAACCGCAAGCTTCATGCAACCGCAGACTTCACGCAACCGCAGCCTACAACGCAGTCTACAACGCAACCCTCAACGCAGACTTCAAACGCAGTCCGCTACATGTCCCCACAACTAGTGACCATGTCAAACAACTCCGCAGCTTTCGCCACAACAAGACGCAACCCGGAGACAACAACCAAATGGATCCACTACTGTTGATCCGCCAGCACCGCTCATCACACCTTCGATGATTCATCACCTCGATGAGCCCATGCAGGACGCCGCAGCCTGCACAACAGCACCGTCCAGACCGTCACAAACCTTCACTACCATTGTAACGACCGCAACAGTAACATGGTGTGAAAGTACATATGGACCAGCTACCAACACAACCCGCTGTTGAGTCAACCCACTCCAGCACAACCGGCGAAACAAATCGCCACTGAGCCAACTAGCTCCAACACAACACAGCCGCTGTCGAGACAACTAACTCCAGCACCAATCAGCAAAACGCCTGCACAACAACACCGTCCAGACCACCAACCTTGACTATCAACGTAGCCTAGACAGAATAAGCAACATGGTAGAAAAGAACAACTCGGACTGGTACGCAAAAAGAGACCCGCTGTCGAGACAACCGACTCCAGCACAACCAACGAAGACCAGCACTCAACGCACTTCGCTAACCAACAGTCTCCACACAAATCCCGCTGTCGAGACAACTAACTCCAGCACAACCAACGAAGACCAGCACTCAACGCACTTCGTAAACCAACGTTCTTCACGCAAGATCCGCTGTCGAGACAACTAACTCCAGCACAACCAACGAAGACCAGCACTCAACGCACTTCGTCAACCAACGTTCTTCAAGCAAGATCCGCTGTCGAGACAACTAACTCCAGCACAACCAACGAAGACCAGCACTCAACGCACTTCGTCAACCAACGTTCTTCACGCAAGACCCGCTGCCGAGACAACTAACTTCAGCACCACCAGCAAAACAGTCACGCGAATGACTCCACGCAGAACACAGCAGCCTGCACAACAGCACCATCCAAGCCATCACAAACCTTCACTGCCAACGCAGCTCGCCCAAAATAAGCAACCTGGTAGAGAACAAGACTTGGACCGGCATGCAACACAAGACCCGCTGTCGAGACAACTTTCTCCAGCACAACCGGACAAACAACGACGCCATCGAGTCAATAGACTCCAACACATCGAGATTCCCACAAAATCACACACATCGCTAACACTCACCGGAGAGCCATGTAGGAATCTCGTCGTCGTCATCGTCATCGAAACCTTCGAGAATATTCCGCAACAACAAAATACATCGAGCGGAACACCATCAAGCATTCCAGAAAATTCGACGCCTCGACGAAAACAAAATTCCTCTCGTACGCGTCAATAACCACTTCCATCAAGCATTCCAGAAAATTCGACGCCTCGACGAAAACAAAATTCCTTTCGTACGCATCAATAAACTAAATGCTCGTACGACCACTTCCATCAAGCATTCCAGAAAATTCGACGCCTCGACGAAAACAAAATTCCTCTCGTACGCGTCAATAACCACTTCCATCAAGCATTCCAGAAAATTCGACGCCTCGACGAAAACAAAATTCCTCTCGTACGCGTCAATAACCACTTCCACCAAGCATTCCAAAAACACTATAAAAGGAGGTACAACCCAAACAACACCAGTCGACCCAGAGCAGCAAGCGTCGACACACAGCAGCAGACCAGTCAACATACAGCTCCTGACCAGCCACCACTACACTACGCGGACTTGGAAGATCAACCAGCCGGACGAGCCAGCAACACACTGCCGTATCCAGAGACCTTCCGTACATAGCTGAATGCCGAGCCAGCGACACTCTACCATATCCAGAGACCGCTGAACGACAAACTTTTGCCAACAATTAATCATACTTGTGTATACGTGTTACTACCAAATAAATACCATATTGAACATAGCTGTATTTAATATCGAACACAGACGAACCTGTCTATAATACATGGCGGACTGGTGGTGAAGAAGACCTTCACAACAAGACTAGATCCCCATACCTGGTGACCCCGACGTGATCTACGCAACCTTCTGATCATCCAACAGCGCTGTCAACACATCGCTACCCCGCCTACATTGGTGACCCCATCTTTGAACCACACAACAGTGTTTCGTTAGGCCGGGATACGGTCAACACATCGTACCCCGCCTACACATGTAATATATTTAATACACGGGACATATTGTGATCATTCATAAATTCTTAAGCTATTTAAAACATTTAAAAAAATTTCTTACCATATTTTCACTTTATCGTAGCGTTTTATTTTGTACGTAGTAACAATAAATGAAGTTTTGTGATCATGTGAAAATTCGAATTCGAGATTTTGACTGATTCGAACTCAGAATCGATCACTGATCCGTTTTCATGATCTAGAAAACACACTGTTGAGGGGACTACAGACGCTCCGGATTATCGGACCGGAATTCGTTGCGAGAAATTGTGCAATTTTTCTTTCGATAGAACTGAAATGCTCCGGCCGCGTCTCCGGAATGCGTGCGATGGTACGAATTTAACGTTTAGCCACGGCATCTTTATTAGCAAAAGGCTCTATTTCTTTCAATTTATTCAATAGTTTTTTATATGCCGCATCTTTTTTATCACGATCGTGGTATTCCTTGGCCTTAATTTGCCAAAGGCAAGGAGAGTCTCGATATATAGAGATAAATTCTTCTAACATTTCCTTCGACATGATAATTGTCGAAGAAATCCGCGCAACAACGACACACAGAACAGCGGCAGCCGGATGACTAATAAACCTTCTCGAGGTCAGCAACAACAATAGTAAAAAAAAGAGGTATGTAATAAAAAACAAAACACGCACGCTGAGGTGGGCTGGGAGAGGAGGTATCCACCGTCCGGCGACAGTACAGAATTTGGTTCGACGTCCGGCCAGCTGAAAAATTTTCAATCTGACGATGAATTCACCTACACACGTTCCGGCCTGCGTCGACATCTATCGCCGGACCGACGGCCGGTCCAATAATCCGGAGCGTCTGTAGCCCCCTTAGCACACGACCTCCAGACAGTAATCAGTAAATAGGCCGGCCAATGGTCAACACACCTAGCTACCTAAAGATTTACCAAAATTGGTGATTAAAATTATTTTAAAAGTAAATAACATACAATAATTACTAATACAGACGAATGCGACACCTCAATAAATGTTTCCGTTTGAAATATTATCTCACATTTTTTGGCGTGTAGTTTTGGGGCGCTGTGTATTTCGGTTCGGTGATTACTGGTCACAAAGTACTCGTTATAAAGTCACTAAAATCTCATATAGGTCTGTTCATACCTAGTCAGCATGTACCGACTTCAGCAGGTATCCGGCCGTACGAAAAGTATTCTTTGGTACATTTTGTATGGGTATATTCATACCAACCATCACGTTTACGCCACGGCAGGCTTACAGCAGTACCCGACATTTCCTGTTCATACCTTACAGCAACATCCGTCAACGTATCGTATCGGTTTTTTTGGCCATCGTGGAAATATACACGCGAATTACGTGCCATGAGTCTGCCGCTTTGCTGTTTTGGACCAATTATCGATAGTGACAGTTGACAGCTGTTCAATATTTCGACATGGTTTTTGGCGCAAATATTTAAAAAAATTTTGTCCATCATCCACAAGCTCCTTATACAATGTGCAAAACTCTCCTTCGGTTTTTCTATTTTTTAACATGGGATGCACATCAAAACGCCTCCGTGCTTTTTTGTTGCCTTCTTGAGCTTCTTCTTCCAACAACAGCGCGATTATACATAATTTTTCGTTCGATAAACGTCGAAACATTTTTGCTGACATGTATTCTGACGCGTAGCTACGAATGCACGTGTATGCATTCATATTGCAAGTACTCGACAATACGATGTAAGCAATATTTCGCCGTATCGACATGGCCTCTAATGTATAAGTAAGCCGATTTTGCCTTGCACTCGGCCAAATTGCTGTAAACGTGACGTGACCGCGACGTGTAGGTAGATATGAATAGAAATGTAATAAAATGACATATTTGAAACGGAGTCGTGCAGTGCTGAAGCCGTGCAGTGCTGTTAAGTATGAACAGACCTTATAACGGAACAGCCGAAAAGTCCATCATACTAACAATAACTATCATACTAACGAGAACTGGAGTGCCAAATATTGTGTATTCGCGATTTTCATGCCAAAAAATGTCTTTGTGACCACCGCAATGTGACGAATAATCCAATTACCGTGTATTTCACATGTCGCGCGTGCAAATTTGGATACATACATATGTATAATATATCATTAACATATTTATGTGTACATGCATATTTTAAATATACTATTAGAATTGATAATATTTTTATTGAAACTTGAAATTATCAATACAAACGTGCCATCTATCCGTCAACTTAATAATAATTAGCTTTCGGCCATTTGACATTCAGAAAATACGTAATTCGAAAAACTCGTGTTTCGGAAATCTGTTATTTGAACTACTCGCATTCGACGAATTAAATTCGGCGAGTCCATCACCAGCACCGATCGCATGTCAGCCTGGGAAGACCCTCAACTCCAAACGTCTGAAACGTCTGCAGCTAAGCATCCATTGTCCACTCTGCACTCTTCAAGAGTTTGTGCTTCTCCCACCAAAGGAGCAATGGAGTGCAGACTTTGTCTCAGCTCAGCTCCGGCAGAGTCCTTCGTCTCTATCCATGACGACCCTCTGTCATTAGTATTTGGTATTTGGACCTGCTGTCAGCTGCGGGTTAGTTACGTTACACTTGCTATTGCCATTGTCATTGTTAATTCGCTATTCCTCGTAATCGTCATACTTTTCTCATTTGCAGGTTAGGAAAGGTGACCATCTGCCAGATGTGATATGCCTTTCGTGTGTCGACAATCTGGAATTGCTCGTCAAATTTTGAAACGCTTGTTTTCGGTGTGACACAATTTCGCGGCTGGAATTAGACAAGTATTTAAAAATCAAGCCAGAGGAAGTTTTGCTGGAAGATTTAATATGGGAAGATGAGGTGGGTGCTGATATTCAACCCAAAATTTCTAGTTTATCGGACGATGGTGAGGTAATTAAATACATATGATTCGAGTGCCTTGGAACGATTCTAAGCAAATAATTCAATTAATCGAAAATACAAATTCATATGTAAAATGACATCCTATCACATAAAGTTCGATTTATTTTTTAGACCCCTGGAGGAAAAATTACTTGGAACGATAATATGGCAGAAATAATAGATACCAATAGACATATTCTAGCGGAAGAATTACCATTTCAAGAAGCTTTAGATAAGATGTGCTCCACGCATTCTGAATTGGACCATAAGACAAGTTTCCTTAATCTTGTGACACCGAAAAACTCTAATACTCGACGAAAGCTGTGTGAATGTGACAATTGTTCCAAGTCATTTAATAGGAAAAATTGTCTCAGTGCACACATGAGTGTTCATACAGGGGTAAAACCACACAAATGTGACATCTGTTCAATATCGTTCCTTTCGAAATATCACCTACATAAACACATGGCTTTTCATAGTGGGGTAAAGCCATTGAAATGTGACATTTGTTCAAAATCATTCCTTACAAAGTCTCAAGTGCTTATTCATATTGGGGTTAAGTCATACAAATGTGACATTTGTTCAAACTCATTCCTTACAAAGTGTCGCCTTCGTAAACACACGGTTATTCATAGTGGGGTAAAGCCATACGAATGTGACATCTGTTCAAAATCATTCCTTAGAAAATATGAACTCTATGTTCCTATGAATATTCACACTGGGGTAAAGTCATACAAATGTGATATCTGTTCAAAATCATTCCTTAGAAAATATGAATTCAGTGTTCATATGAATATTCATACTGGGGTTAAGTCACACAAATGTGACATCTGTTCAATATCATTCCTTACAAAGTATCGCCTCCATAAACACATGGTAATTCATAGTGGGATAAAGTCACACAAATGTGAAATTTGTTCAAAATCATTCCTTACAAAGTCTCGACTTCGTCAACACATGGTTATTCATATTGGGGTAAAGCAATATAAATGTGACATCTGTTCTAAATCATTCCTTAGAAAGCATAATTTAAATCTACACATGAATATTCATACTGGGGTAAAGCTACACAAATGTAAAATTTGTTTAAAATCATTCCATTCAAAAGATCACCTCTGTCAAGACATGGTTGTTTATAGTGGGGTAAGGTCAGACAAATGTTCAAAATAATTTTTTTCGGAAAATCACCTACACATGGTTATTCATAATAGGGTAAAGTCACACTAATTTGACATTTGTTTAAAATCATTCCTTAGAAAGTTTGGACTTGGTGTACCTATGAATATAAATACTAGTGTAACGTGGAAACATGAGAGAGTATAGCCAGTCTAATATGATTCGTGGGTGAACAATAGAGAACCCGGATTAGGCTAACGGCGCTCAGTAAGTGCCTGCACAAAGGATACACTGGAGTTCTCACAGACCTGGGTGAATTTGTGCGTAAGCAATACATGCATCAGGGTAGACCTTTAAGTACTTAGATAATAGACACACTAACGGATCGGATAGGCGATGCTGTGTAACTTGTCCTTTATAAGGAGGTTTAGTGGTTTCATCCTAATGGTTTCCATGGGTTTCCGAAAACTTTCGTTAAAAGTCAAAAGTTTCAATAAACCCGTTGCTAGAAATCTAAAAATTCATATAATTTTTGTCAAAAATTGGGTATAAAGGGGAATAAGCCCCACAAGCTATATGCATTTCAATTATAATTGATAGTACATAATTTCTAGTGGCCATTACTTTTTATCATTAATTCTTTACACTGTAACAACTCCTGTGAAATGCGCCAAATTTAAATTTGAGCAAATTTGAAAAAAACGGTGGGAAAAGTTGAAAAAATTGTTAAAACTTTTAATACTAATTTATATCGTGTAAAAATTATTTACAATGTATGAACACACAGTCAATTCCATTGTATTTTTGTGTAAAAGAAATAATAAAAGCCCAAAAAACTTAATAGTGACATATTGTTTAAATTTAAGGTACATTTTTAGCCCATTCTCAAAGACTTGAAAGAGTGTTTGTCTGTAATAGTCCCCTGTCCAAACAATGTTTGTATTTTAGGTTAAGCCAATGAGTGAGAGGTGACTTCGAGATTGTTAAAATACAAAGTTCTATGGCTCAGGTCACGCAGGGTTGTTTTAGTCCTCCGGACAAATGCATCTCCGGACTCCGGAGAAATGTATGCAGTTAGATTAAGCGTTTCATACCCGGTGATTTCTTAGTCGTTCACATTTTCATACATTTGGTCTGGTCGGTGTAGCCTAGAGCTATGTTCTGGGACATGTGTAATGAAATTAAATATTTATAATATAATACTGATTCTTCACAAGGTATAAAATTCCGACTGTTAAAATATTGATCAAAATGTATAAAAATATCATTAATTTATGTATAAGTTATATGAGATGATCGAAACTTATGTATGTAGTCATATTATACATAATAATATGTAAATTAAACATCCTTATTCAGCTGTTACTTTGACAATTGGTTATAATATAACACGCTGTCCAGTTCTGGGCTGGGCAACCCAGAACTGGGCAACGTGCTTGCATTTTTCACGCATTCGGCAATTCTCTTGCCGAATGCGTGTAATAGACAATTTCACAGATTCGGTGTAACATATATAAAAATGAATGTCTGTGTGTGTCTCGAATAGGCTTCTAAAACACTGAACCGATTGCGATGAAAATTTCAGGATTTGCTGTATGCATGTCCGGGAAGATTACTGTGAAAATAAAATGGGAAAAAACGGGAATGAGTCATTGCAACGCTACAATTTCAAATGTTTTCGCGTCGCGACCAACGTGTTTGCTGCCTGCGTTTTTCCGACAAATGGGAACGGGAAAGAGAATGGGAATTGCATGCGTTATTGTGGCATTGCAACGCATGCCGGGTTCAGCTAGTAAATATTATAAATAAGTACGTACGTAATTTAAACTTTAAAATATCATTCTTAAACTCATTAACCCTTTGAATGCTGACCAGCGCTGATTTTTGCCAACAAGTTAACGAAACTGAAAAACGCCGATAGGCGTTGTATTTTAAGCCTGTACAGAGTAAACAAGAATACTACCCGCTAAGTCTTTCCAGGTTGCATTGAACATGGGTCGTGTAATTCGTGTCAATGTTTATAAAGACTGGTTTACACCGGAATTACTGAATTTATAACCATAGCAGAATTTCCCGATGGAAATACCTGACTGCTGAGATACATTAAGAAGATGGAACTACTTTTTTGAAAAATGCATTCATTAATAGACTTCTGTTGTTTGTTTTATATTGTTGCAAGATATATTAGAGAGTCTAAACACACCTTTACAAAACTCGAAATTCTCGGCGGTAGTGATCTAAGGTTTGTTTGGATTAGCTACAATTTTTATACCTGCTTTTTGTTGGATTTCTAAATAATTCTAGTTGGAAATTTTCAGCGTGGCGGGCTTTCAATAGAAAAGACGTCAGCACTCAAAGGGTTAATAATGAAACGTAGGCAAAGCAGTGTAAAAAAATCAAATTACACTATTGAATTCAAACGTAACAGATAGTGGATTTATAAAAATAATTATTTGAAATATTATAACATTCAAGTAATATACAAAAAAAAAATTCACTATTACGTAAAAAATTAAATTTGTATCACTACGTCCTTGTCAGTGTTTAGCCTGGCAGCCCCAAACCCCATCTCCCCGGACGTAACTTCCTGGGCGCTAATCCGCTCCAGGCGCAGTCTTCTTCGTCGAGCTTCTCAAAGGACAAGGGTTGCTTCGACAACATGGGGCGGTAGGAAAAAAGTTTTGTAGACAAAGACATCTGCACACGGCACGCATGTAAGGATACATTGTATCTACATTGACCGCATTCTTAAATTAACGAAGTTTAGAAACACGTGTCCTGAAGACAAAGACATCTATCCAGTGGCGGCTCGTCCATATGGGCTGCGAGGATGCAGTCCTCCCAGTACAGTACAAATGTATGCTATTTTTGTCGTCCACATGGGCTGCGGGGCTGCAGACCTCCCAGTATAGTACATATTCAAGCTATTTTTGTTTTCATCTGATCATCGGTTTGGTTAACGAGCTACTACAGCCTGAATAATCTCTGCAGCCCCCCCACTATGAAATCTCACGAGCCGCTACTGCATCTGACCCAGCAGAACTTATCTTCGCTACTCGAGGGCAACGTCCCCTTTGACTATTCCAGAAGAGAGAGTTCATCGCTCGATGTTATCATGCAACTACGACACTGACCTGAAGACAAAGACGGCTCGCATCGAGCCACAATGTATATAAACTAAGGCACCAGCTCCAGACGCAAGAGTGAACCTCTAGAGTTCAGCCAGCTCACTTCTCCGAAGCTCAACTTCTTCGTACATACAATTACCACTGTAACAACTGAACATAGACGACTCTTGTTTCGACGCCAGGTGTTCTCAACCGAGATGCCACCTGACGTAATTTTTAGCTCTGGAAAGCGTGGCGTAGTTTCCCCCACGGTGTCTTTGACGTTGTCTGTGGTCTGGTCTCTGATGATGGCTCGGCTCTCTGTCTCCCTCTCTCGTATATGTGTAATGCGCGGGACGAAGGAAAATGGCGGGAGATTATAAAACAATGAAACGGGTCGTAAATCTGCTCATATATAATTATATTTCCGTTTAATTACAGGCAAAACAAAGGAGGTAAACCGGGAGAAGTTTGTGTACCAACAAACTTGTATGGCGTGATGGTTTGAGGTTATGCAACGACCTCATCCAAAACACGCGGCTACGTGGTCTCGCTACGACGAAGAGAGACCAGGGTTCTTCACTTCAAACCGGACGTATACTGGAGCTGATCTCCCAGTATCGTCTGCAAACGATCAGGCCGAGCTGACCGGTGACTCAGTGGTGGGAACGAAGCCGGTAGTGAACAAAGGTGTTCACTCGTCGGTTGCGGGAAATGAATAGACCGGGTAAAACGCGCGCAAAAAGCCGCGTCTTTCGTGGGTCGTAACGCCACGAAAGCCGACCATGAGACAATTAGTCGGAACAATCCTCATACAAACACAAACGGTGTTTCCATAGGCCGGGAATCGGTCGAAACCTGCGCGCGCACATTAATACGGGAGGAAAAGCCTGTTCCTCTTGTTCCTGTTGTATCTTGCTTGCGCAGATTAAGTGAGTATTTTCAATCTTTGCCTTCC
Source organism: Arctopsyche grandis (assembly GCF_051622035.1). Lineage (NCBI taxonomy): Eukaryota > Metazoa > Arthropoda > Insecta > Trichoptera > Hydropsychidae > Arctopsyche > Arctopsyche grandis. The sequence goes on from NC_135357.1 coordinate 26,397,409, forward strand.
GATATTTGCGTTTTCTGTAATTTAACATTCTGTCTCGTCACGGAGACCGCTCCACGATGGCCAAAAAGACGGATACGATACGTTGACGGATGTTGCTGTAAGATATGAACAGGAAATGTCGGGTACTGCTGTAAGTCTGGCGTGGCGTAAACACGACGGTTAAAATGAACATGCCGATACAAAATGTACCAAAGAATACTTTTCGTACGGCTGAATACCTGCTGAAAGGTCTGTTCATACCTAGTCAGCACGTACCGACTTCAGCAGGTATCCGGCCGTACGAAACGTATTCTTTGGTACATTTTGTATGGGTATATTCATACCAACTGTCACGTTTACGCCACGGCAGGCTTACAGCAGTACCCGACATTTCCTGTTCATACCTTACAGCAACATCCGTCAACGTATCGTATCCGTTTTTTTGGCCATCGTGTAAATATACACGCGAATTACGTGCCATGAGTCAGCCGCTTTGTTGTTTTGGACCAATTATCGATAGTGACAGTTGACAGCTGTTCAATATTTCGACATGGTTTTGGCGAAAATATTTAAAAAAAATTTAAATTTTTTACGAAAATATTAAAAAAAATTTTGTCCATCATCCACAAGCTCCTTATACAGTGTCCAAAATTCTCCTTCGGTTTTTCTATTTTTTAACATGGGATGCACATCAAAACGCCTCCGTGCTTTTTTATTGTCTTCTTGAGCTTCTTCTTCCAACAACAACGCGATTATACATCATTTTTCGTTCGATAAACGTCGAAACATTTTTGCTGACTTGTATTCTGACGCGTAGCTACGAATGCACGTGTATGCATTCATATTGCAAGTACTCGACAATACGACGTAAGCAATATTGCGCCGTATCGTCATGGCCTCTAATGTATAAGTAAGCCGATTTTGCCTTGCACTCGGCCAAATTGCTGTAAACGTGACGTGACCGCGACGTGTAGGTGCATAGATATGAATAGAAATGTAATAAAATGACATATTTGAAACGGAGTCGTGCAGTGCTGTACCCGTGCAGTGCTGTTAAGTATGAACAGACCTTAAAATGAACATACCAAAAATATTTTTATCTGCAGCGCGTTTATCGTATGTTTAACGGAGAGCTGAATGAGGTTGATCTATTTGGTATTTCCCTACATCAATTTAGGTCTAACATCAAGAGAATCTTGACCGATTGATTAATTTCTTCTCCTATTCTATTTTTCCAATATTTCCAATATTTTTATACTTAAGTTTAGTTATGTAATGTGCTATTTAATTCATATTATAGCTTTCATTATTTTCCTTTTCATTTGCTTATTTTGTATTTACCTTTTTCATTTGTTTTATATTTGTAAATTTCAATTTCTTCTTATATTCTATTTTATAACCTTTTCCAAATATTTTAATACTGTTGCGTAGGGGTGGGTGGAGGATCCAAGTAAAAGGCCAACAGTCGTTTCACAGCATTTATTGATGATTCAGGAGATACACGTACTGTCACTGCTCCGTCCAGAATGACGTGATATCGCCTACGTACCGCCTTATAAGGGGTAGATCTCTCAGGACGTCTAATCTGTTTACCTACTGTATAGTCACGTATTCGGATATGTATTCCCACGGTATGAGAAGTGCAATCATTGTTTAGCTTTCATGCACTTAGCTTTGTCGCTAATCCCTAAAACCACTTACACCGGTCTCACGGTCTCTCAGGACGTCTAATCTGTTTACCTACTGTATAGTCACGTATTCGGATGTGTATTCCCACGGTATGAGAAGTGCAATCATTGTTTCATGCACTTAGCTTGTCGCTAATCCTTAAAACCCACTTATACCAGTCGCACGGTATGCATTTAGTTAATCCGTTAACAGATATCCGTTACAGATAATCTTTGAACGGTCACAGTCTCTGGGCTTCTATTCGCTTAATCCGCGGCGTACGTTACAATACTATAGTTTGATTATGCAATGTTCTACATATTTTGTCATGCCTTTATTCTTTACTTTTTAATTTGATTTCCTTATATTTATCTTTTTCATTTTTGTAAAAATCTATTATTGGACTCGGATGTTACATATATTATTTATTTACTATTTGTTTTTTTTTATACATATCTATGTACATCCTGTCTGTTGATTTTTCAATTAATAAAATAAAATACCGATACAAAATGTACCAAGGAATACTTTTCGTACGGCCGAATACCTGCTGAAGTCGGTTCGTGCCGACTAGGTATGAACAGACCTTCACCCGCCCTATACTAGTTTAAACCCGTGTGTTCTATTTTTGCGACTAAATGATCGCGCGACAAAAAATCGCAAGAGCGTTTGGTGCCTTATTCAGAGGCGATGAAGAGAAATCGAATCGTAATTTGGGGGACCGTATGGAAATTCACGGCAGCGGCGTTCGATAGGGTATGGTTGGCAATAGTGGTCGGTGCGGCCGGATCTGCAGCGCCAGCCGGCAAACATGGCTCCGCGCCGAGTCGCACTCGCGCCGACACGCCCCGCACAAAGCTGCACACACACACCCACCCACACACACGCACCCTGATCACACACACCCACACCCACATCCACATCCACACCTACCCACACTCACACAACCCCCACATCAGCAGCGTCGGATCGGCGGCGAAGCCTCGAGCGAACATCCAGCAAACGCGCCTCGCCTCGTCCAGGTGAGTCCCGCCCCTTTCCCCGTGCACTGTACATAACCTAAAACCTACCCCACCACCCCCCACCCCCACCTGCTGACCCATTTGCGGTCTCACGTGGTGTCATCCGAAGCACGCTGCGTCACAGTGATGCGCCACCGCTGAAGGACCACTTCCGGTGGCCGAGACGAGACTACTTCCGGACCGCCTTCTAGAAGCCTCCACAATGCAAAGGCGAAGAAACACGAGGCGAGCCGCGAGCCGACCCGCTCCTCGCCTTTCCCCCCCCCCCCACCCCCTCCCTCCTCGTCCACCTGCCGTTGCATTTGATATTCTTTTGTTTAATTAAATTTGCTCAATTTGAAAATGCCGTTCGTTGCGCGAACAATGGAGCGTTTGGGGGAAAAAAAGACACGTGACGATGCGAAATTTCGACGCTTTCCGTTCGAGAGTGGAAAATTTTTGCGCAAAAATAGCTCTCTGCCCTCTCGTCTGCGAGATCGTGACCCCTTCGCGTCTGCGAAAATTCGTCTCGACCTTGGATATGGAAGATACGCCCTCGTCAGAGTGGCTCCATTCGCAATTGGGTGGTGTCAACGAACTATCGATGTCTGATCTAATCAAACGGTCGTGTCCTCGATTGCGTATTCACAAATAAAATAATTCACGCCATAAATTTGTTTCATTTTTGCCCGATAGAACCAACCCCTATGCGTTTTATTATGCCATACACACATTGTTGCAGACATTGCCCACCATTAATAAAAAAACATTAACAGATGTTTGGAAATTCCGTTAGGTTAGTTCCTTTGGGCAGAACCACGCTCAATTTTTCAAAATCGAGTCACTAACTTTGAATGGGTTACGCAATTTTATATTTGTACAAAATAAAAATTATTTTATTTTCAAAATGACAAACCCCAATGTGTAATCGAAAAATATCAGATTTTGCACAACTGGTTAATTTTTTCGTCGTAAGAAATGAATATTTACTGAAATTCGTTATGTAAAGATTGGGAAATTTTTACCCATCAAATGCTTAATAAACATACAAAAATACTGTCAATGGTTGATTGTACGCATAACTGTATCTAATGAGACTGACCCACATAAGTATTATTTTTTATATACGATGTGCAAAATTTGGTAATGATAAGCCATATTATATTATACTAGTAATTTTGCCAGGCTTCGCTCAGTATTTGTAATATAAACTGCTTAAACATGGCTAATCTAATAGTAAACATTCATTTGTTTTTTTATTAAATTTATTTGAATCGAATAAAAATAAAATTTAATGACAGCTAATCAGAAACGAATGGTTTTTTTTATATATAAGGAAATCTAAATTGGAACTGAAACATGAAACGTAATCGAAATCGATATCGTTGTCATAGAAAATTTGATTTTTTTGATAACGTCACAGATTCACGAACCAAAACTTACATACAAAGTCTCTTTCGAAGTCATATATTGTTTCCTTTTATTAATTTTTTGCCTAAAAACTATCGAAGCATTTATTTAAGACACATTGATAATCAAGAGATATCACATTCGATTGTTGTACGTACAAACGAAACCGTTTTATATGCATATTCATAAATAACACTCATTATGTTCATAATAAATAAGTTTTTGATAATTTCAATGACGCAATTATGCCATAAATACAGTTCATGTATTATATGATACAAATTCGACTAATATCAGGATACTTATTTCGAATTGAATAAATAAGTGTCCATTGTCAACTTCTGCAAAGATTTCTTGAAAATATTTTTTATTGTTCATTCCATTTTACGTATGTATAATCATCGTATGTATGTACAGACAATCAGTATGAACGGTTTGAATTAGATCAATACTTTGAATAGCCTCATATATGTATGTAATATCAGTATAGTGGATTCTCACTCTATTTTGATTTGCACAATTTAAGTAGAGAATATATAAAGCTCTTAAAATATATGAAAATGGCTTTTACTTAATTTGCGTTGAAATAATTAAGCGTGGATCTGGAAACTTGAACTTGTAATTAATAATTTTATTGTTTATTTTTTCAGTTAAGATAAGGGATACACAGAGTGGAAGCAACTGCATTGTGTTCATCCAAGTACACCTTTCCTCACTTGACGTCCGTCAAAGCTGAAGACTAGTTTTAAAAATAAGAAAAACGTATAGTTTAAATATTTTAAAATGGAAAGATCAAGCGCTAATTCAAATATCAGAACAGTGGATTCAATAATGGAACTGCTCACCGAAGTTAGTATCGGTGCAGATGGCATTTCAATGAATTATCCACCGGGTAATTCATCCGGTGCCATTGATCAGTACGACCAACTTGAACAATTAGACTATGGGGATGATTCTGTTTTGGTAGATAATGGTTTGGAAATTGATCCGAAATTGGAGGACGTCACAATTCCGAAAGCGTGGAGAGAAGGAATGGAAGTGAAGGGTATCGAAGATACTGGCGTTGCCAAAACAGTTTTCATCACACAAAACTTGAATAAAAATTATGAGAAGCAAGAATTGAACCGGAAGTTTATCTCGTATAGATTGTCATATGGTAAACTTATTAGGGAATCTGATTATTTTTGTACGATTTTAAAACGAGTAAGCGAAGATATCAAATTAACCGAGTCGAGGACTAATCGCGAAAAAGTTATTGAGCATAGGGAAATTATGAAATCGAAGCTAAACGGCGTGAAGAAACTTATTGACGATTTTATTTCGCAAAATTTGGTTGGAGAAGTTGCCATCAGACAAGATGACACTAATAATACTGAAGAAACTCAATTGACAGAATATGTTTTTTTAGGAGATAAAAAACCCGGTGAGAAACTAAGTGGCACTGAAAGGATTATTTCAATGAATATGTGCTCTGATTGTAACATTGAAATAATCACTGAAGACGGTCAAGATTTCGATGCTGCCATGTTGGTTCACGGCCAAACTGAAATACACAAGGCGTCGAGACCAGAGCCTCCACCGCCGAGGAAGAGTGCTGTTCTGAATGCTATGGAAAATGTTGATAGTAAATCGCTAGAGAACTTGAAGAAGAGTCCGATCGTGAAACTCAACAGAATTACAACGTCTTTGATTGATGATAGCATGCACTGTGAAGTTTGTGATTACAATTTCCCTTCGCATACTCAAGAAATTTTCAAACATATGGCTGAAAATAATCACAAAGAAAAGCTGAATACGTACAACATTGAAAGTCAAAAGAGCATTATTGAGAAAAATCCTGATGTTTTCGGTGAAGAAGGCCAATTTCAACTTAACTCTATTCATATTAATTTGAACAAAATATTTGTCGATCCATCCATAAAACAAGCCTATTGTGGACTGTGTTGCAGGCAATTGCCATTTTCACAGAGTAATATCGACGAACATATTGCTTCTCTAAAACATGACAAACTATTGATAGAAGCTGTAGATAATTTTAGCTCTGACTTCATTGCATTAGGAATAGATCCAAATATTTTATCTGCAATTAAAGCAAAATCGGGTGAGCCGATCGAAGCCGCAAGGGAAAATAAACCAAAGCGAGAAATGCCAATGCGAGAGATGCCAATGCGCGAAATGCCGATGCGAGAGCCACGAGAAGCACCGATGCAACAGAAGCAAGATTCGCAAGTTTTTTTAGACGTGGCCGATATACAAAATTTCCGCAAAGTATTACCTGATAAACCCATCAGATGTATACCGGAACTGTACGATAGCAATAATGTGCCTATTCATAATCTAGAATATTATGAACAGCCTGAATTGAAGAAGTTTTTGATTGACAATGGATTACAACGTCAACCCGGCGGAAAGTTCAAGTGTGTCTATTGCCCCAATCTTGAAATTCCCAATAGCAGGTATGCGTTTAGACATATCAACAAGCACAAAATGGGTCCTGGAAATCCCCAGAGCTTTGAGAATTGGAAGAGGCAACCCAACAGTAGACAACAGCAATACAACAGCGAACAGAAGTTCGGCAGGGTAGTAATGCATAAAAATGGGGTCAACTATTGGTGTACTTCTTGTAGACTTCCCCTGATTGACGCCTCTACGGCTTTCGCTCATGTGAAGACTGATAATCATTACATGTACGTAGACGGTGTTTCCTTCTCGTCGGGAACCATTTTTGATTGTTCGACGTGCAAGACTACCATCAACGGAGAGAAGAACGCTTGTCAACATTTGATCGCTGTGAAACATAGGGAAAATTCAAAGCTGGATGCGCAAGCAAAGCAAGAAGGTCGAATGAATATGATCGAAGAACGCAAACAGAAGCAGTTAGAAAAACAAAAGGGTGAAGCGCAGAGGAAGGAAAAGGCTTCCGGAGAAGTCAACGCAAACATGTCCATGCTTTCGGATGAGGAAAGACTACTAGACAAAAATGGTGTTGTTTACTCTGCCGATTCTGGAACGTACTATTGTGGCTATTGTGGTTGGAATATCAAGAAACGACCTGATGTCCTTGTACACATCTATTCATTTGAACATTTGTCTTGCATGCCTAAGCAGGTGAGATGAACCACTGTATCGTAAGGTTTATCAATGTTGGCACATACACTCAGAAAAAAATATATCGTTTCTGTCATTTGGAGTATATTGGACCAAAGAGTCCGATGAGCGCTGTTTTATTAGAAATTATTAAAGAAGTAAAAATTATAAAAAAAAAACTGAACGTGTATGATGTCAGTACTTGGAATGCTATTGTGTATTTTTTTTTTATTTTCATACATTTTGGATATTTACATTAATATTTTGTTGATGATCGATTCAAATTCATTTTTTTTTTGTTATAGCATTGGACCAAATTGTAATCAACCAATGCTATGGCCTTATTAATAGCAATGCCTTTTTTCTAAATTTATCGTTAATGACATGTCGAATGCTACATATTTGTAATACAAAAAAAAAAAGAAAAAAAATTCCTATAGATAATATTACATTCTTAATTATCGTAAATAAAATGTTTTAATCTTAAACTGTCTGATTCTCATTGATTTATTTTGATGGCATGAATGTTGAAGATGGCCAGATGCAATTTCGCAAGAAGTTCAGTGATGGAATATTTATTTATGTAATTGTGCACACACGCACCACTGTCTCGCTTGACACACATATTGCTCTTAAGTGACGTTGTTTTTGAATAAATATTGTATGTGATAATATTATTAACAAATAAGTGCATTATCGGTGTTAATTATCGTTACAATTACACTTGTTTTCAATCTCTTTTATATTCCAGTTTCGCCGTTTGACGGACGTAGAGTGTGTGCGCGTGTGTGTAAATTGTGTAAGTGTGCGTAGGTAGTTTAAGAAACAGATTCGCAACATTTGGTTATCATTTATTAGATGATTTGAAAATCCAAACATGAATTTAATTTTAGGTGACTCGACCCATTATCTCGATTTGAACAACTTGTGGCTGAACTTGTTTACCCAGATCAAAAGTATGCTTAATGCTTTTATTCTATTGTATAAAAATTTAGTTTAGCTGTTTTTGATCTTTTTTTTTTGTCGTTAGAATGCAAATCTGACGCCATATCAGTGAATTAACTATTATAGGGCATTAACCTTCATAGTTTGTTAAGAACATTTACCATGTGTAGAGGATATCAAATTTTGAACCAGTACTAAATTTGATGATTACAAAATTATGTTGATTTTGCAAAGAGCTTGGAAAAAATACATATACATGTGTATCAAAAAAGAAAATAAAAATTGTCCTATTCAAATATTAATTTAGTATACGTACTAGTCACCTTTTATCGTGAAAATTTAATGACAAGACTAATTATACGAATAAAGTCCTCATTTCTTTTTTAATGAATCGAAAAGGGATCACTAGATATACATATGACGAGTGAGGTGTTGAGAATATGAAAACTTGTAATGCAATTGGATGCAGATTGTGCTGATTCATTGCAATATTGTATTCAATGTATTTGACTTGTTGACTATTTTCAATAAATAATATGTATAGCAGTTGTGCATTTTGAAACTTTTTTTGTTATTGGGGGTTTGTTAAATGGCTATTTATCAAAACCATGTATGTACGTCTATAACATAAACACTTTCACATTACATTTTGCTACTTTAGTCTTAAAATAAAAGATTATAATATGCAGACGCACACAGAACAATATTTGTATGTGTATATCAAATATATACGGGTGTATATATATTGTGTTTTAAGTAATCTTTTGTATTGAAAATTTATCTATTTCGTCACAATATGTAATTACAAACTATTTAGCTGCAAGACTTAACAGTCGAAATACTTAAGTGTTGGAATTTTTACAATTTACACTTCAAGCTTTCTTTGTTATATATAAAATATACCAATTTGTTTTACTATAATGAAGTTTAAATGTATATCTTATAATATTAGAATTTTTATATCACAGTTTCAATGCACAATACATAACGAATTATGTTATCGTGTATTGTTTTGAAACATATACCATCATCGAATGAAGGTGTTGATAATAGCAATTTTTGCTTGCTTTGGGTGGTCATTAATTGTAACAATGAAATACAAAAATGACCAATTACCAAAGAGATCGCATCTTTTTGTGCATATTTTGTTTGTAAATTTCTTTCTAATATAAATAAAATATTTTTATACTATTCAAAATTGTTTTTCACTACCTAACTCGTAGAAAGATGATTCAATCATCAATTTTATTCCTTAGATCGATTTTTTATTTTGAATTGTCTTTAATTATTTTAGTGTGACTGATTAGAAAATGTCAAAAACTTGATTTGATCAGTATCAATGCATGCTGTATTTTGATGCCCGAACTTGAATATGTATTCATCGAAATTCATATTTGAAGGCAAACCCCTTGTTTATTTTAACTTGTAAAATCCTATTTTGCACCTGTATTACTAAATATGCTTTAATTTATTTTTAATTGATGATTACATTTAAAACTCTCGTCATAGAAAGTATATTGTCGACTGAGAATTCCCATTTATTGCTTCGCTCCTATGCTTTGTTAATATTGGTTAAAGTTAAAGTTAATATTGGGTTTGTATTAAGAAATAAATATGTATTCAGTTTGTTGGCAGCAGTTTAATGCATATAAAAACATGAAATTGCAACAGTGACCATGGGTGGGTCTTCTTTCGAGGGAAACCGGAGCACTGCCAATGCACATTTCTCACAATCAAAATAGAAAAGAAATTTTGTTGGTGACTAGTTAGGAGGTTTTTTATCCTATATAAATATGTAGACTATAGTCTCGTACACCACCTGTTTTTATAGTGATGGTGAGTATATATCATATAAAATTTTTGCAGAGACTAAGTATTATACTTATACATATGTAGATAAATAAATTAATTATAAAAGATTCTGCATGAGTAAGAATTAAAAAAAAAAATTGTTATATGAAATGATTGGTTTGTTGATTTTTAGAATTTTATTGTTATAAAAAAATATAGAGCAGTGGTTCCTGAGGACCCCCAGGGGTCTCTGTTACCACTGAGGAGTTCTATGGCAAATTAAAAATAATTTGGGGGGTGTAGACAATGGTTCGGTGATTACTAGTCAAATGTGAATCGGTCGCTCTAGATCGGTTACACGTGATCACCCGTCACACCCTAAAATCGGTCACGAGAAAACTGGTTAACCGATTTTAGGGAGTGACCAGTTTTAGTGTGACGGGTGATCACGTGTGACCGATCTAGAGCGACCGGTTGTCCTGTGACTGGTTCACATATGACTAGTAGTCCGTTTACCGTAGACAATGTCGGGGGGGGGGGGGGTTCACGAAAGATTTGATATAACAATATATATGTACATTGTGTCATTCATTTAGTCGCCAAAAATCTTATTGAACGTTTGTATAGCTCACTAGATTGTCATTGGAGCAGATAATAAAATCAAAAGGAGTGATTTAAATAAGAGATTATTTAAAGCACTCCTTTTGTTGGGAATGTTCTCAGTTTCCAAATCTTTCGAGATGAAGATTTGCTTGCTTATTGTCAACACTTAACGGCTCTTCATTCTGACCTCAGCCAAAGATTGGAAAACATTCTTCACTTGGTTATCCCAGATTGGATGTTGAACCCTTTTTCAAGTATATCCACAATCTCAGATGAATCCATACTAATACAGGATTTATTTATTGAATTATCCACAAATGAGCTGAAATCAATGTTTGAACAAGGATACCACAAATTCTGGCAACAAAAACATATAGCAATTTTATATACTGCATTATGGGTCACTGTACAGAAGCTGTGGATTGCTTTCCCATCTTCATATATAGTAAAACGTGGATTTAATGCACTTAGGAACCTCATCACGAAATAAGTGAAACTCAAAGGAGGTTTGTAACAAAGAAACCGACTGGAAATTAGCACTCATGGAGACTTTTTGATTTTTAAATGCTTTTTATTATTACGAAACTATGTTCACAATACATCTTATATCTATTTTAATAGCTACTGATCTACTGATCATTTTCTATTTTACAATTTAATTTAATTTGGTAAGTAATCATAGTATTATATTATTCTAATGTTAATCTACAGCGTAATAGGAAAAAGAGCTCAAAAATCTATTTACAACCTAACAATGTTTCTAACATACATAGAGCCGAACACAGAGAAATGTGTAGGCGGGGTAGGTAGTGTTGACCGTATCCCAGCCTAACGAAACACTGTTGTGCTTGTTTTAAGTTGTTTTATTGTTTGCCTAAATATTGTACAAGTGTATTAGAATATTTGGGGAAGTTTTCTTGAAGCGGCTATTGGCTGTTGACTTGGTGTCGTGCGGGCCGCTGGATCTGCAATGTGTCGTTGCTCTGGATCCGGCTATGTTCAGATGTCTCTGGATATGGCAGTGTGTTGCTGGCTCGGCATTCGGCTATGTTCAGAAGGTCTCTGGATGCGGTAGAGTGTTGCTGGCTCGGCGTTCAGCTATGTTCAGGTCTCTGGATGCGGCAGTGTGTTGCTGGCTCGTTCGGCTGGTCCGCTGCTGTGTGTCGGCGCTTGTTGCTGTGGGTCGACTGGTCTGCTGCTGTGTGTCGACGCTTGCTGCTGTGGGTCGACTGAAGTTGTTTGGAGTGGACCTCCTTTTATATTGTTTTTGGGCATCACGTGACTCGTTGCAGCTGGTGTTTATGCGTGTGCGAGGAATGTGTTTTTGTTGATTAGGGTAGAACTTGCTAGAACGTTTTGGCACCGTTCCGCTTGATTTTGGTTTAATGGCTGCAGGTGTGCTTCGACCGGTTTTGTTCCACTCGAATTGTAGGGGTGGAACTTGCTAGAACGTTTGGGAACCGTTCCGCTCGATTTTGGTTTAATGGCTGCAGGTGTGCTTCGGCCGGTTTTGTTCCACTCGACTTGTTGGGGTGGAACTTACTAGAACGTTTGGCGATTGATTCCAAGAAGTGCACGTGTTGTTTACCTGTGCGAGTTCTGCGAGGAATGTGGTTTGTTATTGTGGAATATGCTCGAATGTTTCGATGACGATGATGATGACGAGATTCCTACAAATGTAATAATAATAGAAAGGCCCTTACGAATAAATAATTGTTGTCAATATTACGCGGTACGTCTCTATAAATACGCTACAACGCACGGAATACAATCGGATCAATTTACTTATAAAAATGTATCCCATGCTTTTTATTGCGTGTTTTTGAATGCATTGTGCAATTTTTACCGATGCTCGCCCACCTTGTGAGTAATATAAACAAACACAGAAGTTTTTATCGGACATACGTCGAGCACCAAGCATCAAATACGACTGATGCTAAAATTATTTAGGATTATCTGTGGAAAATCGTCACTTGACAATAATATGAAGCCTAAAGCCACTTCCATTAATATAACATTTCTCTAGCCGAACATAAACAATCTCATATCATCCCACCAGGTTCACCCATCTCATTAAAAGGAGAGGGTTTTTGTATTTTAAAACAAAAGTTATAATTTCAATAAATACTACTTTATGTATATTAAAATATCCTATATTAAAATATTTTATTTATTTTTTATTTTTACGTTACATTTACCATTCAAGACCTCAAAATTAAATTTATAATTTTTATGTAATTTCCGCATGGTAAACGGTACTATGTATATATAATATATATCAGTGGCATGCGGTGAAATTATCTCTTTTTTTGTCATACAGCCTTATTTAATGTGCGCGCGCAGGAAGAAAAGCCTGTGCCTCTTGTTCCTGTTGTATCCTGCTCGCGCAAATTAAGTGAGGGTGTACGACGGGGGGGAGAGAGAGTTTTACCGCATGCCACTGATATATAGCCAGCAGCATAGCTCGGTCGTTAAGCTTCTGCTTAGCGTCGAGAGGCGCCGGGGTTCAATCCCTGGGCCCGGGCCTCGAATTAAATTTTTTTTTATCAGAGTATGCTGTTGGTCAGACCTGGATTTGTGACTCCGGGTTGATCGTTTCCTATCAGAGTTTGCCAATCTTCTCTGATTTCATTGTTGAAACGGTTCCCGGAAAAAAAATTGACTAAAAATCCTTTCTACCTACTATGTCACCACTATTTGAAGTATGATTTATATACAATTCATAGATGTCTCGTTAATTTGCGAGTTTTTCTCGTAATTCAACGACTTGTAATAAAAATGCTGCATTTGTAATTGGCCAGGAAGGCGCATTGGGATTTACCTGTAAGGCCTTCCTGGTATATATGTAAAAATAAATAAATACTAACCATTTTTCCAGTCTCCGTCACGGGCCCGAATGTGAAACGCCCGAAAACGCAAATATCGGAAGGCAAAGATCGAAAATCGAAAGATCAAAAAAAAAGGGTGCATGATAAACGGTATATACTCACTTAATTTGCGCGAGCAGGATACAACAGGAACAAGAGGAACAGGCCTTTCCTCCCGTATTTTGCGCGCGCACATTAATACGGGAGAAAAAGCTGTTCCACTTGTTCCTGTTGTATCCTGCTCACGCAAATTAAGTGAGTATGTACGTGATTATGTACCGTTTACCATGCACCCGTTTTTTTTTTGATCTTTCGACTTAAGATCTTTCAATTTTCGATCTTTATCTTCCGATATTTACGTTTTCGAGCGTTTCACTTTCGGTCCCGTGAGGGAGACCGCCATTTTTCATATGTATGCATGGTAAATGAACATTTTCGATTTTTTCACGGTCACCCATATTGAACCCATTTGTATTGAGAAAAGCTGTATTTTGATTTAAGAATACCGGGGTCTTACTCGACCCCGGTTAGGGACAATCGATCGATCTCGACGCTCCGTCCTTCAAAGTTTAGCCGGTAATTGGACTATTCGTCACATTGGGGTGGTCACAAAGACAATTTTTGCCATGAAAATCGCGAATACACAATATTTGGCATTCAAGTTCTCGTTACTATGATAGTTATCGTTAGTATGATGGACTTTTCGGCTGCCACATGTTCCGTTATAGAGATTTTAGTGACTTTGTGACGAGTAATTTGTGACCAGTAATCACCGAACCATTTTTTTTACAGTTTATTACATTATTAGTCTTCCTAAAGTAAATTATACTCTCATTTTTCCGGTCGCAGATTATCCAATTAATGCATTATCCGTAAATGAATTTAAGTATTTATTAAAATTAAATATATATTTTTTGAACAAAAGCAAATTTATATATTTTTTGAACAAAAAAAAAATGAACAAAAGCATATTATATTATATATAAAAACAAAATATTATCTTATGTTGGCAATATTTTTATATATGTATATATAGCTGAACCCCGGCATGCGTTGCAATGCCATAATAACGCATGCAATTCCCGTTCCCGTTCTCGTTCCCGTTCCCATTTGTCGGAAAAACGCAGGTAGCGAACACATTTGAAATGATTGCGTTGCAATTTCACTCATTCCCGTTTTTCCCGTTTCCGTTCCCGTTTTTTCCAGTTTTTTTCACAGTATTCTTCCCGGACATGCACACAACAAATCCTGAAAGTTTCATCGTAATCGGTTCAGTGGTTTAGCAGCCTATTCGAGATACACACACACACACACACACAGACATTCATTTTTATATATGTTTAATATAGATGAGATACTAATATTTCACCAAGGAAACAACGTCACCATTCTGATCTTCTTAAAACCATTGTTAACGAAAATTACGATATTGGGTGCTATATACATACATATTTATAGGCTCGTCTTTTAGGGCAACCGGGGTACTAACCCACACAAATTTATCCTAACCAAAAAATATACATTTTGAATATTGGTATTGGTGACTCTTCAAGATTTAAGAAGTGTTTCTTTATCCTACTCACTTCGCGATGATTTGAACCGGTTCGTAATCCAGTTCGGGGCAGTCGTTTATTTGCCATGGTCCCGTGGTTGCCAGCTTCGGTTTGCTACTACTCTGGAACTTGCGAGTGGTACTCAGTTTAGAGACAGTTGAGGCAGAGAAAATGATCCGTATTTCCGTATACAGAGAGTAACTTTTAGTTTGACTGCGTAAAGGTCTCTTTGGGACAGAATACGCCAGTCCCGTTTGTCTATATTTTCTATACGATTCGAAAAACTTTTCGACATTTCAAATATGTTTTACAAAATGTGCATTAGTATGATGGACTTTTCGGCTGCCAGATGTTCCGTTATAGAGATTTTAGTGACTTTGTGACCAGTAATCACCGAACCGTTTAACCATGTACGTATTTCGGATAAATCGAATTTCGAATAAACGAGGTGTCGATCGAGCAGCCTGTGCGATTGGTGAGAGTGCGAGGGGTTGAAGAGTGAAGAGAAGGGATCGGGAAGGGCAGCCAACGTAGGTGCCGCGCCGCTCCGGTCGTGGGACGAGCATCTGCGTCTGCGTCTGCGTCTGACTCTGACTCTGACTCTGACTCTGCGTCTGACTCTGCGTCTGACTCGGCGAGCTGGGCTCCTCGTCTCGGTCGGTTTCGCAATTCGCAAGTGATCAGCAGCGAGCAGCAGCTGCGGTCGAGAGGCGCGATGGCGGAGGCGCCCTACCTCACCTGCCTGGCCGTCTACATTCTCTCCTTCAACATCATCACCACCAACTCGCGCACTTCCACTCTCTGGAAGCTGAATGTGGACGAAGCCAAGATCGTGGAGGCCTCTCCCTTCAGACAGGTCCATCTCATAAACAAACTATATCGTATCCATTCGACGACATTCACTCCATACACCCACCACTCACATTGATCTTCAATTTCAAACATACATTCATTCAACACTCATCATCACTATACACTATCAATACACATTTAGTTTCGCCATGTGAATTATTTTTCGTTGTCCAATTTCGTTTCTTATATACGTCAATTGTATTTACAATACAATTGACGTTAAGTTTATCTATTAGATGCCAATGTTTTGATGTATTTTTTCATGCATCAGATAAGTATTCTTTCGAGTACCTTTTATGTTGATCAACAAGTCTGTTGTAAATTATCAATGATGTTTGCAAAATGTGCTGTAGCAATGTAATTATATTATGTAAACAAAACGATGATTGCATTTAATATTGATCGTTGTATTACGTATTCAAAGTTCATTATAACGAGATTTTTGTAAATTTATTTTATTATATTCACATATTCTTTGCTTTATAGAATTTATGATTAAAATTTAAACTTGGAAAAAAAATTATGTACAAAGTAAATATTGAGGTTTTGGTGAATTTTAAGCAAAAATAATGTAATCAAGAAATTTGGTCTGCATAGCAAATGGCATAATATGCTAATAAACAGTGATGTTCAAACAAAAACAAAGCAAATTGTATATTTTAATCACTGAAGAAGAATTTTGAAGTTCGACTCATGGATAGGGTGGCCATATTTCCCAGGACTCAAAATGGGGCGCTCTGCTAAAAAAATTTCCCCCAAATAACCATTAATATTGTCGAGGAATTGTAATTTGTTTCAGAATGTACAATTCTTCTGTAAAAGGAAAATAGAAACAAGATAAAAAATAATTAATATAGTACATATTTAATGACTGAAAATTTTGGTTTCTTTAATTTTCATTTCTTTTGTTAAGTAATATAATTTTTACTTGAATGTATATTTAAAAAAAAGAAAATAAACCAAGGTTAAAAATTAAATATAATATAATATAGTTATTTAAAAATAATGATAAAAATATAAGCACAAAGCGATTTTTTTCCAGAAGCATGTAAAATTAATCGTATAAAAAAATATTCAAATGTTACTTTAAAATGAATACATTGTATGCAAATGTAAGTTTTTTATAATAATGATATTTTTGGGAAAAAATTGATTTGATAAACAAAGAAAAATATGGAAATGAAAACAATTTATTAGCTTAAAACAATTCTTTGGTCAACAAATAAAAAGCTTAAAATATTAATATTATAAGTATGCCAAGAATATTTCTACAATGAAATAATTTTTCGTAACTCGTATGATTAAAACGAAGAGAGGACAAAGAAATTCTTATGTGCATCAGTGGATGGATAAAACGGGACAAATCCACCAATTTTACGTAAACGATGGGACAAACGCAAAGCATATAAAAAACGGGACTGTCCCGGCCTATTTTCTCTTCTGTAAAGCAAAGAATTAGTGTATTGTATTTCTGTACAGTAAATCCAACTATTATTATGTTTGTTATATACATAGGTGGTAATGGATGGTGTGGAAAGTCAGCGGCCGTCTGAAGATGATGCTGTTTTCAACATAATCACATCGACCGTACTTTTCGGACAGACTTGGACAAAACAAGGCTTCGATTTGTTCTGTGCAGATTGTCATGTAATGGACCAACAGAGGCACTTTCAAAACATGTACGTTCAAATTCAACCCATTTTTTTTTATTCGTTTGGTTCATGTGCTGTACACTTTTCGATAACGTTTCACTTCACCTGTTTTGGTATTATAAAATGAAAATAAAACCACTGGTTATTTGCGGTTAACAATGACTATTGTCGAAAACAAGATAAATATAATGTTGACCTTTCTTATCATGCATGCGGTTTTATTATCATTACACAGTGTATGTTTAGTAAAATTTTAACGTGTTCTTTACTTTTGACAGATCGTCGTTTGAACAGAATGACCAATACGATACAATAAACAATGAAGATACCCAATCCGACAGTATCGATGACGAGTTTCTTGATTGCGGAAAAGCTGTGAATTTCACTCATTACGACAACTTAGTCGGTGTAGCGCGTAGGCATAGACACCCCAATGTACCTGAACCTCAAGTGTGTCTCTCTTCCTATGAACCTTAAACCCTTTGAATGCTGAAATATGCCGATACGGCGTTGTTTTTTGAGTATGTAAAAAATAAACAAGAATACTACCCGCTAAGCCTTTCCAGGTAGCATTGATTAGAAAAAAATCTATTGAAAATGGGTCGTGTAATCCGTGTCAATGTTTATAAAGACTGGTTTACATCGGAATTTCTGAATTTATAACGTCCATTTTTTAAAATAAATGTGCATTTAAAAAAAATTTTGTACATTAACCCTTTGACTTATTTAATTTAATTTATTTAATTTAACTTATTTAATTTATTTATTTATTTGATTTATTTTTCAATCAAGCTTTATAAATATTTATTAATTTTTTAAATAAAAGCTCTTCAATTTCGGGTTCATCATCAAAGTCAATTTCGGGTTCATTATCAATGTCATTTTCGGGTTCGTTGTCAAAGTCATATAAGGAGTTATTACTTAGGAATTGATTATTGTCGATAAATTCATTTTTAGAATCAGTAGAGCTGCTGATTTGTCGAGTTCCTCGGTGAGGAGCTATTATTTCGCTTTCGTCACTTTCACTGTCCGTTATCATTTTGCAGAGTTAAAATAAATGGAATAGTAACAAAAAACAATAGAAATCCGCTTTCAATTATATATGTAGGTCACGAATTCGTGCAATCAATCAAATGCATACAAAATGTTTATGATACATGTTGAATAATTATTTGATTATTTGAAACTTCGCATCCTTGTATTTCTCGCTCACACGTACACAATTAAAACCAAGAAAGAAAGAGAGAAAGACCGCTACCTGTTTCAAATATAGCGCATGTTATAAAGATACATCGATGTCTAAAAATAGATTATTGAAAAAAATAATGCGTCGGAAAACAATCGTCAAAACTTATTTAGTGTATATATGTAGGTATCTCTTTCGGACGCACGCATGTAAAAGCAAGACAGAAAGAGAGAGCGCGAGTCCACAACTGCTTCTTAAAAATGTATTTAAAGTATTACAAAAATTACGCGCGTTCGGCGAAGTAAGTATGTAAAAAAAAATATTATATTTATTTTTTTATAAAGTAATTACAAATGTTAGCATTTTTCGCTTGGACATTGTAAAACCTCGTAGCAGCCAAAGGGTTAAAAAAGTTTCTGTACATTACAAAAAATTTGTGTGCATTTCTAAATGACGGATACATATTGCATTAAAAACTTTGCTTTGATCATTGAAAAAAATATTTGCTACTTAAAAAGCGGATGAAATGTGCATTAAAATGACGGATGTACTGTATCGGCAACGTCGCGAATATCAAAATACGAATCGACAACGACGAACGCTTCTCTCTACTGGATTCCTTCTTTGACCTTCGACAACTTACGACCTTGGCTTCGACTCTACGATCTGACATCATTCATATTCATACGTAATACGTAAACAAAAGTAAACACTTGCCAGTTGACTGCGAAGTTGCCACTTTTTGCATCTATTCTAATGCTCCAATCTATTTTTTCGAATGATCGTTTCATATTTTTTAATGGTCACTTTATAATGCCAAAATATTTTATTCGATGCATAATAATGCAAATTTTTAATGCACAAACATTTTTTTTAAGATACAAAGTATTTTTCTCAATGTGCAGTTAAATCACAGTCATTTATAAATCCCTAACTACTGAGTATTTTAGATTGTGGCTTGGCATTTATATTGTGAGCAATTACATTTTAACACCAATGAAGAAGATGGAACTATAATAGTTTTGGAAAAATACATTCATTAATAGACTTCTTTTATTTTATATTGTTGCAAGATATATTAGAGAGTCTAAACACACCTTTACAAAACTCGAAATCCTCGGCGGCAGTTATCTAGGGTTTGTTTGGATTCGCTACAATTTTTATACTTGCTTTCTATCGGACTTCTAAATAATTTTAGTTGGAAATGTTGGCGAAATTTTCAACGTAGTGGGCTTCCAACAGAAAAGGCGTCAGCACTCAAAGGGTTAAATAACTTGGGTTTTATAACTTCGATGTTTTAAATGTGGTTTTTGATTGGCAGGTCGCACTTATTTTTTCAAAGAAAAAAAATTACAAAAACGGTGGAACGTTTTCTGATTTGGACGTGAACGCACTTGAGAGACGACTCAAAAAAGCCAAACGCGAGAAGCCCAAATCTGTGCAATTGTATAATCAAATCGGCAATTTTTGGCGGATCAAAGGAGACACGCGACAGTCTATCGAGTGTTTTCGTAGAGCATTAGCTGTGTCTCCTCACAATGCGGAGGTAATATGTTTGTTAAGTTAGTTTTTATCACTCAAAATACCACTGAAAATTTAGATAAAAATTTCTTTTTCGATTTGACAGGTCCTTCTGAATCTGGGACGAGTGTTGTTCACGTTACAATATTTGGATGATGCCATTTACTTAACTCGTCGATCGCTCGAAGTTCAACCTCCAGATCGCAGTGCATGGCAACAGTACTTCACTTTGGGAGAGATTTTCAAAGCCTACGGTCACTATCAAGAGGCGTCACTTCATCTCCGCCATGCTTTGGAGCTCAGGCCTGATTTTGAACCAGCCATGGCTGCGTTGAAGGAGATAGACAGCATACCAGAATCAACGATACACGTCTACACTCTAATCATAATTATATGTCTGGTAATACATATTTTCTATTTTTGTGTTATTCCGTCGTTGTGTTTCGGTAATTCTGGATTGAATTGCATTTTTTTTAGGTTATGGGTGTGCTTCTGGTGATTTTGTCGTCGGTGGACTCTGGCGGTGATGCCGAAGAGCATAAGATGCAGCGTCATTTTAACCGAGCAATGGCAATGAGATCTTTACGCAGTATGGCCATACCTCCGGCAAGAGCGTTGCGCTCCAAGAAGGGTGTACCATAAATGATTTTGAATCTTTTAAATATTTAATAAGCACACTCCTTGGCTACTACTTGTTTCTAATTCATTATGACTGATGCGTGTTAGAAAGAAAAAAAACTTTTTTTTTAGTCTATTTGTGTTGTATTCAGTGTTGGGTTGTCATTGCATTTATCAAGAGTCTATTTTATTTATCTAATGTTCTCGATTGAAATTTACTGTTTTACTAATGCACCTGAATTTGCATGTGTTTTAGAAATCGTGTACTAAAACTGTTAATAGATTAAGAAATTCACGATGAAAATTATGTCAGAGATTTGTGAACATGTTCAATTTGATTCGATTGGTAATTCTCTAAATGAAAATTGTGATTTGACAAACATTCCACCAATTTGCAAATGATTTGAGCCGTTTTTATTTTGAAAGAAATTATTGTACCATCACATTTTTTTTTTTTGTATTTTTCACTTACGCAAATTTTTTATAATTTATTTTATTACTGTTGACAAATTTATAATATTTATTAAGTCATATTTTTATCTCGTTTATTAATATTATTTATTATTAATCTCACTATTGACTCTGACGTTATTTTTGTCATTGCAAATATTGTATGATAATCTCTTCGATAACTAATTTTATCGCAATTTAATTTAAAAAAAAAATGTTGAATAAAAAACCAACTATTGATGCATTCCTGAAGGATCTCAATTTTCCGTATTATATATTTTTGATAATTCAATTCACCTAAACGTCGAGTAAAGCCTAAATCAACCAAACATATTCAAGATTTAATAGACTTTCAGCTATTATTATTCACATTAATATTTTCGTAAAAATATATATAATTAATTCTCAAATAGAATAATGAAAAGGTTTTGCATCAGGAAAGTTGTCACTTGAAATATTCCAAATGAAGACTTACATATTTTTTAAGGAATGCACAAAAATTATTCCGATATGTTCTAATTGCACAATGTTTTATATGTGTTGTTATTGTTATTATAATTTTAATGTTGCTAATTTATTTGTATTTTTACTCTTGGATTAGTGTGTCAAAAAATCTACTTTCACTGAAGCATTTAGATACCTGTTTAAATTAATTCTGTTAACATTGATAAGATAGGTTGTATTAATTTTTTAAGCAATATTATTTGAAGCTATGCTCAATTCGGTATTAATAGCTTGTAATTGACACATCTGACTAAACTATTTCTGAAACACTTTCTCGAGCTCGACTAAAAAAAAAAAACTCGAAATAAGTTGCACTTTGCAAGGTGGACTGCAAAATTTTAATTTTTCTTGAGTATGTTCAAAATTTAACATACCTCTTGTGTTCATATGTGTAATTAGGTCCATTTTAAATGCGCCATTGTAAATGACGCGCTATAAGCAATACAAGTACAATCTCTTCAAAATGCAAATTTTTTATTCATATTGAATTTATCGTTTGTTAGTATTCGGAGTGTTCATCTTATTTCTGAACTAATTTTCTTCGTAACTAAGCTCCTGTAATTAATTCTAGTCAAATATGCCAATTTGTAATGAATGTATGTCACAATGAATTCTATGTTGTCACGATTCACAAATTAATATTAATTTAAGTATAAGGAGCGATACACGTGTGTGTGTGTGTGTATGTGTATCTACTATATTACGACACAAGTACAAAAATAATACTCAATTTCGTCTGATTGTGTCTTTCAAGTCTGTCCCCTACCCGTACGTTTGCGTTATGTTCTGACAATACAACACTGGAACAAATTTAAGATTATTAAACTTTAAGCTTTACGCGCTTTTAAGGTAAAACACTTGGGAAACTTTGTAACTTTGTTATTTAACTAAATGTTAGTGTAATTTTGTGGTATTACTTAAAAGAAGTTGTGACAGGAGAAAATAAATTTGTAGCGAAGTGTAGAGAACATGTGAATATAATGTTTAGTGGAAATCGCAACGGTTGATAATGTACCTGTTATTTTGCTATTTTTGTCTTTTGTCCTTATTTTGACATATTTATTATTAAAACAATGTTGCATAAACGCATTTTTATTTTGATCATTGATTAAGAGGGCTGGACCCCAGCGCCTCGTCCATACAAACGTATTAAACCCTTCCTTAATTATAGCACTAGAGAAATTATTTCTTAATATGCTATTTATATCCACCATAGACATGTTTCTTATTTTTTCATAAATCCAAAAAATAGAATCATGCCTATGGTGGATATGCATAGCATATTAAAAAATAATTTCTCTAGTGCCATAATTTGTATGGACAAGGCGTTGGGGTCCAGCCCTCCTAAGGACGAAATCACACAGAAAAGAACGCGGCACATGGTTTTTTTTTAGATACTTATAAACATGCGGCACACCTAGCATATATTCCAAGGCACACTGTCCCAAAATCACCCACCTCCTGGAGTGTTTTCGGTGATATTTTATCCTTGTATTGATATGAGCTTGACAGTGATTGATAATGGAAAATCCAACAAAATGTAGGAGAAACTTGTCGAAATAAGATTAATCGTTAATCTTTCGTCTCTGTGTTTTCGCCAAGCAAAAAGATAAGTTGCATTAAAGAAGTATGGAACGCTGTATGCTCAGCATAACGAGGATAACGCCAAGCTGCTACACAAAGTCCAATGCACTGTAAGATGTATGGAACGCTGTATGCTCGGCATAACGAGAAAAGACAGGAAGTGGAAAACGCGGGTGATAAGTATGACAAGGGTGGTGGATAGAGTGAAGAGATTGAAACGGAAATGGGCGGTCCACGTGGCTAGAAGAAAGGATGGAAGGTGGACAAAAGAAGTGCTAGAATGGTACCCTAGAGAATGCAAAAGGGTAAAAGGAAGACCGCAGGGAAGGTGGGTTGACGAAATTAAGAAAATGTGTGGGGTGAGTTGCGCAAAACTCAAACGAGTGGAAGCGTGTTGGAGAGACCTTCATCTACCAGATGATGATAATCAGGGCCGACGAAAGGGGGGGGGGGGGGGTAAAGTTGCAGGGCCCTGGTCGACACGTCTGGCTAATGAATATTGATATTTTATATTATTCTACATAAAAGTGCATATATTAACTTAATGCTAAATGTGTATTATTTTTTGATATGCGCATTCTTGTGGCGTTAGTCCAATTTTCGGTTACAAAAACATTTTCTCTTTGACTAAATTCACAAATTGCTATCACTTCTTTTGATTTGATTTGTCCCGAATTTCGGGAAAGCAGAATAAACGTATTATAGGCCGCCAGTATTATATTTAATGTTTTGCGAGATATTTCTCGAAATGAAGAAAATTGGACTTCTGCCACTTTCAATTATAACGGTTCATATAGGTATTTTTCTAATAGTTCTGATATATTTTTCATATATATAATTTCGAAAGAGACTGCATATATGTATGTGACCTTGGTTGGTTGGTTTGTAGACAACACATTCGATTTTTTTCGATTCAAATGGTTTGAAGTCTCCGGGGGCAAAGGCGCCTTCGCGCCGCCGAATTCTGGTATACATATAATTTCGAAACAGTCGTAGTATATATATTTGTTTGTTCGTGACAGTCACTTAATAAAAAAACACAAATGAGTATTCAAATAAATTTAATAAAATTTTTACTATTAGATTAGTCATGTTTAAGCGGTTTATATTACAAATACCGAGCGAAGCCGGGTAAAACCACTAGTTTAAAATAAATCTATAAGAGATTTTCTTTTTAGTTTGTCATAGGACCCGGTATCATTTTCTCCAGAGCCCAGGATTTCTTTCGGCTGCCCTGATCATAATGATGTAAAACTATTAAAAAAAGGAGAAGACTTTTGTCGAATACCATTATATGTATATTTGAGATGCTATTTAATTATTAATATTATAAAGCTGAAAACAAAAGCACTGCAAAATAATTTTTATAAAGGTTCAAATTTTAAATAAAAAGTTTTCGTTTTTTATAAGCTTTTAATTGGTTTCACATGTTTTTCTTTGCAGAACACTTTTATTTTACTATAAAGAACGCAAAGGGTAGATGAAATTCAAACGCGAGATATTTTAAAAATATTTTATTAAAATGAATTGTCGACACATTATGAAACACATCAAATGATATATTTTAAATTTAACACAAAAAGAATATATTAAAAAAAATGAAATGTAACTGAAACTTAATAACGACAACAACGTAACACATTCGTAAACGGCAAATTAGGTTCTAAAACGTTTAGCTCAACAATGTATTAAACATTTGTTTTTTTTTTAAGTCCAATAATCTATCTACATGGTGTTCAGTTGCCACCGGACTATCAGTATTGTGTGTATATATGTATATATATATATATATATATATATATATATATATATATATATATATATATATATATATATATATATATATATATATTTGTATGCATTAAGTTAGATATTGAGTTAAAGCACTTTTTTTTAATCATTTTTATGTAATGTTTTATGTGGAGTTATATCAGCAAATAATAATGTATAGACGAAGCACTTTTAGATGGTAAGCGTTCATGGTGTGTACATTTAATGCAGATTTAGGCTGTGTTGTGGATTCCCAAACGGAAGATGTCATGTTGGAGGAAGAACGTCTCTCTGAGGGGCTTTAACACAAACACCTGGGTGTAAGGGTGCGGGGGATCTTCGTCGCACTGCAAACAAAACACAAGCTGCATTATAATGAGTCATCATGCGAAAATCCGAACCAAACCATGTGAATATAGCTTACGATATGTCAATTAGTAAAATTATTAGTACATATGTACATAAATATAAATGATAATATACATATATATTATATTTTTTATTTAGATATCAAGTCTGTAAACATGCATGGTATAAAGATAATACATATACTTCCATCACGATAACTCAAATTAACAGCAGACTTGGATTAATTGGTATCTGAAAAATGCATTAGTACTCGAACACTCTTATGTTTACATCCAGAATCAGACTTGGTAATGAGTTATAGTGACAGTCTCGTCTCAACCAATTTACACAAGACTTGTTTTCATGCGCAAGTTGGAATAGTTTGACCAATATGTGCAACAAGTTGGCGAGTCATAGTTTTAGCTATTGTACATGCTGACACATATTTGGTAAGCCTATACAGAAAGGATTTAAAAATAAGTAACGATAAAAATAATTAAAAAAAAATCACACAAAAACAGTATGTTTCGATTCAAAGGGTACGGATAAAGGACTGGCACCATCACGACAGAATTTTAAAATCTCAGCTATGTATTGTAGGTGTTTGGGATATTGACTAAACAATTATTCACAATTAAATGCCGTAATAAACAACGCAACTTCAAAATCGTGCAAACCGAGGTTATATACAAGTGTGACTAACAAATTATACCTCGTCACAAACATCTGTAAGTAAGTTAAATTATAGTAAAGAAATTTTTTAATAACAGTACAACCTCAAGTATCCAGATTGGACAAAATAAATAATGTTAGCACTTGTCGCACTGTAATGGACAGTGAGTGTGTTTTATTTTATTTTTCTAAATATACTGAAGGGTCTTTATATTTTATGTATTCCTCATCAAAACCTCTATGATTCGAATTATGTCATTACGAAGTAAAAACATTGATCAATATGAACATAAATAATTATTTTGACGGGGAGCGCCTTGTACACATACCTCACGGTAAACGGATTATTCCACAAAAATCGATCTCGCGATCTCAAAGTCTCGAATACGGACCATCTGGCACTCGAGTTCTCGTTAGTACAATGTTTCGCGTGGGTCGCTGATTTTGGTGACTTGCGCGAGATCGCTTTTTGCGGAATAATCACAGATGCGTAAATGTGAGAATGATATCCGCCTTGTAATGACGGCTCTACTTCGGTCGTTATTTTTTTTCATTTCCTGCACTTATTTTATATTATTCGCCATTTAATACCCGATAAATTGATTTTTATGGCTAATCCTTTGAATGCTGACGTCTTTTCTGATGAAAGCCCGCCACGCTGAAAATTTCGCCAACATTTCCAACTAGAATTATTTTGAAATCCAATACAAAGCAGGTATAAAAATTGTAGCTCATCCAAACAAACTCTAGATAACTACCGCCGAGGATTTGCGAGTTTTGTAAAGGTGTGTTTAGACTCTCTAATATATCCTGAAAATATATAAGATAAAAAAAAGTCTATTAATGAATGTATGTATTCTCCCAAAACTAGTTCCATCTTTGTCATTGTTGTTAAAATGTAATGCTCACAATCTAAATGTAAAGCCACAATCTAAAATACTCACTCAGCAGTTAGGGATTTCCATTGGGAAATTCTGATATGAATGAATTACACGATCGATGTTCAATGCATTTTTTTTAATGCTACCCGGAGAGGCTAAGCGGGTAATATTATTGTTTGCTTTGTACATGTTCAGAATACAACGCCTATTAGTGTTGATCAGCATTCAAAGGCCTAATAAAAATAATCAACCCCGCAGATTTTGCATTATTTTAACTTAAAACACACATTTTTAACTGGACGCTTAGCGTCCAGCACAGTGGCTAGAGGTTTAAGCACAGTAAGGCAAATGTCAAACACAAAACTTTCAGATTCGTATCAAAGAATTAACCTTCATGTAGTTCATTCAAAAGCGATGAGCTGGACAGCCTATATCCAGTTGATTATTACAAGAAAACGCGATATTATCTGGATAATCTAGGTTTCACTGTACAAGAAAAATATATAAACATGTACATTTTTTTAATAGATATTTGCATTCGAAAAAAATGTAATTTAGATGAACTTCTTTTATTATAAAAACTATACATATAGAATATTTATTTTTCTTATTAAGTTAAAGATTAGATGTTATCAACTTTCAGTTTAGGTATTACTTGCTTGAGACACTCGTAAAATAATAGTGCAATAAGTAAATAAAATTTAAGTGTTAAAATAAAAGAAAAGTATACAACAATAGTGATACAAAAGGTTCACAAATTATATTTTGAAGCATTGCTATCTTACACGTTTGTAGATAATCAAAACTGAAACAGGCAGTTTGTGACGGGCTATACTGTGTCATGGAGGGCTAGCCTGAACATATCGTGCTGGCAGTAGAAAGAGTTTCCTATTGGCTTCAGGACAAACGTTTGTATGTAGGCATGCGGTTGGTCCTCATCTGTCTGATACCAAAACAACGTGTTTTAAGTATAAACAAACTTTATGACTTCATAATTCTAATATGAACAATAAGTAAATAAATACAACTCTAAAGAAATTCTCATTCTTACGCTTATGACTACTTGGCTATACCTATCATAAAGAGGAACATACATACATACACAAGCTAATAAATACCAGTTAAAACATAGAACTTCATTTGTAATTGATTACCTGCAGTCTTCCGAGTACACTGATTAATACCCCACCATCAAACATGGGTTGTGAGTCTATGGCAGTAATTATTCTATTAATTTTTTGAAACGTTAAGCTCTAAAAAAGAAAACAACAAAATTTTATACAACACATGATAATGATAACAGATAGAATCTCACAATATTTTATATACTTACATTAAGTTTTTCCATAATCTTTATTGAACCTTGTATTTGCTGCCCTTCAAACGTCATAAATGACGTCTCTAACTGAAATTAAAAATATGGATTACATTAATACAAATTGAGGTTAAAAAATCGTACAAGATCAATGATTATATATATTATCATTGTTTCTAATATTCATATAGAAAAAATAATTTGTGTTTTCACTTATATACATACACATAAGGCTTTGGAGCTTAAAGGTGGAGCATTTACAATCTCAGTTACCCTGCGATTACCAAGGAAAAAATTATATATGTATTCCATATTGTTAGAGTTTTTAGGTGTCAAGACGAAGTGATTTGATTCAAACATTAGAGGAAGATGGAACGATTTGAGCGTCATCTGTCTCATATACGGGTCTACGTGACGAGACAGAATGTTAAATTACAGAGAACACAAATATCGGAAGGCAAAGATCGAAAATCGAAAGATCTTAAGTCGAAAGATAAAAAAAAATGGTTCATGGTAAACGGTACATACTCACTTAATTTGCGCGAGCAGGATACAACAGGAACATGCTTTTCCTCCCATATTCTGCGCGCGCACATTAATACGGGATGAATAGCCTGTTCCTCTTGTATCCTACTCGCGTAAATTAAGTGAGTATGTACCGTTTACCATGCACCATTTTTTTTTGATCTTTCGACATAAGATCTTTCGATTATCGATCTTTGCCTTGCGATATTTGCGTTTTCTGTAATTTAACATTCTGTCTCGTCACGGAGACCGCTCATATACGTATGTACATGTCAGACAAGTGGAATGAGCCATGGTCAAAATAAACTAAAATTGACTTAGTAATTGCATATGGGGTCAAACTTGGACAACGGTGCTTCGTTTTTTACCATCATACGGATAGTACCAGAATGTATTAAATCACTTTAATTAAACGACGGGTCAACAAGACATGTGTGCATCATATTTGATTGTAGTCGGAGCTCATTTATATCAATCACTGATGACCGTAAGCGCAGTCAAGGGGAGGGGAATTAAATTGAATTACTTTTGCCGCTGGTTTTAGACAATTTCATATCATTTTAACTGATTCATTAAAATTATAATAATTATGTTTTTGAGGTCACCACTCAGATTTCAATTTTAAAAAACTTGATACAGTGTACCTTTTATACTCTAAATGAAATCCACCACTATAAATTGGAGTTACAATAAAGTGACTAAATATTCTTCGTTGTAATGAGGGACGTGTTTAAAAAAGAGATCTAATAAATAGATCCCCTCTCTCGCTAATCTGATCGGTTGTCATGTGATTGATATACACAAATCATTTATTTCAAAATTAAAATTAGATCATAGAGACTTGACAAGTTGTCCTGATGTATTACTATGACCGGAAACATGAAACATGGGCAGATGAATAAATATAAACAAGTCTCAATATGAGATGAAGGACAAATCAACGTTGATTACTATCCAATTGAAAAGGCAAAACGCATATGATGTCTTTTCAAGACCCAAGATTTGCACCTTACGGGACTCTATATTAATTTGGACGGTCAGAATAAAAATGACCTTATTAAAGGTCAAAGAATTAGCCCCTTAGAGCCCTCAACATGAGCCCCCCCCCCAACGAATAGTCTGAGAGACCCTTTTGTTTGAAAACGAGACCTTAGCGATTATATTTTAATATATGGCAGTATGTATTTTAAGTTCGGAAACGGGTTTATATGTATAATCCAGGACACTTTTCAATTTGGCACACAACTCAAATCCGGAATTTTCTGCCCCAATCTGGGACAACTGATCATTGAACTTTACAATCAAGTGGCCGACGACTAGTTTGATCCCCGCTACTATTTAACATACAGCTTTTTAAGTCCGTCTATCCACCTTTTCATGGAATAAAGTATGATAAGCACTCCGTAAGAATAAGCCTGGCTATGCGCCTGCAGAGATGTGGGTCTGGCCGAAGAGTCGACCGATGACAGCGAATTGTGCGGGAAAAAAGGAGGCGCGGTCTGTCAGAGCAGTGCGAGTTTGAGGTTATGTGCGTGGTGGGGTTGGGGGAGTGGGAATGGGGCCGAGGGGGAGGGGAGGGGAGGAGAGGGTAGGGGTTGGGGGGGTGTGACTCACATTGTACATGTTGACGAGGGTGTGTCGCTGAGCGGGGTCGTCGAAGAGCGCGTAGTATTGCTGGACGAATCCCTTTCCTATGGCTTCGTAGACTGGGTTCAGAGGAGACACACTGTTCATGGCGGGGGCTCCGCTCATGGGCTGCATCGCGAGGCAACCTTCGACTGACTCGACTGACTGATTGACTGACCGACTGACCGACTGACCGACTGACGTTCGACGATCCTCGACTCCGGTCCAGTCACTTCTCGCAAATCCACACGACTGCG
Source organism: Arctopsyche grandis (assembly GCF_051622035.1). Lineage (NCBI taxonomy): Eukaryota > Metazoa > Arthropoda > Insecta > Trichoptera > Hydropsychidae > Arctopsyche > Arctopsyche grandis. Next base: position 26,428,074 of record NC_135357.1, read on the forward strand.
AACTCCTACTTCTCGACTGCCGATCCGCCACCCGCCAGTGCCCACAAATAACGCACCTTTCTATACGCAGTGTTATAACGCGCAATTTCTACACACTGCTCGCCACCATTCGGTAAGCATATCACGAATCTCACTGTCTACGTCCACACTGGTTACACGACAATTGGTGCAAGTCCAGTAGGTTCAACGACAAAATGTACCCGAAAATTAGTGCACTGACAAAATGTACCCGCGACAAAATGTCCACGGAAATAATGTTCAAGCGACAAAATGTTCAAAAATCCTAAATTTTCTTATTTTAATGGAAAAAGTAACTTTTAATTGTATTATATTTATCGATGTATATGGTACTTTTTATCGTATAGATCGTGGATGTTATTAAATTAGAATAAATTACAGGTGTTCTCAACCGCACTAACATATTCTTATTTAAATTGAACAATTACATTTTAAGCGAATGTCATTGTGACTCATTGAATATCATTTTAAGATGTCATTGAATTAGTTTAAATGTTAGGAGTTCTTAGCCGTATCCAATATTTACTTATTTAAATTGAAAAAAAAAAACTTTCTAAGCGTATGATCTGCAGATTACATTGAATTAGTTTATATGGCAGGGCTTCTCAACCGTCTCCAAAATTTTCTTTATTTCAAATGAATAATTTACTTTTTATCGTATACATCGCGGGCGTTATTAAATTAGTGTAAATGACATGTGTTCTCAACCGTATCCAAAATTTTCTTTATTTCAAATGAATAATTTACTTTTTATCGTATACATCGCGGGCGTTATTAAATTAGTGTAAATGACATGTGTTCTCAACCGTATCCAATATTTACTTATTTAAATTAAAAAATAATAATAATTAATAATTAACTTTAAAAATTTAGGATTTTTGAACATTTTGTCGCTTGAACATTATTTCCGTGGACATTTTGTCGCGGGTACATTTTGTCAGTGCACTAATTTTCGGGTACATTTTGTCGTTGAACCTTTTGGACTTGCACCAATTGTCGCGTCCCCTCCACACTACCGATATCTACACCCGATATTCTCGAATTTTCCATATCCAGTTCTCATATTGCAACCTGTGGTTACTATTCAGGAACTGGTTATGGAAAAATTCGCAAATATCGGGTGTAGATATCGGTAGTGTGGACGTAGCCAATGAACTACTACGACCCGATTAATCTCTGTAGCTCCCCCACTATGAATTCTCACGAGCTGCTACTGGCTTAGCATATTATGCTTTCGGGCAGAGTGGTCACGGTTTCGAGTCCCTCTATAGTCCCGTTGCTGACCAGATCTTGGTTTGTGACTCTGTGGCGGCTCGCTATACGACATGGTCGAGTTTGGTCACCTTCCGACGAGTGGGAACCAGCTCGATTGTGTCCGGAGTTAGCTACCTCACTCTGCCTTCAGCTGTCATAAATAAAACACGTGCATTAACATGCCAGTCGTCTCATTCTACACTAGATGGGCCCAGACGTGTTATTTTGGTCGGAGATCTTGTCTTCACTAACTGAGGGGTGCGGGGGGTTTAACTACCGGGGAAGTTGGGTTTTTTCCCTACGACGCTGCGGTACCTACCTACCTACCTACTAAGAGAAACTGTGCATGCGTCATGTATTTTGCATGCGCCAAAAGGGAGACAAGTATAACACGTGAGGGCGGATCTAGTATATTATACATCAATGGTCCATCCCCTATAACTCCAAGTCGATCGTTTCTTATCAGAGTTTACCAATTTTTCTGATTTTCATTGAAATGGTTCCTGTCAAAATTGACGTCTGTTTCCCTATCTCTCTTGATAATCTCAAGTTCTTCAGCATTTTAAGGTTCACCAATTTGATTATAAAATGCTGCAAAAATTTCTTCATAGATGTCATTATGGATGTTTGTATGAATTCACATGGTATACAAAAATGCTTATTTATATTGATTTTATTGTATCTTTATAAGTGTACTCGTCGCTTTGGAGCGATTTGCAAAGGCGAGTTTTCATGCATCTATTAAATAGAATAAAAAAATATATATTATAAGTCAACCAACAATCTCCTTGGGATGGGTTTGTTTAAAAGCATTGAAATCAATTTTTTATTTTCATAAATGTACATCTATGATTCTCAAATGTTTTTAATATTTGAATTATTTATTTGAAATATTAAAAACAAACAGAAATATTAAAAGTCACAGTTTTGAATTTAAAATTAGTCACCTTTTGTGTAACAAATCTGCATACGCTGGGTATTGGCAAGTGAGAGTAAATAATTTAATAATCAATAATGAACATTAAAGGTCATTATCTTTATTATCCATAAGTAGTTTAGAATTTTTTTTCGCGTTCGATTCATTAGAATATCTTTGTGGAATACAATAAATTTCAGCTAGATACTATAACTATTAAAAAAATAGTTGAAAAAACAAGAATTTTGGGGTTGAGGTGCACCCCATATCGATAAGGGAGAGTTAATATCGTAATAAAATACGGTAAACGGACTACTAATCTACTAGACTACTAGTCACGAGAAAACTGGTTGACCGATTTTAGGGTGTGACCAGTTTTAGTGTTGTGGCGGCTCGCTTATACGACATGGTCGAGTTTGGTTGCCTTCCTGCGAGTGGGGACCAACCCGGCTGGGTTCGGAGAGCCGCTACTCACTCTGTCTTCAGCTGTCATATAATAAACACGTGCATTAACATGCCAGTCGTCTCATTCGTTCATCCCCCATAGTGTGACGGGTGATCACGTGTGACCGATCTAGAGCGACCGGTTGTCCTGTGACTAGTTCATATATGACTAGTAGTCCGTTTACCATAAAATACATACGATAACGCGGAAACAGAGATGGCTATCATAAATAAAATTATGGCCAAATGCTATGTCGTTTGACAGCCGAACAAGCGCTGCCATAACCTATTCGTTTGACTGTCAGATTGTTTAGTTTTTTAATAGTAGGTGGATTCAATTTAAAATGTCACTCGCCGACGAACTTTTGGCGGATTTGGAAGAGAACGATAATGATGAGTTGGAAGCTTTGATTGAAACCAAAACAGCACAAGCTGAAAACAACGATGAAAATGTGTTCAAGACACCCGCAGTACCGATGGAAGTCGACATTAAGAATGTCTCTATTAGAGAACTCGCTAAGCTTAGAGACTCGTCGCGGTTGTTAACTGTACACAATATTTGTATTTCTATATAATATATATTAAGTTTATCTATTTACGTAGTAAAAATAAATGAAGAGTTTTTTTTTATTATGGTGGTGTAATGGCTATTTAGAATTAGTCGAATTATACTATATCCTCATTTGAAATCCTCAACTTAAGTTACTTTTTATTATTCCAGGTAATGACTGAAATAAACAAAAACTTTGACAAAATTCCAAAACCATCGGATATAGTCGGACTTATTGAAGCCGATCCAGAATATAGATTGATAGTTGAGGCCAACAATATAGCAGCTGATATAGATTCTGAAATTGGTTAGATTTCTTTCGACTATTTTTAATAATTAATTATTTTTTTGAAATATCCTAATTCATATTTGTACTGAATGATTATCATTTATATTGTTTTATTTTATAGATATTATTCATAGATTTGTCCGCGACAAGTATCAAAAACGTTTTCCCGAATTGGAATCTTTGGTTTTGATTCCACTTGAATATGTTCGTACTGTTAAAGAATTGGGGAACGATCTTGAACAAGCAAAAAATAATGAAACGCTACTAGGATTTCTCACCCAGGCAACTATAATGGTTGTCTCGGTTACAGCGTCCACAACCCAAGGGTAATTTTATTTTAAAACCGTATTATGAATTAATGTATTTTATAATTTATTCAATTAATATTTAATATTGTATGCAGACAGCTTCTCTCTGATAAAGAAAAGGAAGAAATCGACGAAGCATGTGATATGGCCGTTGAATTAAATAATTTCAAACAAAAAATCTTTGAATATGTTGAAAGTAGAATGACGTTCATTGCTCCAAATTTGTCAACAATTGTAGGTTAGTATCTTTATATGTAATATTATTATTTATACATAACTTATTAAATGAATGATTGTTTTTCTAAATTCATACATTTTATATTCAATTGTTACCAGGAGCTTCAACTGCTGCTAAAATTATGGGAGTTGCCGGTGGACTTACCAAACTTTCTAAAATGCCGGCTTGCAATGTACTATGTCTAGGTCAGCAAAAGAAAATTTTATCAGGATTCTCACAAGTGACTACGTTACCTCACACGGGTTTCATTTATTATTCAGACATCGTCCAAGACACAATTCCAGTACGTTTTAATTTGGCATTCTTAACCAAATTCTTGATGTTTTTTTTATTTATTTACCTACATTTGTTTTTATAGGAATTAAGGAGAAAGGCTGCTCGTTTAGTTTCAACGAAAGCCACATTAGCTGCAAGAGTAGACGCTTGTCATGAAAATATCGATGGAAGCACCGGTAGACTTCTAAGAGAAGAGATTGAGAAAAAATTAGATAAATTGCAGGTTGAATTAATCAATTATTTATTAATGTGATATGCGTATGCATTTATGTAGTTGAAATATTGTATTTTTTAATTATTTTTATGTTTAGGAACCACCACCTGTTAAATTTGTTAAGCCTCTTCCTAAACCAATTGAACAAAGTCGTAAAAAACGTGGAGGAAAACGTGTTCGCAAAATGAAAGAGAGATATGCCATGACCGAGTTCCGTAAAAATGCCAATCGATTGAACTTTGGAGATGTAAGTACAGCGCTATTTATATATTTCAATACGAATTTTGTTCTTTATCTACATAAGTCTGCATATTTTAATTTCATTTAAAAAGGCTCACCAACAGTGTACATACATTACACAATATATTCTTTACACATTTACGATTCTGGTATATAATATGTACATCACTTGTAGGTGTGCACAACATTATTAAACTATTTTTAAATGTTAAACAATTAATCTAAAATACAGTAGAACAATTAAGATAATAATAATAATAATAATAATAATTCGATTACAATAATAATAATAATTTCTTCCTAAACATCATAATGGAATCACTAAAAATATCTATATTACATACATCTTTCAGAGTTTACTTCATTACAGGTTCTACATAAGCTTGCAATATGTAGGTGCATTTAATCCGAGATTAGTGTTACAGACATGGATATGGAAGGTTTTAGTTAAGGGGAATCTAGGGTATCTAAAGGGTATGGAAAGCGATATATGATTTAGGATGTCAGTACTATCAATTTCGTTATTAATTGCTTTGTGGAGGAAAGTTAAATCAAGCAAGGTACGGCGCGATTTTAGGGACTGCATTTTAAAATGGACTGCATATATATTGTATGAGTGGAATCTTGATCTACTCTCTTCTATTTGGGCCTCGCTGTGATTTTATTTTTTATTTATATTTTGTTTTATTTTATTTTACTTTTTCTTTTTCTTTCTCCTTATGTACATTTTTATGTATTATTTTTCTTTTGTTCAATATGAAACTAAGAATGTGATTTTTGGATTTTATTTTTGATTTTCACACTTTGTACATTTATTCTTTTTCTTATGTATTATTTTTCTTTTGTTTTCTGTTTTTTTATTTTTTCATTTTATCATGTTTTTCTGCTTTTGCATTTTTGCTTTTTATTTTATGTATTTTATTTTTTATTTTTCTGTTTTTCATAATTAAATGTAGGCCATTGTGGCGCATTAGGTTCTACTTGTAAAGCCACAATGGTCCAAAACTACTATAAATAAATATATATGCATATGTACGTACATATTATTTGTATCTGATTCAATGGGCAGTGGAATATTTTTCATTATAAAATGCTGTAAATAACTCATATTTTATGACGGCAATTGATGTTGAAGTTCATTATATGCTTTGACATGCAAAATTACCAAGTGCATTGAACAGCTTCAACTTTCATATGATTGACGATGAATCCCAGATAAGAAATACGTTCTATTGTTAATGCTTGTGAGAAACTAAGCGACGCTAAGTACTTTCAATTTTATAGCCATCGTTTATTGTACTGAAATTTAGAAACAATTCCCAAGATTTCTGATAGCATATGCGATTATTCAGTATGCAATTTGGGTACTTTACATACATATTTCCCAACATGATAACAGCAATAAGTCGTAGAAAAATTTCTTTTACTGTACAGAATGATCGATCCTCGACTATGCGATTGAGACTACATAGGTTGGAGATTAATTTTCAACACGCTCTCGAGCATATCTTAAAAAATAACCAAGTTTGATCATTTAATTTGATGTTAAAGACCATCATAAAAGTTTAAACTCAGTATTTTTTAAAAGTAGGTATACTTTTTTTATTTTATTCAAACCAGATCATCGTTTGATCGATTTATTTTCGTATTTAGCCCAGTTTGTAATCACATTTAACTTCCACAAATTGATCTACGATTTACTAAGTTCATAACCTGTTTTGTAGAGTGTTGCGATCAAATGTTTTCGAGTGAATGAAAAAAAAAAAAAATTATTATTTTTTTGCTCGCATTTTCTCTTGCCCATTTCCGGTTTACAGATAGGATGAGAAAAAACTACTGGAGTGAGTTGTAGAGTTCGTTCACTTTTGCCAAACGTACATGTAATATGACTGACCGATAACCGGTCTCTCATTTGTTATTAAAATTGCATCATATAATGGTGTGTGTATTAAATACAAACGTACTCGCTATGTTTATTGTAAATAATAAAAAATATAAACGTTTCAATTGTATTATACATTTAACTGCACTATCCAAAGTCATTTCGGATTCAAATTTTGATATAAATTAAATGCATCGACAAATTTGACTATGAAATTGAGATATTTGTATTTATGCTCTGATAACTAGGCATTCCAAATCAATGTTTCGTCAGTAAAAGTCGACTATTAATTCGATCATACGAAGCTGAAAACGATAGTATTTTTTTTGTTCTTCTTTATTGCGTTGAATAGCGAGATGGAAAGACGATTTATGACCTGCGATGCAAATCCAAAGCGGCAAATACCACCTGCCTCTGTCGTCCACTCGACGTGGGACTTTCGTTATCGTTTCGAAGAGAGAGAAAGAGAAAGAGGATTCGATCGCTGAAAAAGAAAAAAAAACTGGTCTAATATGTACGCCAAGAGTGCAAGTTCGATTCCCACGAAGAGTCAAAACGGGAAATGCTAAAGTGTCGAATGGTCGTTGATCGACCGTGCGAAGATCTCAAACAAAAACATTTTGGGGATCTTTGCGGATGAGAATGGCCATATTGTAGTTGGAACAGTACAGAAATGCTGAAAATACATTAAAGTCTCATGCCATACGATAACCGGCTATGCAACACTTAAACGTCCTTGATAACTAACTGTCAACTGTCACTTGATAGTAAGCCGTGTGTGCATTTATTATCTATTTCTATTTCTTGACAAGCTTTCAAAATATGTTACTTTTGTAATGAACACATTTAAAAGAGGTTTCATTGTTGGACAAGATACATTTTTGCGTCATTGACCTTTTGTATGATAAAAGAGGTCTACCTCACGGGACCGAAAGTGAAAAGCCCGAAAAAGCAAATATCTTCAGATCTTAAGTCGAAAGATAAAAAAAGTGTGCATGATAAACGGTACTATGTACATATATATGTATAATATACACCAGCAGTCACATAAAACGGAACGCCTGTGATTTTTGCGACATACGTGTTTGTTCTAATCATCACTTCGTTATTTGTAACTTTATCTTAGTTATTTCTTCTGCATATTGGTAAAAAAACGTAATTCTTTTAAACTATGTACAAAATACAGTTATCTTGTATATATGCAAAATAAAACAGACTTAGGTACAAAAAACCCGTAATATACCTGCTAAGGGTACGCCTTTGTTCATTGTGCGTCAAATGCTTTCAAACATTGAAAAGATCATGCTCAGCTGAGACCTTTTGCTGTATAATTGTTCTAAGGGTAATTAGGGGTTTAATAGTTTTTATTTTATAAAATTGATGGATTTAATATTTAATTTTGAATTTTTAAATTAACAATATCGATTCTTAAGAAATTGGTCGCTGCAGGGATATTTTCGAATTGGTCGCAGGGTAAACGGATTATTCCGCCAGAAGCGATTTCACGCAAGTCAGGAAAATCTCGATAATGGAACATCTGGCACTCGAGTTCTCGTTAGTGCAATATTTCGCGTGGGTAGCTTTCGATTGATGGAGTTTTTGGGTGCCAGATGTTCCATGATCGAGATTTTAGTGACTTGCGCGAGATCGCATTTTGCGGAATAATCACCGAACCATTCAAGGGTGGTAGATAATTTATTTTGTTTCTTTTCTGTTCTATTTTTGACCATTGTGGCGCATTAAGAATTCCTGTAATGGCACATTGGTCCAAGCTTTAAATAAATACATTTTACGAATTCCGTATTTATTAGCATCATTCCGAGTTTATTAAGTACTAGCTGTATTACCCGGCTTCGCTCAGTGTTTATAATATAAACCGCTTAAACATGACTAAGCTAATTTAATTAAAAAAAAAAAAAAATTAAAAAAAAATTTAAAAATTAAAAAAAAAAATAAAAAAAAAATAAAAAAAAAATCAAAAAAAAAAAAATAAAAAAAAATAAAAAAAAATAAAAAAAAATCAAAAAAAAATCAAAAAAAAAATTAAAAAAAAAATAAAAAAAAAATTAAAAAAAATTTTTTTAAAAAATCAAAAAAAAAAATCAAAATTTTTTTTTGCCTTCTAGGGCTTCGCCCTCGGCGCCCCCCTGAGCCTTTGCCTTCTAGGGCTTCGCCCCTCCACGCCCCATGAGCAATTGCCGTTTAGGGCTTCGCCCCCCTTAGTTAATGCCTTTTAGGGCTTCGCCCCTCCGCACCCCCATGATTAAATGCCGTCTAGGGCTTCGCCCCCCTTAGTTAATGCCTTTTAGGGCTTCGCCCCCCGCGCCCCCAAGATTAATTGCCGTTTAGGGCTTCGCCCCCCTTAGTTAATGCCTTTTAGGGCTTCGCCCCTCCGCGCCCCCATGATTAAATGCCGTCTAAGGCTTCGCTCCCATGATCAGTTGCCTTTTAGGGCTTCGCCCCCCACGCCCCCAAGATTAATTGCCGTTTAGGGCTTCGCCCCCCTTAGTTAATGCCTTTTAGGGCTTCGCCCCTTCGCGCCCCCATGATTAAATGCCGTCTAAGGCTTCGCCCCCATGATCAGTTGCCTTTTAGGGCTTCGCCCCCCGCGCCCCCAAGATTAATTGCCGTTTAGGGCTTCGCCCCCCTTAGTTAATGCCTTTTAGGGCTTCGCCCCTCCGCGCCCCCATGATTAAATGCCGTCTAAGGCTTCGCCCCCATGATCAGTTGCCTTTTAGGGCTTCGCCCCTCCGCGCCCCAATGATTAATTGCCGTCTAGGGCTTCGCCCCCCTTAGTTAATGCCTATTAGGGCTTGCGCCCCATGAGGCTGGGCCCCCCGGGCCCCCTTCGGGGCCCCACGGGGCTGCGCCCCTTGTGGCGCCCCCTTTTGAGCCCCATGGGGCTGCGCCCCATGAGGCTGGGCCCCCCGGGCCCCCTTCGGGGCCCCACGGGGCTGCGCCCCTTGTGGCGCCCCCTTTTGAGCCCCATGGGGCTGGGCCCCCCGGGCCCCCTTCGGGGCCCCACGGGGCTGCGCCCCTTGTGGCGCCCCCTTTTGAGCCTCATGGGGCTGCGCCCCATGAGGCTGGGCCCCCCGGGCCCCCTTCGGGGCCCCACGGGGCTGCGCCCCTTGTGGCGCCCCCTTTTGAGCCCCATGGGGCTGCGCCCCATGAGGCTCGGCCCCCCGGGCCCCCTTCGGGGCCCCACGGGGCTGTGCCCCTGTTGGCGCCCCCTTTTGAGCCCCATGGGGCTGCGCCCCATGAGGCTGGGGCCCCACGGGGCTGTGCCCCTTGTGGCGCCCCCTTTTGAGCCCCATGGGGCTGCGCCCCATGAGGCTGGGGCCCCACGGGGCTGTGCCCCTTGTGGCGCCCCCTTTTGAGCCCCATGGGGCTGCGCCCCATGAGGCTGGGCCTCCCGGGCCCCCTTCGGGGCCCCACGGGGCTGCGCCCCTTGTGGCGCCCCCTTTTGAGCCCCATGGGGCTGCGCCCCATGAGGCTGGGGCCCCACGGGGCTGCGCCCCCCGGGCCCCCTTCGGGGCTGCGCCCCTTGTGGCGCCCCTGGCGGGGCCCCATGAAGCTACTCGCCTTGCGCCCCCGCGGGGGTGAATCCATTGAAACGAAAAAAACAAATCGGCGCCCATGGATCGAAAAAAAAAAATCGAATCACGTGTTCGATGACGTCACCGATCTACGGACGACGAAGACGACGACGACCAAGGATATTTACATATTTACATACATACAAAGTCTCTTTCCAAATTATAGATTAGATAAACATAAAGAGACGTATGAAATTTGGACGGAGTGCATTTGGACGAATGAATGAAGTTTTTAAATAAAAAATGCCACTTTGCCTGAAGAAAAAGATCTTCGATCAATGTGTTTTGCCGGTGATGACGTATGGATGCGAAACTTGGATGTTGAACGCCAAGTTGCTACACAAAGTCCAATGCACTAAAAGAAGTATGGGACGTTGTATGCTTGGCATAACGAGGAAATACAGGAAACGGAATACACGGGTGAGAATTATGGCAAGAGCAGTGGATATAGTAGACAGAGTGAAGATATTGAAATGGTAATGGGAGGGTCAGGTAGCTAGAAGAATGAACGAAAGGTGGACAAAATATGTGGTAGAATGGTACCCGAGAGAATGCAAAATAGTAAAAGGAAGACCGCAGGGAAGATGTGTAGACGAAATTAGGAAAATGTGTGGGGTGAGATGGACGAGAGTTGCGTAAAACAGAGACGAGTGGAAGCGTGTTGGAGAGGCCTTCATCCAACAGTGGATGGTAAGTAGCTGTAGATGATGATACATATATGATGATAGATGAATACAATGTGCGTACTTTTGTATTGAAAGATTATTTTGACCACTGGATGTTCTAAAGTAGAGTCTACCTACATATCACACTCCTTTCTACATATGTACATATATATGTATGTACATACTATAACAGGCTCTACTCCACTTACCAATCTGTAGTATAAACTGATAGGATAAGAGAAGTGTGACAACATTCTAAGCACCAGCTCCAATGCCAAATAAGTTCTGTTTCTGATTTGAACCATTTTCCATATTTGGCGTGCAAGTATCTTTAACTTCATCTCGCTTTCACACAAGACTTCAAAGATTCTTTCGTTCAGGAAAACGTGGCTCAAAACTTTTTATCTCGGATCTGAACTAGAATAATCTTGAACTTCCTCTCTTTCAGAATAATTACTTTCCCTTCGATGCGATTGAGAGTAAAGTCAAACGCCGCAGTGTAAAACAGTTGAAGCTTTCACCCAAGACTTCTATATAAACAATTGCGTTGACAGCTTCAAGAAATCGCCTGTCTACTTCTAATCAAACTGGGTTTTTTGTTTGTTTTATTGGTGTAATGTTTCGACATCTTAAACCGCTTCGAAGGTCTGCAGCATTTGCCGATCCAGCAGGTGTGGGTCCATTTCCGAAACGACGCGGTGCATTCACTTCAGATGGAGTTTCGCAATGTTTTAAATCATCAACAGAAGAATAGCACAGCACAAGCGGGGCGCGTTCGGCGAAAGAAACTGCAACCACGTTGCGAAATCGGTTTAAAGTGCAAATTCGTGTTGGCGCATTTTTCGGTCAACACCCCGTCCGATTCACCTTTTTGGACTCGGCCCAACATTGTTTTATTGATGACCTTTAACTTGCTCCGGTGTGTCTCTAATGAGTTCGCGTCAAAATTTCGCACGCTCGTACTAGCGGCTCTTAACCTTTTGCGCGCGCGCTCGCTCGCCTATCGACGCCGATTCGATCGGTTGATGATCTTCTCTTTTGTTTTGGGCTTGCTGTTTATTAATCGAATGGCGAAAACAATGGCTGTTTTGAGACAATTGTTTTTAATTTGAGCTTCTTTCTACAACGTTTTCGACTCGAATGTATACGTGAAAATCAACAGCGCAGATAAGTGACTTATCAATTTTTTTCGGTACCTCTTTTATTGTAACAAAAACAGATTTCAATCCATTTCACTATTCAAATTTAATTACTAGAAACTACAATTTAGTGTAATAAATTTTCATTTATACATATTGATGCTTTTAAAATTAGTTTTGAAATTTTTGCACGGTGCATATTGATCAGGTTTATTGAATTTTTCTTATGTCTCCCTAGATCTAATGTACCTACATATTTTACGATTTTTACTTTATCTATGTACGTAGTAGCAATAGATGAAGTTTTATGATCATGCGAAAATTCGAACTCGAGATTTTGACTGTTTCGAACTCACAATCGATCACTGATCACATTTTCGTAATCTATAAAAAAATATGTGTGTCTACGTATTTTGGGTATTTTTTTTTCATAACAAATATGTGGACTAATGAAAAAATGCAATTAAAAATAGATACATTAGAAGCATGCATTTATACCATATGCAACTTCGAAATGAGCTGTTCACAATTATTTAATTTTTTAAAGCACGAGCCTGCGTTTTAAAAAAAAGTTAATTCTTGCGAAAAATGTCAAAATTAATGTCATTTAAATTTCAATACATATGTACATAATCTAATATATAATTTAATATAAGAGACTTTGTAACTATTGTTGGTATAAAATGTTTACTATTAGATTGGCCATGTTTAAGCGGTTTACATTACAAAACACTAGTGTGAAATAAATATGATTGTTTCAAATTTAAAATTTTGAATGCTAATATTTTAGAATATATACTGTTAATTTGTAAATATTTTTTTAAGCTATAAAACGATTCTTCATTTTTTTCAAAAAGTATGGTCACGATTAGCGACAGGTCCAAAGTCTGAAAAAATAGATATAAATAATAATTTTTAAATTGGAATTTTTTATTACTTAATTAGTCTTATTCAATCTTTGACAACATCATATCTTTTACAATTTACATTATCTAATTTTTAGTAATCAACTTATTTGATTGATATAATATATATACATATGTATGTACATAATCCATGGTTCAAATCGTAACGTACCAGACAGACTTTGCTTGATCTTTATCTATATGTATAATTAACGATTATGACATTTCTATCTAATCGAAATCTTTCACAATCGATGTCTGTTTTGGTAATCGACATGGCTCCCAACATCCGCTTAATCGGTCTAAATTTATAACCAACTGTTTAACATCGCCTCTCGGCCATAATGCTAAACAGACACGAGGCCAATTGATGACTTATGTAAACATCTTGTTTTTTTTTCGTTCAGATCGAAGACGACGCATACCAGGAAGATTTGGGCTATTCACGTGGAACGATCGGCAAACCTGGAACTGGACGGATCAGGTTGCCTCAGGTGGACGAGAAGACGAAGGTTCGAATCAGTAAAACTCTGCAGAGGAATTTACAGAAGCAGCAGCAACAGTGGGGAGGAGCCACTACAGTGAGGAAACATGTTTCTGGAACTGCCTCCAGTGTTGCTTTTACTCCATTGCAGGTAATCATCAGTTCCTTCGTGATGAAATTCTTTATATTTTTTGAAAATACATTTATCATGTTAATTTCAGGGTTTGGAGATTGTAAATCCTCAAGCTGCTGAAAAGAAAGTGAACGAAGCAAACGCCAAATACTTCTCAAATACTTCAGGATTTTTATCCGTTGGCAAAAAAACCACTTGAACATTGTCTTAAATATTATTTTAAATATACATTGTAATTAATCTGCAAACAATTTTTCATTGTATTCCTTGATTAAACTCTTCCCCCCCCTGTTTCTTAGTAATTGAAGTCTTACAAGTATTATTAGTTTCCGCTTTGCATCAATGTTGCTTCTAAAATTACATTTCTGTTTATTATACATGCATAGTTTTGTCGTATAAACAAACACAAGGAGTAATAACTGCTGTGCTAGTTCTGTTTTGATGAATGCAATTTTGGATCATGTACATATGTACATTTGCATGATTCACCACACGTGAGTAAATACTTCAATTGTATATAAATATGTATGTACAGAATTATGGCACATAAATACATATGTATATCTATGATATAAAAGTACACAGAGGAAAAGTCAGACTATCGGTAAAAATATTAACTCATCCTTGAATTTTAAGTGCTAATATAGTAAACAAATAATCTTCTCATTAACACATTTCACTGTATTTGTATAAAGAAAAATTCTTTAATCATTTCATAATAAGAAAATTACGTTAGTTGAGTGAATATTGATATTTTGTTACATTGGCTCATTCTTTGGTTATTTAAAACTTTTTTTATCAGGATTTCAATTCAAAAACAGGAGATACTGATAGATATGTATTTATGTATGTATATATACATATTATCACAAACATTATTTAAACAGTCCACTAAAATGAATATCTGAATTATTATTTTTTATTTTATTATATACCAGGAAGGGGTCTACCTCACGGGACCGAAAGTGAACAGGTCGAAAAAGCAAATATCGGAAGGCAAATATCGAAAATCGAAAGTTCTTAGGGCGAAAGATAAAAAAAATTGGTGCATGGTAAACGGTACTATGTATGTATATATAATATATATCAGTGGCATGCGGTGAAATAATCTCTTTTTTTGTCATACAGCCTTGTTTACTGTGCGCGCGCAGGGTACGGGAGGAAAAGCCTGTTCCTCTTGTTCCTGTTGTATCCTGCTCGCGCAAATTAAGTGAGGATGTACGACGGGGGAAGAGAGAGTTTTACCGCACGCCACTGATATATGTATATACTAACCATTTTTCATATGTAAATGCATGGTAAACGAACATTTTCGACTTTTTCACTGTCGACTTTTTTACAGGTAACCCCAATGCGCCTTTCTGACCAGATACATTGTACATTTGATACAAGTATTATACAAAGTAAATACATATCAATTAACACTCGAGAAAATGGGTAATGGGTCTGTCTGGCCACCAGAAACCAGTGGGATTTGAACCCGTGACCACTTGGTTCCAAGCATTATATGCTAACTACTAGTCTATTCTGCTGGTACACATAACACAATCAATTGTTTTTTGTATACAGTAACAGCATGGTAGGTACATATGGTATACACATTCTAATTGGATCTGCTTGTTTTACAAAACGCGCAAAAGCTAAATCTGACGAAGCATTCCTGTTTTGAAACGGGTATCGTACAATTTATTATAAGGTAAAATAACAACCGAAGTACACGCTATCAGCTAACTATCGAAATGGCTTATGAATCAATCGACTTATGTTGGTTTTAGATAGTAAAAACTGGAGATCTTGTCTCGTTGCCTTCGCTCGTAACCCTGATCGATCGGATCGCATAATTGGAAGCGTTCTTCCATTGTGGAAATCTCGATAAACGGATTTTTTTTTTCGGTGAAATACCCGTCCACAGGAATTGAAAGGCGGCATTCGGGTCAAGTTGGCCATTTCGATGTACGAAAGCAGCATTGTTTATTCGACGATTGCACGGTGTTAAATTGACCACGACACCTGAGCAAGAAGATCGGACGTGGGCTATGAGCGATGCCTATGGACAGAAAGTGTAAGTTTTCCAGTCATAATTAGATTAACTAACCGCATTCCGTCACTTTTCCACCAGTATTTCAGCTGTTGTATTGACGCACACTTCGAGATGATTCACATGGATTTCATAAAGGAACTGGAACAAGGTAGGACTGTAAAATTTTATTTCTATTGAAAATACAAGTAAAGAGAACTCATGTTCATAAATAGTAACGTATTTTTGGAAATCCCCGAAAACCCACCGATAGTCAGCATCGTAGGTACTATGTCATACATTTTTTTTTATTATTATTTTACAAGCTTTTTATTGGCTTCATTCTGTAAGTTCAATGAAATTCCTGCCTGTCGAAAATTTGTGATCTGATTTTGAACCACTTCCACTCTTTAGGTCACTTTGATATTTTACCGACATAAGGTGGTTATAGTCGAGTCGATTAGCGTGAGATTTATGAGAACCGAGCATGCTGTCGCATTCGTGTAATGTGTTGTAACATTGTAAGGACGTAAAATATTATTTTGAATGATTTCTTATACCTATAACTATATAATAAATATAAACATATGTTTATATTTATTTTTCTTCTCTTTTTTCTTTTATAATACATTCCCTTCTTTGTTGTTTTTTATAATTTGTAATTATTATTATTATTATTATTATTAGTTGTTTGTGTATATACATATATATATATATATATATTTTTTTTTACATACATATATATATATATATATATATATATATATATATATATATATATATATATATATATATATATATATATATATATATATATATTAGGAATTCCTGTAATGCTACAATGGTCCAAACTTAAAATAAATAAATAAATAATACTAGTGTTCTGCCTGTTGATTTCAACGGGTGGTTTCGGATAGGAATTGATACATGAATTAAAATAAAGTTATATGTTATAATATAAATATTTAGTAAGGTAATTTATAGGCACGCGGGCGCACCTAATATTAATCGCTATAAAAAGTGTGTGTGTGTGTGTGTGTGTGTGTATGTGTCACCCGTGACTCGGTCCAACGTCCAATAAATACAGAAGATTTGTGATAATAGCAAAGATCATTTTTTGCAATTTTAAGGAACCGTTTCAACAATGATAAGATAAAATTGGCAAACTTCGATAAGAAACGATTGATTTGGAGTCACAAAACCCCCAAATCTAACCAGCAGTATAGCGGATCGAACCCACTGATCACTTGGTGCTAAACATATACGCTACTGTTAAGCCATACTGCTATATATGTATGTATATGTATCTGTGGGTGTTAATTGATATGTATTTACTTTGTGTATAGTACTTGTATCAAATGTACAATTTTTATGGCCAGGAAGGCGCATTAGGGTTACCTGTTAGGCCTTCCTGGTATAGATTAAAAATAAATATGTATATAGAGATTCAAATTTACAACCTGTCAATCATTACATTACTAATTTAACTGTCTGTCTTAAGAAATAAAATTTTAGTATCCCATACAACTTTCATAATCGGCCGTCCATAAAATTTGCAACAAGTCTTTGAGATGTGTTATACCTATATCATATTTATCCAACGTTTATAGTCGAAATATATATGTAATACCTACATATATGTATATAGGATAGCACGTCTTGAAACTGTTCGTTTGCTTGCATTGAAACTTTCTTGTCACGTACCTTGCCCCGGATGGAATCGGAATTGTGTACTTACAACAATTTCAGCACTTTCAAAATGTGGAACAATGTCTTGTTTGATTAACATTCCCATGGTTATTCGCATTTTCACCGATATGTGTCTACTCGTAAAATTTAACAGCCTCCACTGCGGACTACAATGTCTCGAGTCCACATTCCATGTTGAATCAATTACTATCCGCACGGACGTTCATATTTTCCTCTATAATGAATAGTCGACGTTGGAAACGCCCCTATACGTTTGGAAAAATGATGACTGTGGCCGTTGTAAAGGTTCTTTCTGTCGCACATTTGTGTCCCACATTTCCCTTTGCGCTCTACAATTACTCGTTGCCTCGTGTTTGTTTTTGTCCGCCTCGTACGAGAGATTTCCTCTCGGTTCCCAGGTGACGTCTGGGTCTAGTTATTAATCACGAGACCTATTGATCTTGGAAGACAGCTAAACGCGTCGGCTTTTTGGCCCTTTTGTGTATATTTGATTCGTTCAACACACATAAGGCATATACAGATGAAAAGTTGCATGTGCATATAAAGTAGATGCCGTTGATTTATGCACTGCTATATGATGGCTCGTGCAACGGTAATTTAGTTTGTCAAGATAAAATATTAGACGCATAAAAAGCTAGAAAATACGACTGATTTGAATTATAAATTTATTCCCAAGCCATAATGCGGTGATCTGTAAGTTAACTGGTAAATTAGCTTTTGGACACTTCGAGCTACGACAATGTTACGGGACATTTATTGCTACCGTAAAATAGAATGATTACCAATAAATCTTATAAATTAAGACGTTTGAAAATGCCTGAAATTTACGATCACTCAAACACTATTTGAGTGTATTAATTTAATACTTTCATTTTTGGTAAAGTGGTGAATGTTAATAAACATTACTAACGCTTTTTCAGCCTATCTTAATAAATCATTGACAAGTTTGTAGAATCTCTCACCGTCTTACAATCCCATATCAAAGTAAAATAAAAACATGAAAAAAAATTACGTTGTGTCGATAAGAATTTCAGTAACCGATACTAAGTTTCAGTTCGATAGGACTAAGGGCCGGGCCGCACCGTGCGACTTGCGAGCGACTTGGTTGAGGGCGACCAGACCAATGCATTCAGGTAGATGGGACATGCCACACCCGTCAACTTGTTTGTCGCACACATTTCCATACATTTTTTCGTGTCGCGCAACTAGTCGGCTGACAAAGTTGCACGGTGTGGCCCGGCCCTAACGGTGTTCAAAAAATCACCAAAATACACAGACACACACACATTATTTCTAGATCATGAAAACGTGATCAGTAATCGATTCTGAGTTCGAATCAGTCAACATCTCGATTTCGAACTCATCAAACATCAGAACATCAAAACTTCAACTATTGTTACTACGTACATAGATAAAGTAAAAAAGGCCAAATAACCAATTTGCAATCTCCACAAAGAGAGGTGCGAAAAGATAGTTTATAACAAAATATAATAAAATAAAATAATATATATTCTTATGAACAAACTTTCAAAACATCTGTTCCTGAAACGCACGTGATTTTTGACCGGTTACAAGAGAAAATCCACAAATAATGAAGGTAGTGTTGGTATTACAAAAAAATAGACAGGGAACAAGGAAGTAGAAATATCAATACAAGAAAATGCGATTCATCCCATTTGTCATTGGAATTCACAAGTGGTATATTATACACAGATGGCTTGGAGATACCATCTTCGCTTTGCTCTTTACGAAAGTTTTGGCTGCAGATAGTATGATACCAAGTAAATTAAAGCGGCACCTTGAAATTGTGTATTCTGATAACTTTGGTAAACCCATAGAATTTTTCAAAGAAAATTAGATCAGTTCAATAAACAGAATCAAACGATAAAGTTTCTGTTCCATCAAATGCATTGCTCTAGCATCGTACAAAGTTTCTTACAGAATCGCAAAATATATTAAAAAACAAAACAATAGGGAGACACTATTTTTGCCAGAATAATTGATATGGTTGAAATAATGTTCGGCGAATCATGTGCGAAACAGTTGCGACAAATACATTTGGAAGAAGAATTGTACTATTCTGTCAATTATATTTGTATTATTACATTTTTATAATTTAAAATTTGTATTATATTATGAAATAAAGGGGGAGAAAGGGAGGAGGTACCGAGATTCAACCTATTGCTACTGAGCTATCCAAAAGGGAGGCTTAGTAGCAATAAGTTTGGAAACTACTAGTCTTAAGTGTTTTTTGAATAAAAAAAAATGTAAAAGCAAACTTATGTATATTTATTCCGCAAAAAGCGAACTCGGGCATGTCACTAAAATTTCGATCACGGCACATCTAGCACCCAAAAATTCCATCAATCGAAAGCTGAACAAAGTTCCGTGATCGAGATTTTAGTGACTTGCGCGAGATGGCTTTTTGCGGAATAATCCGTTTACCATATTTATCATGTGGCTTAGGTTTTTTATGAAAAACTACATTATTTATTCAATACTACGTAATATACTAACTATATCAAAACATTCAAATTTAATTCAAATTATATAAAAGAAAACAAATATCATCAAACTTCTTTTGTTTTCATATGAGAAAAAATAGCTTGCAAGGTATTTTCAACTATCCGATAATCAAATGTTTTATTATTGAATATATACATATATAAAATAGACATACATTGCGAATAAATGCTTATTCTTTCACATAAATGCCCAGATATTTATTGCGATGTCTTTTTCTTTAAATAAAAGCTGACGCTTTATGCGAATTATCCATCCGACGAAACTACAAGCGATATTTATTACGACATCTGCCATTTTGAATATATGTGCGTACAAATATTGAACAAATTTGCTTTGTTGAACTTTCACCTCATTCGAACGTCCGTGCTTGTGTGGGTGAGTAAAAAAATGAATAAATTACTGCTGTCGATGATTTTTCTTTTTGCGTTTTGATTTGTTTGCTGTGGTTGCCCAATGATGGCAAATCTAGCAGGCTGTGATAAGGCGTTTGTCATTCGGTGTGCAAAAAAGTGTAATCATTCAACTTTCTCGCACACGTTAAGGCAAAACGCAAACGACACAATATTATCAATTAAATTCATTTTTTAGTGTTAATAATTTCTACCGGTGAACGTCCGTGCATATTTTGCACGTGCTTAATTGCGATTATTTGATTTGATACCGTCCAATACCTACGTGCGTTTACGTTTAATATTTGTTGAATTATCGGGGCTATTGCGTTTAAATGGTTGTACGGCAATAAAATCTGCAATTAAATGGTCAGATTAATTTTTTTATATCACTTTGAAAACATACCCAACTTTTTCACGTCGTATTTATGTTAATGCTAATGTAGTTCAAAAAAAATGTGGGTACTACATACATATATTGTGCGTGGATTTTCACAACGTTGAAATAATAATTGAGTGTTGAATGTAATTGGAATATACGAGTGTATACAGAAATGAAATGCAGAATTTGCTCGTGTTAACATGATTTTCCAAAAATATTTGATGCAACTGCTTAAGAAGATTATCATATGCATGAAATATTCGAATTCTATTCATTTTTTCATAACAATGAGAAAATTTTTCACGTGTAAACAAGATTTCTAAGAAAATTTCAAAATATTTTAATAATAAAAAATTATATCGCCTTTATTTTTCACACATCAGCGATAAACTTTTACCCGAACTGATTATCGTCAATTAAAAAAAAATTGTGACATTTGGTCTTTTTATCATTTCTTTAGCAATTGGTCGATACAAACGTTAACTAATCCACTTTATGATATCAATTATGATTGATTGTAATTTTTTTTACTAAAAAGGAACCCACTTTTCAATTAATTTTATTTCTTCTAAATCAAGATAACTTAAAAAGAAAACAACATTTCTGAGCTAAAATATTTGAACGTGAACAAAACAAACAAGGAAAATATGTTAGAGAAAATATATTTATTTCAAATTGACTCGTAATATCATAATTGAAAGGTGTACTTTAACCACAAATTGGAATAAATATAGAATGAGTAAAGGTCGAGGTTAGATTTTCCATCCGTAAACAGTTTTTATTTAGGAAAATCGTGTCTCTTGTTACATGCTCGCGAGCTTATCATTTAAAAAAAACAGTCAAATCAAATCAAAAGACAAAAAACATGAATATAAAAATACAATATCATGGAACATGTTTCCACAGATGCTTCTTTAAGAGTTGCGACCAGTTACAATTAAATTATATTTATATACATTATAATCTCGTGATGACGTATGGATTTGAAACTTGGACATTGAAGTTGATACACCAAAGCAAATGCACTAAAAGCATTATGGAACGTTGTATGCTTGACATAACGAGGAAATACAGGAAACAGTGGATAGAGTGAAAGAATTGAAATGGCGATGGGTGGGTCACGTGGCTTGAAGAATGGACGAAAGGTGGACAAAATAAGTGCTAGAATGTTACTCGAGAGAATGCAAACGAGTAAAAGGAAGACCGCAGGGAAGATGTGTAGACGAAATTAGGAAAATGTGTGGGGTGAGATGGATGAGAGTTGCGCAAAACAGAGACGAGTGGAAGCGTGTTAAACCTTCATCCAACAGTGGATGGTAAGTGGCTGTAGATGATGATATATGTATAATGATAGATGAATAGTGATATATGAATAGATGATAGTGCGTACTTTTGTATTGAAAGATTATTTTTGACCATTTGACAAAAAAAACTTCTATATATACTATTTGCTATCAATGTTTTTCTTGGCAGAGAATTTACCGCCATCTATTGAAAATTTTAATTAATCAATTTTTCTATCGGTGTTTTATATTGTTTATATGCAGGTAGGTAGGTAGTTTTTACCATTTTTTTTCATATTACATAATTAAATATAAATATTAAATTAAATATATTTAAAGCTAATTTGAAAAAATTCGACCGAAAAATTCGAAAAATGCGGTTCGAACCCAGGACCGATACATTTCTTCTAATTTTTTATTTATTTAATAACTTAATATGCCAACACCCATGCGACGATATGTCATCGGGTCCAACACTAGTTGAAAACAATAAAGTTACGTACCGTTTCCATAACTACGCAATATTGTACGCGTATGCGTATGCTATTGCCGAATGCTAGCTGTCGCCATGACGCTTCCATATACGATGTTAATTGAATAATATGTTACTTAAATGATCAATATACTTATAAAAATGTATCCCATGTTGTTTATTGTGTGATTTTTAATGCATCGTGCACTTTTTAACGATGCACTTGCCCAGAGAAGTTTTTATCGGACACCAAGCATCTCAAATACGACTGATGCTAAAATTATTTAGGAATATCTGTGGACAATCGTCACTTGACAACAATATAACGCCTAAAGCCACTTGTATTATTATAACATTTACATATCTGCTTGCAACACCCCCATCCCATGGTACACAGTCCTAAAAATCACCGCCATTTTGGTATGCCAAAAGATTCAAACATTGCTTTAAACGTGGGTTGGTTGGTTCCTTTGGACAAAACTAGGTGCATCTGTATGGTGAGTGGTGAGTTCATTGAAGAACTGCACTCGATGGGGGTGGGGGAGGGGTCGACACCCGAGAGTGGCGGAGGTCCCGTTCGTGGGGGCGCCGGGTGGGGCGCTCCGAGTGGAATCCCGAAGAGCGGAGGTGGAGGCCTGGAACCTGTTTGCAAGGCCCGGCCCTGGCGACAGGGCTGGACCTGATGCGGCCAAGAGCCGGCTGACGCCAGTACAAGTGCGGCCGTCCGCGCCGAGAGCACGCGATCGCGAACTCTCCA
This sequence comes from Arctopsyche grandis, assembly GCF_051622035.1. Lineage (NCBI taxonomy): Eukaryota > Metazoa > Arthropoda > Insecta > Trichoptera > Hydropsychidae > Arctopsyche > Arctopsyche grandis. The sequence goes on from NC_135357.1 coordinate 26,451,161, forward strand.
TTTACGCCCATAATCCGACCAAACGACCGTTGAATATTTGAATTTTCGCGCGCCCACTTCGCCAAATTGAATTTCGTACGCATTCTTGAACGCTACACAATTTATTCACGGCTGTGGAAATCGGGAAAAGCGACTACACATTGAACATACATATGTAGTACTAACACGTGTATATTACATACAGGTGGAATTTCGCCTTTCCTTATTTTCCGTCCACAAATCTATCAAATTTGATGTTTATTTTTCGAGCTTTACACACTGCTATTATAATATACTAGTGGTTTTACTCGGTATTTGTAATATAAACCGCTTAAACGAGGCTAATCTACTAGTAAACATTTTATTAAATTTATTTGAAATTTTTTATTTTATTTAAATTTATTTGAATACTCATTTTTTTTTTATTTAATTGACTGTCACGAACAAACAAACATATATACTACGAATCTTTCGAAATTATATGTATACCAGAATCCGGAAATTATATGTATACATTCATTACTATTTTTTTATTAAATTTAACGTCACGGATTCTACCACCCAAAACTTATATACATAGTCTCTTTCGAAATTATATATATTACATAAATTATATTATACATATCAGTTATTGAATTTTATGCATAAAATGTGTGTTTGCCGCTATTTTCTAATTCGTGAAATGTTGTGGCTTTCGAGTGTTCGCTGAAAGAATTTGCATCGATTAAATTCGACGTTGAATTTCGTGTTATCGGAAATACATACACAGATAAAGATTTCGCACGCGTCAATATTTTAAATTAGTTTGTAATTCGGTGCATTTTCACTGTGAAATTAATGGAAATTTTCGGTCACAAGTCAAATTTTGACGTTGCAAATTTGTAAAAATAGACGACTATGCAATTTACATTGCGAAAAATGTAAATTCGATCGAATTTATCACGCTGAAAACGTATTATTAATGAAATTATGTATGCACATCGCCTATGATATATTTCGGTGGTTCGTTAAACAATTCGTGTGTGCTTTTACTTTTTTTTTCATTATTATTTTTTCTTCATTATCGAAAATTTACGATTTCAAAATAATATGCAAATGCGCCGAGCCGTGTTTTTGAATTAAATTTCATAAAAATGTAGTGTTTTTTTATTGTTAGCGTTTTCAGTCGAGTTCAACAGCACTCAATGAAATTTGAAAAGGAATGTGATCTTTGCGTAAGATGACGATCGATTTTATAACGAGTTTGTTATAGCGGTCACTCATGTAAATCAACCGGAAACTGTATACATATACAAAATAGCCAACACAATTTGAAAATAAATATTTTTGAATAGTTTTGCAATTTGTTAGTAAATAAACGTATGTATGTGTAACAATCGTGTCCGCCTATCTTCTTTCTATTTTTTCGATATTGTAAGGGGGATGAATTCTATTGGATCTTATTAACATGTGAATCTTATCTGCATGACACAACTGTTTAGTCCACTAATCTAATACTAGTATCGAACATTATCTTATCTGTTCATTTGAACGTACATACATACATAGTCTTATCGAAAAGAGTCGTCGACGTCCAAGTGCGATTATTATATACACAATATAATTCTAAAGATGTAATAAATTATAATTAATCAGAGATTATATCGTAAATATTATTAATAAAAAAAAATGTTATGTTACAGTATATGTATGTTACAGTCGAAGTATATTTTCAGTTGTAATACATATATTCCAACTGACGTTTTAGGTCATTCATATTCGAATACAATTCAACTGGTAAATTATATGTCTATAAACGCAGATATACTTTCAACATTGTGCGCCAGTTGTAATATAACAAATGAGTTTTGATAGCTCTGGTGTTTTTACGAATGCTTTAGAATTCAATAATGCGTTAATATTTGCTAGATATTACGAATAAAGTTAATGAGTATCGTATTAAGATAGCTCTAAGAATGTGTTCAAAACAACAATGTGACTTTCCAACTCAATTTACTAGTCGAGAGACGTTTTTATGAAAACCTAACGTCTCCATCTAACACGGTATCAACTTTCAATTGAACTGTATTTTCAGTTGTAATATATTCTGACTAGTTGGAATGTAATTCGCCATATGAATCAACTTTCCGCTACCTATCTACGCCCATACTACTGTCCCCGATGTTTTAAAACTCCTATCCTCTAACAATATTTCTATCAGGCGACGACTCACTGATGCTACATTCCTTTTTAAGTGCATTATTGTAAAATAAAACTTTCAAAAATTTGACAATGAATATTAAAAATAAATATTCAAAGTAGCCGCTTAACAAAGCCACTATACTGGCTTTCCGAGCTGGAAGCCGAATATTCGGAGTTCAAGACGTTAAGCTCCTACATGATTGTCCCGATTTACTGAGTAAGGTTGGTTTCAGTCTCCTATTTAGGTATTCTAGACAACTTGCACTCTTTTCACTTAAACCTTATTCTATGTATTTATAACTCCAAAATATTCCTATCTACAGCGTGTTTATCGTATATAAAATGTTCCGTAATCCCTAAAATATTCCTATCTACAGCGTGTTTATCGTATGTTTAACGGGGAGCTGAATGACGTTGATCTATTCGTTATTTCCTTGCATCAATTTAGGACTGCCATCAGGAGAGTCTTGATTGATTGATCCATTTCTATTTCTATTATATAATCTTTATCCAATATTTTATGACTTTACGTTTTGCTATGCACTGTTCTACATATTTAGTCATGTTTTAGTTTTTATTCTTTTCTTTTTCATTTGTTTGTCTCTATGTACCATTTTATGTAATTTGTTAAAAATCTATAATTGGACTCGGATGATTGATACATTTCTACATCTGTTGTCTGTTGATTTTTCAATAAATAAATAAAATAAAACTTACGTGGGTTAGACGGAATATATTCCAAATAGTCGATATATGTACATATATTACAACTGAAAATACACTTCAACCATGTATAACGGTAGTTGGTACCAGGTTAGTTGGAATATAATCTAATTAGTCGAAATACATATATTTCAACTGGAAGATACACAATGATATTTCAATGGCGCTGATGATGAATGTCGAGTGTTCGTTCATAAGTGGTTATTTGACAATTTCTTCACGTTTTTCATCGCTTAAGATATTGTACATTCCTTTTAGATTACACTCTGCCCCACCGTTATGCACCTTAAAGCTCTAAACACCTGATTAATATTCAGGTGGGCCATACCGTAACGCCATGCGAAGATATGCAGTCGACGACAACGGCTTCGTCAGTTGATCGTTGGCCACCCGAGTGGTGATACACTTCTTTGTATGTACATATTCCGACACACGGTGCTCGTCATCCGTAGCAATTAGATCGAGATACAATTGATTATCAATATATTAATATAATTTCCGTGCATTGCGAGTTTGAACGGACCATACGCGCGGACGTGTTTCAAGTCGAGCTCGGCAAACGCGCGCCAATTTATTGTCACATTGCGAATTGAAATAATTGAATAAAAATCCAAATACGTCTAAAACCTACCGGTGTGCATACGTAAACTCAATAATCAATTATTTATTTATTAATAACGAAAATGGACGTTCTCAGGGATTATAATACCTATACTGTTGTCAGTGGTGCGATAAAGAGTTTATACGGACTTATTGTGTGATAACAGTGTGTCGTGACATTTCACCATTTTCGACGACGTATGGATACGTGAAGATCGTATCTGATGTTGGACGATCGGGGGAGTTTCGACTCCTCAGTGATGGCCTCGTATCAGGACTTGGAGAGGGATTGGAGTGCGCTGCCGGAGGACGTTGAAGAGTGGATTCATTCAGGTATGTCGTCGTTTTTAATAACACCGATTTGTTCATTATTTTTATGTATGTTTGTACGTGGATCGTTACTGAAAGATAACAGATTCCACTCATTCCACTTTCGTTATCTGGTAAAGATCGGATCTGTTCGTGCGTGGCGTTAGGCGATCGTCTTTTGCGGGTGTTAAAATCTTCGATATGTTGTGACAATTACATATGTAGAAGTTTTGCGATAATTCAATTCGCCACTATTATTTTATATACTAGTGTTGTACCCGATGAAATATCATCGCATGGGTGTTGGCATATTAAGTTATTAAATAAACATAAAAAATTAAAAGAAATGTGACGGTCCTGTGTTTGATCCGCACGCTGTCGAATTTTTTTTCAAATACATTTTAAATATATCTGATTAATATTTATATTTAATTGTTTAATATAAAAAAAATATGGTAAAAACTACCTACCTACCTACATATAAACAATATAAATTTTCAATATATGGCGCTAAATGCTCAGAGATTTATTTCTCTAGAGGAAACATTGGTGGCAAACAGTATATATAGAAGTTTTTTTCTTTCGTTATTATATTCGTAAATTTTGTTGGTAGTGATTTAGCTGTGACGTAAGTATGTATGTCGAATCGAAACAACTATTATAGTATGATGAGCGTTATCGCAGATACACACACAGACAGGATAGCGATATTATATATATGATTATTAAATTTAATGAAGCGTTGATAGTAAAATTAATTTCCGGTAATTAAATATAGCATTTTAATTACTTTTTCTTCATATGAATGTGTGCGATTTTGTATCACAATATTCTGTGTAGTATTTTTTTTGATTTTATTTACCACAAATAAGCCATAGTGATATTACATACATACTTCAGGGCGTCAGCTAAGCATTTATATATGAGTAATATAAGAAGATAAAATGAAATATGAACAAATTAAATGTGAGAACACATTTACGATCTCGAATTAAATAATACCTCAACCAGATCAGCATATTTTTGATTGAAAAAATCCAAATTAACTGAAATCTGGTTGAGGATATGTTATTTTGTATCAGGTTTTTCGTTTATTTCCTCTTATTATTTGAAATTTTGGACTGTGTGAAACATTTCCGAATGATTTAAATAATTTTTTTCGAAAGCCATAATGGAAACTGGTGTTATATTAAATGCAGTTGCAACCGGACGCAATAATACAAAGAAAAAATGCGAAAGTTCAATGTGAGCATATTATAGACATATAACTGTTGATGATGATAGTGAATATATATATACATTGTAGCGTCTAATTGGCGAATAGATAAGCAGAAGACAATGTTCGATGAATAGATAATAATGAAAATCAAACGGTTCAAAAAACCGCGTGAGAAATGCTTGTGATGCGTCTAAAAAGGCGCTAAAATGAATGCCAGCATTTTTTAAATATAATACTGATTGTGTCAAGATATTAAACGATTCACATGGTTGATTGATTGAATATTTTAAGTATAATACATATGATATATTCGTATGTAAATATGTATGCATACTTTTGTATACATATGTACACAGTATCGTGTGAAGAAAGGATTTCGTTTGAACGTTGTTGAAGGTGAACTAGTTGATAGGTGGATTTTGAACTATGTGGGCAACTAGACTTGTTTGCATAACATTACAAAATATGCAATTGAGAACAATTTATATTGTTGTATTGGAAACATATATGTATGTATATAATTTAGCATGCAGTTCAAATTCTGTTATAGACGGTGTATATTTTTGGATTACCGTAGAGACGGCCAAAAAACGCATACTTACCTATTAAAATATTCTTCTAAAGGTGCAATAATGTATTGGCAAATAGAATGAACCGTTAGAGCATAAATATTTAATCATGAAGCTGTTGTAAAGTTGGAATTCAAACGACTTCTTGTCCGATGCGTGATTTCATTTGCCTCGGACATGCGTGACAAAAGTTCAATGTGCCTTTGCAAATATGCACAGTCAGTAGTCAATGACAGATTATATATGTATGTATGTATGTATGTACGTGAAAAACTACACAAATGAATTATGTACAATTGCATCTTCGTGTATAATGTATGAACGTATGTATGTTTGTGTGTATGTACGTACGTGCACGGGGTTCGTAATTACGTCAATTTAAACGATGCGTTTTTATAGTAATAATTCAAAAAAATTAAACTATAATATAATAGAAATGCAACATCAGTAATTTTTTATTAAACATATGGGTAGGTTAAAGAAATATAATTTTGGTTTCGCTTTTATTTTTTTTCGTAATCATCTCTCAGGTGTTGTGTGTGGAAGAGAAGCGGTCTCGGAGGTTATCTAACCGGTTTTGTCAACGAAATTTAAAGAAAGAAAAATAAGGCGAATACGTGCACAGCAAAGAAGACAGGAACCCCGAGAGTATTAAATGTCGGAGTCTGAATGTGGAGTACCTGTGCATGCATTCCTTTTATATGCCTTTTTATTAACCTTAAGGTACTAATCCAGTTCTCTCTGAGAAAAATGAACTATTGTCTAATAACGCGTAGGCAACAATTGAGGCATCATTTTATGTAGGCATCATCGTATATAATAATTGTCTAATGCATACGTGCGTGCGTGCGTGTGTGTGTAGGAAGTACTTGCTGTTAACACCATGCTCCGTCTCTCTTTCTCCCCATGGAATCGTATATCGTGGAAAGAGACGGAGCATGATGAGTGTGCACAAGGTACTCACTCATCATGCTTCGTCTCTCTTTCTCTTCTTGAAATCGTATATCGTGGAAAGAGACGCGGCGTATCACTTCGTTCACATGATCGGTCGAAAGGATTTTTTTTTCAAAAAAATTAGTTGGATTTTAAATTATTAATTCCGTTGATCCGAATTGCGATATTTTACCGAGTGCACAATTATGTGCACACAGGCCACTAGTAATACTCTAGTGTTGTATCCGATGACATACTATCGCATGGGTGTTGTCATATAAGTTATTAAATAAAATAAATGTGGCGTCGGTCACGTATTCGATCCCAACGCAGTGGAATTTTTTTCAAATACCTTTTAAATATATAATTTAATGTTTATATTTAACTGTTTAAAATGGTAAAAAGTACCCACCTACCTAAATATACACAATATAAAACACCGATAGAAAAATTAAATAAAATTTTAATAGATGGCGGTAAATTATCTGCCAAGCGGAAATATTTAGTAGCGATCAGTATATATAGAAGTTTTTTTATTTTGTTATTGTATTCGTATATACGTTTTGGCAATGGTTTAGCTGTGATGTAAATATGTATGTCGAATCGAAACGACTACTATGGTACCGACAGAAGGACAAACAGACGTAATAGCGATATTATCGGTCTCCCTCACGGACCCGAAAGTGAAACGCCCGAAAACGCAAATATCGGAAGGCAAAGATCGAAAATCGAAAGATCTTAAGTCGAAAGATAAAAAAGGGTGCATGGTAAACGGTACATACTCACTTAATTTGCGCGAGCAGGATACAACAGGAACAAGAGGAACAGGCTTTCCCTCCCGTATTCTGCGCGCGCAAATTAAACAAGGCTGTATGACAAAAAAAAAGAGATAATTTCACCGCATGCCACTCATATATATTATATATATATATATATATATATATATATATATATATATATATATATATATATATATATATATATATATATATATATATATGTACATAGTACCGTTTACCACGCACCCTTTTTTTTATCTTTTGACTTGAGATCTTTCGATTTTCGATCTTTGCCTTCCGATATTTGAGTTTTCGGGAGTTTCACTTTCGGGCCCGTGAGGTAGACCCCGATATTATATACATATATGTATGTACATACATGATAACATAATCAATGTAGGTATCATTCTATCGTATTTGAATTATACACTTATATATAAAAATACATAAATATATCTATGGATATATGTAGGTAGTTATAAATATATTTATTTAATTTTGTTAAATGTTATATATTTTTTTGTGTCTAGCATATGGCTGCTTACGGCCAAATTCGAAATTGAAATGTTGTACGTATATCTGTCAAATGGTCGATGGTTTGATTACGTCGTTCAAACTATTAACGACTTTTTTTATATAACAGTAACCACCGTGACCTTATTTGCTTTTTTATGTTGATAATAAGTTTATGCAATTCATCGGTTCAGGTTGCCCGGTCGTTGAAGTTCTTACGCTGCATGATTATAACGATGTTTTATAGCGGCTATCGTTATAAAATGTTTTGTTTTGGGTTGATTTAAATCAGTGCTGCTTTTATTAAAAAAAATTATAATTATATTGGCGTCGTTAAATTTAAGCGAGTGATCAAATCTGACTTTGTTATGCAAGTTGAGAAGAAAATTGCACATGTTCACTTCTTTTATTAGACAATTTGGTCTGGGAATTGTAAAGTTTTTTCAATGTATGTATGCATAATGTGATATTTTTGTATGTATGGTACGTGATATGATAACGTGGTACAAGAGACTAGCTAAATTTACACGATGAACTTTCTTTAATTACAAGCTTTTTGTTATTTTTCATATGTTAAATAAAATAAAATATACCTACACAATAGTTGTCTATCAGTAATTATTTATATTTAAGACAAATAATAGACATGTCCGGTAATAAATTTGAAGAAATAAATTGATGTATGACACAGAATGGAGTGCATTTGGACGAACGAACGTTGGTTTTAAATCGAAAATGCCACTTTGACTGAAGAAAAAGAAAATTCTCCATAGTTGTCGCTATGATGATTGTAATGTTTCATGATCGATGTTTGCTAATTTTGACAATAGATGTCGTGTTAATAAAAATGGGTGTATACGTGTATGAAATTAATAAGATAGGAAGCGGATTACATTGGTGTTTCCCACCCACATATTCAAGGGTGGTGGATGTAGTAGAGAGAGTGAAGAGATTGAAATGGTGGATCACGTAGCTAGAAAAACGGACGAAAGGTTGTTAATATAAGTGCTAGAATGGTACCCGAGAGAATGTAAACTGGTAGATGGATGAGAATTGCGCAACACAGAGACGAGTGGAAGCATGTTGGAGAGGCCTTCATCGAACAGTGGATGGTGAATAGGGGTAAATGATGATAATGATAATGAGGTGTAGGATTTAATATGGATAACGCTTTTCACTTGTAATTGTATGCAAGTTTTAGTTAATTGACCAGGATTAGTCAACTAAATATTTGAAACAGAAATTTGACCTTTATAGAGTTGAAAAGTTTTGAAATATTATTGACATTTTTGCCAACCCTAATAATAGTAGTGTGATTCACACATCCTTATATTGATTGAAAATCGATTGTATTATATCATCATTCTATGTGACTGGTGTTTACATGTATTAATGTAAATGAGAGGTCACCCACAAGCTTCTTATTCATTATAATACATATTTATTATAATATTATGTGAAGATGTGATCACCGAATAAATTATTTTTGTACGTCTGGGGGGAAAATATGAAAGACAATTTATTTGGAAATGAGCATTTTAGGTATGAACGGTGCAGATATTAAATACATCGAGTTGCACGATATTATTGTTAAAATCCTAATTTACAACAGGTCAATGAATATAACTGTGCAATCGTATTAAATTCCACTTATAATATCTCCGTAAACCTTACCAGGCTCTGTGCAACGGATCGACCGTTATTTAATTTCGTACAGATCGACCGTACAACCTTTAAGAGACGGGAAACAGCCATTTGCAGATTACGATCTGGATTTAAAAATGATCGTTTCGATTCAGATTAACCCCATAATCACGCGGAGCCACCGCGGAGGAGACCTCCGTCGGTGTAACAGTCTTAATATCTCGCGAAGATACAGATTACTACTATCTTTGTTGCACAACCACGGTTCATATTGTGCCAACGATGACGACGATGAGATCAAAGTGAACTCTTGCGTGAAATTGTCGTAATGGTAATTTTTGCAAATCAGCGACGAGAGCACAACCACGGCTATTGAGGTAATGGACGTGCTTCGATGTTGACGCGCGTTGTGCAGACTATCAATTATATTTGCGGTTAAAACAATCGAGAATGACAAAAAATAACATAGGTGAATCGAATGACGAAACGTTGGGCAATTGTTCGTATTATCGAATATATTATTGGGTGGGTTACGTTCGATAATTCGAATTACGTGATACGATTGGCACCATTGCTTGGTGCACGATTCTTCGACCGAATTGCTGTTAATGGTTGAATCGATTTTTATTAGTGTTGGAAATGTTGTTTTTCTTATGTTATTATAGGCGAATTTCGATGCAACACGATTGTATTTTATCGGCTTTATATAGTGACTCTTTTTGTTGCCTAAAATGGAATACAACACGTTTGGAGTTTGACAGTTCTGGTCGTAGCACTGAAAAAAAATCGACCAGGCAGTAAGAGTAACGAGGGGATAATTAAATCGTGAATGGGCAATTAAAATTATAGATGCCGCTTAATGTTTAATAAAACGATTATTTATGTAATGTTTACTTTTTGATTTAATTTGTAATAAATTGTATTTTTTATTTAATATCTTATGAAAAAGACAGTTAAACTAAATAGGGTTATTGCAAAATATTCTCTAGTTCTATTAATCTTTTTTTAATTATTCTTTTTTATATTTTCATCATAAAAGTGCTCTTACATATTACGTAAAAACATAAGATTTCCTCAGCACGCCATTGTTACATACATATGTAAAGCCAGTATTATGACTCGGTGGTTGCTTTTGCGTTTAGCACCGAGGGGTTACGGGGGTCGATCCCATGCCAATCTTCAATGCTGCTGGTCAGACTTGGATATTTGTGACTCGATTTGAGAAGTCAATCGTTTCTTATCAGAGTTTGCCAATTTATCTGATTTCATTGTTGAAACGATTCCTCCATAAAATTGGCACAAACCATCCTACCGACTATGTCACCAATATCTGAATTTGATATATGTACAATATGTAAAAATGTATGTACAAGTCTAAATCCACAGATGTCTCTATGGATTAATTCATTAATTAATTAATCTTCAGAATGTCGAAATTCAGCGATTTATGTTACAAAAAATGCTGCAATGTTTGTCTAATAAAAATAAAATAAGAAACTCACCCTATAATTTTATGGTTTTAAAGTAAATTCTTGTTGGAAATTCTTTTGGTATGTGAAGGGTTCATATGTTCTTTATTGAGGGCTTAATGAATTTAAGCTCACATTTACATTCTATTTTCTGACTTTTTTAGATGAAATATGTATGTAGATAATAAATTAAATAATATATGAGCAAATTGGATGAATTTCTTGTTTATGACCGTTTAGTAGGTATTGTTCTAGCAGTATTATTTTTATACAGCGAGAGCACTTTCAATTTTTTATTTGGACTGTAAACTATCAAGATCGTCGAGGTGAGAGACGTTCCCACTAGAGAACAATGCCTTTGGCAAATAACACTATTATTTACATGAAGTTGTTTACTTTTAGAATTGCAATAAAAATGATAAAAAGAGAAAATTTGTATATACATATCTAGTATACGACCGAAAATTTCGCTACGATACAGATCAATAAATTCACCGATGAAGGAGACTGCCAAAAACGCGAATAAAATTTGATTCAAACAATCATATTCTAATACGAGAGAAACAGCTGTATCGTGTCGGCCATTTCCGTTGCTACATTCTGGAACATTTTTGAATGTGGATTGACCTCAGAGCGGTTCGGCTGCATTCCTCATCTTCCATAGGTACACCTCGAGCAGCATTCGACGCCAGATAACACGATGCAAGTACGACAATGCGTTGTCTCTTTATTCACAGCATTCTCGCCGTACATACATACATATATTTCCATATATCGGAAACATGAGAAATTCCTCGTTTCGCCCTGAACTGATCCGGTCTCCGATGGATGTTGTTGTAGGTCGTCTATGAATGAAATCTCCATCTCTTCACTCACATGTACGAGCGCATACGAGTCGTTCGGTTTTCTTTCTTAGAGCCACTGTCGCTTTCAGTTTTGCCAATGTCGATTATGCTAATTAAAATCGATTTCTAAAATGGCGTATTTAAGCCTCTCAACCCCCTTTCCGATAACGCTTTGCGCTCGCGTTCGCTAATTTCACATGTTCAAATCTGATTTAACATAAACTGCGCATTCGCACATTACTCAAAACTTTATTTATCTGCAAACGGCCGTTTTGTTGAACGATGGTGGTTTAATTCTGGTTTTTTCACTTTTTTTAATGTAAAATCGAGCACGGTAATGAGAGTGTGACGTCTGCTGCTTCGAGTGCTGTTTATTAGTATTCGATACTTTTTTGTATAATTTTAAAATTCATCTATAGATAAATCAATACCTGTATGTTTAAAATGTTCAAGTTTTTATTTATTTATTCATTTATACAGGTATGCACCCATTTTTTTTTATTAATACATCTATTGTCAAAATTGTATATAAGTATAATACAAACATTGATCATTAGACATTAAAATCATCATAAAAACATCTATGTACAAATTTTTACGGCATTTTAAATTTCAACAAATTATGAGATGCTCTAAACTCAAATTTTACGAAAAATAGAACAAGACTGCCAATTTGATGGAACAGTTTCCAATGAAATCAGATAAATTGGCAAACTCTGAAAGGAAACGATCGACCTTGGAGTCACTTATCCAAGGTTTGGCCAGCAACAAATCTAGGGATCGAACCCGTGACCTCACAATCGAAAGCATTACACGCTAACCACTGATCTATGTTGCTGGTTTGTGATTGTACAGACCTAGTTTAGCATCGTTTTACATTGATTGGTATCAACTGACGAAAAGATTACTTAGATTTAAGTTAATTCTTTAAGAAGTACATATATGTATATATTTATATAAAAAAATAATTGACGGAAGCTTGAGTTTTAAGTTACATAAGAGGGTTATACGCTTCGTGTACCTACACAATACTTTCATCTTTATCCACAACTAGTGTTGGACCCGTTGATTTCAACGGGTGGTTTCGAAAAGGAATTGAAACTCGAATAAAAATAAAGTTAAAGATATTGAATCGACTGGTTTCGGAAAGAAATTTATGCACGAATTACGAATGACAAATTACGAAGTGATTACGTTTTGTGCATCGCCGACGCCTCCGGCACCCCGGGACCCCAGCGACGCCGACGCCACCGACGCCTCCGGCGCCCTCAGCGCCCCCGATGCCTTCGGCACCCCGGGGGCTTTGCCCCCAGCGCCGCCGACGCCTCCGGCGCCCCCAGCGCCCCCGATGCCTTCGGCACCCCGGGGGCTTCGCCCCCAGCTCCCCCGATGCCTTCGGCATCCCGGGGGCTTCGCCCCCAGCGCCGCCGACGCCTCCGGCGCCCCCAGCACCCCCGATGCCTTCGGCACCCCGGGGGCTTTGCCCCCAGCGCCCCCGATGCCTTCGGCATCCCGGGGGCTTCGCCCCCAGCGCCGCCGACGCCTCCGGCGCCCCCAGCACCCCCGATGCCTTCGGCACCCCGGGGGCTTCGCCCCCAGCGCCCCCGGCGCCACCGACGCACAAAAATGAAAAATATGAAAAAAATGAAAAATATGAAAAAAATGAAAAAACTAAAAAAATGAAAAAAACGAAAAAAAATGAAAAAACTGAAAAAATGAAAAAAATGAAAAAACTGAAAAAATGAAAAAACTGAAAAAATTAAAAAAATGAAAAAACTGAAAAATTAAAAAACTGAAAAAATGAAAAAAATGAAAAAAATGAAAAAACTGAAAAAAATGAAAAAACTGAAAAAATGAAAAAAATGAAAAAACTGAAAAAATGAAAAAAATGAAAAAACTGAAAAAATGAAAAATATGAAAAAAATGAAAAATATGAAAAAAAAAATTATTTGTTCCCCATACTGGTTGACTGGTTGATCGTCCGTCACATACAAATATACAAATATATTTAGCGACAGTCCGTTTTTATATATATTATTATTACAAGGGGACTAGGTGACGTCGTACCGAGTCCCTTTGTGTTCACACGTAAGTGAGGCTGTGCGATAAAAACATGGAAATTTCCACGGCATGCCACTGATACGGGGACGCGACAATTGGTGTAAGTCCAAAATGTTCAACGACAAAATGTACCCGAAAATTAGTGCACTGACAAAATGTACCCGCGACAAAATGTACCCGCGACAAAATGTACCCGCGACAAAATTTATTGGGTTTTTTATCTAAAACCACCCAAAACTTCGAAAGAAAACATTCTTTAAACTATTGACCATACACACTTGAGGATACATAAAATGAGGGAACTCAGCTTAAATGAATAGTGATCTCTAAATTCACATGTTAAAATTTGATAGTTTTTTGACATACATGGATTTAGAATTGCTAAAAGGAAATGTTACTGTTGACACACAAACACGGGTTTTGCAAAATCAAAGATGTTGAAGAGGATTAGGCAAAATCAAAGATGTTGAAGAGATTAGTTCAAGTGAGAATATTTATTATTATTTGATTTTTTTTATAAATATTTGAACTACCAATATTAGGATACAACTTATTACTTTATTTATGTACGTAGTAACAATAGATGAAGTTTTGTGATCATACGAAAATTCGAACTCGAGATTTTGACTGATTCGAACTCAGAATCCATCGCTGATCACGTATTCATGATCTAGAAAAAATGTGTGTGTGTGTGTGTGTATTTTGGGGATATTTTTAGCACCGTTAGTCCTTTCGAAATGAAACTTAGTATCGGTTAATGAAATTCTTATCGACACGTCGTAATTTTTTTTCAAATTTTTAAGTTGACCGGAAATGGTACCTCCCCTTATAGGTATCCTCTTTTTTTTAAGTTTTTGAATTCAATTATCTCCCAAACCACTGACTGAATCAGACTGAATTTTTTTTAAATATGATAGAAATAATAATTTTTATAATTTTATATTTTTTAAATATTTCTATCTGAACCGGAAGCAGTACTTTTACTCTAGAGAATCGAGGTTTTTTATGTTTTTCTCAGAAACCTTTTGGTTTATTGAACTTAAATTTCATATCTAAAAGTTTAAGCTTAATACCAAGTTATATATAAAATTTAGTAAGTATCTGTCAACCGGAAGTGGCAGTTTACTTTTGTACGATTTTTCTTCCACTATTTTTTTCGACCCCTTAAACATGTGTTTTCGTCACAAAAAATTCAAGTATAATTCTTGTAGCAATGTGATGAAAAGAAAAAAAAATTATTAAATTTTATAAACCGGAAGTGGGTTTTTTTCTCTTAGAAAGGTTGA
This sequence comes from Arctopsyche grandis, assembly GCF_051622035.1. Taxonomy (NCBI): domain Eukaryota; kingdom Metazoa; phylum Arthropoda; class Insecta; order Trichoptera; family Hydropsychidae; genus Arctopsyche; species Arctopsyche grandis. The sequence goes on from NC_135357.1 coordinate 26,466,271, forward strand.
AAATGTTGTGCCCACTACTCTGTCCACACCCCTGAATGTATTAAGCTGAAAATTTATATTTCTATCCTTTATGTACTAACTTAGAGCTGGTAGGGTTTTGGTCAGAATTTGTAAACCGGAAGTAGTATTTTTTTTTAAAACAATATTTCATTATTTTATTTTGACCCTTAAAATTATTTTTATTTTCTTGATATTTAATGAGTATAATACTGATAGTGATTTTTAGTAATAAAAAAAATTTGAACAAAATCTGACTACCGGAAGTAGAACTTTTTTTGTTTTGTGCAAGTTTCCATACATTTGCGCTCAATTTGTATCGCTATCATAGTCATCAGTTCAATATCGAATTTTGTTTTGTTACCTTCTTATATTCCTCAAATACATAGATAAAGTCATGGGTTGGTCACACCCGAATTTTTTTTAGTAAAAAAAAAACCGAGGGGGGGGGGGTCGTAAAAATTAAACACCGACCTGGTTCTTTTTAATTTAGCACTAACAGCACCCTGAGCTTCAATGAATATAGAAAAAACCTTATCTTGCAATATGCAAACCGTACTTGACCAGTTTACGAAAAATTATTTTATAGGCTTTAAAATTATGGCAAATAAGCTAGAACCACAATATTTATCAAGAAGACTATCTTTCAAGCAATGTATTATAATTTTCAACCATAATTAATTTTGTTTTTAAGGTCATTCCGTAGTCCGGTTTTGTGTTACATCGGCATTTTAGGATGGACTGTACATATGTTAATAGATAATTAATATATCAATAATTTATATGAATATTAAAACATGGAAATGTCTACTGTCTTCTTTTTATTATATACTGATAATGATGAATTTTTAAATAATTACATTTATTATTTATTACGTATTCACTCCTTTGTAAATCAAATTCAACTTTTTGCTAATCAAATTCAAACGTTGAGAAAAAAAATGCATGGTTAAAATAAAATGATTGTAAATCGAATTTTATTTTTCAGCTCAAAATAACCTATTGTCTTCGAAGTATTGAAGCGCATATGCTTCGACCAAATCTTTTTCTAGGAATCTTAACATTTTTTATGTAGTTAGGGTTGGTTAAATGATTTTCCCAATGTAATTAACCTCAAAATACATGAGGAAATCATCGACCTTCTGTTGGATTTCTCGTTCTTGTGCCAATAGCCATGGGTTGAGAATTTGGAGGAGTTCCTCCCAGCTTTCGACTACATTTTCTGGAGGAACAAATGCTAATGCCAATACCATTTTAAATTTAATTGCATTTTCCTGATTATCGTAAAATTCAGATAATCCCAATTCCTGGATTTTTCTGTAGGTACTTTGGGACAGATGGAAAAAGCAACCCGTTACTTGCGCATTTGGCCATATGTCAAACGTGAACCTCGTGTAGCTTCCATAGACATATGGAATGTTCGAGACCGAATATTACATAATTATGGAAAAACGGACAACGAAGTGGAAGGCTTCCATATGAAAGTTGGCTATACAATTGGAGCCCAATTTCCAAACCTGTGGAAGTTCTTGAAAGCCCTTCAAGGTCTCCAAGCCAAAACCGAGAAGTTAGTACAAGAACTAAACTCCGGAGCTATTCTTGAAACTGTGTTTACCTCTGTTCTGGCAATTTTTCGCATGGACACCTTCTTCGCTTTCAAATACGCAGCAATCAAAGTTTTTTTTCGGCGGAAATATCCCTGCAGCGACCAATTTCTGAAGAATCGATATTGTTAATTTAAAAATTCAAAATTAAATATTAAATCCATCAATTTTATAAAATAAAAACTATTAAACCCATAATTACCCTTAGAACAATCATACAGCAAAAGGTCTCAGCTGAGCATGATCTTTTCAATGTTTGAAAGCATTTGACGCACAATGAACAAAGGCGTACCCTTAGCAGGTATATTACGGGTTTTTTGTACCTAAGTCTGTTTTATTTTGCATACATACAAGATAACTGTATTTTGTACATAGTTAAAGAGAATTACGTTTTTTTACCAAAATACAGAAGAAATAACTAAGATAAATTTACAAATAACGAAGTGATGATTAGAACAAACACGTATGTCGCAAAATTCACAAGCGTTCCGTTTTATGCTGCTGGTGGTGTATATATATATATATATATATATATATATATATATATATATATATATATACATATAATTCAATGACATCTGCAATACGATTAAAAAGTTTTTTTTTTCAATTTAAATACGTAAATATTGGATACGGTTGAGAGCCCCTGTCATTTATACTAATTTAATAACGCCCGCGATGTGTACGATAAAAAGTAAATTATTCATTTGAAATAAAGTAAATTTTGGAGACGGTTGATAAGCCCTGCCCTATAAACTAATGCAATATAATCTGCAGTTCATACGCTCGGAAAGTTTTTTTTTTCAATTTAAATACGTAAATATTGGATACGGTTGAGAACCCCTGTCATTTATACTAATTAAATAACGCCCGCGATGTGTACGATAAAAAGTAAATTATTCATTTGAAATAAAGTAAATTTTGGAGACGGTTGATAAGTCCTGCCATATAAACTAATGCAATGTAATCTGGAGTTCATACGCCTAGAAAGTTTTTTTTTTCAATTTAAATAAGAAAATATTGGATACGGTTGAGAACCCCTGACATTTATACTAATTTAATAACGCCCGCGATGTGTACGATGAAAAGTAGATTATTCATTTGAAATAAAGAAAATTTTGGAGACGGTTGAGAAGCCCTGCCATATAAACTAATGCAATGTAATCTGCAGTTCATACGCTCGGAAAGTTTTTTTTTTTCAATTTAAATAAGAAAATATTGGATACGGTTGAACATTTTGAACATTTTTGAACATTTTGTCGCTTGAACATTTTTTCCGTTTACATTTTGTCGCGGGTACATTTTGTCGCGGGTACATTTTGTCGCGGGTACATTTTGTCGCGGGTACATTTTGTCGCGGGTACATTTTGTCGCGGGTACATTTTGTCGCGGGTACATTTTGTCAGTGCACTAATTTTCGGGTACATTTTGTCGTTGAACATTTTGGACTTGCACCAATTGTCGTGTAACCCACTGATACATATTGCCTCTTTACTTAGAAGTTTTATATCCTTTGAAAGTATGTTTTATTTTAATTACTTTTACATATGTATGTATGTACATGTCAGCGTAGTATGTCAACCTGTAATAAGTCAAATTTTCTTTATATGTTTTATGAAAATATTCGAACACGAACTCAGATAGCACTAACCAGATTGGTAAACTCTGGCTAAGAGGCTTCACTAAAATTTGATTATCTTTAATTTTCATTCTTAACAGTTTCATCACGCACTGTATAATGTTATCATATACATGCAAGTATTACTAACCGATAGCGAGAAATATGATTTTCAATGATCCACTTCTCTTCTATTTACCTAATCTTAGATTGGTCGAGGCCCCACATATTCCACTTGTCTCATCCAGAGCTGCTGCGATATATCACGGCCGTACCCAATATTTTGATGTAGGCACACATGTGTAGGTACCCCTCACCTAAGCGATTAAAAAAATCTATTTTTTCCCCTAAAATTTGCGGGAAATTTGGGCTTAGCGTATATAAATATTAGGGACACATTTTTCAGCACATTTAAAAAAATATATCCAGGGAATTCATAGGATTAGAATATAAATTTTTACAAGGCATTTATTAGCTTCACTTCGCCTTTTGGTCAGACACTATTTCCTACATTCTTCCGATCGGTTTGAAACTTTGCCATTTTGTGCGGTTTAGTCATCGATAGACATTTAAGTTGCTTCTGCTAGTTCGATGGTAAAAAATAATCGTAATACACACGTTTAAGAATCCAAAAATTTTGGAGACGATGACAGCTAATGGCCAGTAGCCTTTTTTTTTACTTTCCGCCCCCCACTCGTTTTGTCAGATTTTAATTCATTATATTTATGACTTTTTCGGACCAAATTATCAAATTAATTTTATTTTGCTATTTTTCCGAAAAAAATTACGTCTGGAACGCCTTAATACGGTTTTCTTGTTTATTAAATAATATATACGAGTTAAATTCAAACAGCAAAATATTCATTCACGATTGTGTGACATATCTTGACGTAATTCTGATAGTTATAATATATTATTTATTAAATTTAGGGGGAGGCTTGCGCCCCCATAGGCCCCCTTGACTATGGTCATGGTACATACATGTGTTAAAATCCATAGAATTTTCGATCTTTCCTTTGAAATTTTCTTCAGAAAGAATTTATTAGTTCGTTAAACAATCGTCAGTCAGTATATTTGAAATATGTAAATATTTTATTATGGTTACATCCGGTATGAGTTAGGAAGCTATCAAATGTAACTATTATACGTAATATAATTTAATTTTAATGAATGTTATAAAATGTTCGTTGTTGTTGCGTACAAATTGACGAATACAAATGTACATGATAAAAAATGGAAAGGAAAGGAAGTAAGCGAAGTTAGTTTTACATACTCTTTCCTTCCTCTCGACGATTAATAATAATAAGCAAATGAAAGACATTTTCGACACTATTTCGCTCAATATGATATAGAGATAATTGTGAACGGGTCGTAAATTGAAACGAAGAAAGCAGACCGAGTTCGTGATTCGAATTAAATGGCAAATAATCGTTCGCCCCAGTGGCTCGCCCGTCGTATAGTCGTGACCGCACAAGTGTCTGCTTCTACGGAATTCTGCAAATTATTTGCAAAAAGCCTCCTTCCGATTCCGGCCGTTTAAATTCCAAACATTCTGTCGCAACTCTCAGACCGAACGAGGAAAAGGTACATGAAACTTTTTCAAATAAAATTCTGCAACACCTCGAGAGCGTCAAAGATATTATGTGATATAAATATGATCAAGAGCGGTTCGAAAGTGGCGACCGTAATTTTGATATTTAAATATCGAATCGGATTTACGGTCACGACTGTGAATCCCCCTCTGGGGGTGCCCTTTCTATTGTAGATTGTGAAAGTCTCCGGACGAGACTTTGGACCTAATTAGATCGATTAAAAACGACGGTGAGCGTCGAGAAGCCGATGCTTATCGTCACTCTCGATTCACGTTTTTCGCGATTTAAAAATTAGCGATATCTTTGAAAACGAGAGTATCGATTCTTGTACATACGAACTTTAATATACGTATGCACTTTGAGTAAATGTTGGCGTTAGAGTTTGAAATTATGGCGTTAAAAGTTAAATACCATATAATTATGTGCGTTTATTTATGTTACCGCTCGCTCGCATGCGTTCTACTCTGTGTATGTATGTTTAACCTTATTATTACTTATGTATGTATGTGTAAATGCTCGATAATTATTTACATCCTGCCATTTTAAACTGGCATTTATCCTAGTTTTGTTCGTAAGCATTAAAATTGTTCAACTTATTATGTCACTGTTTGCTGTGAGTATAATTTTAAAATAGTTGGTGATAATATCAAATGCACAACTGACATAATGTCATTTCAAAGAATAAAGATAACCTTATGCTCAACAAAATCACTCACAGAGAGGTCATACTCTCAAACTCCAAGAATACACATATTTCAACAAAAACAATCAAAAAATCCTTCTTTTCAAATAGATTAGTTGAAATTTGGAATAATTTCATTAGTTGAATAATTTCATTAGTTGGAATAATTTCATTAGTTGAATAATGTCATTAGTTGGAATAATTTCATTAGTTGAAATAAAATGGTCAACCAAATAATTTAGTAAAGTATGTTAATAGGATAACTTCTAGTAAAATATGACAATAGAATATCTATGTAGTAAAATCTCTTTAAAAGTAGTAGTGTAGTTAAAAGTGTGGTTCTGTCTTTTTACTACCCTCTTATATACTTCTTCAGTTTGTTCTTTTGCATTATCTTTTATTATTTTTCGCAATTTAGGGTTTTTTGCTATTTTTATTACTGTATGTATATTTTATTTTTAATTTTTTGCTCATTTAATCTTATTTAATATTTGTATTTTTACTTTTTATATCAAAAGTCCCCTTGGGTTCATCATCAGCTATGTAATATTTACCAAGTATTTCCAAAATAAAAAGTTAAAATAAAATGAACCCAAAATCTGTAAATTTCTCGCTAAAAATGATCATTTATGTATTTACTCTTTACTCTTGTCAACATCATTTTCATTCCATTTTCTATTTTATCGAGTTTCAAGCTAATGTGTATTTCTACATATGTATATACACATATATGTATGTACATATTTTATATATTATGCCAAAGGTGGTTGATATAATTGTGAGAGTAAAGATATGTATGTCAATGGGCTGGTCACGTAGCTAGAATGGACGATAGATGGCTGAAAAAGTGCTGGAATGGTACCCGAGAGAAATTAAAAGGGTGCGAGGAAGTCCACAAGGGAAATGGGTGGATGAAATCAGAAAAAATCGTGGGATGAGAAGGATGAGAGATACCAAAAACAGAGACGAAGCTTGTTGGAGAGGCTTTCATCCAGCAGCGGATGTCGTAAATAATGACGATGATGATGATTTATTTTATTTATTAATCGAATGTATATGTAATAGCATTTCCTTCATTACATACGCTTTCCTGAGGATGTTGTTTCGTACTACATATATGAGATTGGCATTTGTAATCGCAAAACGAGATGTGCGTAATTTTCCCTATTATATGCCGGGGAAAATGCCACTTTTCAAGTTCAAAGCGTTTCACACATCATACCAATACAGTATCAATTACTAACGATTCAATTAAATGCGTATTCAATTCACGCAAATCATCATACATGTACGTTTAGAAAACATGCTTTTCAAATGGTCGTTTTCAACAAAACCATTCCCTATTTATCGTTTGTGTGTTAAGGCGGTAATAAAGTTTTGAGATTCGATCGGTCGGAGAAAATAGACAATATTTGCACATTCGAAAGTCGTATATATTTATATTGTTGAATTGGGTACATGCACAATTGTAATCTTCAACGTATATTATATGTATGCGAACGATACTTACTTGGTACATACGATTCTTTGTGCGCCACTCACTATTCATTGACACATTTTACTGACACATCTCGGCAGATTAAAGAAGACAATTGTCTAGATCAGCGGTTCCCAACCTTTTTTGACTCGCGTACCACTTGATAGTACATTATGCTAAATTGTAACTATATAAAAATTATTGTATTTCATGAAGTTTGTTATTACAAGTGTAATTACATATATAGTACATATTTGCATGATAAGGAATGTGAAGACATGGTAGACGCAATGGATCTGTTTTGTTAAGAGATTTTGTGGAAAAAAAGTTATTTGCGGAGTCACAATTATATATAACTAGAGACCGGAATCTGAAGGGGCTGTTTATGATTCAAAGATTGTAAATGCATTGTTAAAGGTTTGCCGAACCTTTTTTACAAAGGATTTACAACAATTGAACAATAGGCGGCGCGTTTCCGGCCCCTTCAGATTCCGACCTCTACATATAACATGCTCAAAGTTTAATATATTTATCTACTATTTTGTCATACTTCTATTACTGATAAATGATTTTAATACCAATATAAAATTACAAAGTACATATAATATATTTTCTTTTCTTAATTAAATTCCTTACAAAATAAATTTAATGAGATCCTTGTGCTTGTTTCGAGGAACATTTTTTTGAATTCAGTTCAAATGATACGATATACCCTTGAGTCTGGAGCTGCATTTAATATATTTCTATATTTGTCTTTTATAAAAATATATGAAGAGAAAGCCTCTCAATCAGTTCAGTGCTAGTAAACGGCAACAGAAATTTAAGCGCTTTGCCAGCAAGCTGTTCATATTCTTCACTGATATCTAGAAAAATTACTGATAGACAAAAATTAAAAACCTTACTTTTTTAAAATGCTATAACTTGAAAGTTCAATCAAGTTCTTCTTTTTCTTGATTGATAATGACGTAGCTGTACGAAAATATTCATTATCAAAAGGGTTTGAAATCCAATTGTTTGCTTCTTCAGGTTTGGGGAAGTACTGCGTAAGGTTTCAAATACTTTTCCAAATCCTTTGTTGTTCCTTGATTGTTCCTTGATCCTGGATTGTTCCTTTTCCAAAAATCTAATTTTCTAATAATACTTTCAATTTTATCCGCAATATTAAAGATCGTTATCGAGCTGTTCTGAAGTATCAAATTCAAGTTATTTATTTATTGGAGCGCTAACGGGGTAAATTTAAAAATGCACTCCAAAATCTATGCCAGATCTGTGGTAAACGGTAGATTTTGCCAGATTTTCGATAATAGACTGTACAAACTGACGTCGATTATGATTAGTTAAGATAATGTTTATTAATTATATAAAAAATATTTCTATTTTTATGATTGTAAATAATTTATTACTGCATGTTCGCTATTACTTTTTTTTCGCCTACCACTAACCATCAACCGCGTACCACCAAGTGCTACGTGTACCACAGGTTGGGAACCGCTGGTCAAGATGTAAGTTTCCGAAAGTGACAGGTGTCATAATGGCCATTTTGGAGTCGTGAATCGGACCATTAATGCCAATACGGATCGTGCGAATTTCGCTATAGGTGCAGACTTGCGGTTTCTTACGTAAAATGCAGGAAATTGTGCGTTCGCTTTTGATGAGTTTTGCGAATTTCATTACTCTGTCGAACGACAATGTTGCTTCCAACGCCACCCGAAGCATTTTGCGCAATTGCAAATTTAGCGGCCGTATATAAATTTCAATTTTCACCTCAAGATCGGAATGCCTTGGTAGACGTTTGCACTTATGGAACAATTTGCTACGCCCACATTCAGGATTGCTATTCGATCTATTCACACGGAGGCGACAATTTACAATAATAGAATTTACTTCAGGCGGTTTACTAAATAAGTCTATAAGTTTTTTCTATGTAAAATACACACATACATACATACATATAATATGTATATACCCAATTCACTACTTTTAAAAATGCGTTGCATTCTACACTAATCTATTTTTTTCACTTCGCTAATCGTTCCGGCAATATTCCTACATTCTTCCGATTCTGATAGTTCGATAGTGAAAAATAATCGTAATAAACACGTCTAAGATTGCGAAGACGTTGAAATTTGGTAGCTAGTAGCCTTATATGTTTGACTTTCCGCCACCCACTCGTTTTGTCAGATTTTAATTGTTTTAACGCCTATAACTTTATCTTTTTCACACTATGTATATCTTACAAAATTTGCATTATAGGCTCTCATTATCTCATATATATTTTTACTTCACTCATTATGTAAATATGTACGTACCTATTACCGGCGTGACACTATTGGGACTTAAAATATTTTACCTAAAATTTAAAAATATCAACAATTCGATTACAATAAATTCAAATCGTTGTCCATTTTGTTCACTCGGATTAGCGAAGTTCGGAAATCGGAATCGACTCTACCCAAGGTAGTGGTAGTAGTAGTGGATTGTTATGGTGTGGTTCGTTGTTTCGTTCGCTTGCACGGACTCGCCGTTATGTTACCTTCACAGTACTCGTAAATTGTTACGTATGGGCTTTCCGTAGAAGAGAAAACATTTTTTAATTGACTCCTTTCTTTAAGCATTTATGGAATTTTCAAATAATATTTTGAATTGTGTTTATCAAACATTATTCTGGATTTTTTTGTTAAAATAAAACATATTTACTGCTTATTGCAAGTGGCTCGGCACATAAAACGGTTCCCTAAGAACAAATCCTATTTTCCCTATCCTCATTTTTCATAAATTGGACTGTCTTCAGTCCTTTCTTTCAATTGATGCTGTTATGATCTAGCAACCAAGTTGACAGCATGCTTTCAATATCCTGATTTGTGTGATATGCTTTCACCGATAGATTTGGCGAAAGTTTACTTCTACTAGTGAAAGGATATTTTCGCTGGGAATACAGATTCGCTGTAACAGACATACATATTGTAACAATGGACGGTTGAATAAGAAACGAACTCTACAAAAGGAATTCCGGTTTGATATGTGTCTGTTTTAAAGTCTTTAAGACCTTTATGAGTAGGGAAGTTTAGTCGCTCAAATATGAAAGAAAATATGGTTGAGAATAAAAGTTTGGTTAGTATAATTTTTTTTTTTATAATACTTGCTGTAATATCATCCGAACTTCTTAAATTTTGAGTCGCGATGAAAATTTCATCTGAATGTTTTTTTTTCATCGTAATTTTTATACAACTATTCAAAAATCCTGGCAACTCATTCCTTTGAAATTGAAGCATGTTTTGAAATTTCTGCTAATATGAGTCCTATAGCTGTTGTCTTCTTGACTTTGCAGATTTTATATAATATATGTACATATACATATGTATATTTTTAGCTCGCATCGTTCACTGCAGACCCTTTAAATTCCACATGAGAAATCGAGAATTCCAATGGATTATAAAAATACCAATACTTTTTTCATCGGTTGATACAAGATGAATCAGCGGTTAGGTATTTTGTTAGTGGAAAAAAGGGCCGTAAAAGATAACCGAATTTTAACCCAAGCGTATCTGAATACTTTCGGTATACGTACATATGTACATATATGGACAAAATTTGTATTCATAGTATATATTTGTACATTATGACGTCACTAACTATGTATAGTTTAGTTGAGCATTTTTATAAACTTTTTTTTTCAACGTTTTTTCCTTTTCCAAACTGCGAGAGTGGTATACGTATGATGTCTTTAAGACCCACTCTCTGATGCGTCGTATTAATTGGAGAAATGCACCGGCTGAATACCTAGTTCGGCCTAATGCACCTGTCATTCCGGTACGAAAGATGATGTGGTTTTTTTTTATAATGCAGTAGTTGCACACGATGCACCCAGCGGATGCGCCGTTTCTGCATTGCGTGCGATCTTCTCTTCACCGCAATGTAAGACTAATTTTATTCAAAACTGTGCGGAGATTTCATATCTTAGTTGATTGCCCACTGCTTTCACGTTATGAGATCGTCAAAAACATAATAATAATAATAACTACGCAGATCACATTTGAACCATTCGAAAACAGAATGCAAGCTCACGCTGCTCTCCGGTCTTAGTTTACAACCTTTCCATTCGAGATTCGCATGCCGCTTCGTGTTATGGCAGTTGCAATTTTCGATCGTAATCACCGTGATTTTCAGGTCTTTTAATAATATAACGTCTATTTAATTTGACAGCGTTTAGAGATCGATCAAACGTCAGGTCAGGGACGATGGCGTTTTTTTTTTCAACTCAGCGTAACTTTCACAGTGGAAAAATCACGATTTTTCATCCGTGCTTCCACATCTGTAGTTTTGTAGAAACACGAGGACACGAAGGGTCACGGTTCAAATTGAAGATTTTGATTTTGTTTTATTAGTAGATTATCCATTGATACATATTATGTGTATGTATGTATGTATGTAGGTACTTGCGTGGTTAACATAATCAGCGGTTAGCACATTTTCCTTTTATATTTAAATCGTTCAAAGGATTCAAAAGGAGGGGGACCACAATTGAGATTCTAGATTTAACATAATCTTGAATATATCTATGTATATATAAACCTATGTATGTATGAAAGGTCTAAGACCGTCTTGAATATGTATATGTGTATAGTTGATCTAATTTGAGGCTTACCACAATTATGTACTCTGTTATCTACATATATGTAGCTGTATTTTACTCAGTTATCTACACAATATATGTATGTACATATGTACATATTATATAGCCTCGCTATATTGAATATTGCTGAATAAGTATGTGTCTACAAATATTAAGGTCAATTTGAATGCAGACGTAGGTCAATCACTATCTGAACGGGTGTTACGTAGAAATTTTATGTTTTTACATACATATATGTACATATATATTATTGCTTTTTATTAATTAGATTTGATCTGAAAAAATAGCTGTGCTTTAAATCTGTATTGAAAAATATTAATAAGTATATGTACACATGTAAGGTATAAATAGAGTTACTAATATTTTTTTCATTATTATTACTAACATTATTTGTATTTTTTTTTCTTTTCTTTATATAAAATGGTCATATTTTTGACCATATAAATAAATACCATAAATGACATTAAAATTTAATTCTATTGAAAATGGGTTTTGTTTCAAAGGAAATTATTTTTTAAGTGTAAACTTCATTAGCGGCGAGTGAATCAAAATATGGGTATTAAAATGGTAAACGGAAATGATCATAAAAATATTGGTTTCATTCGTAACATTTGCCCATTAATGAATGGGCAAAATTATTATAAATAGTATTTGTATTGAAAACTAAAATTAATTTTATTATTTAAACTGTTGTTTGGGACGTGAAGTGCTTGACAAGAAATTAATGATTTATTTCTAGTATACAAATAGTTCTATTTTAATGACCAAACGTGAACGTAAGCTGTAAAAAGGTGCAAATCACAGTATTGAGTATCAAGATTTTTTTTTATTGTTTATTTTATTAGTTTTACACAATCTAGAATTAATCTGACCGTTAATGTTACGTAACTACTACGTTAATGTTTTATTAAGACATTTCTTTAAACGATAAAATTCCTCTAACATTCTATAGCTTAAGTACAGTTAGTATAACCATGTACATATGTATGTATGTATTTACAATAAGCTTAAATTTCACAAGCTTATTTAAAATATTTGAATATTTTGCGTAGAGGTCGTGTTCCCACAGCGCAGAAGCTAGTTCCTCGTCGATAATTAGCCTGAATACCGCCTATAACGAGTTAGTTGAATACGATTATGGTAAAACGGCCGATAATGAAGTGATAGGAAAACTGAGGGTGTGGCAAACAGCCTCCATGCCGAATTTGCATCCAAGACGAATGACTTTCCTGTCGTCGAGTCACACAGCCTGCAGCGGATTAGATCCGGCATATACCAACTACTAGAGACTACCCGTCTATGAGTCGCGTTTTCCCTTTTGTGATCGAGCGAACGGGTTGATAACGCATTTTATATAATAGATTGTCGTTTTGTAACTGCTACACATATGTATGTGCTACATTATTTTTTTCGCAAAGGTACTTTCTCCTCGAGCCTTGGGGGCCTTTGGCGGGTGCGATGGACTTGAGGTGGTTTTCGAATTCTATGCACTTCGTGCGATAAGGTTCACCGGAGAAAGTCCCAGCTCGACCGGGCAATTTAATTTGAGCCTTTTGATTAGGCTTAAGTTAAGGTCTCTCTCACCTGTTGCGTTGGTGGAAGATGGCTGCCTTGTCACGCTTTGTGCAAATCGTGACCGGGTTGTGTTTGCCATTTTTTTTCCGTGCAGTCTTCTTTTTGGGTATCTCAATTACGTGGCAATGCTAGGTGAGAGGCTTCGGAGTCCAGCTTCTATCCACCCATCGTGGAAGATGGGTAGAAAGTGGACTTTATGGCTGGCCGAAGACGTCCTCATCAACGAAATGGTAATCTATTCTATCATTGCACTGCGAATTAACTCGATGCGGAATTCAAAGTTATTACAGGGCTATTACAGTATTATTTCAAATATTATGTACATATGTATTATATGTATGTATGTAGGCATATTAGAACGAATGAACTTTTGCATCGAGAGAAATTTTATGATTGTTTATTGTTGTAATAAATTATAATTAATGTAAAAAATTATCTTATATGATGCGGTTATATAAGTCTCGGTTTAAAAGTCAATATTAGAAAAGCTTATTATTTTTTTATTTGTAAATAGAAATCATAGTAGGCAAAAAATATATTTTAAAAATTTGAGAACATGTCTCAATAGAAATAAATTGATAATATTGTTGTAAAGAAAAGTTTATGTGTTTAGGAAGCTATTTTTGGCCATTTTGTGTATTTGCTTAAAATTTCATGACTAAAGTTGATCCGCTATAGGAAGACAATTAGGAAAAACCCACATGCTGTCCCTTACACTTACATCTCAACCAATAGCATTTCGGATGTGCAATTTTCTATTGTCTGTACGGCGGTGTAAGGGACAGCAAATACGAAAAACGTACTTGCTGTCCCTTACATCGCCTCTTGACCAATAGCATTTCTTACAGACAATAGAAAATTGCACGTGCGAAATGCTCTTGGTTGAGATGTACATAAATGTAAGGGAAAGCATGGGCATTTTTTCTAATTGTCTTCCTACAGCGGACCAACTTTAGTCATGAAATTTTAAGCAAATACACAAAATGGCAAAAAATAACTTCTTAATCACATATACCTTTCTTTACCACAATAATATCAATTTATTTCTATTGAGACATGTTCTCAAATTATAAAAATATATTTTTTAAATACGTAATGCAAATGCAGTTCATTGATTATAATATTTTAAATAAATTTTCCTGATTTTAAGAAAAAAAAAGTGTTTATTTACTATTTGCTTCAAATGCTAACACTCGAATTATAGCGTGATACGTAATTAGAATTTTGATCTTTACACTCGTGTTTAGTCTCTTTTTATGGTCAAATCAAAGTTAAATATGATGATCATACTTAGGATAAAGTACGTCATTAATTTGCTAAGGTCCTATTAATGTTTATTAACAAATTCATGCTGAAATGATGCGCATGGTAAATATCGCGCCATAATGGATTTTTTTCGACAATTTTTATAATTACAAAAAAAATACTTTACGTACTTTTTGAAATTACTTCAATAGTCTACTATTAGTGCAATTGTTTCGAAATATGTGGTTTCCCAATGCCACAGTCGCACATACATATATGCGTTTTCTGAAACAATAGATCTGTTGGTACAGTACGGGATTTGAACCGCGGATAAGTAAGTCCTTTGTTTCGTTGACATCTCGGACTGTCAGTTTCTGAGAATTCGATTTTTTTCTGTATGTGAGTGTGTATTTTATTTGTGATTTTCTCACGAGAGTAGGCGACTGTTTGCATTAAGAAAATCTACTTGTGAAATCTCGCCTTCCATTGCCCTTACGTTTGTATGCATATGGACAAAAATATATGTATATATTTTCAATGAAAGCAACAAATTGCTTTCGAATCATATTAATGTTTACGCAAGAGGCTTTAGAATGTGATGAATAAAAATATTTTTTTTTATTACGAACGTTACAGCCGATAGCGCTGACTAATGAAGAAAGGTTAATACCTATACATATGCAAACGACTTGTCGCTCTAAACTGTCAAGCTCGTGTGTGTCCATTTGTGATATTAAATTAAAAAAAATATATCTACATATTATATGTAGCGATTGTTTTTGCTTGAATAACTTTCGCCCATGCGACGACTTGGCCATTTTCTCGCACAAATCAACCCGCCATGATTAATGGCGGCAACGGGATATCGTGAAATGTCCAGTCGTTTTGAAAACCTATTATTTGACCGATGAAATTTATTCGGATCAATGCACCGGCAGAACGTGTTCCTTTCGTATTAGGATATCGAACCCCCCGTAGAAAGCGATAATATCTTAGATATATTCAATATTTTATCATATTTAAATTCATACAAGTTATCACACCGCCACTGCACTGACAGCGAAATTTTAATCAAATTTATCGCTATGAAAAAATAAATTAAAAATATTTCATTATGATTAAATAGTAGGTGTATTATAAATAAATAAATAAATAATAATGTATTATAATAATTCAAAAGAGGATTGGAAATATGTTAAGTATACATTCATACATACTTCATAAATAGAGTTAAATTTTGTAGATGTTTTTCATTTTATGAAAATTTTATGAATATTGTAAATTTTTTCATTTATATCATGAAGGACTAATAGGTAATCCCATTGCGCCTCCCTTGTCAGAAAAATTGTACATTTGTATTATTATACAGAGTAAATACATATCAATTAACACCCACAGAGACATGTATGGTCAAATTTGTGAATTTGCTGCATTTTTAAATACTTCAGTAAATACATATCAATTATCATAAACAGAGACATTTATGGTTAAATTTGTAAATTTACAGCATTTTATGCAATTCAGCGAAATCCGAGATTGCTGAAAACTCGAGATTTGCGAGAAAATGGGCAAGGTTGCCAATTTGTTGGAACCATTTCAATGAAAATCAGATAAATTGGCAAACAAATCTAAGGTTTAGCCAGCAGAAACCAGTGGGATATGAACCCGTGACCACTTTGTTCAAAGCATTGTGTCTATTCTGCTGTACATTCATTTTTTTGGGTTTGAATGAAAAGCTTTCCTACTTGTTCCGACATTGAATCGTCATCGAGATCGCCCAGCCTTGTAAATATTCCATCGATGTCTTCAAATATCGCACTCCGTAGCCCTTTTACTAACACTTGTTTTTAATATGATACTCATAAATAATTAAAAATGAATATGTTTTTCAAATACATATGCATGTAGATCAGTGGTTAACGTGTAATGATTTCGATTGTGTGGTCACAGGTTCTATCCCTGACTTTGTTGCCGGCCAGACTTTGCATATGCGACTCCAAGGTCGATCGCTTCCTTTCAGAGTTTGCCAATTTATATGATTTTATGGAAACGGTTCCAAAAAAATAGCCAATCCTGTCCTATTTCCCGTATAATTTTCGTTTACAACATCTCGTAATTTGTTGATATTTTAAATGCTGCAAAAATTTGTCCATAGATGTCTCTATGAAAAATTGTAATGTTTGATGATCGACAAACTTGAATAATATTTATGTACAATGTAGACAATAGATATCATGCTAGTAAAATTGGATGTATACCTGTATAAATAAAATAAAAATAAAAATGTATGTAAATTTTTGCGGCCAAAATGATTTATATCAAATTCAATATACGTATTCTGAGAGCGTGGACTTTTGGCCGAATGGATACTTGGCCGACGAACGTTAGGCCGACGGACGTTTGGACGAAATTACTTAAAAATCACTGAAAACAGATATACAATAGATATATTATATTATTCAGAAATCACCTCGACCTCATTACAAATTGATATTTTTGATAAATTTAAACAATTAAAAAGTCCATTGGGTCGATAGTCCGTCAACCGTATGCTATACATATATAAAAATGAATGTTCGTATGGATATTTGTTTACCCACTACAAATCCATAGTTTTCAATTCGGAGCTAGCTATGTAATTTGGTATGCTAACTTATGGTACCCTTAACTTATATATACCAAAGACGTGTTTTTTAAGGATTTGGAATCCAAGATCTATGAATCCCCATACAAAAACTCTGGGCCAAGTGTGTTTGTTCGCTATGCAACTCTGTAGTTTTTAATATAAAATCGTCAAACTTGGATCAAAGAAAGTGCTTCCATACGTCAAGCAAAGCCCGGAAATGACTGGCTTTTCCGGGAAACGCCAATTAGTTCTTCTGTATCGTCAGTACAAAAGTTTGATTAAATAAATAAAATCATTTAGACTAGATAAATTGAAATAATGGTATATATATATGTACATATTTACATACATATGTAGGTAAAAGGCGTAGTACCGTAAGAGATTATCTAAGTTGTCCAGATGAATGAACCGCCCCTGCAATATAGTGTTCGTTTCCTCGCGAAAATGTCCGTTTTAACGGCAAAAGGTGGTCGATGTCGTGTTATTTATTCGCCAACCGGTATTTCCATACGAAAGAATTAGTAAGAGACTGTTAAAGCGAATCGACATATTGCTAACTGCCATTACTGGTTGAATCGGTTTGCTAAACGGCTGAGAAAATATAATAAAATGGATACCTACGAGAATGTACATATGTGTGTACGTACATATGTACATACTATGTATGTACTTATGAGCAAACGAGTCGTTTCTCAAATCGTGTGTGTGTTTTATCGAAGAAAATCGCTTATGTCTAAAGGTAGAAACGAACGTTTACTTTTAATTTCACTTTGAACTTCAATTCTTTGAACTTGGTTCGACGGACTGAATCGTTTCCATTAACACACAATGCGACAGCTGCTTCTTTTTCTTATTTTTTTGTTAAATTCTTTTTATCTCGCTTCAACGAGTGACGGTCATCGCTTATTGAATAAACGACATCGACACCAGATGAATAGATTTCAGATAGTTCCACCTATTATGTACGTTTACTTTTTTATTTTTAGTTTTTTTCACATCGACGAAGACAAAGTGTCTACTATGTTTCACATTTCTAACAATGGAGTATTATTATTGCCGTTTGGTTTTTTTTCGCCTTCGGAAGAATATCTGTCGCTCTTCGTTTAACCTTTTGGCGATTCCCTTTCACCTTGCACACCTCTCTCTCTCTCCGTTCCGTGTAATCGCTATTACGAATATGCTAATGAAATCGGCTCATCTGTGAGGGTCGTATCGTTAGTTGACCACATTAATTATGTCTCTGATTAAACTATTTTAATTTTAACTAGTAAATCCAGTTGATGGAGGCTGTGTGAACAAATTGCGTTAGTAGAACTCGATACAGATTATATTGATTAATGCATTTCCCGGCCAACTTGCATTAGGTATGTACATGGAAAATTGCAAATAACCCAATGCTGGCATATCACCGAAATACATACATACATATATGTACATATTATATATAACTAAATATATACATATTAATTAAATATTTATAAACTAAGGTCTGAGCCACATGGCAACCGAATGGCTTCTTACGAGCCGAATTGGGAAACTGCTTAATATTTTTTACAGAATTATACTAATTTATAAGATTAAAATTATTTTCCAAACAAGAAGGGAATGATATATTGATTGTAATTATTAGTATCAAATTGATACATATTTTCTATGAACCATGAGGACGAAAATTCTCCATCTGACTAATTTAAAATTACTACGTACATAGATAAAGTATAAATAGTGCATGGGCCAAGGGCTTGTTTAGGTTGATAGTGGAAGAAGATAACGTTTTTTGCTCTATTTCTGCTTGATTTTGTATGTTATTTAATTTATGTATATAATGTGCTAAGAATACGGCCCTAATCGATATGTGATTAGGATAAGCGAATGGTGATTAGGGCGATAGTGCCCTAATCACCATTCGCCTTTTATTTAAATTTGACTAACCAAAAATAGTCTTTAATTATTTTTATTGTGTCCAGTCGAAAGCGCCCGTTACAAACCCGACCCGACGTAACCGCCCGATATAATCGCAATCAAAAACATGGGAAACAAAACCACGGGAGATAAAACCGCGAGAGACAGGTTTGCCACCTCGTGGTTATGTCGGGGTGGTTACGTCGGGGTAGTTTTGTCCCTCGCGCTTAAGTAGGGGTACCATTTTTTATATATTTAAAATGATTTAATACATTTATGAAAGCTCACCAAAACCATTGGTATTGTTGCGTAAATATAGGATCAGAACACGCTGCCTAATTAGCGCGCGGCACTCATCGTCTAATCAGAGAGTCCGACTCATCACCAATCGGTGAGCTCCGCTCACCGACCGATGAGCGAGCTCGACTAAACCGACGCGGCTTACGAACATATATAAAAGCCGGCGGGTTGACCTCAGTATTCATTCGGAACCCGGCTTTCACTGAAGGAGCATCTATTAAAAATCTGAAACCTCGAATTGACTCCCCTTACCTCTGAATATTAATATTTTTTAACTAAACTATCTTTCATATACCAAATAAATTTTGAGTCTAAAAACCATCAATGAAACTGTAAAGTTCAGTTTGAAACCTACATATTAGATTTAGAAAGTGACTAAAAGTGAATATCGATTGATTGAATACACGATAACCAGCAGCGTGGTCTAGTGGTGAATGTTGAATTATTTCGTACTTGATGTTACGAGTTCGATTCCCGCTAAGTCTCGCTGTTGGCCAGACCTTGGTTTGTCGAGGTCGATCGTTTCTTATCAGAATTTGCCAATTTTTCTGATTTTCATTGAAACGATTCCTGTAAAATTGGCGTTTCCTTCCCAATTTTCTGTTGCGAACCTTTAGTTATTGTTATATCTTAGGTTTCGCCATATTGCTCACCATAGAAGTCTCTGTGGTTGTTTATCGAATATAAAATTCGTATTGTTACATGAAAGTTATTCATCGTTATTTATCGTATTAATACGATGTTTGTAATATCTGACCATATATGTCAGATATTGTTTAGATTTACATGTATCTATGTAATAATTATGTGGACCAGGAAGGCGCATTTTGGGTTTACCTGTTAAGCCTTCCTGGTATATTTGTATATATGTATGTAAAAATAAAAAAAGCGATGTGAGAAATATTCATAGACACATAAATATTATTACATTGAAAGGGAAAAAAATGTATAAATGGTTTGGACATCAACCGGTTAGACGATAAAGAAAAAACAGCAAAACCATACTTTTTATTTTTACTGTGTAATGAACCGTTTAAATGGTAATCTAGCAGGTTGCACATAGCATGTGAGAGTGCAGTCACCAAGAAAGGTAGCATTCTCATTAGTCCCTGAGGCTACCTACTACCATTAAAGCGCGAAACTCTAAAAGGAGATGCTATTTTGCCAAGACATTGGAATGAGACTCGAAATAATACAAGTAATCTTGGAAACGAATTCCTCACAAATTTCCCAAAGCGTAATTCCATAATTGTAGCATGTTATTAGAACGCCCCTCAAGATTTGCGCTTCCCAAAGTGTAGACGAGCTATTAAAGTAAAATTTTTATCAATCATATTACAGATAATGAGGATTTTTTGTTATTACGAAATATACACATGTCCAGCAGATGGTTTTAAAGCACATGGCTCTAGTTGCGCAATTACCTACATATTTTAATATGACCATGTTACATATGCACATGTAAAGCTCATGGACCGCTTCGATCATGTTGCAGTCGTGTCTGGCACTACAGGTGTCCATCCGGTGTATTGTTTGACCGTTTTAATTCATGCCAACTTGCTCTTACTGATTGTCAAGTTCGTGACTTGTTAACTCTGCGAAAGGTAGTGAGAAAGTGCCGAAAAATTGACTCACACATACATATACTCACTCTCTTTGGATGAAAATTGAAATCATTGTTGATATAACGCCGTGTAATAAATACCTTCCGATTCGGAACATCGATAATGCACAATGGCAATTGCGTTGATTCGGTAATGCTGTGGCTATCTTGTGGGAAAATTTTGGATTAATTTTCACCTTCGTAGGGTAATGAACTCACATTGTTTACATATGAGGTTAGCGGGTTAATAACCCTATCTCACGTGAAACTATTTTCGTTTTATAGATGTTTCCGCTAATGGAATGTCCCTAAATAATTATAATCAGATACAGCTATAGCAAGGGATCTACGCGCACTGTTAAGCATGTAAAATAAAATCTTATTAATGATTTAGTCATTTAAGTTGTGCATACATATGTACATACATACATAAAATATCACTAACAACAAATCAATACCGCTTATTTTAAATTATTTCTTAAAACTATTTCATTTAATGCTTAATAAAACTATTGTATGTACATACATACATACATACGACATCTTCATAAAGCCGCGCGGGACAAAATCACGCAACGCATATATGTATATATAAACAAGAAAATAAATATAAAACCAAGTAGTATAAATATTAAAAACAGGTCTAATGTTTAAGAAAAATCAGGTAGAACACAGTAATGATAAAATAAAAATCTTTTAAAATTTTTGAAAGTGTACTTTTGAATTTATTCACACTTCATTGAAACTTGAATAACAAGAATAGACATATTAAATATAATTATTTGTCCAAAATTAAAAATAGGATCAGCACAAATTCAAAATAAATAAATGTACTTTATCATTACTGTGTTATATATTATACCTGCTTTTAATATTTATTTATATTTTTTTGTATTTATGTATTTTCTTTCTTATATGCGTTGCGCGATTTTGTCGCCACGCTATTTTGGTTTGCGCGACTTTGTCACTGGGTAGTTTCGTCCAAGCGATGTTGTCCCCGCGATTTTGCCGGGACACCCATACATACATATGTACATATGTAGTTGTCTGCAACATTTCTACAATATTATCTTACAACAATTAGGGCATAAATATACAACAGTCGACGTTAATAATAGCTTTATTTTTTTTAATAATCAACAACTGTTTATATAATGTAAAATTGTATAATGCCAATAACTGGAATTAAATACATGTAGCTCCAGGTGTTTCGTTTACTATCAAATTGCCAATTCATATGATTTATTTTTTGAAACGGTTCCTACCAAATTGGTCACCTACCCTCATTTGTCATCATTATTTTAATTTAATTTCAAATTTATAATAATGTTATAAATTTATATATAGTACGTATATGTGGACAAAGTCGTCTTGGGGCAATCCCGTAATGACACCATAGTAAAAAAAAAATAGGTTTGCAAATGCAAAAAAAATCTTTGACATCCTTGACGCTTTAAAACAGAAAAGCGTCGATAGATTTAGCTGCGTTTCTTCTTATCTTTGTGTACATAATATTTTAAGACTGTGCTGATAAGGAGATGACAGTGATGGATACCGGTGAGACGTTAGTGTAATATTTGGGTGTAGACGTGCACTCAGATCGACTCAGATATATACTTTTCTGATCGACCCCCATATGACGCAAGGACACACTACTAACAGTTGAAGTTCCCTCACGCTTAGCTCTATATGTTTTTGCACCTAGTAATTTAAATAGTATTGGTTATATTCCAAGTAATAGGAATATACTGTACATTTAATAAAAACAATGACTGGAAATCAAAAAAAAATTGAGATGACTTAAAAAATTAATTCCATTTTAGGCCCGTTCTAATTTTATGCTTTATTGGTATATCGTGTATATTTTTCCGCTCTATTTTTTCGGTCCTATAATATAATGGTTAACAAGGTGTAATGCTTTCTAATGAGTCATATTCGAACTGTCCCTTCTTTCTCGTCTGAATGAAGTCCTTTGTATTATATGTACAAAAGTAAGAGTCATTAAGATCAACGAATATTTGATAAGCAGAATCGAAAGTATTTCATTCATCGATAAATTGCAGTCTAATTGGTGTCATTATTGTCCATTCTTAATTATTTATGCGAATGTAATTGGATATACATATATAGTTTCCCAATGAACATGAAATTTCACGCCTCTATTTATCATCTAATATATGTATGTATGATACATAACTAAGAAGGGGAGAGAGAGTGAAAAATGTCGAGAGGAATACCTGTCAAAAGGTGAACGGGTATTTTGGCACATCGGCGATTACTTATTATTAGTTGAAATGTTGATAATCACTGTTTTGGCCGGTGATGGAGACGTTAACTTCAGAATTATGTATGATTTATGCTCTGGCTTAAATTACATGTGCGTGTATGAATTTTTATTCCGGTTAGAGATAATTTTTTGTTTATGGTATCAAAGGAGATTTCTCTTTGGATTGATTCGTTTTAAATTAATTTAATCTCGTATTGACGACTGACACAGTATAAACTCGCTAATTATAATAATCGATATTTCGATCTCCACTATTAATTATTTATGTTTATGACCAACTGCATATTCGATCTTTGTAGAAATTTTCTTTTTGATTGAGTTTTTAGGAATGTTTGAATTATATGTAGCCGTTTTGAAAATGTGTGATGTATTAAGTGGTTACTAGGTAGCTTTAAATGTTCAATGAGGCATTATTTGATAACAATTATCATTTATTACATTTTTATCGTAATAACTTTATTGTTTTCAAGTCAAAGATTATTGTAAACAGTAAAAAAAATCATGCTTATCAATGTTTTGAAAATGTGATTTATGAAAGTTGAGTTTACAATATAATCGATTTCAACTTTTAAATAGGGATGAGTCATACTCTCACCCTCATTTTGAATGCACTCACCCTTTTCTGTGTCATATTTTTTGGTAGAAAGGGGAGTCTTTAATGTACTATGTGCTGTATGTACTTCTTTTGTCATGAATTGCAAATCGTAATTCGTAGTAGTGGGGTTTTTTATACGGCATTCGATGTTTTTAAAGATACTTTATACGCTGGAAACAATGTGGCTATCGAGTTTCGATCTTTTTGTATGCATGCTTTTTTAAACAGGGGCGGATCGATTTTGGTGAATAAAAAATAAACGGTCAATGTTGAAAGCCATTCAATAAATACGTTATGAAGGTAAACTGGGACAAATTTTATTTTGTGTGTCGTTTTTTCGACGAAGCAGTGTGCATTTAAAACTGATTTCTTTCAATTAGTATCGAACTCCTTTCACTCTCCTTGCCGGAGTTTTCTATGAGCTACATACGTACACATTTCATCTCAAAATTGCCGTTTCATAAACTGCCCGCTTGTTATTTATATGCCGTTTTTCGATAAATGAACGGCCGCATGATAATAAAAGCCATTATTTTATTTTTCAGAAATGGAAGCGTATTTATTATTCGTACTGTGTCATTTAAAACTGCCAAACGATGACAATACCGGCTCGAGAATTCTACGTGTTTATTGAGAGCGGAAGTCGTCGGCATTTATATTATAAATCAATACGAGAATATAAAGAGTCGATTGCGATGCCGTATTTGGAACGAGCCAAGATTCGAGATAGCTTTTGCAAGCTCCGGAAACAAAAAGTCGCCAAATGAATCATATCATATAATTATAACGTGTGTACACGTTAAAATATTACAGCACCTATTCAATTTTCCTATTTCGCCATTTATTCATTTACATAAGAAAGCTTAAATCAATGGAATTTAAATTTCTCACCTATAAATTTTCAGATTTTTTTGATTATATTAAGATGGCAAAAGCTACATTGATTACACTGAGCAACAAAAAATCACGTTTTTTGGCCAGTGTAATCAATGTAGCTTTATCTTTATTTATCATTTTTTATCATACTATTATGCATTAATTAGGCCAGTTTTGGGAAAAAAGATCTCAATATTGACTCCAATACTCATTTTTTAGCACAGCAATATTGAGTTAGAGACTGTAGAACACATTTTTTTAAACGCTAATATCTCATAAATGAGAGCAAACCAACAAAAATCATTGTCATATTTGAATTCAGTGGGTCAAACTTAGTAAAAATTGATTAGTTTTCGCTCCGGTAGATCAGTATTTCAGTATTAATGGAGCTTATCTGTCAAATACCTTGTAATTATGAAGTATGCATAGTCAATCTTCGTTTCAAACGGTAAAGTTTTTCCGAACTCTGCTCCGATACAGCTTTAAGTTTAACGACTTTCTATTAAATGGTTCAAAACGCGATTAATGACGCTCGTAAAAAGTCACATCGCACGCACAATTATTAATTAATGAAACCGATCTCAAACCGTGCATCTCAAAAATAATATAATAAATTATTTAACATACTGAAAACAGGTTCTTTGAAGTAAAAGAGAGTGGGACGAAAGAATAATATAATGAGTATGATTCACCAAATTTCGATAACCCACATTTTCGAATACAACACATCGTTACGCGCGCTTATGTAAAAGTAATGTTGCCGTTACGAAAAATTGGGCGTTTTTACTATTGAAAAAATTATTAACCTTTTTGCCCATAACCAAACAATTGGTTTTGATTACGACCCTGAATATTGGCGACGACAAACGCGCGTGAGTCAGTGTGCAACACGATCCTATCAATATGTCAGGTGAAAAATCAGAGGGTCGCAATTTTTATTTTTATTTGTACATTTTATATTTTGTTTCTATTTACGTTTATAAAATATGAGGTGTTTGTATCCTTGGAACGCACTCGTCTTGGAAAATAAGTTTTTTCTTTTTCGCATACTTTCGCTTGCAATTTAATAATAGACATTGGTATTTGGCGCGACATAGTTGACGCAAAGCGTCTTTCAAGTTTCAATTTACATAAATGACAACTTCGATGACAAACATAGTTGACATCATTGTGTGATTTTGTAATTTTTTTATTTTGACATTCGTGGCAGGTTAATAAATTTGAATAACAAATCATGTGTGTATTGGTTGTGTTTGCGATTTTAATTTACTATTTTTTTTCGATACGTTTTTTTTTGCACATTTTATTTTACTTTAATGTTTATATTTTTCATTAGTTAAAATTCAATAACGATAAAATATTACCAGCTTTCAATGAAAAAAATATAAACTCATTTTTAGGCATCAAAAAAAAATTCACTGTTTCGTTATATCTTGATATTATATATAAAATGGTTATTTCATCATGCTGATTGTTCGTACAGACGTTACACCGACAATGAGCATGCGCAGTTTATCAACTGATCGTTTTTTATTCGGTGCTCACTTTATATCAAGTGCACGAATGCGTGCACCTGGTTACTAGTGATTTAATAAAAGTAAATTTACTTAAACATGTATGTTTTTTTTCTTGTATTTTAAATTTGATACATATAGTGGTGCGCAGCACGTGTTTTGTTTATTTTAAATAGTTTTTCACATGCAAAAAAAACGCTCTCATGCGTAGTCTGCACGATCGCGATCCTTCCCAAAACTCATCCTCTTTTTAAGCGTTTTCGGGTTTTTATTGACGTAGTGATCGATAACGGTGATTTCCATATTTCAACTATAGTCCCCGACCCAAACCGAATATAATAAGTAGAGTACAGACCCAAAGCGCGCCGCTCATTGTTCAATTGATGTAAATGCTTTGTAAAAAAGGTTCGGCAAACCTTAAACAATGCATTTACAACATTTGAACAATGAACGGCGCGCTGAGGGTCCGGGCTTTATTATGACCAGTCATAACTAGACTAAGGTGGTCAGGATGATTTAACCCACAAAAAATGGTTCACTATTGTCCTAGAAAGTAAGGGAGAAAAAAAAGGTTGACAATAGTGAACCATTTTTTGTGGGTTAAAGCATCCTGACCACCTTAGTCTAGTTATGACTAGAGCCCGGAATCTGAGGGGGCTGTTTATTGTTCAAAGATTGTAAATGCATTGTTAAAGGTTTCCCGAACCTTTTTTACAAAGGATTTACAACAATTGAACAATAGGCTACACGTTTCCGGCCCCTTCAGATTCCGACCTCCAGTTATGACTAGAGGTAGGACCGGAAGCGTGCTTTTTCCAGGAAACAGCGCGTTTTGGGTCTGTTTTCCAGGATACAAGGCAAACTACAAAGCTAGAGAGCTTAAAAAAAGGTTCATCATAAAAATGAACAAAGCACGGCGAACAATGAACAATGAACTGCGCAAAATTGGTCCGCTCTTTAAATTATCACTACACTGTAATTTGAAAATAAAATAAAATAATATAAAAACAAAATACATAAAATTTTGATTGCGGTTAATTTTTTGTTTAATAAAAAATTGGATATTAATCAAATGAAAATCGTTTGATAATATTATAAAATAAATCAATCAATGATTTAGAGTAGATTTGCAAAAAAATGCATGCATGGTGTCTTCTTCTCATTTTAGAACTTTTTGATCAATATATAATTTTTTTTTTGACATTGTTTATGACAATATAAGCAATATATGTATGTATCTGTACAATGGATTTAAAACGTGAAATAAAATTTGAAATGCCCAATCGAGGGCGATTGGACAGGCCTGCAAGCAGTCAGCTGTAGTGGCAGGCGCATGTGCCGGCCTCAGTCCACTTTAGCGCTCGTTCGTCCGCGCAGGTCCGCCAAAACCACTCTCCGCAGACTCCGAAGGCCACCCTCTTCGCCAGCCCATCATCCCAACCCCGTGGTAAAAGTGGATTCGCGTCGCAAGTGACATTTCCAAAGTGATCCCGGAGAAAGGTCCCGATCGATCGACCGATCGGTGTTATAATGTGCTGGTGTTGCCCACGTTGATCGATTCCGAAAGCATGAGCTTGCTGAGCGGAAAAACCGGCCTGATCAATCCGGACGAAGATGATCCAGACAGCACCAGATACATGCTTGACGGTGAGCAACCCTCGGGAACGATTCATCCCCTATTTTCCGGTTGGCAACGTGTCGCGACGCTTATTGATTTTTCTCGACGCCGACTGAGCGCTGCGTCTATGTACCTCGCTCTAGACAATTTTCACTCTACAAGGATAAATTTTTATACACAATCGAGTCAATATATACATTTACAAAACATACATTTAGATCATCTTCATTGTCTACACGAATCAAAAGTGGAGTGCTTTTATTCTTTGACACTGCATTTGCATAGTGCGAATGCTTCTGTTCGATAGGGAGGAAGTCTTTGTTTCGCAGACTTTATGAAATCTGCAGTAGCTTAGGATGGATTTAAATACGACATATTGTATAAGAATATATAAAACATCTGATTTTAGAGTGTGGGTGAACACATTTGAACCAAACATTGGACTACGATTGAAATTTTATCTTTAAAATGGCATCAAAGGTTGTTTTAATATGAATAATTGATACATTTGGCTATTTTTTTACACGATTACGATAAGATTTTTAGCAAAAAAAAAAAGTAAATGAAAATCAAAGGTTTCATAAAATGTTTTGATTATTATGATGTACATAATAGGAGTTTTCATCTTTTGTATGTATAACATATAATATATATTATGAAAATCTTTGTTTACAATTAATTGATGAATGGAAAATCATATGACATTCAAAACCTTGTGTTATTGTTTGGTTGGTTACGAAAAAACTACAAACTATCTTAATAGTGTGGAAATTTTCAGAAAAGTTGCTTCAACCACTCATAGCTCTTTAAGTTAGTGGGTATATATGTAACAAAATATGCACTTCTACCTGTGTGTGAATTGTTTTGTATGTATATTTGATCCATTGACGTCAATATTGGCTAGAAACTAGTATCATCAAGTACGTTTTGAAAGTTGGCGCTATATTCGCAGCACGTGCAATTGTCCACTTGACGTGTTTACAAAACACTCATTTTCGACTATGTGTGTGTTTGTAAATACCCACGTAACGAAAATTACGAAATAGACTACATACATACTATTACTACTGGTTTCGTGATCTACGAATAGTCAGTCGACAAATGAACGACTACGCATTCTGTAAATTGTGGGTCAAAATAGCGTTCGTTTGTCTGAAATCGATCGCTATCGAAGTCTTGGGTCTAAATGGATTGTTGAATTTCGATCGATGGAGATTTTATCAGGTACCGAGTCGAATATTGTATATTTAAATAATAACGTTTGCACATATTCATTAGTAAGCACACTAATTGCCCAGCGAATACATTCGTAGTGGGCAAATTCTGGTCGAACAGAATTTATATGAAAATATTATATATAGACATTGCTAAATATCTATCGATGAATAATAAGATACGTACAGGAAAGTCCTTCATAATTTCAAGTACCATTTTTGGCGATCGATGTTTTTTTTTTTTTGCTGTCCATCTACAAATAAATTAATATATATGTATGTAAGAGGTTAATGCACTTTTCGTATGAAAATTAATATTCCCCACATGTAATACGATATGTATTGAGCGCTCAAATTCCGTTATTGTTATGCAAGTGACATGGAAACGGTCTATTTCAATATGTAAAATACCTATGTTCTGTATAATATTTTTGTCAATACAATGTCTAATTCCGTCAGTTTTGATTTGTAGCATCCGCAACGTTGATTTTACAAGTGCAATGAAAGGTTGCAGTGAGTCAAAAGATTGACCGCTATAATCATTGCTCTCTCGTTCGTTCAAGGTCAAAAATTGCAATCATACATATATCTACGGAACCTCAAAGTCAACCTTATCAGGTATCGTAATTTTCTTGATTTTATTTACGGAAGACATAATTATTTTTATTATACCTATATTATAAGCAATTCACCTGTTTAACATTGAACAATTGCAATAATTGGACTCTTATGTGTACATTTGTATGCACATAGGTATATAATTGTTATCAATATTGATTACATTATTGATCTGATGATAAAAAACCTGGGAAGACGAACTTGTCAAAGATCGACTTCGACTTATTGATATCAATTACGTATTTATCATGATTTAATTAATTAGATTATAATTGTTCAACTTGCTCTAGAGACAAATCAGTTGATTTATTTTTTAATACAATAAATCAGGCCGACTGAGTATAAATATACCATTTAATTTTTAATTTCAATTCAAATCAATTCAAATTTCATTATATTCGGACTCAATTATGTACTAGGACTTATATTTTATTTTATTTCTCCAAATATAATGAATGCCGGGTCTTCATATTTTATGTTATTCTCATCAAAACCTCTATATTTCGAGTTATGTCATTACGAAATAAAAACATTGATCAATATCAACAGAAATAATTATTTTCCCGAGAAGCCTCACAGATGTGCGAGAGGGAAAATTCAGTACGCGCCGCGCTCAACGGTCAGTGTGAGAATGATATTCGCCTTGACGGCTCTGACAACTATGAAGGCTCTGCTTCAGCCTTTATTTTTTTCTTTCTTGCACTTAATTTATAATATTCACGTTTAATACATGATAAAATTTATTTTTATAGCTAATTACAATAATTAACCTTGCAGATTTTGTATTATTTTAACATAAAACACCCATTTTTTACTGGACGCTTGGCGTTTAGTACAGTGGGTAGCGTAGTTTTAGCACAATAAGACCAGTGCCAATAACAATATTTCGAATTTTAGTGAAGCATTTTTTATTGAATGATGAACAACATTTTTAAAAAAATTATACAACCAGAGCTTGACAGATTTCGATTTTGATTAACATCGATCAAACATAAATCCGGTTTCGCGTTTTTTTTTTGGCAAGACAGATTCGCAATTCCATCGAGTATTCACGCCAAATTTACGATTGTAAATAGGCGAACTAGAAGATCAACTACCACTTTTTTTAATTTTTATTTCGAACGGATGAACGATTGTTCTGATTCAGCGGACAATGACAACTCGATCGAATCATCGTCGATTTTCATTTAATCTGATTCTGAACTACATTCCTCGACTGTCCTTGAATTGGCACAAGTATCAGCTGGAAGCGAGTCTGTAAGAATGCGTTTTACACATCGGGCTATGTGGGCCAACTAATGGAGTGCTCTTGGCTATGAGATGTTGAAATCGAGAACCTAAGGCCATATTCGCCGAGTCGAACGACCGGAGTCAAGGTGCGTTGCATACAAAATTCAATGGAAAATGCATGACAATTTGTATCTTACATGCATCGAATATATCGTAATTTGAATCCTCCCAGTCTCGTGACTGTTCAATTTTGAGTCGAGTAAAGCGTTAAGCGGTCTAGTTGAGGTAAACGCCATGTAAATCGAGTTCATCTTCAATTGAGACGTGAGATAAAAAGCGTGAGGTCAAGCCGTGTTGAAGTTTATCTGAATGCTAACGACCCATATCTGATGTTGATCTATAAAATGAATAATAAACGGATTCTATTAGCGAACATGAGCATGCACTGTTCGTTTGTTCTGAAACCGACTGTAAAAGTGTTGTTGTTTTACACAGGATGTAGTATATAATACGATCCAAGTCCCTTAACCTCTACATGCATTGAGTGTGCTACTGTATATATGTATTTTATAATTAATTTGCAAACAAATTAAAATATGTAATAAATTCGGCAAGTTATTTAAAATATTGAAGGCATCTTTAAATTAGCACTTGTATTTTAATAATATAATACAATCCATATCCCTACATTTGAGTCACAGTGGCGTGCGATAAAAACACGGAGATTTTCACGGCACGCCACTGATTTGAGAATAGAATGAGAGGTGATCTATGTCATCTAACTTTGCAAATATATAAATAGCCACTACAATTATCTTTTGGTTGACCTTTTAACGTTTAACAAAAATACTCATTCGAAAGGTCTTACTATCGACTCCAAACATACATATATTTCTTACAAAAAATTATAGAATCATTATTTTCAAATAGAGTGGTCAATATTTGGAATACTGCACTCAACAAATTAGTATTTTCTAGTAATCTGAACCCTATAAAAATAAATTAAAATTTTATTACCTCTAGTTTTTATTGTTTTTTAAACTTTTTATAATTTTAATCAAACCTCCTAGGTCAGTTGGCTATGCCACTGCTACCAAGTGTTAACCAACATATATGTATCTCAGTGGTTAGCGTATAATGCTATTAACTGAGGGGTCATGGCTTCAATCCTTGGCTCGGTACTGCTGGTCAGACCTTCAATATATGTATGTATATGACTCCAGGTCATTCGTTTCCCATAAATTTTTGTCAATTTATCTGATTTTAATGTTGAAACGGTTCCAAACAAATTGGCAACCCATTCCCATTTGTCACCATTATTTGAATATAATTTCTAATTTATAATAATAATTATATAAAATACATATGTACATATTTGGCAATAGGTGTGACCTTGATAAATATAAGTTTTTATTTAAAAAAAAGTTTTATATACATACATATGTATGTCAAAAGAGTCAAACATATTGAAATATGCATAAATACCAGTGGCGTGCTAAAGAAATCTCCCAGTTTTTATCGTATAGATTTACTTACGTGTGCGCGAGCGGGACACAAGGGGACTAGGTGACGCCGTACCAAGTCATCCTGCTCGCGCACACGAAAGTGGGGCTGTGCGATAAAAACAAAGAGATTTCCACGGCATGATACTGATACACACATATCATATGATTCCCTTTTGTGTACAAATAAATATTGTTTTTTTTTTTTATTTACTGTGTAAAACATTTTCTATAGTCGTGGCTTGTGTTGAAATACAAATTTGTAGATATGCGACAAAAATAATAAAAAAAACTGTTTCATATTCAAAATAAACAGTTTAATCAACACGCGCGTTACTTTTATTTTTAGTTTTTAAGATTAATCTCAAATTTTACATCATAGGTCGTGAACTTGCATATATGTAGAATGATAAGACTTTGAACGAGTGCACACTTTTATCTCAAAATTGAAGCTTTCGAGTGTATTCAATTTAATTCCGAGCCGTGCAACTTATACCTGTAAAGATTGAAGCCTACGGGGGAAGAATATTACACAGATATTTTATAGTTTAACCTTTATCCATTCTAGAGTTCAGATTTAACCGCTTCGCTGACTGACTCACGTACGAAATGTTGATTTCTTGGCACCTGTGTCGGTTCAACGTTGCGTACGTAATTAGTTCGGACATGTATCAATATATGTACATATGTATGTGCATATGTCTAGATAGCTGTACCACTCGAAGTTTAAAGTTTATTATTGTTGTAATGTCGTTGAACTTGCATCGAATCATGTGCAATTTCCGCTGCGGTGCAAACGAGCGTACGTATGCAATAATTTTAATTGAAGAATGCGGACGGTTGCGCGCTCGCCTTGCGCCACTCTGTACTGAGATACTCGGTGGTTTGTTTCCCGATTACATTAAGCAAAAAGCACATTTAAAATTATGCATGTGCAAGTGTAGAAAATTAATCCGGTGTAAAAAAAATTTGCTTGTAGAGATTCAAAAATTCAAATAATTTTAGCTTTTTGTCAAAAAAATCAGTTTAACGTACATATATATGTACATATGCATTTATAATGATTTTAATGACTTTTTGTGTAAAGATTGTTTTTATCAATTCATTAACAAAGCATATTTTAATTTTATTCTATTTGAAGATTAACGGAGCTGAGACTATTCAATCACTAAATTTGACCCATTGACTTCAAATATGACAATGATATTTTTTCGCGATTATAAGATATGAGCGTTTAAAAAACATTGAGATTGAAAACCAACCCCTTGTAAACGTATTGAAATATAATTCTGATCCAATAAACGAACGATAGCTCGAGAAAAAATGTGTATAAAAAATAGATTTTTGACTGAAAATTCGGTAGATAAGAATTTGAAAGCAATAAAAAATCGTAATCAATAGAAAATACTTGACTATTGATTTTAAAACTCACTTTTGATACAGCAATACTAGATTTTGAGACTGCAAAAGCCAAAAATCTGTAAAAATTTCCCATTTTTTAAA
The DNA here is from genome assembly GCF_051622035.1 of Arctopsyche grandis. Lineage (NCBI taxonomy): Eukaryota > Metazoa > Arthropoda > Insecta > Trichoptera > Hydropsychidae > Arctopsyche > Arctopsyche grandis. The sequence goes on from NC_135357.1 coordinate 26,500,082, forward strand.
CGATCATATCTCATAAACCAGAAAATATCGATAAAAATCATTGTGATATTCGAATTCAGTGGATCCGGTAAGTAAAAAACGTGATTTTTTCATTACTAACCTCTTCTTACTTTCACTTACGATTACTATTTTGACTTACTTTTTTGCCTCTTATCCGATCGTTTTCATACTTTGCCATATTGCTCATTTCAGTCATCAATATAAGTAAAGGTGTCATCCGCCATTACGATGGTGAAAAATAATCGTATTAGACACGATTAAAAATACTCCCATGAAGATCTGCCTGACGTTAATCGCCCGAAATGTTCGGTCGCATTGTTCGCCTACTGCGATCGCTTTGGCTTCCTCTTACTTCAGATTTTAATTGCTGTTTTAAAAGCCTATAACTTCTTTTTTTCACTCTATATTCTATAAAATTTCCTTTATACGTTCTCATTATCTCTTATATATATTTTTAGGTCACTCATATTGTTGTAAATGTTGATCGTGATATAATTTTATTGCTCAGTTTACATATGTAGATTAAAGTCAACTAACTAATTTTAGCTCTCTTTATAGAAGAATCTTATTTGTTTATCATAATATACGCTCACATAATATTGATATTCGCTTAATTACCGCTTACGATTTCATTGAAATTACTGTTCTGTTCTTTGGTATTACTTAAGCACGTTCTTTGGAATTACTAAGGCACGAGCAGGATACAAGAAGACTTACCTGTTTACCCTTGTATCCTGCTCTCACACATGTAAGCAATGTTGTGCGATAAAAAATAGGGAGATTTCCACGGCACGCCACTGATATGTATACTAGGACAGAACTACGTATTACTAAACAATATACATATGTTTCGAAATTCTTGATATATTTTTATGTACATGTTTAGGTGCTTAAATTGAAAATTATCGATAAAATATGCGATTGTATTTTCAAGCAATACAGTAATTTTATATTGTAAAACTATTTGTCCTATTTCATATGTTTTTGTTTCAATACAAAGCCATTTTCTGTCACTTTTTCGTATGGTATGCGATTTTACTTTTGATGAATATGCATACATATGTCTTATTATTATCAATTGAAACCATGTCTCTCAAAACTCTCTTACAAACACTCACAAGCAATGTATTCGATCTACATAAACCGATTGATATTATTAAACGAACCATAACGTAAAATATCACATTGGAAAGTATGCTCTGATAAATTTCATCGACGAATCGCAAATGCACAAAATATATTTTCACTCTGCAAAAGTCGCAGAACATTACAATTGTATGAAAGTCCACACTTTTGAATTAAAATCGTAATAAAACACGTACAGTATACTCTCGATTATCCGGGTTCGGATTATCCGGTTAGCGGATTGAAAAATAATTTTTTTTTCTTATATAATTATTGCAACCGTAAACATGCGTGTTATTCGAAACAAATGATGTCACACAGAAATGTTTTTCGTTCTCTTTTTAAATGTCTTTTACTACTGCGTCAATTCTTTCAGTCGCTTTTGATCTTCGAAGAAGTAACAAGTGCGTGTATTCAGAGCAGATTTTTTCGTAACATGTACGTATGTTTAATTATTATCGGTTACTTTCTGTGTGAAATTATTTTCTTTGCTATTAACTCGAAAATATTTCAGATTTGGGTCTACCTCACGAGACCGAAAGTGAAAAGATCGAAAAAGCAAATATCGGAAGGCAAAGATCGAAAATCGAAAGATCTTATGTCGAAAGATAAAAAAAGGGTGCATGGTAAACGGTAATATGTATATGTATATATTAGTTAAATCGAAAAGAAATGTCATTTTTTTATGATACAACAAAACATTTATTTAAAAAAAAAACTATACATAATTATTCTATTAAATATTTTCCATCATTATCTATGATCTTCCTCCACAATATAGGCAGTTTTTTAATACCTCGATCATAAAACTCTGGCGGCTTATTATTAAAATAGAAATCCAAGTGATTTTTTACTTCTTCGACATTTGAAAATTTTTTATCACGCGAATTTATATTAGTGGCATGCGGTGAAATTGTCTCTCTTTTTGTCATACAGCCTTGTTTAATGTGGAAAATTTAATTGAGGAAAAGCCTGTTCCTCTTGTTCCTGTTGTATCCTGCTCGCGCAAATTAAGTGAGGTTGTACGGCGGGGGGAGAGAGAGTTTTACCGCACGCCACTGATATATGTATATACTAACCGTTTTTCATGTACCCTACAGATTTACATACCTGTTCGAAATATAGTTAAACAAAATTAGAGGCGTTCGCGAGAGATTGTGATAGATCTGCAGGTCCTTCGAAACGAAAAAGTGTGAAAATGTCAAGATACGAAGATTTGGTTGCAACTACATATACTCATATAGTTAAATCAAAAATGAGCAGAAGGAATACCAATAAGCGGTCAAATGTGTATGGAAATAGCCAAGTTTTTCCATGAAAAATTAGGATTAGTAGACAACTTCGATGCTCTGTCTGACTGGTTGACTAAATTTTTTTTATATTTTGGCAACAGTAGTACTAATTACTAACGGCCATTTATCTGCTTAACTATAAGCGTTTTTTTTAATAAATAATGAGTATTAAAATTATGAAAACAAAATTTGTGTTGTAAATATGATATTATAGTTGAAACCAAGTCAAAATTTGATGATTCGGATTATCCATGTTTTTTAATTGAACATGCCCTTCCTTCCTAGCACTAGCCCGGATAATTGAGAGTATACTGTATCATTTTAAAACACGCGTGAATAATGCGATGGCGCTTAGATGACATTTTAACGAGTGTATTAGCCTCGGTTAAATTGGTCCAATTAGTCACGCCGATTTCGTATCCAAGATACGCCATCTTTACACTTTATCGTCGGGTATTTATCGCACTGTATTTATTACCGTACAATTATCATTCTGACTGAAACTGCTTTTTAAACAGCGTTTACGTGTTTATTGTGGAATAGAGTTTAATTGTAATAATGATACATTAATTGTTGCCAGTGCGCGTACTGTTGTTTATTTTACAGTGGCAGCACTGGATCTCCCCTGCCAACTTCCGTTTCCCCTCTCCGCGTACTTCAGTTCACCTGTCACTGTTCGAGCGAAACGTCAGTTGCGTTTCTGGCTTGATCCGAGTTTGTCGCGTTTATTTTGCAACAATCTGTGTAATAAATTTTCGAATTTTGTCTTTAATAATAATATGTTTTCAATATTTTGAATTTAATTGGTGATTTGCTTTTGTTTTATTTTTTTATTTAAATTTCGATTTGAATATATTGCATGTGAGACATTTTTTATTGTATCAGTGAGCGTTAAAATATTTAAAAAATATGCTTTAAAGCATTTTTTTTTTTGGGAAAATTCAGTTTTTCATCGGAAAAGTTTTTTATCATTCTGAAATAAAGTTCGTTTTTATGAAATAAATTTCAATTCAATAAAATTACGTTTATTAAATGGAACAATTGAGAGTTTCTGATTAATAATTCGTGAAAATTCTGTTTTACATTGGAAAAATTAAACTGTTATATGTATTTTTAGTCAGTCCGATTGTATACATTCAACGCAATGGCGTAATATTATATTATGAACTTTGGATTGTTTTCGATTTTGGTCTTGCGAAACTTTACATTATATCCACGTTAATTTTTTGCCTTCACTTTTTATTTGAGTCTGATGTATTTTTTTTTACGTCTTTACACATCATGTGAGCGTTAAAAACGAAATCTCAAAAAATTTTCATTCGGAATAAAATTTATCTGCCTTAATTTTTTACTTAATTTTAATCGGGCAAATTCAACGCATTTGAATACAAATGCACTGCTTTTTTCGTATTATTTTACGCTAAAGTGGACTTTCATTCTGTGGAATTTATTTATCAATCTATGGGGGAATGGTTTCCATCAAAACGGATGCGCTCCATTGAGTCGCGTCTAATGTCGAGCCAACGAGTATTCCCTTTGTTCCTCGAATATTCGCAAGTTTGATCTGCGATTTCCAAATTTCCAAACGTTGAAGAGATAAAATTGACCTAAAGAGAGTGAGATCAATACCTGCTCTTTGATTGTTAAAGACAAATATAATTTGACATGGGAAATCTGTCTTTTTTCAATGAATTCAGTCTGTAATATCTATTAAAACATACGTAAATACGTATAAAATTTGGGTCTACGTGACGAGACAGAATGTTATATGACAGAAAACGCAAATATCGGAAGGCAAAGATCGAAAATCGAAAAATCTTAAGTCGAAAGATCAAAAAAAAATGGTGCATGGTAAACGGTACATACTCACTTAATTTGCGCGAGCAGGATACAACAGGAACAAGAGGAACATGCTTTTCCTCCCGTATTCTGCGCGCGCACATTAATACGGGAGGAAAAGCATGTTCCTCTTGTTCCTGTTGTATCCTGCTCGCCCAAATTAAGTTAGTATGTACGTGAGTATGTACCGTTTACCATGCACCTTTTTTTTTTGATCTTTCGACTTAAGATCTTTCGATTTTCGATCTTTGCCTTCCGATATTCGCGTTTTCTGTCATTTAACATTCTGTCTCGTCACAGAGACCGATAAAATTTATATCATGCGTCAAATTTTTTATTATTTATAAAACTAAAATGAATTGTATGTTCAATTGTTGTTTTTTTCATTTATTTTTAATAGCAGTTTGATATATGAAACATTTTCATACCAACCTTAATTCGTTTTGTAATTAGAATTTAGCCTCGAAACGTGTGCTATTTTAGATTTATTGCATTTACTTCTATGGAAAATAAAAATGCAATTATTTTTCCGGCAAAATATGCATTCTGATAAGATTTTATAAGGCAATTAAACACGAATAATCAATATTGAGTCTTCCGTTAGCGATCGTTCGAATTTTTTTTTGATACACTTTCGCAGATATGAAGCTCTGTTTGGATCGGCAAAAAGTATATTCTGATCTTGAACTGAATAAGTATGAAATTCCGTCGATTTAACCGAATCGTACCGTCTGTAAATTGTATTTTTTATGGGAAAACTTCAACGGGGAACATTTATTTTGGTCGTGCACGGCAACTGCGAAATTGTTTTTTTTCCCCCCATTATTATTTTTCGTTCGATCGCTGTAATATAATACATATACGTACGTAACGCTCGTACAAGCCTGTTCCTTATCGCGGAAAAGCGGTTTTTCAATATAAGTTAGATCAATATTTGCATCGAAACATATTTTACCGCTCTCGGATATACACTTACTTCGTTTCCGTATCCCGAAGCAACCGCACGTCTACTTCTTAACGCATATCTGTATAGAAAAGAAGGTCGCCTCATTGCAATGTAATTTGTACACAGTTTTAAACGACGGCTTTCGACCGACTTGAAAATAATGCTGTTCCTAAACGAAATCGATAAAAAGTTAATTGAACAGGCGCTAGAACACGACTACGAAAATGTGTGAAGTAGGAGAATCGACCAAAGGTGGGAAGATGAACAGCGACACTGAGCCAGAATCCCTTTCGTGGGACACGAACGGACTCAACTCACTCGATCTGTGGGACTACACAATTGAACTGGAGTGTCTTCAAGGTCCGGAAGGTATAAAACAAAAAACAAAAAAAAGAAAATCATATTGGAAACTGCATATGTAAAGCAAAATACATCATTCTCAATTTCCAATAGGCATTTTCTCCATCTATCTATGTATGTATGTTGTTTGGTTCTTCTTTGCTTGCTTCATGCTCTAAAACTCGTATGACATAACCGTGAACGTCTTGCATAATATCGGTAAGAGAGCAATGGCATTTTCATATGAATTACAAACCATTATATAATATATGTAATATAATGCCGCTATAGAGTATCGCATTATATTTATGTGTGTGCGTATAATACGATTACATACTAGATATGTAATACATTGAACTAAATACATAAAACTTACCGTTCGTCATTATTGGTGGGTAAGTTTTGTTATCGCTCGTGTTTATTATGGGTATTATGCAGGTGGAAGCCAGATGCGAATTGGGCCATGCGGAAACTGGAATTTTCCGGGGAGGAAAAGTGAAAATTTTGTCCCTTTTCGATGATAAATTGGTGGTACCGGAAACAATTATTATAAATGCTACCATTCAAATCACATCAATTTGTAAGATATTTATATTCAAATAGACTGAAAGTAAGATATTTATATTCAAATAGACAAAAAAACTAAAACATACCAAAAGAATTTCCAATAAGAATTTACTTTAAAATCATAAATTATAAGGTGATAAGGTGAGTTTTTTATTTTATTTTTATATAGATATACATAGCTGAACCCGGCACGCGTTGCAATGCCACAATAACGCGTGCAATTCCCGTTCCCGTTCTTGTTCCCGTTCCACAATCATTCAATTTTATATATAGGTATAGATATATTTGTTGACGTGGGCCATCTGCTATGTATTTGTGGTACAGCCCTGAATGGTCAGTACATTCGAGTGCGAGGTAGGCGTGGCGCGATTATTGTCACACTCGTGGCGTGATGCGTTGAAGGCGGGATAGCTTTACTTTCGCATCAGTAAAATCGTAATTACGAATATTATTATTTTTCCCGTTTTTTTTTTATCACAGTAATCTTCCCGGACATGCATACAACAAATCCGGAAAGTTCCATCGTAATCGGTTCAGTGGTTTAGGAGCCTATTCAAGACACACACAGACATTAAATTGTATATACATATATATATATATATATATATATATATATAGATATACCAGGAAGGTCTAACAGGTAAACTCCAATGCACCTTCCTAGACAATTAATTACAAACATTTCAGCATTTTTTATTACATTAATCACTGTGTTTTGAGTGGCTGAACAAGAAATTAACAATTAATTAATTAATCTATAGAGGCATCTATGAATTTAGACTTGTGCATAAATTTTTACATAGTTTACATGAATCAAATTCAGATATTTGTGACATAGCGGGTAGAATGGTTTATGCCAATGTGATGGAGGAACCGTTTCAACAATGAAATCAGATAAAATGGCAAACTAGGATAGGAAACGATCGACTTGGAGTCACAAATACCCAAGTCTGACCATCAGCATTAAAGATTAGCACGGAATCAACCCCGGTAACCTCTTGGTGCTAAACGTAAACGCAACTATCGAGCTATATATGTTTGTATAATTATGTTTATTTAAAATTCTCAATGCGATGAAAGCTCAAGAGTTTACTCTGGATTAAATCTCAACACGCAAACACTTACCTTACGAACTTTCACTTGACGATAGATTATCGTTGTACACGTGATGTATTGCACTTTATCACCTATAAGGTCACACGTGCTAGTCTATAATATAAAGATCTCTTATATTTATAATAAATTGTCCGGAAATGACTTTTCATTCTATGTATGAATAGAACGACCTTTGCTTTTGCATGTTAAGACTAAGTATCCCATTCGGTTTTCTATTGAATATACATGTATATTAAATTATGTTGTTTTTTTCATGATTAATATGCATAGTTAATCTTGGATTTGTTCCATTGTTATTTATTTGTGGGTTTAGCTGCACTGTAAAAAGAGTTGTTAGTTGTATATATTTTTTTTTATTAGGTATTTCTCATTCGTTCTGCAAAATGATAGACATTAAGTACGTACGTACATATGTACCTATACATAATGTTGACTTTAATTGCACTTAAGCACAATTATTTCGCTTTATGTAGTTTCTAAAACAATTATTATTAAATCAAGATTGATAAAAATTAAAAGAAATAACGAAAGAGTTTGTTCTTGCGGATTTAGAGTGGGTTAATGCAAACATGAAAGATTTCATTCGCAAATTTGCACAAAGAGATAGTATTTTAAGTACAACAATGTTCATTGTTTTGTCCCATTCACACAATTACGATCGTCATAATTGTACCCGATCTTATTCTGTGCTTTTGCAATATTCTACATATCTCTCGACGTGAACTCTTATATGGAAAAAATAATTAAATTATATAATGGAAACGAAATGACTGGCATAATCCGACGAGACAACATAATAAGTCCTCATTGAGGCTGTGTGTAAGAACGTGTGGGAAATACATACCGATTTTTATTAATTAGGTAATTTAAAAACGTATCAATGGGAAGCAACGGAATAATTGATAAAATAAATACTACCCATTAAATTAGAACAATTTGAATATTTATTATAATTTGAATAAATAACTAATTTCCATTTTTAATGTTTCGAAAACAAAATAATGATATATATAAAAACGGAAGGGTTGTATGTATGTATGTGGGTATGTGGCGAGTACGTCAACAAGTATAGAGACTTCTAAAAACAAATTTTAGAAATATCCACAATTATTATATCGATTTTGATTCCGATTCCGATGATGGTTTCGGTTGTGACTTCGTTTAAAAAGTCTAAACTGAAGGACGCTTCAGTTTCGACTTCAGTTGTGACTTTGGTTCCTACTTCGGTCATTTAACCCTTCTTTTAATTCGATATGTCTAGAATTTTGAATAAGCAGAATAAACGTATTACAGGCCACCAATATTTTTAAATATTGTTAAACGCAAAACTTTATATTTAATGTTCTGCGAGATATTTCTCGAAATTAAGAAAAGTGGACTCGTACCACTTTCAATTATAACGGCTCGATTGTTGTTGTTTGTTACTATAATTATAAGTATAACTTTATTTTAATTCATGTTTATTTCAATTCCTTTTTCGAAACCACCCGTTGAAATATCAACAGGCACAACATTAGTCTAATATATAAAACAAAGAACGTTCATTTTGTGTGTATTTGTGTGTAATTGGTTTCTGATCACTGATCAGCAAATTCGTTGTCATATTTTTTTTGTTTTTCGATTGAAATAAATTTAATAAAAAAAAACAAATGAATGTTTGTTATTAAATTAGCCATGTTTTACAAATACCGAGCGATATTTATGATAAAAATCTATATTTTTTATACGTTATAGAATATCTGTCTTATAAATCACTAAAATCGACCAAAATGATATGCGAAAAATGAATATCTGTGTTTGTGTCTCGAATAGGCTCCTAAGCCACTAAACCGATATCGATGGAACTTTCAGGATTTATTGTATGCATGTCCGGGAAGATTACTGTGAAAAAAAATCACCCAAAAACGGGAACGAACGTCATTGCAACTATAATTTCAAATGTTTTCGCGTCGCGATCAACGTGTTTGCTGCCTGCGTTTTCCAACAAGTGGGAACGGGAACGAGAACGGGAACGGGAATGGGAACGGGAACGAGAACTGGAATTTCATGCGTTATTGTGGCATTGCAACGCTGCATGCGGGTTCAGCTAGTATATAATATAAATTTTGCAATTATTTCATGAAACATATGTAGTTGCGAAAACATTGCTTTGAATTGTGTCGAAATGCGTTTACAACCAAGACGGTGGACGTTTCCTTTGTCGACTTTATAAATGGGATGACAGATGGAAGTCAATTGTATCATCGGACACTTGACTGAGTTGTAGTGACTTTTGGTCGTTTTTTTGCAGAACGTGATCTCATCTTATTTCAGTAACACGACAAGCCGTTCCGTGTGAATAATGTGCCTCTGTCAAAATTCGAATTTAGCTGTGCACATGGCAATAGGCAAACGTTCAAATATCATTCTGCGGTGAAACGTGAACCTATCGATTTATTGGTAAGTACTTTTGGCTCGGATGTGGGTGTAAGAAGCACCCACGAGTCTAGGCGGTCAGCGTTGCGGAAAAACGAAATTCAACTGCAGATTTGTTTTGCGATATCGAACAGATAGAGCAAGCTTTCTCGAATCGATTCGCCGCAGAAAATTGCTATCGACACACAAGAATGTGCGGAATTGTACTTCTTATTTTCCCGTTTTGTTACAACGTTTACCTCTATTCTTGTGTCATATAAGTGGCTGCCTGGCGCATTCGTGACGGAATCGCACGTCATCATAACTACGACCACAAAAATAGTAAATAAGGCAGATCATTCATTGAATAATACATTACTTTCTCACAATCTGTTGTTTTGACTCTTGAAAAGGTGTAGCAATCAACGATCCATTCACTTGATTTTTGAAACCTTTGATACTGTGGGCATAAGTCACATCGTAGTGCATTGGTAGAGCTACATATTACAAACCAGTCGAGACATAGGTCGTGGGTTCAAATGTTGGACAAATACACAGCTGGCGAGGTCTGTTAAAATTTTCTGATTTTTCTAGATAAATTATTGTGAAGGATCCAATAAATCGGTATCCCCCCCCCCTCAATTTTTTTACAAATTATAAGCTGCTTACATAATTTATTTCTCGCAAATTTTCTGAGCATTAAAAATGTGTTGATTGTCAATAGATGTCTCTGTTGTTTGAAAAATTGTTAGTACAAAAAATTAATCTAATCATATGTGTTTCTGCTTGGGGTAATTCCTGTCATGATACATATGCTTTATGTATGTTTGTGTAGGAATATAGCACATCGCGTACTATCCCTTATCGAGGTCAATGAACTCGTATACTCCCCCATCACACAGATGCCCGCACCCCTCTAGAATGCGCTTCTATTCAAGAAGAACATACTTGGAATGCATGCGCACTACGACCCCTAGACAAAGACAACTGCACACGACCACGTATCCAACTGAAACAGCCAATGTCGCTGAGTATGGCACACTCTAATACAACACTATGTATACATTTTGAAGGATCGTGTCGGTCGCTCAGGTCATAAAATCCATACGACCAGACCCAACGGCTGCAACCGATATCAACTGTCGTCGGACTTTATTACCCGAGAGAGCGATATGTTGCAGAGTGTGGCCCGATACAATGTGATCCCATACAATTTGTATGGGATCGGTCACTATGCAACTTCCAAGCAACAATCCCTCTCAACCAAGTCGTTCGCAGGTTGAGCGGTCTGGCCGGAGTCTAACGCCAGTGAGCTTCAGGAGCTCAGCTTGCTCACTCCTCCGATGTCGAGCAATTACCTCCTTCACCGTACATACAAACACACCTGTATTAACTTAGCAATAAATATCCTCTTCCAAACACACACGTGTTTCTATACACGGTCAACATATGTACATATGTATTTATGTATATACATATGTAAAAATAAAATAAAATAAGACGGTGACAAAGATAACTAATCTTACTTTAACTTTTACTTACTTTCAAATATTTGTAACTCAAACAGTTTTAGTCAAGTCCTATAGATAAAACTAAGCGAAAAGTAAAAAAATAAAGTAAGTGCTTGAAAATAAATTCAGACCACCAACAAGAAAACTTCACATTTTTCTTCATAATAAGCTAAATCATTTAAGTTCCAAGATATTTATCTTCATATTAAAGTCTGTAAGTGGTTCCGGTTATATAAAAAAATGTTGTTGTTAAAAAAACATATTTTCAAGAATTTATATAATATTTCATCTCGGTTGATCCACTTTAAGAATCATAATTATCATTAAATGCCTTTATTTTTAATATCGTATCAGTCAAGAACAATCGTATCAGTAGAATCATTTTGTATGGAAAGGTTTGTCTCCTTTCTACGAGTAGTTGGTTACATAATGTATTCATTGAAGTGGACAAACGCATCGTTTTAGCCCGTGCATGTAGGAAAAGCAACATCAACTTAACTGCAGACATTACAGAAGAAACGTTTTCATCATCATCATCATCACTATCATCATCGTCTTCGTCTTGTTATTTTCTCTTCATTCCAGTTTCGTGCAGAACTATTGTTAGTTCCGCCGGTGCATTGTTATCACGCGACTTCTTGCGCTAACAACAAACAGTCAATAGTTTGCATTTTTCAATCGTTTTTTTTTTTATTTCACGGAGTTACTTCATGTTCATAAATTAATGAATGGTTGTGTTTGGCGTTACGGTCAAACGAATCTCAAACTCATTCATTGTTGGTCAAATAATAAGTATTCAAATTTAATTATATACATACATACAATTACAATTAGAAGGTGCGTTGTATGAAAGGTAGAAAGTGGTAGGATAAGTCTATTAGATTTTAGTTGATTGTTGGTTTAATTTTTATTGAGTGTCAAACAATCATACGCTAATGGATGCCGGCAGATCAAGTTTGTTTCAATGTCGGATATAATTTGAATTTCACCACGTAAAAAAATGGGCATAAAATTCTCCAATCGTTTGCTGATTTGTTAATGATCGTTTGGTGTTGGTGAAAGATTAAAATTCATCGTATAATTGGTATGCCGAATCGATCGTGAAATGGTATGATTCACCACACGTATTAAACCCTTACTAATGATCGTTTTTTTTCGTCAAGTTTCGATGTTTTCTTTTTTTTTGTTTTGTTTTATTATGATTTTTTAAAATTTTTATCGTTTTGTATTGGCAAAGTCGTAAATATCATAATTGCCTGTGGTTTTGTATCATAAATGCTGAGGCATCATAACGGTTTTGATACAGATGCAATTGATAAGTTTCTCTTTTCACTCGATTTATTCCACTTTTTTTCAATTAGTTGGCAGTTATATTTTATTATGATCCGTTACTCTGAATTCGGTTTTGTGAATCTATCAACAGCTAATTAAAATTGATATACATTTTTATTATGATTGAAAATAATGTTTAATTATTTTTTCTTTGCAGATCTTCAACTTGCAGCCGAGCTTGGGAAAACACTTTTGGAGAGGAATAAAGAATTGGAAATTTCGCTAAAGCAGCATCAGAATATTATAGAGGATCAAGCTCAAGAAATCGAAGTATAATTAATATCCACTTATCCAATGAAGAATTTTGATATTTACATGTAGAATTTTTTGTAAAACATATGTACTTATGTAAATAATTATCTTTGCAGTATTTAACAAAGCAAACAGTAGCTTTGAGGGAAGTCAACGATTCGCGCCTTAAGATATATGAACAGTTGGAGATAAGCGTTCAAGATTTGGAACGAGCAAATCATCGATTAGCTTTAGAACACACTTCAGATAAGAAGCACATTAAGAGGTACAAAATTTGGCTCTATTTTGAATTATAATAACATTAATCGATTTCTTAATAGATATTTTACATACATGTGTTGTCATATGTTAATAACCTTGCATTATTTTGGTAATTTTTAGTTTGACTGGCACAATCGAAAGTTTAGAAAGTAAATGTGAAGATTTGCAGAAGAATGCCGACGAGCTTACACGTCAGTTGGACGTTTACAAGCGTCGAGCAGAAAGGCAAAATGAATTGCAGGAAAAACTGCAGAAGTCTGAAGCATCCGTACAGAGCGAGACCATTACCAAAGGTCAACCGGACAGCTTGCCAACGATTCTTAAGCCAAGGGAGATATATCAAGAGGTGGAAAGCGCTTGTGAAGAGGAGCTTTTGAAGGTACACAAGGAATTGAGTGACAGTAGGCTGATGCAGATCAAAGAGCAAAGGAAGATAGCGGAGCTGGAAGAGCAATTAGCCGCCATGGTACAGGAAAACAACAAGTTGCAGGACAAATTGAAAGATTGGAACCAAAACGACGATGTTATGAAGTCAATGCACGAAGAGTTTTCAATCTTGGAAGAAGTCAGGTATGCACAATCGACCGGTCGGTGTTCTAATCAACATCATCATGCACACTTGAGATGTTTATGATGGATTTTTGTATTGTATTCAGGCAAGGTCAGTTGTGTGGCAGGTGCTTGAGAAATGTCGAACAAGCAACTGACGACATGTCTTCGATGATGGACGCTGAGGAGGAAGATGACCGAAGTGTGATGAGTTCACTTGTGAACGAACCGCGCGCCCTAGGACCGCATAAGTTGGTACAACTTCAGGTGAGTCGTTATCTGGCGAACTTCTTGGGGTTCCTGCCTTTCCAGGAGAGTTTTCTGTGAGAGGAAGAGTGTCTGCTAAGTCTACGTCTATTAAACACCGGTAAATTTTTATGAGATTATCAGCATCTTGTTGCTGCTGTATCACCCGGCGGGAAACATTGGGAAAAATTTGACATATCTAAGCTTCATTCAAAAGAGGCATTTTGACTTGACGTGCATGTATTATATGTATGTGCATATGAATATTTTCATAATAGTATGGGTAAAATAAAATAGGATCTAAGAAGATGTAATAGAAATGTACAAATTAAAAATCGTTCTATATCGGCAGTTGAAACTGTTTTCTATAGCGAACTTTGGCATAGTATCTTATGAATGACGAAGTATGAACTTCTTTATTGAAATTAATAATTATTGATATATTGTAGCTATTTTTAATCACATAAGTATTGGCTGAAATCATATTTTGGATTGGTAGAATAATTGGTATTGCATGTAGTACTATTTTGCATTAAGTGTATGCAAAAATCATCAAATCATAAAAAGGAATTGATTAGCTTGAAAAGGCATGAGCTGGTGCAAAAATTTTATATGCACATTAACGCAAACTCATTCTAAGTGCTATAATTTTAGTATTTATTATGTATGTAGAAATTACTTTTTATTTACTATAAATATGGTCGTGGCTATTTGCAGATACTATATCTGCAAATTATTGGCTATTTGCAGGTACTATATCTGCGAATTATTGGCTATTTGCAGGTACTATATCTGCGACAGGCGCAAAGCCTTCTGCGCATGCGCGAGAACTGTCACTGTCAGCGTGTTTACTGATAAAATTTTGTTTTAAACCTCTTAAAATTTAGTTGGAACTCGTAAAGTGACGTAGTATGAACGATTGATTAAACATATAACATATAAGATGGAAATAATGAACGATTGATTATACAAGTCTAGCATACATTAAATGTAAGAAATTATAATCGGATTATAAGTTCACGCGCATGCGCAGAAGGCTTTGCGCCTGTCGCAGATATAGTACCTGCAAATAGCCACAACCTATAAATATTATAATTATAGAGCTCAGAATGGGTAGTAGTTTATTACGTTTAATGTAGTGAGTATGAATAAAAAAATTATACACATATACTATTCAGCATGTTATATCGATTGTACGGCTTGGTAAATTAATTCCTATCTCACTACTGCACCGAGATGGTCTTCCGGTGTCGAGCAATACTTTTATGATCAGAAAAAATATCTGTTTTGGTGATCTTTCTCAGGCCAAATGTTTAGTACACCTGCCTCAGATGTTGTTGCTTATGCTTTGGATTTGCATTGTGAGACAATTATGCCCTAATATACTGTGGATTATTCAACTCTAGGTTGGTATTGTACGTAACAAGAAATGAAAGCAACTAAACTGTAAACACACTACAATGTGCGTCCAAACTGCACTGGTGCTTGTTTCTTGTCTGATGCTGAAATTGTAATCAATATTTTGGGTGTTGGTTTTTTTTTTCTCCCTCGTCGCCGCACACTTTATAAATTTAAAGCTCCGATAAACAATCTCTGCAATTATTAATATAATATTATTACTTATCAATATTTTGGTGTGGTTTATATTTTTGTTTATTTTTAATCATCCACAAATTTTCTGTTATTAATATCAATTTTCCAATCATAAATAAGATGAAATAATCCATAACACTTTTTATTCCTTGTACGACCTATTTAATTCAGTTTTGGTATTTTTTTAATATTTTTTAAGAGAGAATATGCCTACTTGTTATGTGATGTGTGTGTGTGTGTGTGTGTGTGTGTGTGTGTGTGTGTGTGTGTGTGTATGTGACGTCAAATAAGATTTTTAATGTGTGTATGTATGTTATTTGATATTTTATTTAAAGCTTTGCAAAATATTGTAGGCAAAATTAATTCTTATAAAATTTGTATTATAATTTAGCAAAAAATATTTATTTAATTAAATAAAATCAATACAATTTAATTTATTCATAAATATTGGTTGAAAAATAATTGTTGCCTAATACATATTTTCATGGTGCATGGTGCATGATTTTTTCATAGCATTGCTACATTTTAATAAAACATTAATTAAATGAAAACTACACTAATTGATCATATATATATTTACATACATAGGTATAACAAAATTTAATCTTGTTTTGTATTGAAAATAAAATTTGCAAAATACCTACAACGCTTTTTTATGCTACAGTTATGTATTTGTAATTGAAAAATTAACATAAAATTTGTTTTTAGGGCCAACATGAATCTGTCCAAGGGTGGTCTAATTCTGGAGATAATCCGTACCGAGACCTCGTTGAAAAATATGAAGCTCTCGTTGAAGTTCAAAGGCACCAAGCCAATAACATAAAGAAGTGCAAACAACCATCTCTGAATATGAGCACTCCTCAGAACAACTCTGGTCCATTGTCGTTGCAAGAAGAGTTGCAAATGTCGGGCGATTTCAACCATTTTAGCATTAAAGACACCGACGAGGAAAGCGGTCACGGTGACGAAGCCAACAAATCGCTCAATCCTCAGAGCAAGTCGAAGAAATCGATTCCCGGACCTCGTAAGACTTTCACGAGAACGCCAGACTTTTCAGAGGCTGAAACTTCTTCTTCAGGATTCTCAGATGAGACTAGTAATAAAGCGACTCAGACAGACCGAGAACGTCCGGGCTCGTTCCTATGCACAATTGCCGACGGTGAAGACTGTCGATTTAGCATCTATGACGATGGAAGTCCAATCGATAGCAGGTTCCGCAACAGACCTGAATATAGAGAATTGTTCAAAGAAATATTTACTATACTTAAGAAGGCAGCTGAAAATAAAGACGAGGGTGAAAAGCTTCCGCTACTCGATGACACGACACCTATGACTAATAAAGTTCCACCTGTCACTCCGGCGACCGAAGATTTACCAGGAGACTTTACAGACGATACTCAAAGCGTTATGTCATCTGCCATATCGGAGCAATCCGTTCCAATGTCAGACATTACGCCACCTGAAAAGTTAAAAGAGAAGGAAAATTTAATCAAAGTGTCGAAAGATTTGAAGAAATTGACTGAAAAGAAGAATAGCGAAGAGGAAAAGAGTGCTAGTGAGACGCCCGGAGAGCCTCAGAGAGTTTTAACACCATTGATAAGGCAACCTTTAGATTTCATGACAGCCAGCCCTCAATTCCGGAAGAAAACGTCTCGCCACAAAAACAGAAAGCACAGCCAGGACAGGCAAGGAGCAGAGTCACCAGTTATACCATCGCCTCCGAAAATCTGCTATCAGAGAGGAAGCGGAAGCAAGAAGCGACGTGATTACAGACCGCTAGAACCCAGCCCTCTGGCCAGGTCATCTCAAGTCGCTGCACCCGAATGGAACGGCACCACCATGCAATTCTTCAATAGGTCTTTGAATTCTCCAACTCCTAGTCAAAACGGAGGTAAAATTACTTCTTATCAAAGATGGAATCCAGAGACCGATTCGTGGGATATCAAGCAGAGCACAGCTTCCCAAGAAATCCACAAGCTACGCCGCCTGGAGCTTTCCTACGCGGAGGTTTTACGCAACGCCGACAAGAACAAAGGTAGACGACGCAGACATCAATAGAGTTTAAGAGCATCATTACACAATTGATGTAATCGATCAACGGCCGATAGAAACATCTTTATGTCCGTAACTAATTTTAATTTAGTGCATTCCATTATATCCTTGTAATCTTTGTCTGTATGTTTAGATTGCATTCATACGTTTTCTGCATCTTTAATATGAATTTACGCATTATTATAATACATATATACATAAAATAG
Source organism: Arctopsyche grandis (assembly GCF_051622035.1). Taxonomy (NCBI): domain Eukaryota; kingdom Metazoa; phylum Arthropoda; class Insecta; order Trichoptera; family Hydropsychidae; genus Arctopsyche; species Arctopsyche grandis. Next base: position 26,517,702 of record NC_135357.1, read on the forward strand.
CATGAAATTTTCAACGAATTAAGTCAAACTATAAATTTGTTCTTTCCAATATCCATTGTATGTACGCTGAATGCAAAAGTCAAGCAAAAAATTACTTTAAAATAATGTTACTGGGCAAATGTTGGCTTTTATTACGTTTCAATTAGAACAAATTGAAAAATGTTGATTTGTTTTAGCCATCATTTGATAGTGTCACTTTATTAATATTATTATTATATTATGTTTAACGTGTAAATACGTGAAATACGCGAGGCAGACATGATATGTAAGTGTATATTGTTTTATTTAAGGAATGTAAATTTTAACAATTTATAAAGTCTCACATAGAATAAAAACAAAGTGTATATTTTAAATATAATGAAAATAGTTTTGTAATATACGAGCATTTGAATATTTCGTATGTATCAAAATCAATCAAATTGATTCTTCAATTTAACTTCTACGTAGCTATTTTAAAACACTCCATTGTATAATATCTTTGCTGTTTGAACAAGTCGAGCATTCAATGTTCAAAAAATTAATAGAACCCGTACACTTGTACATATTTTCTCATGAATAATTGATTCAAAGCCAAACTCTGTAAGTTAGAAACATCTCTGCGAAGTGAATGTGTCCGCTGTAATATTTCATTTTTGTATTTGTTAATTATTATTATGGAGGCGTTGTGAATCTTATGTTTTAATGTTTTCTTTCAATTTTCCCTCATTTTATAATTTTATTATAAATTATTTAATACTTTTAAATATTCCTCATTATTTGTAAAGACGATGCCTAATATATTTTATACGATGATGTTGTAAATATTAATTTTATTCTAAGTTTCCTGACCAATACAGTTTCCGTTTATTGCTCAATTTTTATTATTCTTCGAGTCGTTACAAATTCTGAATGTCCCTTCGTACTGGCCAAACTCGCTAATAAAGCCAACAGGAAACAGAATGGATGTATTCATCTGAAAAATAAAATATGTCGAAAGTATTGCAGTGTTTTATTCCAACCCCCCAATGAAAATAATTAATACGAAATAATGGATATATTTTGATTTTAATAAATAATAACACAGTTCACATTATGCATGATTGGAATATCAACATAGTAAAAATAAATAAACTATGCAACAATATATTATAATAAAGTATCGTTAAACAGTCTGTACAAATTACAATGTGATTTATCAAATTAATTTCAACTATTTCGATTGAGCTTCTAAAAGTTCCCGCTCCACGATTCTGCGGTACTCGTCAAAGCCGCCTTCTATACTGTGGACCGTGCCGTTGCCGCAGACCCACAGTTCTTTGCAGATCATTCTGATTAATCGTTCGTCGTGAGAGACGAGTATTACTCCACCCTAAAAATAACAATTCGAGAATAAGAAGTTTCAAATTTAACGTATGCCACATTTTTAAGTGTCCTGGCAACTTACCGTATACTTAGCGATTCCTTTTCCGAGGGCTTCAATGGTTTCTATATCTAAATGATTTGTAGGTTCATCAAGGACTAAGAAGTTTGGATTGCCCATACACATTCTCGAAAAGGCTACACGTGATTTTTGACCTCCAGATAAACTTCCAACCGTCTGTAGAGCAAGATCTCCACTTACACCAAAACTTCCCAATTGTCTTCTATATTCCTCTACACTTTTTCCTGAAATGTTTTTTATGTATGGTGTAATCTTTGTAAGATATACTTTGAGTAGTTTGATGATTAAACTGTTTACCTGGATAGCTTTGTTGTAATAATTCTACTGAATTAACATTCATATCCAATTGATCAACATGATGCTGAGAGAAGTAGCCAAATTTCAAGTTTCTATGAGTATGTCGCATTCCAGAAGTTGGCGCCAAAATTCCCATAATGATTTTTAATAGAGTTGTTTTACCTGCACCATTATCACCTACCTATAATATCAAAAAATTAATATTATACTTGGCAATCTTAGATTAAAAACAAAAAAATGATTCAACAACCAATTGGAATAGCACTTACTATACATATTCTAGATTCTAAAGTTGCCCCTAAATTAATGCTTTTAAATATATTAGCCTCTGGTGTGTAATGAAAGGATACTTCATTCAATTGTAATATAGGAGGAGATAGTGGCAATGTCTCCGGAAATCTTAGAATGACTTCCACTTCCTTGTCGATAGCTTTCAATTCAGGTCTAAAATTGCAGGAAAAAAGATTAACCCAATGCAAACGAATTCATTACATGTAATATATAATATGTATACTTACAGCCTCTCAAGCATTTTAATTTTGGATTGTACTGAAGATGCTCGGTTGGCGTTATAACGAAAACGGTCAATAAACTCCTGAACGTGTTGTCTATGCTGCTGCTGAGCTTCAAATTCCCGCTGTTGATTCCGGTGTTTTTCTGTTTTGGTTTTATCAAATTGCTCATAATTTCCTCTGAATACAAGAAATTTTATAATTAATTTTAAATAAATATTACTAAATTAAAAATGTAACATAATCAGCTCGAATTATGTCACCTATATGGTTCTAATCTTTGCGTATGAAGATGCAGAATATCTGTTGGTACAGTATCAAGAAAATTTCTGTCGTGAGAAACGACCAACAATGTTGTAGGCCAATTTTGTAAATAATTTTCTAACCAAATAATAGCTTTTATATCCAACATGTTCGTAGGTTCATCAAGCAGAAGTAAATCAGGCCTAAAATTTCATTAAAAAAATATAATTAAATATCAAAATTACTGTGGAATTAATTGTTATCTTTTGAATTTTAAGTACCTAGAAAAAAGAGCTCTTGCAAGGGCTAATCTCATTCTCCAACCACCAGAAAAGGTTCTTGTAGCTCTGGCTTGCATTTCGGGAGAGAATCCCAAGCCATTTAAGATTATGGATGCTTTAGCAGGCGCTTTATCGGCTTCTATATGCTCCAATTGTGCATAAACTTCAGTTAGCTCTGCCGATAATGTAGAATCACCAGTACTATAATGAAAAGAAAATATAACATTTCAAGTATAAATCAAATGTGGACAAAACGGCAAAAACAATATAATAATACGAACCCTTTATTGATCATGGATGTAATCTCTTTTTCTCTTTTTAGAAGATTTTCTCTAATAGTATCACACTGTAAAACGCTTTCTAATGCAGGGGTATCATCACCGACGACTTCTTGTTCAACGTGCAATACCGATATGTGGGAGGGTATTCTTAACTGTTTACACATTATCATTCTCAATAGCGTAGTTTTGCCGAGTCCATTTCTTCCTACAAGACCATACCTTCTACCAAAAGCTAACAAAAGATCCGCACCTTGTAATAATACTCTGTAAATAAAATTTATACAATCATATACATATCGCTCACGTGTGCATACAATATTAAAATAGTTTCGGATAACTGACCTATCTCCGAAAGCAATATCAAAGTTTTCTATTCTTATATCTTGGGTTTTGTTACTTCCTTTAGCTTCCAATTTATTATCTTTCTTAGAAGTAACTTGAGACGCTGTCGCCGATTGCAAAACGGGTGCAATGGTCGGTGCTTTAATTTCAGAACGCTTTTCTTGCTTTTGCTGTAATTTCGCTTCAGCTTTCTCTAATTTTTTTGCATCCACTCTCTAAAACAATAAATTTTAAATGAATAATACATATGAGAAAAGAAAAGTAATGATAATTTTATATTTTATATATATATAATAAAATCAACTAACAAAATTATCATCTCTTGATTGAACCCATATACTTTTAACTTCTTCCATTTCTGTTTCTAAATTTGCAGCCATCGTACCCAAATGAATGGGCGCTTCCAACATTTTTCGAGGGCCATTTATAACAGATCTATGATTTGGTTTCATCATATTTAATAGTTGATCGCATATGTTCCTAGAAGGATTCATTAAGTCATAATTGTGCAATACAGAAAATAAAATATAAATTGAAATACGAACCTAATATCATCTTCTGACTTTTCTGACATTTCATGCAGAACAGCGCCAATTGCTTCATACACTTCATTGCCATTTTCAAAATCTTCACCATCAGCAAGAATACCTGTGTAAAAAAATTATATTAGAGTTGTAAATTTTGTACATGAAAATGATGACATTTCAAATTTACAATATTGCAGATATAAATATTAAATTAAACTATGGAAACTATTAACCGCAAAGTTGACTCTTGATAGTACAATTATGATAAATGGAAATGTAAAGGAAACCGATATTAAATTGCAACAAAAAAAAATAGTATTTTTTTCTGCATTTAAGAAAACCGGTCACATAGAATTGAACACAATAAAATGACAGGTGTCAGAGGTGAGCTTAAGAGGAGGTATTAAGGAAGGTCGATGTCAGAAACATAACCTATAATGTTCGATACCTTCGACGTATTTCTTAACGTCGTCATCGATCAATGGGAACTCAGTGTTGATGAATTCACGACAGGTGGCCATGGCGGAGCCCTAGAAGCCCCCAAAGCCCCTTTAATTTGTACCCAAAGTCCACACGAGACTCCACGCACACACACCCACACACACACTGCGTGAATTCGAACTGCCACGAAACTCCTCCTTTATGACATCTCATCTTGAATTTGTTCAATTATTTAGTGTTTTTCCAATAAATATACTAAAAATTGCTGGATTTTGTTGATATGCGTGATTATACGATTTTTCAACCATATTTTTATTTATAAATATTTATTTGTTTTGAAATTAAAAAAAACCTTTTAATTTTAGAGTGGATAAATGATCTAAATTAATCTAAAATAATCATTAATTACCATTGATATTTATTTTCATCACTAAACATCCAAATTTACGATTTTAAATAAAAATTAAAAACATTTCGGACATGGAAAAAAATTTGGGTACTATGGCCAAGTTGACCTCGTGTTCGTTTTGACAGATGCATGCCGTCAATTCGTCAGTTGACAAACTTCACATTACATTGATTTGGCGATAAATTCAGACTTAAACAATGGCCAAAAAGGTTCGTAACTCACAAATTAAGATTTTAAATCCTATAGATTATATACTTTGTCTATATAAGCTTTGCTTCTATGAGTTATCAGTATTTTCTATGATATCAATATAACTGATACAATATTTTCAGAATAATCGGTATTTTGACTCTTCCAAAGGGAAAGATTCCAAATCTTCGTCAAATACTAGCAAAGTTGACGGTGTAAAGGTGAGTGTTTTTTAACAAATAAATAAGTGAACAAATTTTGAAGCTAAATTTAACCTATTTGTTTGTTTATGTATAGCCGAAGTCATCCAAAGGTAAGAAAAAGTTTCGTAAAAATGCACCAAAACCACCGTCAGAGTTGAACGCAAATGGAATGATTGAAGTTACAGCCAAGCTAAAATCTCGAAAGTTTCGGATAAAAAGGGTAAACGATTTCTTTAATATATGCGCTTTATTCATTTGATATATTCAAACTGAATATTAATTTCTATTCGTAGGAAAAATATCCAGGAGCCATGCCAATTCCAGTGGAAAAATTAAAGAAATATTCAAGAGGAGAAGGCTTGGGAAGAGCGGATGGAGTTAAACATCCACTACATTTGGAAAAACTACGCAGAAAAGAGACCAAAATCGCCTTTTCAGAAAAGCTAGCTGCCAGAACAGAACTATTATTAAATGAAGATATCGGGTCGGTATATAACACACATCGTTGCATATAACTTTATATAACAACGATTCAATACAAACTCAATGTTTTAGTTATTTGGAAGCTGACGAAGGTGAAACCACCACACAATTCACACAAAAACAAATCGTTGAAAGTGTAGACATAGCGACGGCGACTAAACATTTCGAACTTCAACTACCACAGTTTGGACCCTACAGAATGAGATATTCACGCAACGGAAGACACTTATTACTAGGAGGCAAAATGGGTCACGTTGCTGCCTTCGATTGGGTTACGAAACATTTACATTGTGAAATTAATGTTATGGAAACCATACATGATGTTTGGTATATTATATTTATTTAATCTTAAGTTTAGTCTATTTTTTTACATGTTCATTTGAAGAGCGTACTCTGATTGTATGGTATTTGATTTCAGTTGGATGCATCTTGAAACTATGTTTGCAGTGGCTCAAAAAGGCTGGGTCTATATGTACGACAAAAAAGGAACTGAAATTCATTGTTTAAAGAAATTGAGTAAAGTTTTGAGAATGGAATTTTTACCATATCACTTTTTACTAGCTACCGGGGTATATATTTATGATGCATCAACTTACGTTCATCGTTAATAATTGATTTTAATTGACTTATTTTATACTTTTAGAGTGAAGATGGCTTCTTGTCTTGGTTGGATATATCCATAGGTGAAATGGTGAATCAATTTCGTACTCATTTAGGACGGGTTTCTATCATGAAACAAAATCCATATAATGGTGTTCTGTGTGTTGGCCAATCAAAGGGTGTTGTATCGATGTGGTCTCCAAATGTGAAGTCTCCCTTGGCGTCTTTGCTTTGCCACAAAGCACCGTTGACGGCCCTCGCTATAGATCCTAAAGGAGTGTATGTATATTGATACAAATATGTATGTATGTAAATGCCAAGTTCTAATGTTAAAATGTTACTTATAGTTACATGGCAACATCTGCCGTCGATAGGAGTATAAAAGTATGGGATGTACGAAATTTAAATGGACCCTTACAGACGTACTATTTAGGATCTGCTGCATCTCAATTAGAATTATCACAGAATAACCTTCTATCGGTTGCTATGGGAAATGTCGTTGAAGTTTATAGGTATTCTTTAATGACAATTTAATTCAATGTGTGAATTTATAACATGTATTACATATATTAACTGTTATTTTAGAGATTTCTGCACGCAACAAACAGAAAAGCCATATTTACTTCATAAAATGAATGCTTATGTGGAAAATATGAACTTTTGTCCTTACGAGGATGTTTTAGGCGTTGGAACCGATCGTGGTTTTGTCAGTCTAATTGTGCCAGGTGAGTTTGGCAGTTGCGAATTTCATTCAACTGTTTTTAAATGATTTAGATTATCATGTAATTTGCGGTTTCAGGGAGCGGAGAGGCCAATTTCGATGCTTTGGAAAGTAATCCGTATCAGACTAAGTCTCAGCGAAGAGAGGGTGAAGTTAAATCTCTGTTGGATAAATTGCAGCCTGAATTTATTTGTCTTAATCCCACTGCTCTGGCTGAAGTTGATTTGCCGACTCTCAAACATAAGATAGAATCGCATAATCGGCTTTTGGTAAATCACCGTATTCTTACGCTTTTGAGAGCTGATCAAATGTACTATTTGTATGTTTTCTATCTGTATATTTTTATATTGTTTTTAGCGATTGAAACCGCAAAAAGTTGATTACACACCGAGAAATAAAACGAAGAGAAAAGGAACCCCAAAAATAGCGCGCAATAAAAAGATTGTACGAGAACTTGCAACAAAAGTAATCTCTTTTTTTTCTATCGTTTTATATGCATATACGTATATTTATACATATTAATTGAATTGGTTTTCTCCTTTTAGGAATTTGTCAAGGATACGAAACATTTAAAAATTGTTCCTGAAAAGAAAGAGGTGGAAACAAAATCATTTGGTGTGCTGGATCGATTTGTCAAAAAAAAGTAAAATAAATTGATGAATGATAGAAGTTTATTTTTTTTAATTAAGAATATTATATTACAGAATAATTAAAATAGCTAAATTCTATGTATATTGCTCATATCAAAATTTCATAAATTATGTACATACATACATATTATATGTCCACAATGTACATATGTATACATATATGACTTGTTAGTCTTATTCCATTGGAAGAAAAATCCTTTGGATATATTGAAGAACATTAAAATTTTCTTTTTGAAATAATATTTATATTATTAAAGCAAAAATCTATAATGTATTTGATGTATACATGTATTTGAATTAACAAGAATATTTTAATATTCAAACGACAATACACAGTTTAATCGGCGTTCCCTTAGTATAAATAGAATGGATTTATTTGATATATGGTAACTAAACAAATTATTGGATTCACAGTTTACTACTAGAGAATAGAAAAAAGTGGTATGAATCGATTAAAAAAAATATAGAACGTAAAATGTGATTGCGGATAAGTTACACATTTTTTCCCGTCCCCATTGCTTCCAATTTTATCTTTTAAAATTCATGTAATTCATATGTTAGAAGTACACATAAACATAATAGTTTAAATATGCTTTTAAAATATAATAATATTATACAATAGAATAACAATTACACAAAAATTAACAAATATTGTACATATTCCTTAGAATTTTTGTTATTTGTAGTTCTCAACTGAAAAAATATGACACCACAAGCTACATTAATTTAGTTTATGGCATTTCATATTCATTCAAAATGATAATAAAAAAAATAAATCGAGGAATGTCGCCTAGCAAAATTGTAAAATATACATTAACTTCCTTCTCAATATAAGAGAAATTTGATCATAAAATCAAATCGAAAGTATAATATACATACATTTATATAAAGATATGATGACATGACTGGTAATCATTACATTAAATGGCTTATCTAGAAATATTTACATGCATATATAATAATAAAGGCTCACATAATACTAGGAAATCAAAAATTGCACTCAATTTGTATATTATAGATCGTTCTTAACATTTGATTAAACAATTTCTACTTTTATAGAAGTTTCATAGCTATTTCTATCAGTCGGGGGTGACTATTTGGCTATGAGACTGTTTCCAGAATTGGAATATCAAACAAATCAGCCACTCCTTCATTTGCACTTAGAGCAAAATCAAAATCTATATGATTAATTGGAGGAGTAACGCATTTAAATCCACCTGAAATGTTATAAAAAAAATTGTGTTTATTACAAAAATATTAATTTTGGATCATCACTGAAAATTTCAACATAAATACTCACTGTCATCATCAGAGATTATTGTTTCATCATCTCCTATACTGATGCCTTCATCGTTTAACTTTTTTCTTTTATTTTTGTGCTAAAAGTTTTCAATAAATTATTATTTAAGTAAGTTTTAAATTAAATAATCATTTTAAATTCAAATTACCTGTGCTTCATCTCTATCAATATACATCAAATGAACAGGCTCCTCACATTTAACTCTCAGTTCATATAAGTGGCCATCAGTCTAAATACAGAAAACATAACTTACAAAACCAGTTAGGAATTCAAAAATCATTTTCAATGCGACGACTCACCGATGGTTTCAACTTTTTAAACATAAAATCTGTTCCCAAAGGCGCTTTTAATACAAACATTTGTTCGGGATCAAAATTTTGCTCCAAATCTTGCTTTGTAACATACGCTAACCTAGCATTATCCGTGTCGTCCATAACATTTTTTAAACTTTGAACAATCCAATGTTGATGCCTGTGAATTATTTATCACTATTAATACATTGAAAAATTAGCATGGAAAAATCTCACCTACGGCCGACTTACTGATCTAATTTCTGTTCATGGTCATCTAAATACGCTATGTGTCTCTTCAATGTGTGCAACTTTCTTCCGGTCAACTTGCTCTGACCCGGTGCAAGTGCTCCTCTAAAAAAAAAAAAGTATAAACCAATACCATTTCAATTGTAACACTCCGACAAATTACAGTTAGAGCAACTTACTTCCATTGTATACTATTTTTGCTACGTTTTTCAATGAGACCTATCCCTTCGAGCACATTTGTAATATCATATATCCTTCTCTTCTGACGGACGGCCAACAAATCTGCAGCCTGAAAATTTTAATAACATATACCAATGGTTTTTCCCGGCTTCACTCAGTATTTGTAATATAAGTCGCTTAAACATGGCTAATCTAATAGTAAACATTTTATTAAATTTATTTGAATAGCTTTATTTTGTTTGAATATTCATTTGTTTTTTTTTTAATTAAATTTAACGTCATGGATTCTACGAACCAAAACTTACATACACACAAACAAAGTATCTTTCGAAATAATATATATATATTAGAAGAAGATATAAAGTATAGTAAAATTGATACATGAAATGTATTTTTAAATAGAATCTTTAGAAAGTGATATTAAGAAATTACTCGTCTATTCAAAAAGTGAAATTTTAATGTTTGCATAATGCTTTAATGCTTTCATATAAACATGTTTATAATTGAAAATATATAGCATTATATTTAAATGAAATGAAAACAAAAGAAAACCATTAAACTAATGTCGCCATCTTAAAAAAAAAGTTATATTTATTACAAGAATAAGTTGATTATTTACATTACATTAAAACTGGATTCACATAATCATTATTGAAATTTATATATTTACCTATTTACGGCAATGAGATAATTTTAAAAATGATCAAAATTGAATATTCAAACAATTTCAGCAGGATGGCCAACTTAAATGTCATGGGACAAGAATATTGACATGTTGACAGGAAGGAACATATCCACATATAGGGAGAGAGTTGAAGGGCGGTTGTGTATTCGCAGGGGCAGGAGCGAGTGGTGGGAAGAGCGAGGGTGTGGAAGGGAGGAGAAGGATCGACAGCCTCACCAGCTTGAGGTCGAGGACTCCTCCTTTGGCGGTCTGCAGCAGCGCGACGAATCTGGTGGTGAGCAGACCGAGTGACTTCTCGACGCGCCGATACTGCAGCTCGGCCATGTTCGCGGGGCGACCCGGGACGGAGGCGACGCCCCCGCTTCCGCTGCCACTTCCGTTTCCGTTTCCGCTTCCACTGCCGCAGCCGCCGCCGCCACCGCCGCCGCCGCCACTTCCCCCGCCGCCACCATACATTCAAACGCCACTGCAGTCCGAGTTGCCGCGATGACACCGCCGAGCCACGGCTGCCAACCGCACCACCACCGCCCCTCGTCGCTCGCACCGACGCGACCATTCAAATCGCAACGACAATCGTGCGCTGCGCACAACCATGCTCAATATTCACAACTATTTCAATTCAGCCGTATAAATTGCGAACGAAACCTCCCTTTCGTTTATTTAATTCTCCAACTCACCGCTCGCTACATTTTAAATTGTTTTCCTTTATTTTTTTACAATTTGGTCAGGGTGTATGGTGGTTTGTCTATGGTTTGAAATGCGCGATATTTGTCTCGTCGTAATAATTATGATTGAACTACATAGTGTTGTACCCGATGAAATATCGGTTCGGTGATTACTAGTCAAAAGTGAACCGGTCGCTCTAGATCGGTCACACGTTATCACCCGTCACACTAAAACTGGTCACACCCTAAAACCGGTCACGAAAAAACTGGTCACACCCAAAAATTAAAAATTGGTCGAATTTTTGGGTGTGACCAGTTTTTTCGTGACTAATTTTCGGGTGTGACCAGTTTTAGTGTGACCGATCTAGGGCGACCGGTTGTCCTGTGACTGGTTCACATATGACTAGTAGTCCGTTTGCCGAAATATCATCGCATGGGTGTTGGCATATTAAGTTATTGAATAAAAAAAATTAAAAGAAATGCGTCGGTCCTGTGCTCTATCCGCACGCGGTCGAATTTTTTTCAAATACCTTTTAAATATATTTATATTTAATTGTTTAATATTTAAAAAATGGTAAAAACTACCTAGCTACCTACATATAAACGGTAATTAGATTATTAGTCACGTTTTCCAGAATTAGCGTTAGGAAATAATACTTTAAAGAGGATTTTTCCAAAATTTAAGTAGTTAGAAGAGAGGTTACATAGATTCAAATGAAATTAACATATATATTGGGTAATTGGATTATTAGTCACATTGCGATCGCCCAAAAGACAATTTTTGGCATGAAATTCGCGAATTTGGAATATTTGGCACTCAAGTTCTCGTTAGTATGATGGATTTTTCGGCTGCCAGATGTTCCGTTATATAGATTTTAGTGACTTTTGGGCGAGCGCTTTGTGACCAATAATCACCTAACCCATATACACAATATAAAAACACCAATAGAATAATTAATTAATAAATTTTTAATAGATTGCACTAAATGCTCAGAGACTCGTATGTCCGTATCAACATGTGAATAAATTACGAGTGTGCAATTTACATATATATCAAGGACTTAAAATAATATCCTCCACCGTTTTCCTTTATCAATTTTTAAATAATTACATTAGAAATGAAGTACTTCTTTTTAGCTTGCCCCAACATATGTAATTGTTTTTTAGTACTAAGAATGTCAGAATTTATTTTGTATTTCTGCTTACAATGAAAGCATAGAAAGATTATTTTTATTAATTTAATTTCATTGAATAAATGAACAAAACTAATTGACAATTTAGTAAATTAAAGCAATTTTTTTAACTAGTATGGCATTACAGGATTCAACATAATGCACATATTCAAAAATAAAATCCCCTTAGAAAAAATTTAGGCCGGTTGAATGCAGAGCAAGTATTATAGAAAAGTTGCGAAATGTCTCAGAGGTTCACTAAAATAAAATATTAATTGTTAGGATCCCCATGTACATAGATAGATAGGGTTTTGATTATGTGAACATTTTTATTTCATAAACATTATTTTAATAATTTGGATGTAATGTGTTATTATTAGAGAATTTGATAAAATATGGGATAAGTAAAATATAAGGTTGATTTCTTATGAATTATTTATTTCTTGTTAACAACACATATTTTCATAATTTTTGTACAGAAACTTATTAATTAATAATGTAAGTTATGTTAACTTTGCCACATCTTCTTTGAGTCACATTCTCGCCAAAACCAAAACAGTTCTGATACAAGGTGAAACACATAATAAACAATAATAATTTATGTTTAGAGGTTCTTTTGGAAAATTAACAGTCTAATTATTATAAATACATCAAAGGGTGAATACGGTTCCTCTTATGTATTTACTAGATTAATAAATACCTATTTTGATTTTTTTTTAATTAACCAATGCATACGTACAACATACTCATGAGAACAGATAAATATGGTATGTGTACATTTTGTCCATTTACAAATTTTTTACATTACAATAAATTTGTAAAAAGAATAATACTTAACGATAATTTATCTAATGTAACAAAAACAATGTGCCAAAATGAACAGAAAGGTTTTACTATATACATTTATATTACGTTTGAATGGTTTGGTAAAAGAAAAATTATTAATAAATTAAACTGCAAGATTTTTACATTTAATGTTAAATTTAAATTAAAACAATCCAACAGAATCACAGATTTATACGACTACCATTGCACACATCTTGAAATTAGTCAATATATTTCTGATAAATAAGCACCTAATAAATTACCTACTGTACAAATTCTCGAGAAAGCGAGTCCTTTCACACAGGAGAAACAATCTTATTTTATATTATTCAAAATGATTTATAGTTCGTTATATCGAATATACATAGAAAATAAGTCTTTAAAATGACTAGATATTATAAATATGTGCTCGTTGAATAAAAATAACAGCAACTTAGTTTAATGATACTAGATAAATATTTATGTTTTCAAACACTTTACAATAAGACAATACAATTATATCAGGAATATTTCTAAGCCTAGCTGTATATTTTCATGAATATAAATGATCAACAGTAAATTAAATCAACCTTTGGGCCACAAAATTCATATAGTAGTTTTGTTTGCTACAAAACAAAACAAAAGGTATATATGTATGTATATTGTATTATATAAATATAAAGTTACTTCAGCATTATGTATGTACATGGTAAAATAAATAAATATTTATGGCTCATCGAGAAAGACATTCAGTCAAAAGAATGAATAAATCATTTGGATAAACATAAAAATTACATATAATATATATGTATGTATGTACATAATTACGACCAAGTCAGTGTTATTCTTTTGATATTATTACATTTTGCACACATCGATAAAATCATTGTAAAATAACATATAAATACATATTTACACTTTATGATTCAGTCAAATAATTGATTTAAAACGTTCACGAATTTTACACAAGTTAAAAAAAATCAAAAAGTAATATACATATATAGTATAATGGGTTACGCATATGTTTTTTTATATATGAGACACATCCACATAGACAAATAATATGTGAAAGTTGATGTTACAAATGACTTTAAAAACATTATTAATTTAAATACTATCCGAATTGACAACATTTAAAATGATATAATTATCATATTACAATACTACGAGGGGATCTGAATTTGCCATGTATGTATAGACATTTAGTGGGTACACATGCATATATCACAATGTATGTATTTAAAATTATGAATCACTTAACAAGAATTCACTATAATGAACATCTTTTATTATTTTTTTATATTTCATTAACTTTATCAGTAGTCACTTGGATAATTGATATTTGACACATTGGTCACTCCGACAACGAGTATACAAATAATATTATAAATGTTTCCTCCAATGTCATTTCACTTATATTTTAATCGTATGGCGGCGGCGTACCGCTCTCACGTGAGCTGACTGCTACGTCGCCGATTGAACCTTATATCGGAGTCGGAAGAACTGTGAAGTCCTGTAATGCAGACTTGACAGTCTCGTATATGGGGCGATTCTCCTCGGCACAATAGCCATCCGGTGCACAAAGAGTCTGCAATTTGCTAAGGTAGCTATCGAAATTTTCGTGGCCGGGTTTTTCGGGAGCACCACCCCCTCCTCCGCCACCTCCGCCGCCGGGTATGCGCACATGCTCCAGCAGAGTTATTACATTGTTACGAAGACTCTCATAGTATTCGTTAAGATTATTACTTCGATGAGATATAAGTTGATTTTCCTGTCCGTACAAAAAACAACACACATACATATAAAAAAAACGATACATAGAATTCAAATTTGAAGATAAAACATATCTAATGTTCCATCGGAACATACCCTTTCTCCGTTGCTTAAATGAGATTCCATTGCGTTGATGTCTGACTTGAGGCGCATCATTTGAGACTCCACACGTGCGTTTTCTCTTTGAAGTTCGGTTATTTCGGCTTCTAGTGTGATCAAATCTTCACCTCCGCCTGGTGGTTGCATTCCCATATCCATTCCTGTTCATCAAAAAATCGATAATTTAATATTTAATAATTAAATACACTATCAAATCCATTTTCAAATGCAATATATCTAATGAAAGGCAATCAATCAATCAATAAAATAGATTTATCAAGTATACGTTGGAAGTATTTATGTACTATAGCCGTCTTGATAAACAATTTTTGATAAGAATATGTACGTTTTGAATTCATTGGAAATATTTAATTTTATGACACAATGAGTCCCGAGGCCCCGCTCCTCCTTACCCGAGTAAGGTTTGGAATAAAGGGGAGTCATCTCCTCGGGATACTTGGGCTTCTTGCCTGTCTGACCGGCTGCAGGGCATCCTGAGAGCGAGCGGTGTGTAAGAAATGATCCGTTAATGTGTCCCGTTCCGTCGCAGCCTGGCGTCGGACAATTGACTCCCTCGAATTTCATGGCGGTCGCCGCAGCAACGGCAGCCTTGTGCTGCTCAACGGTACCTCCACTTTCGAGTACTCGCATCTTATTTCTGTTCGCAATCGGGCAGCCGGACGCACTGTTAAAAAATACAAATGTTAAAAGAAGCAAACACATCAGCGAATCATTCCGGTTACTGTAAAATGAAATCTAAAATTTATCATTTTAAATCGTGCATTTTCTTATGATAAAAAAAATGGGACTTTGAAGCGTGTATTGTTCTTTTTTTTATTTTTGTAAATATAAAATTTATACAAAATAAAGTGTATATTTCAACAACCTGAATAACCTACCTTCTGTGTGATAAAAATTTCCCAGTGGCATGACCTGATCCATCACAGCCCGGTATCGGGCATCTGTGTTAGCGTGCAAGTAATAAAAATATGATATACTACAGAATACAACAATCGTCCATAGATAATTAGATTCGATAATACTATTCAAATTGAGAAATATCGACATTATGCTATTGAAAAGTATTTAAAATTAAACCGTAATTATTGAACAAAATAAAAATGTTGTAACCCATTGAACATTAGATGGAATGAACAGAATATGTAAGAAATAAGAACAGAAAAAAAAATGATACAGGAGAACCAAACAAGGGAGCCGTTTCTTAAATTTAGTACGAAAATGATTGTACAAACCGGAGCGGTTCCGAATCTTGGCCATCTCGTGGTTTGCTTTTTGGTTTGTTTGCACGTGGACAACCCGATAGACTCCTGTGAGAGGAATAGTTTCCAGTCACGTGTCCAGACCCATCACAACCCGGTGTCGGACATTTCAGCTCTTGAGAGTGCGCTTGCAGTTGCGAACGATCCGCTCGAGGGCATCCCGACAAGCTGTAAAAAAATTACACACTACTTTTAACAACTTCCATAAATGGTCTTCGTATGCTTGATGGTTTCACTCATTGAAGGGTCACGTCAACAACACTCGAAACAAAAAGCAACATACCAAACAGTGACATTTTCACATTACATATACCATTCGATCCATTGTAATTTCAGTCAGTACAGCCATACATTTAACATTACACCACTGCATGCATAAATGATTATTACATTTTTCTTGTTTGGAAAGTTTCGTTACATTCATAGAATAAATATTAATAAGTATATATAAACGCAATAGAAAGTGACTATTCATACAAAAGATTGCATATACAAATATTTTCAATGCTATGATTAACTTACACATATATTGAATGCACATTTGCTGTGCATGAATAGTTTCAATAAGAAGTGTGCATTTATATACATATGATTTCAATATTATTAAACGCCCATTATTCAATATGTAATTTCAAAATCTATTTATATAAGTTAGCGTCATTACTCGTATGAGTAATTTTCTGACATTTGCAAATTTAAACTTAAACGTGGCAGAAATTATGTCAATGAGATAAGTTGTTTCGGTGGTTCGAAAGTGTATCAAAATTTTTCTATGTACATATATGGAAAAAAATTGTAAAACTTTCATTATTTCCCATAACCTACATACACACTTCCATTACAATGAGGCAATTTTTAAGTATTATTCTACAAAAATGCTTCTTTTAAGGAAAGTCTGTACCTGATCAACATTAATACCTCGATTAAGGTTATAGAAAAAGATCGAAGTTATGTTTTAAGGTCTATTTATATTGGCACAGAACATACCGGTAGCCACCAGTATAATCTATAAGGATGCATTTACATGTTTAATTGCCGCATGTGTATTTATAGTTCATATATAATACTTTTCGTGCTGCTGGTCTGTGCTGTGCCGATATGAATAGACCTTTAAGATTTTTTTTATGTATATGTTACAGTCCAAGTGTACATTCCATTTATTCGTGAACTTACTAGTGTGTTCATACATAAACCAATCTGGCCAGTTATAGTGTATACAAATTGACAAACTAATTAGTTTGTTCGTACACAAACTATTGGTATAAGTTAAAGTATTATCAATCGTTCGTCCCATCCTGTGTATGTATACTTGCAATATTTTAAAATTTGACAGAAAGGGGAATTATAGCAATGTCATAATGTGTTTTCCATAGGATTTCCTTTTTAACCACTTGGCGTTTTGATATCTCAGAGGTTTTGACAACAGAAGTTTCATGCCACACCTCGTGTGTCTATTTGAAGATAGTTTTGACTGTTAGCACTAAAACTAAAACCAATAGTTGATGTATGACATACACAATAGTATATTAAGGTACTGGTTTTACCAGTACAGTACCGGTTTTTTGGGTATCTGTCCTGGTAAGCCGTGAGCAGGACACTTTATGTAATAGAATTTTTTTATACAATAGAAGGATTGAAATATTTAAAGTCTTCAGTGAGAATAATGTCTCATATAAAAATATTGGAAAATTAGTTGAATATTTTCTCTGTTTATCAGGAATAAATGCACCTGCTGATCGAATTTTCTTCGATGAACAATATGTGGTCCAGTGATAAAACGCCACTAAATTTTGAAACTTTAAAATGTTTGCTTATCACCAAATATAGTTTTAACCACTCTTGTGTGGAATTTTAGAAGAGCATTCGAGAAAATGAATTAATTATGCGTCCATGATTATACAATGTTTCTTTTTAATAATAGAAACATATAAATTTGATGTATGAGTGGAATCTTAATCTACTCTCTTCCATTTGGGCCTCGCTGTGATTTTATTTTTTATTCATATTTTGTTTGATTTATTTTACTTTTTCTTTCTCCTTTGTACATTTTTATGTATTATTATTTTCCTTTTGTTACTTTTTTATTATTATTTTATTTTACCATGTTTTCTGCTTTCTAATTTTTCTGTTGTATTTATATCTTTGTTAAATGTAGGCCATTGTGGCGCATTAGGTTCTTCCTGTAATGCCACAATGGTCCAAAACTATTAATAAATAAATGTATGTTGAATCTGAAAAAAAATGATCACCTTATAGTATATTCATGAACGAACTGGAGTGAACACTTGGACTGTAACATATACATGCAATGGTTCGGACCACCGAAATAACTTATTATCATTATTACTGGTGCAAATATCATCAAAACTTAATAAGTTTGCTTCTATATAGTACAAAAAAAAGAATGATGAGTTACAGGTGTCAAAAAATTATGCATGCGTGATAGTTTTGTGTTAGGTAAAACTGCATCCAATTCCAAAATTGATTTTGAAGAATACAATAAAGGGTATCATTACATGAAGAAATTTGTGCCAAGTTTTAGCCGTACATATAATCTGTGTAAGAATAGTCACTCGGGAGAAAGTAAGCTCCAAGCAAAAGCAACAAGGATGAAAGTTAGAAGTGAGAACAGGTCGGCATACAGGTGTGTTAATGTTGGGAAGAAATGGAACACGCAACAAGCATAAAACGACTATTATTATTGTGTCCACAACATTATTGGAGTGCCCCAGAAAGCGCGGTGTACGGCACATCCCGGCGGCGGGGACCATGAAGCCAATCATTCGTCATCGGAGGACGTGCAATTTGAATAGGGGCCGGCCGCGGGGCGCACCACTCCCATCCCGCGCTTTGAGGGAGATGAGCTTGCCTTCTGTGTGTGGCGTAGTTGCCGGAGACATGGCCCGTGCCGTCGCAGCTGGCAGTGGGGCACTGTATCAGCTCCTTGTTGTCGTGGACCCCGGACACAGCCCCGGCCACCCCCCGCCGCACGGTGCTGCGCAATACTTTCCATTACTATAGCCACTCTCATTCAAGTGAAAGTCATCACATTAGAGCCGTGTTTGCCATTCATTTTCAACGTGAACTAAATACCTACTTAGTTCCCGGTAGTGAGGCAAAAGATAAACACTACTAATAATAGATAATGTTGCAAAATATTATCGTGAAATATCTGATATGATAATTGAATACCTATGTGTGTAGTAAAGTTTATTATTTCCTCGATACAAATGCATGACTTGTGTGAAATATTTATATTCCATACGTGTTGCTAAGTCGACTTAAATAACAAAAAATTTAGCACGTTGGAACTTTGTTCAAATTTCCTTATGAAATGCATAAAAAATGTTGCCCAAATTTAAAGTGTACCAGAACTGTGTATAATTTTTTTATTTGATCTTACAAATTAAAACATCTCTATTCACATTTTTGTAAGTCTATTTATATTCAAATTGAAAATGAAGAGGGGTGATGTTAAATGAAAAGGTATTGATATCAAAGCTTCTATACATGATGGAGACAAAAGTATGTAGGGTAATGTGTGCAAGTATTCAACTATGTATTAAGACTAAAATATGAATTTAAATTTGTTTAGGATTGGGTGTATAAAAATATAATATCGCTATTCTGTCTCTCTCTGTGTGTGTATCTAAGATAACGCTCGCCGTACTATAATAGTTGTTTAGATTCGACATACATGTGTACGTCACAGCTAAAACACTGCCAACAAAACGTACGAATATAATACCGAAAGAAAAAACTTCTATATACACTGCTTGCTACCAATGTTTCCTCTGAGCATTTAGCGCCATCTATTGAAAATTTATGTTTTATATTGTTTATATGTAGGTAGTTTTTATCATTTTTTTCATATTAAACAATTAAATATAAATATTATTAAATTAAATATATAATTTCGAAAGAGAATTTGTAACTATGTAAGGTTTGGGTGGGAGCATCGAAAACAAATCAAAATTTATATGATGACTTTTATTAACTTTTTTCGACTCGAATAAATTTAATATAAAAAAACAAATGAATGTTTACTATAACATTAGGCATGTTTAAGCGGTTTATATAAAAAATACCGAGCGAAGCCGGGTAAAACCACTAGATAAATATATTTAAAAGTTATTTGAAAAAAATTCGACCGAGTGCGAACTTAATATGCCAACACCGATGCAATGATATTTAGTGTAATATAAGAGCAAAAAAAATAATTTGAATATAACTTTTGAACTTGAACTTGTTTAGGATTGGGTGTATAAAAACATATTTCTTACAACATGTCTTAGATTAAAAAGAAAATGCAATTCAAGATCAACATTTTTTTTCTAGTTTATATCGAACATTGATTAGTTAGCAACCCGCCATTTTGTTTATTCATTAAGATTGTTCAAAAGTTTGCCACGTTCATCTTATTATAAAATATTTCCAACGATGTGTCATTTTTTCTACATATTTCTAACGATTCTAACGATTTCTAAAATCTGCAAACATCTGTTTAAGTTTCATCTATCACTAATGTGTTTTGTTTGAGTTTTACGCGCGCACTCCAAAACGAGCGCCATATTGTTTAGAAATAAAAAAAAACAAAAGCGAGCACATGGCACACTTTCCTAACGTTAAGTCCCAACGAACGGTAAAGTTTGAACATTCGAACCCAAGACCAAAACCTTTCGACCATATCCGAAGCGAAAGAGAAAAAGTTTCTCGGCCAATTTTATTCACACGTACATACGAATACGGCGAGTGGGGTCGATCTCCCCTATTATTCCCCAACATTGGTCCATTGTCGTGGGGTAGCCATTCAAAGGGAGAGCTTACCGACGCATACGCATATATACATATCGCGAGAACACACACACACACTGACGCGTTCGTACGCTGAGAAAAGTTACGGCTCGTACAGAAATAAGCTAAAGGGGTCACGGACGTCCGTAGAGTCCGCTCCGTCACATCACGGATCACTCGGCAAAGTCATGAAAAGTTTTAAAGTGCGCCAGGTCGAGTTACACAAGATGGCTTTTCTTCTATTTTCGGTCACGAAACTGGTGGCAAGTGTATGCGTCGCCTTATCTAAAAATAAGCGGACGTTATCTTTAAACACGTTTAGTTGTGTGTGTGTTATATTCGGCTGTGCGAAAGGGCTTCGGTGCAGGGGTCGATGCACGTGTTTCGTCAAACTTTTGTTTGTTGTTTTTTTCGGTGTACATAGTTGGTGTGGCGAAAGAAAGTTTGTTTGAAAGTGGTGGAAAGCTGTGCGGGGTCGTCGATGGGGGCGCGGATCGGCCGTGGGGTGGTTTGGGGTAGTTGGGGCTCACTTGTTTTTGTAGTGGAACATTTGTGCGTAGCGAGCGGTCGCTCGTAGTGTGGCAGCCGACACATCCTCACCCCGCGACCGACGATCTCTCACTGACTTCGGATCGCTTCGTTGTCGTTGTTCACTCACTTTCCGACTTTGCGTTCGCTACTCGCAACTCGCCACTCGCCTACATCTACATCTACATCTACATCTACATCTACTGCATACATACGGACTTGCATTCAACCGAAAAGTGAACATACTCGCAGCGTGACGGAAACTCTATGGCATGGAGCGGCGCACCATAGACTACTCGCCGCGCTCTTTCTCACTTTTTCACAGTTTTTTTTGCGTTTCACATGTGTGTTGTGCGTTTTGAAACAAGTTTACTTTATTTTGGAAGCTTTAAATTGATCTAGAACGTTTCTAATGAGGAATTTATCTCAAGAATGCTCGTTGAAATTAGGGGAAATACCGCAGTCGATTTTTAATTATAAAAATTAAAAAAAACTTTATGTGCATACTTTCGACGGTGTTTCTGTTCACTTTAAGTGGCCAACGGTTATAATTTCCCCGCCTCCCTAATAAATATATGAATTCATCGGGAGTATTAGGCATGTGCTCAGGTTTATTTAATTTAATTTAGTATGTCAAAAGTACCTTCAGGGTTTAAATATCTTTCATATGATATGAGATTAAAAATAATGAATCTTTTCACATTGGAGATGAGAAGAGTAAGAGGTGATCTAATCGAAGCTTACAAAATAATAACTAACCATTACAACTGTCTTATGATTAACTTCTCAACGTTTCAAAAAATACATGTCTGAAAGCCGTACTTCCAGACTCTAAAAATATATTTCTTACAAAAAAAAAATGGGAGATTCCTTCTTTTCAGAGTAACTTCTAGTAACCCAAGCTTCATTAAAAATAAACTTGATGGTTTTCTAAAAAAACTATGGGTTTTTGTGTGTTCTTTTTTTTGGTATATTCTTATTGTATTTTTTTAATTTTATTTCCTCTATTTTTATATTTATTTTGTTGTTATAATTGACAAACTTTTTGGGTCCATCAGCTAAATATGTCACGTCTTCCAAATAATTTTAAATAAATAAATAATTAAATGAAATTTAAAAAGTTTGGAAAAAAATGTTATTATGCCACAAGGTTAAAGTTGATTGAGTTGAAACTAGTCAAATTTCTTTTTAAATAATTAGTTTGATAAGTTTTTATTAATGCTTAATATTTTTATTTTTAATTAATTATTAAATGTTCAATTAGTTTTTTAATATTAATTTTTTTTTAAATGACACGTGTCAAAACAGTAATATCACAATAAAAAGTAATTTCAGTTTACACAAATTATTTAGGTGAGCAATTACATATGTATATAGTTTCACAACTTAAAACGAAATGTTAGAACTCTGCGATAAAATCGTCAAAGTAGTAGTTTATTTCATCATGCCCTATTAAAAAACTTTTTGTTTCATATGAACACTATTAAAAGATCAGGTTCCATATTCACATAAAATATTGACATAACCTCATTTTGTTTATATCTGTGGCTAAGTGCCTATTTTGTAGACAAATTCATATTAGACTACTGTAGCTAATGAACTTTAATATGTCAGAACTCAACAACGTTTGCGACGGCAAAAGAAATGTCAACAGACATTTGAAGTACGAACTTCAAAAACTAATTTAAAAGTAATTGACGTTCACGTGTCGTGCATTTGGGTGCGCCATCAATCTGGCAAATTATTCTGAATCAACCGATGATGCTCGATTTGGCGTTGTTTGTCATTCTCACAATTCACCTTGAAAAGCAGAGACGGTTGAACATTGCACCGGTTTGTTACCTGCAAATTGTGACCTGGATTGTCATTTACCCGAGAGGCTACGAATTTTAGACATTAGGTAACGCACCACAGCTGCAACATACCTATCCACATGTAGCATTTATTGGCAACTAGCAAAATGGACACCTTTCGCCGTTAAATATTTGTTGTGACCTGTTTGAACGACATACTTAATTAATCGGGCCGTTGCTCCGTCGAGGGCTACGAAGCCATTCATATCAATTGTAAATATTGTGTGAGATGTTTACGCCACAAAACAAATGTTTATGAATATTCTGAAAATTCACATTATTTGAAATTAAAGTCGAAAGAAAATACAACGACGCTTCAAAGTGTCTATTTTTCTGTCAAAAAATAAACTAACCAGCCTTGTTGTTGCATACGTCAATGAGTTGGACAATGTACGTAAATTGAATAAACGCTCCTCATACATATGATATACATATTACATACATAATACGTGATGCATGACGAGTTTTGTTTCAACTGTCTAGTCTTCCTTCGACTTGTGCATTGTCTGAATATATGTATGTATTCTAAGCAGGAGCATAAATACATATATCTGGTCAGCAGCTTCCAATCGCATATCATTGTTATTTCATAGTTGAAATAGTTCAGATTGAACTATCTTAACAAATTATAAAACAGCAATAATATAATTGAATTGACTGATTAAACATAATTGGAATTTACGTGGGAATTAAGAATATATATATATATATATATATATATATATCATCATCATCATCATCATTTACAGCCATTCGCCATCCACTGCTGGATGAAGGCCTCTCCAACACGCTTCCACTCGTCTCTGTTTTGCGCAACACTCATCCATCTCATTCCGCACATTTTCCTAATTTCGTTCACCCATCTTCCTTGCGGTCTTCCTTTTACTCTTTTGCCTTCTCTCGGGTACCATTCAAGCACTTCTTTTGTCCACCTTTCGTCCATCCTCCTAGCTACGTGACCCGCCCATTGCCATTTCAATCTCTTCACTCTATCCACTATGTCCACTACCCTTGTCATATTTCTCACCCACGTGTTCCGCTTCCTGTCTTTCCTCGTTATGCCAAGCATACAGCGTTCCATACTTCTTTGAGTGCATTGGATTTTATTTTGCATCTTGGCGTTCAGTGTCCAAGTTTCACATCCATACGTCATCACTGGCAAAACGCATTGATCAAAGATCCTTTTCTTCAGGCAGAGTGGCATTTTTGATTTAAAAACAGCATTCATCCGTCCAAATGCACTCCACCCCAATTTCATACGTCTCTTTATCTCTTCATTTTTACTACCAGACATGTCAATTATTTGACCTAAATATAAATAATTATTTACTACTTCTACTGGTTTATCATCTAAGGGGATGCTATCAGGCATGCAATAACTATTGAACATTAGTTTAGTCTTATCTACGTTAATTTTTAATCCTACTTTTCTACTTTCCCTGTCCAGCTGTGTTAGTCTGATAAGTAGGTCAGCTGAATCACGAGCTACTAAAACTATATCGTCTGCGAACCGAAGGTGACTCAAAAAGCGACCATTGATGCTTACTCCGGCTGTATCCCAATCCAATTTCCTGAAAACTCCCTCAAGCACCGCATTGAATAACTTGGGCGAGATTGTATCTCCTTGTCTTACTCCTTTTCCTATGCTAAATCTATCTGTACCTGAAAAAATTTTAACTGAAGCTGTGGCATTCTTATATATTGTAGCTAACAGTCCCACATAGGGTTCCGGCACTCCCTGTGTTTTTAGAGCGTTAAGTACTGCATTATGACTAACTGTATCGAAGGCTTTCTCATAATCGACGAAACCTAGGCACAGTGGCCGTTGATATTCGTTGGCGCGCTCGATTAGTTCGCCAACTACTTGGAGGTGGTCCATTGTGCTGAAATTTGCCCTAAACCCTGCCTGCTCTATAGGTTGGTTCTCGTCGAGGATATTCTTCAGCCTTTCTGTAATAACCTTCGTGAAGAGCTTGTAGACCGCTGAAAGTAGACTAATGGGTCGGTAGTTCTTGATATCGCTTTTGTCGCCTTTTTTGTGTATTAAAATGATAGTTGCGTTATTCCATCCTTCTGGTATAGCTTGGTTCTGGATGCATTTGCTGAAAAGCCTAGCTAAGATATTAATTAGGGGGGGGCCGCCACATTTTAGTAAGTCGATGGGAATATTATCTTCCCCTGGGGTTTTATATATATATATATATATATATATATATATATATATATATATATATATATATATATATATATATATATATATATATATATATATATATATATATATATTTATATATATATATATATATATATATATATATATATATATATATATATATACATATGTATATATGTTCATTTAAAATAATAATTTAGGCAATAATTATAGTGAGCAACAAAAAATTACGTTTTTTAACTGGCGTGGAGACTAATCAATCTTTACTAAGTTTGACCCACATAATTTGAATATGGCAATGATTTTTGTTTGGCTTACTCTCGTTTAAGCGTTTAAAAATATGTGCAATTTCTGCCGATTTTTAGCTTTTGCAGTCATTAATTCAAAATCTAGTATTGCTGTGAAAAAAGTGAGTATTGGAATCAATCGTCGGATGTTATGTCAAATTTGGTATTTTATAATTAAAATTAAATCATAGGAAATGCATTCTTTAAATTTTCATTTCTTACAATTTCATCTCAATGAAGTTTACGATGATTCCGAATATTAATATGTGACCTTTAGTATCAAAACCCAACAAATCCGTTTTCATAATTTTTAACTAATCATGAAAAACGTTTTATCATTAAGTTTATGACTGCTATATAAACAAAAAATGCATACCAAGCTTATCAATTTTGTTTTTTTTCCAGAAAAAAAAATACGTGTGAACCAAATTTTCATTTTTATATTGGACATGTCTCGTTTTGAGTTTGGGAGGGGCCTCACATGTATTATAAAATAACCTAGGGCCTCACTTCTAAATCCGTACCTGCGTTCAGTACATACGGATCATCTACATACATACAGGGGCGTCATTTGGGGGGTCTGGGGTATGCAGTCGCCCCCCCCCCCCTATATTTGAACGGGACTATCCACGTTGTTTAACGTATTATTATGAATAAAATGGTATTGTAAATAAAATGCTAATATAATAATAACATTATAGTTTTCAACATTTATTCAATGCTAATTTTATATTTTTTAGTTAAAAAAAAAAACATTCAATGTATTGTCAGGAGATTATTTTGTACTTAAATATGCGTTTATACCCAAATTTCTTTATAGATTTTTTTAAATTATTTTACTATTAATTTTATTGATAAAATATGTATATAAATAAAAAAATAATAAAAAAAATAATTAAAATTCATATACACTCATTTTTTAAATATATTACCCCCCCCCCCCCCCTAGAAAGTCATTCCTTACTGGTCAAAAGCTGAAATGATGTCCCTGCATACATATGTACATACATATGTATCTGCATGCATGGATCATTTGTCCGAAGAGATTCAGGATATGTTATCTATTAAATAATTTTTATTTCCAGTGATTCTCACATATATACAAATATATTTGTAAATCGATGCCAGTCTTATTGGACTATTTCTGTGTTTTGACAGAATATATGATAGTTTTTCCAATTATGTTTTGATGAACTTGGGCGAAGAACAAGTTTAAATGGCATTTTAAATACTACGACGCAAACAATTACATATATGTCAGTTGCAACAACTGCTTATTAGAATTACAGCGTATATTTCATTGTGCAAGGGGTTATAAAAAACTGATAATAGCAAAGTCACGTATGTGTAAACGTGCAGTTTATAAGAAACTTATTTGATTTTACATTAATTTTGTGGGTTAACACATTGTATTTCCTTTCGTAAATATTTACAAGTAAAGTTTATATAGGTACATATATACATATATATTGTAGGAATAAGGTGGCAGATGTTAACATCTGTTCTCGCATTTTAGGCATCACATCCGTCTTTACCACATATGCGTTAGCTTGGTCGTCGTTTTTCATAATGCTTATAAGTACTGTTTTTAGTTGCCATTAGTATTCCTTGTCGTTTGAAATAATGACGAACACTTCCGGTTTTTGATAAAGTCGTGTGTATTTAAATACAAACACGATAAGTGCGCTTATGCCATTGCAATGTTCAAAACTTTCTTGCGGTTCACATATCATGCACACAAGATCGAGCTACCAATCAAAATTTACCGTTCAGTCTCAAGTGTAGTAAATTAGAAGGAATTTGATAGAGACAATAGCTTGACGAACAACTCGTTACATGTCCATTACAGGTTAAAATTTTTATTTTCAAAATTGTAGTACGATCAATATATTTTTGCGAAATATATGTAAATATGTAACAATATAAAAAACGTTGAATAAATTATAAAAACAATAAAAGTGTATTATGTGTACATAAATTTAGATCTTTGTACGCACATTATAACTAAACTTAGAAATTACTACAAAGTTTGAATAAAAAATCACAGATGGCACTCGACGTGAGAAATTTTCAAGTATGAAAAATTGTACGGAAAACTACTTCAAATTCAATTTAAACGTTTGTTTAAATTTTAGAATTATTTTAGCATTCAGTCCGTAATTATTTCAAATATACAGTGTATTTAATTCGTTCACTTGTTAACAATTTTTTTTCAAAATATTCAAAACAAAATCTTTTGGTAAAATGCAAATCATATCAAAGAATCATAAAATATGTTACTACTGTTTTGTATATTGATCGTTCAAATGAATCAAAACAGATTTCAAAACTCCCCTCCCCTGTTTTAAAAATCATTGAGGTCGTGAACAATGTTATGACCAAATAGAGGTTGGTTGTTAGGGCACTATTTTTAATTTCTTAGAAAAATATGTTTTTAAAATCTTATTTGCTCTCTTGCTTCGAACAGTGCAGGAACGGTCCATTGCTATTTTCAGGGCTGTGGAGGCGAAGGAGTCGTAAAAAATCAACCGATTCTGACTCCTTTTTACAAGGATTTTTATTACTGTCTTTAATTAATAGAATTACGGTATGTTTTAACTAGTCTCTAATTTTATTGAAGTAAATCCACTAATAAATTGAAATTTTGAATTTCTTCGTGAATTTAAATTACATTATAAATAAAACCGTTGAATTGCACGTATTTTATTTATTTTATAAATTTGGACCATTGTGACATATCAAATGCACAACAATGGCCTACATAAGAAAACAAAAATAAAAGTAAAAAAACAAAAGCAGAAAAGTATAAAGCAAATAAAAAAACAGATGAAAAATAGTACCTATATATAAAATGAACATAAGGAAAAAATCAAATAACAGAAAATATACATAGTACAGAATTTCTTGCCAGCACCAATTTTGATGTGTTGTGGCCAAAATCGAATGTTTCTCATACTTTTTTTATTCAATTGATTTTCTCGTGTTCGGAATTCATAAACATACACTAAGAATCTACTTACTTTTTATTTATACCTATTCATTAATAATAATTTAATAAATTAAGCTCGATTAGAGTCGATTTTACTAAAATCATTCAAGTCGGAGTCGGAGTCGGTAAATTTTGAAGCGATTTCACAGCCCTGGTAATTATTCTGACGAGAAGCCCATGTCTAGTTATGACACAATTACGTATAAATTGAACGAGTCCTTCACTTTTTGAAGCAGCTTCATAGAATTTCACCCCTAAGTGTTGTATGTATGTAAAATATCGATCATCAATGTTTGACCCTCCAAAAACCATACCTTTCATTATTCATAAGACGTGATATCCAAATAATCAGTATATGTAGAACGTACACCAGTTTATACAACCATTGGTTACTCAATTCATAAAAAACGCCACAGCAAGTTTGCATCAATTAGTGAATTTCCACCCACTTTGAGTGGAAAGCCACTGTTGAAATTGGGAAACGAAATCAGAATAGTAATAAACATGTATGTAGGGTGAAGATCTAACCTGGGGTCCTTAGGAGGTTTGTCGTGCGGTGGCAAGTGTTGTGGGGGCGGCATGGAGTAGCAGGCTCCTGGAGAGTACCCACTGGGGGCTGGGGGTGGATATGCAGGAGGGTATGCACCTCCACATTGATACTGGTAGGGTGCATATCCATTGCCTGCATACTCTGGCTGGGCCATCCCATATCCAGGGTGAGGACTCACAGCAGCGTAGCCTGAAATCAACGACAATCACATCATCATTTCGGTCGAAAATTGAATAGCATAGGATCATTGTATAATATTTTTCAGAAGTATGTAGCACCCTCGTAACAAACACAGAAAAAATTGAAAAAAAAAATCGTGCAAATACACGTCACGACCTGGGGGGGGGGAGGCTAGCACGCGGGACGATGGGGGTGAAGGCTCGACGGGATAAATCAAATATGCCAAATGTGAATATTCCATTATTACCATGGAAGTGGGGAGAGTTGAGGGTGTGGAGGTGCATTGCCACCCCCTCGACTGAGCGTACTTGGCGATGTTTTAATTTAACACATCGAGGCCGGGTGTTCCCAAAGGACTGTGCCCATATTGATAATTTACAGCGACCGACCTTTTCGGCGGGGCATTTTTTAATATTTTTTCTGTGCGACTGAAACCCCCCCCCCCCTTATCCCTTTCCTCTACATCTCTCTGCTGTTGTTTTGCATAACAAAACGACCGATGCGGAACAAAGGTGTGTGCCATATTATTCCCTTCGTTCCCGAAATTAAAATTCAGATTTGATTTCAATTTGCAAGTTTCTTGTAATTATTGAATTAAATTGTCCGTTTTATTGCACGTGTACAATATTAATATAAAATATAAATTTTGAAAATATAAAGTTGAAAACACAGATCTACCATTAAAGGACGAACATTACATATTTTACAAACGAAGTTGGTATCGACTAATTTCCGAGACGTTACCTTAGGAGGTTAACCAGGCCGATTCAGTTGGAATGAATGTGTACATGCGAATAAAGGAGTATCACTGTTATCTCTCCATCAACACGATCGTTTAATAGACAATCAAGGAAGTCATCGACATATTTTAACGTTCAACGATTTTAAAGATATTTTATACATTCGCCGACCATTGTTTTTATTTATACGTCTATCTTTCGATATTAAATGTAGTATATAATTTTTAATATCAGAATTTTTATTTGGTACTTTTGTGTATAATGCGGATTATTGGTTCATAGTCGTGACTAGATGTAGGACCGGAAGCGTGCCGTTCATTGTTAATTGTTCGTTTTGCTTTGTTCAATTTTATGAAGAACCTTTTTTTTGCACTCTAGCTTTGTAAATAGACTGAAAACGCCGTGATTCCTGGAAAAAGCACGCATGACCAAAGATCGGCGTTCGATGGATGCTTTTCGCACAAAAAAAGTGTTCACCATTGTTAATTTCTTAGAAAAACTTTGCTTTTTTGCTCTCTTGTTTTATTTTATTTTATTTTATTTTATTTTACTGTCACAAATCAATACACACTCGCCATTACAGATTTGCTCCAATGCGACGGGTGTACGTTAATGAAATACATAAACAATCAGAAATCAGAAATACAGTAATACATACATATGTATACAATCAGAATATATAGAATATAACAATTAATCAGAAATAATAATCATAGTGACATCTATGAATTTCAGATTACTGTGTATAATTAATACAAATTATACACAGGCAGATTTTTGTGACAACAGGATTAGATTTTTTAATACCAATTTTCAGGAACCCAATTTTGAACACAAATGAGGCGGTCTGTTGTTATTTGAGTAGCATCTATCCAACGCCGATCTCTGGTCATGACTCATGATTAGACTAAGGCAACACGTGGATTTCGGTACATGCTCTATTGTCAACGTGTCCTTTACTCATGACTATAGGGCGGATCTTCATTATGGCAATGGCAAATAACAATACACGTTATAACAGTTCTAAAAATATATAAAATAGCAATAGCCATAACGCCCCGAAACTATATTGTCCTAATCACTCTCCAATGTGAGAAATTGAGAATTGAAAGTGAGAAATTTGCGTGGTGAAAAAAAGCAAGCCTCAATTTAAAAATGTGGAGAACTGTATAACGTTTGTTGGAAATAAAACAAGAGTGGAATTCGAGGTATCGCAGAAATCATTTCGATTGGCAGATTTCAAGCTTTTCGCGCAAAAGAAAGGACGTTTGAGATTTAACTGTTGGCTTTAGCTTTGGTCGCGTCGTTCGGAGGAAAAAGCCGTACGCCACAGCGCAAATAAAAACAAAACGAAATAGAGGAGAGAAAAACAGTAAAACGAAATGAAAAGAGTTGAAAACAAAAGCAGGGACGGTGGGCGGGTAGGGCCGGTTGAAAGTCGGAAGCCAGCCGCTACACATCCGCCCGCGGCCACTGAAATAATAAGCAAGAGTTTGAATTCCTGTTGGATGTCGGGACTGGTGAGTGTATAAAATAGGTACATTAGAGTATGTACAAGGCGATACGGTTTCGTTTTTTAGCCAACATTTTTTGCGTTCGATACAATGGGGGTGTACGAGTTCGAACCCTTGCCGACTCGGGGACAGATTCATCATCCGGTTGACACTCGAGGCTATTTCAATTCGGCGCAGATATTCGTCAAAATGCACCATTGTCGTCGTTTTTGATAAATATGCTCGAAATTTTTAAACATACATACATGTGGGATTTAGCTTTATAGCCTAGAAGAATGCATGTATGAATTATAAGGTTGGTATGCATGAGTTGAAGAATCGTTGAGTTGGTCATCTTGTCAGGTAACGCTTAACGAGCGATTAGTTTGCTGCGGCTCTCCGCCATATAATAAACGTCTATGTGAAACCGGGGTCTATCTCACGGGCCCGAGAGTGAAATGGTCGAAAAAACAAATATCGGAAGTCAAAGATCGAAAATCGTAAGATCTTAAGTCGAAAGATCAAAAAAAAAAAGGGTGCATGGTAAACAGTACTATGTATATATATAATATACGAGTATATCAGTGGTATGCGGTGAAGTAATCTCTCTTTTTGTCACACAGCCTTGTTTAATGTGCGCGCGCAGGATACGGGAGGAAAAGCCTGTTTCTCTTGTTCCTGTTGTATCCTGCTCGCGCAAATTAAATAAAGATGTACGACGGAGGGAGAGAGAGTTTTACCGCACGCCACTGATATATGTATATACTAACCATTTTTCATATGTATGCATGATAAACGAATATTTTCGACTTTTTCACGGTCACCCGTAAAACCGCCAGCGAGTCTCATTTAACACTACCGTCCATGTCTTCTAACAAAAAGATTCTACATATGTATGTATGTACATATATGTACATACATATTTATTTGACAAAAATATTACTATACTATTACTATTTATGTATGTAAAAAACGTGAGCTTAATTTAAACTTCAAGGGATCATAAAAGAAAAAATACTAAAAGAAAAACCGAAAGTATAGATTAATTTCGATGTTTCAAAGCACACTTATACAATATTTTATATTTGATGCGATATTTTAAAAAACAATAAAATAAAATCCTGTGCCTAGTATATGTATGTAGCTTGCATCGAGTTTGAGTTTGCATTGAGTTTGCATCCCAAGTTTGGAACCCAGATTACTCTGGTGCAAGAGACAGATTGGAGCGCATTCAGAAGAGATTCCTGAGGTACGTCAGTAGCCGTTTTGGATTAACCTATACTTCCTATGAAGATGCTTGTAGGTGTCAGCATCTACTTCCTCTTGTCAAAAGAAGGGAGATAGCTGACATCTCAACAATTTTGAACATCCTTAACGGCTCGATTGACTGTCCTCAATTATTGAGCAGACTATCATTGCGTGTACCAAATAGAATGACTAGATGTAATGAGCTCCTTTACATACCTAATACTTTTTCTAATTATGGAAGAAGCTCATTCATCTGGCGTGCAAGCTCCACCGTCAACAAACTAATCTTAACAATTTCTATGTTTGACTTATTTAATATTAATGCTATACAAGCTAGAGTAATTATTGCAAATTTGTTTTTCGATGATTAATTTTAATGAAAGTTTATGATTATGAATTTTTATTTTGATGTATTTATTTTGTCTTTTTGTTTTTTGTTATATATTATATTTTTTATATTATTTCATAATTTTTATCATATTATTATTCTTATTATTCTGATATTTTTATTATACTGTTATTTCTATTTTTTTTCTTTTTTTGTTTTCTTTAACTATCTTACTCTATTATCATTTTTGTTTCTTATTTTAAATGTTTGAGCTTTTCTTTTTTTACCTATATGTGAAAATTATTAATGGTTTACTTAACATAATTATATTTTTTTTACTATCAATCTAATAAACTGTAAACTGTAAATTTTCCAAATAAATAAAATAAAATAAAATAAAATAAAATAATGAAATAATGTATTTAAAAAAGGTAGATAGACAGGTTGTATTACAAAAATATTTAATTAAATTTTAAAACAGAAAATTAAAAATGTATAGGAAATTTATATATAATACAATAATACGCGTATCAAAGGAGTATTTTTCTACGTCGGTTATAAAATGTCTATTTTTTTCATCAGCCAGCTATGTGAGCTATTCATTCTTTCGTAGCCAGGAATTCGGTGAAAAAAAGGGCTTCCCCATCGTTTGATATTCACTCCACAGTAATGATTTTTTTTTGTTTTTGCATGGGAAAAATTTGAACGAAGTAATATTACATACATTTAAAATCAATATTGAATTTTTGAGCATATTTATTAGGACATAAGAGAATTGGGCATTTTTTTTACCTTAAAATTACAGGGGAGTGGATAAAATAAAGAAAGGTGGATTTACATTGCATCTCACCTGCCGGATCTCGGTGGTAAGCATCTAAATACGGATGTGAACCACCACTATCCGGGGTAGATTCCCGACTGTACGCAGCCACTGCTCCAGGGAATCCGCGAGCCCTGCACCATGCCTCACTAATAAAACAGTTGAAAGTGATATTTATTTTTTAAATGTGTAGTTGACCCTCAAGATAGCCAATGAAATCAATACAAATTAAAGATTCAAGAATAGGCATACCCATGAGGTAGTCTGGAGACGCTCAGGTCCAGAGTTTGACCCTGAGGCGAAGGTACTTGAGGACTGGCCGCTAAATGCGAATGGGGGCTAGCTCCTCCGCCTCCACCTGGAGAACCCCTCGTACGAGGGACACCGTACTGTGGAGACGCGTATGCACCCTACACAAAAAAAAACAAAGCATTGTATAGTTCATCTCGAGGAGGAATAGGGAGTGCTCGGTTAACGAGTT
Organism: Arctopsyche grandis; assembly: GCF_051622035.1. Lineage (NCBI taxonomy): Eukaryota > Metazoa > Arthropoda > Insecta > Trichoptera > Hydropsychidae > Arctopsyche > Arctopsyche grandis. Next base: position 26,552,262 of record NC_135357.1, read on the forward strand.
TAATCACGAGTTAGCGAAGGGGTTCAAACTGTTGGGTAGAGTAATCTACCTACCTGAGGACTGGTGGACGTGACGTTCGAAGTCGACAAGTCCATGACTGGCCCTTCGCGAGGAGACGGAGATCCACCCTTCATCTGTGCCTGTGCTTGAGCCGCTGCTATTTTTACGGATAGGTTAATTGCTGAGAACCCAGGTGGGACAGTACCTCCCGATGGATCGTAATGATACATCGGCCTGAAAATAACAAATAATCAGTAGATGCTACAGATATTTTTAAATTTAAGTAATTTTTGATTGATGACCTTTCTAAGTACCTGGGATATATAGGACCGGTACTCTGTTCCGGTTCTGAGTGATCAGACTTCAGTAAAGGAGCCGGTGGGAGAGAGTGGTCTTGATAGCGTTCGGAGTCATCCAAAGGGGTCATGTAAGGATAGGGCGTCCTTTGCTGTAGACCGCATGCTCCTGAACCGCCACCACTCGTACTTCCGTTCGAAGGTTCGTAGCGGTCGAAAGCACCAGCTCCACTTTCGTAAGGGCGATGGCTTTCGTATCCGCGACTAGCCATATCTGAAGAGTAACTCACTACTGGTCGAGCTAAACTACCCAGTTCATTCATCTGAGCGTAAGACCGTACGTACGTATCGTCTGCTGGGGGTGGGGGATGATCGTAAGGAGATCGTTGGGCTTCATGTGAGCCATATCCAGGAGGTGGTGGTGGAGCTTGCTGCAAAGGCATTCCTCTGGTCGCCATGGTCTCCATGCTTGACACCGAAGAAGAGTTTGAGTCTTGGTTTAAGTATGGGTCGTATCTCGAGTGCGGATTTGGTGGTGGTGTTGACCTGCACGATCGAGTTTCTTGCTCCGTTTTGGGGATGAGAAGTTCCTGCTTAGAGGAGCTGGTCAGATGTAACAATTGATTTTCTAGTTTTATTCTTGCAGGACTAGTTCTCTCTGGTGTTTTGGGTCGTTTTATACTGGTGACACTGACGCTAGATGACTTGTTACAGCCGTAGAAGGAATCAGCGTGTTCGTGGGAAGATACCGATGATTGTGAATAACGTTGAGATTGAGATTGGTCTCGACCGGCACTCACTCGCGTCGGACTAAAATCCGACTGCCCACTGGAAACTAACGGAATAAACTGTTAGTCGTATGTCTATGTTACATTATATGTATGTACATATGTATGCTATGAAATATAATACAAATTTAAATCAATGCTCCAAAAGCTATATTGTATTATACCAGTTGCAGAGCACTGATTTTTAAGTCATCGGCAAAGATGAATGCAAAGAAAAGTAATTACTTTTATAATAATTTGCTTATGATGTGAACTTAAAACAAAACGAAATTCTCTACGTTAAGTGAAGATCGTAAAAAAAGCTTCAAACTAAATAATGTGAAAGTGTGTTTCAAATTTACGATCGCTCAAAAAATGGAATGATGCTTAAATAAAATGATGGTTAATAAATAAATGTGAGGTGCGAGAATCATCCAACATCCAACCTGACGGTAGCTGAAGAAAATTGTAATTAGTGCAACTTATTGAATCATAATTTTTAGAATTGTATGATAAGTTGCTCTGTAAATTGCATGCTACGGTAATTATCGTAGCAGGCTACCCTATTTGCGATTTACCGAACTAATGATTGCCCGGCTTCGTTTTTGAATATCTTTGTCGAATGGACTTTTGAGATCATATTGACAATGCTTTCATTTGTCATAATGGGGTGAAAAGGACAACATGTGAGTTTTACCAAAGTGTCATCCTACATACACTAGATGGACAATAGCGAGTGCTACCGTGCGCGGACTTTTGGCCGAATGGACACTTGGCCAACGGACACTTGGCTGAATGGACCTAATTAGGCAGACGAATTTTTGGCTGAACGGAAAATTTGGCCGATTGTGTATCAAAATTACTCAAAAATCCTTGAAAACAGATACACTATTCAGAAATCATCTCGACTTAGCATTAAAATTTGATTATTTAAACAATCAAAAATTTCATTCGGCCGTAGTGGCCGTTCATTCAAATGTTCGTCGGCCAAGCGTCCGTTGGCATAGTGTTCGTCGGCCAATAGACCGTCATCCAGCGTTACAGGAGCTGTTTATTCACCAGCATCACTGCTTATTCCGCTTCCTTTGCATCGTCCATTACTAGGAATCGAATACTTTTTAAACGAACTGATTATTTTATTTTCGATTTGATTCTATATATTTGATGTACATACAAGGTTAGAATTCTGTAAAAAAAATTTGATATATAGACCATTCTAAAACTTAATTTAAATAATTTAAAGTTTACATTCGATATTCAAATTTGGTAGCCTTATCCATTACATTTATCTCCAACTACGATATTTTTATTTTTTATATTTGACCCAGGCTAGGTTCCCCGTGTTTGACGCGTGCCGGGTACGTTGTCGCTAACAAGTCCATCGGTGGTCCCTACGGCATAAACTCGGAGTTGATGAAGACCCGAAAAATGAACTTCTTAAAAAAAATGCAAGTACACGTGTATGCATGCGAATCATGGGAAGGGCCGACGAAACCATCGACTATCACTCCTAATCTTGTACTTGTACACACTCAGTCATTTCAAGGGAACATTTTGACGATGAGTTCATTTTTCGGGTCTTCACCAACTTGGAGTTTGTGCCGTAGAGTGGACCCCAAGTCCATACACTACAAATAATGTCAAACTATATTTGCGCGGGCCCTGAAGCCTAGACTGCACTAGGTGGCACTGCACTGCAGTGACACAGCGTGGCCAAATATTGTTTGTATGAGACCACGCTTCAGAGTTGCCTTTTGTACCACTCAGATGTGCTGCAGCGCACTGTCGCTTAGTGCGTTCGTTAATTAATGCAGCAAATTCAGTTGAATCTTTCACTGGGTCATCCGGATGATCCAGGAGGCAAGTGATGCCGAGGCGTTAGTGCCACCTAATCACTTTGAGTGGATGTTGGAGTGTTCTCGCTAGTGTGTAGTGTAGGGAGGGGGTATGGGAGAAGTGTTTGGAGGTTGGAGGGTGGAGGGTGGAGGGTGGATGGCGGGTACCTGTCGGTGGTCGAGCCTGGTGGTGCCTTTGGTCGCGCGCGGCGGCCTTGCGCGCGGCGGCGCGCGGGCACCCCGACAGGCTGCGGTGCGTGCTCCTGTTGGAGCTCACGTGTCCGCGACCGTTGCACCCCTCCGTCGGGCACTTCAGGATAGTCTCGTGCATCGCCAGAACTGCACCGACCACCACACAAACAATCCATTGAGTATAATCAACAACCGAGCCAACGCCCTCATCGCACACTTCATCACCACCATCATCATCATCATCATACCCCGGGACACCTACCGTGATCTACTATTACAGCATATATTACAAGTCTATCATGTCGTTGCTTTATATCAGTCACTTTTGTTATAGCCGATCTATGTAGTATGAGACTCATACGTAAAATAAAATTTAAATTTAAATTAGCTAAATAGCTAAAATTATATAAATAAATAAAATGTACATGCAATCGCATTCACTCGACCGACGATGGCCAATTACATTTCGTTTTAGTTTCGTATTGCAATTTGGTCAAGAAATACAACATTGTTTCAATTTGACTTTTATTGTGTGTTAGTTTTGAGTTCGTGTTTCGTATTTTGAAATATTTACATTAATAAATTTTTTATATAAAATTGTTGATTTTATTAATTTATTTATGGAATACGTATATTATTTTATATTGATTGAGATTTATATTTTTTAGACGATAAAAGTTATTGTCAACGTCATGTTATGGACAGCAATGTTTATAGTAATATTATTAAAGATATTACAATCAATTATATTGTAATAATATTACATAGAAATAATTTAAAAAAAATTAAGAAATTATTTTATGTCCTTTCAATGCTACAACACATTGCACGAATGCGACAGCAGCTCGGTTCTTATAAGTCTCACGCTATATCGATCCGACTATAATATGAGTATTTACGAGCTCAGATTGGGAAATCGATTTCAAGTATAGGTATGCTGTTTTCTTGAGGAAGGTTTTATATTATGATTTTGAGTTTATTGAGTTTATTTTGAGCCATTCACCATCCACCGCTGGATGAAAGCCTCAATTACATAGGTAAGAAAACAAAAGGTTCACTTTTTTAATACTCATACTAACGAATAAGCAAATTTTTATACGACTTTGACAGTTTAATTGTTTGAATTTTAGATACAGTGTAAATACATTTTTGATTTTTTTTAAATGTTCAATGACGGAATAATTCATTTTTTACTGTTATAGGCAGATATTGGCTTTGGAAGGATGCTTTACAAATAACAATGGACCGCTCCATTTGTGTTCAAAGCAAGTTCAAAGCAAAAAAGCATAGTTTTTTTTAAGATAGTGAACCATTCTTATTGATAGTGACAATAGTGAAGGCCGATCTTTGGTTATAAGCAGACTTATAAGCACAAAAACACCATACGTAATAACATTTTATGTATATTTTTAGATTGTATTATTTCGAATTGCAACGTATAATAGATGCTGTAAAGTTGATCACATTTTACATATAAAATTATTGCAATTTATTAAAAATGTACTCGATTTTAAAGTTCAAATCAAATTACACATTACGGAAAAGCCAGAAATAAAATTGATTTCAGAACAATTTAAATGTTATAAATTTTGTTTTGTCATTTTCATTACTTTATTTAAATTGAAATAAATCGGTTTTATTTAAATTGAAGAAATTTAAAAATTCACGAACACTCCAAAAAGTACTCATAAACGCAAATAATAATAATAAAAAATATAAAACAATAAAATCAACATTATAAAGAAAACGATACTCAACACAGCGGGTAGAGAGTTAATTCAAGACAAACCACAAACTAAAATGTAATGAAAATCAACGACAAAAAGTATCGAAATCATAAATAGCACAGTACAACTGAATCTGTCATCCGATCACAACGACAATATAATTTGAAAATAAAAAATTAAAAAAAACATAATTTAAAAACCAATCAAAAAAGATACAAAACAAAACAAAACAAATAAAAAAAAAAACACGCGTTTACCTGCTTCGCTCGTCAGTTGGTTATACTCAATAAATGATCTTCCACTCAAGGCGATCTTTCAAATATAGCGGGGATGGTATTCTGCAGGTTGGGGTGTCAAAAAAAAACACAAAATAAAACAAAAAGAAAATATATTTAAACGAAACGTATTGAAATTAAAAAAAAAATGTGAGTGTGGGTGTCACACTACGTGTATTATAATTTTTTTGGTTATACATAAAAATGAGAAATAAAAAGGAAATGTCTAAATATAATAATTATAACATGCGAAAATAATAATGTAAGTTTGTGTAACGAATGCTCTCTACCCCGCCAAAAAATGTAGCTCGGAAAACTAAAGCTACTAAAAAAAAAAAATCATACGATCGAAATAAATAAGCAAAGCGATGACTTTTTTTAATTAGTCTCTACTGATTAGTGATAGCGGCGAAGGAATACTTACTTTCGGGAGTGACTTTGTCCTTCCGCGGGCATCCTGACAGGCTGCAATACGGATGATACAGACGATGTAATAAAATCTTACTGATTTTGATTTTATTTCAGTGTATTTATATAATTATAGAATTGAATTCAAACCTCCTATGGTGCGAGTAAAGTCCAGTGACATGACCTTGTCCATGGCAGCCGGGTGTCGGACACTTGTTGCCTTCTGTAAAGATGAAATTGGTAACGTATAATAATTTGAAGGACTTCTGAGGACATTTGATGACTGATGTGCTGCACAATAAAATCCGGAAGAATATTTTAACCAAACGGCCACTTGTAAATTACATAATCTGATACCGTACAAATCGATAGAAATTAATTGAATCGACAAAATCTTGAATCAAAATCTTAAAAGTCTTGACACCACAAAATGAAAGCTTAATCATTCGAAGCACAATTAAATGAAGACGTAAAAAAATCAAAATCTTAGTATTATATGGTTTTGTACGGTTTGATATGTTCATTTTGGATTAGTTGTAGTATTTAGGTCGAATTCGGGGATTAAAATATGTTTAAGTCACTGATTTTTAAATACATCATCCACATACATAAATACTATATTATCGAGAAAAATTAACAACGATCTTATTAATAGCAACCTTAGAATATTCAATATTTTTAAAGAAATATACATACGTGTCTCTTTTCATGGAATAACGTTACAAATGTTGCACTATACAACGTTGTTATTTGATTTTCTATGAAATATTTTTCTTTATTGAAAATATATATAGAAATTAATGTCTGTATTATGTTTTATTTGAAGCAATATATCAACAATCCTTAAGAGGGCTGTTAACCCGAAACCTTAATTTTGTTGCCGTTCTTTTCTTCGATATATATATTGAGTGAATGCGACAATATATATCAATAAACATATATTGAGTGAATACGACAGTTGCGCTTCGACTAGATAATACGTATTTTAAATCGACAAAATCGAGATTTCGTATTCTCCTATTTTCTCCTCCAAAACTGGACCAATTTTTAAAAAAAAATTCACCATCGGTATGAAAAAGATATTTTCTGTGCAACTATGCGCGTATTTTTTTTTTAAATCGACCGTTAAATAAGCACGCTGGACTCTTTTCGTGGGTGTAAAGAAGAGGCGATTTTATTGATGTTTGGCGGCTCCTAGCTCCTATAAAAAATAACTAATCAAAAAAAAAATAAAACGATAGATGCAACCCAATGGTGGATATCCATAGCATATTAAAAAATAATTTCTCTAGTGCCATAATTGAGGAAGGGAGAAGTATAATACGTTTGTATGGGACAAGGCGCTGGTATCCAGCCCTCTTAATGAAGAAGATTAATTGCGATAATATCTTTAAGCACATGGAACAATAAGTTGCAAACGTTGTTTTAAATAGTTGTTTTAAATACAAAATACAAACTTTGACAACATTTACAAAAGAATATATGTAATTATATTTGTTATTATTATTATTATATATAATTATACTCTAATTATTTCTAATTGTCACTTCTAATAGGTATAAAGTTGTAGTTTGATTTAATATAAAACCATACATGATTACACAATAATTGATCAATCATCACAAAAGTTTCAGAATATTATTAGAACTGCCATATCAGCACCAACAATTAATTGTCAACAGCAAGGATTGGAGAGAGGACCTGTACGCCTCAAATGATATCACAAACTACGAGAGGTCATGGAAAATTTCATGAAAAGAACCCACACCTGTACACAGCATATACTTTATATATTATTTATCGCATTTCGTTCATAAGTTATGCATGTATGTTTATTAAAAAATAAGTAGCAAAGGTATTTTTAACGATCTGTATTTCGATTGTCACAGCTTTTTACGATAAGATTTCAGTAGCTTATGAGGTATAATCGGCTTAAACCTTTGGGAGCGTTCTGAAAATACGTGGTGTCGTATATATTTTAGCATTTGTGTGCAGGTGTATGTCAACCCGCCCACTGGTGAATATGCCCGCCCTCCGTCAGGTGTGGGCGTCCCGACGGGTCGTGCGGATCCGCCCGTTCACGTGCGCCCCCGCCCCTCGTTTTGCGGCTTCTTTTACTACTGAAAAGAACCGGCGCACATTTTTCTTGGGCGGGGCGGGTAGGCGGCGCTAGGGGTTGGGAGATAGGCGGGAGGAGGGGGCGGGTCGCGCCGCCGCCCTGCCCTCTATCGCCGCTTCTTTTTGGTCTCATTTTCTTCTCTAGAACGCCCCCCCCTCCCACCCTTCGATGCACGCCCACGATACAAGGTATTGATATTTATAAGAATTATTTAAATTATTTATTTGAATTTTAAAATCTTCAATTTCGACCTTAACGAATTTTAAAATTTCATAAAAGTTGTGCTGGGAAAGTTTTTTTATCACCAGCGATTTTCTTCTAAAGGGGATATAATTTATATTTAATATTTTTGATCGTGTCTATTTCGTATATAAACGTTTCAACAATTGTGGTCAGCTAAAACCAGCGGTCAGATAAAAGGTCGATCTTCATTTTGGTTTATCAGCCAAATTATATTAGCAGCGATTGATATGCTTGTAATCACCGAGGAAATTAAATATGTTTTTCGAATTCTGACACAAATTAATCACGACATCTCAAATAGTAAGCGATGTTGAAAAACGCTTCACTTTCAGTTATAAAATTTAAATAACGAAAATTTGAGCTCTAAGTAATACTAATTAAAATCTAAAAGCAAAAATACTTAATTCCTACATACATACATACATACATAAACATATTAAATACTATACCTTAATTTGTATTGAAGCCAAAATCATGCAATAAAGTTTTCAAATTTGACTCCCAAAATGTCAAATTCAGAATTCACAATTGTTGATGCTTAACGTACTAAAAACTGATATAACATGCATAAAAGTTAAACTTCCAATCTGAGTAGGTATTTCTATTGAATTTTTACATTTTATAAAAATTTTAAATGAAATATGAGTATTCTTGTCATATGAATATTTATAATTATAAATTGACCAACAAAGTTTGGATTAGTTCAAATCGCTGTTGTGTATTAATTGTGCTGAAAAAGTTAAAAAAAACTGTCAAAAAGTTTGTGTGAAACATTAAAAGATAAATAAGTATTATCGTTCTGTTAATATCGTCAAAAAATGTCAATCAAAACAATAATAACAATCAAACAAAAGGTTGTTGTTATGAAAGATGACTTAAAATTGTACCGCAACACGATATCGTAAAAAGTAAACTTATTTTTAAACTCCGTAAAATTTTTGTATTTATGGAAAAGTTTTCCTTGACGAGTGAAAACTTATGCGAATTGAAAACTTTTGAGATTTCATTCATTTGACTTTATTATTCATAAAAAAAATTTAAGTCCGCTTTGAGATTCGTAAAATTAATTAACACGAATTACGCGCGTTCTCACCCGAAGAAAACATTTAATTCATAAATTTGACGATACAATATTTAAATACACAAAATTTACGCTGCATTTAGATATGGCTTTACGTTACGTTTTACGTTTAATTTAAGGTTGAATTTGTTTTACAACCGCAATGAAAAAAAGCATAATACAATTTTAACATCAAAAACAAAACATATTAATTCCATTTAAAAAACTCACATTTATTTTTCCTCGGCATACTACCATGCGTATTTAATGGCTTTAAAGAGCGTAGACAATATTTCGAGACGATTTTTCAATGAATTTTTAAAATATGTCAACTTTTTGCAGTCTTAAATTTTTATTATAATTTTAGGCACATAAAAATGAAATTGTCACTAAGTTTTCATCTCACAAAGGCGTCTTTATAAAATTTTATTGGATGTGTATTGGAAACATATACGCGTACTTTAACAGCTGCGAGATATAAAAAAATGCCTTCATAAGAGATAATAGTGTATATCATAGCTGAATATTTACTAAGAAGATAATTGCACAACATTGCACAACACGGAATTACGACTGATAGTCGAGAGCTCTAACTACACGTATTTGCGCGCGAAACTCAAACATGCACCGAGTACATATGTACATAGATATACATATAACAGATAGACGGATGCATCGTTGCAATCAACGCACGCGAAATTCATAATTGAATCTGGAGAGTTGCCTTCGTTCGTATTATTTTCTTCGGAACGCGATGTTTGTCTTTCACAAAGGAGAGAGAGAAATACGCTCCACTTTGTGAAACGTTTAATATTTCCCTATCGTCGCAGACGACTCTGCAGACGCGGAGGTTTCCCTTGGGTGTTGATTTAAGATAAACAGCCTTTTCTGCAGACTGCTGCAGACTGGTTGCACATGGAAAACTTGACGCGATGCAACAGACAGCCCGCCTAATGTTATCAAATGAAGTAGCACTCAAAACTATGCACATATTGCACTATTCCCAAACTCGATAAATAAAAATGAAATATTTTACATTTAACGGTCATCTGAATGCATCTCCTATAAAGGTGATGAAACATGTGAATTCTTATTTTACTTGGCGCTGCTTTTATTCAAAGTGGGTCTCTGTCGGCGTACAGAACTCGAGGTAGAGTTTCTGGATGGGGTGGTTCGTATTGACACACGGCTTTGCGAGCACAGAGGAAATATTCCTCTTTGGAGGGAGAGAGCGACTGGTAAAACTTGCCGGAGCTAGTTAAAAGACTTCAAAAGGTAAACTGAAAGCTCCACGGACCGTAATTACGAGACGTACCTAAGAAATTACTCGTTCAAGACACACGTACATACATATATACGAGAAGGACAAGTTTCAGAAGTTTTAAAACCTACGCGAATACATTCGATCAAAAGAGCTTTTCTTCAGCAAATTAAATTAATTCAGTGTTTTTACAGGAAGTATGCATATTAATAACAACCACTATGAAACTTGAAACTACCTGTAATCAAGCACACGAAAATGAGTTTTTATATTGAGTTGAAAACTTCGATTGAAAGTTTTAGGATGTAATGTAAAACATTGCAAACATTGTAAAGACAAGTTGCATATGATAGTGTTACTCGAATAGACGTACATAATCAGGAACATATATTAAAGACCGATTTATTTCAGACTAATATTTCAAATCAGTCGATTTTGTGGAACCACTTCTGTCAGAAATTTAGATCAGTCTCACCTCTGCCGAGGCTGGCCGGTGATAAGGCTGGTGTTGGTCTGCACTCGCTGACGGCAGCTACGCTGGGTGCTCCCCTGGCTGCTTCCTGCAAAGCAGTGGTGGCACGGGAACCTACCCCTGCTGGTTGAAGCACTGTATACTGTTTTCCAGCAGCACTTGCTGCAGCTGCCAGCGTAGAAGGAGAACTACCGATCGTCTCCGAGCTCACTATAGTTTCGACCGGCAAAGCTTTTACCGACACGCTCTGTTCCTCGTGAATGGAGGTCGTCCTTCCTTCCGGATAGCCTACGAAAGTGGCTTCGGCGGGATATGGACCTAATCCGGGGCCTCTTCCATGCTTGTTTACTTCAGAAGGTGGCCTGAATGCAGACTGGGACGAGAATGTGTGCAGGGCCGTCGCCGACTTGTATGAACTGTACAGAGAATGTCTGGCTGCTTCTTTTTTATCATCTATTTTCTTTTGTCTACTATCTGGTATTTCGTCGTCATCTCTGTCGTTGCTCGGCTCCGACATGTCGATTTCTAGATCGTTCGAAGAGTCGTCGACCATGTCGTTGAAATCAGGTGGTTCGTAACGAGACAAGTACTTGTCTTGAGGCCTCGGAGATTCACTTTTGTCTTTGGACGAGTCACTGTCTCTATCACTGCGTTTACATTGTTTTGATTTTATATCTAATTTTGCGTATACTTTGTTTTTTCCTTCGGCTTGTTGGTCTCTTATAGTGATGACGTCTTTGAGAGAGCAAGACGCATCTACGCTTCCGGAAGACGATGTTGTGGAAGCAGATGATGGCGACATTTTTACGTTGGATTTTTTATCTTCGAAGAGGTTTTCGAAAGCGGGCGAGTCTTCGGGCTCTGATCTGGTGTAGATAGAGGTGCGTGGATCGTGAGGCCAACTTCCTGAAAGACTTTTAAGAGCAGCTTGTGTCTCTCTTATTAGAATCTCATTGTCTTCAGCTTCTGGTTGTCCGTCTAAGGGTTTGAAGGTTTTTCTGGTAGGACTGGATAGGCCGGTTATGCTTGAAGATAGCGCTCGTTTCTTTTGAGGCAGAGGCGCTAAGCTGGGCGTCTCCTGTTCTTCGTCATCCAGCCTCCGTCGTCGTTTGGCAACAAGACTGTCCGGTCCAGTTCCTTGAGTGTCGGGTTCTTCTTCGCCAACCCGCCCCCGCCCGGGTCCCATGATCTTTGCCTTTGTATCTAATTCATTTTCAGTATCGAGTTTGCGCTTTTTCAATTGAATTAAATTCGTTTGACTCGTGGGTATCGAAGTGGACCTAGAACAAAAGCAACATTTTTTGTTTTAGTGAAAACTCTTTTTTTTAACGCGACAATATCGGTTAAAAAACAAATTCAACTCATTTACAAAAATTTCGAAGAACCATTTCTGTTTAGATGAAAGATACGCGTAGCGTACATTGAATTGTGTTACAACGTATGCTCCGCATGTCTTTCGAGTTGAGCCGCACGTGGGTTTACTCTTTCGCAAAAAATGTTGCTTTGTATTCATCGAGAACCGGGATTTAGGTAACAAAATTCCAAAATTACACGGACTCCTACCCCACGCAACGTCGTGGCTGGCTCGATTTCGCATTCAAAACACATTCACCTACCTTCTGCGGTGTTACTATTTTCAAGAAGAAAACACAAAATTAGAAGTCAATCAGGGCGGAGGGGGTTGTTACTCTACAATGGAGCTCGAATTGAATCACACCGAGGTCATAGCGTGCATCGTTAATTCCAGTTCAAATGCACATTCCATCGATTTTTCAATTTGACTCCTATGTGAGGGGTCTGGGCGGTCGGGGTTGTGAGATTTACCCCCTTTATTAAAGAGGCACCGTGGCTAATGGGCGCCACGGCACGGTTCAGGCTTATAGGCGGTTCCGGTCTGTGGGAAATTCCTGCAGGCACATATCGGTAGCCGCACAACATGTCATTGGGGCTAATGTGAGCCGCAGAGCCTGGAGCCTGGCTCACCAGCTCTTCACCATCACCTCGGCACTATCTTGTAATCATCCAATTTGCCCGTAATGGCGGCCGAGCTGCTTCTATGCCCGCCGTCTGTATCAAATCGCTATCGATTACGATGCACAATTACGAGACAATTTATCGTACATGTCCCCTTTTTAAGTCAGGTACTGAATTGGGTCACAAGTGAAATACTGGTGATTTGGGAGTCGTCCCTTCATAAGATATCCTACGCTGGAATACCACTAGGAACAATCGGTGTCTGAATTCTATGTGTGTGGAAATATATAGTAGAGAAAATATTTTGGGAAATTTATGTATGTCCGTTTATGGTAGATTTAAATTGATTACTATTAGTGAGTGAAAATCGTTGTGTTTTGAAGATGAGATGATTTACTAAATTGCGTCAATGTACATATTTAGCTTTAAATAAAATTGATTAATTATTTTTACAAAATTATTTATGAACAAAATAAATAAATAATACAAATAATGAATTATAATATATTGAACGAATTAATACCACTTTTATTATTGGGTTACGTGTTCAAAATTTAGTAAGTAGTTTTGCTATAATAATATTGCATACGAAATTTACTTTCCACAATTGTTAGAGAACGCGATTTTTTTTAATCGTCGATATGATAAACAAGATTAATCAGTAAAACCATCCAAACAAATAAATAACGTGCTAGAAAAAAAAACTATTTTCCACTAATCGTTATGGCTTTTAGAATCAAACGTCTTAATTATTTAATTTTATTAGGAAAATGAACAATATTTGTGCATGTTTCATACGGTTTGGTGACTATTTTGCACATGGCGATTTCACACACGTCACTAAAATCTCAATCACGGAATACTGGCACTCGAAAATTCCACCCACAGAGAGTTGTCGAGTATCTGGCACTCGAATAATTATTAGTGTGATAGTTCACGTAGAACTATCACACTAATAATTATTCGAGTGCCAGATATTCCGTTTTCGCGATTTTTGTGTGCGAAATCACCATGTTGGAAATTGGCCGTTTACCGTTTCACACATATAAAAGAAACACTTCGAAGCTAGCAAACATTCATCTACATTTTCACATTGAAAAATCTTTGTTAATTTATAAACCTTGTAAACATTGTTTTTGCAATCGAATTGTATAATGTCAAAATTGGGTAAAATATTTATTTTTCGTTCGTCATTAAGAATTAAAACAAAAATGTATTTAAAAATTATAAAGTAATAAAAAAATGTATAGCGCTTAGAATAAAGAAAATTTAAATTTACAATATTAGTATATTTACGAAATTAATAATGTTTACGCAATATTATTATATATTAGACGGAATCTAGTACAATTACAATATTATGGGCTATATAATTGCCGAGACTCACAATTTAAGCGTGTCATTAAGACGCCGAATTATCCTTCAAAATTACGCACATTATATTACGAAAACGAGGGGTGGGAAGCGTCCGATTATGCGTTAATTCAGCATTAGAACATAACTAACTTAATTAGAATATTTACCGCACGCATCGTAAATCGATTCCCCGTAAATTCCAATTAAAACAACAACAACAACGAGTCTCCCTCCCTACAGATTTTGGACACGAATGGGGAAAATTTGGGTGTAGGAATGTATGTATGTATGTGTACATGTGCATGTATGTACCACTGAATGTATTACATAATACAATCGCTGCTTGCAACCAATTCCATCGTCTGATGGGGAAAACCCTCAGTACTTCGGTCTACAAAATACTTGTCTAGTGTTGATGTTGAATATTGCAAATTTGCCAAAATATCCCCTTCTCTATATGAAGTTGAAATAGACCAAAGACTATTATAGAAGTTTGAGTGTATTCAGATTTGTGAGAAACGATTCAAAAGGCACTATGAAAATGTGTTTTGCAATGCTATGACTCTCATTGGAATAATATCATACGTATGTAAGTATGTAAGTAGTGTTGGAATAGATACAATCACGAATTGCAAAATTGACGGAATAAACACGTCTACTTTTCAATGATGATAGTGTTGAGTAATACGTGATTTATGGAATTAGCTCTATAGTGGTATAGTAATTATTTAAATCTTTGATGCATTCATGGAAATAATTGGCGTCTTTAATGAGAGCGGAGGGTTTCTCGTCGAGGCGTCCTCCACAAATTAGATAAACCAACCCCCTTCCCTCCCTAAACCGCCTTTAAGGCGCTGGGACTTTATTGCCGAGATCCTCGCATATAAAATGAACGTCGAGAAATGGCGCAGACACAGACAGACAGACCGACTTACAATGTTATAAATTCAAATTTGCACGAGACGCCGATTTCACGAGACGGCTCAAATGTGTGTAAGATTCGTGCGCTGCACTTGTTTATAGTGAGTCAACAATGGAATGCTGAATAAATATTCAGATTCTAATGCGAAAAAATCTAGTGATGTATGTATGTATGTATATCATGCAGTGTAAATTAGTGAGATAAGCGCTCGTTAAGAAGTATATAAAATATATCATTGCGAGGCTGGAGGGGGATTCGAGCTGGTAGCAAAGGTCCGTCGGGTCGGTTGGATTAAGAAATTATCACTTTTCTTTCTTTGAGCCCTTCTTCCCCGTTGGAGATGGGTGGCAAAGGGAGGACGATTCGGCGTGTGCGGCTGTAAATCAGCAGCGAAAGCTCCCCAGGATTAGAATAAGAGACTGAGCCGCCCGACCTGAGGATTTGGGGGGGACACTATCTGGCTCAGAGTCAGGGATTTAGTCCTTAAACTGGTGTTGGAGTCGAGTTGCTACGAACGAATCGTCAGTGCTGTTTGCGAACAGACGTTAAATGGAAATTATGGTCTTGTGGTCATCATCACCATTAAACCCTTTGCGGTCGCCGGCAACGACCGTTCGAAAACTGGGGGGTGGTTGTTGTATCCGTTGTAAACGCCACTATTATCGTTCGCCATGCCGAATAAAACCCTCTAAAAAGTGAATAAGCTGCAATTAAAATCACAAACTAGTAAATTTTGACAGGACGCATACCTCGGACACAACAAGTATGTATACATACATACACTAATTTTCCCGTTGCATTTTCCGGGTGCACCCGCGAGGGACTTCGGGGGTAAATAGACAAGAGTTGGAGAGGGCGAAAAAGAGGGTTGATTCGGTACTAAGAACTGGCGAGGGTGACCCTTGGACAGTTCCCTAGGGTTCGGGGGAGGGCTGTTGTGAATTCTACACTATATTATATAGACCATGAAATGCATGTGCCCTTGCATAACATCACGTACGGGGAGATACGGCGACCCTATGTCGAAGTTTAGCTACTGGTTAGTCTTTACAAAAAGTACACAAATATTATTATTTATTTTCCCATATCTGAACGTATACTGGAATATATTTTATAATTTTGATTGCCATCATTAATACTATATGTAGTGTCTATTTTTTTAAAATCATTATATATGATTTGCTATGTATAGGTATAATATAGAGGAAGCAAAGAAATATAAGATAGTCGCATATAAATGTATTTTGGGAAGGAGCGTATCTCCGAGTTAAAGAAATAAAGATAGTGATAGTAAAACTATCATTCTATCACTCACTAAGCAGGTAATTCATACGAAGAAGAATAAGTTTATAAATCTTACATACATATATACACGGTGATAATTTTTCAAACTGGCAGCATTGAGCGTAATTGACATTTGCATTTGAAATTCAGCCTCAGCGTATGGAATTACGCGCATGATAAATGCGTGTATAATCGATGCAAATTTTATTTTAACGTATGCGAAAATTAACAATGGATGTATTTTTAATATCGCGGTTTTATACAACGGATTATTTTAAACGAGATCGCGTAAGAGGTTCTGTGAATACTTTTCTCCCCCTCGAGTGCTTATCCGTATTATTTTTCTAGGTCGTCTGCACGCCGCTTCAGGCACTTCAGGCACCCTCGAGCCTATCCATCCATCCATCCATCCATTCGCCAGGTGAGGTGGGTATATTTCATTCATAAAACGGCTCGGGGTGGTTTTCTCTCCACGGCATTCTCTGTCTCCCCGCGCGATATGTTCAAGGGTTGCGGTGAGCACATGTTATTAGATTATTCGGTTACTTGGCCTCCATAATGAGTGAATCGTTTCGGTTGACGTCGCGATTGCTGGCTCCGGTAATGGAAGACTTAACGAGATTGAATCCCATTTACATTATTTGTCTTTGTGTGTTTATACACACACTCGTGCATATTGTATAGGTACAATCGTACCTAGCGCAATATTTCAACGTAAATTTCTCGCAAACGTATTTCCGTGTATACATGGGGCTTTGTTTTAATAATTCATAATTGTTTTATTTTAAATACGAGGATAAAACAATATTCCACTTTATTTGAATGCATTGACCTGAATCCATATAAAATCAAATTTAAGAAAACTTTTTTAAGTGGAAATTTGTAATTTCAAATTGTATCGAATTTTCGTTGAGTGAAATTTGATATCAGTTTCTTTTAACTTGAATGATTTTTGAATTCGTTGCGTAATACCATATTTTGTACAAGTTTAAAAGCAAACTATTTTAAATTTATCTATGCACGTAGTAGCAATTGATGAAGATCTGAGATAGTGAAAAAATTCAACTTCTTTTTACTTTATATATGTACGTAGTTTATTTAAAAGATAAAATTTTCAGAAAATCTAACAACATTTTCAAATTTTAATTTTTATACTTATCGCTTTAAAATAAAGACATTTGGATGTTTTAATTATCAGCAATAAATGCTCTATAAAATATCGTCAACTCTTTTAATTCAATTCGTGTAACATTTTTTATTAAATTATTGACATAATTTAATAAACGTTTCGTGGATAAATAAATAAAATATTTAAATAATATACTAAAGTTCTAATAATATAATAAAGTTCAATATATGCATTAATAAATTACATTTAAAATTCACCTTTAAAACCGCAAAGGTGAATTTTGAACATAATTTAAACAAGTTTGTTTAGGAATTTTCTTACTTTTTGTACTGAAATGTTTTATTTTTTTGTTTTACTAAAGAGCAGAAATTTCATTATTTAATTTTGGTAAATTTACAAAAAATAAAATAAATTAAGTCATTTTCAAAACTTTTTACATTGTATGACTTACGTAATTGCATACGTACATTACTGAATTTGTGCAAAATGATTTAAAAACGTAATTTCTACGATCAAAATAAAACTAATATTGTAACTTTTACAACATTTTTCAGATTAAACCAACAAACACTAAAGGGGAATTTTCGCCCACTTAAAAAATAATTAAATACTACTTAGAACTATATAGTAACAGAAAACATGATAGACTCACCACAGGGGTCTGACCATTACAGACATATCACGAACAGAACGAAGTCACGCACATTATTGACGTGTCACCATAAACACATACGAAAAGTTACGAGCATAAATCTACCGAGTTTCCGAGAATCACACAGAAAATAATAAATCAAAATTGTACTGAAATAAAATTTTCGGACGCGGCAACACTGACACTTGCGAAGAAGTGGATCGCGGCGATGATTGTATCTTTGCCGGTTGGCAGCAGTGCGTCCGAGGGAAGACGAGTACGCGAGTGGCGGATGCGACCGCTAAGAGACGAGATGCGAGATGCGAGATGCGAAATGCGAGAGATGGCCGGGGGGCGACGTGTCGGCTCCCCTTAGCGGGCCCGAGTGAGCGGTGGCGGCGGCGCGCGTCTGGGGGCGGCCGCCTGCGCGCGCAATAAACCGCCTTCGCCCCCCACGAGACTGCGCCCCCGCCCACACACCCGCGCCCCGCAACCCTCGCCCTCACCCCCGCCCCGCCCCGCCCCGCCTCGCCCCTCTCGCCCTCCGTTGCCGACTCTGTTTCTGTCTTGGCCACAACCATTGCCGACAATTGTCTCGAAGGGGTTGCAACGTGCCACTCTCCGTCCACACTCCACATGCGACAGTTGTTGGCCACTTGGACTAAGCACACAATACACAACGTCAATTGGCTATTCGTGACTTCCAAGACGATCGTTTCCAAATCGAAACGGTTCCTAATAAATATGTTGAGAGCTGGGACACACCGTGCGACTTGCGAGCGACTTGGTTGAGGGCGACCAGACCAATGTATTCAGTTGGATGAGGCATGCCAATTTGTATAGAAGCTATGTAGATAAGAATCTACTATTACCCAAATATTTTAATAATCATATAGTTAGGAATAGATATATACATATAATAAGATACGGAAAGATGCACTAAATTGCACTGAATAGTAGCGCAGTTTTGAAAAGTCATCATGTTCAAAGGCGCTCAAAAAGAACTTCGGATAACATACAAATACCCCTTGACGCTTTTTTGTAAAGTTTTGGATGTTTCGAGAGTGCAGTTTTCCAGTCACCAGAGATGTACATAATTATAAAACTAGAAATAGGAATAAATTAATTATAGGTAGAGTTGAGAAAGCAAAAACTGCAGGAGGTGTTCAAATATATAATGCCCTTCCTGAGAGCATTAGAGGTTCTAGTAACATTGGTGCTTTATTGAGGGGTGTTAATGGATACCTCTGTGGAGGATGCCGTAAATATATAAGTAAGTTTAATAATATGTTTGGAATTATATTTTATTTTTTTAGGGATACAAATTATAGTTTTTATTAATTTTGTTAACTATTTTATATTATAGTTGTTAGTTGTAGTTTGAAATTGTTAATTGTCAATTTGGTATTAAATAATAAATAAATTGACGAGTGTGGCATGCCGTATGCCACACTCGTCAATTTCTTTGTCGCTCACATTTCCATACATTTTTTCTGGTCGCGCAACTAGTCGGCCAACAAAGTTGCACGTTGTGGCCCGGTTCTAAGTCTTCATTGTCATCACTGTTCGATTTACATTCATACATATATATTAGGCTAGTAGTGAAGAGATTGAAATGGAAATGGGCCGGTCACGTAGCTATGCACATATAGAAGAATGGATAAAGGTAGTGGTCGAACGGTATCTGAGAGAATGTGAAAGGGTACAAGATAAAAGGGTAGGGATAAGAGTTGCTCAAAACAGAGATGAATGGAAGCGTGTTTATCCGTAGCTTTCATAATGTATTCGGTAATGTTACAGGCTTCTTATTTTAAACTTTAGAATCCAAACGGCTAACGACTAGCGTCCCCCTATATAAATGTTGTATACACTTACATACATAGATGTCCTGCAAGTAAAATGTTCGCGAATAATTCGAGGGATGATATTTGCAGAATTGAAAGTTTGGGGCATTGACATATTTTTAATGAAACGACGTAATCTTCTGTGTATTTCGAACCATATTTTTGTTGAAAATCTACACATTATTTAATGTATATTGAATGACTTTCTATATTGAAAGACTTTTATAGATTGAATTGAAAGACTTTCTTCACATAATAACGATATGAACTCACGAATTATGTTTCATTAAAGTACTAGTGTTGCTACCCGGCTTCGCTCGGTAAATGGAAATGCAGTCTAGAATACCGTCGAACCATGATAAAAATCTTAATTTGTTTAATTATTAAATTTATTTAAATTAAAAAAAATATATATTTAACGACCGACCAATCACAAACATCTTTGACCAATCTAGCCAATCAGAAACGACTTTGACGACAGCCAATCAAAAACGAATTATAGAGGCCGTTTCGGTTTTGTATATAATAATATGATTATTATATGTATGTATCTATAATATTTTCAATAATTAAAAATAATGTACATATATTTGTAATCATTACGATTGTTATATATATTATTATTATTTTTTTTTACCGATTTGTAATCAATTTTTATTTTGTACTAGTGGTTTTACCCGGCTTCACTCGGTATTTGTTATATAAACCGCTTACACATGGCCAATGTAATAGTAAACATTTTATTAAATTTATTTGAATAGTTTTATTTTATTTAAATTTATTTGAATATTCATTTGTTCGAAGACGTCACGGATTTACGAACCAACAATACTTACATAAATACAAAGTCTCTTTCGAAATTACATATACGTATATTAGATATGTCGATAAATTTTCCAAAGCCGATTTTGATAATGGAATATTTTCATACCTTGTAAGATTCTTATAAGATTGTAAGCGTGCATGTTTATATGTATGTAGGTACAACACCAAACGTTGATTGTATTATAAATATATTCGAATTCAATGAATAAATGATATATAATATTGATAAGACTTACGAGCATATGTATATAGCTCTTAAGAACCTATGTATGTTACATATGTATATGAATAGAGTTTGAAAAGCAGCTAGTTCATATACGTATTTTTAAAATATGAAAACTGACCGATTTTCAAACAAATATAACTTTGATTTAAATCAAAAAGACCTGCAGAAAGGAGGAGTCAAGAAAAGGCAGGGGGATGTTTTGCGCCATGTGTGAGCGGGGTCCGTACAGTGGTGCCCCCAGCGGCCGAGTCGTGCAACACGCCGCATCGACACGCGATGATTTGTGCCGACACAGTGGGGATGTGGGGGGTGGTAGATGAAAAACATCCGAAAAAAAGTCTCCGCCAAAAGGTCGACCAGTGATTTACGAGCGAGACGTGCACGAAAACCTCGTCTTTAATAATAATAATAATAATAAATAAATAAAACAGCTACACGTAGCGCAAAGCATGTTTTTATTTATTTTTACCTTCGTTGCTATTTTTGAATGCGATATGGACGTTTAATTGTCTTTGGTTCCGGAATCGTCACTTGTCAGCCGAAAAGGCGAAACACATAATCCATAATGTAATTGCGTGAAAATTGATCGTTACGCTGCGCTGGTACGGCGACGTTAAGCGGATCGTTTGTATACTTTTATCGAGAAAGTTGCCGTCTTTTGAAACAATTCATGCTTGAACTACATTATAATCGTTTAAGTTTTTCATAATATTGAATACGTTTATGCCCTCGTATATGTTACAAGCCATTTCAGCAATCTATTACTCGCACAAAAGTTTTAAATTAGATCTAAATAAAGAATTCGTATCATCTAGTAATAAGGCTAAATATATTTCATTTGTTGGTTTCTTATTTTTTTTGAAAATATACCAACACTAGTGTGGCCCTATACAAATCTTATATAATATATGTATATATATATATATATATATATATATATATATATATATATATATATATATATATATATATATATCATCATCATCATCATCATCATTTACAGCCATTCGCCATCCACTGCTGGATGAAGGCCTCTCCAACACGCTTCCACTCGTCTCTGTTTTGCGCAACACTCATCCATCTCATTCCGCACATTTTCCTAATTTCGTTCACCCATCTTCCTTGCGGTCTTCCTTTTACTCTTTTGCCTTCTCTCGGGTACCATTCAAGCACTTCTTTTGTCCACCTTTCGTCCATCCTCCTAGCTACGTGACCCGCCCATTGCCATTTCAATCTCTTCACTCTATCCACTATGTCCACTACCCTTGTCATATTTCTCACCCACGTGTTCCGCTTCCTGTCTTTCCTCGTTATGCCAAGCATACAGCGTTCCATACTTCTTTGAGTGCATTGGATTTTATTTTGCATCTTGGCGTTCAGTGTCCAAGTTTCACATCCATACGTCATCACTGGCAAAACGCATTGATCAAAGATCCTTTTCTTCAGGCAGAGTGGCATTTTTGATTTAAAAACAGCATTCATCCGTCCAAATGCACTCCACCCCAATTTCATACGTCTCTTTATCTCTTCATTTTTACTACCAGACATGTCAATTATTTGACCTAAATATAAATAATTATTTACTACTTCTACTGGTTTATCATCTAAGGGGATGCTATCAGGCATGCAATAACTATTGAACATTAGTTTAGTCTTATCTACGTTAATTTTTAATCCTACTTTTCTACTTTCCCTGTCCAGCTGTGTTAGTCTGATAAGTAGGTCAGCTGAATCACGAGCTACTAAAACTATATCGTCTGCGAACCGAAGGTGACTCAAAAAGCGACCATTGATGCTTACTCCGGCTGTATCCCAATCCAATTTCCTGAAAACTCCCTCAAGCACCGCATTGAATAACTTGGGCGAGATTGTATCTCCTTGTCTTACTCCTTTTCCTATGCTAAATCTATCTGTACCTGAAAAAATTTTAACTGAAGCTGTGGCATTCTTATATATTGTAGCTAACAGTCCCACATAGGGTTCCGGCACTCCCTGTGTTTTTAGAGCGTTAAGTACTGCATTATGACTAACTGTATCGAAGGCTTTCTCATAATCGACGAAACCTAGGCACAGTGGCCGTTGATATTCGTTGGCGCGCTCGATTAGTTCGCCAACTACTTGGAGGTGGTCCATTGTGCTGAAATTTGCCCTAAACCCTGCCTGCTCTATAGGTTGAGTATATATAAATATATAAGATTTGATTTCCACATACATCAATGTATTTGGAAATCAAATCCGCCATTACGATGTTGAAAAAATAATCATAATAGACACGTTTGAAAATACTCCATTGTCGTTCTCAGTGACGTCTATTTGCCGAATTTATCCACGTTGCCGCATTTATCCACACTGTTCCGATCGTTATTCTCTTTTCGCCACCCTCTCGCTATGTCTTATTTTAATTGTTTAAACGCCTATAAATTTTTCTTTTTTCACTATATATTTTATAAAATTTGCATTATAGGCTCTCTTTATTTCTCTTATATATTTTTACTTCACTCGTAGATTATATGATGATTGTTAAATAGCATGGTGTTTCGGACAAAAGTCGAATGACGTTTATATTTGTCATTTATATATATACATATATGTGCGTGCCGACAGATTCTAATCAGGTTAATTCATACAGGTTTACATATAATTAGTTATACTAAATTACGTATCATAAAATACGATAATCTTTTTGGACAGTACGGTTTTTATTTACTTTGATTATTATTTAACCACTTCATCGTTATAATCACAGCGGTGCGCGCTCCTACGTATTTAAGGCTATGACTTGAAATTAATTTTGGTTTCTTCACAGTGACATCTAAAAATTATCCTGTGATACTAATGAAATTGAAAAAAGTCAATGCTTTTCGTCAATAATATCAATAAGTCAATAATATCTCCAAAATTAAATCATTAACGAATACATTAAAATTTACATCGAAATCTTGTGTCAGATCGGAGTGATGAAAGCTAGCTATCCAAACGTGGCTTTCTACCACCCCTTTACAACTTTTTACAAGCCTCATATCAGCTTTCTATCGTTTTATTTAACTCGTTTATTCTCATTTTAAGTTTGAAAAAGTATTAATATCGTATCTATCACGAACGATAAAAACTCGGCAGGAGACGCGTAGGTTGAAATCCAGTTGTGATAGGCGTGTCTTCATGTCATTGTTAATTCATACGATCTTATTATTTCGACAAGTTTCTCCTACAATTGTTTGTCAATACAAGGATAAAATATCACTGAAAACAATCCAGGAGGCGATTTTTGTAAAGAGACGTGACGATACAGATTTGGCCTAGTAGCATTTTTTTTGCACGTGAAAAACTGTCTAAAATAAAAGACTATGTGTATTTTTTATATATGGTAAAATATAGGTATATTCAATGTGAATATTTATTATATTTTTTGTCGGAAGAGTGATCGGATTAAATCATTGCACTTCGTTTTGTTCACACTCGCCTCCCCCATATCATACCATTCGATCCCGTCACATCATGAAAAAAGTAAAAATAAAAATAGACAAAAAATAAGCCGGACAAGGCGAAATGGGGATAAATCTGATCTCAAAAAACACTCGGCTATCGTTATATTTTTTGGCGTATCCATTCACCAGAAAGCTATCACTGTCACTTACACAAATTGAAGGGGGCTCGGCGAGGGCCGGCCAAGTCTCGATTTTCAATCGGTGGCTCGCGTGATTGATTTATGGGGGAGTGTGATGTGAAATCGAAAGTGATAAGCCAGAGAAATTTACGCGCACCAGAAAAAAGAGGGTAAAATAAAAAAAAAGTAGCGATAACAATGATACACCATCTATTGAAACATCAATATTTAGAACCCAATTTTTAAAACTCTTGAAACACACGAAGTGAAAAGATCACTCACCCCAAGCTTATGTATTTCTTATTTCATCTCTTTAGAGACTTAAAAGTGAACGCGAACTCAAACAACGAACTGCCCAATATGGCGATGTTAAAGAAAATTAAAAAACAAAAGAATAAACATAATAGAACAAAACAATAACTTAAAAAAAATGAGTCTTTTTATAAGCTTTATGCACTCAGTGACATTCCTGCCTGTCAAAAAATTATGATCTGATTTTGAACCACTTCCACTCTCCAGGTCGCTTTGATATCTTATCGACATACGGGAGTTACATATGTAACATTCGGGTAAGTTAATGTCTCTGATATGAAGCTAGAGGAGTTTAATCAATAATGAACTCAATAAAAATTATACCAAAATCTTGTGTCAGATTAAAGCGATGACAACTAGCTATCCAAATACATATTTCAACCACCCCTTTACAACCCACAGGTTTAACAGTTAAACAGTAACTTTTTTCACTCTCATTTACTGGAATCTGATATAAAATTAATATTAAAAGCTTTTATACTTTCTTACATATGTTTTCAATTCATTAAAAGATTAAATAAAGTAATATATTGGGGATATTCGTGGCCCAACTATTGAAGTGCTTTGGCCAAATCATAACCTGTACGCTGTCACTTGGAGCAGATATTGTCCACACTCCTTATTAGAAAGCCAATAGTGATTGGGATCCTCAGGATTGAGAGTATCGACAAGAATATTTAGGATCAAGACTTTTTGATGCTGGGCAAGCCTGCAGTGACATTAGCATTTAGTGAAATTACTAAATGTACTGCGTATTGAAGAATTGGACTGGTGTAAATTATTTTTTTATTTTTTACAGGTAAGCCCATTTTTTACATTATTTATTTATTTATTTCATCAAACATGTATGTACACTCACCTTTACAGATCACTCAAAGCGACGAGTGTACTTATACAGATACAATACAATTAATATACATAAACATTTATACAAAGTGATAGATCCACAGTGATAGACATCTATGGATAAATTTTTGCAGCATTTTTATAATCATATTGGTGAACCTCAAGACGCTGAATAACTTGAGATTGGCTAGAAAGATAGCAAAGGGGATGCCAATTTTAGAGAAAGCATTTCACAATGAAATCAAAAGTTTCAAAGAAAATCAGGCAAACTCTGATAAGAAACGATCGACATGGAGTCACAAATCAAGGTCTTGCCTGCAGCGGCACTCTAGTGGGACTCGAACCCGTGACCAAACTGCTCGAAAGCATAACATGCTAACCACTAGCCCACGCCGCTGATTTAATTAAACTTATTAGAAAAATGAGCTGGCAGTCTCAGAGACTTTCCTCAATATCTAGTAAAAGGGTTCTTTCATACTTTGGCTACATGACCAGGAAGAATGTGGAGAGTCTGGATAGGCTGGTGGTCACCGGAACGCTAGCAAGAGGACGGCCTCCAAGAGATGGTCTGACCCAATCAAGGAACTGGCGAGATGGTCCTTAAACGCTGCCTTCAACTTGCCACAGAATCAGGAGGAGTGGAGGCAAATCCAAGATGACATCAAAGACCACGAAGCTCAGCATTGAGCAAGTGAGAAAAATGTATGAAATTCTTTCATGAAGTATATGATAAATAGCAATAATAAACGAAACTTCACTTCCAATAGAATAATATGCTAACCACAAATCAACACCGTTGTATAATGACAAAACACAAAATTCCGGAACTCTAAAAAGCATATAGTAAAATGATTATGATTAAAAATGATTTAAAAACAAGTTTTTTGCTATATATAAAGATATTGAGTTGAGGATTCTGGAAGGTGTCACATCTAATTCAGGTGTGGACGTTTGGAATTGTTATTTAATGGACCCTCCCATAGGTCGTTGTGCGTCATCTGTCAAATCGTCCACGTTGACCTTAACATTGCAAGGCAGGTCTTGACGTTCATTATTTGGCGCTTCCCCTTCCTAGGGTAAAAGTGCTTTTTGTTATCGATTGTTGAACGTCACCGAAACTAGGTCCAGAGTGTTGAGGATTCGTTGCGCCGGCACGATAAGGGCGCGGAGGCCTGCAGTCGAGATAAACTTTTAAAATGACTTGGGAAGCAGTTGAGCCTTTAATCGGCGAAGTTGGCCACGCAGACGACGGCAATCCTTGAACTGCGGCCGCCCGCAAACTTTGTTTTACAGGACTTACTCACTTACTTCTTCTTGGGCGCACCCCCGCGCACCCCCGTCGTCCTCGTTTTCAAGGTTGAGTTCGCGAACTCGGCCGACAATTTACAAATTCCTTTATAAAACAACTAACTACTTTTAATAGTGAAAGTTGAACCGCGCCTCCCCCGCCGGGTTTATAGATCTTAATCAAATTCGCGTCGGGACTTTTTCCCCGGGTGGAAAGTTTTGCCGTTGGGCGCGTCGACGCCGCCGCGAGGGACGTCGCCGCTTTTACACAAAACCCTCCCTTCCCTCTCGCTGTCTGACAACTTTGCACGTCTGATGACTTTCCGTTTGTTCGACTGTTTGTTTGTTTGTTTGTTTGTTTGTAAACAAATACGCCGCGCTTATGTTTGTGTGGAAAAAATAAGCCACGTGGTCAACTGTTATGAAATTCCGTATGCGCGTTGCACAATGTCGACCTTGATATGGAATACTGTATTTGGTCATACGATTTAATAAAAAGACCACAATATTAGTGCACTAGGACCATACGCAATTGTCGCGAGTTAAATTTGTCATAATAGCTCGTTCGAAACATGCAATGTGGAAAAACTTATAACTTAACCAGTAGCGGGGTCTAGTGGTGAATGTTGAATTATTTTATTTTATTTTATTAATAAAATAAAATAATTCAACATTCACCACTAGACCCCGCTACTGGTTAATTATCTCGTACTTGATGTTACGAGTTCGATTCCCGCTGAGTCTCGCTATTGGCCAGACCTTGATTTGTCAAGGTCGATCGTTTCTTATCAGAATTTGCCAATTTTTCTGATTTTCGTTGAAAAGATTCATGTAAAATTGGCGTTTCCTTCCCAATTTTCTGTTGCGAACCTTTAGTTATTATTATATCTTAGGTTTCGCCATATTGCTCACCATAGATGTCTCTGTGGTTGTTTATCGGATATAAAATTCGTATTGTTACATGAAAGTTATTCATCGTTATTTATCGTATTAATTCGATATTTGTAATATCTGACGATAGATGTCAGATATTGTTTAGATTTACATGTATCTATGTAATAATTATGTGGACCAGGAAGGGGCATTTGGGGTTTACCTGTTAAGCCTTCCTGGTATATTTGTATATTTGTAAAAATAAATAAATAAATAAAAACAACGATTGTATCGTTAATTTGTCTGGATTTGATATAAAACCAATGTACAAGTTTATATATTACAATTATATATGTATTTATTTATAATTTATAATAATAATAACAATAAAATGACCAGTTTGACCTGACAGGTAGCCCCAAAGCGTCACATCAGTTTTACAAAACAAAAAAAAGAAAATAAGAAAATAAAAATTTCAATCATTCACTCATTTAAATAGTCTCGTGTTGAGTCTCAAGAAACTAACTAGCTCGTCAACATGACAATTGAACAGGTCCAAATGCCCATCAATCATATTAAGGAACCGGATAACCTTTACAATATACGAGTTATTGAAAGCAGACGTTTTCGCAGGAATAGGTTGGAAAAGTAAATGATGATGCAAAGCTCTACCGCATTCAGGCGCCGAAAATTTAAATTCCAATAAAATCGAAGGGTTGTATTGTTGTAAGGGTATTATACTAGTGGTGCTACCTGGCTTCGCTACCAATTCCAAAAGACTTCGACGATAGCCAATCCGAAACGAATTACAGACGTCATTTTGGTTTTAAATATAATATTATTATTATTATTACTATTTGTATTAAACCTTACTATTTATCCAATGCATCATGCATCTTATTACTGACATTACAGCATCTTTGCTAACGACGTCAAATTATTCTTCTCTGCCAAGGAGGAGGCAAGCTTCTCATCTTCAAGCTGATATCAACGTTGTATTGGAGTTCAGTTGTATTTTAGGTCTAGAACTTAATATTAATAAATGTGCAATTATTAATATTCGCACATTCGTGCACATTCGCTCTATTGTCATGGATATTCTATTAGATTCGTGTTGTTGAAGCGTGTGGAATCTATGGTCGATTTGGGTATCTTTTTTGATCCTCAACTCACCTTTCACAGCGTTTCCTTTCGTCGACTTGGATTTGTCTTGAGATATGCTAGCCTATTCTCAAACCTTTTATCTTCTCGCTTGTTTTTCAACTCGCTAGTGAGAAGCAAGTTAGGATATAATGCGATTGTGTGGAATCCGCACAACGCAAATTACTCTCTAATGATTGAGAAATTGCAAAAAGAATTTCGTCGTTTTCCATATAGGAAAAAGTATGGATATTACCCATATCTCTATACTACTTTTTTTGGGCATGCTTGGGTATTCGTAATTGGTTATTGAGTATAGTAATAACCAGTCTTAGGTGGTCGATGAATGCTTTTCGCACAAAAAATGGTTTACTATTGTCAATTTCTTAGAAAAACCATGATTTTATTTTCTCTTGCTTTGAACACTAATGGAGCGGTCTATCGTTAATTGCAAAAGCATCCGCGAATCGCCGCTCATTAATCATAGCAAGTTATGTACAATCTAGATACAGTCTATAAAGAATCACCATTTTACATATATTCAGTCCCTTTTATTTATAGCTATCTTTAAAACGCCGACCCAATTAATTGGATAAAGATCTAAGAACCCGGCACACGTGAAAAAAATGTACGTCACGTCGATAAGAATGTTTCAGTACAATAGGACTAACGGTGTTCAAAAAATACACAGACACACACACACACACATTTTTTCTAGATCATGAAAACGAGATCAGTGATCGATTCTGAGTTCGAATCAGTCAAAATCTCGAGTTAGAATTTTCGCATGATCACAAAACTTCATCTATTGTTACTTCGTACAAAGATAAAGTAAAAATAAACTTGATCAAGCGAGAATCGACTGAAGTATTGTTTTAAATCAAAATTTAAAAAAAAATATATTTATTAAAAATCACAATGCCAACTCTGCGTCATTTGAGTACGTGTGCGAAATCTTCACAAAAGGATAGAGTGCTGTGAGATAATACGTTAACGTGGTGCCACGTATAAGAGTGGATGCGCAAGGTGCAGTCAGTATCTGGCGTCTTGCGGCAAAGCACGTGATCAGCCAGTTTGCAGTAATTATTGCATGAGTTATTAGCGAAGCAGATACGGCACGTACGCGCTCGCTTCGGTTCCCAAGACCCGTTGCAGATGCACTACACGACGCATTTGTTATCGCTTTGATTAACGACTGCAATTGCAATACATTGTGCACCAGTACAATAAGTTTTACTGGACTAAAAAAAAAAAAAAACAGAACGTATATTTTATACTAAACAATTGTAAAACTAATCCAAATTCCCACAATTCTTAATTATTTTGATTATGATGAATATATTCAATATTTTGATTTGTTTATGAAATTTTCATATATTCATATCATACAGCGTCAAGTATTCATTACAATTTAACACGTTTGAGTCGGGGAACGCATATACATACATGCATACTTATACGTTTTTTGCAATTGGGAATTTCACGATCGAAAAAATCAGTGATAATGTCTATATTTTTTATTTATTCACTATTATTTACAAGAAACCAGTTATTAATCTAATATATAATTTGAAAAGAGACTTTGTATGTAACATTGGTTGGTTCGTTCGTAAATCCGTGACATCATCGAACAAATGATTCGATTTTTTTCGATTCAAAGGATTCGAAGTTCCCGGGGGCGACGGCGCCGATGGCGAAAACGTCTTCGCGACGGGGGCGAAGGCGCTTGGGTAGGCCGCCGGATTCTGGTATACATATAATTTCGAATGAGACTTATATATGTTTGTTTGTTCGTGACAGTCAATTTAATAAAAAAAAACAACTGAGTATACAAATAAATTTATATAAAATAAAACTATTCAAATAAATTTAATAAAATGTTTACTATTAGATTAGTCATGTTTAAGCGGTTTATATTACAAATACCGAGCGAAGCCGGGTAAAACCACTAGTCTATAATAAATAGTAAATTTATATAATTTAACCTATTTACTAAATTTTTTTTCAAGTTGAGATTTGGAATTATGTTTGATTTTGTTCTTTTTCTAAATGCGAAAAATAAATATTTTTTACATCTTTTCACAAAAAATAATTAGTTGACATAACAAAACATATCTTTCACTGTACAATAAATGAAAAATCACGAGTTGAATATTTCGTTTCAGTGTGTCTAAGCTATTTTTCGGGAAAACAAAACTTTTTCCAATATCGTCTTAAAATTTCGAAAACTTCCATGTATTTAATTTAAATTATTTAAGTTTATTTATCGCATCCACTGATGAAAGAGGAGCACGAAGCGTGCGCGCGGTCGGACGTGTATTGCGTACAGCTACAAATATTTCGATTCCCATGCAAAACTATCGAAAACTAAATAAATCTATATATCCGTTCATTCTCTGACGAAAGGATCTTTCAGACTGTATTCGTTGGAGAGTGGTGGATTAATATTGAGGGTTTTATAAGTTGACTTCATTGATTTTATAACGGCTTTAATAATATCGATTCGTAACGGACCTTCTTTTTTCTTTTTTTTATATACATACTTAATATATAATATGATATAAAAGCCAAATTCCATCTGTTTGTTTGTGACAACGATTTAAGATATATAATATGACATTGGATTATACGATATAAAACCAAAAAAAAAAAGACTTTTGGTGGGTCTCGAACCCGTGAGCCTCCTACTGACAACTCAAATGCGTAACCGTTGTGTCAATCATGGATTTGAAATTCCGTTTTGAATCAATGAAATATGCTCTTTTCATACTTTGTAAACATTTTTGAAGTTTTAAGAAGTTGTTTGTATGAATATCAATTTTATTCTAATAATGCATGCAATGATAATGCACAGCTAGTTTTTAAATATTGGCACACGTGCTTAACGTATCCGTCAGTCCATCATCCAAATGTTGTTTATCCTAACAATAACGCTACCTTTGATTACTAAATACTATTTGAATGAGTTTGAATGGATTACTCTACCGTTTGTAAAGAAGTTTTACTTCAAAAAATCCACATACATACCTGTGTGTTTCAACGCTAAGCGATAGCGTACGGGGAGGGTGAGTGTGCGGACCACCGTTTTTTATGTGTTTAATTGAAACTTTGAAGCACTCGTGCCGTAAATACGGGTGAAATATTTTATTATTATACGTCTTGCACACTTTAGAGACGCACTCGCCTTGATGAAGGCTCTATTATGGTCGTCCTTAGGGGCGAGCAGGTGAAAACCTTCTTATAAAAATGAAAATTTTCCTATACCTTCCTTACCTGCCTCCCCCTCGACCCCCATTGTGTCGAGGAATGGCCGCGGAAAATTAGCCGTCAAATTGCACCATGAAAAATAAATATACGTCGTCGTCGTCTATCGGAACGTCGTGGAGCGGTTGGGGAGCGACCCTACTACTTAAGGACACTTGAGGTTTACGGCTCGCAAGTGACGCCACTGTGTTTTTGTTTAAAATTTCATCGCGAAAACGTTCCGATTTATGTGCTGGCCGTTCTTAACGCGCGCGACGGGAAATGAATATTAAAATAACAAAAATTTTCTTTCTAAGAACGAAGCGAACGATAAGAAGCGTCCACAGAGCCTTCAAATATAATGACAACGAATTAAAACATTATTTTTTTTATATCAAATGCCTCGTTCACATGTTATGGTCACTTCTACTTGTATTGAAAAATCTTTATGTACATAGTATCACACACAATAAAATTTCCTTAATATAAGATCTTTTATTTTAATTTATTTATACCATGGTGTTATTACGGGATTGCCCCCAAGGAGACACCCAAGGCCAACGTTGTACATATGTACTATATGTACATAGCTATAGTTAATTCGTTTCGTTCTCCAGCTATTGCGTGGTAATACGTCATGCCCGTTGTTGCTGGAACAGTTGGGACTTTATGTCCCTAATAATTATGTGCATGGTAGACATCATCATTTGATGGTTGTACCTGCTGTTCGCACAGTTCTTTTTAGAATGGCTCCTATTCCAAGAGCTATTCGACTTCTCAATGAAATCGTTGCTGCTGTCCCTGAATGTGATATTTTCCACCTTGGGGACCGTAGATTATCGGATATTATTTTAACATATTTATCTGGTAACCTGCGCTCATCATTACTTTCTTAATTTGAATGTGATGTATGAGTGGAATCTTAATCTACTCTCTTCCATTTGAGCCTCGCTGTGATTTTATTTTTTATTCATATTTTGTTTTATTTTGTTTTACTTTTTCTTTCTCCTTTGTACATTTTTATATACTATTTTAATTTTGTTCAGTGTAAACAAAGAATGGGATTAATGGATTTTATTTTTGATTTTTACACTTTTGTTATTTTTTCTTTCTCTCTGAATGATGTATTATTATCCTTTTGTTACTTTTTTTTATTATTTTATTTTACCATGTTTTCTGCTTTTGCTTTTTTCATTTATTTACAGTTTACTTGTTTTTATATCATGTTTTTATATATTTTTCAAATGTAGGCCATTGTGGCGCATTAGGTTCTTCCTGTAATGCCACAATGGTCCAAAACTATTAAATAAATAAATAGTTATATTATTATTGTACATAAATTTGAAATTAAATTCAAATGAGGTTGGGCGGCCAGTTTGGTAAGAACCGTTTCAACAATAAAATTGGAGAAATTTTAGCAGTATTTTATAATCAAATTAGCGAACCTCAAGACGTTGAATAACTTGAGATTAGCAAGAGAGATAGGAAAGGGTATGCCAATTTTACGGAAGCATTTCAATGCAAATCAGAAAAATTGGCAAATTATAATAGGAAACGATCGACCTTGAGTCACATAAATCCAAGGTCTGGGCAGCAACTGGATCGAGGATTGAACCCATGACCATTCAGTTGTTAGTGCTAAGCGTTGAGCTATGATATATATATATATATATATATATATATATATATATATATATATATATATATATATATATATATTTTTTTTTTTATTTTATACGTTGATTTTGTTTTTGATAATCATGCATAGAAAAACTTTCATTAAAAAATGTTTCAATTTAGTATAAATCGTTTCAACAATGAAATCAGATAAATTGGCAAACTCTGATAGGAAACGATCGACCTAGAGTAACATTAATCAGCAGCACAGATCAATGGATAGCGTGTTAAGCTTTCAACTGTGTGGTTATGGGTTCTATCCTTCACTTTACTTGACATAAGATCTAAAATTCGCTAAACTTTCATTTATGGTTTTCCTACAACCATAAATTAAATTTTAACCAGCAGTAGCTAGCATATCTTGTTATGAACGGGTTCAGATCTTGGGTGTGGCCAGACCTTGGATATGTGACTCCAACGTCGATTTTCCTATCAGATTTCGCCAATTTATCTGATTATTAACCCTGTCATATCTTTTTCGATTTTCGTTAGTTAAAAAAATTATCCATAGATGGCTGTTTATAACCATAAATGGGTGTATCTGTTTAAATAATTAATAATAATAATTCTTAATCTTCATAGCACTCTCGTTGGGTCGGAGCAATCTGTTAGACGAGTGTGCATCATTGATTAGATAAATAAAATAAAATAAGTTAAATATCCAAGGTCGGGCCAGTAATATGGATTGAAGATCAGGGATTGAACCCGTGACACTTCAGTTGTTAGCGATAACTGTTGAGCTATGTTTTTTTTGATAGATTTATATATTTTGATAACCATGAATAGAAAAACTTTCATTAAAATTTTTTTATGTTCTATTCTATTGCACAAATTTATCTCCCACCTTGCATCCTGCTTGCACAAGTAAAGCTGTGGGATAGATATATAGATAAATATACTGCATGTGCCTGGTCTATATATAATTTAATGATTAATACATACTACATACAATTTATTTTGTTTATATGTAATATAAATTACATATACCGCAGATATAATTACATAGTGATACAATGAGCCACTGCAGCAGTGGCATATGAGTATATACTTCAAGTTAAAATAATGATTTGTGTTCGAAACTAATTTTAATATATGTGTAAGTGTGTGTATTTATAAATATATTGTTTCTATGTATGTATCTATAATGTATATTTAATTAAAAAATAGGTATATTTGACAAGTACATATACAAGTTAATGATTATAAAAATGTTCAAGTTGTTGCGTTTGTTGTAAGTAAAATCTTCGAAGTACCTATTTTTAGATGGAAAATTTTTGATTCAATACATTTTCTAAGCGTTGCTACGAATACTGTTTTCTAACCAATTTAAGCATTTTCAACCAATTCACTAATATTGCGGCATAAATTTCTAAGCGTGCTGAAAAATTTCTATGTATGTCAAATGCGTTCGCTATAATTTCATAAGGCATCGATTTTTTTTTTATTTTTTTATTTAAGATATTTGCAATCGACCCGTCGGTCATAAGCAGATTTTATAACACGTTTTTGTAAATGAGTTGAACGTCGT
Source organism: Arctopsyche grandis (assembly GCF_051622035.1). Taxonomy (NCBI): domain Eukaryota; kingdom Metazoa; phylum Arthropoda; class Insecta; order Trichoptera; family Hydropsychidae; genus Arctopsyche; species Arctopsyche grandis. The sequence continues at coordinate 26,587,618 of NC_135357.1, forward strand.
GAATATCATATTACGGGTAAAAATACACAATGTAAGATGAATACGATCGGATGCGTTACGAAACGATTATTACGCTACGAGTAAAATGCTTACTTGTGACCTTTGAAATTCAGCAAAATCGACGGCTCGTATACTCTTCTATCAGTGCGTTCATCAGTCTGAAACAAACAGAACAAATAGTATGAATTCGATAATATTGACTGAGAAACGAGCTCGTAAAACGGGTCGGCAAGAGGATTAAGAGGTGGGGGGTGGGGTGGAGGAAATTCGGGAATATGTTGCCGATCAGTGAGCGAAATTTATGCGAAACGGCGAGTGCATTCTAGACGCAACTTTATTGATATTGAAGTCGAACAGGGTCATTATGCAGCTGGAGCTGGGGTCGTAAACGACGGTTCCGGTTTCGCATCCGACGACACTACGTGTGAATTTGACTATAGCCAGCTGTAAATGTGATGATGCTCCATCAAATATGCATAAAGGCTGTAAAATAACACCAACGACGGGATTGAAAACCATGTCGACAATGGCTTATGAAATATTTCGAATGGTTTATCTTATGTCAGAACATATGTATGCAGTGGTGTAGTCGGGCCAGGTCGCCGACCTGGTACTTATTTTTGAGCCAGGTCGCCGCCCTGGCACTTTGATTGATATAAACATTGTTTTTCGAGTACCATTAAAAATATTTTGACTAAAATTTCATATAAAATTTTGTATTCCAAATATTGTGAGCAGACTCTCGTTCTAACTCTCGATGACCACAATCGAATAGTAATCTGAGGACATTCAAAACTTAAAATACGTTTAATGAACTTTATTGGATTTTTTTTATCTAAAAACCATCCAAAACTTCGAATGAAAACATTTTTTGAACTATTAACCATACGTACTCTAGGATAGATAAAACGAGGAACTCAGCTTAAATGAATAGTCATCTCTAAATTCACATGTTAAAATTTGATAGTTTTTTGACATACATATGTATGTATGTATACATTTATATGTACATGGTTTTAGCATTGCTAAAAGCAAATGTTGCTGTTGACACAAACACGGATTTTGCAAAATCAAAAATGTTGAAGAGGGTGCATTATGGAAGTTTTTATAAAATATAAAAAAATACATCATCATCAAGTAACAATATTTTTTAATTATTATTTGATTTTTTTTAATAAATACTACCAATATAACAATACAATTTTTTAGTAAGGAAAAAAGTGGGGGGGGGGGGCGGTCTTAAAAATTTAACACCGACCTGGTTTTTATTTAGCACAACACCACTGTATGTACATATGTATGTGTGTAAAGCTGCAATGCTACATATGTAAGTGAGCATTAGAAATGAATGCTCTGTATGAATTAATGCACAAAAACTTTATGTATTATAGTTGCATTTGTCGTCGTTCCACAGTCAACGTGGTCTTAATAATGGGATTTAAGCTTGGACAAAATGCAGCTTATCTGTGGGGGCAGAATGTATGAATGTAAATAGTTCTTGTTGAGATAGATCGGTTAAATATAGAGTATGTGTACTTATCACAGACGGATGTATGCTTTGTTAAAAATTTGAATTATATATGTAGTACAAACATTATACGTAATATTTTGATTCCAATTGAGTAGTAAAATCAATAAATTAAATAATACGACTATTTAATCCAAAAAAATGGTGCCGATGACAGCTTAGCTACGCCAGTGGCCAGTAACCATATGTATGTATGTACATATGTTTAACTTTCTTCCACTCGCTCGTTTTGTCAGATTTTAATTGTGTAAACGCCTATAACTTTATCTTTTTCACATTATATCTAATAATTTATATATTCACCTTGATGTCATTACTGGTTTCTACAAGGCGACACCTATGGCCAAATTTTTATATGTTTTTTTATTTTTACATACATATGTGCCATGACAGGAATTACCCCAAGGTGACACATATGATAATATTAATTTTTGTTCATAAATACTAGCAATTTTTAAAACATTATAGTACATATGTACATATAATACAAATAGAGACATCTATGGACAGTCAGAATTTTTTTTTTGATACACAGCTAATTTGCGAGTGCAAGTAGCATATATTTTTATAAGATTCATCAAATTCAAGAAGTTAATAACTCGAATTTTAGAGAAATCAGAAATCAGATTGGCAAACTCTTGACCTGGAATCACATAGCCAGCAGCGTGACTCAGTGGTTGAGTTGATATTAAGCACCAAGAGGTTGCGGGCTTCGATCCCGTGAGCTGACCGCGATTGAAAAGAATTTATTCTGTATATAATATTCAATGCTGTTGGTCGGCCTTGAATATTTGTGACTCCAAGTCAATCGTTTCCTACCAGAGTTTGACAATTCTGTTCCCCCATCAAATTGGCAAAAACCATCCTACCCACCATGTCACCACTATTTGAATATGATTTCAAAAATGTATTATCTATAACATAGATGTCTCGCTAGTTCTTATATATTTTGATTTTTAAATGCTTTTTATTATTACGAAATTATGTTCACAATCTATTTTAATAGCTACTGATCTACTGATCATTTTCTATTTAACAATTTTAATTTAATAATTCTTATATATAGTATTTGTATTTAATATTTGCTTATATGTCTGTATTCTTGTATAAAGTATTTGTATTATGCTTATATGACTGTATTATGCTTATATGAAAGGGTAGAGTATTCAGTAATGTCATCATGGTATGTAAATAAATAAATAAATAAAATACATTGTACATCCAAAATCTGGCCAACAATATTGAACCCGTTGTAGCATTATAATTACGCTAAACACTGAGCTGGTTAATATATAGAAAATATTAAAAAGCACTCATTATTGCACCACTATTTTGTAGAAGAAACAAATAACGAAATTTAAAATATATTTTAATGTGACTAATTACGTTATATTTCTATAATTAAATTCAACAAAAAGTACGAATAAATTCGAACAGTTCGAACGAACGCTGTAGGTAAAAAAAAAAAAATGCTTCTGAACCAATTTGCCCAGTAAATTTTAACGTTTGTTGGTAATGTTGTTTGTCTTCGGTGGTTAATTTAGAGTTGCTCCCCCCCCCTAGTATTCACCCTCTCATACTACCCACTTCACGCGACCAGACATGATCGATATTCATATTTTAATGCCGTAATCAAATTACACGTGGAAGACGATCGCCCTCGAGGCACCATTTCGTCATTGTCCACCCCGCGTAATAATTGTGATGCGCGACCTAATACGTTTTCCACGCAAATTATGGGATAAGTAGTCCAAAATAAACGACGAGGGATGAAATTCAATTCTTCAGGTGTGGTAATTTCGTAAATGAGCGCGTGTGCATTGGTGATTTGAATAATGTATGGGTAGGTGTTGCAGGTCGGGAGATGAGGGGGCGAATTCTCGTTTTAGCTACAAAGACATCATCGTCAGGGGGGCCCCGCAGGCCTGGGGCGCCGCCCCCGCAGCCGTGAAGCGTCGCCGAATGAATTTTATGAATCGGCAATAAAATGCCTGGATTTACGATTCACGCCGCTTGTTGGCCCCCGACGCGCTGTTTGCTCTCGCAGGGGTACTCAACCTCGCCTGCGAATTATGCGACTATGCATATTGAAAGTACATACATATGTGTGTATATATAAAAGAACTGTATGTACATATATAATGATAATCTCAAAGTTAATAATATATGTACTAATTATATGTAGTATAGACATATTAATGTCAAGTTTGAATTAAAATAATTTAATGCTTACTATAATAACGTATTGAAAATATATTTGGGAATTAATTTTGATTATTTCAAGTAGTAAAAACTATTATTTTGAATAAAAATACCAATAATTTTGTTTTACTACCGCCATCCAAAAACTGGATAAACGTCAGGCACTTTTCAGAAATTCAAATTTTAAACGCGTCTAAAACGATATTTTTTCTCGATCGTAATGGCGGAGGATACATTTGCATTTGATGACTAAAATGAGCAATATTGCAAAGTATGAAAACGATCGGATAAGAGGCAATTTTTTTCCTGAATTGTAAACGTAAGTGAAGTATAAAAGAGGTATGTAAAAATGTATCTATGTATGAATATAAAGGGGGTCTACGTGACGAGCCAGAGTGCTAAATTACAGAAAACACAAATATCGGAAGGCAAAGAACGAAAATCGAAAGATCTTAAGTCGAAAGATCAAAAAAAAAAAGGTGCATGGTAAACGGTACATACTCACTTAATTTGCGCGAGCAGGGTACAACAAGAACAAGAGGAACAGGCTTTTCCTCCCGCATTCTGCGCGCGCACATTAATACGGGAGGAAAAGCCTGCTCCTCTTGTTCCTGTTGTATCCTGCTCGCGCAAATTAAGTGAGTATGTACCGTTTACCATTCACCCTTTTTTTATCTTTCGACTTAAGATCTTTCGATTTTCGATCTTTGCCTTCCGATATTTGCGTTTTCTGTAATTTAACATTCTGGCTCGTCACGGAGACCGATATAAAAGTGGCTGTATGTGTAGAGATTAGCCTGTAGGAAAATCTCTTATTGAGTTTATTGCTACATTATTTGTCGTAACATGGAGCGTTATGATTTAAGAGCAGATTTGGTTTCTGATATTATTTTGTCCAATAAAAAAAAAACATATGTCAAATCGAATTATGGAATCAAATCGACAGAAAGCGTAAGCTTACATATATGTATGATGTAAATTAATGAAAAATATTGTTAAAAAAGTATCATGATAACGATTATTAGAATCATCCGAACGATTATACTGCGTTGTTAATTTTTGAGAAACCTCTACGACAGACAAATATTTACTAAATTATGTTTGTAAAATGGTTTTCATTACATAGTTAAATATTTGGTTTAATCTGCTCTAATTATTTAATACTACTTTGTAATTAATGAACATTTGGGTCTATGTAAAGATAAAAAATAATCTTCTTGGTCGAATAATTCAACTACATAATTCATTTCGACTTTAAAATCGGAATAAGTCCGAGATGATATCTCGCATAGCACATAAAGTTGAAAACAAAATGAACGTCGTTTTGCAACAATAATTTGGTGATAACAGTCAGCTGTAGTATTTACAATAAATTCAACTTTTAAATCTCTGGTAATCCCCGTTGCATTGTAGATATAGAGAGTAAGCATCTTGGTCTAGACTCTATAGATAAACAAAAATAAAACAAATATCCTCTTCGTCGACAGATTCAAGTCTCTCATAAAGTCCAATGATTTAAAACAATTTATGAGGAACTCGACGATTTTATCTATCTACATAGGTGCGTTGATCTCAAAAGAAGGAGGATGAAAATCCGTTTGATGCGATATCCAGTGTTCTCTACTGCATTTTATAGTCGAGTCGAGACATGTACTCTTAAAAATTGAGAAAGGGACATGTTAGATGACTTTGAAATGTGGTTTTGGAGGCGGTTGCTGCTCATTCCAAGGACCCCAAGACGCACGAACATCTCCACACTTAAATAGTATTCAGTTACTGAGAGACTCTCCACATGTAGGAAAATATTTATTTCCTTCTTCGGCCATATTTCCAAAGAATGTGTAGAGAAGTTGATAGTTACATACTGGAACACTTGAAAGCAGGCGAGCAAGGCGAGATTTATGCCATTTTAGTTCGTTTATACGCTGATTTGTTTGATTATGTCCTGGTTTTTATCAAATTCGAAATGTGATCATTAGTTAGAGGCATATGTATCACGATACTAGCTGAATTATCACGATACTACCCGGCATGCGTTGCAATGCCAAAATAACGCATGCAATACCCGTTCCCTTTGCGTTCCCGTTCCCGTTGCATTCCAGTTCCCGTTCCTATTCCCGTCTCAAGTGATGGTTGGAGATCAACTCGTGTCTCTTCAAGCCGTGTCGACATAAACCAACTGGTAACGTGGTTACCAACCAACACATTTGCGTGACTACACAATGGCGCTTCAAACTTTGGCGTTGGTAAAATCATAATTACTAATAGTATAATAATTAAGAGGTTTTTTCATAGTAAGCTTCCCGTACATGCATACAACAAATTCTGAAAGTTCCATCGTAATCGGTTGAGTTGTTTTGGGAGCCTATACGAGACAGACAGACAGACAGACAAATAGACAAACAGACATTCAATTTTATATATATGGATAGATGAATTTGTAAGTTGAGCACACCTTATTAATTTCCTGTAATGCATTTTGTGTATGCGAAGGTAACAAACGAATGAAGCGAAAACTTACAAGTAAAATATATACATATTGAGTTTGATCAAAGGAATAGATGTATGACATTACATAGGGGGAGAGTTTACATTGATTTAACGACAGATACTGTAATAGAAATTTAATCTCTTGTATATATGTAAGTAATATATGTATGTACATACATGTAAGAAATATATTGGTATTTTTTTATGAGTGGCATAAGCTGGTGGGGAGAGTTTCCTTCGACGTTTTGGCCGAGAAGTTGCGTATCTCGGGTATGCATCATTATTTATGCGAAGATATACCCGGGGTAAATTACCGCAGACGGGCGGCAGGTCTGAAGCGCGCATATTCCGGCCAGTATCCGAAATGAAGCCGCGGGAAAACTGTGATTAATGGCGCCGGATATTGTGAAGGGCGGCCCCCTATAAATATTGTTTAGTTCCAGATATACATACATACATATTTTTATTCTTCGATAAAAATGCGAGCACAGAATCAACAAACAAACCCACTAAATCTATTACCTGCTTATTTAATGTTATCATATCGAAACATCAAGTTTTATATACGAGTATGTTACAGTGAAACTGTTATTGTCAGTGAAATTATAATTTTACTGACTCAAGCAGGGAGTAGAATTACTAATTCACTTCTCAACGTTAGTGAATTTGTAATTCGAATTATAAAGGACGAATTCGAATCACAACATACTACCAGCCTCAACATTAACATTATTTATTAATTATTAATTATTATTTATTATTAACATTATTTATTAATTATTATTATTATTTATTTATTATTATTATTATTATTATTATTATTATTATTAATATTTATTATTATTATTATTTATTATAAGTATTATTTAAATATTTATTTATTTATTCTTGTTTACTATTTTTGCAATACTCTTTTTATTGTCTATATATATTATTTATATGGTCGTTGGGGATTGCAATATTCTCCCCATCGTCTGGAATAAAAGCTATTATTATTATTATTATTATTTTTAACAACCTAATCTTAAATAAATAAATCCAACCCTAACTTAACCTAACCTAACCTGAACTTTTAAAAATAAAACCACCCTTAACTTAACCTTAAATAAATAAAACCAACCCTAACTTAATCTACTAAGATATTATGATGTGTTTGCTTCCGCATCCAGTCCCACAATTTGGAATCAAAAAAACTAAATCAAAACAGATAGTGGACCATGAAGAGAGTGTGAGCGCGAGCTTAGCATCGGAGTGGGGATGGAGAGGAGCGGGGTTGTGACGTGGGGTGACGCGATTCGTGCTGGCGACGCACTATCATCCAACTGTCAGAATTTATAATTTCACTAATAGGGGCCAGTCAGTGCCGGCCTTACACCCGATGGCGCCCCCGGGCATTTTTTTCTAAACACCATTAGAAAAAACTTTCGCTTTTGGCACTCTAATCTAAAATTTTGAATGACTTTTGGTGCTCTAATTTTAAATTTTAAAGCGCCTTTGGCGTATCGTGTGGCGCCCTAACTTATATGGCGCCCTCGGGGGCCGGCACTGGGGCCAGTGAAAATGCTTATGATTTCACTGGAACGTCAGTGAAATTATAATTTCACTTCAACTATATGAATAGTTATTGTTTATTAAATACAAATGTATACTATGGGATTGTGTGTTGTAAATTTCGGTATACGCAAGTATTTATTATGCTTTGTTATGTATAGAATACATTAGTTCGCAGTGAGTTATTGATGGCAAATTGAATTTTCCCCTGTAGGTAGGCACGTGCGTGGAAATCTGACGGTGTCGGAAAATATTCTTATATCGAAGCGTACTCGATGAAAGAAAAATGAAAATGGAAATCGGTGTGTTTTATCGTATACGTGTGCGGAATATGGCCGGGGCTAAATATCAATACGGTTACGGGAGGGGAACTAAGAATGATGCCTTATCAATTTGTCTTCAATTCTTTCTTCGTTTAAATCATTTTTTTTCCGGTTTTTTTTTTACCAACAACGTATCTGGCAAATAAAACGAGGGTGCGATTGCAATCACGCAAGCGCTCAGAAATTGTTATGCAAATTTGACACGTTTCAATGCAATTCTAAAATCTTTGTGATTGAAAAGATAAATTGACAATTTATTTCATTTATCTATAAATGCGACGTCAAAATAATATGTCAATATGCAGATTCTAATTTTTAACTGGTATGACCGATAATGTTATTTTAGGTGATTATTTATGGGGAGAATTTAAATGCGCAGTTTATAAAACAAATGCGCATTCTTTTTGAAGCATTTCATGAAATTTGTGTAAATTAAAAAATATATTATACCATTTAAAAATATAAATATATAATTTAAAAATATTTTCTAATATATTAAAGAAAAAACACACGCTGCGCCTATGGCGATGAATTGGCTAATTCAAAATCAAATAAATTGGTAAACTCCGTTAGGAATCGACCGACTTGGAGTCACAAACCAAGGTCTGGCCAGCAGTTGCCAGTGGAACTCGAACCCGTGACCACATTTTATCACATAAAAAGCATTATATTTATTTATTTTTACATATATAATAGGAAGGCCTTACAGGTAAACCCAAATGCGTCTTCCTGGCCAATTACAAACAATGCAGCATTTTTATTACAAGTCGTTGAATTACGAGACACTGAAAAACTCGCAAATTAATGAGACATCTATGAATTGCACATAAATTTTATTGTACATTAATCATACTCAAATAGTGGTGACATAGTAGGTAGGAAGGATTTTTAGCCAATTTTTAAACGGGAACCGTTTCAATAATGAAATCAGAGAAAATTGGCAAACTCTGATAGGAAACGATCGACCTGGAGTCACAAATATCCAAGTCTGACCAGCAGCACTACAGATGTACTCAGAAACTTTTTTTTCAATCAGTCAGCTCATGGGATCGAACCCGGCGCCTCTGGGTTTTAAGCAGAATCTTAACGACCGGGCTATGCTGCTGGCTAACCACTAGTTATATGCTAACCACTAGTCCATGCTGCTGGTTTTAATGAATCAAATGATGAATTAAATGAAAGATGAAAATAGTATTGGTCGTCAAATAGTGTGGCTCATTTACTTATGTACATACATATGTGTCTACTTATATGTATATTAACCTATGCTTCACCTGTATGGAAAAACGCCTCGAATACTAACCTTTCCAAGCTCCAAGTAATACAAAATAAATCCCTAAAAATAATTTATAATACACTCATATATACTAATTTGAAAAAACTGCATGCCATATATAATATTCCGTTTGTTACAGACATTACTTACCAACTAACCAGTAGATTCTATGACAGAATCACTAATAACCATACTAACACACTTGTGAAGAGTCTCGGTGATTACAACAAAATGTCTATACCCTTCAGGTATAAACACAGATTACCTAAACACAATCTGCTTTAGGTCATCGACTTTAGAGAGTCTTTAATTAATATTATGTATTAGATGTATTATGAGCATTTATAAGAATTTGTAAATAGGTTTTTGAGCTCTTTTTCCTATTACGCTGTACATATTAACATTATAATAATATAATTCTATGATTACTAACAAAATTAAATTAAAATTGTAAAATAGAAAATGATCAGTTGATCAGTAGCTATTAAAATAGATATAAGATGTATTGTGAATATAATTTCGTAATAATACAAAGCATTTAAAAATCAAAAATATATTTGAGTCATGTATTGCTATGGCATACATGTAGATAATGCTAAAAATTTTGGTATAGATTATGTCAGATTGTGTATAATGCAATAACCAGACTGTCACAAGGAGGGGGGGGGGGGGCAGAAAGGGTAAAAATTCCCTGAAAGTTGAGTCGTGGGTTAGGTGTCGAAATTGGTAACACGTTACCAGAGAGCGCATCTCGCACGTTGAAGCCCCTCGTCGAAATTATGCAAAGCGGGAGCGAGTGCTTCGCTAAATGGCTTTTGAATTTGATAGCTCAAGATGTCGTCGAAGTGGTGGATTTCGTATGCGCGGGGGTTTCCCGGGCATTTGTCGTCGAACCGAGAAATGTGTGACGAAGGTGGTTTACCGGGGATTCAACTCTTACCCCCCCAACCACAATTTAATATTCCGCATCATTTTAACTCTCGTGGAAATAGAATTAATCGATACTCCTACATGTATATATTTTTAAGTGGCGCGCTAATTGAGACTTTGTTGATGCAAGACGCTGCTGTCCCTGCTAATGTCCCCGAAGTGTTTCGCCGTTCACGCCCGCAAACATATTCGCAATTACCTCCATCCGAGTGATTAAATGCCGTTGTCAACACGTTGTTTATTGCCGTGGCGTCGTCGACAAATCGGGAGCGCGCGCTCTAAGGGTTAGAGGCAGACATGGCGGGACAAATTGGCCCATGTGTTATATACCTATGTACATACATACCTATATATACGTGCTCTTGAGAACAATTAAAAGACGTTTGCACTTCGTAGAATACCTCAAATCGAATATCGATATGTATTTAAATAAATATGTATGCATTGTTGATTATTTATAATATATACACGAATCTTAAATGGGGAAAATACAGCCATAAAAGCGATAAGATTTTATCGCTATAAGATGAACACAGATATCATCAGATTCAGTATATAAACCGTGCGCGAGGTACAAGAGTTAGTCAGAACCAAAGATCGGCGTTGAATGGATGCTTTTCGCACAAATAATGGATCATTATTGTCAATTTGTTAGAAAAACCATGCTTTTTGGCTTTTTTGCTTTGAGCAGTCTATTGTTATTTGAAACACATCTATCCAACGCCGATTTTTAGAACCAGAGATCAGTGGACAAGTTTCTTTTGCCCACAAAAAATGGTTCACTATTGCTAATTACTATTGTCCTACAAAGCAAGAGAGCGAAATATGGTTGATAATTAATTGACCTTAATAGTGATAATTAATAGTGAGCCATTTTGTGCAGGCAAAATAAATTTAACTGCTGATCTATGGTCATAAATAGACTTAGGTGGCCGAGATGCCGCCATAAAACAGCAAATAGACTTATCCATTGTCCTACAAAGCAAGAAAGCAAAAAAAAAGTTTGATAACAGTGAACCATTTTTTGTGCATAAAACCAACTTCGTCTACCTATCTAACTATGTCATAACTAAAGAGCGGACCAACTTTGCGCAGGTTTCAACAACCAACAACCAACAACCAACAACCAACAAGCAGGACCAACTTCATTCTTCGCCGTGCTTTGTTCATTTTTATGATGAACCTTTTTTTTATGCTCTCTATCTTATTTTATTTATGTCCTATCTTAAATCCGAAATAATACATCGATTATACCAGCATGAGTGTAACAATTAGTGTAGTAAATTAAGTTCATCCCTCCAATATTAAAGTGTTCTTCAAATACATATATTAGCGATAGTTAAAAAGTCTTTCTTTTAAAATATAATATAGGTATAATAAATCATTGATAAAGAATGTCTTTTATCCAGAACTTATAAACCATAAAAATAAATATTGATTGGAATGTTGCCTGAATCGTCATCATCCTAATCAAAGTTTAAAAAATACATAAAAAAAACCTGGAATGTGACAGTATATGTTTGTATAAGTACATTATTTTTTGAAAAAAATCTGAATTGATCTGTAAATATTACCATACTAAAACAAATTAGATAAGGGAAGATATCACTAGAAGAGATTACAGTAGTGGGTGCAAACTAAAGGCATAGTTTTTACCAGATGTATGAATGTACATATGTATGTATGCGCATACCAGAATACCATTTAAGCATTCATTATTTAGAATCTAGAATTTGATTTCGAAATAACTATTCTATATTTATATGTACATATTTACATAATTGACAGTGATAGAATATATTGAAGTGGGTGGTAATAGGGGGTGGTGGGTGGGGGATAATTGTCGCAACCCCAATTGCAATCAGTTCGCAGACATTAGCCCAAATAGAATCACAACAATCGTCTCAATTTTCAGTGTCGGCTTTAAAGTCGTTGTCTCGGGGGCCGGCATCAATCATCCTCGAGGGGTTTCCTAGGGGCTCTCCTTTTTTCAACTCCTCCCCCTCATTCCACCCCCTCCCGAAGCGCACGTCTCGAGTTATTATGATATCTCGTCGGGGATTTCAAAACAATCCCGGGATCGTCAGTTTGACGGGCGAGCGTTTGAGGGGTTTGGACGAGCGAGCGCTATAATTTTTATGTCTCGCATCGAATTGATGGCTTTTATATTTATCTAGCGAAACCAATTTAAATCTCGATGGAGACCTCTCCGTTCGTTTGTTTGGTCCGATCAATTTTCCTAAATTTCCTCGATGACTTCGAACTGTGGCGTTACAATGGTGAGCGTGATCGATTTCTATACCTTTTTAAATTAAGAAAGTCTATTAAAACTAATCTTAAGTGAATCAATGGAGGATTAGTATGAGGCGAAATGGAAGAATTAAGAGAAACGGAAATGGTTTGCAAAGATAAAAGCTTCCACTTACGTTCTTGGAAATAAAATAGTACTATCCAACTACATAAATAAATTAATTTACAAAAAAACTGGTGTAATTTGAAAGAATTTGATAATAAAAGATAAACATTAAATGGGTCAAAAGAAATCATTAGTATTCATTAAGGGAAAGTATGCTTTTGGAAAAAATATGAATAATATAAACGTTGTGATTAATACATATTAGTGCACTAGTAGAGCTATTGTATACCAATAGGAGAGGTCGTGGATTCATATTCCGGGACAAATTGTAATACGGGACCGAGTAGTGAAATACGGGACATGTCCCGTATATACGGGACGTATGGCAACCCTATCTATAGGTGTATATGTACATATGTAATAATATATGTGTGTATTTAATTAATTTGGTGAACTAAAATCTCGATTTGAAGGAAATGATTTGACCTCGAAATAAAATTATATCGAAGAGGAAATGTAAATATTTAGATTTCAAGTATTGTAGTTTTTGAAATTAGTTATATTCATATGTACATACATATCCACAACAACCCTAGATTGCATTTAATCTGAATATCTCAATATGGTAAACCATATAGATATATTTGGAATCTGAAGAATGTTGTTATATAAAACTGCAATAAATGTACATGCTTTTAAAATTTAATTTAAAATTAGTATGAGGGATATTTTTTTAATATTTCTTATAATTATTTGTCTAACTACATATGCATATTAAGTTTTTTAGGTTAGAAAGGACATATATAATATTTCGAAAATAGAGAGGGGATCTTGGCGACTGCGCCCCCGGGGCGCCGACCCACCGCGGTATGCTAATCACCCAACCGCCTGAATAATTAATTGACATTCTTTAGCTGACTGGAGGGAAGGGGTGGAGGTGGGGGTGGTAAGGCAGGGTAGTACAGGAGCCACCGCAGGTTTGATGGGGCTTTTCTTTTAAGCGTGAAAGGCTATTATTTTCTCCTTATACTGGAATAGGCGCATACAACTATAGCAATGGCTGCTGCTTCTTCTGTTTTGCCTGGAAAGCCTCGGGCGGGACGCATAAATCAATCTAGTATAGCCAGTGACGGTTAAGATTGCGTCCCCCCTTTGCGATTCGTTCTCCAATCAATTAATTACAGGTGGAGGTGAAATCGGAGGAAAGCTCCTGATTGAAAAATCGTATTTCTGAAAGCGCCATCAGTTGATTCAGAGGTCAATCCTATGCTGATTGGGTATGTCTACTTGCAAATGTGACCCTAGCATATTTTAGTCTTTACAAATTGAATAGAATAGGTATTTTTATCAATGGTATAAGTAATGAGAATTCTAGACACGGCTACTTTAAAAGATTCCATTAATTATCTTCAACAAATTTTTACCATTGTTGAGATGAATGAAAAATGCGTTAAAATGCGAAGGAGTTTTGAGGGTGAATTTGAAACTTTTGTTGTTTGAATACTATCCTTTTGAGGCTGTCAGATGTTACACAGCGTCCAGGACTTGGAACAATTGGCGCCAAGCTCGTTTTGCTTAATAAATTCCCCCGGATGAAAATCTGCAGTTCTCTCTCTCTCTCTCTTTCTCGCCGGGTATTAATAAGTATTACTGTACAATGATGAATAAAATCTTATTAATACATCCAGCGTTGGGTGCACCATAAAAATCAACGGGAGAAGCTTTCTAGAAATTGAGCGACGCTTGCTAATCTACTCGACGCGTTCTCAACCTTTTTTAATCGGCACATAATTTTACAAGTAGTATACTGTAAATCAAAATTTTGTTTTGAAATTTAATTCCAATCAAAATTGGATTTATACAAAATTGAGTTCGAAGAAAAAATGGAATTGTTAATGCGGTGGTTGAGGTTAGATCTTTGAGGCACGCCTACCGTCCGTTGGTTTTCCCTGCGGCTAGGCACCATCTTGAACAATGGATCCGTTAATTAACATTTCTTACGCCTCGCGGCCGCCGAAGGGTTTATCAGACAAAATGTTTACGGGCAAGCTCTCATTCTCTCTCCATTTCTCAACCCCTCGGCCGCGGCAGCCCTTTCCCTCGACGGCCATTACACTAATAAAATAATCGGCGAGAGCTTAATTTCAATAATATTGCCTCCGATCTGCCGAAAAGCCTTCATAATATTTACACTACGAGCGAAATTTCCAATTATAAAGGAAAAATATGTATTTACTACCGGATTCAAAATGTAATATGCACACGTTTATAAACCTTGTAATACCAATTCAAAAAGTATTTAATAAATAATCAATGATAAAATTTAATACTTAGAATTGGTGGCATAGCTGATGAAATAAATTTAAATTTTTTCCATGATGCCATTTTCGGGTTGCCCCTGGGAGACATATATGGTATTTAACTTATAGAAATAAATTTATAGGTTATAAATATCGAAATCATATTTAAATAACCGTTTTAACAATTAAATCAAATAAATCGTTAATCTCAGATAGGAAACGATCCAATTACAGTTACAAATATCGAAGTTTGACAAGAAGCACTACAGAAATACTCGGAATATTTTTTTTCAATCGAATTCAATCCACAGGATTGAACCCGGCAGCATACGGTGGTTAGAATTAACGTAATCATCAAGCAATGCTGCTGGCTTAGTTAAATTTTTATACGGCAAATAGATTTTGTTTGATTAGTATGTGTAAAATCCATAAAGGCAATTTTGGTCAAATTCATTCATGGCAACAATCACGGCACAACAACTCACGTAAACGACAGCTTCTATTTATATTATACAGCAGTGCACGTTTCGGCATGTTCAAACAAGTTTTGGCCGAGTGCAAGGCGAAATCGGCTTACATATACATACATACATTATAGAGCGCGACCATACGGCGCAACGTTGTTTCTGTCGAGTTAATGTTGTCACAAAATGACTTTTCCGAAAATATTCATATGTATGTGCATGCGCACTTACCTTAGTACGTGTGCACTCACTACTATGATGTCACGTCGCACGTGAACATTTCCACAGTGGCCAAAGAAAACCGTTTTGCTTGATACGATACTGTGTCATGTAATGCTGTATGTATAGTATGAATAGATTTTGTCACCCAATGCTGTTACGTGTACGCCACGTAATACATGAATGTGTCCATATAAAATGTAACACAAAATATTTTACAGGAAATCTCTAATCATCATTGTACATAAGTATTATTCAAGGCCAATTACAAACATCGATCATCAAAGATTAAAATCCTCATAGAGACATACATGCTCAAATTTTTGCAGCGTTCTAAATATCAAAAAAAAATATGAGATGCTGTAATTGAAATTTTACGAGACAGGATTGCCAATTTGTAAGAAGCGTTTCCAATGAAATCAGATAAATTGACAAATTTGGAAAGAAAACGATCGATCTTGGAGTCAAATATCCAAGGTCTAGCCAGCAACAAAGTCAGGGATAGAACTCGTAAGGACTTAATCTAAAGCATTACACGATAACCACTTATCTATGTTGCTGGTAAGTATTTGATATAATTTAATTTATTTACATAGATAAAGCCTAACAGATAAACCCCAATGTGCCTTCCTAGCTTATTATAAACATTGCAGCATTTTCTATTACATAAATCGCTGAATTTCGAGATGCTGAAGAACATGAAATGAACTATTAATTAATTATTGAATTAATCCATAGAGACATCTATGGATGTAGTCTTGCACATACATTTTTACATATTGTACATAAATAAAATTCAGATATCAGGGTAGGACGGTTTTTGCCAATTTGATGAGGAACCGTTTCAACAATGAAATCATATAAATTGGCCAACTCTGATAGAAAACGAACGACTTGGAGTCACAAATATCCAAGTCCGACCTGAAGCATTAAAGGTTAGTACGGGGTCTCGTTTATGTTTCGTTTGTGTCAACGTCTCGGTGATTAACATAAACGAAAAAACCTAGCCATACTGCTGGCTAATGTGAATAGACCTTTGACTATAACGATTAATTTGACTTTGTAGTCACCTTATGATCGGGCATAAAGTGAACCTATATCGTATTTGATGCCCAAACTTCTTTTATATCATCTAATATATAATTTTGAAAGAGACTTTGTATGTAACTATCTATGTATGTATTTAACTATTGTTGGTTCGTAAATCCGTAACGTCATCAAACAAATGAATATTCAAATAAAATAAAATTATTCAAATCAATCTCATAAAATGTTTACAATTAGATTGGTCATGTTTAAGGGGTTTATATTACATATACCGAGTGAAGCCGGGTAAAAACACAAGTAGTAATATAAAAGAAGATTGGGCATCCCCAGTACAAAAAACAACCGTAGATATATTATGAATTAAAAAGCTCACGATAATCGGCAAAGTCATTATAGTTTGATATCGTGAGCTGGCGTCGAATTTTCTTTGTAGTAGGGACGCCATTAAACCGATCAGGCATCACATCAAAATGTATATAATTATTTATATTCACTTTTTACGCGAATTATACAAATTTGTCAAAGTAGATACACTCGTTATAGGCGAACGACATCAATTAGCCAGGATAATAGGGTCGATTTTGAACGAGCGAGCGATTAGAGCGTATAATGAAACTTTTCATCGGTACACCATTTCAATGACTATCGATTCGGAGTATGGAAAAGTTTTATGTGTTTTCAATTTTTTTAACATGTATGTACATATGTATGTATGTAGATAGGTGTGCGAATGCGATATTGAACCGATCGTCCGCGGTGCGAATGATTGACTTCCGGTCGGTTCAAAAGCGTCATAACACGGCCATAACATACGGGATGTCGTTTGATAAAGCGGCGCTCCGTGACAAATGTTCACCGATACGCCGCAATAAACGCCGGAAAATTGACGGGAAATCCGGCTTTTCCGGACGCTCGGAACCACCGTGAAAAATCGCCACCATCAATAACGGACGCTCGGCCATGGCGTATTGACCCCGTTGACTGAGTGGCCACATTCGTCAACGGGGAGAGTTAATTTATTAACGACCGGAAACATGATTCATTGCATACAGATACGGGAAAAATCAACTCGGGTTCATTTCGGGAGTGTATTTTTTTCGGGTTCGATTTGATTTGTGGAGCTCACTGATGTGCATTGGATGTCGGTCATTGCATTAGGATTCCGAGTCAACAGCTGTCCGTACCCTGGAGGGGTGCTCAGGGAGGATAGGGGGGGGGGTGTTCGGTCTTGGGGCCCCGCTAATTGACATCCGAGGGCGTCCCCCCCTTCGGACCCCGAGGAGCGGGCGCTGCACCCCTCCCCCCTCCGAGATGGGGGCCATCGATCCGCGGGGCTGAATAAATTAGTGCTCTCCGACACACAGAGCGGCGGGATATAAAATTTTGAATATGAATAGGAAATTTTGCATTTGTAATAAGCCGCTCCTCACCCCTCCCCCTCCCCTCTAGATTCACTCTCCCTCGCCTCCATAGCTGCGACCGAGTCGGTCTCCTCGGAGAAACAAAGCGCAGCTGACGATGGAACATATGTAGATAAGGTGGGGACTCGGGGGAGGGGTTGGGGACGGGGTTGGGTGGGGTGGAGTCACCGTTCTTAGCCACCTTCGGTGCTTTGGGTATAATTTTGTCGCGCCCTGCGGCTATGCACCAGGTGGACTCTCGTGAAGAAATACATCTAAGTTGGACTTGGAAGCGTCAACGTTATGACTACGAGAAATTCGTAGATTTGAAAAATTTGTAATAAAAAATCGATTAGAGAATGCTGTCTAGTTTGGTTAATTTTGATTTTTATTTTTATTTTTTCCATACATATGTATATACAAATATACCAGGAATGTCTAACATGTAAACTTCAATGCGCCTCCCTGGCCAATTACAAACAATGCAGCATTTTTATTACATAAGTCGCTGAATTAAGAGACACTGAAAACTCGAAATTAACGAGACATCTATGAATTTGTACATAATTTTTTATTGTACATTAATCATAGTGTATATAATCATATAGTAGATAGGTGGGTTTTTAGCCAATTTAATCAGGAACCGTTTCAACAATGAAATAAGAAAAATTGGCAAACGATCAACCTGGAGTCACCTATAAGGTTTTGCCAGCAGCAACCAGTGGGACTCAAACCCATGACCACTAAGTTCTAAAGCATATATGCTAACCACTGTCCTCGCTGCTGGTTAATGATATACAGTCGCTGCAAAAACGGATTATGTCACACTATATCAATTATATGAGTTGTTATAATTGAAAGTCGTATAAGTCCACTTTCCATTTTTCGAGAAATGTTTCCCAAAACATTAAATATAATGTTTTGCGTTTAACAATACTTAAAAATATTAGTGGCCTGTAATAGGTTTATTCTGCTTTTTCGAGATTCTGGACATATCAAAATAAAATAAGCGATAACAATTTGTGAATTGAGTCAAAAAGAAATAGTGTTTTTGGAACTGAAAATTGAACTTCCACTTCAATTGAAAATTTAAAATATAACGGCTTATATATAACCAGCAGCATAAATCAGTGGTTAGCGTGTAATGCTTACAACTGAATGGTCACGGGCTAATTCCCCAGACCAGCGCTGTTGGCAAGACTTTGGATATGAGACAATCGTTTCCCATCAGAGTTTGACAATTTATTTGATTTCATTGAAACGGTTCTAAAAAATTGGCCACCTGCCCTATGTGTCGAAAAGAATTTACAGCATCTTGAAATTGCTGATATATAAAAGCGCTGTAAACTGTTTGACAAATTTGTCCATAGATGTCTCTATGATACTATTGTTTATCGATGTTTTTAATTGCCGAGGAAAGTGAATTGAAGTTTACCTTTTTTGGACTTCCTGGTATATATATACACATGTATGTATACAAATATATAAAAATAAATATATAACAATTGATTGGGCCACCCACGATAGAAGTGAAAGGTGAAAAAGTTAAATTGTCAACCTAATTCTATGAATACATATGTCTACATATATAAGCCAGACTGTTGACAGTCTTTGATAAAATAATTATAAATAAATACAAATTTGTTAGCTGATGCCATACTTCAAGTGGCTCATAATAAAGTTTTTTAATTTTGAAGTATACATACATCAAATTTTGACGTGTAATTTTTGCCATTGATCTACAAGCTTTCATAACATTTTTGCAAATGTATCGCGTGACATTATCATAATGTCGCATTTGCGATTCACCAAACATTGGCCGAGTTAATCAGTACGGCAAAGGACCTGCTTTATAAACATGGGCTCGGCGAATTTATGGTCGAAATGAAAAATACCGGGGCGAACTTTTCCAGTGTTGTCATCGTCATTGGGGGTAGGTGGGGTTGGCCGAACGAGACTAAGAAACTGGGGATGAGTCTTACAGCCGGGGGTTGTACACCTCAAAATGGCGCTACGTGCAACCAATGCAAATAATATTATTTTTATTCGTATTACGGAATCAATTAAGTTGCCACCCTCGTTCGTCACCACCACCCCCCTTTCCCGTCCTCCCTTTGTGTGACGCTACACTTGTCTTATTGGAATATTTACGTAGGTGAGGGTGAAATAGGCCGCATTCAAATTATGAAAATGTCTTACGAGAGCGGAGGAGTCAAGATATGCAATACGTATGCAAAAGTAGTCGGTCGGACTTAAATAAGCATCTGCTTCCCGTTTGCATGTATAATTCGGCGCGCTGCTTAAACTTTCTTATTTATCGATAGTGAAACAGTTCCAGTCTATTTTAATAAAACAGTTGAGTTTTCAATATTTAGTTAAATTCAAAAATAAAGAATAAATTAACATATTTTAATACAAATTTCTCAGTAGCATTCAAATTTGAAAATGATAATAGTGTTTGTTTCACAACCCTCGATATTGATTGCTTGAATAACTTCATATAAAAATTATTTGAAAAAATTACAAAATGAAACAATTTCGACCAACTCGTTGATGACCCCCTGCTAAGTCTATTTATGTAGTTAGATTTTTTGAACTTGATGTGCCCAGCCATTACTTGAGTTTGTATATAAAAAGTAGAAGGGCTCAATTCGTGTGCTAATAAGATAAAAATTCAAGTGGATACAAGAATAAACAGAAACAAAATAAGTTTTTGATTACACAATTGCTTAGTATTCGGGGATCTTACGATGTCGTCAAGATCTCATCGTTTGCTCAACTTTTCAGCATCCGATTTGTTCCGGTGAGGATATCTGAATAAGTAATTATATGTATGTATATATCGTTCTCATTGAGCAACTCAAAGAGAACATTTGTACAGAAATTTAAACGCAAAGATCTCAAAAATGAAAAAAGTAGTCGAAACAGTCTGACTTTGAGAGGTCGCAAAGGGAAATGGAAAATCTAAAACATACCATCTTCTATACAAAACTCCATACGTTTGATATTTATTATATTTAATATCGTTGAAATTACTGTATTAATAAAAAAGCATATTGACTCCTCAAAATCTACTATGACATTTGGTCCATCCTATATGTAGGTAAATAGGGCACCCCGACAAACTACGTACGACGAAGCCGCGCAGGACAAAAGTAAATTCTTATTTCATATTCAAAAAAAATAACTCATAATTAGACACTGGAGTCAAGTTGGTGCAACATTAACAAAAAGCTTATTGCAATAACCTAATACGGCTTCACATTTTTAACGAAATTATTAATAAAAGGTTCGTTAAATATCGCAGTTCGGAAAATAAGTTGTCAGTCCAAAATCAATCCAAAAAGCTGAAATCAGAGAGTTGAAAATAAAGATCGAAAAGAGAGATGCCAAACAAGCGACAAACAAAATATATATGAGAGATAATGAGAGCCGATAAGGCAAATTTAATAAGATACAATGTGGAAAAGTTAAAGTTATAGGCGTTTAAACAATTAAAATCTGACAATACGAGTGGCGAGTGGAAAGTCAAATGTGCATGGGCAATCATCGAGATTTTTTGAATTTTGTAACATGTTTATTACGATTATATTTCACTAACAACTTAGTGGATATAATTGAAATTTCTATCAGGGGTCAACCTTGCTAAATGGCAAATTTTAAAGCGATCGGAAGAGTTTAAGGATGGCAACACCTAACGTTATACTAATGAAACTAATCAAAACCTTGTAAAAGTTAGATAAATTGAATAGCATTTGGAAGGAAAGTTCAGAATTGAAAACTATTTAAATAAATTCATTTATTAATAAAATACGATATTTTAACTATTTTAAATACATATTCACGAACAACCTCAGTCAAACTTATTTTTACAAACCTCTTTTATTCAGGAAAAAATTTGCCTCTTATCCGATCGTTTTCATACTTTGCCATATTGCTCATTTTGGTCATCAATATAAGTAAATGGATCCTCCGCCATTATAATGGTGCAAAAATATCGTGTAAGACGTGTTTGAAATCTCTCCCACGAAAACTGCCTGACGTTAATCGCCCAAAATGTTCATTGGCATTGTTCACCCACTGCGCTAGCCTCGGCGTTATTTTGGTGAATATCCGTTTTCGCCGAAATCTAGCTTTAATTGCTTGAACGCCTATAACTATTTATTTTATCACTCTATATTTTATAAAATTTCCTCTATAAGTTCTCATTATCTCTCTTATATATTTATTATTACTAGCCTCTTCTTACTTCACTTTCGATTTTTTAGTCCGACTTTTGAAGTTTGGGTTCTTATCCGATCGTTTTCAAACTTTGCCATTTTGCTCTGTTTGGTATCAATACATGTGGAAATGAAGTTCGCCATTACGATGGTGAAAAATAATCGTAATTGTAATACACATTTGAAAATACTCCATAATCTTTCTCGGTAACGTCCATTGTTCACATTGGCGCATTTGTCTATACTGTTCCGATCGTTTTTTTTCTCTTTTCGCCACTTTATCGCTATGTCAGATTTTAATTGTTTAAACGCCATAACTTTTTCTTTTTTCACTCGAAATTTTTAAATGTTGTAGTTCTATTTTGCGCGGGTTAGTCGGTACGGTATTGACGGTGCGTTATGTGTGGATTTGTCGACACGATCACGTCAGTATGGTATTGTCATGCGCGGCTTTGTCGGACCACCGATAGAATACATACATACATACATATATACAGTTTTGTATTTATTAATCTATTTTTCCAAAATATCGTCGCCCCTTTGAAAGATCCATCACTGATTGTCATTGACTTCGACTTAATGAATTGTCAATGTTTGATTTCCAAAATTTATTATTAAAACGGATGTGATGCTTAAAGAAATTTGACGTAGAGTTTAGCTTAGATTTTTTTTTGATTTGGTTAAGATGCTAGTCATACCTAGTGGAACAATGTACGCATACGTATAAATATGTAAATCTTCAATGATAAAGTCTGATGCATACATGGAGACAATGCAAGCGACTACACACAATGACTACTCACTCGTCGGGTTTCCATACCTACTTTATTCGGAAATAATAGAGGATTTGTATGGAAATGCGGTTTTCCCACAAGATTTCCCCGGGCCGACTTGCCTGATTGCGTTAGAAGGACTCCTGCGTGTCACGGAGGGCGGATTTGGCGTCACGTACCCTCCCGCTACTCGGAGGACCCTCGGCGACTAACCACCCACCCTGTATATATAATATAATATGTATAGACACATCCACACACTGCAAAGGTTGGGCTGCCGATACTAATTACGTTTTGAAGGACGCTCGCGCCTACATTAATCCGCACGTATCGGTTATCAATTTGCGCATTCAATACCGCGATGTATTATATTGTATTATATAATATACAGAATGTTTCAAAAAGATGAACCTCCATTCGAAATCACTATAACATAGATGCATCCACAAATCGCATCTAGTTTCAAACGATTGATATCTCTCATACGTTTGATAAAAGGATGAGATGGGCACCTCACATTGAGGCAGCGAAATGCAAGGCGATGCGGGGTATATCCTCAATATATCCAATATTTAATCGCCATAGTTCTTTATCAACGCTAAATAAAATAAAATTATATCTCGCGCTCATATTACCATTATTAACCTATGCTTCACCTGTATGGAATAACGCCTCGAATACTAGCCTTTCCAAGCTCCAAGTAATACAAAATAAATCCCTAAAAATAATTTATAATACACCCATATATACTAACCTGAAAAAACTGCATGCCATATATAATATTCCGTTTGTTACAGACATTACTAACAAACTAACCAGTAGATTCTATGACAGAATCACTAATAACCATACTAACACACTTGTGAAGAATCTCGGTGATTACAACAAAATGTCTATACCCTTCAGGTATAAATACAGATTACCTAAACAAAATCTGCTTTAGGTCATCGAGTTTAGAGTCTTTAATTAATGTTATGTATTAGATTTATTATGAACATTTATAAGGATTGTAAATAGGTTTTTGAGCTCTTTTTCCTATTATGACTTAGATTAACATTAGAATAATATAATACTGTGATTACTAACCAAATTAAATTAAAATTGTAAAATAGAAAATGATCAGTAGATCAGTAGCTATTAAAATAGATATAAGATGTATTGTAAACATAATTTCGTAATAATAAAAAGCATTTCAAATAATGTACCTACATATACAAACAGTCTCTAGCCATTCGCAAAATGGCAACCCCGCCACATTTAATTTGAATTTTAGATATTTTCGGCTTTAGTTTTTTTTCCTATTGTGTACAAGAATCAAAACGTTACATTATTAAGGTCTATTATTTTAGATAAATTCATATATTCCATTCGTGCTTGTGCATTCATGCATTCATATGCATCCATATATGTATGTATGTATTATACATATAATGTATCAAAGAATACTTTTCGCACTTGCAGTTGCCAATACGTGCTATGCTAATATGAAAAGACTTTAATTCGTATTTCGTTTTCAATATAATAGAATAAGATAAATAGAGAGATGTAAAATTAATCAATTTTTTGGTATCTGGTATGATGAGTTTTGCACCCAACTCTTCCGGTAATTCCGGGCGCCCGGAAATTTAAATAAAAAATAAACTCAATAAGACAAATATCTCCAAAAAATTAAATCGGTAAGTATAAAAATAAACAAAGATTATTTATTTTTATACTTACCGTTTACCATGCACCCTTTTTTTATCTTTCGACTTAAGATCTTTCGATTTTCGATCTTTGCCTTCCGATATTTGCGTTTTCGGGCGTTTCACTTTTGGGTCCGTGGGGAGATCGGCTAAATATGTATATCACTAAATATAAGTGGGGAGAAAAGGCATTACAAAAAAATCATTCAAATTGACGGGCTGAAAACCAGACAGGTACAAATGACATTTTAAAAAAAAGCTAGTTTAAGTGCTAAAATAATAGCATTTCATATATGCTATTATTTTAGCACTTAAACCAGATTTTTTTTTTAAATGTCACTTGTACCAGTCTGGTTTTCAGCCCACCAATTGTTTCTAATTTTTCACTAGCCTCTTCTTAGTTCGCTTTCGATTTTTTGGTCAGAATTCATCTGACGAAATTTGGGTTCTTATCCGATCGTTTTCAAACTTTGCCATGTTGCTCGGTTTGGTCCTCAATATATGTGGAAATCAAATCCGCCATTAAGATGGTGAAAAATAATCGTAATAGACACGTTTGAAAATACGCCATTATCGTTCTAGGTAACGTCTATTAGCCTTATTTATGCACGTTGACAGATTTATCCACACTGTTCCGATCGTTTTTTCCCCTTTAGCCGCCCTCTCGCTATGTCTGATTTTGATTATTTAAACGCCTATATCTTTTTCTTTTTTTACTCTACATATGTTTTATTGTATAATTTTAATATAATATGTTGAAATATACTGATTGAAATTGGGCCCATTATTTTGAAACCCACTGTATCAATGGTGTGTTTGCGAGAAAATCGTTTAATATTCGCATTATTATTATTACTACTATTATTATTATGCGATTTCGTCGTGCGAATCTTTTCTTTTGTCCGAGCACGCGATTGGCGCATTAGGGTCTTGGGCCGCATTAGGGCTTTATTGCGGCCCCCAGTTGGGCCGCATTGTGACGCGACCGTTTTTACGGTTTCGGTGACACTCGCGGCCTCGCGTGTCGGACCGTCTCCAGACCGCGGGCCGCGTGTTTAATCGATATGACGCGAACACACTCGCTCATTATAACACGCCACGAATATTTCGTCTCGAATTTTGGCCAGTGTCTTTAAAACGGTCGTAAATGCGAAAATTTATTCAGAAACTCATATTTTTTAGTTTGAAAGGATAAGTATGTTACGATATATCATGGTTGTGTGTAGCACGCTGTAGAAGGAGACTGTGTGTAAATTATATATTTAAAATAATTAATTATATATTTAATACTAGCTTTATTACCCGGCTTTGCTCGGTATTTGTAATATAAACCGCTTAAACATGACTAATCTAATAGTAAATATTTTATTAAATTTATTTGAATATTTTTATTTTATATAAATTTATTTGAATACTCTTTTGTTTTTTTTTTATTAAATTGACTGTCACGAATAAACAAACATATATAGTAAGTCTCTTATAAAAAATATACTGTCTGCGCCCCCTAGGGCTCCGCCCTCGATATCTGCGCCCCCTAGGGGGCGAAGCCCTAGAGCTCCACCCTCGGCGTCTGCGCCTACGCCCCCGGGAAATTCGAATCCTTTGAATCGGAAAAAAGCGAATTATTTGTTCGATGACGTCAGAACAATAGACTGTCGACTATTAATTAAATTGACGAAAAATACAAACTTTAGTGTTTTATATGTAAGATATTATATATTTAATAGAGGCTAACATTTTGACATAGAGCTACATGTGTATGTATGCCTATAGGTGAGGTTATATATCGGCTGTGGCGTCGTATTTGCATTTACTAAAAATCTTACATTATTTGTCGCATAACAACTTAGTGTGTTGCTGAACAAAGTGAAATGATATTCTTAATAATAATTTTATTTCATAGAACATATTGCGATGCGTTGCATTGCCACAATAACGCATGCAAATCCCGTTCCCGTTCCCGCTGCGTTCCCGTTCCCGTTGTCGTTCCCGTTCCCGTTCCCGTTTTCATTCTCGTTCCCGTTCCCATTTGTCGAAAAAATTCAGGCAGTGAACACATTTGAAATTATTCAATTGTTTGTTTATTTTACCCTAACAACGCAGGTCGCGACGCGAAAAAAATTGAAATTATTGCGTTGCAATGCCACTCATTCCCGTTTTTCCCATTTCCGTTCACGTTTTTGGGCGATTTTTTTTAATTAAGCTTCCTGGACATGCATACAACAAATCCTGAAAGATCCATCTGGTCAAGGTCTGCCTGTACGACACAGACAGACAAACAGACATTATAGTATGTGTATGTATATAGATGAACACTCGCCTTTTACAGATCGCTTCAAAGTGACGAGTGCACTTAAACAGATACAATACAATCAATATACATACGCATTTTATACAATGCGAATTCATACAAACATCCACAGTGATATCTATGGAGAAATTTTCGTAGCATTTTATAGTCAAATTGGCCAACCTCAAGAAGTTGAACAACTTGAGATTAGCAACAGAGATAGGAAAGGAGATGCCAATTTTACAGGTACCGTTTCAATGATAATCAGAAATATTGGCAAACCCTGATAAGAAACGATCGACCTGGAGGCAAAAACCAGTGTCTGGCTAGCAGCGGGACTCTAGTAGGACTTGAACCCGTGACCACTCTGCTCGAAAGTATAATATGCTAACTACTAGTCCACACCGCTGGTTTAATCAAACTTATGAGAAAAAATCTGACAGTTTCAGAAAGATTCTCCATTGTATCTAGGAAAAGAGTTCTTTAATACTTTGGCTTTATGGCCAGGAAGAATGTCTGGATAAGCTGGTAGTCATTGGAACGCTAGCAAGAGGACGGCCTCCAAGAGATGGTCTGACCGAATCAAGGAACTGGCGAGATGGTCTCTTAATGCTGGCTTTAACTTGGCACAGAACAAAGAGAAGTGGAGGCGGATCGTCGATCGAATCCAAGATAACCTCAAAGATAACGACGCTCAACATTGAGCAATTAAGAAGGAAGATGAGAAAAATGTATGAAATATTTCCATGAAGTATATGATAAATAGCAATAATAAACGAAACTTCACTTCCAATGGCGTTCATAAGAAATGTTTTAAAACAATTGTGACATAAGTGAATATTTGTAAAACATTATGTAAGTAACAACAACTTATGTAAGTATTTCCATGACAAATACGGGGCACGTAGTTAATTTTTATTACTAACCTCCTTTACGTTTCACATGGTCTTCGTTTAAGAAGTCATTTTTTATATCTCTTATTATGTATTTAAGGAAAATTTTGTGTTGGTAAATTGAAAATAAAATAAAAAGGGGTATCGTTTGAATTTTTAAAAATAAAATTTTACGTCGAGTACCATTTCCCGAGTGAAGTTTGGTGTTTTAAAAAAATAATAAAATGAACGGCTACATTCCAAGAAAAGACGTAGCGAAATAAAAATTTATGAAAGCTTCGACCTTAAATCTAATTGAATAAAATAAATTGACTGCTATTATTTAAACTAACAAGACCTTCAAATTAAAGTAATTGGAGAGAAAGTTTAAGTAATACATAAACTCTATTTATTTTGTCAATTTATCTTTCCCTCATGGCCTACATACATATTTGATAAGCGTTCCTTGAAAAAAAAATGTAAATCCTCTTATATTTATTTTTGCGACCTGTTCCAAGGATATAATAATTATTGCAAAAACGGGAACAAATAATTTTATAAAAAGGCGAGGGAGGAGGCGGCCGCCTCGAACGTTCATGTAAAAATGTAAAGCTTGTCATTAAAAGTTTTAAAAAGTCAAAGCAAGCAGCGTTTTGTACTCATAAGCGCGATGAAAAATGTGTACGTGTGCGTGGGTCATTATGTGCTCTGTGAAAATGTTCAATATCGGTACGTTCCGTTCAAGTCGCAGAGGTTTATCCTTATTTTTATAATAAAGCATTATATTTACTTAAACAAATGTATATATTTATTTACCTTTGACATTCCAGTCTCTGGTTCTCTTATGACATAGGAAGGCTCTGAAACAAAAAGAGAAAAACGCTTATTAAAAATATTGCTTGATTATTTATTTATATAATTTTAGCTACTGACGAAAAACATTTTTACATAATTTTAGAAGTTTCACTTGGTTAGTTGGGTGAAATTCCTAACCGTTTGAAATTTGTTAGCTGATTTGTACCACTTCCATTTTTTCGATCGCTTTGATATTTTACCGACATACGGGGTTAGCTCTCACTACAGTAAGAAAATGTTTCCGAAATTAAGCTAGAGGAATTTAATCATCAACGAACTAATTCATAATTTCATTGGAATCATCTGTCAAATCGACGCGATGACAGCTAAAAATCCAAACGTACTTTTCTACCGCCCCTGCACAACTCACAGGTTTAACAGTCGTACAATGATAACAATAACTTTTTTCACTACATTTCATTAAAATTTAATATTACAAGCTATCACACTTTCTCATAATATACATTTTTAATTCACTAGTAGATTACGACTTCTTGCCTATTGCAAGGTATTTCATAGGAGTAAAAGTAGTGGCAATGATTTGGTGGCTACCATGTATATTGAACGTTGCCAGATTAATGTAGTATTAATATAGTTACACATAAATACATATATGGTTGAATTGGAGCTCATTTCCGTGCTAATTATTTATTAAAATATTTTTTTAAAACCAGCTTCACTCGGTTAGTTTCATGAAATTCCTGCCCGTCAAAAATTTGTGATATGATTTTGAACCATTTCCACAATCAGATTGCTTTGATATTTTACCAACATACGGGGGGGGGGGGGGGGGTTAACTAACATTGAAGTAAGCTAATGTCTCCGACATGAAGCTACATAGAGGGGTTTGATCATCAACGAACTCATTCAAAATCATATCGGAATCTTGTGGCAGATTTGGCAGTGGCTTGTGTGATGACAGCTAGATATCCAAATGCGGCTTTCTATCACCCCATCACAACTCAATTGAACAATAGCAATAGTTACTTTATACACTTTCATTTTATCGTATATGAATACATACAATTTTGTTCTGGGTAAATCAGTTTAGATTAATTTAAAATATAATTTAGAAAGAGTTTTTATGACGACAATTGAATTGGTTGAATATTATATTTTTTTCGATTCAAAGAAATTTAATGAAAAAACAAATGAATGTTTACTATTAGATTTGCCATGTGTAAGCTGTTTATTTTATAAATACTGAGCGAAGCCGGGTAAAACAACTAGTAATATATAAAGTGCATTTTTGATGAAGTTGGGCTCTTTTTATTATTTATTGTTTGCAGGCATTATGATATTTTAGATAGCAATCAGGAGCGGATTGGGAGGTGGGTGTGGGAGGGGTGGTTTATCGGGCGCAGCATCCCTCGGTGGGCCATTACAAGTGATTAGCCCTTCGGTACAACGCGCCTTCCTACGGTATTAATTTGTTTACCTTGAGGATTTTGTACCTACGATGTATTCAACGAGAGGAAAATGCACATTTCCCGTTGCCTTATTCGACGGCAAGCTAAACGTTATATTGCGCCACAATCGACCATTGTTGCTTAACGATTTTGATAAAAATCGAAAAATAATGAATTACATAGCACACATGATATTTATTAGTACATATTGGATATAGGCGTGCATGCTTTCCCCTAAGATCGTTCAGTGCGATTTTTCTTTTTGGCAGACTATCGTTTTTGTGTCCCTGAGGGTTGCTGCCTGGGATACTAAAGTGAAATTAATTGACTTTCTTCTCCATGCACACTGGTCAACCATAATTGAGTGTGTGCATCGTTTCCTTATTATTTTATTAATATGTATATATAAATTATGTTACACGCATATATGATATACATACAGACATATATCAAGATCAAAAATAACAATGTTCATATTATTTAAAGATAGATATGAGCCGTTATATTTTAAAGTGGCATAAGTCCATTTTTCTTCATTTTGAGAAATATTTCGCAAAACATTAAATATAATTTTTTACGTTTAACAATATTTAAAAATACTAGCGGCCTGTAATACGTTTATTCTGCTTTTCCAAGATTCTGGACATATCGAATTAAAATAAGTGATAAAAATTTGTGAATTGAGTCAAACAGAAATAGTGTTTGTGGAACAAAAATTGGAATTCCGTCACTTTGGAATATAACGGCTAATATATTGAATGTCACCAGTCTCATAATATATGATTTGTAAAGGGTATATTGAATTATTCGTGGTTTAAGTTCAACCTATAATAATAATATGGATTTTGATTAATTGATTTGGTTTTAATCTATGCTGGTAAGGCTTCGTAATTCTGTTGAAATTAAAAGTCAAGTAAAGTGGATCTTTCCCCCTTTCGCCCTATCTTTTCCAGAGGCGTTTTGAATACTTAAGCTAATAAGGCGTTATAAAAGTATCGATGAAAAATCAGCCACATCACCCTGTCATTCTTTCTAAATGTCCTTAATTGAAAAAAGAAGTGGAGAAAAAGAAGAAAAGCGGGCGCATGAAAGGGCCAGCTTGGTCGGCGAAAATGAAAAAAGTACAACGAGAGCAGGGTCGTATAATATAAAAAATCCCTTCAATGCAAATGCAACTTTAACTTTTTTTCAACCTCCCCCTCCTCATCTAGCTCTATATTTTCTCCGATTCATTTCGCTCCCTGAAATGCGTTCCCAAACCTCTACCTCCCGCTGGGTGGGCCATGAATTAGCAAAAGAAAACAGACGGATTTTACAGCGATAATGTCAAAAATAATTAATTATCATCGATCGGATCGTAGGGATGGAGAGGGGAGGGACGGAAATTGAGGAATGAGGAGACGACGGACGAAAGGGAGGCGGAAAGGGAAGGAGAGATCTGAACAAAAAGGAAGGAAGGAGGCTGGGTCCCGTGCTGTTGAAAGGACCCGTTGTGTGTATTGCGGATCCAGAGTTATTCAACACCATCGAGTACCCTTTTGTGATCGAATGGCATTCGATAATTAATTAGAGCGATCATTTTTTAAGGATACATTTGAAAAACCAGGGGAAATCAATTCAAACACATTAGCATTGAATCATATTTCAAGTACAGACACGAACACTTTTGAGTATTGGATCAAATTTAAACGCATGTACATATGGTTCGTTAAGTTTTATATTAGGCGTTTTTTTTTGCTGTTTAAAGATTGGACAGAACTGGAGCATAAAGACGTATGTTTATGCGGTGGAGGAGAGAGGGGTGCTGTAGCCAGCATTGTTGGTGAACATTTTCCAATAACGCTTCAGATGGAGGGAGTGAGGGGGTGGTCTGGAGGGTGGATTTCTTCATTCATTAGCTGCAGCCAGCTGCACGAAACACACAACCGAATTAGTCCTTTGAAATTAAAACACCCAAACGAATCGAGTGCCTTTGATTTATATTGCAATACCGACTTGTGGCACTCGAGACGATATGAGAGTTAGCAAACAACAAACAAGTCTACGACATTATATAAATCACATGGCGAGAAATTGAACGGAAAAGTATATATATAATATATTAGTGGATAGCTTTTGGTTCTCGTGCCATCTTTGACGATCGGCGAGAATACTCCAGTCCCTTGAGTTGAGAGGGGTTGAAATCCCCTCACCCACCCAACGCGCGGTGGGAAGTTTAAAATTAACGCCATTGACTTCAACTCAAACATTTTATATTAAGGAGAGCCGGAGAGGCAGTAATTAGTAACGCTTCACTTTTATTTGTTGACGTTCATTATTCGTTGATTTGAATTCTTGTCAGGTTCCGGTCGTGGGGCGACTTCCGCAAGGGATTAAGGCTATCGTGCGTGAGCATTTCAGCACACACATACGCTCACAGCATAAAAGTCTTTACATGACCTTGAAAAAATCATTAAATTCTTATATGAAGAGCTTTTTCATTTAAAAATGCGTCCAAATTAGGACACACGGAGACAAAATTGTAAAGTATGTATCATGGTCTGTGCTTCTGTAGTAAAATGTCGATATTCTTAAAATGCATTTTGTCAATATTGGTGACGTCATGTTTTATTTCCAGCTCATGTTGATGATAATGTTGTTGCAACTGCTTAGTTGCATTAAAAAGCGACAGAAAGATTTTCAATACGATCAGCAATGAGGATGAAACTACTTGATAGAATAGAATAATAAACACCTGGGTCTAGGATAAGCAAAAATAAATCCTCTTCGTTGACAGACTTGAGTCTCTTATAAAGTCAAATACTTTAAGAGACTTACAAATGAGGAAGTGAACGATTTTATCTACTCAGGTGCCTGGATTTCAGAAGGAGGATGCCAATCGGAAATCTGCAGAAGAGCAAGAATGGTGAAAACGGCGATGATCAGTCTGATAAAGATATGGAAAAACCGCTCTATAATAAGAAGAGCAGACATCCGTCTGATCATCGCCGTTGCATTATATGGAGTCGAGAGTTTGAATGACATATCCCTTTCTCGTTTAAAAAGAGATAAAGGAACTTGTTAGATGCCTTCAAAATGTGGTGTTGGAAGCGGATGCTGCGCATTCCATGGACTGCAAGAGGCACGAACATCTCTATCCTCTGCTGTCAATTTCAGGGAGGCTTTCCTTAAAAGTTTTAACTTGGCACATGACCGAGAGGACTATAAGCAGATATTCTACCAGATTCTAAATATAAATGACAACGACATTCAGCATTGAGAAAACGAGGAAGAAGAGGAGAAGAAAAACGATTACTCGCTGTTATAGTTGAAGTGTATTTTCAGTTATAATATTTTCCAACTGGCGTTTTAGGGTATTCATATTTAAATACAATTTAATTAGTAAATTATGTATATCTATAAAAGTGCAAGTACACTTTCAACAATGTGCGCCAGTTGTAATATAACAGTTGAGTTTTGACAGCTTTGATGTTTTTATGAATGCTTTAGATTTCAATAATGCGTTAATATTTACTAGATTTTACGAATAAAGGTAAAGAGTACCGTATTACGATAACTAAGAATGTGTTCAAAACAAAAATGTGACTTTCCTACTCAATTTACTAGTCGAAAGACGTTTTCACGAAAACCTAATCTCTCCATCTTACTTATATTTGAACTGCAGTTTCAGTTGTAATATATTTTCACCACTTGGTATGTAATTCACCATTTGATTCAATTTATATGGGTTAGATGGAATATATTCCAACTAGTCAAAATATGTACATGCTACAGCTAGAAGATACGATCCAACTGTAACATCGACAATTTGCTTCAATTTTTTTATTCTTAAGGTCATCAACCACGAGAAGGTAAGATTGACTTCAAAGAATTGTAAATTTAGTTTAGTTTAATCAACTGCTCACCGCCTTCAATATGTCACAAAGAACTTTTTCGGTGCGGCACTTTAAGTAGATTCAGATTTATTTTAAGTCGATTTATTTGGGATAAACGCAGAGGGTTGAATTTTGTCCGAGTGTCCCTCTTCGATCCTCCGCCATCCGTCGGCCGCATATTTGCAATTTAAATGGCGCGGGGACCTCCTTAACACGACATCTGCCGACAAATTGGCGGCCATCGTCACGCCCGCTTGAATAACTAACGTTTTCAGGTGTCGAATAACCCGTTGGTCCGTTGCAGGGATATAGAAAGTGAGGTCCGCGTCGTCGAATCTGGTTAACGCCAATAGGGGATTACTCGTTAATTCGCGGCGAGAAAGCGTGGGTGTGACGGGTTGCCGTTATTAATCAGATCCACCCCTAGAACCACCCCGCATCCCTCTGGTGTGACCTCACATTTGGCTATTACTCATAACGTGGAGGCTTCGCCGTTAATTGAGGTGTAGCTCGGCGGTTAAGAGATTACAGAACTACGCAATGAAATTTTCAGGAATTTTCAGGATTGAATATTATATAATTCAAAACGTTTTTATCAATATTAAATTTAGTAGAAAATATAAATTTAATAATTTTCCTGAAAAAAATATCTACAATGTCAGATTGGGGAGGTTTTGACCTACATCATCCAAGGGGAGGGTTGCAACATCATTAATAATCCCATCCGATGGGGGAGTCTACTGATAAGAAACGTTACTAGGCATATTGCGCTATTCACACTCGAGTGTTTCGTGGTGGATTTTTTTTCCCACAGAAGGTGATGTTCTAAATCTAGGGTTGCTAAGGGCAAATCCCAAGCGACATTTTAAACGGTTGAGCAATGACTATGCCGAAAAAAATACATTATATTTAATATATCAATAGTCACAGTTTGAAAAATCTATAATATTCATTTTTAATTTATACCAGGAAGGCCCAACAGGTAACCCCATCGCGCCTTTATTTATTTTTGACATTTGATAAAAATATTACTAGTATTATACAAAGTAAATACATATTAATTTACATCCACAAAGATTTCTACGGTAAATTTACAGCATTTTTAAACAAAAAGCGAAATTCAGTAAATACTACCAATTGAAATCCACAGAGACATTCATAGTCAAATTTGTAAATTTGCAGCATTTTATACTGAAAATTGTGTTGCATTTTCTCGAGATTTGCCAGGTTGCCAATTTTTTGTAAGCATTTTAAACTCTAATAGAAAACGATCGACCTGGAGTCACAAATCCAAGGTCTATCCAGCAGAAACCAGTGGGATTTGAACCCGTGACCACTTTGTTCAAAACATTATATGCTAACCACTATTCTGCTATTTACATCTATTCTGCTGGTTAATATGTTACACACAATTTGTGACATGGCTCTTTCACGGAAATGCCAAAGAATGCTCAACTTATGAATGGTGCAAATACGAGCAGATTTTTTCGACGTCTTCCACGTTAAATGAGAAGTTTTACGAATTGGGTGTAATATATGTACATACATATACAAACATACTATTTATATATATGTATTTGTGTGTGTTAATACAATATAAGGAATCCTTATATTAAAGCATTATGAAGGAATATAGAGATAAATGGTTTTAAGCAAACAAATACAGAGTAATGCAGTGTTTGCACCTACGTTCCCGGGCATTCCAAAAAGGCACCCTTAAACAAGGGTTAACCGGGCCGACGAGAAATTCGTCCGGGGATATTCTGTACCTCCTGCCACCCCTCCGTCCTCCCGAAGGAGTGCGTGTGTGTGTTTGGACACCCCCAAACCCCCGAGGTTGGGGTTGTCATGAGCTTGGTGCATGTGGGTACTGTATTAAGCTGCCAAGGAGTGTGTCGACTGCTGGAAAGCCAACGTTTCGAGCCCCAGCAGTTAATCTTGTTTTCTTTGTCGACCCCTAAAGCCTATTATATTATTACTCGGCAGAAAAAGAGCTGAGAGTTTTATAGCACATGTGCTTGAGATTTTAATTTGGCATACATATGTACAAGAAGAATTCTGCGAAACAATGCATATAAATCTTTTGAGATGGTGGAATTTCAGACTCAGCTATGAGCTTGACCACACGACTACGTTAAGTGATGAAGACAAAATGCCGCATTTCGACGTCGGCTATGAGTATTTAGAAGTACAAAAGGGAGGGATGGGGTGTATTTGAGAATAGGGTGGGGGTGGGGTTGGGTTTAGGTTTAGTGCGTGCCCCTGTATGTATGTATGTGTTCTAGGGGATGAGGGTGTTGTGCGTGTGTCCGCCGCAGATTCCGAGTCCTAATTAAGGCTTGGGTGGGTTGGAACGTAGGTGGTGGTGGTGGCTGTGAATTCTCGAGAAAAACGTAGCCTTCTACGTACTGAAGCTAGGTACTTGGAAGAGGCTGTATATTGATCACTATGAGGCGATATTAAAAAAGTAGGCATGCGTAATCTACAGAATTTTCATTATGAAAAGGCTTATATAGAAAATACCTACACGATTTTCATCGCTGAGAGTATATCGGGGACAAAATTTTTAAATTATAAATATATACCAAAACCTCATCAATCATAAAAAAATCGAAATTTGCATATCTCACGATTCGTGAAGTACATGTTGTTATATTGTACTTCGCTTATATTTCAAGCTCTCATACTCTAATTTTAATCATCACGCGACCATACATGTAAACAACAGACCTATAAAAGTATTTGCGAAACATTGGTCATAAAAATTGACTATATTAACTGCACCTTTGATGAGACAGTCAGTCACAACACCAGACACATTAGAACGAGTTAGAATACCAGACCCCGAGAGTATAGTCTTAAAATCCGACTCATCGAGAGAGTCATAACCTCCGATTCAACAAGTACAGTATAACCAGAACATATAGTAAATTATAAACAGTTCTACGCATCTCTTAAAAAGTTCATCATTCCAATATTAACACTTAAATAATTAAAAGTGTATCTTTTAAAATATAAAGAATATTTTTTATACAAAAATCAAAAACAGTAAATAAAAATAAATTAACATTGATTGGGATGCAGACTGAATTGTCATCATCCTAATCAACTGTTTTAAAAATACAAACAATCCCTGGAACGTGACAATATGTATGACATAATCTATACATAGTGGGGCGTAAACAATTAAATGATTAGAAAATAAATAAATAAAATAAAAATGAACATTGAATTGAAAAATGTAAATCTCACTAGTTTAATATTAAAGCCCGATTTAAAGGTAAAATAATTTGACCCTTAAAGCCGTCAACATGAGGCCACAACCCCCCCCCCAACGAATATAGTCTGAGAGATCCTTTCTTCGGAGAACGGTTTAGGCGTTTTATTTTATTTTATTTATTCAATTAATTATGTACACTCGTCTTACAGATCGCTCCAATGCGACAGATCAAGAAACACACCAAATTATATATTAATACATAATATATTTTTACATTACACATGACATCTATGGTCAAACATTGCAATTTGAATTGCAAACATCGTATATAATCCGATCAATTATCATTTATACAATACGAATTTTTATACGATAATAATTCTAGAGATATTTATGGAAAATTTTTTGCTGCATTTTATATACAAACTGGCGAACCTTGAGACGCTGAATAATTCAAGATTTGCGAGAGAAACGGGGAGAGAAAGCTAATTTTGCAGGAACGGTTTCAAAGAAAATCAGAAAAATTGGTAAAGTCTGATAGGAAACGATCAACCAGTAGGGCTCGAACCCGTAACCACACTGTTCATAGCAAGATATGCTAACCAGTAGTTCATGCTGCTGGCTAAAATTTAATTTATGGTTGTAGGAAAACGATAAATGAAAGTAAAACGAATTATAGAGGTTATCTCAAGCAAAGTGAAGGACAAAGTTCGATATCGCGTTTAGTGATAACATATTCAAAAAGTGACTTTATAGTCATGTAGTTTTATTTAGTTTTAAGATACAAATCATGGAATCGAATTGTATCCTGTACATATGTATGTATGTGGTTTCTATACAATTCGAGCTGTGAGTTTATAAAGACGAGACTCACTCATGAGTAAAAACCAAAAATATTCACCCGCCATTTTACACACAAGACATCGACAACTTGGCCTTTCGCCTGGATATTAATTACGACCGAAATCCGCATGATAATAACAAAAGGTTATTTGGTATGTAAAGCTCGTTCACTTGGCGCCCCGGCATGGCATAGTAGTAACAGTAAGTATGTACGTACGTATCGAGGGTGTGTGTGTCGTGGAAAGGGGTGGATTTTCGGCGTGCATTAATGGATTAATTCGACAGGGCGCGTTTCGCGTTCACGGTATCCTGACTTCCAGGAATTCCCTTTCATCAGGTCTCTCCTGTTTAAGTATTTCAGTCTTTTCCCGGCGCTGATTGATCCGTGTTTTGTTCTTGCCCGAGCTTATGTGACGAGCCTCGTAGATGAGAGCGCGGCCAACGCAACGTCTCGCCGAGAATTTTAATTAAAACCGATTCATACGTTTATAAATCACCAATCGCTACAATCTCTCTACATCATTACACAATAAACTAAAAAGCGATATCTCATTATATAAAAGGCTACATTTTGTGTACATATGTACACAATTCATAGCGCAATGCCATGTATGCCCGAATCTATCAACAAACGATTAAATACACATACTAGTGGTTTTACCCGGCTTCGCTCGTTATTTGTACTATAAAACTATTAAACATGGCCAATCTAATAGTAAAAGTTTTATTAAATTTATTTGAATAGTTTTATTTTATTTAAATATTCATTTGATTTTTTATTAAATTGAACGTCATGAATTCTACGAACCAACAGTAGTAATATATATATATATATATATATATATATATATATATATATATATATATATATATATATATATATATATATATATATATATATATATATATATATATATATATATATATTAGATATAAAAACGAACGCGATGTATGTACGTATGTGGGTATGTACATACATACATATGTGGCGGATGCGTCGACAAGTATGGAGATTAAAAAAAAGCCAAATTTTAGAATGCCAGGAGTACCTACATATATGTTGTGCCGAGGCGCACAACTAATCAGCGTGAAGTGGTCCAAAATGTGAACTAAAATGTTTGACCAATTAGAGCAACGATGACACATTCTGATCAATGGACACATTTAAGTATCCGCTATAGGGATGTGGCGTGACCACCGATCGTGTCGAGGAGACGCGGGGAAGCGGGGAAACGGGGGGAGGGGGGGGTGGAGCGTCTGATATGTGCTCCTGATATTGAGCACCTGACTTCAGCGTCAGATACGCTGCGCAGGAGCGTACACCCATAGACACATCCACAAAGACACACAGTCATTAAACATTTCAAACGGATGAACGGGTTGAATTGGCGAGCGCGTACTCAACATTTTACTATTAATACGTGCGCGTGCCTATAAATTACCTTACATTATATTTATATATAACTTTATTATAATTCGTGTATCAATTCCTTTCCAAAATCACCCGTTGAAAATTAACGGGCACAACCCTGGTTCTAAAATAAAATACATATATTGCATATGAATTTTTAAGATACTCTAAAACCAATTTAAAAAGAGAGAATGCTACAATGATTTTTTTCGTCTTTAAAGAGATTTTTTTTCTTAAAATAAATTACGGGGATCGACCGAATTTTTCACAGAAGGGTCTCTGCAGTCATGGGGGTGTATTCTACCCGTCTGGCGCATAATCCGTTCCCCGTGAATGCGTCTCAGAGCCTGCCAGCGGGTAATTAAAAGTTTATAAGAGCCTTCGCTCTCGCTTAAGGGTCGACGCAACGTCTCCAGATACGACATACACGTGAGAAGAAATACACGTTTACACATACACGTGAGTGGAAAATCTATACGTGTTCACCTGTCGAAGCCGTCTACGAGGCACGTGTTGTGGAAATAATAAAAAAATCTAAATTAAATTATTACGAGTTAATTAAAACGGATGCTGAATGCGGAATGTCGTTCATTTGCATCTGTCACAAATAAACCGACGATGCCTTAAGTCAACTGGCAATTAGGACGAAGCTTTTGCGGTGGGGAGGAGACTTCGGGGGAGGCTAACCGACCCCTCTCGAAAGTGAGGGATGATTTTTTCGCTGGATGACACCCTCGATTCCGCGAAAAATCGCGACGCGCTAAAGAAAACGGTGTCAAACGCACAAACGCGACGCCTTTTTTCCCTGTGGAAGATTATCTTTCCCCACTCGAATGGATTTTTTGCGTTTTTTTTTTTCGAGGCGATGATCTCTGGCATTGTTGACACAGCTTTGTGCTTTGATACAATGACATCTGTTGCTCGCTTTGAATGCGCTTAGAAATGTGGGGAGATTTTTTTCAGCCGTCCATTCAAACGATAGAATATTTGTTGCACGAAAAAATGTTTTAGACAGGTCAAACAATGACATATTTATATGGGAGCATATTTTCAATATTAGTCAAAACGATAAAAATTCCTTTAATTTCTTGAAAAATTTATTAAGTATTATAATTGATGTTACTTCAATATGGCTATATGAATGTTATAATTAGAAGCTTTTGGGCTATTTATCATTATATTTTGGAATGTTTAACAAGATAATAACATAAATGTGTAATTAAATTAAATAGGAATATTTTTATATTTTCAAAAAATTCTAATTTGATTCTATTAAACTACTAGACTGCGCAAAGGATGTACGAAAATGAAAGTATCGTATATGTACATACATATATCGTATATGTACATACATATATAGATACATTATATATGTAGATGAACACTCGCCTTTTAGAGATCTCTTCAAAGTCACGAGTGCACTTAAACATATACATACAATACAATCAATATACATACTTAAGCATTTTATACAATGCGAATTCATACAAACATCCACAGTGATATCTATGGAGAAATTTTCGTAGCATTTTATAATCAAATTGGCCAACCTTCAAGACTGAATAACTTGAGATTAGCAAGAGAGATAGGAAAGGAGATGCCAATTTTACAGGAACCGTTTTAATCATAATCATAAATATCGGCAAACCATGATAAGAAACGATTGATCTAGAGGCAAAAA
Source organism: Arctopsyche grandis (assembly GCF_051622035.1). Lineage (NCBI taxonomy): Eukaryota > Metazoa > Arthropoda > Insecta > Trichoptera > Hydropsychidae > Arctopsyche > Arctopsyche grandis. Next base: position 26,628,838 of record NC_135357.1, read on the forward strand.
CCAAGTCCGGCCAGCAGCGGGACTAGTGCTAGTGAGACTTGAACCCGGGACCACTCTGCTCGAAAGCATAATATGGTAACTGTGGTTTAGGCGCCTATACGAGACAGACAGACAGACAAAAAGACATTCAATTTTATATATATATATATATATATATATATATATATATATATATATATATATATATATATATATATATATATATAGATTTGTATTATGCTTATATTACGACATTAATTCCGGGACGAATATTAGGTCGTCCTGGAATTCAAACTTAATTTTTTTAATTATTTATAATTCATCAAAATATATATCACCAAGAGTCAACTTGGATTTGCGATAATTCATCAAGAGTCAAAACTGGATTTGCTTCGATATCCGCCTTTAGAGATGCTTAATCCTCTTGAATGCACCGTCCACTTCGAGGCTCGTCATCCAAGCTGACATAACCCGATTTAAATTTCTTAAGCCAACGTTGGCATTTCCTTACATCCAGTATATCGCCGTATATGTCGCAAATGAATTTTGAAGCCTCAACGGCTCTTTTTTTCGCGCGAAACAACAATAACATACTGCTCCTTAAATGAGTTTCTGATGGACACGTCTCTATCATTTTTTGTGGATGGGGTACAAAAGATTTATTTTGTTCAAAAGAAACGCAACAAATTCAGAAGAAGATAAAAAACACAAGACACGTCTTCACTTGTCAATGAACCGAAAAAGACCGAGTCAAAATTGCATATTACAAAAACGACATTAATTCCGGGAATACCTAATACATATGTCTGGTCACAGTTACGCGTTAGAGTATTCTGTAATGTCACTGTGGCTATAAATAAATAAATTAAATGCCGATTACGCTGCTGGTCAATATACACACCAATAAAAAATTAAATCAGCTGATAACTAAAAATAATTGTATGTGATGTATGTATGTAAGCTTATTGTATAAAACTAAATGTATGTAAGCTTATTGTAAATCATATTAACAATTAGATTACAAAATAACTTCTTATTGAATACTTATCTCGCAGATAAAACCCAGTGAAGAGATAAACTTTTAGCCGTGAAATGTCAGATCTGACATATTTGGCCAAAAATCAATATATATACGCTAAATTTGAAATTTATATATACATATGAGAGTTAAAACTATACATATTTAAATATTAGAGATAACGAGAACCTATAGAGCAAATTTTATAAAATATAGAGTGAATTATAGGCGTTTAAACAATTAAAATATGATATGGCCATATCACGGCGAAAAGGTTGAAGATAGATTATAGTAGCTTGCCGTCACCGTCATAGACGTCACCGTATCCGAAATTGTGGATATTTGATACGCATCGTATACGATATTTTATCTCCAACGTAATGGCAGACGATACATTAACGTACATTGATGACCAAAATGAGCAATATGGCAACGTATGAAAACGATCGGATAAGAGATAAGAGATATAAAAATTACCACTAACACGAAAACCATGTGAAATGCAAAGGAGGTATGTAAAAATAGGCTTGGAGAATCTCTCGAGAAATTGAAAGAGGGCACTTTTATAATCATTCAGAAAAATCAATGCAATTAACTATACCGTCTGTAATGGAGTTTGATTTAAGAATGTAAGTGTGACCGGCTTCTGAAGCTCCAAATTATATTATCCACCACCTAAAATAAAATAAAATACAAAAAGAACATAATTTCTCCCAACGCAATATCATCTATTGTTCCGTCGAAGCATTTAATTTGACATGCGGAATGTTTTTGCATGTGCTGGTGGGATTACGTGTTCGCGTGTTGTGTAGTAGCGGTGCTACGGCGTAGAGGACGCACATAGAACACGGGCTCTGCGGTCAAGTGAGCATGTCCGCGGGGACGTGTCGTGGTCGATATGAAAATATGTCGGTCGGTATTACGTATATACACAACTTCACCCATACATACATGCATACGACGACCGAGAGGACATCTCTCGTCTCCCGGCAACCGGATACGGAAGCCGACTCGGTTTAATTAAGAAGATGCGACAAAAGGACGTGGTACCGAAAAACCCAACCGACCGACCCCTCCCCCATCTCCTCCCACTCGCAGAACGAACTGGCAATGCAAATCGTTAAATCTCTACGCAAAACCGTCGGCCACTTGTCTAGTTTGAGTCGAGGGTGAAAATGACCGTAAAAAAAATAAATAAATTTAGTTAGTTAAAAAAAAAAACATTTTTTAGCATTTTATTTCTATACTAGCTGAACCGGGCATGCGTTGTAAATAATTAAAATAAATCGGTATACTTGTATACCGGAATTGCAATCTTTAAATTTATCAACTGGTGATATCCTTGGAGAGATAGTAAAAAGTTTCAAGAAGAATATTACGAATAAGAATAGAAGAAAGTTGTTTGATAAAATGATTAACTGTTATTTTAAAAGGTTTAATGACAACAAAAATATCCTATGTATGTAAATAGTTCAATGTGGCATTTTTTTCTCAAGTAAAAAAAAAAAAATATATATATATATATATATATATATATATATATATATATATATATATATATATATATATATATCACTAATAATAGTAATATGTACATAGTTAGTATGACTATGTACGTAATTGATTTATGAAATTGGATTTGTACTAGTATGAGTGTTGTTTCAATGACTGAAAATACGTTAAAAGTATGATTTCAGTGATTTTTGTATTAAATAAACAATTTTGTTTAAGAAAAATTTGAATTTGAATAACATAAAATAAAATTACACTAGGGGTTACTTTTCAGCTTGGAAATGTTCCACTCAGATGTGCTTAAGCGTGTACGCATATAATTAACATTACTTATCGTTATATATAATAGTCTAATATTATTTAAGGGAAATGTCAAAGGGTCCTTTGACGATGAGGCAGTATGTTGTTGCAGAACTTTCTGCGCATAAAAGGAGATTTTCCCGACGACGAAAGAGGTCCAGATTACTTTAGCAGACGACCGCCGTAGAAAATCGTAGCTTTTTACATGCGAAAATCGCACAAAAAGACAGCCTATTTATGTAGTGCCACGTCAGAAGTACCCACCCATTAATTTACGACGGCTCGTTTCATTCGAATAGAGGGTCAAACTCTAGAACACAACATGAAAAATTCGATTTTCCCGAGTTTTCCCGAGGCGAAGCGTTGCGTTGTGACGTCCTCGCGCGAAACACGTGAGAGACGTTTTAAACACGGCCGACAATTAGACAATTCGCGTGCAATGCGGTCTAAAGGTGGCTGAGGGGTGGCGATGGCAACAAAATACGTAGAAGGGGTTGAATTTTGCGGTGCTAGGGGTGTTTTTCGGGGGTAGGGGCATGTCTGTATGGAGAGGCAGGGTTAGCAGAATTTAATAACGGAAACAATTATGAGTCCAAAACGCGCGCGGGGCTGACCGCTAGTCGTGAACCACCCCTTTCCATCCCCTATCCGGGGTGGAGGGTAAGGCCAGTTTAACTTTCCCATTTAAAAGTCAAACACTTGAACAATTAATTAGTAATTAACACGGGCCGCAGTAGAGGCCGCGGCTCCTGACTGACAAACGTCTCACCCACCATTCACCCACCCTCTAGGTATTAGGGGAACGTTCAAAAGGGTACGTTGTGTGAATATTCTTGCGAAGTGATGTGGCGTTTGGACATGGGAAAACGTTAAACCCTCGTCTGCCAGGAAAAACTGAAAGTATCAGAATGTTGGCGTATAAAAAAATGTTCAATTTGGACAAAACATCGTTTTGGATATACATATATTCAAAGGTGAGGCGAAGAATATTAGTTGTTGGAATGGGCGTTGGAGGAGTTGAGGTATGTGGAGGTAGGTTAAGGGGGTAAGGTAAGGGTTGCGTTTTCTCGCTGATGGATGGTATTAATGGTGCTGCGTCGGCCGGGCCCTCGTCTAGGGCCAAGCCAAAGTTGGACTGGCCAGGTTGAACGTCTGTCCAAGCTGAAAGTCTGCTCTGCTAGTTGGCTAATTAGCGGGCAAACAAGACTCCGCAATAACAACCGTTTCGCCAAACGTAAAGTTTCAAATTTGTTCGAATCGACTGGCTAGAGTGCTTACCATTTGTAAACCTTGTACGCTTTTTTTTTGCTTTATTTAATTTTCTTTCCAAATTCGTAGAACCGTATTGGGTAATTGGAACTAATACCGTCTATTAGATTTATAATGTAGAAGTAACCAAACGCTAAATTCATGCATTTCACGAAAAAGACTTCAACGAGTCACATTTAACACTAATCCGGATAAGATGACTCCGACGGACCTAACTCGCATTTTACAACAATTCAATTACAGTAAAAAAATGGTTAATATCCTTCTACTTCTTCCTTTATTGACTAATTACCTTATTTATTTATTATCATAAAATATTACTAATACTAATATTAGACCAATACGTTTGACAGAAAAAAATAAAACAATTTTTTGCAACGCAACTGGATATGTACAACTGGAGTCAGGAAGGAAATTACTATGGGATTATGTATTTTTAAAGTTTTGTTGCATTTTACATTCAATGATAGTAATAACTACTACAATTTCAGATATTTGGGAATCGATAATAGTATACAGTGTGTTTAGTAGCTAAGTGCAAAGACTTAAAGGGTTGTAAACTCATATAATTTAGAACATTTTGAGCCACACATACCTCAGCCCAAATTTCCTTTTTTATAATTATCTTTTTTGGATTGCTTTATTTGTGTATGTAATTCATACTCATACACTATGAGTGTACTTAATTTTTATTTATATATATTTCATTAAAAATGGTTCAATAAATTGGGTTTCATTTAATATTTTATATTTTGAAAGCCGCTATTATTTAAATTACTAACAATTTAATACATTGGCAAGAAAAGTCGATCTTACTAAAATCGTTCAAGTTCAAGTTGGAGTCGGAGTCGGAGTTAGATTGGAATCATAAAATAACATCTTAGTCGAAGTCGACAAATTTTGATCCGACTCCACGGCCCTGGTTAAATATAAACTTAGTCAAAAGTTCTCCGAAACAGTAATAAACGGCTATTACAGAATACTTTTCGAAAATATGACATAAGTAAATACTACATCTTGTTAATTAAAATATAAATAGAAGTATCAACGCAATCACATACATATCTACATATATAGTATGTGGTTTCGTCGAAATTTCATTTCGCATTAAGCTTCCCATAGGAAAACCCCTTTAAATCAACTAATCGCTAGGACGATAATGGGAAATTGATGTAAATACTCTGCGGCAGGGATGCTATAATAATATCAGCGTTGAATTGATACAAATATTAATTACACAGAACTATAGTTTTGGGTAGAAAATATAGCAATAATTTTTAATACATATGTACATATGTGCACTCGTGTGTGACGCGGAGTTGGGTTTATGACGTTAGAGTTATACGTGTAATATTGCTGCAGGCAGGCTGTTTTATGTTGGTTCCCAAGGATTATCAGAGCCACCTCAGGTGAGAGGCTGAAGCGTCCTCAGATCCAGACCTGGCAGAAACTGCTCAGGAAGGAAGGAAGGAAGGGTTGCGCTGCGGCAGGAAGTAGCTGCCGAGCCGAAAACGCATCCTAGATCTAAATCGTACGAAAAGCACGGTTTTAAATCTATTACTATAATTTATATAATTAATTTAAAGTAAACGACAGGAAATTTTACAAGGAATATTTTTAATCAAAGTGGGAAGTCATTAAATTAATTATTTTTATTATTTTTTTACTAACATATATGTACATACATAAATATACCAAGAAGACCTAACAGATAAACCCCAATGCGACTTCCTAGCCAATTACAAACATTCCAGCATTTTTCATTATATAAATCGCTGAATGTCGGAACACAAAATGAACTATTAATTAATTAATGAATTAATCCATAGGGACATCTAAATTTTTTTACATATTGTACAAAAATCAAATTCAGATATTGGTGACTATCAGGGTAGGATGGTTTTTGCCCATTTGATGAGGAACCGTTTCAACAATGAAATCAGATAAATTGGCAAACACTGATAGGAAGTGATCGACTTGGAGTCACAAATATCCAAATCTGACCAGCAGCATTAAAAATTAGCACGGGATCGAACCCTATAACCTATTGGTGCTTAAAATAAATAAATAAACCATCGAGTCATACTACTGACTCACTAATATATTTGATTTCACATCGATCAAAACCTTTTCGTCCAAAGTTGGTCTTTAATTTATTTATAAATGTTTTTTTATTATTAAATTTATATGAAGTATTGTTTTAATAAATTTATTTAAAAGCAAATATGTAGTGATAAAAATACTCGTAAGTAATTTTTCTTTAAAGCAAAAATTTCATAGCAGTACCGTTGCTCGCAAGGGGTGCAAGTAGTGACGCTTGTTAAGGTGACTGCAGGAATTTCTCATAGAGCGTTTGCAGCAATGGCGTACGACGGCAAAAACCGTAGCCAAGCAGCATCCCTGTCACTTCATAAATTAACGGAGGAGACACCACCACCGGATCAGCCACCCTCATCCTGATAATAAGCCCACGATGACGGTATAAAAACGGTTCACCTGTCCGCGTCACCGCGACGCAACACCTTAATTAAATTCACACACTTTAATCAGAAGTGTAATAATAATGCAACGTGCAACACAGACACGTGTGTTCCTGCACGTGGTCGTGACAAAAAGTTTCGCAATATCCCGGCCGCAGCTTTGGCCGTGGGCTAAAGTAGAAACTTGCCGGGGAAAAAGCTCACTTTGATGGTTGCGAAAGCTCACAAAAAGTGTCTAGAAAGTTTTGCTCGAGTGTGTGAGAATGTACGTGTGCCCTGGGCTTGACAAATGTGTATTGATCGAAGCTTGGCATTGTGGAGATAACCCTGTGAGTCTGGGGACTCATTGTTTCAAATGAGTATATATTATATTTACCTATTTTTGCACGCCCGCGCAGAGTTTTTGCGAAAATTTAAAAAAATTGAATAAAAAATATTCAAATGAAAATGTGACACGAACAGAGAAATGTGATATGATTTTTTTAGTACAGCTATTTATAACATTTGGTCGATAATCTTAAAATTAAATGGTCAAAAATGATATCCAAATTTAATCAGTCAGTTTTTAGAATTTATTGGTCAATCAAAGAATTTTTTCAATAGATATATTAGATTCTATTAATTTGTGCATTCTGAAAAAGTAGAAAATCACTAAAGTGTTCCAAAAAAATATTTTATTATGTGTAAATGCACAATACATAGAACTCTATATGTTAAATTAAAAACTAAATGTCAAAATATACTGACCTTTTATATTAATGGGATGAGATTTTATTTTATTAAATATGTACATATGTACATACATAATATGGGCCATGATAGGAATTAACCCAAGGCGACACATACATATGTTTGGATTATTTTTATATTAGTGCTAAAAAGTACTAACAATTTTTTCAAAAATAGCAAGACATAAAACACAATAGAATACTGTAACGTGGGAATATGAGAGAGAGTATCCACTGTCTCAGTGCATTCGTGAGTAAACAATAGAGACCTCCGGATTAGGCTAATGGGAGTCAGTAAGTGCCCGAACAAAGAATACGCTGGAGTTCTCATAGACCCGGGCGAGTGCGTGCGACTCGCCAGGGTAGACAATAGATACATTAATGGATCGGAGAAGCCGTACTGTGCAACTTGTCCTTTATAAGGAGGTATACAAGGTAGATCAGATTATTCTGGAGTAAGCGACGGTTTCGTGTGGACCTCTGGAATCGTTGAATAAATGCTGTGAAGCAACTTTTGTCTTTCATTTGAAACCATCCCTACGAAACAATAGAATAAAATAAAATAGAGATATCTATGGACAATCAATATTTTTTTGAATACAGCAAATTTGTGAGAAATACATTATGTAGGTAGCATTTTATAAGATTCAACAAATTAGAGATGCAAATAACTCAAATTTGAGAGTAGCTAAAAGGGAGGATACCAATTTATTGAATCCATCACAGCAATTTAGCTAAGAAAATTGGAATATTCCAACAGGAGATGATCGATTTGTGTTTTAATAACAGCAAGATCGTCCCAGCGGCGTATTTGTCGGGAGCTTGAACCCACGACCTGTCTACTGGTATGCAATAGCTCTACCAGTACACTACGCTGTGGCATTAATTAAAGCACTAATTTTCAAGTATAAAATAATATCTATATTCTTAGCCAGCAGCAGAGCTCAGTGGTAAGCGTATAATGCTTTCAACTGAGTGGTCTCAAGTTCATTTCGCCCGGTGTAGCTGGCCAGACCTCGGATATGTGACTACAGTTTGTCAATTTATTGGAAGCCTGCTAATGATTGAACATCTCGCAAAACTTCGAGTTTATAGTATCTCGAATTTGCTGATATATAAAATGTTGTTGTAATGTTTGTCAAATTTGTCCATATATGTCATTATGAAGCTTTGTAAAAATTGTTTATCTATGTTTGGCAAGGAAAGCAAATTGGCTTTCTGGTATATATTATACATACATATTTACATATATCTAAATGTACGTATGTATAAAATATCATATGTAACTGACCATCTTGTCTACTGACTCGAATTGACCATTTATTGTAGTTACTGATTAATTAAACACCGGCCAAAAATATGGAATCTAATAAAAAATATGACCTTTGTAGTTCAATATGGGGAATAAATAAAAACAGATTGTGACTAAAAATCCGACTCGAAAATTATTTAAAAAACAACTTCTATGTGCAATATTTTATAAATAAAAAGATTAGAAAGACTAGAAATATGTTCGTGACATTCTCCAATACTTCCATTAATAAAACGTCAATAAATCAAGCCTCGTTTTTTTATTACAGATTTTTCCGTTTTAGTTTTGGTTTTAGTCGCCATAAAACGACAATAATAGCCTATTATTTCATACTAAAAATGAAGAATACAATATTTTCATACAATAATACAGATGAAATATGTCAAAGCGAATGATTAAATTTCAAAATATCGCCATACTGTCACAATTAAACTGAAATATATACAACACACCGTTCATAAATAAAATTTTATATAGGTATATAGAAAAAAAAACTCACATGTATAAGTGAAACTGCGGAAGCATTCTATGTGCCCCTGACGTAATGCATCCGGAAAGTAAAGGCATATTTTAAATTCATAGCCGATATTAATAACGTTAATGGGAGGCGGGGTGAAAACCCCATGTTGACGGGGGTGCTTTTCACATGCGCGACATATGCTCCAGATAAACGCACAAAATCATATGAATTATTTCAAAAGCATTCTCGGAGAGCAATAACAGCTTTCACGTACAAAAAAGAAAATAAAAACACATTTTGCGAGCGCCATGTAATATATCAACGTACATACATACATGGATGTATTACCCACATTCTAGCACAATACATAGAACAATGTAGAACTGGGTGTCTCTGGTACAAATTTAGCTCTCGACTGACACCTAAGCGGTGGAGCCTCTCCGACAAAGGAATTTTATCCTATTAATGTCGAATTGATGAATGGCGGAAGTCAGGACGGGGGAATGGGAGGGAAAGGGAAGATCGGAGATGGGGTGCTCAGAGGACGACGAAGGATCCTATCAGCGGGAGTGAGCGAAGTTCATGTTTTGGGACAATCACCACGCCAGAATGAGATTTGCGTCACATCTAGCTAAGAGTGAACCTGCACCGTCACAGATTATCAGATCGTGTCTATAAACGCAAGAGACGAGGGTGCTTGTTGCGATCAAGCTACGAAAGCCAATTTATGTATTTATTTTCGATAAAATGTTTCGATAGCCGGAGATACCTGTCACAAATATTATATTATACATGACAGTTACCAAAACTTTTGCTATATACCTAGAAATAAATCTTAATTAAAAATAATATGTGTAAATCAAAACAACACATTTCAAATATTAATGAAAAAAATTACATTTTCCTCGAGAACATTAAATTAAAATTAGCAGTAGTGTCGTTAATTGCGAGAGTTCATACTCAAAACTGCATACATTTTTTGTTAGACTTTGACTTAAGAGAACGGATTGAATTTAAATAACTTATTAAATTATTTATTATTGGTATTGATCATCATTTCAATACCAGAGATAATTTTGGATTGAAAGCAATTTTTTCACCCAAACGAATAGACAATGTAGTTTTACGTTAAAAAAAAAAATTGGGCAGCTTTTAAACAAACCCTACACTTAAAAAGCACAACTTAGTATGAGCAACCGATAAAGTACGAATTTACCGTGTATCATCATCATCATCATCATCATCATCATCATCATCAACAATAGTCATTAATTAATCATTCACTGTTAGATGAAAGCCTCTCCAACACGCTTCCATTCTTCTCTGTTTTGCGCTACTCTCATCCATCTCACCTCACATATTTTTCTTAATTTTGTCTACCAATCTTCGATGTGGCCTTATTTTCTACATCTCTACATTCTAGCACTTTTTTTGTCAATTTTTCTAGCTATGTGACTCACCCGAATGCCATTTTAATCTCTTCTCTCTCTCCACTATACCAACTAACCTTGTCATACTTCTCACCACGAATTCCGTTTTCTATCTCTTCTTGTTATGTGGAGCATAGAGAGTTTCATACTTCTTGAGTGCGTTAAAATTTGTAAAACTTGAACATCCGACATACTATACATATATGTATATGTATATGAAGGAAATATATTATACAATATATGACGTTAATGTGTTTTAAAAGTAAATAAATAAATAAAATATATGTATATATGTACGTATGTGTATATACATTTTTTTGTTTCTTTTATGTACATATAATTGTATATATAGTGTGCATAAAAAGTATCCTATTTATCTCTCGCAAATTTGTTTCATTTTCATCAAATTTGTAAGAGTTTCGAAGTATCATCAATATATCAGCAAATAATATCAGCAAATTTTTCAAATTTGCTGATATTATAAAATGCTACCCCATCTATGATACTGTATAATTGTTTTTAATTAGCTTTCCTTGCATATGCATACATATGTATATAAATAAAATAAATATGTATGATCTTGTAAGCGTTCTTTGAAAATGTGTGGAAAACTTGAATTTTTCCGTATAAATAGTTAATGATTCAAACATTTTCGATAATAAAGTACAGCTTTATACTTTACAAAAAAAGATATAGTATTAAAAATTGTATAATTTCAATTTTTAATTCGGAAAATTCTTCAATAATGATGTCAATATGCGAGCAGTGACCATTGCGGGTGTTCGGCCTAAGCAAAAGTTTCACACATCACACCTACAATACACGAATGAAAATTTTCATTACGAAAATACTTAAAGCACTGTAAATATGCACTATACAGAATAGATAATGTGATGGGTCCGCTCCTGTGGGTATCATCAGCTAATTTCCTCCAGGCCGCGACGCCTCTTTGTGAGTGCCGCGGCGCCCTCCGCGGGGTCTCGTTAAATGCCAGCTTTCATCACAGACGACATCCTGACTTCCCTATAAAGAAAAGGGAGTTGGGAGATTTCAGGATATGAGAGGGAGAGAGGGAGAGGGCGTACTTACACGTCTCGAGATATTTGCCCTGCCGATATATTTTTCGTCTGTGTATAATATACATACATAGCACGCTCGAGTGCGTAACGTATTCATACGCTCGTTTAGCATCGCGAATCAATTTGCGAGTGAGGGGTAAATTTTCGTACCGTTAAGTGGTGATAATGTGTTGCTAATTTCGATTTTAAATAATTCGAGTGTTGTATACATACATACATATGTATTTCTTGTATGTGTGTGAGTTGTGGGCGGTGAAAGGGGCGGTTGGGCGGTTGTTGGTCTCCGGATGAGCACATCGATCATCCAATTAGGCGGCTGATCAATCATCCGCTGCCAGTGGGTGGCAATCCCAGTCCCCTCCTCCTCCTTTCCATACCCTCCCATATCGTCTTCTTATTGAATAATTACACAGGGGCGTGCGTGCCATGACGACGACATGGCAGTGCAAATTATAAAAAAAAATACTCCGGTTTCTAAATTTGATGTACATGTGAACGTATATACATAATATTGTACTCTATAGATAAAAGTATATGGCATACATAAATTTGTATTTAATTGGAACTTGTAAAGAATAATGATTAGATAAAATATCATACCAAAAAAATAGAAAATATTACAATCATTAAATAACTAGTGTTGTACCCGATGACATATAGTATCGCATAGGTGTTGGCGTATTAAGTTATTAAATAAAAAAATTTAAAGAAACGTTTCATCGGCCATGAATTCGATCCCCAATCAATTTTTTTCAAATAAAATTTAAATATATTTAATTTAATATTTATATTTAATTGTTTAATATGAAAAAAAAATGGTAAAAACTATATACCTACCTACATATAATATATACTTTTCAATGATTTTTACCAGAATTTTACGGTCCTATGAACGTTGTAGAAACAACTAGAAACAATGCGAACAAAAATTGACTGGAATATGGATTTTTTATATAATATACTAGTGTTGTGCTCTTTGATATTTTAACGGGTTGTGTAGGAAAAATAAGTCGGAAGTCGAAGTCGGAACCAAAGTCAGATTCAAGGTCTGAACCGGAATTGGAAATAGGAATAGGAATCGAGAATCGGAACTAAAATATGAATCGAAACCGGAACCGGAACCGAGACTGGAATCGAAATGGAAAAAAAAATCGCAGTCGAAATTGATATACAATAAATATCACTTCATAAATCTATAATTTGTTTTTTTTTAACTCTCCATACTTTTTGATGCACTCGCCACATACCCCTGTACGCACATAACCACATATCCATATACCTACATACATATGTATGTACGACTCGTCCGTTTTTGTAAATATTATTGTATGTATTTAGATATGGCATTGTAATAAAATCAATGGTCTACGACTCCAACCTATTAACATAAGTGAAGAATAAAATAAGTTAAAGTGATTTTCAGAAGATTGAAAGTATGTGTATCACTCACTCTAATTGACACATTACACGTTGAGAAATGCGTTGCGAAATTTAACTGATCTGCCAATTTAAATATGTTCAGAAATTGTTGACGTAAAAAGAGCTGTAATAATAAAACGAAAATAAGTTAAAAAGCTGGAAGAAAATGCTACAAATATATGTATACTCAAAAAATAAATAAAAAAATAGTCTGTAAAAATAATTTTAGAATTTAGTTCCAGCCCCTTTAAAATTTTATTATTGATGGAAATTTTTCATCATACTTATCGTATGGAAAGCATATCATATTATATGTTTTCATTATTGTATTTTATACGTGTATTCAGTAATGAATCATCCTGTGTGGTGCGTAATTTTTTGGAATTTTGTGCATCGGCCTAATCTCACCGGGGGATCGTTACAGCTCGCATCTTAAATGCGGAGCGCGTAACTCGGGGGTAATTTAGCCGCGGGGTAACAAAACCAACCCCGACGCGAAGAAATCGGCAATAAGTTCAACCCTTGCCTTGGCGCAATAGCCTCGAGGTTTTAAAACTGCCGCGACTACAAAGTGAAGAACCCATTTCGGATAATGGATGGTGAGAGAGCCACCCGACACTAAACGGTTAAATTCGTGTATTAATCATAAGCGAAAAACTAATTTATTTTCGACCCTTGAACGCTTTAACTTTTTTTTGAGATCATGTTAAAAATAATTTATATCGATATATTTGACCGTAACCTTTACTTGTTCTATTTTAAAGACTTTGGGATAAATACTTTGAAGATTATCTACGTAATTTATAAGACGTAACCTTTAGTAGAAAGTTTGAATGGATTTTAATTCAATATCACAATTGAAAATGTAAGTTGTGATGATTATAATATGGGTTAAATTACAAAACATGCGAAAAATTTATTTAAATTCATTTTAACTTCAACGGCTTCTGGAGACATCGACGCGCGAGTCATAACAAAGATCTGAAATTCGAGAATTCTTGGAAAGAAATAAGCAGTGTTAATTTTTCAAATGACGATGCGTTAACATAGGAAGTTGGAAAAGTTGCATTCTCCGTTTAATTACACGTCCCTTAAGACAGGGGTGCGTTTCGCGAACCCTCAGGCGGTACGCGACCCGATAAGGACACACCCCTGAAAATTTCTCCAAGACAAGCGCCGTAATTTTCGTCATTTTTCGCTATATGAAAGACTTTCATAAAATTTAGGGAGCAAACCCCCCCCCCCTCCCAACACTTCTTTCGTACCACCAAAATTCTTATTTTAATTTTAGAATTATATTCGTTTATAGCAATGTGGTGATAATATCAAAAACTCATAATCAAAGATTTGCAATGAATTTTATTATAATGAAGCATAGATTTGTAGTTTTAAAACTGGTATTAGGGTAAGTGAGCAATCGAGGGAACAACTTGGAAACCTTGTCAAAGTGAAAGCAAGAACATTCTGATCCGAAAGTAGTACAAACTTAGCGACGAACTTCCCGGACGTAGTGATGATGCCGCAACTTCGAAAAGAGAGTTCAAGAAGTTCGAAAAAAGTGTTGTAAAAAAAAGAAGAAGAAGAAACTTTCCAAAACACAACAAAGTCGTCGACGACGACCGCAGCAGACGACCTAGCTCAACCTCGACGATGATTGTTGTGAGTCCAAAATAACAAAAAAGTAATAAGAACAAGAACAACAACAAAAATCGATAGTGAATGTGGGGCGGTAACTTTGTGAGCGGCCATCGCAAAACTGGAAAAGATTTACAACAAAAAATTGGAGCAGAAGCTGAAAAAATAAGAGTGAAAAGTTTAAATTGCGACCTTGAACTGTGTGCGGCGGAAACTTTTCGCGGACCACGCTAATAGTGTGACTGGAAGTTGAAGACAAAAAAGTAGTAGAAGTATAACAAGAAGAAGAAGAAGAAGAAGAAGAAAGTTTTAAATGGTATAGAAGGGGTCGATATGCTGCGATGCTATCATTAACTTCTGTACAGGGGCCCCTCTCCACCCCTCGCGGATAAATATAACGTGGAAGTTTGCAATTTTCTATTTTGGTTGGTTGGCTGGTTAACAAAAGTTTGGCGGCCATTTCATATCCAAGTTTGCGTGCGTCGTGAACAGCTGAGAGGAAAATCGATGGTGACTAGAGGGTTGGTTTGCCGCCAACTTCCAACACATAAGTTGTATCCATTCATCACATCAACGTTGCACTTCAATAATGCACAAATAAATGCAACGAAACTTCTGCTCATGTTTACCCCATTCATATATAAAAACTTAAACAAAGTATTGTTTTCGGACCAAACTTCATTTTCAATGTAAATTTTTAAATTATAGGTATTTGTATTACACTCTGAAAATTTTTGTATTTCATTCTTAATATATCTTTTCATAATAAAACTTTAACACGTTCATCTCCTTCCTATTATCGGTTTGTTTTGGGGCTGCATGCCGTTGTTAGTCGTCTCATATACATATATTTTGAATTATTTATTTATTTATTTAAAGTTTGGACCGTTGTAGCATTACAGGAATTCCTAATGCGCCACAATGGTCAAAAATATAACAGAAAAGACAAGAAACAAAATAATAAATTAGACATAACAAAAACAAAACATATATATACACAAACAACTAAAAATAATAACTATTATTATTATATATCGTTTATCGTCTTGAATTCATTCTATGTTTACAAGGTTTTTGTATTTCGTAATATTCTTTCTCGATTATGATTTTCAAGTTATGAATTCCATAAGTCCTCACCAGATAGAGTTTCAAAATTTGTCATCCGGACTGACCGAAACCAGTCACGACAAGCAAATAATACACCACCACCACGTCGATCTACTCTATCGCGACGATGCAGCCTCCAGGAAGAATCAAAAAGTTCAGCATCAAAAAATGATGAAGTCAACCATGTTTCCGTTAGTGCTACCATATCATCACAAATATGTAGTAGAAACGGCTGAATTAAACGCAGCCAGCTTTGTCCTGAGACCTCGTGCATTTTGGTAATAAATTACCAATTTTCGGTCTCCCAGTTTGGCGCGTGACTTTCTTTGAGACAAGAAATGGCAGTTTTAATTGAGCTAACGGAGGTTGAGCCAATGGAGATGAAACGGAAGAGGAAGCAGAAGAAGAAGCCAACACAGTCACAACAGAATCACGACTATCAGGACCATTTGATATATGTATGTATATATACATATTAATGCCAAAAATTCCTTTAATTTCTTTTTATATATGTAGATCTTGCTCTTCTTTTAACAATATTTCATCTCATATTGTTCCTTTTAATTTTTATTGTTTTCTTAGTAATACATAATATATATCCCATATCTACCATTATTCAATGATTTTTTTCTTTGTTTTTATTTTATTTTTTTGTTATCAATGTTATTTACGTTGCAATTCGGGACTTCAATGCCGGTATACAGGTATATCGGTTTACCGGTAAAACGTCAAAATTTTGCCATCTAATTTGTATCCATCTATTTGGAAACTATTTTATCGCAAATTAAGTACACCTAAACGCATTTGATTGTATAATATTACATGAAAATCAATGAAAAAATTATGGACTAGGTCGTCTGGAATACGTTTATTTTCAGTATGAAATGTGAAAATTTTAAATTGATAAATTCACTGGCAACACAGACCAACCATATATCGTAATATCGTAATAATATATAATATCAGAAGTTTTTTTTTTTAATTATGATCGAAACTTTCTAAAGGTCTAAACTTTAAATAAATAAATATGATAGGTTAAAAATTTAAAAAAATATTTATCGTTATTTTTCCTTTAATTTTTTATGAATTTCCTTTAATGCATTTATATGATATTATTCATTTGAGATTTTTTTTTAATTATTTAGAATTAAATATTCAAGTTAATGTTTCATTTGCCGGTAAATAGCGGTATACCGGTAGTAAGAAAAATCATTTACCGTTTATCCCTAGTTGTAATGCTGTTTATTCATTTTTTTTAATAAAATAAAATAAATATGTATATGTATTAAATATAATATATGTATGTATGTATGTACATAGATACATATATAGAACATTTAATTCTTTATTTATAGTTTTTACCAACTTAGCCCCGTTAAAGATTCGAACAAATCATTCACATTAATTAGTCCCAAGCTTTTTATTCTGGAATAATACTCATTTTACAAAACAAAGTAGTTTTTCATATTGGTATTTCATGTGATTAAATTTTAGAAGCTCATATGATACTTTACTCGTTCTATGAATCAAATAAACGAATGATTCATTGAAACAATTAAAATATCTACGAAATAAATTTGGAAAAAATATTTAAGGAAGTAGTTTGGTATCCAACTGTGATCAATCGAATAAAATAAAATACGCTAAAATTCCGCACTAACCCTACGTTTGCCTTAAAAAATTCTAAATATTATAGTAGAGCATGAACATTAACACATTTCTAAAAGCATTTACATTGATGTGTATACATACATACATATCTACAATAGTTTTTTGCATTTTTGTGGTAATACTTTACGTTTCTTATTTCTATTAATGAATCGAAAGCTAAAAATCCATACATATTTTATTGGACGTGACAGATTAGTCTTCCATCTTACGTGTCATAATTTAATCTTATGCTATATATATACATACATACACATATATTTAAATCAACGGGGTAAAAAATACCAGTGGAAGTCACGGAAAGGGTTGAACGCGTTCGCGTGCAAACGTTTCAATTCAATACAATGCGAAAATGCAACCCCTACTATTCCTACGATTTCGTCGCACACGGGGCAATAATGAAAAACCCATTTCCTTTATAGTATCTTATCTGAGCAATTAACATCTACCTGCATATTGTCCACGTTAATGTTTCCCATTGCGTACGAGCTTTAAATTCAGTATTTCTTTTCATTTAAATTTCCTCACTCCTTTTTTTTTTCAGGGCCCCCGATTTCGACTGAATTGAAGTCGAAGGACGGGGTGGGGAGGTGGGGGGTGGGGGTTGAAAGCGCTCCGACAATACAATTTTGAAGGTAAATAAGTCTTTAAGAGGAGGAATAAGTAAATTAGAAACGACACGATAAGAATCTCCCCTTTTTTTCGTCGGGATTTCCCGGGGAGGTGATAAGGTGGAGGTGAGCCGGCTCGCAATGGAGATGTTGACAGGGACGTGCGTGGTAGGAATACATTCGGCCGACGTGTCTCTCCCACGCTTGTTAACTTTATTCCGTTGCTCGGATGGGCCGAGGGTGGCTCGTGGACTGAGGGATGGGGGGTCAATCTACCCTTTCGAACACGAAAAAGAACCATAAAACCTGGAAACGCGAGAATTCGGCGCATGGAACTGCTGCACCCCACGATTGACAAATAGGGCTGTTTCGCCGCGATTATGTTGTTGGGCACGAGAGCTCGCTTATCGACAACGATGCTCCTACCCATAATTTGTACACCTAACCAGCATATTATCATAATTTTTTTTGAGATCTATTTATTTGGAAACGAGTCAGTGCTTGAGTGAATCTACGTATACGTATATAAGACCTTAAATTGTTAAATTTATCAATTTTATAAATTTAAATGATTAAATCCATATTTTCATATGCAGGGAATCACACCTTAAGACAAATGATACGAATCATAAGTTAAAATAATTATATTTTTACTAAGGTCTTCTTATTGTTGTATATAGTTAGTTCATGCACAAAATATTGGCAAAAGTTTAAGAATTCTCAATCTTTTGTTCCATCATTTATGTATAATATTTGTACATGCTTATACCTTGGGTTGCAGAATTTTTAATACTAGTGGAAAAGGGCATTAAAGAAACGTTGTACCAATGTGGTTTCCATAGAATTTACATTTTAAATACTTGGCGTTTTGAAATCTGTAAGGTAAAAATTTCCTGGGACACCTTTCAGTATTTGAAGATAGCTTTTGACTGTCAGCACATAAAACCGTGGATGGATGAATAAACTAGTATGTTCATGAACGAACCGGAGTAAACACTTGGAATGTAACATATACACATGTACATACATAGAACACGGACACTTATAGGTATATAATTTGAAACCGTTATATACAGGTATGTTATGGATCTGCATTGCATTTGTTTGTGCTGTTGCAGATATTCTTTATTTATTTAAGTTTAAATTAAGACCATTGTGGCATTACAGGAGTTCCTAGTGCGCCACAATGATCGAAAAAACACAGAGATGAGAAAAATACATTTATACATAGTCATAAAAAAACAATAGCATTATAATGGGTTTGGTGCATCCACTCTAAAATCGCCAGATTAATAGAACGGCAGCTTTAAACGTAATTCTCGTTTCCTCGAATGATAGATTGCACATCAGATGACGAGTACTTTTGATGTGCACAGATGCAATTATTAAAATTGAGTTGGATCTTTCTGGCGAGTTTAATAAGGCAAGATTCAGAACTTATCGAATCTTGCCTTATTAAACTCGCCTGAAAGATCCAACTCAATTTTAATAATTACCATTTTAATAATTGCATCTGTGCACATCGAAAGGTTACCCGTCATCTGATGTGCAATCTATCATTCGAGAAGATGAGAATTGCATTTAAAGCAGCCGTCCGTTAATCTGTCGTTCAATTTGTCTGGCGATTTTAGAGCGGATGCACCGCATCCACAACCATAAAATGATGTCTACCACGCACATACTTATTAGGGACATAAAGTCCCAACTGCTCCAGCAACCACGGGCATGACTTATTACCACGTAGAAGCTGGAGAACAAAACAAATTAATGAGAAGTTTCTTAGAAGTTCAAGGGAATACCCAATAATGCCCAAAAGGAAAGGAATAGGGTATAGTAGTGGGTAATACCCATTCGATTACCTATATAGGAAACGAAGAAATGATTTTTGCAATTTCTCAATCATTATATATAAATAATGATTATATATTTTTGTAAATAAATTTTATTTTAAATATGTACAACTATATATAAGCCGCTGATCATGTATTGTAACATAAACATATTAATATATAGCGGGTGTTTTGCTCTTTAACGGTCCAACTTTCCCGCGGATTTTTCCTCGGGAAATCCCCGAACGGGCCAGGGGCAATCAAGCGTCTCCCTTCCTTTTTTTCTCTGCCGGAGAATTTTTATCGGATATGCTAATGTTATGAATGATAAAAGCTGAGCGCAGTGACTGTTAAGCGCACTCGGGCAACGACATTAATTGACATCGTTTAGCGGAACACTGGCGTGTTTATGGCGGGAGAGAGAAAGAGCGTCACGGATACGACACCTCGGGGAGAAACAGAGACTATATAGCCAAGATAATTTGCCAAAAAAAATAAAAATAAAGAATACATTATGCATTGAATAAATATGTAAAAAGGCCGTTTAGATGCAATCGACTAATCGGAGGGGATGAAAAACAGCCGTGAGCGCGACTCAATTTCCTAAAAACATGTCGAATTAATATAATGTGTAAAGAACATTATCCATAGTATAAAAAAATGTGTATTTATCGGTATCATCGGTAATATTTCAAAGTCAGACGAGACACTCCCTATTGACTGCGCTACTGAGTGGAAAAATATCTGACGATACGCGGCAGTATATCATGCTGTGTGTATATAGTGTAGCAAGTACCGGTACAGGGTGCACTAGAAATATGATAAAAATGTAAAGATCCAATAACCATTCATCCATCAAGTGTCAAGATATAATCTGGACCGCAGGTAGGGCGCCCTCGAGGATTTTCGACCGGGAAAAACGCTCGAACTATTCCGTACTCTAACTGAAATTCATATATATAAAATACGTGTATTGCACGTTTTTTCTATCAATATTTCCTGTTCGAAAATAGTGCCACGAGCATTTGGCACCATGTATTGAAAATTAATTAAATGAATAAATGAATTTTTCTATTGCTGTTTTACATAATAAATCCGATGAAATTTTCATCGGGTTTATCACTAGTACAATATAGAAATCTACATAGAATATTTTACGTATAACTCAGTGGTTGTGAGCTTATACTACCGTTGATTGAGGGGTCATGGGTTCAATTCATGGCCCGGCGTTGTTGGCTAGACCTTGGGTATTTGTTTATTTATATAGGTAGCTATATACATACATACAACCATTTTTATTTTCCACGAAATCTATAGTCAATCATTGTACATAAGTATTGGAAGTATTTTTCAAGGCCAATTAAAAACATCGATTAAAAATCATTAAGACATCTTTGTACAAATTTTTGCAGCATTTTAAACAACAAAAAATTTTGAGATGCTGTAAATTCAAACTCTGTGAGAAATAAGATATGATTGCCAATTTTTTGGAACTGTTTCCAATGAATTGAGATTAATTGGCAAACTCTGGAAGGAAACAATCGATCTTGGAGTCACATATCCAATATCTGGCCTGCAACAAAGCCAGGGATAGAACCCGTGAATTTTGCCACAGGTGTTGCTTTGGGGCGAAACCCGGAATGGTATCATGGTTAATATGAATATTAAAAAAAAAGTTTTGTGCTAATTGATGACTTAAATATTTAATGTTTAATCTGCATTGTTTGACGCAACTGAACGAAACTAAATTATTTTGATACACATGTGTCACTTTATTGGGATAAAACGATTTTCAATTTTGGCGTAGGTAACGGAGATGTTCGACGGAAAAAGGATATAAAAATGCTGACATACCGTATCCTTGGCGGGGACTCTTTATCCTTGGGAGTGAGTTAAGACCCACCCCGAAAGTGTGCGGGAATTCAACTCACTACCGGTCGCCAAGATAAACTGTGCCCAAAAGTCTAGGACCAGTCCTACCTCCCCTACAGATATATTTATTGTGCACCAAACGCACAAATCTTTCATAATCTTGATTATGGTGACAGCAAGCACTAGCGTCGAACCGTAACTCAAACGCTCACTTTAAACTTCGTTCGACCAAGACTATGAATTTGGCTCTAATATAGATATAGTATTTATAAATATCGGAAGAAAGTATAATTTATACAGATATTATGTTCGATAGTATCAACCCGTCCCCATCTTTGGTTGCCGATTTTAATTTCCCAGATGAGTTATAAAATTATTATCGTCCCTTTGTCATGTCGCCACCGACAAGGAAATTTAGCATCGTGCGCGGACCGGCCAATAAAAATCTTACATAATTGTTTTTATTTGAATAATTTTACTGCAAAATTTTCATTAGCGTAAGGGATGCTAAATTAAAAAAAGGAGCGACCGACCCCAGCTTTTGCGTGGGCTTTCGGGCAGAAAGCAGTCGGAGGCTGGGGGAGGGAAAAAAAAGAGCCGGTTCGGCGGGATATAAAATTGATCGCATATTTATGGTTTGCAGGGCCGGCTGAAATTATTAGAGAATCTAACCGGGAGAGGGGTGGGAGAATGTGGGAGGCTTTCAAGGAAGCCTCTTTGTCGGGTAGATTTTGTAGATTAATCCCGAGCCAGGAAAGTATTTCTATCGGCAAATCAATTATGCATAACATTGTTCATTACACTACGGCGCGGAAAACGAAGGGGAAAACGTCTACTAGAGTCACTCTATAACCCTTTATTTTTTAAACCATCCCTTAAAAAAAAAAAAAAATTTAAATTAAATTTCTGAATATCAGAGCTTTAAGGTCGACAAAGAGTGAAGTACCAAATGCCACATTTTAATTATTTAATATACATTATGTTAAATACATATGTAGGTACATAAAATGTGATCAATTATCGTTTAGTGTTTATATGTCTATACATACATAGGAACACGATTTTATACATGTATTATGAACACCAATCGAAAATTAGGTATTGTGGAAACGTTATTCCATATTACTTGTCTAATTTGTACAAATATTCATAAGACAAAGACTGGATAAAAATTAGTTAAAAATTCGAGGTTGATTTTTTCGCAATCACAAAACTTTATCTATTGATTCTATGTACATATGTAGATAAATTGATATTGTAGATATTTACATATGTAGATAAAAATAGAAAATAGTCACTAGAACAGTAACTATAGATTTAGACAAATTTTGAACATAAAATGTATGTACTTATATGTATGTACTTAAAAATAACTATACATCAGTGTTATATGCTAAAAATGTATAATTTAATTATTTATTACACAAAAACTTCTTAAAATGGTTGTTCGTACGAACAAACATATTGTATTACATGTACATCATCATCATCATTTACAGCCATTTCCCATCTACTGCTGGATTGAGGCCTCTCCAACATGCTTCCATTCGTCTTTGTTTTGCGCAACTCTCATCCATCTCTCAGCCCATACATTTTTCTAATTTGATCTATACATTTTCCTTGCGGTATTCTTTTAACCCTTTTACATTCCCTCATATCATTGTAGCACTCCGTTTGTCTAGCTTTTGTCCGCCCTTCTATCTACGTGACCCACCAGTTACAATTTCAATCTCTTCACTCTCTCCACCATATATGTAGATTATTACTTTTGTCATACTTCTCATACACGTATTCCACTTCCTATATTTCCTCGTTATGTCGAGTATACAGCGTTCCACACTTCTTTGAGTGCATTTAACGTTGTGTAGCATCTTATCGTTCAATGTTCAAGTTTCACATCCATACGTTATTATTGGCAAAACAAATTGATCGAAGATCTTTTTCTTGAGCCAAAGTTGCATTTTTTATTTAAAAACGGCGTTCATTCGTCCAAATGCACTGCAATCTTATTTAAATATAAATAGTTACTGATAATTTATATTACATATAAATGTACATATACGTACGTCCATTTTGTTTTTTATTAGTAGTTCAAATAAAGTAATAAACACGACAACTTATTAAAAAGTTCAGATTTCAATTTAAATGTGTACAATTATTGTGATACTTATATGGTTTTTCCTTGGAGTCTACGCTACGATCCCTTCCACAAACACCGCAGGGGATGTAAAAAATTTAAAAAAGCAAAGCATTCTTGGCTGAAGTCGTCTCAACCCCTTCACTGGGGGTAAAAAATAAAAAAAGGGAATTGAAGGGCGCATGGAAACCCTTGACTGTTCATTTTTCGTTCATTTCACATTGTAAAATCGAGACAAAAGCGCGCATATCGATATGACTTCACAAGTGCACACCGGTTTAAACGATAATTTATTCCAATATAACGAAATATCAATCAAATCAGGATAAAAAAAATACAAAATGAATGCATCATCGAATAAATTACAATTGTCATATCCCATGACGCAATCGTCGGAAGCGGTCGGACCCAGACAAGGGCCGTTTAGTGTCGGCGGTAAGGGGCCATTTTTATCCTGAAAGGGGATCAAATGGCCGGAAGGAAGTAAATAAAGCTGGCTGGCCCATAACCAGGTTATGGCCGTGTCAATACAAACAGGCAGGGGTGCTCAATTCTCTCCCCCCGACGATCATATATACAGAATACAACCCCGAGTGATTGTTCCGATATCGCTTCATATAGCTCGTCCGGTACACTGATTGGATTCCCTTCGATTATTATTTATTGTATGTATGTCATAACGAAGCTATATCACAATATATAACGTACAGAATCTATTTTTGACGTAGAACTACATAATTCATTTCGACTTTAAAATCGGAATAAGTCCGAGATCATTTCTCGCATAGCAAATTAAGAATAAACGTCGTTTTGTAATAAAAATTTGGTCATTAGAAGTTAACTGCAGTATTTACGACAAATAACACGTTTTAATATCTGGTGATCTTCATTGCATTATAGAAATAGAGAGTAAACACTTGGATGTAGAGGTAAACAAAAATAAAACAAAAAAATCCACTTCGTTGACAGATTTGAGTCACTATGAAAAAATAAATTATCTACCTATGTAGACGCCTTGATCTCATCGCTTATATCAAGATACGATATAAGCGATGATCGGTCTGACAAATATTATGAAAAACTGCTCTATGTATATTAAGAAAAACGAATACGCGTTTGGTGCGATCTCTGGTGATCCCCATAGTATTGCATAAAGTCAATATATAGACACTTAATTCTTTTATTTTATGCTATTTACATTTCCAGAACTTTGTGTTTTGTCATTTAATTTAAAACAGTCTAATTAAAAGCAGTTTAATATCTTTTTTAAAGTCGAGGTTATTTCTATTTACGATATTTTCTATATTTGACATTGATAACTCCTTATTTAATTCTTCATTCATCGTCAAACACACAATTATTTCATTTTTATCCGAATCTAAAAGAGTTTCTTCCATTGTGGAATCGTCAATACAAGAAGGATATACTCGCTTCATAATAGTTTCACCGTAGGATATACATTCGCTTTTATTACAACATTTAAAGAATGTTTTGTTCAGTATAAAATTAGAATTATTTAAAATTTGTGTTTAGAAAATCAGTTTTACGCTTCTTCTTTCAACAATTATAATTTTCAATTCTCGGAATAATTCATCGGTAAGGTCAAGTTCTTCGGTATTGAGATTTTCCAAAAATATAATTACAAGAAACGATTTTGGCCAAACGCACAGAACCATTATATTATGCTCATAGAACTTTCACGTTCAGGGAATGCGCTGTACTTACAGCTAAACAAGAAACCTTTGCGAATATTTTACGATTCTTTGTGTATTTGATTTATTATTTCCCTTCGTGCAGTCGTGAAAATGTTGTATATTTTAAATCCAATTCCCGGGATTTGAGATAAGAATTCCCGAGACAAGGGACAACAAAAATTCCGTGAATGACTGTCCCGGGTCAACCCGGGTCAGAAACCCTAGTACAGATTGGGTATGAATATTAGGTGGTTTTGGTATGTGCTTCATTCGGAGCTGACAGGCCGACGGATCAAGAGCAATATATTGCCTCTAATACTACTCTTTCACTCAGAAAGCTCTCTACATGTCCACGCTACAATATCAATAAACACGACTCCCAGAATTGAGCAGATGAGGAAGAAGAAGACACTTTTAAAAATATCAAAAGCTTGTAAAAAATATCGAGAGCATTTTCGTAGCAAGTAAATTTGACAATTATAAATTAATTTCTATTAAACGGATCGCCTATATTATATTACGCTCCGACGCGTTTTTTAAAAGGGACAAGCTTTCAGTTTTAAGACGCCACATTCAAGTCGCGATCAATTAATGAGATTAAGAACGGGGACGAGATGAGGCGAGTCGCGCGCCATTTTTCCCCGGGAGGGTGCGGCGATTCCACGGCGGTATAATGGCAACGCGTAATTCCGTAAGCGTAATCTTAATCAAGGGACGAAGGGCCTGAGGTAGTGAGTACCTCGCCAAGCGTCAGTTACAATTTACCATTTTATTTTTAATCACTCCACAAAAGAAATCTGCAAAAGGGGACTAATGAAATTATCGGATGCAAGCGAGTCCCTACCGAGAAAAACAAAAGCCCTCCCTCATCCCCCCCACCGATTGTTTACCCCTGAGGTGTTCCTTTGGGCCAGCCGATCAATTATCATCTTCCTACCTCGTACTGATTATAATTATTATTATTATTATGGGAAGAAAAGAGAAGTATCGATACGGTCTAATCGCCAAAGGGAAAACCTTTGATGTTCACCCGGTGTGGGAGAAAGTGTATTAAAATTTCACGGCGAAGTTGCTGTACGCATATTTATTTAATATACGGTATAATCCATCCTATAAATACACGGATATACTTATATTATATATTATGTTACATCATAAAATAAAATATGTATACATAATATGTACATGTGCTCAAGTTTAATGGACAAATTCGGTGGGTTCACTGTAAAATGATTATGAAATTGAGATCTACCCTTCAGATATTGCTTTTATCATTTTAAATGAAAACGAGTCTATTGAAAGCTAACGAAAGTGTATGATTTTTATTTTTGTATACAGTTTTAGGTGTACATAAATATTATTTGACAAAAGTTTTAATTAAAATTATTAACATTAATTCTACGACCCAATATTTCTAAATGTAGCAATAAAATAAGCCGTTTCAATAAAAAATATAGTGCTTCAGAATGAATATTTATTTATTTTTATTACTTTTCGGAGGTAAGTAAATATACCTACACATTAGTGAATTAAAACCGTATATGTGATAAAATAAGTATAAAAGCTTGTAATATTAAGGATATATGAGATAAAGGTAAATGAGAGTGAAAAATATAGCTTATATTATTGATCAAGTTTTAGCTTGTGAATCGCAAATGGGCGGTAGAAAGCCACGTTTGGATGGCTAGCTGTCATAGTATCGATCTGACATAAGATTCCGATGTAATTTTGAATGAGTTTGTTACAAGATTAAACTTCTCTACTTCAATGTTAGTTAACCATAAATGTCCATAAAATATCAAAGCAATCTAAACAGTTGAAGTGGTTCAAAATCAGATCACAAATTTTTGACGGGCAGGAAACTTCTGGAAATACAGTGATTTATTTAAATATAAAATGCTGCATTATTTGTAATTAATTGTCCAGGAAGGCGCATTGGGGTCTTCCTGTCAAGCCTTCCTGGTATATATCTATGTAAAATAAAATAAAAATAATCTATAAATTTATATATTTACAAGTTTAATACTATATGTGTCTCTCAGGGGCAACCCGTACTCGCACAATGGGAAAATATGATAATAACTAAAAATAAAACTATCACTGTTTGATCTGTGTACATATATTAAGCCTGTATTGGTTAGAAAGTTTGTTTTGATTTGAGGTTATGGGTTAAACGTCATTCTGTCCGATTCACTGAACAGTGTTGCCACCCTGCATAAAGGCCGGTGTGGCAACACCCAAGACCGTTGGCTCAGCAAGCCTCCACAAAACTATAAATATTTATATATTAGAGATAAAGAGAACCTATAAAGCAAATTTTATAAAATATAGAGTGAAAAAAGAAAAAGTTATAGGCGTTTAAATAATTAAAAATTGACAGCGAGATGGCAGGGCGAAAAGTAATGAAACTACCCATGTGAATGATGACTGTGACAGATAAACGTCACCGTGTAATACGATGCAGTATTTTCAAACGTGTCTAATACGATATTTTTTCACCATCGTAATTGCGGATGATACCTTAACTTATATTGATGACCAAAATGAGCAATATGGCAAAGTATGAAAACGATCGGATAAGAGATAAGGGATATAAAAAATTACCGCTTACACGAAACTATGTGAAACGTATAAGAGGTTAGTAATAGTAAAAAAAATAGAATACACTGTAGACTTTGGACAAAATTAAGGCACAATTAATTTGATAAATAATCATATGAAAGTTCAAGTCAGTAAATTATTATCACATATATAAGTTAGGAATTAATACGTTTCTTAAAAACAATTCATTAGAGCAAGCTTTCACTTTCATAAATCATATCAAGTCAATGCGTAAATGTATGCACAAGAAACACGATGCTCATACATATGTATAGGCGTACAATTTTACGTGACAATGCATCGCTCTAGATATTCCCAGCCGAATCTTGACTCAGTTTAATAAGCACTCGCGATATCTCATCACGAGGAAAAATTGGAAAACATCTGCGATCGGTGCGAGGACGATTCATTTTCATAATATTCAATATATTCTCGGAGGGACGGAGGGCTTAATCGCAAGCCTTCCTCGCGCGCGCCAACGGGATCACGAAACTTTTTTCTTTTGCGGGTGAGGTGACAAATAAAGAATTTGCATTTAAATGGAACATTTCCATCTCTGTGAGGGGGAAAAACCTCCTCGTCATCCGCGGCTGAATCCATCAAACGACTACACCGACACGCGGACGTACCGAAGCGTAGGACATTTCCACGCTAGAGCGCCACGTTTTCAATCCAATCATCGAAAAGGAAAACAATAGTGCGAGAATTTTCCTTAATGCGGTGTCACTTCTAGGGGACAATACTTAGCGAGTGTGTGAGGGGAGGGTCTGAAAGTGCCCCCTGCGTCCATAAAAGTGCGGTAGGGGTCTCTGAGACGAGAGACAACAAAAACAACAAGGCGTTAAGTCTTAGTTTCATTTGCGTGAAACAACGTTGCGTAATTAAGCGGGTGGGCTGTTAGGGGCGCGCGGGGATCATTACTCTTTTTCGCAGATTTCGCACAGCTTTTGCAGGATTTGCACCCGGAAGCCGCCACTCAGTCAAAGCGAAAGGTTCAACTTGACATAACCTTAAGATACATCTTAAAAACAAACTTCTCAATCCTATATATATTAATTTAACTTTATACATACATTTCTGTCCTAAGTGACATAACAGGTTGCCCCATGGCGACAAGAGTCAAATTCTTTCAAACTAAGCAATATAATACAATTATTACATAAAAGTTTGACTTTATGTCCCTGATGATTGTGTATGTGTGAGGTAGACATCATCATATGATGGCTGTACCTTCTGCCCGCACAGTACTTCATTGGATGGCTCCTATTAAAATGAAATCGTTGTTGCCGTGCCTGAATGTGATATTTTCTACCTCAGGGAGCTTAGATTACCAGAGATTATTTTTACTTATTTGTCTGGTAGCCTGCGCTCATTAATATTTTCATAATTGGATGTGATGTTTGAGTAAACTTTGATCTTCTCTCTTTTATTTAGGTTTCACGCGGATGTTTTGTATTCACAACTGGTTATTGTATGTACATACATACATATGTACATACATACATATGTATATTGGTGCTGACTGTTGATGCAAGACATTCCAATTTTTTTCCTTATATTCAACTATTATTGTAAGTTTTATGACTACTTCTACTATTATTTGAACTATTCATGCTATTGTATATTTAAATATGCTTTTTTTTCTTCCGTATTATATTTTAGAACATTGTCGTGGATTATGAACACCTGTAATGCCACAATAGTATAAACTTTCAATAAATAAATAGCCAAATAAACAAATATATATATATGTAGACAAACAGGTATGATCAATAATGAATAAATTCGATTTACGACGAATTTGCGAGAACCCCATTTCATATACAATTTAGGTAAGTATATATTTATAAACCATCAACAAATTCAATATTTTGTTTTATTTTTTAATTTTAATTTATACAATTAAAATAAAAAAGTAAAACAAATCTAACCTAACCTCACCTAACCTAACCTAACAGGCAACCCCAATGCGCCATCCTGGTCAGAAACATTGTTCATTTGATACAAGTATTATTTTTATTATACAAAGAAAATATTTCAAATTAGTAAATTTGTAGCATTTTTAAACAATTCAGCGAAATTCAGTAAATACATATCATTTAACATCTACAGACACATTTTATGGTCAAATACGCTACGAATTTTCGAAAACCGAATGAGACGAGGAAGATGTTGATTTTATTGGATCCATCGTAGAAAGTAATCTAGATAAATTTGTAAATTCTGGCAGGGATTTGGACCCACGACCTCTTTACTGGTTAACAATGGCTTAACCAGTGAGCTGCACTGTGGTTGTGTCATGTTATATTTTTAAACTACATATGTAAATATATTGACACAATAGATTTTACGATCTATTTAAGTGGGATTTTGAAAAGATTAAATATGAAAATATTTTTGGGGGGTCAAATTATTCCCAGTTCAATATTAGGAGATGGTCAGAAAAATGAAAAAAAATATTTTTTCAAGTATAAACCGGGTGTGAAACGAAACGCTTTTATCTAGCGTGTCAAAGTTCTGCAGATTGCGCTTGGCCTCTGACGATTTTAATTAAATTTTAATTTTAGCTTATTAGTAAAAGTGTAGCGTATAATTGTATCCCATTCAGCAATCCCAACCTACCTCAAACAAGAAAAAATCGCAACGTAGGTTAGTTACGAAAGAAACCTTTAAAACAATCTCAAATAACTTTTTTTTATAATTAAATTTCTAAAAGTATGCTAGTTTCTAAATATAGATTAGTATGTATTTTAAAAACAGCGTTTTTATTCGTATTATATTTGATTCATGAGTTGAAGTGAAAAATACTACGAATGTAAATATTTGAGCGATAACTTTGAGTCGTTCTACCCTAAATGTAAGCAAAGGGCAAACGTTAGTGCGTAGACACCGTTATTATTTTTTTATGTTAATTGTGTCAATCCCGTAGAATGTTACCCAGAACGACACTAATCCTGCAATTGTCTGCTAAATTGCCACGGATGAAAGCACAATATACCGACAAGTAAGCATGTACATACATACAAATATAATAAGCGCGGCGACGAAGCTGAGTAAATCTTTAATTTCCAGGATGTTTTTCATTTCGTACGCAATTATGGGAATTAAGACAATTAGCAGACAGTGCATTTGTTTGCCGAGCGAGACGATTCTCAAACTTATTTTATATTAAGCAGCGAGTTTATATACGATAATAAATGCAAGCTTTGGGTGCACTATGAAGACCAGCCGAGCAACCCTTCGCGACCGCCTCGTTTATGGCCCTATTTGTGTATTTTAATTACAGTAATTATAAGCTAACGACGACGGGCGACCGTCCCTTTTTCTTATCCGGGAAAATGGCCCGGACCGCCTGTTTCGCGCTTCCGGTTCCCGTTTGATCTGTCTTCGGGGTGATTTATCGTCTGCATCCAGTGAGAGTAAGCTGCATTGTTGATGCCCGCTCATTAATCGCTTATCTTTAATTAACGCGCCGAATTTAATAGACTCAAAGTGCTACAAATTCAACTGCTTCAAATGATATGATGAAAAAATATGTAATAACTGGATTGTATTGTTATTACAGATTTTCATGAAAAGACGTGGTATAAATTTACATTGAAATGAGTTTGTAGGGTTTACGGTCTCTAAAAAAAGTCAACTAGGCGTCATAATTGTGATGATGGCTAATTACAGAGCATCTTCAAAGGAACCGAAGGTGTTTAAAGCCGTCTCAGATGAATAACGACGCATCTGTTTACCTTGTTCGGTGCTTGATTTCACCTCTTGATGTTTTAGCCACCCTCGAATATCCCGTGGCGTCCGTTCTCGCACAGGTGGGGAGACTTACAGACTCTCCTCCTAGGATTTTTCTCTTCTTTTTAGACTTTTTCTTTTTCATAGGCCGGCTACCCTTAAAAAATAAACCCCAGCGTCCGCGTCGGCAGGGGTGGCGGTATCAGCTCAAGTGATATAATGAAGTTTTAATCGGCAAAGAAAGAAATATCCCGCAGGCTGCGGGATGAAGCCTTCCTTCCTTTATCCTGACTTCCCCAGGGGAGCTTCCCGTCCAGGATTCCCCGAGATTTCTCTAATTTCAGTATTTTTTTTCTCGCTTATTTACAGCCTCCGCCCAGTGATTGCAAAGCGCCAACACCGCAAGCGAGGAGGGTGGAATGCGTTTTTGTGGAATTGGTGTTAAAATTACACGTAAAAGATTTTTATATCGTGCGCGACTACAGAAAACGAAATTTCCTACCCCAGTGGTAATGAAAGCCGTATTTTACGTTTATTCTACCCCCCACCCTCCCTCGACATATTCGAGAATGTTTCTGGGCGACTGATAATTTATATTTGAAATTTGCGTAGATCAAATCGATCAAGTACTTATTCGTATAAAATTTCCGAAAAAATTGAAGCAGTAAATTTTAACCAACTTCTTAATATAACATAAAAATGATTTTCATAATCAAGATACGTAAATTAATACCAGGTATGACAAGCAAAGACCATTGAAGTCACATTTATTTGGCTTCAATTTTATTGTGGTCATTAAAGTACGAGTGCCATGTATGATGAGTTGCATAAATATTATCTCAAATGCATACTCTATTGAACTTAAATTATAACTTTTTACAAAGCGACGATTTATAGATTTTACAGATTTTTAAGAATTATTAATAACATATATATTTACATACATTTAACACGACATATATGGTCAAAAATTATACAGAAGTATTGTTAGTATTATACAAGGCAAATACATATATCGATTGACATCCACAGAGACGTCTATACACAAATATGCAGCATTTATACAAATCAGGACGCTGAGTAACTCTGATTTTTTTGCGAGAGAGATAGAACAGGGTTACCTTTTTGTTGGAACCGTTTTAGTGATCATCCTTGGAGTCACATATTCAAGGATTGGCCAGCAACTCACACCAAGGATAGAACCACACAATTGAAAGCATTACATGCTACACATTGATCTTTGCTGCTGTATATATTGATATGATACTTCTAACACACCCTGTAGCCTGAAGCCTACCTCAGCAATGAGACTATGTACATACCATTCGAAAAACAATTTTACATAAGAGGTAGCAGAGGCACGCGCTTACGTTGATTTAAAATTTAAATATACCCAAATGTGACACATGCAGAGCGCACACACTCCTCTTCTACCCTCCTTAGACACAGGATTTACTCCAATGGGTGTATGAATGTGTGTGTGAAGGAGTGTCTGTGAGCTTTTTAAATCAGCGAAATAATCCTCACCTTTTGTCGGTTCTTTTCGCGTGTGCCGAAAGTTTAAATCAGCCTCTGCCGCACTCGGTAATACATTTAGATCTCGCTGGCACGCATGCTAATGCCACACACCACCCTGGCAACTTCTCCGACAGACTTCTCGACAAAACAACGCCCGCCGAAAGGATTATAATAAAGTCGAGAGAGGAGGGAATATTCGCCTCCCATATGCTCGCTTTCATCGATGAAAATCTTCAGAAGGTGCTTAAAAAAATAACAAAAAAGAAAGTATAGGTATGCAGAGCATGAGAGAGATGCTAAGCTGGTGCAGCAATATGAGAGTGTTCTATGAAGGCGAGCGATTTATACCGACAACGTACATACGTATAATACTAGGTGGCATTTTAAATTTTTAATATCGTCCTGCACCACGAACGTAATTAAAAACGAAAACTCACATAAAATATTAATAAATCGGGATAAGCGAGAATAGTGCAAGCGACTAGGTTGGCATTGTACCTAGGTAGAGGTGTGGAGGAGGGAGTTGAACACCCCCTCTGGAAGGGTGAGCCGCTTCGCCACCACATAAGAAGCCAAAGGGTGGATGTGAGGGCATCCCTTAGCGAGAAAGGAAACGAGAGCGTCTTTCCCTCGCGGATTTTCACCATTTGCATATTCGTCAGCTGCGTTCCGCGCCCGGCGTTCTCGGTTTAAACGGTTTACGAATCAGTTAAATTGAGAAACACGAAAAATTGCCATTATTAAAACGAGGTGAGATTACTCATCTCAATAAAACACAGTATTCAATTTCGATTGATACTACGAGTACATACATTCGATTGAGTGGATAAGAAAAAACATTTTTTTTATAAGAAAACCGTTGCAAAAAGTTGCTATTTCTTTCAAACGCGTGTAGTAAATTTCTCTGTTAGGTAAAATTTTGAATACACGCAAGTATGATCTGGTCAGAACAAGTCCTCTTCCTCATCTCACATCACTATGAATTGCATTACCGGTTTCCTCATCCCACATTACCACTAGGGATTACATTCGCCAAATCGCCAAAATTTCATCATCGGTAATTTTCGGAAATTATTTAATCACGAAAAAAGTTCATACACAGGTTTATTATTGCATTAAAAATCATATGTAGTCTGGAATTTGTTTATTTTCAGTATTAAATGTCCAAAATAAGTAAATTTTGAGCGAAGTTAATAGTTTCCTGAAGTTTTGTACAGTAGTAACCCAATGTAATAACTAATAAGTCGTAGCGATTAGCAAGATTTCTGTCAGTTTGACAGTTCTCTCGCAGCAACACTGATGCATTCGTAAGAGTTGTTACACTGATGCATGCTTAAGAGTGGCAACACAGAGCAACCAAGTCGTAATAAATGCGATCAGATGTTTGTTTCAAAATTATGATTATAAAATATTACGAGTATTATGTATTTATATGCCATTATTTAATTAAAATATATTTTTAATTATTTATCAATGGTGGGGTAACGTTTTTAGGAAAAGTAACCACATATAGTTATCTAATCATTTACCGGTAAAAACTGGCAAACCGGTATTGGGCTAAACTTAATATTTATCATTTACCGTAAATTAAATTTGAAGGCAAATTGCAATCCCTACTTACCGCCAACAATGACGAAACTAGGAAATTTGAGATTGAACTTTTAAAATTTTACATAAATATGTATATATACATATTTATTTATATCTACATATCTACAGGTTTACCCATTTATTTTTATTTTACGCGACAAAGTGGTCAAACAGTGTACATAAGTATTGTAAGTATCATTCAAGGCCAATTAAAAACATTTTATTACTTATAAGCACACGCATCATTTTATAAATCAGAAAATTAGAAATGCTCTAAAATCGGATATTGCGAGAAAAAGGACAGGGTTGGCATATTTGTTGGAACCGTTTCAATGAAATCAGATAAATTGGCAATCTTTGATAGGAAACGATTGCAATTGAAGTCATACATTCAATGTCTGGCCAGCAGCACAAAACCAGGGATTGAACGCACAATTGAGAGCAATCCACGCTGACCACTGTGATACTGGTTTTATGTCTAAATTTCTCGAATAACCTTTTTATTGCTTATACAACGGGGTTATGGATAGTGAATTTTATATAAGGGAAGAGTCACGAACTGTTTCGTGCGATTTTTCCACTGAAAGTGCGGTCGCGAAAGTTTTGCGGTGCAACTTCTTGAATATTTAGGTGGTTTTGCGGGCGCGCAAGCACGGCGTGTATCGCGCGCGCAATCCCGCTGTATTTGCATTTACACGGACGCATCCGCCACCATCAGCCGCTCGTTCACTTGGCACACACCTATTTTATACATATCCAGAGACCGAGGATGTTGTCTCTCACACCCTTACCATGTACCTATATTCCATCCCCACTCTCGACACTTCCGCTCCATCCCCCAACTTGTTCAAGGACATGAAATTTTGCATAGTTTAGAAGCGCGAATTTGCCATTCTAGTTAGCGGCTCTGCACCAACTCGTTGCATCGATCGCACACATACACGAGGTCGAACCAGTGTCAAGGCTCTCTGTAAAGACTAATAATGCTAATTGTAATTGCCGAATGAAAGGTTATTGGTAGAAAGGGTATTCGAGTGACTGAAAAATTTTATATGGGTTCAGACTTTACTAACAAAAATATATAAGACAGATAAAGAGAGCCTATAATGCAAATGTTATTAAATATAGAGTGAAAAAAGAAAAAGTTATAGGCGTTTAAAAATTTTAAATCTGACATAGTGAGAGGGTGGCGAAAAGGGAAAAAACGATCGGAAGAGTGTGGATAAATGCATCGAGAACGATAATGGAGTACATATTTTCAAACGTGTCTGTTACGATTACTTTTCACCATCGTAATGGCGGATTTGATTTCCACATATATTTATGACCAAATCGAGCAAAATGTCAAAGTTTGAAAACGATCGGATGAGAACCCAAATTTCGCCCGATGAAAAAAATCTAAAGCGAGCTAAGCAGAGGCTAGTAAAAAAGAAAGAAATCTGGATACTGAAAAGGGTGGTGTGAGGTCACAGTATGTATATTATCCATAGGCATAAATGTACGTATAAAGTAAAGTAAAAAGACTAATCCCAGATAATGGATAGGAAGTTACTACTTGCACGGAACTTAAAGATTTAATACTTAAAACGTGGCATTTTTGAGAACAGGTGAGTCTATCTATCTATGTAGTACTTTTACTCTAATACCAAGCTTAATAAGCTTAATAAGCTTAATACCAAGTTATATATAAAATTAAGTGAGCACCCGTCAACTGGAAGTGGCAGTTTACCTTGTTCGATTTTTCTTCCACTACTTTTTTCGACCTCTTAAGCAAGTGTGCTTTTCACAAGAAAATTAAGTATAATCCTTGTATCAGTGCGATGAAAATAAAAAAAATCATTAAATTTAATAAACAGGAAGTGGGATTTTTTCCTCTTTGAAAAGTCAAAAATGTTGTGACCACACGATTTGTTCAACACTCCTGAACGTATCAACCTGAAATTTTTTATTTTTATTTTTCATGTACTAACTTAGAGTTGATAAGGTTTTGCTCAGAATTTTTAAACAGGAAATAGTATTTATTATACTACTTATTTTACTATATTTTTCATATGGAGCTATAGCTCTTAAGAGGACTGGACACCAGCGCCTTGTCCATACAAACGTATTAGAATTCTCCCTTCCTCAATTATGGCACTAGAGAAATTATTTTTTAATATGCTATGGATATCCACCATAGGCATGTTTCAATTTTTTTTATTTTTTTGATTATTTATTTTTTATAAGAGCTAAGACCCACCAAACATCTATAAAAAGGCCTCGTTTATACACCTACGAAAATAATCTAGCATGCTAATTTAACTATTGTTATTCTAGCATGCTATAAATATTGTCGCATTCACTCAATATACATATATATCGAAGAAAGGAACGAAAACAAAATTAAGGTTTCGGGCATCCAGCCCTCTTAAGTGCAAAGAGTACCTAAAGCCTTATCACCAGCTTTAAAAATATTCGGCATCATCAAAAGAATGAAATAAATTTTCGATTTATTACACAAAGTTTGATGTTTTGAACCAGATATTTCAGTCACATTCGATTTGAGCAATCACTGTGGCCCAAAGTTACCTCGCGTAAATTGTCACCGCGTGGTGCTAAAAACTGCAGGAAGCGCAAGTACTCCGGCGGATGTGAGTTATGATGTTTGCATGCAATCGCGCTAAGCCCGTTGGTTATTTGTTAATAGGGCGAGTGTTTATGGTAGTGGTGCTAGTTGTTCTGCAAATATTGGTCGTCTTGGGGCGTCGTCGTAGTAAGAGGGACGCCGCGAGATGAGGCCGCGGCAGATTACACATGAATTATGGCCGAGAGATATCTAATTGCGGAGGGAGAGGACCAACAGAGGGACGGGAAGGGGGATAGGAGACGCAGACTCCACCGTGGGGCTCCCGGGGGCGTAGGATGCATTGCCAGAACTAAACCGATATTTTCAAATGAAGTTATTAGCCTTAAATCAACCTGCACTCTATTCACTAATAAATTGAAATTTCACTCGTAAAAAATATGTCCAGTTGTATATTTGAGTTTGAGTGCACTTGCAATGGTTGCGGTGTTTCGCCAGGGTTGCACTTACAAACATACACACATGCATGCATACATACATATGTATATTGTACTTCACGAGAATTTACGAGAAACTAAACAACTGCGAGTCTCCGAACTGCAACGCGTAGTACCTCATAAATTAGACGATTGCAGCATCCGCAACGGGGTGCTAGTGTCGTTATTTAGCGTATCTCAGTAAAAACTACAGCGTGCATTAACGACGTGATATTAAAGAGTTGAACGTCAATGGGAAGAACGTGCACTTTAGATGCTTTCACACTCGGATTTACATACATACAAATGTATGTATGTACATATATAAAGATTCTAGTGCACCACCGCTTAACCCTCCCTCACCGAAGTGGGGTATGCAAGTGCCCCAATTTTTACGTTTTTCGTAATAACTATGTGGTTTTCAAAGCTATACACCCTTTATTTCTCGTATTCCTAGAATGAACTACTAGAAATTTATTTTAATAGATTTTGTATGATTTAGAAAAGGGGTACATCGTAAAAAAATACATTTATACATTTCTACGTTCCAAAGTATTGTTGCGTAGGGGTGGGTGGAGGATCCAAGTAAAAGGCCGAAGTCGTATCACAGCGTTTATTGATGATTAAGGAGATACACGCACTGGCAGTGCTCAGTCCAGAATTACATGATATCGCCTACGTACCGCCTTATAAAGGGTAGATCTCTCAGGACGCCTAATCTGTTTACCTGTTGTATAGTCACGTATTCGGATATGTATTTCCACGACATTGGGTCTCCCCATACCGATTCTGAGAAATAACTAATAACGGTCATTGTTTAGCCTAAATGCACTGAGAGTCCAGATATAATCCTTGGAAGTAAGTGCATGCACTTAGTTAA
The DNA here is from genome assembly GCF_051622035.1 of Arctopsyche grandis. Taxonomy (NCBI): domain Eukaryota; kingdom Metazoa; phylum Arthropoda; class Insecta; order Trichoptera; family Hydropsychidae; genus Arctopsyche; species Arctopsyche grandis. The sequence goes on from NC_135357.1 coordinate 26,667,740, forward strand.
TCCGATAACAGATATCCGTTGGTCTAAGTGCAATTCGTTCAATCCGCGGCGTACGTAACAGTATTATTTAAAGGCGGTAGCGATAAGTCATATTTTTGACTGTTCGCTTGCATATTCTTGTTGATCGATGAATCAATGTGAGAGAAAGAGACAGCTATATTTTCGTACGCTATTGTTTTCGTCGCTTTTGGCGCGTGGCTATTGAGTCATGCAGTCGCTTGTTGGCCTTACCTACATATGTGCGTTTGCGTGTTGATGCTTGTCGTTATTTTTGAATACAAAAATAGTCAAAAACATGCTATAGAACTAAAACTTTTTTATGTTGATGTATAAAATGATTAATAAGATATATATATATATATATTGAACCCATTTGTATTGAGAAAAGCTGTATTTTGATCAAAAAATACTGGGGTCTTACTCGACCACGGTTCGGGACATTCGTTCGATCTCGACGCTCCTTTCTTCAAAGTTTAACCAACTAAACAGCATTGTGATTTTCTTTTGTAATGTATGTGCGTTTACGTGTTGATATTTGTCGTTATTTTTTCGTATTATTTGTCATAACAATTCACCACTGGGAAGGAGGCTTTCAATCTAATACACATTGAGAAGAATACTCAGTATCAACACTAAATCTTTTTACATAGTCTTCTCAGTCAAAGAGAAAGAGAGGGGGGGGGGGAGGATGAGAATAACAAGAGACGCAAACCTTTCATATGATTTTCAGAATCCACCGGAGTCCGAGCTCCGCAGATCTCAAGCAATTGAATACGAAACTATCGACGCGCGAATTTCTAAAACAGTTCCTTCCGCTCGATTTCTGCGTAGATAGGTTAATTCGACGCGCGCGTAAAGTGCAGCCGCGTTCACGGGGTTAAATTAATTTTATATTTGCAATTCGTAGCCGGGACTCAGTCGGCCGTGTTCGGGTGCCGACTTCCGCTCCATTTAGTCGGGGATATCTTCAGTGGGATTGTGAGCGCGGGGTCTACTTAACCGGATGATAAACGTAGTTTTGGGGGCTCGTAATTAAAACGTTCGCCGATTCGCCGTGTATCTCTTTACGGCCGAGATATCATCGTATCAACGAGGCCATAACCGATTCACATGCCCACCCATGAGATATTGCGCCCCGCTCGGTAATCGTTCCTATCTATAATGTATTAGCGAAAGAAAATGATTAACGTTAATACATACATATATGACGAAATTTAATAAAATCTCTGCCTATTTCGAATATGGTGGTGAATTTAATTCAGGGATCTAGAGCGGAGCGTGAAGTAAGAGTAGTATTCAGAGGTGAGTAGTCAGGTGGAGGTACAAGAAAACACGCAGGTAGGCTCCAAGTCTTTATTGCTGCTCTTCAGGTGGTGGCCAGGTTCCGAATGCCACCGTTAGAGAGCGTCCTATATTTAAATACATCGGGCGCACAGCGCATACCGATATACATACAATACCGGGCGTCCCTATTGGCCGTAACGCCCGACTCCTCTATTCGTTGACGTCATCGTGACATAATCGGTCCACGGGCGTCTCTCTTAATTATAACTTTATATTGTTTTCACTTATTGTTGTTTTGTACAAATGAATTTTTTTCTTTTTTATTTTTCCATCGTGATCAAATTATATTATTGATTATTTTATTATGGTACTTTGGGACAACCATGTGCGCACCGTGTAGTATAGTTATACTATTTGCATTTAATATGTATCTACATATGTATGTATTTTCATGATATATATTAAATATTAAATATTTTAATAATAAATAAATTGTCCATAAATAAACTTTTGTTTTTTTATCACATGTATATGAATAAAATTAAATAAATAAAGATGATAAATAATATAATTCCTATTAAAACTAATCGGAGCACGGAGCGGAGTTGGAGCAAATACTTATGTAGGTGTCAGAGCGAAGCTGGAGCGGAGCAACTAAAAAAAGTGGTTGCTCCAGATCTCTGGAGTTTATACAATATTTGCCCGGAAAAAGTTTTTCAAAAATATCAAAAACTAGCGGCGTGGTCTAGTGGTTAGAAAATATTCATATGAGCAGAGTGGTCAAGGGTTCGAGTCTCACTCGTTGTTGGCCAGACCTAGGTTTGTGATTCCAGGTCGATCATTTATTATTATATTATATGCCAATTTTTCTGATTTTCATTCAAACTTTTCCTGTAAAATTGGCATTTCCTTCCTTTCTCTCTTGCTAATCTCAAACTATTCAATTCGGCCAATTTGATTATGAAATTATGTGAAAAATTTCTCCATAGAATTCTTACGTATATTGATTGATTATATTATCTGATAATAGCACTCGTCCCATTGGAGCGATCTATAAAGTCGAGTGTTTATGTTACATAGAACATAAACACTAAAATAAAAATCTTAAAACCAATCACAAATTTACACTACGGGCGATACTTTGTCGATTTTAAGTAAAACTTCTTAGTGGATATTCTACTGAACTATCGCTTTGATATTAAATCAAAGCAATAATTTACTATCTGACATTCATCAGCACCACGAAGCGTTGTAACGCTGAAACAATGCGTGAAACTAAATTATTTATTTAAAAATACTTAAGAGGGGCGGCATAGCTGATGGACCCAAGGGGTTTGTCAATAGTAAATATAATAGAAAAAATGAAAGTGAAAAATACTAATATATAAAAAATAAATATAAAATTAAAAAAATATATAAAAAAGTCAATATAAAATGTACTAAGATACAAAAATAAATATAAAATAAATTAAAAAGAATTAAAAAAAATTATTACTTAAAGTCTTGCATCGCCCAAGGATAATATATATATAAAGTCATAATATATAAAGGCATATTTCGTTTTGTTAGATTTTAATTGTTTAAACGCCTATAACTATAAATTTTTCACACTACATATATCTTATCAAAATATTTCTACTTCACTAATAGGTGATATAATGATAAAATATTAGATAAATTTTAAAATTATGTTTTATAAAATTGATATAGCTGATCATTTGTTTGTTCTTTGGTTAAGACGGGCGCTTGTTATTTTATGTTTCTCTTTCCGAACACACCTAACAGTGTTTTAGACTTGGCATAGGTATGGGTTACAAACTTTGCATATTGCCTTTGCAAACGAGGACCTATACATCATATGGGTCATGTTTATTTAATTTTATTTTTCGACGAACAATTGTATGTACATATTAGGGGTGAATATGGTACAAATATATAATTTATAACTTTTAGGCCCTATACGCACTTGCAATTTTTTGTCGCGCGATCACTTACATAACTAGAACATATGTACATACAGACCAAATAATCACAGCCACTTTGAATGAATGGTGACAATATTAATTAGTTAGCCTGTTGATCCGAAACTGCAAATGAAAGTGTTATGATTGAATTAATACGAAGTTCGTTAAACGTATTCGATCTAGGAGTATATTGAACGATTTAGCCCATTGCACGTCAGTCTGCAGATTCAACCCGTTGAGTGCCATGTGAGGGTTGGCGAGCACGTCTGCGCATATTGTCTTTATCTCCGGTTATTAACATAATAACGAGACAGCGCATATTACACCCGCACAGACAGATACTCAGACGGATAATTAAGAAATATTCGTTTATGCACGAAAAGCGTGTAGTGGCTAGCTTCACATATTTCTCAACTACATCATACACACGTTTAATTTTATTTTTAACTATTAATATAATACAATTCCTCCTCTTTCGTACCGACAATGCAAAAATGTGCACACGAAGCGAAAATTTCCAACGGTGGAAATTAAAACGTAGCATAAAGGGATGTCTAACAACTGCTTAGGATGCGATAACACACGTGCTCGGAAGCGGCTGCATATGTATGTAACCAGAGAGGAGTGTAAAACTGCAAGTTGCATACGCGCGAATGCATCCTTCGAGGATTGCGAAGAAATTGCACGCGAGAGAGAGAGAGACGGTGCAGCAATATGCTCAATATGAAGCTACGTATTCAGTGAAAGCGCACACTTGTCTTTATTTATCAGAGAAAATTGCCGAGATAGCGCGTATAATTGAAGTCGAGATGACTTCGCCCGCGTCGTTGCAGCCAGAATGCAATTGCAACGTCTCCGAGATAATGAAGCGTGCTCGTTGCATAAAGCGAGCTCGAGATTTATAACACCTGACAGCACCCAATTACCGCACACAAGAGCCAATTCGAAATATCTAGTTGTGCGAAAAACCATTGTCATAATTATATATTAGGTTCAAAGCACATATTACGAAGTATAAATCAATTCGACTAAATCGAAAGATCTTATTTTATTCGTATTTTAGAATCCTGTGCGAAAAAGTCGGATACCTGCTGAAATCACCGGTCGTGTAGAACTACAATATTTATTTTTATTTTTACATACATATATAAAAATATACCAGGAAGGCCTAACAGGTAAACCCCAATGCACCTTCCTGGTCAATTACAAACAATGCAGCATTTTTATTGCATAAGTCACTGAACTACGAGACACTGAAAACTCGAAATTAACGAGACATCTATGAATTTGAACATATTTTTTATTGTACATTAATCATAGTGTACATATGTATATAATCATATAGTGGTGACATAGTAGGTAGGAAGGTTTTTAGCCAATTTAATCAGGAACTGTTTCAACAATAAAATCAGAAAAATTGGTAAACTTTGATATGAAACGATCGACCTGGAGTTACAGAAAATACTCGGAATAAATTCTTTTCAATCAAGGCCGATCGGGATCGAACCCGGCGTCCTCTCGGCGCTAAGAAAAAGCCCAACCACCGAGCCATACTGCTGGCTAGCTAAAGATTTTTGTGGAAATATGTGGATGTTTTGCAAATATTAATCTATTTTATCATTGTTAATATCATTTTTATAATTTTTTTTAGCTTTAAAAAGAAGGCATCATGAAGATTTGTGTTGGCTTAGTGGCCAATTCCTTAAAATCGGATATGCCTATATAGAAGATTGGGTGACGCGAGTTTGCCTCCAAGCTGGGCCGACGAATGAAATCATATAAAATTTAGGCTTTTTATCGATTTATGTTCGTCGGGCGTTATCTACACACACATATACAGAATAGCGTCATTATGTTTATTTATCGTCATTATATTTATTGTTCGCTTGTTCGAAGCATATTGGAGTTTGGGTCTGTAATTTAGAGTCCCACTGAAATTAAATTCTCTATCTTGATAGAAAGAGTTCAAAAAAATTTCCTAGATGCCTTTATATGAAGAAATATAAAAATTACCCCCATTTATTTCCCACTGCCTTTTTACAAGGTATGCTAGGCTTTGACTCACTATCTTCGAGAAGAATTATTGTCATTTCCAAACATTTCTTTGGAGTATTAAAGGGAAGAATCGACAACCCTTCGATTTTATTGGAATTAAAATTTTCGGCGCCTGAATGCGGTAGAGCTTTGCGTCATCATTTACTTTTCCAACCTATTCCTGCGAAAACGTCTGCTTTTATTTTTACATACCTCCTTTGCATTTCACATGGTTTTCGTGTCAGTGGTAATTTTTATATCTCTTATCTCTTATCCGATCGTTTTCATACTTTGCCATATTGCTCATTTTGGTCATCAATATACGTTAATGTATCGTCTGCCATTACGTTGGAGATAAAATATCTTATACAACGCGTATTTAATATCGACATTATCGGGTTGGGTGACATTTAGTTCGTGTGGTTCGGCGTTCGTCCCGCGTCTTCCAACCTGTTCGCCTTGATATGGCCATATTAGATTTTATTTGTTTAAACGCCTATAATTCACTCTATATTTTATAAAATTTGCTCTGTAGGTTCTCGTTATCTCAAATATATAAATATTTATAGTTTTAACTCTCATATGTATATATATATAAATTTCAAATTTGGCATGTAGCTTCTTGTAAGGTAATACACGATATATATTGATTCTTGGCCAAATATGTCATTAAACGTTTGTTTTTATTTTGTTATTTTCTTTCTTTTGTTTTGTAAAACTGGTGTGACGCTTTGGGGCAACCTGTCAGGCTATACCGGTCATTTTATTGTTATTATTATTATAAATAATAAATTAAATAAATAAAAATGTATAATTTTATGTATATATATATTTATGAATGAATAAATGACTGATATTTATTTGAAGTTAGCATATTTTGCAAATTAACAATATTGCAGAGGGAAATTTTCAAACCAAATTATATATCTGTATATTATTATACATATATATATATATAATAAACGTTGGGAAGCACTCAAAAATTGAAAGTTATGCGAAGCTAACGCTAATGCTGAAACGCTATACGTGTCGGGGAAAAATCGCACACGCTCATCGAGTAAAATGATCCAACAGCGACCCGGAGCCGAACGAGATAGGGGAGGCAGGGGGGAATGGAGAGCAACCGCTAGAGCACTGCAGAGGCTTTTCTTTCAGACAGTAAAATCTTCAATTTTACACGTTAATTAAGTGAATGGAAACCAAACAATGGTGGGCTCGCCGACGTCGACGCGAGAGGGACTAGTGTGAGAGGGAAGGCCTCCTCCACGTCCCAGCAGCGCCATTTGGGAAGCGAAAGCCGCCGCAAGATGAGTGCAATCTCTAATCCGCAGCCGAAAATGGATGCACACCGAGCCGGGAGGATGGGGAAAGTGGAGGAACGAGTGGAGTGTTGTCGAGCTCTGGGGGTACAATGGCACTTTGTTCGCGCACGAGCGTTATGACACAGACACTCGTCACTTGTGCGAGAGAGAACGGAGGATTATGTGACTGGCGGGTGTCGAACGACCACGTGTCACACTGACATGACGTGCCAAATGTGACACATTTCCATACCGACATCGTCCATAGAAATAAGGACCAGAATATACATACGTATGTGCATACATTTAACCACGTACGAAACACTCTATCTACTATCGATAGTGTTCAAGTTGCATAGGTGAGTGTGAAGGATTTCATCCACTTACGTACAACATACATAATTACAAAAAAATTTTTACAGTACTAGTATTGTGCTCGTTAATATTTCAACATGTGGTTTTCAAAAGGAATTATCACATATGTATATTAAAAATGTCTAAATTCAATAAATAACCAAGTTATGGAAGTAAGTCTCATTGCCATGTAATCGTATAAAAATACATATTTATTTATTTAATTTATTATTCATAATAATAATAACAACAAAATGACCAGTGTGACCTGACAGCTTGCCCTAAAGCGTCACACCAGTTTAACAAAACCAAAGAAAGAAAATAACAAAATAAAAACAATAAAAATTCCAATCATTCATTTCATTCAAATAGTCTCGTGTTGAATCTCAAGAAACTAACCAGCTCATCAACACGACAATTGAACAGGTCCAAATGCTCATCAATCACATTAAGGAATCGGATAGCCTTTACAAGAGACGAGTTATTGAAAGCAGACGTTTTCGCAGGAATAGGTTGGAAAAGTAAATGATGACGCAAAGCTCTACCGCATTCAGGCGATTCATTTTATACGATAGTCTACATATTTGCCAATTTTATCTGATCATTGTTGAAACGGTTCCTCAAAATTGGCAAAATATTATCTTTCCCGCTGTCACAAATCTTCTGTTTTTATTGTATGTACAATTTGTAAAAATTATGTACAAATCTAAAATCCATAGATGTTTCAATGGATTAATTATTCAATTAATTAACTAATAAATTGTTATTTCGTGTTCTTCAGCTTCTGGAAATACAGTGCTTTATGTTATAATAAAATGCTACATTGTTTGTAATTAATTGCCCTGGAAGGCGTATTGGGGTATTCCTGTGAAGCCTTCCTGGTATATATGTATCTATGTAAAAAATTAAATACAAATAAATATTTTTCGAACCTTAAGGTAATTTGAAACCGGTGGCCCTTGCAGCATAAACTTCGAGTTGATTAAGACTCGAAAAATGAACTCGTTCCAAAGCATTAAGATTAGATGTGAGGGTAGACGTTTTCATCGGCTCCTCCCATGAATCTCACGCATACACGCGTGCTTGTCCCATAAACCGTCTACCCCCACTCCTAATCTTAATGCTTTGTTTGAAGTCATTTTTCGAGTCTTCATCTACTTAAGTTTGACCCATTTGAAATAAGGCTACATTTTGAAGTATTTATGAGATAATTGATAGTGGCTCAAAAATATTTACAGAATCCATACGAGCTCAGCAAGCTAATATGATGACTAGAGGTAGGATAGTCACAGTGCTATCCATTGTTCGGCAAACCTTTGACAATGCTTTTACAACCTTTGAACAATACACGGCCACCTCAGGCTCCGGTGACTAATGATGACATTAAGGAACAGCGTAGTTCACTGGTAGATATATTGCATACCAGTAGAGAGGTCGTGGGTTCAAGTTTCGGCCAAATAAGCCACTGGCGAGATCTTGTGGTTATTAAAACACACATAGACCGTCGACCGGTAACTTCTCCCTCAATTTCTCGCAAATTCGAGTTATTGGCATGTCAAATTTGTTGAATCGTATAAAAATTCTACCTACATAATGTATTTCTAACAAAGTTGATTGTCCATAGATGTCTCTATCATATTCTATTGTATTCCTGTCATTTAAAAAAAATAATGGTAGTTAAGTACAAACACAATTTAACCATATGTGTACATATGATGTATGTAATAAAATAAAAATTATCCTTTAACCGATTACAAATAAAGATAATCCAAGTAGCACTTATGTACATATGCAAGTGTATAGATATAGCACATGTCGGTTTAAACTTTACAGTACACGTGCAGGCAAGTTTTGTACAAACGCTAACCGCACTCTATCCGAGCTTTTATTAGTGATACGTGGAGGGTTGCAATTTTATTTCTACTAGCGAATTTTAGCGTCGAGATTAGTTGCGTGTAAAACAAGAGGAATTCAAGGTCGTGCGCGGTTTATCCAGCACACGTGCATATATACTACCTATGTATGTAGATATATATAATATGGAAAGTTTACACGTGTGTGTTTTCGATTGCAACGGGGAGCTTTGGCCGCAGCAGCGTGAAAGCTCTGCGTGGCTTTAACCGCTTTCTGCGATTCTCGCGGAGGAAACCTCGCAAAGTGGCTGCGGAGATAATAACCTGGGCGGTTATGAGAGTTCAACCCCTTCGAGGAGAGTGCACCAGTACACACCTATAGTATAAACCTACATATGTATGAGAACTACGGGGAAATTGTTCGGATACAATTATTAAAAAATAGAATTTTTATTTGAATGAACAGTTTTGTACATTGAAAACATTTGAAATTTCGAACAAAGGGTAGGTTTTAAATGACTGACACACGTAGAGATGTAAATATTTTGACCAAATTATGTGAAGCGTAACTAGAAGATCCTACTTAAATAATTGACGGCTGAATCAAATTGAATCTGTGAATTGGTTTTATGTGGCTAAATACGTCATGAAATCTCGTACACCCACTAATTTTGCCGTTTATCTAGAGCGGGACGCTTTGAGATTTATCTCACAAGCAGTGGTGACTGGTGAACAATTACATAGGAAGTTCACTAGTACCAAAAATTAATACGGTAAATAACGATCGTTCACAAGCAAAGGCAAATATAACTTACTACCTGAAGGACAGCAGCATAAATAAATGGTTATCATGTAATGCTTTCAATTGTATGGTCACAGATTCTATTCCGTATATTGAAATGGTTCCAGCAAATTGGCAACCCCGTCCTATACCTATCGCGAAAATTCAATTTTTTCAGCATCTCGATTTTCACTGAAAAAGGCTGCAAAATTTGTCAATAGATGTCTCTGCGGCTGTTAATCGTTTGAACATAGATGTTTAGTAACATTTATTTATTTATGTTTATTAAATAGGTGTACATCTGTTTAAATAATTAATAAAATTACTCATAATCTATATATGTAGGAAACTCGTCACAGTGGAGCAATCTGTCAGACGACTATGCATGATTGATTGAATAAAAAAAAAATGCAATAACAGATGACTGGTGGATTGGAGGTCTTCAGAACCAATCCTAAAAATTCGTAGCTCCAGAGCGCTGTTTCATATTAGCCTTTATTTTTAAATCTGTTTCACGGGTTGGGAATATTTGATCTCTTTCACACTCATTGCTTTCTGTATGGATAATTTTTCAATAGGAACGGAAAACAAAACGCGCACTCAAAATATATGGTTGACGCACCCGGCTCTGTGGGAACAATTGTGTGTACTATCGCCCTTCCATATGTTTTACCAGTGTAGAATGCGTATAAATTTTAAAGTTTTTGGACTCATTTTTAGTGATTTTCGTTTATTTTGGTGCTAGTATATTGACATGTATTCGTTAATTTTGACTGGCTAGTAATTTTGAGCACTCTTGCTTACAAATCTAATCTTTTACTAGCCTCTTCTTACTTCACTTACGATTATATCGTCTGACGAAATTTGGGTTCTTATCCTATCGTTTTCAAACTTTGCCATTTTGCTCGGTTTGGTCATCAATATGTGTGGAAATGACGTCCGCCATTACGATAGTGAAAAATAATCGTAATCCACACGTTTGAAAATACTCCTTCGTCTTTCTCGGTGACGACTATCGTCCACATTGCCCACACTGTTCCCATCGTTTTTTCCCTTTTCGCCACCATCTAATATGTCAGATTTTAATTGTTTAAACGCCAATAACTTTTTCTTTTTCACTCTTTATTTTTTTCTTATCTGGCGTGTATCAAGAATTTAACACTGGGTGAGAAAGATTCACTGTTGTGGTTTGCAGTGTAAACTACAAGAAATTTGGGTAAGTAAAAGAAAAAAATCATGTTTGAAAATGGAAAATACGTAGAAAGGAGACAATTATAATAAAAAAAGAACTATAAAAATACTTTAATAGAATTGTCTTTGAACAAATGTTTCTTCACGATGTACAAACACGACACAAATCGATCAGAGAACAATACCTCACTAACGAACGCAACTCAATTAGTCCTGATTGGCTCTTACCGATAAAAAAAGGCAGTAAATAACAGTCAATCGAATTTGTGTCGATTGCACGGGGACAGAGGACAGGTTCAATCAACTTAACGCCAGGCAAAGTCTAGCTGGAAACTGGGCGAAAGCTCGTAAAAGTTTGACAGGCGACGACCGCACACTCGCTGTAGCTTTTAAGCCCGTTCGAAACACGTAGGTATTAGAATTTGCTTAACGAATATGTCGTAGTGTACATACGATGCATGTTTGCAATGAGGAATTCACACTTTAATCGCAACATTGTCCTAAGGCGAATTTGGAAAATTTATTTAGTGTTTATAAAATGATAAAACAGTAGACATATGAGCCACTATTTTTGAAAGTCGCATAAGTCCACTTTACTTCTATTCGAGAAATATTTCACAAGACATTAAATGTTATGTTTTACGTTAAAAAATATTTAAAAAATATATATAAAAAAAATGTTTTTTAAAAACTAGCCTCTTCTATTGTATATTTTGTTTATAAAATTAAGATAATATAGAAAAAACCTAATTAAGAAATCACCAATTCTCTCCGTAAACTTTGATCATGAATATGGCAAAGTGCTCAATCTGCCATAGCTAGAGGGGGGCGAAAAGGGAAAAAAACGATCAGAGCAGTGTGGACAAATGGGACAGTGTGGACGAAAGACGTCACCGTGAAGGATGATGCAGTATTTTCAAACGTGTCTATTGCGATTATTTTTCACCATGGTAATGGCGGACGTCATTTCCACTTATATTGATGAACAACCCGAGCAAAATGGCAAAGTTTGAAAACGATCGGATAAGAACCGAAACATCGTCAGACGACAAAATCGATTCTGAACTAAGAAGAAGTTAGTAAAAATACTGGTGGCTTGTAATACGTTTATTCTGCTATTCCAAGATTCTGAAAAATCGATGCAAATGGCAGATTGTGGATTAGGTTGTATGGAATTGATTTATTTTCAGTATTAAATGTGGCAATTTCAAATTGATTATTTCACTGGCAACACAGACCAACCAAATGGTAATAAATGCGATCAGGCGGTTGTTCAATTTACGATCGAAACTTTCAAATGGTCGAAATTTTAAATAAAAAATATGATATGATTAAAAATATAAAAAAATACAATTTATTTAAAGCACGAATTAACTTAAATGCATTTATATGAAATTATTCACCTGACATATTTTTAATTATTTATGATTCAATCTAGATTAACATTTTTAGGAAAAGTAACCACATACAAAGTTATCCACAAAAATAACTTTTTTCATTTGCCGGTAAATACCGGTCGTAGGAAATATCATTTACCGTTTACCAGTTTAAGAAATTTGACGAAAAAATGGAATCCCTAAATACTAGTGACAGTTTTTGAACTGGCAAGCATAATATTCTAAAATTCAGCTACACAAATCTAAGCACTTTCCACTATGCATATTAGAGTACATATACATATTACATACTATAAGATTACGCACCCAGTTCATCGTAAAATACCACGGTGCGCTTCTTCCATTCGACTCAAATCCTGGTCTCCCCCACGATCCCAGCAGCCTCCACGGGCGGGCTTTATTGTTATGTGCGGAACAAAATAAAATTAAGGCCATAAATAAAAAAGTTTTCACAAAAAAATTTACATCCACCGCGTGTACCTAGATCCTTTGTGTGTATTTTTTTATCGAACGCGAACTAGAGACCCATATTATACATGTATGATACAAAAATGTACATATAAATATTTAATATAAAGCAGTATGCGATAAATTGGCTTTGAGGTGTGACTGTCTCGAAGCCTTTTGGACGCCTCTGCATTTGCAGTGGCGTCGCAACCGCAGCCAGGTGAGATGGTCAAAGGTGTGGATTTTACTCGACACCATCTGGTTGCGGTCCAGCTCAAGCCGGAATCTCTCGATTTTCACGGAAAACGGATGAAAACCGACAAAACTCAACGTAGACGATGTGACATACTCGCATTGCATATGTACATATGTACATATTTTATTTTTAAATAGATATATACCAGGAAGGCTTAACAGGAAGACCCCTACGTGCCTTCCTAGACAATTGATTACAAACAATGCAGCATTATTATTATTACATAAATCCCTGTATTTCCAGAAGCTGAAGAACACAAAATAACAATTAATTAAAAAATTAATCCATTGAGACATCAATGGATTTAGATTTTGTACATAATTTTTACAAATCATACACACAATAAATACAGAAGATTTGTGACAACAGGAAAGATGATTTTTTGCCAATTTTGAGGAACCGTTTCAACAATGATCGGATAAAATTGGCATACTCTGATAAGAAACGATAGATTTGGAGTCAAAAATACTCCCAAATCTAACCAGCAGTATGGCGGATCGAACCCTCTGATCACTTGGTGTTAAAAATACAAGCTACCATTAAGCCATACTGCTAGCTAATATATATTTACGTACATATATCAAGTCATATAATGAAAAAAAAATTTAATTATGATGTACATATGTATGTAAAAATGTACGCGTGTCTTTGTCGCAATATATAATTAAAATTGATACTATTACGTATTAATGGTTGGACCAAAAATAATGATTCACCGGATTTTCATTAATATTTTTATAATTAAATAGAACGGATATACATATGTACGTGATTTTTTATAATGAATGTAATTAATGCCTAAATTATAATATCAATCTGAATGACAATGTATGTACATATAAATATATGTATATACAGGGTGTTATGAATTTATTTTTAAAGATTTTTAATTAATGGTATGTGGACTGAGATATGTGTGGCTCAAAATTTTCTGAATGATATGATCTATCAACTCTTTAAGGCTTTGCACTTAACTTCATAACACCCTGTAAAATGAATAGCATATACATATATGATTTTACATACATAATGGACTGTTCTAAGCAAAATAAACATGAAGGTATTTTATTTAAAATATTTTTAACGTACTTATAAGAAACAAATACGTGAACATTGAAACTGTTATTGAGAAATAATTGTAAAAATCTTATAATATTATTACATATATGTAAATGTGTACTTGTATAAGGGCGAAATCACACAGCGTTGAATGTGGCACGTGGTTTTTTTTTAGATACTTTTAAACATGCGACAAAATATATGCGTGCCAGGCACAGATCCCTGGGACGGGCAGCACGCGTCCTCCCAAAACGATCCTCTGGACCCTTTTCGGTCAAATTGTATGCTTGTATTTATCCTTGCTTGACAATGATCGACAACGGTGTATCCCATATTTGAAGAAGTGTAGGAGAACTTATCGAAATAATAAGATCGTACGAACTACATACATATATTTCACTTTCAAGCAAGGATAAATACAAGCATACAATTTGACCGAAAAAGGTCCAGAGGATCATTTTGGGACGCGTGTGCTGCTCATCAGGGATCTGTGCCCGGCACGCATAATTTTTCTTGCATGTTTAAAAGTATCTAAAAAAAACCACGTGCCAAATTCACCACTGTGTGATTTCGCCTTAATGATAGTCTGGCACACTCGATAAAAAGTGACAAAGAAAAGTCAATTTGAAGCGAATATCATACATATGTAATCATCGGACAGATGAAAAACTAAGCTTTCCGTGTAATTTTACCTAGAAATGAATCTTTCGATAGCATCAATACACCTTTCTCAAATTATACTCATACTTATGTACATACGAGCAATACGAATTATTAGTCTGGTTCGGTGATCATATCTCGGGCACGAATACCGAACAGGAGCAGTTCAAAGGGTTAAGTGTCGAAAAAGAAGCGTAGGAATACGAATTTATAATGTGTATTTTACGACCACAGTGTCGTTGCACCGAGAATAAGAGGACTGTGCTCGAATGAAATGGGGGTTGAGGATGAGGGGTGGTAGTTTTCTCTTCCCGACATCCCCGATCCCGACTAATAGAGGCTTAACCCGGACTATTGGAGGTGAATACGCGATTGGTTAGGCCGCGGTTGGCGCCTAAACCGGTTACCTGCTTGGCTGGGTGATAGCTGCGGTTTGCAGCATCCTCAACCGACAAGATACAACCACCATCCCCCACCTGCACCGACAGAATAACAACCAAACCACCCTCCCTACCTTCGAACCCAAACGTATAATTGATAAATAAATACTAGAGTTATATTTGATGTTGTATACAATATACATGTAAGATTAGTGCTCGTTTGGCTGATTGGAAATTTTTATGGAAAGCTTTGGTTTTTCCCATATACATATGTATGTACATACATACATACACATATATTTTATTATGCAATGTATCATTAATTCGATTTAATAGCTCTAGAATTGGTCTCTGTTGATCAAATTTGTTTAAAATTATAGTGTAGTGCATCATCATTTATTTAAAAATAAATTAAGTGGTCACTTATTTATTCAAATATACATATGTAGGTACATATACAAATAGACAGTAATGGATTGTCATGACTATTTATCATTTGGCATTTATTTAATAACAAATCGGTTTTAACTGGGTTACACAACATTGATTTTTATGTAATTTTTATTTTAGTATGTATTTTTTTTATTGAATAATCGTTGTTTTTGTATAAATAGTAAATTAACGATTTAAAAACGATTATTTTTTTGGATAAACAGTAAATTTACATGTTTGTAAATAAGGCAATATATAAAATTAAAAAAGTACATAAAGAATACAAATATAAATTTTCAGCTTGATACGTTTAGGGGTGTGGACAGAATCGTGGTCACAACATTTTTGACTTTTCTAAGCGGAAAAAACCCCACTTCCGGTTTATAGAATTTAATGATTTCTTTTTATTTTCATCACATTGATACAATAATATAATATTGGATTTTTTTTGGGAAGAGCACGTATCTTAAAGGGGTCGAAAAAAATAGTAGAAAAATCGAACAAGAGTAAACTGTCACTTTTGGTTGAAAAATAATTACCAAATTTTATACATAACTTGGTATTAAGCTTAAACTTTTAGATATGAAATTTCAGTTCAATAAACCAAAAGGTTTTTGAGAAAAACATAAAAAACCTCGATTCTCTAGAGTAAAAGTAGTACTTGCGGTTTAGGAAAATATATTTAACAATTATTATTATTGAGGTATAAAATTTATAATTTATTTTACATGTAAAAAAGTTTCAGTCTGATTCAATAAGCGGTTTGGGATATAATTGAATTCAAAAATTAAAAAAAAGAAGAAACTTATAAGGGGAGGTACTATTTCCGGTACATTAAAAAAATTGAAAAATATTCACATCGTATCGGTAAGATTTCAGTAACCGATACTAAGTTTCAGTTCGATAGAATTAATGGTGTTCAAAAAATCCCCAAATTACACAGACACACACAGTGATCAGTGATCGATTCTGAGTTTGAATCAGTCAAAATCTCAAGTTAGAATTTTTCATGATCACAAAACTTCATCCATTGTTACTACGCACAATAAATAAAATGTAATTTATAAAATGTAATTTATTTATTTAATGTAATGCATCGTATCACGATTTAACAACTTCCATATGTGCATATATGTATGTGGGATTGGTATGACTGAGAATATTTTAAGTTGGTAGGACTGGCTATCATTCGGTTACTCGAGCCCGAAGCGAAGACATTAAAACGAGTTGCGTAAAGACTTTGACTTTGAATATCCTCCCGCACACATTCATGGATCCCATATATATATATATATATATATATATATATATATATATATATATATATATATATACATATATATATATATATATATATATATATATATATATATATATATATATATATATATATATATATATATATATATATATATATATATATATATATATATATATATGCATAGCATGTAGTTGTTCAACGTTCAAAAATATTATTTTTACATTAGTGATTAATGACATTTAGATTGGTCAATGAAACACCTATTACGAAATCATCATACCATTATGGCCAAATACATTTGGTTGAAGTGCGTTCAAATCATTCATTTGTTTCAATCAAACGGCATCATGCGTCTCGTTATAATTTTTGCATTTACGATGTGGTTTTCGTTTAGTATAAATGCAAAGAGAAAAAACTCACCGGAGTATGTAAGAAATCAATATTGATTAATCGATAAAATGTTATAATTTTTTAATATCCATCGTATATGCATATGTATGTATATATTTAAGGGAAATTATATTGCTGATTACTCGGATGTAGGTGAATGTGAAAGTAAATATGTCGTTGATCCAGAAAAACAAAGTAGATTTGAAATGAAAATAGAAAACAGTAGACTGGTAGGACTAATATCAGTTACTAAGCCATACAAAATAACCAAAGTAAATTAATATTCACCACACTTACTTTCCAAACCCAGAAAATCAGTTTAACAATATTCTTATTGTGTTTTAAAGGCAATGTATGTGATAGATTATTATAAGAAGGGTAAATATGGAAATGTTTTTAACACAACTAGGGTTAATCCTTGCGATGACGTCATGACATATACCATAATCAAAGAAGCTGGTGGAGTTGACAAGAAATGCATAGCATTAGCGGTAAGGACTAAAAAAAATCTCCACAGTCTTATTTTATGTGATATTTGAATAATTATATATGTTTTAGGTAAACACAACAGTTAAAGGTGAAGGCTTAGACAAAATCGCACATCAAATATTTGGAAGAAATTTTTTTTATGGGCGCATCAATGGGACCATAGAATATTTCAGCAAACTTGGGTCGACCTTATGTATGTTCATATCAATTGATATAAAGCCGATAAAAACTTAGTTTTTAATTTTTTACTTTGTACTTTTGGTAACTATAATATGTATATGAAAATGATATTTTTGTTTTTATTAAATAAAATATCATATAACCTCATGTCGTTGCCAAAATTTTCAAAGTTGCTAAATTACGTGGATTATTTCCTTTTTGTCATCCTTTCCTAATTATAGTAATAATGAGACTACTTTAATGAAAGTAAAAGTAGTAAATATTTTAAAGTAAATTCATAAAATAAATATTAAAATAAGTATTAATAGATTAGTAACAATAAAGGTTCGGATTTTACCAAGTTTACAATATTCATATATTGATACTTCGTAAGGATATATGTACTATGTTAATTTTATTTATTTTTTTGATTAATACCAGGAAGGCCAAGCAGGAATCCTCAATGCGCCTTCCCATTGGCCAGAAACATTATACATTTGATACAAGTATTACATAATTACTAGTAATACTTGTATGCAAAGTAAATAAATATTATTCAACATCCACAGAGACATTTATGGTCAAATTTGTAAATTTTCAGCATTTTATACAATTCAACGAAATTAGAGATTGCTGAAAACTCGAGATTTTCGAGAAAAGAGGTAAGGTGCCAATTTGTTGGAACCGTTTCAATGAAAATAAGATAGATAGGCAAACTCTGATAGGAAACGATTGATCTGGAGTCACATATCCAAGGTCTGGCCAACAGAAACCAGTGAGATTTGAACCCGTGACCACTTTGTTCAAAGCATTATATGTAGGTATGCTAACCTCCAAGTCCATTCTGCTGGTTCATCTATATACATACATACATATGTTTGTATGTAGATGAAGTAAAAAGCTTCATTCTTAATAAGGATATGTACATATTTATAAGTTATATAAGGCTAAGGTTATAAAATGTCGATCGATTCTGATCGATCAATCGATTCTGAGCTCGAATAAGCTAAAATCTCTAGTTCGAATCAGTTAAAATCTCTAGTTCAAATTTTCATACAATCACAAAACTATTTTTACTACTGTTACGTAGGGGTGGGTGGAGGATCCAAGTAAAAGGCCAACAGTCGTTTCACAGCATTTATTGATGATTCAGGAGATACACGCAGTGTCACGGCTAAGTCCAGAATGAATTATATCGCCTACATACCGCCTTATAAAGGGTAGATCTCTCAGGACGCCTAATCTGTTTACCTGTTGTATAGTCACGTATTCGGATATGTATTTTCCGCGACATTGGGTCTCCCCGTACCGATTCTGAGAAATAACTAATAACGGTCATTGTTTAGCCTAAATGCACTTAGTCCAGATATAATCTTTGGAAGTAAGTGCATGCATTTAGTTAACCGATAACAGATATCCGTTGGTCTAAGTACAACTCGCTCAATCCACGGCGTACGTAACACTACTATGGATTGCAATACAGAAAGTACCGATACTGGTATTATCGGTATTTGAGCTAAAATAAGCCTTTGTTAGTACGGGTATTAAAAAAAATACCAATAGTATAAATTTTTTCAAATTCGTACATTTTATTTGTCGAAAACGATACCTCCGTGGCTTAACACCACGAAAACTACCGATATGTTTATATTTTGCATACGCGAACTGAGTTAGTTATTATTTTATAAATTGCATTCGATCTCTATTTATTTTATCACGCCACACGTCCGTAAAATTGTTTTAATTTTGACTGTTTTCCGATACATGTCGTTAAATACAATGTTCGGCAATGTTTTCGGTATCGCGGCCCTCTTATAATGTGTCTCAAGTTCGCCTTTTCAAAACCTTTTCAAAATGTTTACTATAAAGTACTGATTTTTTGAAATTAAGTACATACATTGAAAATGTGATAAAATATATTATTTGGTACATATTTCAGTGCGGTATATACATATATAATGTTTACACGACAGAGAATATGTTTTATAATTAGTGTATGGAAAAAAAAAATTGTCTTTGAACAATAACCAATTCTCCAGCTGATGGTTGACTCTTCGTTTGCATCTCCAGTGAGCGATGATTGAGTATGTGATAAGTCGGAATTGCAAAAAAAAAATTAATAGTTTGGGAGAAAATTGAATTCAAAAACTTAAAAAAAAGAGGACACCTATAAGGGGAGGTACCATTTCCAGTCAACTTAAAAATTTGAAAAAAAATTACGTCGTGTCGATAAAAATTTCAGTAACCGATACTAAGTTTCAGTTCGATAGGACTAACGGTGCTCAAAAAATCCCCATAATACACAGACACACACACAGACACACACATTTTTTCTAGATCATAAAAACGTGATCAGTAATCGATTCTGAGTTCGAATCAGTCAAAATCTCAAGTTCGAATTTTCGCATGATCACAAAACTTCATCTATTGTTACTACGTACATAGATAAAGTAAAACCAACTACGAAACATTATTATAATCCTTTATACCTGGGACGTACCTACTTAACAGTTTTGTACCCCAATACCCTGTAATTGAACGTTTGGGTTTGGCGTATTTTTCAATAAACATGTTGAAACATGCAAGTGGTACTCGGGATATCGGAAGCAATGTTTTTTGTACTTATTAAAAATTAATGAATATAAAAAAATACCCAAAGTACCGGTAGTACCGGTATCGTCCTTTTTTATATAGATAATACCGGTCTCTGAAATTCCGGTATTTTTGCAATCCCTAGTTACTACATACCTAGATAGAGTCAATAGATTTAATGGTTTTTTCGTCATTATCTAATGATAATGATATCGTCATGTAATGAAATTTTACTTATTTTATATAACGAAACGACTGCATTAAAATACGATGTATAATACAAATCGAATCAGTCTCTCATTGCTAGACGATGAAGTTAATTCTAATTTTTGGTTTTGCAATTGTCTGGATATCCCTTAATTGTCATGCAAAGAGAAAACAAACTGATTACGTAACTATAAATTAGATTAATGGTTAAAAATTAACGTATAAATTTTATATTTTTTCATCTTGACTTGTATGTACATATGTATATTATGCTTAACGATAATATTCGGAAATCATCACTTTATAAATTCATCACTTTAATACATGTACATACATTTTGTACATGCATTTTTGTAAAGTAAACTTTTATTTAAAATATAATATTTCACTTAACTTTGACGCGTTCGTATGTATATTTACATATGTACATATGTAGGTATCTTGTACGTATGTACATATGTACATACATATGAAACCTCACTATCGTATTCATGAAATACTAGTAGCCATATCTATCTACTCGGGAGAGGGGTGTTTTGAATAAAAAGTTAAAATTGGAAGATGTTTTAGGAAGATATGAAATAATATACCAAATTGAAATGTTATTGAAAACTGTAGATACAATATATGTATGTACATAAGTATATATGTATATATTTTAGGGACCTTTCACTGCAGAGTTTGCGGACGTAGGTATATGTATGGGTAAAGGACCTATCGACAAAGAATCATATGCCAATAATACTAGTAATATAACGATAGAAGAGATTAATGGTAAAAGAATTCTCACTGGGTACATGACAACTAATATGAAAGTTAAGCTGGTTAAAGTAAGTTAATAGAGGTCGAATATTTACTTTATTTTTTTATAAACTTGTGACAACTATTTTAATTAAATATTTTTTAATTATATTTTAAAGGGAAGGTACGCAATTGAGATGCATATGAATGGTAAAACCACCACTATATATAATAAAACTAAAATTAATCCTTGCGATGACCCAGTGACTTACGCTATTATAAAAGAAGGTGGTGATATCGACGAGAATTGCGTTACTCGTGTGGTAAAAAGTCAAAATAAAATAACTTCAAATGCATTTTGCTACACAAAATTATAATCAGTGTCAAGTAATATATGATTATAATTTTTAAAAACATTTCAGGGAACTAAGGCATTTAAAAGTGAAAATATGAATAAAATTTTACACCAAATACTCGGAAGGCATTTCTTTTATGGAGGCATCAATGGGACCATAGAATATTTCAGCACGAAAGGGTCGATATTTTGTATATTTTTAGTTGTAGAAATAAAGCCTTTAAAAAAACCTGATACAACTCAACTTCCAAATGGAAAAGAAGCTTCCAAAAAAACTACTTAAATTTATATACATATATATATATGTATGTATGTAAATACTATATATATAATATATAAATAATTATTTACTACTTTTACTGGTTTATAATCTAATGAGATGCTATCAGGCATGCGATATCTATTGAAAATTATTTTGGTGTTACTCATTAACTGGAAAAGAAACCTTTGAAAAAACTACTTAAATTTATATACACACAATTGTACATACATATATACACACATATATATATATATATATATATATATATATATATATATATATATATATATATATATTATATATATATATATATATATATATATATATATATATACATATATATATATATATATATATATATATATATATATATATATATATATATATATATATATCATCATCATCATCATCATTTACAGCCATTCGCCATCCACTGCTGGATGAAGGCCTCTCCAACACGCTTCCACTCGTCTCTGTTTTGCGCAACACTCATCCATCTCATTCCGCACATTTTCCTAATTTCGTTCACCCATCTTCCTTGCGGTCTTCCTTTTACTCTTTTGCCTTCTCTCGGGTACCATTCAAGCACTTCTTTTGTCCACCTTTCGTCCATCCTCCTAGCTACGTGACCCGCCCATTGCCATTTCATACTTCTCACCCACGTGTTCCGCTTTCTGTCTTTCCTCGTTATGCCAAGCATACAGCGTTCCATACTTCTTTGAGTGCATTGGATTTTATATAGCATCTTGGCGTTCAGTGTCCAAGTTTCACATCCATACGTTATCACTGGCAAAATGGTATAGCTTGGTTCTGGATGCATTTATTTTTATTTTTATTTTTTTATTTTATTTTATTTTATTTTACGGTCAAGAAAAAATTGACCATTTTACATGTTGGAAATAGAGAAAGAAAAAGAAAAAAAAAAAATTAAAATGAAATATAAAAGAAAAATACACATACATTCATATACTACAAAATAAATTACAATATATTAAAAAAATATTTAAATAAAATAGATTTCATGTTATATTTATTAACAATGAATAAATCGACCATGGACAATTCGTTTCCAACTCTATGCAGTCTCAACATAGCTGAGTTCAATGAGTAATTAGTAGTAAACCTGGGCATATCAAAAAGATGGTTACATCTAATTGATCTACCCGGCACATGGAAGCACACTAAACTCACCAAGTCAGAGCATTTAATAGTGCCATTAAGAAGACCACACAGAACTGAAATATCGTTAATTTTCCTTCTGTCATATAATTTTAGCAAATTAAGTTTCCTATAAATAATAACGTTACTGACATAGTGATTATGACTTTTAAAAAATTTAAATTTGATGAATCTAATGAACTTTATTTGCACTGACTCTATTATGTTAATTTGTTTCATTAAATAAGGAGACCAAATGGTAGAATTGTACTCTAATTGGTTTCTAACCAGAGTGGTGTATAAAATTTTAATCGTATTTACATTTTTGAAGTGAGTACTATTTCTTATTAAGAAACCAAGTGTTTTGATGGCATTTTTTGTGATAAAATTTATATGAGAATTAAAAGTTAATTTGTCGTCAAAAATAACTCCTAGATCTTTAATTAGCGATGATGATGGTAATGATTCATTATTTATATGATAATTATAAATAATTTTGTTATTTGACCTACTGAACCTGACAACAGAACACTTCTTAATGTTTAAATATAATTTATTAAAAGAACACCAATCGTTTAATGAGTTTAAATTAGTTTGTAAAGTAGCACAATCGTTAGTGTCTTTTATACATTTAAATATTTTTAAATCGTCTGCAAATAAGAGCACTTTAACATCATTAAATATATTTATAATATCATTTATAAAAATATTGAATAGGACTGGTCCCATGTGAGATCCTTGGGGAACGCCACTAGTTGGATTAAAGGAGTAAGATTTAGAATGGCCGATTTTAACTAATAATGATCTATTGGACAAATAGCTCCGAAACCAGTTTAGTAATACACCGCTGATTCCGATACTGTTTAGTTTATATAATAAAATCTCAATATCAACTTTGTCAAATGCTTTACTGAAATCAGTGTAAATTGAGTCAACTTGCAATTTAACAGATAAGGCACTAGAAATAAAATTTTCATATAATAATAAATTGGATAAGGTAGATCTACCAGAGGTAAAACCATGTTGTTGTGGAATAATAATGTTATTAATGAAAGGAATAAATTCGTCTAATACTAAACTTTCAAAAAGTTTTGGAATAGTTGATAGTTGACAGATGGCTCTATAGTTCATTACATTATGTTTATCCCCATTTTTATGGAGAGGTATTAAATAGCCAGACTTCCAAGAATTGGGAAATATACCAGTGGAAATAGATTGATTAAAGAGATTAAAAAGAGGATAAGTTAATACATTGGCACAATTCTTGATAAAAATTGGGGGTATGTTGTCAGGACCCGCAGATTTAGATATATCTAAGGCATTTATTTTGTTAATCAATTTTTGAATAGATATATTTATAGAATGTAAAGGTGAAATCAGGACATTATTATTTACAATGCTATAATTAGAATTATTGTTGTTGTTTTTGACATAGATCGATTTGAAAAAATCAGCAAAAAGATTGACTGAATCATTAGTATTGTCAACAAATTTACCGTTAAGTTGAATGTTTTCTGGTATATATGTTTTATTGTTGTTTAATTCTTTAGTAAATGACCAAAAATATTTGGAATTTGAATCAATGAATGATTCTGTTTTTTTAATATAAAGTTTAAAACATTTGGATATATGTAGTTTACACAAAGCTCTTAGTTTTTTGAATTCAATATATATGTGTGTAGAGTTATAAATTTTGAATAATTTGTGCACACTTTTTTTTTATGTATTAGGTTTTTTAATTCGGGACTAAACCATTTTGGAAAAAAATGCAACTTATTTTTATATTGAGGAACATGGTTGTATATACAAGAGATTAATAATTCATTCAGCATAATGACTTTTGATTCAAAGTTAATGTTATCGTTTAAGAACGACCAATTAGTGACATTTAATTGGTTCATGATTTCGTTATAATCGGCTCTGTGAAAATCAAAAATATTTTGCTGAATTAAAGGTAGATTAGTAGATTTATTTAAAGTAATAATAATATCTAGGGGTGGATGATGGCCATCCACTGGAGATAGAACATCATGAGATTTCATAACGTTAGTGTTTTTGAAATTGGAAAAAACTAAATCTAAGACACGATCATTCAAGTTGGAAATAGTATTAAATTGTTTAAGACCTAAATTTAAAGATAAATTTATAATTTCTTGATGAATTGGAGAAATTTGCTGAAAATTTGCTGAAAATTTTTGCTGAAAAGCCTAGCTAGCATTTGCTGAAAAGCCTAGCTAAGATATTAATTAGGGGGGGGGCCGCCACATTTTAGTAAGTCAATGGGAATATTATCTTCCCCTGGGGTTTTACCGTTCTTTGCAGTTTTTAGCGCGGCCTCTACTTCGCTAGGCAATACTGCAGGAACCCTTTGGCCGTGTGTCGATTCCGGAGCGGGAAATTGACCGTTGTTGTTCTCGTAAAGTTTTGCATAGAACGTATAAACTCTGTCTATGATCTCTTCTCTATTCCTTATTATTACTCCGCTCTCTGATCTGATTGCGATCATTTGGTTTTTGCCTAAGAAAAGATCTTGTTTGCACTTTTTCAGGCTACCGTTATTCTTAATGGTATTTTCTATTTATTAGCTTGCTGTTAAAATCCCTGACATCCCTGACTATTCTCTTCTTAATTTCCTTATTTACTAGATTGTATTCTTGCTTATTATTATCCCTATCTAACTTCCTTTTATGCTTAATTAGATTTTTGGTTTCCTCTGAAATTTTGCTTAGCTTAATCTGTTTCCTGAATCCAACTAATGTCTTACCTGTTGAGGTTAGAACCGAACTAATTACAGTGTTCAATTCCTCGATGTCTGCTCCTGGGTTTAATTTCCCGTATCGATTTCCAAGTTCGAGTTCGAATTTCTTTTTCCTAGACCTTAGTTGAGCGAAATCTGGAGAGTTACTGCATCCTTTTATTAATTTCCTACGTTCGCAGTTTATATTAATGGCCATTTTGGCACGGACTAATCTGTGATCGCTACCTATATCTACTTTACTTAAAACACTAACGTCTTTAACGGAGTGCAGGGCATTTGTTAGGATGAAATCGATTTCGTTTCTGTCTCCTTTAGGACTCTCCCAAGTCCACTTATTGTTTGTGTGTTTTCCTGAAAAATGAATTAGTGATAAAGAGCATGTTGTGTTCTGCGAATTCTATGAGACGATCGCCTCTGTCGTTTCTTTGGCCGGTACCAAAATTGCTTACTGCTCTTTCTGTATTTGCCTTTTGTCCTATTTTTGCGTTAAAGTCGCCCATGATTATTAAGTGGTGGCGGCTATTATCGTATGCGCCCTGTAGTTTTTCGTAGAAGTCTTCTATTTCCTCGTCTGGGTGGCTAGATGTGGGGGCGTACACTTGGAAGATTTGACAAGTGTACCTGCTCGAGATTCTTAATACTATATAGCATATACGTTCCGATATGTCGCTTATTTCTATAATATTTATTTCTATTCTCTTATTGATAAAAAACCCTACTCCTCCTATTCTACCATTTGGTAGCCCTCTCCAGTAAAGACAGTTACCACTTTTTAGGATTATTTGGTTTTGCTGTTTTCGTCTTACTTCACTAAGTCCTACTATATCCCATTTGATATTTTCTAATTCATTCTCTAATGCAAGCACACTTCCTTCACTCGATAACGTTCTTACATATTATATAAATATATATATATATATATATATATATATATATATATATATATATATATATATATATATATATATATATATATATATATATATATATATTTATATATATATATACATATATAGATAAATTTACATACAAAAGTACATCTGTCGACAGGACATTATCATTTTTACATACCTCCTTTACGTTTTTTATGGTTAATTCTACATGTTACCTTGACATTTTCTATACAATTATTTGAATCTGAGAGGGAAGGATTGACTTCAAAACTAATATACATACATAAGTACATATATAAATCAAGTAGTGAAATATGAAAGCGTTTCATGCAGTTTTATTTTGTTTAGCTAGGGTTAATTTGAATACACGTTCTCAAAATACAAAATATTTAAATTTAGTGTGATTAAAAATCGATCATTTCGAACGCGTTCGCGGGATACCGCACTGGTTAGAAACCATTTGTATGTACATACATATGTATGTTTGAAACATGATAATCAAATCGGCTTGTAATCGTGATGAGGCTGATTTCCATATTTATTTTTTAATTTAAAGAAAATATTTTTTTACATACTACTTCCGTAGATAAGAAAACAAATCACAATGATATGCACTTGTATATATGTACATACATACATATGTAGTTGAAGGGTTGAGGGTTTGAAGGCAAGAAAATTTTACATATCTGTGTTGATGTTTTGGTAAAATAAAAAAAATAATGAAATCCATGCCAAAACTTGATGAGTTATCCGAGTATTTTAAGCACATATGCAACATATGTACATATGTTTCAAGAAAATGTCACATTTTAAAGCAAAGGATTGGATAAGATTCTATACAAAATCTTGCAGCACAACATCTTAAGAATATTTCACTGCACGTGGTTCAATATTTTGTTTAATCATAACTGCACATACATATGTATTTATAGCATATGCACATACATATATCCGTCTTTGTAAAAAAAATGTAACTTGACATTTTATTTATTAAATACGAATTATTAAATTTAAACCGTTCAAATAAAAAATTATATACATACATGTATATTGATTGTGATTGATTTTTAATTTTATATTGAATAAGTAAATCCTTTCCCTCTTTAAGTGGAGTTTATCCAGCGTTATGCATTGTCATAGCCAAGGGCCAACATACATATGTAGGTTTTTTTATGGGACCGTTTGCCTTTCCTCACCCTTCTGCTCCGTTTAGCTTCCCATAACACTGCCCATAATCAGATGCCAAGAAATTCGATACCTCTGTAACACGAACGATTTCCTCTTTGCAGCTATTGCCTTGAATCAGATTTTTCAGCACATTTTTCAGCCAATTTACTCAAATCTTTTCTGATAATTGTATAATCTGTTATTAACTCACATTTTTTTCAAAATGAGTCACATTCTATGCACTAAAATAAAAATAATCGATGAAAGTCATGTGTAAATACATATATGTTTGTACATACATATTTGTGAATGAAATGTTCCGGACCAGGTAACATTCCAAAGCATTTACTTTTGTTAGTCGTTAGTACATTTTCACGTAGAATAGCAACATTTACCTTACTGTATTAAAAAAATCCTATTGATATTTCAAAAGTATATACTATGTACATACATACATCCATATGTAGATGAAGTAAACAACTTCATTTTTAATAAAGTTAAGTGTAAGTTATATAATGTAAAGGCTGTAAAGGTAAGTTATATAATGTAAAATTTCGATCGATTCTTTCGATTTCTATAGATTGATTCTAACACGTACACATTTCGATCGATTCTGAGTTCGAATCAGTTCTCTCGTTCGAATTTTCGCATGATCACAAAACGTCATCTATTGTTACTATGTACTTGCACAAAGTAAATTTATTTAATGTTTTTTTTCGTTCTAATGATAATGATATTATAATGTATTTTACTATTTTTTTATAACGAAATGACTGTATTAAAATACGTTGCATAATTCAAATCGAATCAGTCTCCCATTGCTGGACGATGAAGTTTATTCTAATTTTTGGTTTTGCAATTTTCTGGATATCGCTTAATTGTCATGCAAAGAGAAAACAAACAAATTACGTAATTATAATTACCTTATCGTGACTTCTGTTAGCATTTTTGATTTTCGAATTTGTCCTTTACATACTATGTGTACATATGTTTATATTATGCTTAACGATAATATTCGGAAATTTCTTAACTTTAATACATGCATATATGGACTTTTACATACATACATTTTGTACATGTATTTTGGTAAAGCAAACTTTCATTTAAAATACAATATTTAATTTCACTTTGACCCGTTCTCATGTACGTATATATGTATGTATGTTCATACATACATGAAATACTAGTAGCCATACTGCCTGGCGTTACTCGGGAGAGGGGCGGTTTGGATAAAATTGGAAGATGTTTTAGGAAGATATGAGATAATAATAATATTCCAAATTTGATGAAAGTTTAATATTGAAAACTATAGATACAATATATGTATGTTCATATATGTATATTTTTAGGGAACTTTCACTGCAGAGTATGCGGACGTAGGTACATGTATCGGTAAAGAACCTATCGACAAAGAAGCATATGCCAATAATACTAGTAATATAAAGATAGAAGAGATTGATGGGAAAAGAATTCTCACTGGGTACGTGACAACTAATGTAAAAGTAAAGCTGGTTAAAGTAAGTTAATAGAGGTCGAATACTTACTTTAATTTTTTATAAACTAGTAACAACTATTGTAGTTAACTATTTTTTTATTATATTTTAAAGGGGAGGTACGCAATTGAGATGCATATGAATGGTAAAACCACCACTATATATAATAAAACTAAAATTAGTCCTTGCGATGACCCAGTGACTTACGCTATTATAAAAGAAGGTGGTGATATCGACAAGAATTGCTTTACTCGTCCGGTAAAAAGTCAAAATAAAACAACTTAAAATGCATTTTGCTACACACTCACGTATTAGTCGACACTGATTATAATTTTAAAAACATTTTAGGGAGTTATAGCATTTAGAAGTGCAAATGTGAATAAAATTGCACACCAAGTACTCGGAAGGCAGTTCTTTTATGGACGCATCAATGGTATGATAGAATATTTCAGTGCGACAGGGGCGACATTTTGTTTATTTTTAGTTGTAGAAATAAAGCCTTTGAAAAAGGGTAACACAACTCAACCTCTAACTGGAAAAGAAGCCTCTAAAAAAACTACTTAAATTTATGTACATACTATACATATATATAAATAATTAAATATGTACATACTATATTATATAAATAATTATTTACTACTTCTACTGGTTTAACATCTATGGAGATGCTATCAAGCATGCAATATCTATTGAACATTATTTTGGTTTTATCTACGTTAATTTTTAATAGTACTTTCCTACTTTCCCTGTCCAGCTGTGATAGTCTGTTAAGTAGGTCAGCTGGATCGCGGGCTATTAAAATTACATATATCATCTGCGAACCGAAGATTTTTACCCCTGCTGTGTCCAATTTCAAGTTCCTGAAAATTCTCTCGAGTACCGAATTGAATAACTTGGGCGAGATGGCATCTCCTTTTCCTATGCTTAATTTATTAGTATTAGAAAAAAGTTTAATTGAAGCTGTGGCGTTCTTATATATGTATTGCAAATAACAGCCCCACATAGGGTTCCGACACTCCCTGAGTTTGTAGAGCGTTAAATACTGCATTATGACTTTCTCATAATCGACGAAACCTAGGCACAATGGTCATTGATATTCGTTGGCGCGCTCAACTACTTGGAGGTGGTCCATTGTGCTGAAATTTTCCCTAAGATCTGTTTCTTATATTATTAAGGATATTATTCAACCTTTCTGTAATAATCTTTGTGAAGGGCGTATAAACCGCTGAAAGTAGACTAATGGATCGGTAGTTCTTGGTTTTGTTTTTATCTCCTTTTTTGTGGATTAAAATGATCTTTGCGTTGTTCCATTCTTCTGGTATGGTTTGGTTCTAGATATATTGGTACATATTTGCCGAAATTTTATTTAGGGGGGGCCGCCACAATTAAGTAAATCAATGGAAATATTATCCTCCCCTGAGGTTTTACCGTTCTTTTCAGTTTTTAGCGCGGCCTCCATTTCGCTAAAGAATACTGCAGGAACCTTTTGGCCATGTGTCGTTTTTGGAGCGGATAATTGTCCGTAGTTTTTCATGTATAACTTTGAATAGAACGTGTAAACTCTATCTATAATCTCTTCTCTGTTTCTAATTATTTCTCCTCTTTCTGATCTGATTGCGATCATCTGATGTTTGCCTAAGAAAAGATCCTGTTTGCACTTTTTCAGGCTACGGTTGTTCTTAATAGTATTTTCGAATAGCTTACTGTTAAAATCCCTGACATCCCTCCCTATTATTTTTCTAATTTCTTTATTTACTAGATTGTAGTCTTGCTTATCTAGATTCCGTTTATGCTTAATTAGGTTTCTTGTTTCCGCTGAAATTTTGCTTAACTTAATGCTAATAATAGTGTTCAATTCCTCGATGTCTGCTTCTGGGTTTAGTTTCTCGTATCTTGCACAAAATATCATAAGAATATTTCACTGCACGTGGTTCAATATTTTTTTTAATCATAACTGCACATACATATGTATTTATAACATATGGACATACATCCGTCGTTGTAAAAAAATATTGAATATGAACTATTAAATTTAAACCGCTCAAATAAAAAAAAATATATATTTACATATACATATATATATATATATATATATATATATATATATATATATATATATATATATATTTGTATATATATATATATATATATATATATATATATATATATATATATATATATATATATATATATGTATATGTATATATATATATATATATATATATATATATATATATATATATATATATATATATATATATATATATATATATATATATATATATATATATGTATATATATATATATATATATATATATATATATATATATATATATATATATATATATATATATATATATATATATATATATATATATATATATATATATATATATATATATATATATATATATATATATATATATATATATATATATATATATATGTATATATGTATAACTTGAATTTTAATTTTATATTGCAAAAAATTAAGCAAATCCTTTCCCTCTTCAAGTGGAGTCTATCCAGCGTAATCCCTTGTCATAGCCAAGGGCCAACATAGGTTTTTTTATGGGACCGTTTGCTTTTCTTCACCCTTCTGCTCCATAACACTGCACAAAAGAATAAGAGGGCAAGCAATCCGATAGCTCGTAATACGAACGATTTCCTTTTTGCGGCTATTGCCTTGAATCAGATTTTTCTTTGAAATCCTGAGAATCTATATAGGTACATGTAATTAGCTGTTTATATAAGATGATCTGACGCTATCTTAAGATAAAAAAAAACACGTACAAAAAGCTATTAATAAAAAAATAAAAAAAACAATTGAATAAATTCAGATGTGATCGTCGCCTGCGTTTTTCCAAAAAATTATCATTAATGTAATTTAATTTAATTATTAAGTATTAATAATTTTAAATTTATTGTTAAATAAATAATAAATGAGTAAACTTTGAAAAAAAATATCGATATCGATGAATATATTTTTTTCGACTCAAATAAATTTAATAAAAAAACAAATGAATGTTTACTATGAGATTGTTTTGCCATGTTTATGCTGTATATTACAAATACCAAGCGAAGCCGGGTAAAACCACTAGTATAAAATAAGTGCAAGAAATGAAAAAAAAAAGTGACGTCATTCCAAGGTGAATGTCATTCTCACACCGACCGTTGAGCGCAGCGTACTGAATTCCTCCTCTTTCTGTGAGGCATGTGCACAAAGGGTTTTTCCGCGAAAATAATTATTTCTGTTGATATTGATCAATGATCAATTTCCTAATGACATAATTCGAAGCATAGAAGTCTTGATGAGGAATACATAAAATATGAAGACTCAATATATTTGGAGATATAAAATGAAACATAAGTCCTGGTCACTCGCTATCCCCCACAGTGCGGCAAATGTTCATTAGTGGAATTAAACAACTTTCAATCACAAGAATTAATATTAAGAAATTTTGGCAGCCGTTTTGTATCTTTGGCCAACGTCCGAAATACGAGCTTAAGCATCGGGATATCCAACAAGCCACCAGTCCCGTAACGGGACTGTAAGGGCGGCTTGTTAGCGGTCCTATCCCATATCCGGTGCTTCCGGCAGCCACAGGTGGCAAATAACATTTTTCAGGGCGGCCGCCCCGTCCGCCCACCGACATGTTAACACGCCCACCCACCCCACCCATGCGTTTCATTCATACTCGGGCTAACAGGGGGCAGGAGGGAAACGATAGTGGAGCTATGTATGTAGTACATGCTCGACGAGTGCACGTTACCACCGTGTTGCACCGCAAAACGAACATTGCATTACATACACACTCGTCATGCACGCCGAATTTTATTTATCAAACATCACGTCGGATGAATTAAAGAAGCGACGAATTTTTCAATTATCGCCTCACAGGCCGAATTTTCACGAACGGGGTCGGAAAAGCAGACCCCTCTAAAAATCGGATTGAAATTAAATATGTACTGGGATAATTGGGCCGCTTGATAAACTGCGACCGGAAACGGTTATATACGTCGTTGAGCCCAAACAATTTTCCGCTTTTTCACCGAGCGGCTAAACCCTAATTTGCATCTGCCGCCAACAGGTGAGATAGAAACCCCTTTTTATTTTCCGTTAACGTGCGTGTGCATTTTCCATTCAAATGAGGGAAGGGCGTGTTAGAAAGGACCGCTTTCTAAATACATGCATATATGTATTTATATTAAAAAATATTTTTAACCGCGTTCGTACCTGTATAGAGAGTGCGCACAACTAATGTGATTCCCCCAGGAAGTCGTTCAAGTGACGGCAGCTTGTTTTTGAAAACTTAATAAAGAAAATCTCCGACACATCACGGAAATCATATTTACTAATCTGCCCGCGTAGACTTCTTCTCTCTGAGGGAAAATTGTTGCGACGGGTGGAGCCCTATAACCAGATTTCCCTTATCCAGGTGTTTCAAATGTCAATATGCTATTTTATTTGTCGGTTCTCAATTCGTACAAATTTTTGAAATTTCGACTGTTATTAATATTGAAATTTTGAAAAAAAAATTAATGATCAGTCTAGCCATAGCCAATTAATTTGCGCTTAATGTACAACGAATTGTGTTGTATCAAATTGAACAAATCTCTTTGTTCAACATCATTTCATAAAAAAAGAAAAAAAAAATACGAAAATCTCACATCTGGACGAAATCATTTATCAGATTTTATTTACGGTTTTATAAATTTATTAAACAAAACGGTGTCCCTTTTGAGTTTTATTTAGATGAAAAACTTTCGAAGGGCTCCGACCATTTCAAAAACTCGTCTTCGTTTGAAGTTATGATAGTGTGAGATAATATACCAAAATTTGGTGATTCTAAAATAAAGTGTAAATCTATTAATTTTAAAATAAACATATGTATATAGTATGTATATCTACATACATACATCAGTGGCTTGACGCCATTGGACTAGATAAACTAGGCTAGCCACTAGCCCCTATATAATTTTACAACATAAAATTAATAAAAATATATTTTCAGATGATTTTATCACAGTTATATTCAAGTACATGCATACATACATATATGCTTAAGTATGTATTAAATATGACTATACTGCAATGTAATATAGAGAACGAATAAAAATTACAGATAGACTCCATCAAATATACATAAAGATCAAGTTGGCGACACCTGAGTTGTTCGCGATCAAAACAATTGCGTTTTTTTCACTTTCTCCCACTCCCTTTGAGGGGTGGAACGAGTGTCTGTTTTTCCGTCTGTTATTAAATTTCCTTGTGTTTTTAACACACGACCGTATCATTAGATTGAGGGGTTTCCTTCGCCAAGAAATTGCACGCCACAACCGCACGGGAGAAATAAGACACCCGAGCAAAACAGGGGTGGATGAAAGAAAAAAAAAATCCCCCTGCAACGTTGATTATTTAATATCGAAATGCATATAGTATAACGCACGGTGAATTGCTGCCATTATACGTACACGTGAATAATTGACCAGGTCGACTCTACGAAATTATTCATTATTTATAAGTTGCCTACCGTATACAATATTACACTAGCGTGAAGCGACATATTTTCATTTTTTTTCCACGGCCCATAAGAAAAGTCGTTAAGTGGATAATGATCGCTTACGAGTTGCGCTCCAGAAGGGGAAGCAGAATTTTTACGTCAACGTGGATTCGATGCCACTCTAGCGTGTGCAAAATTGATGAAGTGTTTATATATGCATATGCGAGGACATATTTTTAGGTAAGTATAATAGATGTCGTTATATACGTATGTATTTACATACGTACATATGTAAGTTTGACTAACCTGGACTTGGCGGGGACGGATTTTTGTAGCGCACGGTTGCCTGTAACAAAAAAGGAAGAATTTTTTTTAAAACACTTTTTTATTACAATATGTGTGTGTGTGGATATATTGAATTACAATTGATTTTAGTTTTCTGTGAGTGAGCTTTTTCTTAAAGCGTCCAAACACCATGGGGTGGAGACAAAAAGTCCCGTTATCATTCAACGAGCGCTTCAGACGCTCATTATTACTTTGATTCGTCTTTCTTCACAAAGAGAAAAACCTTAGTGCAGTGATAAAATTCTCAAAAATTTCAGTGAAAAATTATTTTATTTGTAACAGTCACAAAACTGCCAATAAACAACGCCATTTCCAAATGATTCATGTGAAAAGAAACCAATACAAAGGAAATAGTTGTTAATATTCCATGCATAAAACACAACAGATGTTTATTTAACATTTATTCAATCAATCATGCACACTCGTCTAACAGATTGCTCCAATGTGATGAGTGTACTATA
The DNA here is from genome assembly GCF_051622035.1 of Arctopsyche grandis. Taxonomy (NCBI): domain Eukaryota; kingdom Metazoa; phylum Arthropoda; class Insecta; order Trichoptera; family Hydropsychidae; genus Arctopsyche; species Arctopsyche grandis. The sequence goes on from NC_135357.1 coordinate 26,703,369, forward strand.
CAGATTAAGAATTGTATTTATTAATTATTTAAACAGGTATAAACCCATTTATTAAACACGACATCTGTGGTCAAACGATTAACAGCCACAAAGACATCTATAGACAATTTTTTTGCAGCATTTTATTATACTTGAAAATCGAGATGCTGATTAACTCGATTTTTTGCGAAAGCGATGAGACAGGTTTGTTAATTTTTTGGAACCGTTTCAATTAAATCAGATAAATTGGCAAACTTCGATAGAAAACGATCGAACTTGGAGTCACATATTCAAAGTCTAGCCAGCAACATACGGGATAGAATACGTGACCACACAATTGAAAGCATTACATGCTAATCATTGATATATGCTAACCATTAATATACAAAAAACACATGTAGAACATAATTTAAAATTTAAAATTATCCAGTTAAATTTGCAGACGTTTTCCTAAGATGTTTCACTTACATATGTATACATACATATGTATAGTTGTCAATATTGTTTTCCGGTGAAAGTCAAATTATAAAATTGATTTAGAACTCGGATTATATTACAATAAAATATATAAAAACGGACGCAATGTATGTATGTGTGTGGGTATGTATGTGGGTACATGTGTGGGTATGTGGCAGACGCGTGGACAAGTATGGAGATTTCAAAAAAATAAATTTTAGAATACTAGGAGTATGTATACGCTATTCATAGGGATGTGGCGTGACAACCGATCGTGACGAGGAGACATGGGGTAGCGAAGAAGTGGGCACCTGAGCGTCTGACATGTGCTCCTGATTGTTGAGTTGGAACGGGTGGCGTCAGCGTCAGACGCGTGAGAGCACATACACACATTCATTAATCGACTTTTTACTATTAATACGTGCGCGCGCCTATAAATTACATTAAACTACATATATTTAAATATAACTTGAGTTTAATTCGTGTATCAACTCCTTTCCGAAGGCACCCGTTGAAATCATAGGGCACAGCACTAGTGTTCGATAAAAAGCAATTGTGTGTGTCAATAAGTGTAACGTAAAGGAGTAATAAAAAGGAGTATGAAAGTGATTTTTTTAAAATGTATTACTTACATTGAGTTTAGTATTAAAATTTCATTCATGTGCTAGTATTGCTTATGTATATTGAGTTTTAGGCGAAAAAAATATCAGTAGAGTATACGAGTTGTACAAATAAAAATAAAAGAATAGGGGCGTTAAGATAGGAGTGCATCCCGCGGTTCCATTTCGAGGGTCTCACGTCGTCTTTAGTACCCAAGTCTTGGACCGTGTTGGGGGCCCTTTGATGAAAGTTGCGCCGAAAACAGAGCACTTGATCCCTTTTATTGTTCTCGCGGGCAGGGGGCAGGTGCGTGATCTGACTGCCTATGAGGCACGTCCAGGACCTCCCAGAGCCCTCCTCTCCGGTGGGACCTGTCAACTTCTATTTTATCCCGAGGACGAGTCGCCCTTTCGCATTTCTTCATCGGTGGCGCTGTGAAGTCGACAGACCGTAACCTTCTTCATTAAGAGCTTTTTGTCTCATTCGAATTTCAACCGCATCGAAAATAAGTACAGTTGGATATACGAAATATACAGAAGAATTCACGCGCCATTTTATAAGATAACTTCACACATTTTATTAGGGGATTACATACATATATCCAAAGATACATATGTATGTATATCACGATCTGTGAATGCAGTGTTGATCATATTTTATTTTATACTAGCTGAACCCGGCATGCGTTGCAATGCCAGAATAAGGCATGCAATTCCCGTTCCCATTCCCGTTGCGTTCCCGTTCCCGTTTCAAGTGATGGTTGGAGCTCAACTCGTGTCTCTTCAAAGCCGCGTCGTCATAAACCAACTGGTAACGTGGTTACCAACGAACACATTTCCCTGACTACATAATGGCGCTTCAAACTTTCGCGTCAGTAAAATCGTAATTACGAATATTATTATTAAGAGGTTTTTTCCCGTTTTTTTTCACAATAAGTTTTCCGGACATGCATACAACAAATCCTGAAAGCTTCATCGTAATCGGTTGAGTGGCTTAGGAGCCTATACGAGACAGACAGACAGATAGACAAACAGACAAACAAACATTCAATTTTATATACATATATAGATATGTTTCATTTTTACCACATCAGGTTGCCCCAAAGTGATACCTATGACCAAACTAGTATTACAATCAAAAAATTTCGATTTGCGAGAAACAGAAGGAGATAGGGAAGGAAGCCAACTTTATTATATTCGTCACAACAATTTAATTAGATAGCAATAAATGGGGGGGGGGGGGGGGGGCTGAATACAAAAAAAATATAGTGATAAAAGAAATTGTTGCTAGCTGCTTAGTCTGCAAGCTATGAAAGGGCGGTAGAAAGACGTGTTTGGATAGCTATAGTCGAATTGATGTAGCATGAGACTTACATAAAATATACATGTAATTGCAATCACCCCCCTCCCCCACTCGATTCACGATGGCCAAATACAATTCGTTTCAGTTTCGCATTGCATTTTGGTCAAGAAATACAACATTGTTCGTGCGTATAATTTTAGTTTAATTTTTTGTTAGTATTGAGTTCGTGTTTTGAAATATTTACATTAATATAATTGTTAAATTCACATGTACTTATTATTAATTTATTTATAGAATACGTACATAAATATTGTGTATTAAGATGTTTAAGAGTACTTCTATTGAGAGAGCCCTCAATTAAGATTACCTCTATTGAAGAGAATTTATTCCGAGTCTTTATGCAGTGCTGATGGTCACATTCGGATATTTGCGACTCCAAGTCGATCGTTTCCTATCAAGGTTTGCCAATGTATCTAATTTAATTAAACGGTTCCTCACAAGATTGGCAAAACCATCCTAACTATTATTTTTCACCACTATTGGAATACGATTTCAAATTTATATATTTATAAATTTTACTCAGGCGTAAAATGCATTGTAATGCATCATGGTAAAATATAAATCATAACAAAAATATACGATATGTAATACGCGTGACTTCAAGCAATCGAACACATATGTACGTACATCATTCTGCTTATTGAAACTAACTTAAACGAGTAATGTAGTATATGAACAGCGTGATACTATTAAAAAAAAAAAATTGTAGGATTTAAAATATCTTTTTTAAGATGTTATCTTAAGAATTATATAAGCTCCCTCCACAATGGAATATGTACAAATAAACTTGAATTTATGTAACACCCATTTTAGGTTTTACCCGGCTTCGCTCGGTATTTGTACTATAAACCGCTTAAACATGGCTAATCTAATTGTAAAAATTGTATTAAATTTATTTGAAAAGTTTCATTTTATTTGAATATTCTTTTGTTTTTTTATTAAATTAAGCGTCAGGTATTCTACGAACCCAAACTTACGTACATACATACAAAATCTCGTTTGAAATTATATATTAGATATAATACATACACATATATCGAAGAAGCCTTGCCATATTTGAATATTAGACGTCAAAAATGTGCGTGTGTTTATGGACGAGAATCGTCCATAATCAGATTTCCAATCGAGTTGAAAGTTGAAGTTGTTCCTACCCCTAGCAACGTAAGAAACTTAACTCCTCTTCCCTACATATAATACGTAGGAAAACTTCTCGGCAGATATGCTTGTAAGGAGAGCTCCAGAGCTCCGGTGCCGGTCAGGGGCTCGTTCGCGTCCCTTTTAATTAAGCGTCGCCTCTGTCCTTTTAGCTATTCGCCGCCTTAATTTCGCTTAATTTGTACCGAGATTTAAACTAAATTAATGCGAAACTCTCGCGAGTTATCTCGATAATGTGTCGGGTGTCGGCGAAAACAGCAAAACAGGCGAACCCCCTCCCCCCTCGCACTCTCCTGCCTCCTCGTCCTCCCCGGGCCTACACAACCCACACCCGCGAGCCTCGTGTTAATTATTTGGAAGCTTTGGCAAAAATGGCGTCGCCATCGTCGTCCCTCACGTTCAGCTCTCTCGCGCGACAGCCTGGCACTTTAATTACACTAATGGCCCAACCAAATGTTAATTACAATTGAAAATCCGGCCCAGTGTGAGGATGAGGGGCGCGCCTCCACACAGCGCCAGATGATGCCCTGATGTATGGATCCAGCCCTGACTCCGGCTCAAACTCTCAGACTTGAGACCCCCCCCCCCATTCCATCTGAGGGGGTCGCGAATTTATTCGGCTAAAAAGCGGAAACAACAATGAATACAATGGGAGCGAATGAAATGCCGAAGAAAGAGAGCGAAATTTTGTATGGTCAATTTAAAAGCCAAAAACTGCACCACTAGTTCTACAGCTTAGACATTCACCCTCCATATATGTAGGTATATATCTACGTACAATTTAATCTAAATAATAATTACATAGTAATAAACATTTAAAAATTAACTTACATTTATTTGTATTTTACAGTTTTTGGAAGAAGTTGATAACTTAATATCAATTTGTTACAAACAATCGGCACTGTTGACAGTGTGATGTTTTCCAAATGATTAATTCGGGAGGCAAAAAATATGAAAATTATTTAAAGAAAAATCATGAAATAAATACAAATTTTCGGTTATAAGTATTGATATTATTTCTATAAATGATGTCGGTTATAATCTGGGCTGTGGAGTCAAAGTCGGAGCATTCTAAGTGAAGAAAATCAAATCGTTATTACGGTATGTGTCAACTATAGTCTCCAAATTCACTGAAGTAAATTGAATTTTAATAATGTACGTATGGTTACACGACAATTGGTGCAAGTCCAAAAGGTTCAACGACAAAATGTACCCGAAAATTAGTGCACTGACAAAATGTACCCGAGACAAAATGATCACGCGATAAAATGTCCACGGAAATAATGTTCAAGCGACAAAATGTTCAAAAATCCTAAATTTTTAAAGTTAATTATAAATTATTATTATTTTTCAATTTAAATAAGTAAATATTGCATACGGTTGAGAAAACCTGTCATTTACACTAATTTAATAACGCCCGCGATGTATACGATAAAAAGTAAATTATTCATTTGAAATAAAGAAAATTTTGGAGACGGTTGAGAAGCCCTGCCATATAAACTAATTCAATGTAATCTGCAGTTCATACGTTTAGAATTTTTTTTTTCAATTTAAATAAGTAAATATTGGTTACGGCTAAGAACCCCTAACATTTAAACTAATTCAATGACATCTTAAAATGATATTCAATGAGTCACAATGACATTCGCTTAAAATGTAATTGTTGAATTTAAATAAGAATATGTTGGTGCGGTTGAGAACACCTGTAATTTATACTAATTTAATAACATCCGCGATCTATACGATAAAAAGTACCATATACATCCATAAATATAATACAATAAAAAGTTACTTTTTCCATTAAAATAGGAAAATTTAGGATTTTTGAACATTTTGTCGCTTGAACATTATTTCCGTGAACATTTTGTCGCGTGAACCTTTTTTCGCGGGTACATTTTGTCAGTGCACTAATTTTCGGGTACATTTTGTCGTTGAACCTTTTAGACTTGCGCCAATTGTCGCGTCCCCTGTACGTATATCATGTATTTAAATTAAACTATGAATAAATCATCAAATTTCACGTATTTTGATGTGTTGTGGTCAAAACTGATTGTTTCCCCCGTCTCATACTATTTTATTCTTATTTTTACTAAATATATGTAAATGTTTGTGTGTGAGATTCATACACTATGAATGTAGGTAATTTTTAATTATATGTACCTATTTAATTACCAATAATTCAATAAATTGGGGTACATGTCAATTTTTTAATATTTTGAAAATCACTATGATTATTAATAATTGTATATGTTGGCAAAAAAAGTCAGTCTTACTAAAATAATTCAAGTCGGAATGAGAGTCTTGTCATAAGATACAGTCGGAGTAGGAGTTGGTCAATTTTCAACCGACTCTACAGTCCTGGTTTATATACTAATATTTGGTAAAATGTGTCGACTAGATAAATTTTTCAAATCTGGAATTTGGAAATTAAATCAGAAAAAAACAGTGACGGTTGATGAATCTGAATAAATATGTATACAAATGAATTCCAACTAAGCTACGATTTCAATATTTATACATTTTTAATGTTTAATTTACATTTCCAAGTCTCATATACATTGCTACATCGATTTTTAAAACGAGCTCAATTCTAGTCTTATTATGATATGGAAAACAGATCGCCGAGACATATTTAAATTAAAAGTGTATCGAAAAGAAATGTGATTTTAAATATCAAAAGAATTTAGTAGAGATTCAGGGAAGCGGAGCTTCAGATTGACTGCATATTAATTAAGCCGAGACAACCGGGAGATGTCAAAAAAACACCAGACTTCAAAAAGAAGAATGATCGTCGACCGACCGAACAAAAGCAACGACGATAAAAAATAACTGTAACGCAACAACGGAGAGCGAAAAAATACAAAAAAAAAATCATAAAAGGGAAAAGAAAAGAGCGGAAAGGAAAAGTTTCAAATCGCAAAGGAAGCGAACCGTCAAAAAGACATCCATCCGCGGCGTTTTTCTGTTTTCATTTATCAAAAAAAAAAAAAAAAAAAACAAAAACGAAAAAAGAAAATCTACCAACGAACGAACAGGGAGACTTATCGTCGTCAAACGGGTTTTTTAAAATCGGGGCGGGTAGGCAAAAAAAAAAAAATAATGAACTCGCTATATAACCGGCACACGCGAATAAGCCGTGTTTGCGAAAACCTCCCGTTCAAATAAAACGGTGAAAAAAAAGCGGAAAAAATAAACAAACGGCCGGAAAAGTCGGGGTTTTCCCAGGTTTGCGGTCGGTTTTCGGAGTCAGTGGCGCGCGAGAGAGCCGGCTTAATTCTCGCCAGGTGTTGAAGCGTTCGATGCAAATTTCAACCGGATCAGTACATACGACGAAACAAAAAACCTACACGCACCAAACTCCACACTCGGGCACAATACATGCATACATGCATATTTAATAATATAATATCAAATTACCGAAGAATAAAAATTAGTGTTTCGTCATTCGGAAAGGCTAAAGGTATGCGAGGGCTAGCATAGGCGGCAGCTTGCTCAGTTTCCGCTTCCTCTTCCCGAGGGGTGGGAAAGTCGGACGCAAAAAGGCGTATCTGGCAGCCCCCCTCTCTCCCTTTGAGCGAGCCGACGCGCTTCGGAAAAATGCTCATATCCATCGCACAAAAGGGGGAAAGATTAGCTAAATGCAGAGGCCGACCGCCACAAAGGAGCCGCTGCCTCCGCGAGAGGGGTGCCGCCGACACAATATGTGGAGAACCACCGGTGTCGGCCCGTGTCTAATATCAATCACCACAGTAGTAGCGCTGCAATTGTTCACCCACTCAGAGATACCTAACATTTTTCCATCAATTACATCAAGTGCATAAATAAAATCCACGTACTCGACACACGGTGTTCCCAAAGGATCCCAAAACTGCGTTGAGATTTGTATTAATACACGTTGCAAGTATCGCGATACAAATTTCAACGTGAGCGTGCAGCGAATTTCTACTTGAATGAACGAATTTCTCATTATACATATGAGTGCGATACTAAACATGCCTTGGCGAGGAGCATTTTGAACTGAACTTATGTCTTGGTATCACTATCGATATACGTATGTACAGCCGATTCTGATCTTGCAACCCGTAGTCCAACTTACATCAGACATCTTTTCACTTCTCCAGCTAGATAAAATGGTGCGTTTTTGGGATTTTGAAAGACTTGGTCGTTAAAATGAAACCTTACACAGTGTTCTCTTCCTTTTTACAAGGTTTTTCTTTTTATCGATTTTTTTATTGAACCTTTTTTAACTTTTATTGGCGTTTGGACCGTACATCGCGATAATTTAAGTTGTTTGAAATTTTTGATCTATCCCGATCCTTGAAAATTTATTAAATTAGTTATAATTAGATAAAGCTTATAACGCTAGAATTCACAAATACTCCTACTAGATAATGTGTATTCTGACCGGTCTACGTGACGAGCCAGAACGTTAAATTACAGAAAATGTAAATATCGGAAAGCAAAGATCGAAAATCGAAAGATCTTAAGTCGAGAGATCAAAAAAAAAAGAGTGCATGGTAAACGGTACATACTCACGTACTTACTCACTTAATTTGCGCGAGCAGGATACAACAGAAACAAGAGGAACAGGCTTTTCCTCCCGTATTGATGTGCGCGCGCAGAATACGGGAGGAAAAGTCTGTTCCTCTTGTTCCTGTTGTACCCTGCTCGCGAAAATTAAGTGAGTATGTACCGTTTACCATGCACCATTTTTTTTTGATCTTTCGACTTAAGATCTTTCGATTTTCGATCTTTGCCTTCCGATATTTGTGTTTTCTGTAATTTAACATTCTGGCTCGTCACGTAGACCCATTCTGACATAGCAAATTTATACACTCGCCACTATGCATCAGTAAATTTTCAATTGTTTAAACGCCTATAACATTATCTTTTGTCGCTCTATATGTTATTTTAAGTGTGCTTAGTGTGGGTATAATTTTGACCGAAACAAAAAGTCTTAAATACTCTCAAAACATAATAATATCGGATTAAATTTTAGATCAAAATCTCCATCAACATTGCACGTGTATAGCCATCAAAAACACACAATACATTTGCGACTATTTGAAAACGACGCAGAATGACGAGACAATGGCAATGCTCCATCGACAATGGCCGAGAGAGAGCGTTATCCAAAGGCTACATGTGTTCTTTGACGTCTACCGTAGAAGGTGCTGCACAAAAGATCTAGCGAGAGGAAGGGTGCCGGTGGAAGGTAGATAGAAGCAAGGCTGTGGGTGGGTGAGGGGGTTGGTGGTGAGGGGGGGGGGGAAGTGGAGGGGTGGAACGCCTCTGGTTCCGGTTCCGGTTCCGGCGTCGGTCCGGTCCCGCTTCTAATCAGATACGACCGCAATTTGAGGGACCGACCGTCTGGACCGGAGGGCGGTCTACGGTATACAGAGCAACTCGTTCTCACCTGCGAATCGAATCGGTCGCGCGATATCGCACCGTAATTGGATTGTTGATACGCGGTTTATATGGGGAGGCGTTATCGGGTGGGTCAAAAGATTATCAGTTATGGAGGGGGGGGGGGGGGGCGGAAAGAGAAGGGGATGCTGGGTGAAACCTATTACGGGTTTCGCTCGCGTCTGGAGGTGCACATTCGCAATTAGCCCGTTTTACTGTGTGAAATCTGGCCGGTTGCGGTGTAACGACGAGGATCCCTGAATTATTTCAGCGGGAATAATAATAACCGCCAAATAAACCAGAACGAAACGACAATATCTCTGGAATTGTAAGAGCGACTATCTATGTAGCTATCTAATTTATATGGGTTTTAGTGATCGAAAAACTTTCGGATCGGGGAGGACGTTTTTTAGGCTTTCCATTTATGATTTGAAATGTATTGACAGTATATGTAGAAAATCGTTTTTCCACTAAGTAAACTTTTACCCCTCCTTTCTTAAAAGGTAAAAATTTGCAGCTCTACTTGAAAATGAAATAAACGAAGTGAAATTAATTCATGTGAAAATTTTAAGTGTCCAATGATAGCTAAGACAGGTAACGTAGTGTGAAAATGCTATATGCATATCTCTACATATGCATCATCATTAAAGTATGTTGTGACTACGTTAAAAGCTCTTTGGGAGGATATTTCTCCAGAAGATTTCCATTGTTTTGATATAGTGCAGAATGTATGGTCATGTGAAATCATATCAACAATTAAATCAGATAAAGTCGAAAAATATAATATAGAAAATGAACAATTTCACATCCAAATCAGCTACATAAATATAATAATAATCTTAGACAGAGTTTGAAATCGAAACTTTTTTTAAGAAAGTGATACGATCAATTGGTGTTTTTGAGGAAATTCTGAAATCAAAAGAAAATAAAGAGAAATATATGTATGTATTTTAAATACATACATAGTCGAAAATAATTTTGTCTAACATCTGTTAGATTGAGTTGAGATAGATATTTTATTTTATAATTTTTTGCCATATTGACATTACTGAGTAGTTCCATTTCGTCGCTATGGGCAAACAATAAAGAAAAAAAAATAAAACAATGAAGAACAAGTTAAACATACATACATGTATGTACAACAGTATGATGTCAAATTAAACAATCTCTCAACCAGATCAGCATATATTAAGATTTAACAAATCCAAGTTGACAAAAATCTGGTTGGGGAGCTTGACACCTCTTATAGCAGGTGACAAAATCATCAAATTGGTACGTGACACAGGAGAAGTGAAGAGAAGGAAAGGAAAAAGTGCGGCATCTAACCGGGAACATAAAAGCTCAACTCAACAAGAGTTTGAGGATTGATCACCAAACCAAACTTTAACATTGAATGTTTCCCCAAATATACTACACTATAACAATGTATGTATGCACATACATACATATGTATATTCAATTATGAATTTTAAAATTTAAAAATAAGCTACTATTATATAATTGAAACGAAGCCAAATTTGAGAAACCATCCCATATAAAATAATTTGAAAGAACCAAGGCAATGTTTCTCATCATGCATATAAACTTAAAAGTAGCTTCGTTTACATACATATCTATCTACATATATCAAAATATTGAAAAGACGAATTGAAATGGTCGATGCCGCATAGTTGAAAGGCAGTATGTAGGTACAGGAAGAATCAACCGAATCAAAATCGTTTCAAAAACAATCACTATATGCACATATATTATATTTACCTGTAAGGCCTTCCTGGTATATACATACATATGTAAAATGTACATACGTACATCAAAACTTCCATTCGCATGTTCAATTCGGACTGTTTAAAATTTAGCGGCCTTGGGGGTGAAACAGACCCTGCGCGTAAAAACAAGCGCAGACACTGAGATACATACACACATTACCGGCGGTTTTCTCATGCCGTTTTCAGTAACAATATATCTCGTAGACGAGACTGAACTGAAGGGTGTGAGAGCGAGTGGGTGGGAAAGGGGGTCACAATGGTGGTGTGGGTGGACGTAATGACGGCAAATAATACTAGAGAGACGTACTAGTGAAGACGCCTGAAACGCTCCGGGGCCGTTCTGAAATGTTCTCCAGATAACGAAATCTTCGCCGTTTTCAGCGGAGCCGAATGCCTGCTATCTGCCGTCTCGTGGTGGCTGCATCAGACGTCTGTCCGTTCGTCCACACCTACATATATATATAATACTATTCACATGTGTATAATATGTATACCCATATATTAATGCAGATGTGTCGTTAGGTCGACCGCGATCGGCAGACAGACAATGAAACTGCGTGTACCTGCAGGCAGACTTTTGCAGGCTGGAATTTGGAATTTTCACGAAAATGAGATGTTAACTACCGAAAGTTGTCAATGGAACTCTATACTGTCTAGGGAGTAGGTACATATGTATATCTTCAAAGCTTAAACATTGTTGAAAAACGAATATTGGCTTTTTACGCACACACGTACTTATATTGTTCAATTGTACGCTTTGTGCAAATATAACAGTAGAACGTATATTAAATTCGTGGCTGAGATAGTGGACATAGTAGGGTGAGTGAAGTGTCTATGGGTGGGAAAATGTGTCTATTAGATTTGATGGACAATGAATGAGGCAGTTATAGAAATGGTACGTAACATATATGTACATACGGTTTCCGTGATTTGACAGAATGTTAAATTACAGAAAACGCAAATATCAGAATGCAAAGATCGAAAATCAAAAGATCTTAAGTCGAAAGATCAAAAAAAAAAAAAATGGTGCATGGTAAACGGTACATACTCACTTAATTTGCGCGAGCAGGATACAACAGGAACAAGAGGAACATGCTTTTGCTCCCGTGTTAATGTGCGCGCGCAGAATAAGGTGAAATTAGGATGAAGTGCATTTGGGCGAATGAATGCTGTATAAATGCCACTGTTCTAGAAGAAAAAGATCTTCGAACAATGTGTCTTGCCAGTGATGACGTATGTATGTATGCTAAATATATGTATGTAGGTATCGAACCCCAGAATGCGGCAAAAGATCCAGTGCACTCAAAGAAGTATGGAAATAAGTACTCAAAGAAGTATGCTTTGGCATAACGAGAAGATATAGAAAACGGAATACGTGGGTTAGAAGTATGACAATGTTAAGTAAAGAAATTGAAATGGTAATGGGCGGATCGCGTAGCTAAAAGAACAGACGATAGATGGACGAAAGAAGTGCTCGAATTCTATCCAAGATAATGTGAGAATGTGCAAGGAAGGCCACATTGAAGTTGGGTGGATGAAATTAGAAAAATGTGTGGAATGAGATGGATGAGAGTTGGATAAACAGAGACGAATGGAAGCGTGCTGGAGAGACCTTTATCTAGGATGGCGAAAAGCTGTAAATGATGATGATGATAGCGCTAGACATCTTGATAACCAGAGGTACGCGTTGGGTGGGTGATTTTTAAATAACAATAGACCACTCCACCAGTGTTCAAATCAAGAGAGCAAAAAGTATAGTTTTTCTAAGAAATTGAGATTCATTTTTTGTGCGAAAAGCATCTTCTGAAAGCCGATCTTTATTATTATTTTTTATTTTTTTATTTAATCAATCTATGTATACTCGTCATTACAGATCGTTCCAATGCGACGAGTGTACGATACAGATCAAGAAACACACCAAATTACATATTAATACATAATTATTACACAATTCGAAGTTATACATGACATCTATGGTCAAACATAGCAAAGTGCATTGCAAACATCGTATATAATACGATCAACAAATATTTATACAACAATACGAATTTTTATAGTGATCATCCACAGATACATCTATGGAGAGAAACCTAGTGAACTTTGAGATATAACATAATAACTAAAAATTTTGCGAGAGAAATGGGGAGGGAAAGCAAATTTTGCAGGAATCGTTTCGATGAAAATCAGAAAAATTGGCAAACTCTGATAGGAAACGACCGACCTGGTCAGAAACCAAGGTATGGCCAGCAGCAACCAGTGTGACTCGAACTCGTAACCACATTGACCACACTAGTCCATGCTGGAAAGCCAATTTTGCAGGAATCGTTTCAATGAAAATCAGAAAAATTGGCAAACTCTGATACTTGATACTTGAGGCGGATGCTAAGAACCCCATGGAAATCAAGATTAAGTAGACTGTCCACAATCTGCCTGATACGCATTCTCCAATTCTCCAGTCACATAGCACAAAGAGGAGAGGTAACATAGCACAAAGTGCCTCGAAAAGCTGATTGTGGTCGGTGGTTTGGAGGGAATAGGAGGAAAAGGTAGATCTTCGACAAGCTGGACTGATCAAATACGAGCAGCGACATGCTCTTCTATAACTATTCTATTACGAAAGACTCTTCCATTCAGCCATACGAATTGCTGTCACCATATGACAGCCCTTCTTATGGCCGAATCTGCTTGATCAGCTGTTTCGGTAGCAACTTCTCCATGATCACGATCCTCAGGCATGAGGCACACGACTACTGTACACTACATAGCCGATTTTCGACAAAGGAATATCAATTTCAGTTTTCGATCAACATCATCGATCATATACATAAGTTTACAAAGACACGTGGTAACCAAATATAAAATGCAGTTAAGAAAGTATGATGGTATAAAACTATACCGAGCTGTTACCATCGAACGGTGAGTGCTTCGATTTAGACACTGAGTCGATTACAGTCGAAGGGTAGATACCACTCGAAAATTAGTGGTTGTCCACTCTTGCAATATAAATTGCGTGACTCTTGCGAGTAATTAGCTAACGTCGTCTCGGACCTCCTCACATGTCAGCCGGGATATCGGCTCGACTGACGCGTCATCCCCGGGGATTGAGGACCAAGTTTTGTTCGTTGAGCCCTTGACGATCGTAAATTTTTGATTGGGCTTCTCGAACGAGCGTTAATATTTTATCAGGTCGACCGTGTGCACGTAAATATGTATGTGTGATGCGTGAAAAACTGCCGAGTGTGTATTAGTGAGTAGTTAAATTTTCACCTCACGTACCATTGTGTGTAATTAGAAGGCGTCATCCACAGTTTATTTGGAATGTTCTGGAATATATCGAAAATTTGTATGTATTATTATATGTAAGGGTTGGCTATATGGCAATAATATTTTTCAGTTACTTACGTATGGAATAGTTTGAAGTTCATTCGTTTACGTACGTGGTGTGTAGGTGGTAGAATAACAAGATTCGTTAAAATATTCTGAAAATTAAGCTGAAGCTGGATACGAATCATAATATATCGTAGCAATTAAATATTCCGGTTTACTCACGCTCTATTGCCGCTGCTTATTTTCAGTTGAAAAAAAAACAATACATAAAATGTACTCTTTTGTTTTGTTTTCATACTCGTATATTTAATATTAAATTTGAATTTTGAAAAAAATAAATAATAATTTGATTATATAATACATATAAAGTAGATCCGATGAAGCATGAGACTAACGAAACCAAGCATGCCATCTCATTGGTGCAATGTGTTATACCATTGTTATGACGTAAAATAATTTATATATTTTTATTATATTATTTATTATTTAACTATTCGGTTATTTATTTATTATTTGATTTTTTTCATATTTACTATTTATTAAATTATTACTTATTTATTAAGGCTTCGGAAAATAATTAAAATACTAATTAAAACAAAGTTAAATGTTATATATAAATATAGTGTAAGAATGTAAATGTGTGAATGATGAATGAATGTGTGTGTCTTCGTGTACGTTTCCGCGCATCTGACGCTGACGTCAACCGTTTCAACGCTAGTGCTCAATATCAGGAGCAATTGTGAGACGCTCAGGTGCCCACTTCCCCACTGCCCCGCTTCCTTGCGTCTTCTTGACACGATCGGTCGTCACGCCTCTCTATACATAACGTATGGTTCTGATATTCTAAAATTTTATTCTCATTTTTTTTAAATCTCCATATTTGTCGATGTACTTGCACATATTAAATACATACATAATCGCTCTGTTTGTATATATATAGTATATACATATGTTTTCTATACACATATTAATAACATCAACAAGTTATGTATTTTATATTAAAATTTTATTTGTGTAAATATTTCGAAACACGCACTCAAAACTTACAAAAAATAAAAGTCAAAAATTCACCGACCACTATACGCACGAACAATGTTGTATTTCATGACCAAAATGCAATGCGAAACTGAAACGAAATGTGATTGACTATCACAAGTCAAGTGGGGGGTGAATGTTTTACATTTTACGTAATTCTCATTCTATGTATTACATATGTATATATCGGTTCGACAATTCTTAAAATCGATAAGTTTTTTTGCGATTCAATCGAGACTGCGACGCACCCCCATAAAGCCACCTCGTTGAGATTTTTTCTTAATGATATGCACCCTTTCTGTTTTGACTGTAAATTGGTATACTTACTAATCATGAGATATTACTATACTTATTCTTTCATTTTATCAGTATTTGTTAAAATCCCTAATATGTGAAGAATTCCGAAAATATGTACGTATATGAAATGTCATCGCAGAAAATAAACGGATACACATGAATAAACCCGGCATGGACAACGGCATTCTAATGCAATTTTTATTGTCATCAGCTTGCGGAACCGGAAATAACTGCGGCCAATAAACGACACCGCCACTTAATATTGCCAATATATTTCGTTCGGGTAATATTGTTTGTCTGAGGCGCACTTTAGTGCTGCACTTTCCTTTCGTGCGGCCGTAAATCTTCGGCTTTTTTAGCTCTCGACTAACACGAAAATGATATTTTTTCCGTTCGTTATTTATATAAAGAAGTCGCTACCCCCGACGACGGGTCGCAGCAGCCCCCCCGTATCGGCACTATTTCATATTTATGGTCGTTTCGAATAGATGCCGTGGCGCTGTATTAATGCGAAAATTATATATATTTCTCGAAAAATGCATTTTTTTTACAAATACGAAATTAAAAACCTTACTCATCCGGTTTATATTGAATTAAAAAAATAAGAGAGGAAAACCATTGTAAAATATGTGTGCAAACACAATTAAATTTTATGATCTTAGAATTTAACAATCATTGGTAGATTGGATATTTATTTGTCACTAGTGTTGTGTCTGTTGATTTCAACGGGTGGCTTTGGAAAGGGAATTTTTAAAATAATGTTACATGTTATATAATATATAAATGTAGTGTAAGGTAATTTATAGGCGCGCGCGCGTATTAAAGTGGCGTTTGCCCACGTCGAAACGATGAATGAATGTTTGCGTGTGTGTGTTTCTTCGTAGATATGTGTACATGTGTACGCTCCCGCGCATCTGACGCTGACGCCACCCATTCCAACTCAGGCAGGCGCTCAATATCAGGAGCACATGTTAGACGCTCAGGTCCCCATTTCCCCACTACCCGGATTCCCTACGTTTCCTCATCACGCCACATCCCTATGCATAACGTATACTCCTGCTATTCTAAAATTTGTTTTTTTTAAATCACCATACTTGTCGACTCTCATACGTACATAAATGGATATATACAAAGATCGCGTCCATTTTTATATATATTATATCATCATCATCATCTACAGCCATTCGCCATCCACTGCTGAATGAGGACCTCTCCAACACGCTTCCACTCGTCTCTGTTTTGCGCAACTTGCATCCATCTCATTCCACACATTTTCCTAATTTCATCTACCCATTTCTTTTACCCTTTTGCATTTTCTTGGGTACCATTCTAGCATTTCTTTTGTCCTACTTTCATCCGTTCTTCTAGCCACATTGTCCGCCCATTACCATTTCAATCTCTTCACTCTATCCACTATATCCACAACCCTTGTCATACTTCTCACCCACATTTTTACACATCTATAGCCAAACATTGTACATAAGTATTGTTAGTATTATTCATGGTCAATTGATTAAATCGGATAAATTGGCATACTCTGAAAGGAAACGATCGACTTTGGAGTTACACAACCAAGATCTAGCCAGCAGCAACAAAGTTAGTGATATAACCTGTGACCACACAATTGAAAGCATTATATGCCAACCACTGATTTATATTGCAGACTTTCGACACGTTCATACTTGTTTGGATGGTTTTAAGTCAAAATCAGCTTACATATAAGTTACAGAGCGCGACGATACGGCGAAATATTGCTTGTGTCCTATTGTCGAGTCAATAATGTCACAATATGACGTTTCCAAAAATATTCATATGCGCATGGAAACACTTTCATTAGTACGGGTGCACTCGCGACTGTGACGTCATTTCATGCGTGAATTTTTCTACCGTGTTCAAAGAATACCGGGTTTGCTTGATACGTTTCGGTGACATGTACTGCTGTATAATATGAATAGAGCATGTCGGCTGCTGCTTTTTTGAGATACGTCACATACACATGACATAATATATGAATGTTTCCGTATAGAATATATTGAAGAACATTTTTCGTACTGTTGTTTACGCGCAGTTGCTGAATTGAGCTGTACTGATATAATCAAACCTTTGTAAGTATTCATTATTTATGGAGGTATATTTTAATTTATACAAAATGATAAAGTTTTATTGCTATAGATATAAATTATTTTAAATATGAAACTTTTGATTTCAAGAACCGATAGCTGAACTTTGAATATACAATTGGATGAAAACACAATTTGGCCGTTGAATGTTAAATTTAAGCAAAAAACGGAATAAAAATTATTATACGTGAGCTTTACTGTGAAAATTAAGCTCGTGTATTTATGGGATGAAAAGTTTTAAGATATTGCTATATTTTAATACCTATAATGATCATCACCCCCTTCAAAATATTATAATATTCCAGCCTTGTTTTTTCATTCGATCGGCATTTCCATATAACGGAATTTCGAATGCTTATTTTATATTTTGTATATGTAGGTACCGAACGAAAGTTTAAACATATGGTAGAATTTTATTTTGAGAAATTTTCATCGAAATTTTATATCGATGACATCCCCTTTTCACCCCCTTTCCATGGCGTCTGTATAAATGAAAAGGTTCTGCAGGCGAGGTCGTGATTTGTGGGCCGGGTAGGAAATATTGTATGTCGAATTAAATAAAGTTTAGGGAGCACGTGTTACTGCCGGCTGGCTCGCCAACTGAAGCCGAACGTCTCCAACCCTCTACTCCTACAATATATACTTTGCCAGATTCAGGAAGGAAGGTCACCCCAACTGAGATTCTTTACGAGCGACTCCTGCTTATCAGACAGAGTCGTAATGTGCTGGGAAGGAGGCCGACATAATTTTTAACTTCCTCCTCTTAAATAATGACGATTATCTCGGGAAACAGAAGTACACCGGACGGGCATTAGATTACGGAAGCTGAAAAAAAAAGATATATATGTATATACATATATATAGGTAGATAGATAGTGTTTTCAGAAAACGAACGCCGATTATTTCCCAAGACGCTCAAGCTTATCCGACTGCTGATATTAGGATATATTGTCGCAGTGGAGCCTTGCGAATAAATCCTGGGTAAAAAGTGACTCCCCTGCTGGGATGTGGAATCGATGACCGCACAACAGGACCCCGTTCGATGCACATTTATTTTTGCGGATTTTTATTTGCGGCTAGGTATGTTGAGGTGTGACCCAGCGGTCGTTTCGTTCATTAGTTGTGATGATTAATCTCAAATAATTACATTTGGATACGTTCGCCGATAAGGGGTGGGTAATGAATGCGTGGCCTCGCGCGACACATCCTTGTCAGCGCAGAGGGTCCTGAGCTGACCCTCTTCAGCCACCTCGCCTCCTCTTATCCTTAACCCTCTCGACGTCCTTTTGCGGCCTCACACCCTTCGAGGGGGTAGATGGGTTGGCGGCAAACAACCCATTATCACCGTAGCTTTATTTATCTTCGATCGGAGCATCCATCACGAACGAGCTATGGATTAATGATTTCGCTACCAATATGTCAAATGAATTTGTATATATGTACATACATACATATGTGTATCAGTGGCGTGTCGTGACTTTTAAAACAGAGGATTAAGTTTGGAAAATATTTGAATTATAATAATCTGAAATATATTCTTGAAGTGATGAGTATAATTTTTCATTTTTGTGCTAACAGAAATATTCGACGTAGCTTACCTTTCTACAAATATAAAATATTGTTTATCTTCAAAACTTAATCTTTTGAATGATTTTTCGAATGATCGATCCAGAATGCAATATTAAAGGCCTCGTTATTTGTTTCCGCGCATCCCGCCCTGAATTGTTCTGATGGAATCATTTCGTGTGCCGAGTTCATTGCTTTATTTGTACTTGAGAAGTTTAACAAAAAAAAATCTCAGAATAATGTTCGATAGACACAAATGAGAATATTCTTAGTGAAAATTCAATAAATGCTCGAAGAAACGGGTAAATTAAAAAAATGTTTTGTCTTCGATGGAACGCCTAATGTATCATACATAACAATTCCGTGCAAGCAAGCGACGCGACGGACCATACCATAACAATCCACTGCCATACTACTACCTCAAGTCAAGGCTGACGAGAGGGGGGGGGGGGGGGGTACAGAGTATGCAAATAACCTAGTCCCGGGATCCAGAAGGGGCCGGTCGATTGATAGCATTTTAATATATTTATTTATACGTATAAAGTTCACTTTTTATCGAGTGAGTTTTATGTGTACCCAGGCTACTAGTTAGTATATAATATTATAAGTTTCAAAATATCACTCTTATTTGAATTTGTATAGGAAAATATTCTATATAGAATATATTTTTGTTAATTATAATCGATTTACCAAACACCATACATATTTTTACTGGCCTCTTCTTACTTCGCTTTTGATTTTTTCGTCTGATTTTGCTGACGAAATTTGGGTTCTTATCTGATCGTTTTCAAACATTGCCATTTTGCTCGGTTTGGTCATCAATATATGTGGAAATTAAGTCCACCGTTACGATGGTAAAAATAATCGTAATAGACACGTTTGAAAATACTCCATTATCTTTCTCGGTGACGTCTATTTTCCACATTGCCGAATTTCCGGATTTTACACTATTCCGATCGTTTTATCCCTTTTCGCCACCCTCTCGCAATGTCAGATTTTAATTGTTTAAACGCCTATAACTTTTTCTTTTTCCACTCTTTATTTTTACTGGGTTGGGTCAAATTTTTTTCTCGGGGGCCGGCCACTGCTACTAAATTGCATGGGGGACCGGATTTTCTCTTGGCGGCCATTCTTCAAATAAGGCCGATTCCAGTTTCTGTACTTCGCTAATCCAAGTGAAAAATATCAATATGGACAACGATTTGAATTTAATGCAATGGAATTGTTGATATTTTTATTAAATTTTAGGTTAAAGATTTTAGGGGACTAGCCTTGTCCTTTTAGTCCAATGACGGCACCCCACTGATATTTATATTTTAATAAAGAATATATGAACAATGTTACATGGGTTTGTGAAAGTTGAAAAAGTGCCTAGTCTTGAATCTGGACTGTGATATACATATATATGTACCTATATATAAAATTGAATGTTTGTTTGTTTGTATGTCTGTCTCGTATAGGCTCCTAAACTACTCAACCGATTACGATGGAATTTTCAGGATTTGTTGTATGCATGTCCGGGAAGTTTTTACGTTACTTTGAAAAAATAACGGGAAAAAACCTTCTAATAATAATATTCGTAATTATGATTACCGACGCGAAAGTTTGAAGCGCCAGTTGGTATTCAAGGAAATGTGGTTTATGACGACACGGAGTTGAAGAAACGGTAGTTGAGCTGCAACTATCACTTTAAACGGAAACGGGAACGAGAATTGCATGCCTTATTCTGGCATTGCAACGCATGGCGGGTTCATCTAGTTCTTTATAAAATGAAGTAAAAACTCTACAGTACTTGCTTGCTAGTCACGTGTATTGCTACCACAACAAAAATATTTGAAAATGTTTTAAATTTCACTGGAACATTACATATATGTAGTTTTTGGGTAAAATTAGTTTTATTATTATACGACGAAAACACGTTCAAAAAAGCTCTTTTACATTTGAAATGAAACGACATCGGAATAGTGTATTCGAAAACCGCGTAAAAGTGACAACTGTCCCACACTTTAATACCGAGATCGTTTCGCACGAAATGGCCTCGGGTTGAAATTTCCCGAATCCTGTCCCGACTTTTGCGGTCGGGCCACGCACGGACGATCATCTCCGTAACAGCAGCCGGCGCAAAAGTAAAACCTCAAAAATCTACTCGTAGCTTTTAAAACCAGAGGCACATTCACACACACAGACACACACACCTTCCGGTGGCTGGATCGGATCCGTAATTTCCTGTATCCGACCTACGCCCATCCTCCTATTCATTCAGCCACCTTTAACCTCTACACGAGAGCTCATTCCCCTAACAATCTCGACACCTAGAAACCTCATACGCCAACTACCGCTCGATGCAAACGCCATTTGAATATGATTTATGAATGTTCACTTGACCGGTCAAAATGTGCAAAATTCGTTGCCATATGACATTATCTGAGTTTTCGGAGGATTTGCTAACGGAACTGACTTGTTTTTAAGGGATGACCGAACCGGAAATTTATGTATCGGGAAAAAAAGACTTCCGTCGACGAAGAATTATGTCCCCCCTCCGCCTTCAGGCTGATGAAGCAAATGCGATTGTAAACTTTTCGACGCTATGCAAATCGGACAAGTGAAAAGATATATACGAACGACAATCCCCTACAGTTTTCTGGCTCCCATCTTGCTCTCCCCTTTATCTTTTCGGTGGTCAAGTGAGTTGAATACGCCTTAATATGTTACTAGAAATGTGACTAAAAATTAAATAAAATATTTGGAAAAGTTCAAAGTATAAAAAGTTAGAGTAAAAATCCCATCAATACTGAAGTTAATAAAGTTAAAGATAATATAATATTTTAATCCTAAAATAAAAAAATGTGGCTATTTGTACATACAGTATCGACGAATTATTGGCTATTTGTACATACAGTATCGACGAATTATTGGCTATTTGTACATACAGTACACAGTACATAAGAAGATTATAAGAATTAGGATTTGAGATTAATAAATTATAAGATTAGAAATTTAAAGTCGATTAAGAAACTTTTCCTTAGGCCGTTGCACATAACCTAAAAGCGCAAAATTTTACAGCGAAAGTGACGTTGTGCATACGTTGTACATATACATATGTTGTCAGACCAATGAGTGAAGTGAAATATAGAAGAGGCTTGTAAAAAATCATATATTTTGAAATGCTCAGTGTTACCGGGTGGAAGAAAGTAGAAAAATAGCTGAAAATTAACCTTTCAGAAAATTTTGTATGTGAGCCCCTTGCCTTGACTTTAGGCTCAAATGCCATGTACAGTCTAAGTTAGATTACCGTAAGAATAAAATGAATTTGGAAATTCTTAATTGAACGTGGTATATTTCCGTATATGTACATACATACATATATACACGTTTAGTAGATCCTAAACACAATCTGCTTTAGATCGTCGACTTTAGAGAGTCTTTAATTAATATTATGATTTATTATGAGCATTTATAAGAATTGTAAATAGGTTTTTGAGCTCTTTTTCCAATTATGCTGTAGATTAACATTAGAATAATATAATACTATGATTACTAACAAAATTAAATTAAAATTGTAAAATGGAAAATGATCAGTAGATTGGTAGCTGTTAAAATAGATATAAGATGTATTGTGAACATAATTTAGTAATAATAAAAAGCATTTAAAAATCAAAAATTCACGTTTAGTGTGATGACCCAGAGCATAAAAAAATCTGATCTTGTGAAAGACTCAATATAAATTAATTCATAGAAGAGGAGTATCCAATGAAAATATTTAGACATTACACACATTTCCGTCAACTAATGTACATATCAATGACACATTTTTATATATCTTACTGATGCAACGACATGGCAAACTATGACCATCGCTCAGGTGGCGCGTCAAAAGATCGCTGGACGATAACGATAATGCGTCATGGGGGGTCGACCGGGTGGTTTTGGGAGGAGGGGGGGGGGGGTGAGTTTGGTTCTGATTCTGAATGTCTTTCAGCTGGTATCGTCCGGGAAGGTTCCGCCAGGAAGGAGCCTCCCATAGAAACGCCGCAGGATTCGATATGGGGGAGGACCTCGTCCGCCGGAAGCCCATATCGCGTCGACGTATTTTACAAATTTGGCACAATACATTTGGCCCTAAGCACGCTCAAATACACAGCCATACACGCATTATGTATACGGCCGTATCTGTGTGTGCGTTACAGTTGACTGGCGGTCGAATGTTGTGCCGCGAAAACTTTAGCCGTTAAGAGGGACGTGGAGTGGAAAGCGCGTACCTCTACAGCTATTATTGGCCTACACATACATGAATACTCACAGACGAGGAAAATCGGGCATAAATGTATGCGAAATACATTCAACGTGGACATTTGAATAGAATTATAAGCCTATTTGAACCTGCACGTTGAATTTATTGTCTATTTCTGACTATGAAAGTCAAACATACTATGCGACAAAATATTACATACACATAACAGAACATATTTGAAAGATCGAGAAGTTCTCGGTTAAGTATTAATTCATTTATTTAATTCAAAATTTAAAATTAAATCAATTTATTTATTTTCAACTTAATCTTTTTCATTTCGATATCATGATTTAATGCATAAATGAATCAATCGTTTTCTTTTTTTAACAGTATTATAATAGTTTCATTAATAGAAAGTATAGTGTGTATGATGATTTTCGTGTTGATGCATATTTGAATTAACCAATAACATGATTGTGAATTTGACAGTTTAAAATAGCTTTTCAACGTTAGAGTACTACTCGTGGTTCGTGTCAGCTTCAAAGCTCCATAAATTGTTGTTTTTAATCAATATAATCAATTTATGATCAAATTATAATACAAACATGTATATGTACTGACATCCTAAATCATATATCGCTTTCTATAACCCTTTAGATACCCTAGATACCCCTGAACTTAAAACCTTCCATATCCCTTTCTGTAACACTAATCTCGGATTAAATGCACCTATTGCAAGATTATGTAGAACCTATAATGAAGTGAACTCTGAACGATGTAATATAGATATTTTGATATATATATATATATATATATATATATATATATATATATATATATATATATATATATATATATATATATATATATATATATATATATATATATATATGTATATATATATATATATATATATATATATATATATATATATATATATATATATATATATATATATATATATATATATATTTTTTTTTTTTTTTTTTAATACATTTTACATACATTTATATGTATATTATATACATACATACAAATATATGTATAGTGTACATATTTATTTTTTACATATATGTATACCAGGAAGGCCGATGTATACAGATAACCCCGATGCGCCTTCCTGGCCAATTACAAACATTGCAGCATTTTTTTAACTATGCAAGTCACTGAATTACGAGAAACTAAAAAACTGGCAAATTAACGAGACATCTATGAATTGTACATAAATTTTATTGTTCATTAATCATACTCAAATAGTTGTGACATAGTAGGTAGGAAGGTTTTTTAACCTATTTTTAACCGGGAACCGTTTCAACAATGAAATCAGAGAAAATTGGCATACTCCGATAGGAAACGATCGACCTGGAGTCACAAATATCTAGGTCGGACCAGCAGCAATACGGATATACTCAGAAAAATTCTTTTCAGCTGATGGGTTCGAACCCGACGCTAAGCAGAAGCTTAACGACCGAGCTATGCTGCTGGCTATATTTGTGCACCTAGTCGTTTAGGGAAAGTCTGAGAGTTCATTTTTAGAATATTTTTTGTGAATTTTAATCCTAAGTTTTTGGATTGGAAAATTTGGTAAATATAATTTCAACAGAATTTTTGAAACAATTAAAAAAAGACAAATACGTATATAAGAATTATTCATAAATTAGTACAGGGTATATATTATATATGAGATGCAAACTTATATTAGAATTTATACATCGTAAAGAAGTCTAGATATTTTTTCTGAAATTTAATACCGACCATATAAAACCGGAGTAGACCTTTTTTTCCTGACATAAATAAATTTGCAGAATTAATATCACACTCGACGGTGCAGTTTGTCGTTGCACACGGTCGGCGCACATGATCTGAATTTTATGACGTGTATTAGAATAAATTGCAGTAAAATCGCCGGACAGAAGGCCAGTCCACCGTTGGGCATATTTCTTACTTTTTTCCGCTCGTATAATCTTATCTGGCGACTCGTACCATTACAATACGGGGACGTACGGACGTGCGCTGAAAATAAAGTGATCAGATCATACAGAATTATTTGAAACCAATCGATTCGACGGAGAGCAGGGTTACTACGGCCGCGGAATTAATTAATACGTTTTAAAACCAATTTGCGAATTTCACAAGGAGGCGATAGTACTCGTATGTACCCAAGAGTCTGCAGTGGAATATCGGACTGGGAGCTTTTCGGCTGTGGTGTGGGTTGAGACAAACCAAAATTAATTCTATTGATTGTTCGACAACGGGAGCCGGCGTGTAATGAGGATGCAGACAAGACGGCTTCGAACCCTTGTAAAGGGTGCGGGGCTTCTGGCTAAGGTCGCACAGCTACACCGTGTTTCGAGAGTAATGGACCCCGACGGGCGATTACCGATTCATAAATACGGCGATTAATTCAATTTCCCAGCAGCACGTTTGACTAGTTTCCTCATGAAAAACATTTCTGATATTTTCGTTCCTGTAAATCCTAAGCGTGGGTGTGCGTAGTTCTTGGTAGTTTTAAATAAAGTGAATTAATCTATCGAATTGAAATCTTTCTTATCCACGGTACTATTAAAAATTCTAACTCGGTAGTTGCGTTAATGCTAACCAGCAAGAGGTCTCAGGTGCAAGACCTGGTTTTACCTCGATTGAAAATAATTTATTCCAAGTATTTCTGTAGTGCTGTTGGTCAGATTTTGATATTTGCGACTCGAAGTCGATCGTTTCCGACAAGAGTTTGCCAATTTATCTGATTTCATCGTTTAAATGGTTCTTCATCAAGTCGGCAAAGCCATCCTACGCAGTATTTGAATATAATTTAAAATTTATAATCGACTAGCTGAACCCGGCATGCGATGCAATGCCAGAATAAGGCATGCAATTCCCATTCCTGTTCCCGTTCCCGTTCCCGTTCCCGTTGCGTTCCCGTTTCAAGTGATGGTTGGAGCTCAACGCCATGGAGTAACGTATTTTCAACTCCGTGTCGTCATAAACCAACCTTTTAACGTGGTTACCAACAAACACATTTCCTTGACTACACATTGGCGCTTCATACTTTCGCGTCGGTAAAAACGTAATTACGAATATTATTATTAATAGGTTTTTTCCCGTTTTTTTTTCACAACAATCTTCCCGGACATACATACAACAAATCTTGAAAGTTCCATCGTAATTGGTAGAGTGGCTTAGGAGCCTATACGAGACAGGCAGACATACAAACAGACATTCAATTTTATATATATATAGATAAATTTATTTATACATTTTAATCAGTAACATAGATCAATGGTAAGTGTGAGATACTTTCAATTATGTGGTCAAGTGTTCTTTACCTAGATTTGTTGCTGGCCAGACCTTGGATATGTGACTCTAAAGTTGATCGTTTCCTTTCAGAGCTTGCCAATTAACTGATTCATTGGAAATGGTTCCAACAATTTGGCAATCCTGTCCTATTTTACACAGAATTTGAGTTTACAGTATCTCAAAATTGGTTGATATTTAAAATGATTGTTAATTGAAGTTAAGCCCTGAATAATGCTTACATAAAATGTTAGACCATAGATGTGAAAAATAAAAATGGGTGTATACCTTTATAAATAAAAAAATAAACATATGTACAAGTTTAAAACTATTGCTGTGAATTATAATGGCACCATGGTAAAATATAAATTTATTAAAAAAAAATCTGGGAAATGTATAGTAACCAGTTCCTAACCTGGTGTATATACATATGTATATTTGATATAAAACACATAGATTTTGCGTAAGTAAGTTTCACTTTTGTAGTGTAAAATCGTCTTAAGATTTATTAAAATATAGTTATATCCACTGGATATGATTATGTATAATATCCATTATATAGAATTAGCTACTTGAACGGTCTCTATACTAAGTAAAAATGTAGTGCATTAAAATTTCCTTTTGATCCTCATCGAATCTTTTCCTTTCGAAGAATCCCGGCGATGGTTTCCACCCCTCATTTATGGATCTAGGGGTAGGTGTGGGTATAGGTAGCCCCTGCACCAAGTACATACATCTTTCCACAGTCCAGAGGAACAGTAGCAGCGCAAATAACCCGAGGGCGCGGTGTGCCGGGTATAATTTGCCGAAACACCGGTCTATTATGGCGTTCGTTCGGCTAGAACTAATTTCACTGTTTCAGCCGAATGTGCCGCCGGTCCAAAAGGAGACCTTCTTGGAGTCGTGGACCACCCCTTCCTCCCCCTTCCATCTATTCAAGCACTCCCTCAGCCGCAGTCTGGCTATCCAGTCGAGTAAAACAATACTAGTTCGTCGAGCTGTGCAAAACCGATAGCTAAAGCCGAGGTGTACTTCATAAACTGCACGTAAAATATGAAACGTTGGCGAAGATTGTGCAACAGCATCATTGATTGCAACCAATCCGGATGGTATATTGCGTCACACAGGTGTAACGAGGGCAGTTGAAGGATTCATTACCCGTGCGCCGACACGTGAAGCTAATTTCGCTTGAACGCCTGCTAGAGCAAATTCGCAAGTCGCGTGTGTCACGCGGTATTGCACGCGCGTCAGAATGTGCAGCTTGCATGCTGCATTGCTGGCCGCAAATGCAACCGGATGCGGAACTGGTGGAGAGGTGCACTGCGGCCCCCCCGAACTGCATTAGCTAAACTTCGACCTTGCTACATTTAATACTCATAATGCTTACCTATGTATCTTTCGGTTGACAGTATATACATATGTATGTAGATAAAACTGAAACTTAAAATGCTCAACGGATTGTACTAAAACTTTTTTTATATAAAACCAGCAGCGTGTACTAGTGGTAAGCAAATATGCCATCGAACATAGTGGTCATTTATTTATTATTTATTTTATTACATTATATACCAGGAAGGCCTTACAGGTAAACCCCAATGCGCCTTCCTGGCCAATTACAAACAATACAGCATTTTTATTATACAAGTCACTGAATTACGAGACACTGAAAACTCGCAAATTACCGAGACATCTATGAATTGTACATACATTTTATTGTACATTAATCATACTCAAATAGTGGTGACATAGTAGATAGGAAGGTTTTTTAGCCAATTTTTAACCGGGAAACGTTTCAACAATGAAATCAGAGCAAATTGGCAAAATCTGATAGGAAACGATCGACCTGGAGTCACAAATATCCAGGTGTGACCAGCAGCACTATAGATATACTCGGAATAAATTATTTTCAATCGAGGTCAGCTCAAGGGATCGAACCCGGCGCTTCTCGGTGTTAGGCAGAAGCTTAATGAGCGAGCTATGCTGCTTGACTTGTGACTCCAGGTCGATCATTTCCTATCAGAGTTTGCCAATTTATCTGAACCCGGTGTTTCTTGGTGTTAGGCAGAAGCTTAACGATCGAGCTGTGCTGCTGGCTAATGTGTTAATGTCATGTGTTCGAGTCCCACTGGTTGCAGCTGGCCAGACCTTGATTTGTAACTCCGGGTCGATCGTTTCCTTTCAGAGTTTGCCAATTTATCTGATTTTCATTGTAACGGTTCCAACAAATTGACAACCTTTACCCATTTCTCGCAATTTCTCGAGTTTTCAGCATCTTGAATTTCACTGATTCGTATAAAAATTCAGCAAATTTGTCCATAAAATGTCTCCCAAATTTCGAGTTTTTTCAGCAATTCGAAATTTGACAATTTATATAAAAAATGCTCCGTTTAACAAAAATTTGTTAAAAAAATGTATCCAAATATGTCTCTATGATGCTTTGTTAAAATTCTTCTGTAAATTGTATATCGATTTTGTGATTGGCCAGAAAGGCGCATTGGGGCTTACCTGGTAGGCCTTCCTAGTATATATGTATATATGCATGTAAATAATATATGTACAAGTATTTTTTTTTAAATTTTAAAAAGTAGTACTATTTTGATTGACAATACCATTTTATTTATTTGAGGTAAGTAAGCGGGTAATCTATAGAAATTTCACTTACGATTACCTGTTCAGAGTATTATAAAGATTGGAAACCACTGGCATTGAAGCCATTGATTAGATTGAAGCTGGTCGAGTGTCGGAACAGTGAGTGCGAAGTGATAAAGAGGGTACGGAGAGGTCATCCAGGGCGACAAAATGGTGATGTCGTTCGCCACTTGGCCCCATTACACCACCATAAATCTGGCGGACGAGGGATGGAATTGGTGGAAGGGAAAGCCGATCCTTCCACGGGTTAACACCGAACGTGCAGCAGCCGCTTTATTTTTTCACCGACCCTCTCTCGTTTGTTTGCGGAATCGGATTAATCGGAACGTTGGATTGTGCGCTTTACCACCGTGAAATATGGTCTGTGTACCACAGCTAGCCTGCGGATGCGATTTAATTCAATTTTGGCCATTTTCATTGCGGATTAATTGACAAAATTAGCCGAAAAAATCTAGGGCTTTTTATTTTTATTTATTTTTGCGTAAAGATAACCAATCCAAACACTGGATAAAAACTTCTATGTAGTTATGAAATTAAATACCTCTATAATATGAAGTAAATCTAGAGCTGAATAAAAAGTTGACACCACTTGTTACTTTTTTGAAGTAAGGATAGTAGAATAAGGTGACTGGAATTTTTTTGTTTGACGAATTAACTGCTATTCCAAAAAGGGAAAAGAATGATTTTGGGACGGCCAACCTACCCAGTACTGACTTTTTGTTATTTGTAGGAAAGCATTTTTTTAAAATTCTTTATTGAAGGGGATATTTTTAAATATTTTTTTAATTTAATTAAAAATAATAGTTATTATAATTAAGTTTTAAATTTGAACTAGCAGAATAGCTTAATTGTTAGTGAGTAATTTTTATTTATTTATTTTATTTTTTATTTTACATATATACCAGGAAGGCCTTACAGGTAAATCCCAATGCGCCTTCCTGGCCAATTACAAATACAAATGCAGCATTTTTATTATAAGTCGTTGAATTGCGAGACACTGAAAAAACTCGCAAATTAACGAGACATCTATGAATTGTACATACATTTTATTGTACATCAATCAAATTTCAAATAGTGGTGACATAGTAGGTGGAAGGATTTTTAGCCAATTTTTTTTTTCCGGGAACCGTTTCAACAATGAAATCAGAGAAAATTGGCAAACTCTGATAGGAAACGATCAACCTGGAGTCACAAGTCCAGGTCTGACCAGCAGCATACTCTGAAAAATTCATTTTCATTCAGGGATTGAACCCGGCACCTTCTTGACGGTAAGCAGAAGCTTAACGTCCGAGCTATGCTGCTGGCATACAACTGAGGCGCCATGGACTAGATCCCTGGCCCGGTGTTGCTGTTCAGAACTTGAATATATGTACATATGTATGTGACTCCAGTTTGATAGTTTTGTATCAGATTTTGCCACTATTTGATTTTATTATTGAAACGGATTCACCAATATTTCCAACCTATTCCCGTTTCTCGCAAACATCAGTTTCTATCATCTAGAATTTGTTAATTAATATAAATATGCTGCCCATAATCTGTAAAAATGATTTTTTTCCTCGCAAAAACTTGCTGTATATCGAATTTATTCATAGATATCTATAAATCGTCCATGGGAGTGCTGAATTTATTCATAGATGGTATAAAAAAAATATTTGCAAAATATGTTTTGAATTGTTAGTACCATAGTCATATCCATTGGTATTTCAATTAGATAGGAATTTTCAGTTAAAGTTTTTAAGTTTTTTTTTGCGCTAAAAAATCATTAAAACACACAGCCACACATACTAACACACACACTAATGAGGTTAATTGGTAAAACTTCACGAGAAAAGCTTTATCAATAGCTTATTTGAAGGAGCGATTTATTATAAACAATTAAAGGTTAAAGTTTTATGTGAAATAACCAAATGTTTATACTGTATTCTCAATTCTACTCGGAATTAACGATTCCAGATCACTCGTCTATTAGAGTTTGTCAATTTGGATTGTTAAGATTTTTCCATATAAAATTGGCTTTGATTCAAGTACATTTATAAATACTGATGTAAGAAAGAAAGATTGTATCTAAATGAAATATTTAATATTCTTTCATAGTGGCAAATCTAAAACATTTATAAGTCGCATTAATTTAATCTTGCCGTACTGAGTCTGTGCAATTCGATTGGAAATAATTTAAATTCTTTGAACGATTTCACGTGGAATTCGAGCCAATAAATGGGAATAGATGGGACAAAGGGAGACGAAAAAAAAATGCAAAGGTCCGTTGATCAGCGGGGAGGATAGTAGATGGGTAGGTACGTAGGTACTACCAATCACGGTTTATTGGCGAAGAAACACAAACAACGGGAGGGCGACCCGAGGGCCTCATACCCGCGAAAGGGTCCTCCGTATTATTTACGAGACGACCGAGGATAATTTCGGAATTCGTCCTGAGAGTTTGTTATTTTCGACGGGGATTGTCCTCCTATTGTGTTTGTGTATGTGCACGGACTGGCGTTAAATGAACAAGAAGTAATGTCGCCAATCACACGAGATTCGACAGGATTGCTTTATCTACCGAAGAAATGCATCTAATTTGACGGACCAGCGCACGTCAATATCATAAACATTTTATTTGATACTAGCTCAAGTACCACATCTTTGTATAGTTTTGGATTTATACGTATGCAGTATATGCATTGTAATTTTGAGTGTTTTTAGCAGATGCGGTCGCCTTCCATTAGCGAAGACATAAATACGAATAAATTCAACGTGTGGACATGTGTATGTACATAGGTAGGGTGCATATAGGTATGTACATATGTAGGGTGACCGTCTTCCGGAGCAGACATTTCAGTCCCAAAGGCTTCTGCACGACAGCCTCTCTTCACGGATAAATTATTAAGCCCACGAGCCCCCAACACGGTATCAGACAAGAGAGACGAGCGAGAGAGTGCAGAATGTGCATAATAAAATTTAAATTAACTGATGTGGGTTGGACGCGAGCGAAATTCGATTAAACTGCTAAAAAAGTTCACTAAATGACATACCAAAATAAAGTAGATATAAAGGAATTTACGCACGTTTAATAAAAGGATCGAATGAAATATTTCTTTTATTTTGAATTCAATTCAAAATAAAATCAATTCGTATGTTATAATAATAATATAAAATTAATTAAAAAGTTCAACTTTATTTTCAGTGTAGTAAATTGCGTTTATGCCACATGAAAGTTTGCAACGCTGAAACATTGCACAAAACTAAAGTAAGTCGATGGGAATTGGACCCCATTGACTCACTTCTCCTTTCTTGAAAATTATCTTACAAACTTAGCCTGTTTCTTACCTGATGTGTATGTGGATGCTGCGTGCATAATTTTCAGGTCTATAATGTGTATCGTAAAATACTTATATACGTAAGTAGAAATGAAAATCTCATATATGTATGAATTCACATTTTTAATTTGAGAATATGACAAAAACGGAGTAGAATTAATCAAAATTATTAAGTTTTACGCAAAATTGCTATTTTTGGATTTCATTCTGAACGGAATTGGTCTGGAAAAAGGGGTCGAAAACCTTTAATTAATAAGGCGGTGCATTTTTAGAACGAGAAAGGAGATGGTGGTGGGTCCCGGAAAACTTTTGGAGGGCAGCAAACTCCTGGCTGGTGATCCCCCTACCATCCCCCACTGGCACCGAACTAAAGTTTTCCAAAGTAAAATCGATAAACGGCATTTTCCCGGCGCACACACCGAGACCTGCTGGTCGAGACGCCATTGTGGTGTCTGCCGTAATTTTCACGACGCCCAATTTTCCGCGAAAATTCAACCGCCATTCGTATGTTTTCCACTCTGGTAGAATTTTTGAGAGCGCACGCACTTAACCAAACGAATCCACACAAGCTTCTAAATACTTATACACACGTAGCCGAAATACAAAAGATCGGGAGGGGTGGAAACGGGAGAGAGAGAGAACCTCATTATTTTAGGCCATCGGCGCCTAAGGCCCACTTCCGTTTCCCCAAATTAAAATGTCATAGCAATATGAAAACTGTACGTTAAACGTCATATTCGAACACGACCCTCCTCCTGAAGCGTCATGGGATAAAATAACGAGACTGACTTTGATACACATGTTTTGAACATTTAAATTTGGTGCGGATTCCAAAAATAGACTATGGCGAATTATAAAATGTATTTACATATAATGCGATTTATGAAATAAAATAATAAACGTAATTTAAAAGAACCATTTCCCATTCATTTTAATTTTCAAAACGTAAACAAGACATTGAAAATAAAAACGCCAGGAAGTACTATTGCTATATAATTTCATACAATTTTAATTTTTATAAGCTTTTGTTTTTAGTTTAACTTTGTTATTTATTTAATTTAATTTTTTAAGGTGATCCTTAGACAACTTCACTTTGTCGAAGTTTCAGCTTTTTGGCGAAGAGAATAAGGGCGAAATCACACTCAATATTAAGAAACGTCACGTTTATGGCTCCACGCTGTGACAATGGATGTTCTCCAAACCGAATTCGAGTATAGTTGCACGTGCAGAGTGCATATGTTTCACCTATAATTCTTCAAATATGGGATTCACCGCTATCCATTACTGTGAAGCAAGTATAAATACAAGGATAAAATATCACCCAAAACACTAGGGGGTGATTTTTGGAACAGTATACCAGTCATATGGGCTAGGGATGCTGCGTTTTTTCGCATGTTTAAAAGTATCTTAAAGAAACGCTTACCACGTACCACTCAGTGTTTTCGCCCTAGCTCTAGGCCAGATGTGAAACGAAACGCTTTAGCCTAGTGAGTCTATGTGTTGTTTTAGAAAGTTCTTGTGCAAATAAGGGCGAAATCACACACGGCGGGACGTGGTACGTGGTTTTTTAGTTACTTTTAAACGTGTGAAAAAAATGGGCATCCCTTGAATGAATTCATGGGATGTCCAGTACACAGCGTCCAAAAAAAGAGCCCCTGGGTTTGTTCGGTAAAACTGTACCCTTGTATTTATCCTTGCTTGACAGTGATCGATAACGGGTTTAAGAAATGTATTCACTTAGTCTCTGATGTTTTGATGCGCATTCGGTATTCATGTGTCACTCGTATCTAGTTAGAGGAAAATGGGACTGAGGGGGAATGTCTCAGGATGAGGTACGCTGTGGGGGATGGGGGATGTTAGTGTTCGATAGTTGAGCTTACGCACGTCAGATCTGAAGGATTCGACAAATCATTTAAATAATTCAACAAATTCGAGATGCCAATAGCTCAAATTTGCGAGAAACTGAGAGGGAGGATACCAATTTATTGGATACGGATATAAAATTGAGCTAATAAAATCGGAAATTTCTAAGAGGAGACGTTTGATCTGTGTATATTTAATATTCAAAAGAGCTCGCGACGAGCGTATTTGGCAGGGACTTGAATCCTTGACCTATGTAGAGCTATTGTATACAAGTATACAATAGCTCTACCAGTGCACTACGCTGTGGTTTTGTTGATTGACTTATGTAAAATGTTGATTGACTTTTGGATTAGATTTAAAATAAACTCGTTTATATTAATTTAAAAATACTGAACCAAAAACTACCCAATGTAATATCTAAAGCTTTCGTGTTGGATTATCAGCAAATCTGCTTGTTCACATACGTACATGTATTTTTCGGGAAATGCAATGAATTGTACATTTACCGTGTGCTCAAATGAAGGAATATTTAAGACACAACTCATTTGGTAAATACTAGTGAAGCTTGTTAGCAAAAAGGTGGGGTTGTAGCACGTCTGCCCTCACTAACGAGATGCTTTGTGAGACTACATAGAACCTCGAGTGCCAGAAGTAGGAGGGACCACGGGGCAGAAGGATGACCAGAGAGAGTGGTCCCTCACCCCTGTCCAAAAACCCCTAGGGTGCGTCCGAAAAAAGGGTTTCGACCGGAACGAGACCTTAATGCCACTCTCCGCCAAACTAGCGAGCGCCGAGCATCGATCGCCCCTTGGTTGCGGTCTTGACTTTGAACCGAAGCTTGGGCTATATTGGTTTAATAAGATACCGACGACCGCTCGCCGGTGTCGGGGAGATCATCCCGCCAAGTCTCACAAAGTTGAGCACTCAAGTTTATGCAAATCGCCGCAGTGACCGACAAACTGCAAGGGCGCTCTTAACACCCAACTTTCGACCCCACGAGCGAAAGTTCCAAGCCAACCACTTTGATCCATAATTGATTCCTGACGACGCGAAGTATGAATCTGTCATCTGACAGGAACAACTGTCAAGCAGTAGGTTAAATATCATCATAAAAGAACACAAATCTTTATCAGATCGATATGTAAATTACTGCTCAATCTGAAATGGTAGATTCCGGATAATTGAACTATGATTAGACTACTAAGGCCTACTTAGGAAGCTACTTATTAAGTGTGTAGCTATATATAGAGCCTTCTTTAGGATATAGCCGAAATTATCAATTAGTTTGTTTATTCGATGATTCTACTAACCGAAATTTATACAACAATTTGGCGATTTATATGAGTTATGGGAATATCATTAAGATTTGTAAAATTCATTTCTGTACTATGTACGTACAAGTTTTGTAAAGTGGCAAACTGATAGGAAACGATCGACTTGGAGTCACAAATATTCAAGTCTGACCAACAGCATTAAATATTAGAACGGGATCGAGCCCGGTAACCTCTCGGGGATTGACATAAACGCAATCACCGAGCAATACTGCTGGCTAACAAAAGAATTTCGAATTGAGACTTTTCAAGGATGTGATTTTTCATTCTAAAAAATTAAAAAAATATATTTACTAAGTTGTTATAAAACATTAAGTTACAAATTAAATTATAGCTCCAAGGTAAAATAAATTAAATTAAATTAATATAAATAAGCGAAACGTTCTACATGTGAATTTTGTTTCAAATTTTAATGAGAAAACATACATACTATTTTAAATATACTGTGTATGTTCATATTATTTTAAATATACTGTGAGTCTGGAAATTAGATAAAACATTGCTAAAAATTGAAGCCACTACATAACATTTTTAATATTCTTACTTCTTCTGTTTATATAATTATTTTATTTTACATAATCGATTGCGTAAGTAAACAATACTTATAAGAGATAATTTCACACACGCATACTTGAACTCAATAGTGAGAGTTAAAGGGGTGTAAAATTTCGGTAGGGGTTTGCGATACTTTTAGCAATTAACCGCGTCGGAGTATACGAGAGTGAGAGAGTCGTGGAGGTTAAGAGGAGTCGATGTGGGGAAAGAAGGGTGTCGTACCATACATAGTATTTGTAATTTCGGAGGCTGTATTTGCTCACCAAGAGATGCATCTTATTCGTTAATTCGGATCCCCGAGGGGAGTCGCTAAACATGCACCTCTTAACGAGACCTCCCCGTGGCTGCGGCTATGGACTCGCAGTCTGATTTTACGGTATTTTTAATGCGAGTAATTAAAATATGAATATTGGGGACCAAGATGAATAGCGTCTGACGGTGACCGGGAACCAGACGCCCGCGGGGTTCCTCAGGGAATCTGGCCGCGACCACACTTGCCTGGATGCTTAATTTGCCTATCGTAATTACTACGGTTGCCTTGTACCGCAACACCGAAGGGTGTAGTTTTGCTCAGACGATTCACAGCGCTAATTGTATTCTTCGTATTAAAACGAAAGGCTTAAAATTTATATAGGAAAAGTATATACATATGTACGTAGAGTTAAATTGGAAATATAATGAAATGTAAATATAAATGATTTATTATGAGGAGTTTATCTACATACATATATAATAATAGCTATGAATAATACCTACAATTACTACTAGAATTTACCCACATACATATATTAGCGACAGCGTATTGCAATGGTAGATCGATTGCATACCAGTAGAGAGGTCGTGGGTTCAAATCCCGGCCAAATACACTGCTGGGAAGATCTTGTGGTTATTGAAATACAAATCGACCGTCTTCTGTTAGAATTTTTACAGCTAAATTAATGTGATGGATCCAATAAGTCGATATTCTCCCCGTCAATATCTCGAAAATTTCAGTTATTAATATCTTGAAATTGTTGAACTTTATAAACCCTATAAATATGCTAACTACATAATGAATGTTTCACAAATTTGTTGTGTATCTAAAAAAATATCGATTGTTCATAGATGTCTCTATTGTATTCGATGTCCTGTTACGTTTGAATGATTGATGATAGGCGCTTGATTTACACGTTAAAAAAAATCACGTGAACCACGCCTTGGCGTTGTGGAGAGTTAAAAAAAAGTTTTTTAAAAACATACCTCTTCTATAATTTGTATATAAAATTATTATTTTGAATAAAAACACCAATAATTTTTTTTTACTATCGCCATCTATGTTTAAAACTAAAAATCAAACGTCAACCGTAAACGTCAAATAGGATGTCGGCGGGCAAATTACAAACGCGTCTTACACGATATATTTGCACCATCGTAATGGCGGAGGCTTCATTTACTTATATTGATGACCAAAATGAGCAACATGGCAAAGTATGAAAACGATCGGATAAGAGATAAAAATGACCACTAACACGAAAGCCATCTGAAACGTAAAGGAGGTATGTAAAAAAATAGTCTAATGTGTCACCTTGAGGTAATTGTAAAATAAAATAAAAATAAATATAATTTAAATATATTATACTAGTGACCCAAGTGCACGACAATTAGTATAAGTAGCTGTATAAAAAACACGTCCGATCGCGCGCACGCTTTGCGCTTCTCTGTCATCGGAGGCCAAACACGGTGAAGTGAAACTTCCTAATTGTTTTTTTTTTTTAATCGGTTGACACAAAAGCGAGAACGTGCTGGTGTAGTGGCACGGGGCGGGCGTGTATTCAATATATTACAACTTTGGTTACTTTTTACACTTAAACAAATTTAGATGGTATAGGTGATTAATTAAAAAAAATATATATATGCGAGTACTTTCAGTTAATTGGTTTGTTTCAGTTGCAGCTTTGTTTCTCCAATCTATATACTTAACGAGCAGTTTCAGGTAATTAAGATGTAAGATCTATAAAGATGTAAGAAGTTTTGATACGATCTGATGAGAAAATCCAAAAGTTTCAATTACATAAAAAATGACAAGTGATTTAACCATTCAAAACAGTTCAAATTTGCAAAATAAATTGTATATTTAATTGTATTGAATAATTAATACTCGTCAAAAATCGATATTATTGCATGAATGTGTCTGCGGACACTTATTAGTATCCTTCAAACGGTTGATATGTTTTCTTGTTCGCATCATACGAATTCTTGTGGTGTATATTGTATGTACATATATAATATAATATCAGCAGGTGACTTTTGAAGTATTGTCGTCTTCCTTGTTGAATATTCGACGCTCTTGTAAATTTTGCGGAATCCACCCCTGAGCGGCTGCGAGAGGTGGAGAGTGTAGGGGACGTGCGGTTCAGCCATCATAATCTCGGGGGCTGAAGAGACGCTCAAAATACATTTAGGCTTCTGGTTAACCAGCTCTTGACTCCAGCATCCAGCCAGCTCGCTTATTACCAGCCAAGTCTAGGATAAATCCCACGGCTAGATTCCGAGCGGATAATCACGCGACATCCTTTGTCTACGGAGCCGAACGCGAAACCGAGAAAATTGGACTTAATAGGATGCCACTGCCGCATATTAGCACTGCATTGTTGCCGAGAAATTATATCCTCCTCTGCGACCGGACCGGTTTTAGACGAAAATAAAATTATAATAAATATATGTATGTATAAAGTGAAAAGGGGCAAAATCGGAGATATTCGGTGTTTAACGCGTTGGGAGATGTAAATGACAATCGAATCAGAAGGCGACCCTCAGTAGCACGGGTGTCTTACCCAAGGGCTGATGAGCCTATTGAGTATAAACGATGGGGACAAGTCCCTTGGGGAAATGAGTGGGTATGGTGGTAAGGAAAATTCCGTTAGGTTTCTTTTAGAAATTCGTGCCCATTGTATAAAGGTGGGTACTAGATATGTATAAGATTATGAAATCATGGAATTACTGTTATAATATAAATATTTGAAATCCCTGTTCGATTCAAGAACTGGTGAGTGAATACATTGTAGTATTGATAGAAACTACGTTTAAAAGTTAAGTTATATTTACAAAAAATATGTCGAAATTTCTCACGATCATACTTCGTCTATTGATAGGTACGTACTTCTTATATAAACAAAAACAACGAGATAACAGTTTATATTAGTTGGAAAATTAATTTCAAAATTATATTATAAAACCTATTAGTGAAGTAAAAATATATATGAGAGATAATGAGAGACTATAATGCACATTTTATAAGATATTGTATGAAAACATTATAGTTATAGGCGTTTAGACATTTGAAATCTGATAAAACGAGTGGGGGGCGGAAAGTCAAACATGCATGGATAATCAAACGAACGTAATCGAGAGTTGTCATCGTCTAAAGATTTTTTGAATTTTTAAACATGTTAATTATGATTATATTTCAATATTAACTTACAATTTAAATTTCTACCAGGGGCCAAATCTCGCAAACTGACAGTTTCAAAGCGATCGGAAGAGTTTAGGAAGTTTTTCCATACTAACTTATTAACTAACTATTAACTAATTAAGTGAAACTAATACGAAACTTGGACATAAGGGATTGATACTGATTACCAATTAGTTAAATTACAAGTATCGAAAATGATCAAATATTGTACGACAAATAAATAAAAGATGATTCAAGACTTGCATACATATGTATATGAATGTATCACAAATAACACTGTTCGACACGAAAAATGGTTTAGATACGACATGTAACTTTTCTTATAGATCTATGTCCAATAAACACGAATCTGGTAATAAAAAATGTTGAATGGCTCGAGATTCGGAGATATACATATGTGTTTTTTAAATCACGTGATTTTTCTATATCTTCGTGTTGTTCGGTCAATGTCTCAAAATCTGTCAATTTCCTGTTCAAAATGAATATCGGAATCTATAGTCGGATATTTTATCTTTCATTTGTAGTACTTTTCAGCTTTCAAATTTCTCTAAGTAGTCGTCCAGTTCAAATCAAAAGTCAAAAGTACGTATTTTTACTTGGGATTTTTTACCACTGTTAATACTATTTTACATTGAGTATTTTCTATTGAAAGATGTTTATTAGAATAGTGTTTTGGCCACATTATTTTTGATTTTTGTTTAAAATGGTTAATTAGAAGTATGCTAAATTTTAAATCGGTAAAATTGCAAGCTAAAAGCTCGTACTAGTATTTAATATATAAGAAAAGTCATATCTCGTCTCTGAAACAAAAATCAAGTTGTCATTTGTCGAACAGTGTAATTATTAACTTTATAATACGCATGTATGTACATACATACATATGCATGTACAGGCAATTTTGAACATATGTGTTATACAATATTATGATATTCACAAGTATTTAATTGAAAAATGAATAGACACACTCGATGTAATAAAAATGGACACGTACAAAAGACGGTGGCGGTTTCGCTTTGTGATGAAGTGACGGAGCGGCTAATAAGGCCCCGACCGCCATTATTTGCGTTTTCGTCGACGATAGATGGTGCGGTGAACTATTACCGGTTTATGCAAGCCAGCGGCTCTTTATGCAGGGCCCGCGGTGATTTTGCAGAGGTTTGGGTCCACGGGCCAGCGGTCGAGCCGGATGAGAGAGGGGTGAGGACGAGAGACTCTAACAAACACACCGGTTGAGGGACTCACCGGCTCGACAACGCCAATAAGAGCAGACAATAATTAGAACAAGGTATCACAAAAATACCACCAAATTTATCGAGGTCATCATCATAATTTCTTTCTATCATACAATCGGCAACCACCAAATCATTCAACCCGATATTGTTGCAATTGCAAAAATTTAAATACTACATTATTTATTATTTATTATTTAATAGCATGCATGTATGGCTGTTTCCTCATGAAAAAAATTTAAACAAATTTCTGATATTTTCGTTCCTGTAAATCCTAAATGTAGGTGTGCGTAGTTCTAGATGGTTTTATATAAAGTGAATTGAACTTTCGAAGTGTAATCTTTCTTATCCATGGTACTATTAAAAATTCCAACTCGGTAGTTACGTTAATGCTAACCACTAGGAGGTCTCAAGTGCAAGCCCTGGTTTGACTTCGATTGAAAATAATTTATTCCGAGTACTTCTGTAGTACTGCTGGTCAGATTTTGATATTTACAACTCGAAGTCAATCGTTTCCGACAAGAGTTTGCCAATTTATTTGATTTCATCGTTGAAATGGTTCTTCATCAAGTCGGCAAAACCATCCTACGCACTATTTGAATATTTTTTTTTATTTAAGATATTTGCAATCGACCCGTCGGTCATAAGCAGATTTTATAACAATTTTTTTTTTATATAAAAAAAAAACAAACTATTTGAATATAATTTCAAATTTATAATCGACTAGCTGAACCCGGCATGCATTGAAATGCCAGAATAAGGCATGCAATTCCCGTTACCGTTCCCGTTCCCGTTCCCGTTTTAAGTGATGGTTGGAGCTCAACGCAGTGGAGTAACGTCTCTTCAACGCCGTGTCATCATAAACCAACTGGTAACGTGGTTACCAACAAACACATTTCCTTGACTGCACAATGGCGTAAAATCGTAATTACGAATATTATTATTAAGAGGTTTTTCCCGTATTTATTTCACAGTAAGCTTCCCGGACATGCATACAACACATCCTGAAAGTTCCATCGTAATCGGTTGAGTCGTTTAGGAGCCTATACGAGACAGACAGACAGACATATAGACAAACAAACAGATAAGAAGACATTTAATTTTATATATGTATATAGATTTCAATCGAACATGTAGATTCGACTTTACAGATCACTCCAAAGCGACGAGTGTACTAATAGAGATACAATTAATACAAGCATTAATACAATGCGAATTCATACAAACATCATCCACAGTGACGTCTATGGAGACATTTATGTGGCATTTAATTATAGAAATTGGCGAAACTCAATACGATGAATAACTTGAGATTCGCAAGAGAGATTGGGAAGGAGATACCAATTTACAGGAACCGTTTCAATGGCCAACAGCTACTAGTGGGGAACGAACTGTGACCACTCCGCTCGAAAGCTTAATATGCTAACCATTAGTGCATGCTGCTGGTTACATATACTACATATACTCGATAAAAAACTACTCTGGAGATGTTAATCTAAGGCTTACATATGCATATTTATACTGAACACCAGAATCAACTTCAGTCCTGGTAGTATGTACGTATTTTCTATCAAATATACAATAAACAATTTGATAGACTACATATATAGCAATGCATGAACGATTTTCCAACTATTTTCTGGTTCATCATATGTGACGGTCCTGCGAGCTGTAGGGGTGGTTAGGACGAGCTAGACGAAGCCGCCAAGGAGCAAAGGTGGCGATGCTCGGGTTTTGCCGCTAACGAAGGGAAGCGTGGAAAGACCAAAGGTCGTCATTAGGGCCACTGTGTCTACTCGCCTCCACTAATAGCCAATTCATGCGGCCCTCACCCTGCCACTGGCTGGCGGAAGATGGGATACGATGGGGAGGCTTAGGGTGCAC
Source organism: Arctopsyche grandis (assembly GCF_051622035.1). Classification (NCBI taxonomy): domain Eukaryota; kingdom Metazoa; phylum Arthropoda; class Insecta; order Trichoptera; family Hydropsychidae; genus Arctopsyche; species Arctopsyche grandis. Next base: position 26,746,239 of record NC_135357.1, read on the forward strand.
AACCGCTCCACACCCCCGAAATCACTTCTAATTCACCGAGGCTCCTTTTGCCTTCCGTGAACAACCCGAGGGACTTTTTTTTCGCTATGGAAGTGTCGGTCATTTAAGTGTTTAATTCGCTGCCAGAGAATTTCGACTTAAAACAACTTTAGGGAGTAGGATAGTAAAATTCGACTAATGTGCTATGGAATAGAAAGTACGGCGCTTTTCATAATAAGATTTTTATTAGCTTCACTCTGTTAGTTACGTGAAATTCCTGCCCGTCTAAAATTTGTGATCTGATTTTGAACGACTTCCACTATTTAGATCGCTTTGATATTTTACCGACATACGAGAATTAGCTAAAATTGAAGTAAGTTAATTTATTCCACATGAAATTAGAGGAGATTAATCATTTACGAACACATAATTACATTCCGGAATCCTGTTCAAGATCGAAGCGATGACAAATGTGGCACTCTACCGCTCTTTCACAACTCAATTAAACAATGGTAAAAGTTACTTTTTTCACTTTCATTTCCTCTCATCTGATAAAATATTGTCTATATCGTATCAACCCAGTAATTAATTGGTTATTTGAATACAATTAATGTCTCCAAATGTGAGGTAATCTGTTAATATAGATCCCTGTTCGCACCTTTTCTTATCTTGCAGAGTTGATCTGGATTGAATCTACTGTTGATCTTGGGGTTGCTATTCAAAGTGACCTCAGGTTTTCCAATCACATTGATTATGTGTGTTGCTCAGCTTAAAGGATGCTAGGGTTTGTTTTTCGCAATTCCCGGCATTTCCGTAATCCTACTGTTTTAAGGCTGTTGTACAATACAATTTGTGTATTTTTGTTCTTAATCTGTTTAGTGCACTTGTCGATTTGGAGCGATCTGTTAGGTGAGTGTGTATGATTAATTGATAAAATAAAATAAATAAATTTTAATTTTAACAATCAGCTCCAGGATTCGTGAGCATAAAATGAATTAAAAGAGTAACGTGGAAATCAGCTAATTTGTCAAATTTTAATCAGCTGAGAAAATTTACTGATGCACAGCGGCAAGTGTATGAATTTGCCATGTCAGTATATACATTATCTAGTAGGAGTATTTGTGAAATCTAGCGTTGTAAGCTTTAGCGAAAAATCAAAGCTGGTATATGCACCTACTAGACGATGTATACATATGCGGGACTTGACACTTTTACTGTAACATATGAATTAAATTTGTACATGACGAGAAATTCATTCTTACTGAAAATTCTTCGACTGTATGGAAATAGTGTACATATGTGGATACATTTTGTGCGCTCGCGGATATGATGACGTCAAAAGGCGGCAACGAAAGGGTTAACGAGCGGCACGATCAGCGGTTTTAATAGCTAAATTCCGACATATACAATACATACATACATACAGGGTTTTACATACAGTGCATACAGCAAGACACGACGTTAAGTGTTGTTGGTGTGTACGGCGTTAAAGCAAACGGTGGGTGTTTGCGCCCGCTGGCGGTGGGCGCAAAACGCGCGCCAACACGACACTTCATACGGGCTTTCTTCTAATTAGCATTGTTTGCGCGGAGGCCCGCATCCTGCTAAATCCGGATACGGATACGTGCAGTGCTTCCAAAACGGTGGAGACCAATCGCATGCTGTGCAGAGGTGTTCTCCTGAATCGGCACACTGCCATACCGAGTCCTAAGTATTATTCTAAATTAAATTGATACAATTCCTAACTTTGAACTTGAAGTTACATACGATTCAACCACAATTTTAAAGTATGTAGTACTCAAAACAGTATCAAAGGTTCATAAGTAGTGCAATACAATACCCAGGCACAATTTTCTATTTTTACTAACCTCTTATACGTTTCACATGGTTTTCGTGTAAGCGGTCATTTTTTATATCCATTATCTCTTATCCGATCGCTTTCATACTTTGCCATATTCCTCATTTTGGTCATCAATATAAGTTAAGGTAACATCCGCAATTACGATGGTGAAAAAATATCGTATTATTTAAATTTTACATTTTATAATTTACTAGCTGAACCTGGCATGCATTGCAATGCCAGAATAAGGCATGTAATTCCCGTTCCCGTTGCGTTCTCGTTCCCGTTCCCGTTTCAAGTGATGGTTTGCGCTCTACTAACGTCAACGTCGTTGGTAACGTGGTTACCAATGAACACATTTCCTTGACTACACAATGGCGCTTCAAACTTTCGCGTCAGTAGAATCGTAATTAAAATCTTAATTATTATTAAGATGTTTTTTCCCATTTTTTTTCACGGCAAGCTTCCCGGACATGCATACAACAAATCCTGAAAGTTCCATCGTAATCGGTTGTGTGGTTTAGGAGCCTATACGAGACAGACAAACAGACAAACAGACAAACAGACAAACAGAAAAACAGACAAACAGACAAACAGACATTCAATTTTATGGTAATTGGATTATTAGTCACATTGCGGTGGTCACAAAGACAATTTTTGCCATTAAAATCGCGAATACGCAATATTTGGCACTCAAGTTCTCGTTAGTATGATGGACTTTTCAGCTGCCAGATGTTCTGTTATAGAGATTTTAGTGACTTTGTGACCAGTGCTTTGTGACCAGTAGTGATTACTACGAACCCAATTTTATATATATAGATTTAAATTTTTTCATGATGTCATTACGGGTTTCCCCCAGGGCGAGATCCATGGTATTAAATTTGTACGAATGTTAACATTGGAACTAATTAAAAATATATTATTTGTCAAGAAAAGTGGGACTCCAGTGTCGATATTGATATTTGTAAGAAGTCTTAGTAATATATTTCTGACGACATTGTCTGAAAAAAAGTGATCATTTATTCCAACAACCGATAATCTTAATCAATTTTTTTGAACATACGAGTTGAGAGAACAATAAAATTTTGTTAAAATGGCTTTGTATATGGGAAGCAATATCCGTCGTCTACTCTTGATTGAGTAGGATTCACTGGATTTTAATTAAATCTCCTCGATGTGTCGCCAGAGATGAAAAATTTGGAGGAGGGGGTTGCGAGAAATGCTAAAATTACGACAACGACATGGAAGAAGAGTATGGCGAAGGCTAACAGACGACAGCGAAGAGGGTGCCACGCCGAAAGCTCGCTTTTTGAAACTTGGAAAAGTTTCCAACACAAATCACGTGCCGGTCTGTAAGTGCAATCTGTGAAGCTAGCAGACCTCCTTGTATATATATGAAAGTACGATATTTACACGACCATACATACAAACACACATACACACACATATAAATACACATATATGTACATATGAATATCATAATCTAGGAAAATCCGAAGATGTAATGTATTTATCAACTATTAGTTTATTTTAAAATTATAACCCATTCAAAGGGAGGAGTTTCTAGAAAGTACTACTTTCTTGGTTTTGAATTTAAAGATCATAGGGATTGTTTTTCGTAATTCCTGGCATTTCTATAATCTTACTGTTTTGAAACTGTTGTACAATGTTCAGGTGAGAAGTATAATCGAGTACGCTTCTATGATCTGGTATTAGGGATCCCAATCGAATATTCGAGTATTCGAATTATTCATCTGATTTTCAGCCATTCGTTATTCGAACTATTCGAATATTATTTGTGCATATATTTTTTTATAAACTGAATACAAAAAATCAACATGCAAAGAGTGATGACGAAGAAGCCGACGATTATGAAGAAATTAAATTTATAATGGGGATAATTTTGATAAAAATGAAGATAATGAAGAAGATGAAATGTCTACATGAGAAGAAACGGATTTTTATTCGTTAAATACGGAAATGTTTGAACAAAAACTCTTTTCGATCAATAATAATCTCTACGAAATTTTAGAAAACATCAGAAAAAAAAATTTCAGCTTGATACGTTCAGGGGTGTGGACAGAGTAGTGGGCATAACATTTTTGGCCTTTCTAAGAGGAGAAAATCCCATTTCCGGTTCATTAAATTTGGTGATTTTTTTTTTATTTTAACAAAATCACTATATTTATTATACACAATACATATCAAGAAGCTTAAAATAATTTAAAAGGTCAAAATAAAATAATGAAAAAATAAAGAAATATTGTTTTAAAAAAAAAATATTACTTCCGGTTTACGAATCCTGACCAAAACGTTAGCAGCTCTAAGTTAGTACATAAAGAATACAAATATAAATTTTCAGTTTAATATGTTCAGGGGTGTAGACAGAATCCTGGCGACAACATTTTTTACCTTTCTAAGAGGAAAAAATCCCACTTCCGGTTTATTAAATTTAGTGATATTTTTTATTTTCATCACATTGATACAAGAATTATACTTGAATTTTTTCGTAAAGATAAAAAAAAATAGTGGAAGAAAAATCGAACGAGTTTTTAGCTCGCAATTTTACCGATTTAAAATTCAGCACACTTCCAATTCCCCCTTTTAAACGAAAACAAAAAAAATTCTGGCCAGAAAACCATCTCAAAAAACATGTTTCAATAGAAAATACTCAATATAAAATAGTATTAACAGTGGGAAAAATCCCAAGTGAAAATACGAACTTTTGACTTTTGATTTGAACTGGACGACTACTTAGAGAGATTTGAAAGCTGAAAAGTACTACAAATGAAAGATAAAATACCCGACTATAGATTCCAATATTCATTTTGAATAGGAAATTGACAAATTTTGAGACATCGACCGAACAACACCAAGATATAGAAAAATCGCGCGATTTAATAAATACATATGTACATATGTACATATATCCCCGAATCTCGAGCCAATTAACATTTTTTATTACCAGATTCAACTTCAGTTAACTGGGCATAGATCTATAAGAAAAGTCATATCTCGTCTCTGAACCAAAAAAAGTCATCATTTGTCGAACAGTGTTATCATACTATCATTTTTTGGGAGAAGCAATTGTTACGAATAAAGTTCGTTAGCTTAACCGGAACCAACATTGAAAATAGGTCGAACTCCACACTGGGGCACATTCATCTCAAAGCATGCACGTTCATAAAGCACACTTCCTGCCACAGTAGGCTCTAGATTTACGCGTTTCAAAACACGAGAAGTCCGATCCTCTGGCGCTTACGCCGTTCCGCGTACCAAGTCAGTGTTTTGTATAGCGCGAAACTCCAGCATCACGTACGGCCGTAAATAATACAACTCCATTCCGGGCAGGAAGCGGACGGGTGGGACTTCCAGCACCCCGAAACTGGATGGTTTTGTAAAAGCGGTTGTGACGATATACATACATATATGTATGTATGTACGTAAGTCGCAGCCAAGCAAGCGGTTCTGAAGTCACGTTGCGCGCGCATTTCGTGGACCAGCGACAATTAAAACTTATCTCGAGGTCGTCCTTCGTCTGTTTCTCGAGAAAGTACGGGATCGGTTTGTTTCTCATCGACCCCGTGGCCAGATGGCTTCTTCGTACACGACGTTTTTATTAATGAGTTAGCGAAGTTGAGAAATTCAAATTCGGCGTCGAATATTTAACTAACATGGCCGTTATTGAAATTTTGAACGAGGCGCGCATTGAAGTCACCACAGATATTGCTGGATCGTAACTTGGGAGGAGGATTGAAACTATAATTTAGAACATCATTGAAATCCAATATGTCACGAAGTTTTGGTATAATACATAAATTCAGATGAAAAGTGATTTATCTGTAAGGCAAACGGCGACCATGATAGGAGACCACTTCATGGGCAACACTTGATATTATGATAAATCATAATCACATTATTCATCACATGACGATTCATACAGGGACTATCAATGGTTTGTAAAAAAAAATTGAAAAAATATATTTTTTTTCTTTTCTCTCGTTTGCTAAATGCTGAACGTCGTGGTCATTGGTGCTATCTTGAATAGCACCAATGACCACCTCCACTCCTCCCGGTTCTATGCTATGTAAGTTAAAGGCAGCGTTAAGACCCGGGCCACACCGTGCAACTTTGTCGGCCGACTAATTGCGGTAAAAATGTATGGAAATGTGAGCGACAAAGAAGTTGACGGGTGTGGAAGGTCCCATATAACTGCATACATTAGTCTGGTTGCCCTCAGTAAAGTCGCTTTCAAGTCGCATGGTGTGGCCAGGGTTTAAGGGCCGGGCCGCACCGTGCAACTTTGTCGGCCGACTTGTTGCGCGACACAAAAAAATGTATGGAAATGTGTGCGACAAACAAGTTGACGAGTGTGGCATGTCCCATCTACGTGCATGCATTGGTCTGGTCGCCCTCAACCAAGTTGTTCGCGAGTTGAGCGGTGCGGCCCGGCCTTTAGGGACAATCTCGTCAATTCCGTCATACTATCTCTTAGAAGACTGTCTCCTCGCTTGCTTTCCCTCCAGCGTTCCGGAGACTTCCAGCCTCTCCAGACTCTTCACATTCTTCCTGGTCATATGGCCAAAGTATGAAAGAACTATTTTTCTACATATTGTTGAGAGTCTCTCTGAAACTGCCAGCTCTTTGAGGATGAAGATTTTCTAACGTCTTGTAGTCCATGGTATGCGCAGCATACCACTTAAGCACCTAATTTCAGATGAATCTAGAACGTCTCTTTCTCTCCTTTTCAGGGTCCATGTCTCGAATTCATATGGGGAATGGGGAACCAGAAAATCCATCAAGGCGGATATCATTATCACACTGACCACTGAGCGCGGCGCGTACTGAATTCTTTCTCCTCTCTGCCTCTCGTATCTGTGTGGCATATGAACAAGGGGTTTCCGCGAAAATAATTATTTCTGTTGATATTGACCAATGTTTTTATTTCGTAATGGCATTATTCGAATCATAGAGGTTTTGTTGAGGAATATATAAAATATGAAGACCCCTGCATTCAGTACACTTGGGGAAATAAAATAAAATAAAAATCCTGGTTACTCGCTGTCCTTCACAGTGCGGCAAGTGTTAAATATCATTCAAGCTATACTTGTATGATCTTTTGACCGAAATTTATAACAAGAAAAAATTTAAAGGTACATTTTCGTAGCCGAATCTACAAAAAGGGAAGCTGGGTGAATCGGTGGGGTGGTGTATAATAGGCAATTTGGGCGTCACGTAACCGCGGGTAAAATAAAACTAATTTCGTTCGCGGCCCGAACCGACCAACCAACCCTTCGAATGCAAGCAAACCGAGGCGAGTCAACCCTTTGCGCGCCGGGGTCCCAGTCGTGGGGCCCGGTAATTAGGGTCGCCTCACGTCTGATGCTTCTACAGCGCCCCTCCCCCCACCACCCCTCTTCTCTAACGTCCTCATCGACGCAAAAAAGACCCCTGAACCATTAATTGATTTATTATGACATCGATTTTGGTCGGATGTCATAACTTTCTATCGGGACGAAAAGTTCTCTCGGCGAAAACGACCGCGAAAGGTGAGGACCGCGACCGGAATTATTGCCGAGAGGGACCAAGCTTAATTATTTCGACCCGGGTGATAGATGGCGCACGCATCGCCAATTATATATTAATTTGGCCAGAACTCGGCGAATTTTCCCGGACCAGTTATGTGTGTACATTTGTACATATGTATACTCGTATGGGCTTTCGTTTCAATTTGACCACATAAAAGTCACGTATGTTTCTTATTAATTAATTATTGTACCTTTTGAACAAGTACAGCTTTGTTGTGATTTTCCATAGATCCTTACCTGAAAATTAAAAGAAAAGAAAAACAGTTAGAATAATGTTTTAACTTTATCTAAATTAAAATAAATTAAATTATTTAATAAAATTAATTCTAAATATTTACAAGGTGTGCTATGGCTCAGTGGCTAGCATATATTGATAGCGATTGACATGTCTAAGGTTCGAAGTACGGTTAAAACTTTGAAAATAATTACAAATTGTATGATTTGAAGTATTTCTGCGGTGTTGGTCGGATTTGGATACTTGTCAATACAAATCCATCGTTTCGTATCAGAGTATGCCAATTTATCTGATTTAATTGTTAAAACTATTCCTTACAATTTCGCTACCTACCCTCTATTTTTCGCCCTTCTGATTGAATATATTTTTGAATTTATAAATGTTTATGTAAAAGTTTGGTCACAAATGTGTCAATTTGGCTAAAGGTTGGCGCTCAGCGTGCTAAATGGGATATTTTCCAGGAAAGAAGGTACATTACTATTGTCCCTACAAAGCTAGAGAGCAAAAATAAAAGGTTAACAATATAAATAGACAATAGCGAACCCATTAAACACGCTGAGCACCGATATGTTATCATGACACTATAAAAAAAATTAAATAATAATAAAAAAAAAAATTGTATGTTTATGTACGTATATAAAAATTTAAAAAAAGCCTTTAGTCTTTTGATTTCAACTATAAATATATCAAATATAAATCTTTTTGAAAGTTATGTTAACAATATCTTAGTGAAAAAATACCACAAAAATGGAATGTACATATGTATCTGTATAATATATGTGTCTTCGTTGCTTGGTACATTTTGCTTTCATACTCAATCTTGTACGATTAAATCATCTGTTGCTCGACAGAAGCACATTGCACTTAGAATCCATTTGAGACAGCTATTTTTTTATTTATTAATTTTTAAATTATGTAGTACCAGGAAGGCCTAACAGGTAACCTTAGTGCGCCTTCCTGCTAGAAACATTGTGCATTTGATACAAGTATTATTAGTATTATACAAAGTAAATATGTATTATACATATAAATTAACATCCACAGAGCCAATTATGGTCAAATCTGTAAATTGGCAGCATTTTATACAATTCAGCGAAATTTGAATTTGTGAAAACTCGAGATTTGCGAGAACATAAGTATGGTTGCCAATTTGTTGGAACCGTTTCAGTAAAAATCAGATAAATTGGCAAACTCTGATAGGAAACGATCGACCTGGAGTCACAAATCCAAGGTCTGGCCAACAGAAACCAGTGGGATTTGAACCCATGACCACTTTGTTTAAAGCATTATGCTAACCACTAGTCTATTCTGCTGGTTAGTTTATAGTGACTGAATATGTTTTTGAATTAAATAATTAAATTAATGACCTAATTAAAACTTTAAAATTCATAACAGAAATTTGTTAAAATTATATTTGATTGATGGAAATCATACTTGTATCTTCTGCGTGGAGTATTTTTTATTAACAACACACAAAAAAAATATTTTTATTAAAAAAAATATACAAGTATGTATATCATTTAAATAAAAAAAATTGCATAGTCAAATTTGTTAATTGCACTCAGTGCCTGTTCAAATTCGTAAAATAAAGCACAATGAAGAAACTTAGATTAATATTAGTAACTGTATACATATAAATAATTAAATTTATTTATGTATGAAATCTACATATAATATGTACATATATTTGGTTTCGAATCGATCAAACGCAAGTTTTCCACGATGTGAAATGTGCCCCCGTGTAAGACAAGTGGCAGCGTGTAGGGAGGGAGGCTTACGCCCTTAATGCATCTTTATGTTTCAATTCAGCATCAATTGCCCATTACGTTGTCAATGTGGATCCCGAAATAATGTTACGACCGTTTTATGGGATGCCATAGTGAAATTTGGGCCCGCGGAGACACTATTTTTTTACGGTGTTTGTAAATTCGCTCTTGATCGATTTACGCACGCGACAAAACCAAACTTCGTTTTATACGCATCGTATAACCATTTATGGAATATATTCATTTTTTTCGCATAATAAAACCATATTATAAAATATTTGATCTGAATGTTCGGTGGCCTTGTTTATGCGATCGCGAGTGTAGCGATAACATTGTTTCGATTCGATTAATCCCTCGCAATATCCGGGGAGAACATTTGAGTGAAAATTAATTTGTATTTTACGACATCGGTTTTTGATCGGAGTGGAAGAGTTGTTGTCTCTGGTGATTGGCAAAACAGCTCGAAATACACGCATGCCCGCGAGCAAACATTCAACTTCAAAGTTTGCTCTCGGCTACGGATCACTTTGCCTCGGGGATTGGCAGATTTTATAATAGAAAGGTTTAACCGTATTAATAATATTTAATGTACATACCTACAGTCAATTTGTACCAAAACGGTATTTATAGGAAATCACTTGTATTATACTATCATATATTGAAATTAGTCACTAGAGAAAAATACAATGTGGAAGCGAATTAAAATGAATGATGACATATTTTATAATAATTTTTGTGAGCATTGTGTAATGATTTAATTAAAAATAAATAACAATTATCCTATAGTGAAATAACATTCATAAGCTAGCTCAAAGTAGGCTAAAAAATACAAAAAATGATCATAATAAATTATTTAATCTATTAGTGAATTAAAAAATGGCAAATGAGAAAGTATAAAAGCTTCTAATATTACATAAGTATACATGAGATGAAAGTGAAAAAAGTATCTTTACCATTTTTCAAATGATCAAATGATGAGTCACAAAGGGGCGGTGGAAAGCCACGTATGGATAGTTAGCTGTCATCGCTTCGATCTGACACAAGATTCCGATATAAATTTTAATAAGTTCATTAATGATTAAATTCCTCTAGTTTCATGCCAGAGACATTAGCTTACTTCAATGTTATCTAATCCCCATATGTCAGTAAAATATCAAAGTGACCTGAAGAGTGGGAGTGGTTCAAAATCCGATTACAATTTTTTAACGGGCAGGAATGTCAGAGAACTAACAGAGTGGAGCTAATAAAAATCTTATAAAAACTAATTAAATAATATATTAAATAAAACAATATAAGAACACGTTTACGATGTCACACCAAACAATCAGATCAGCAAATTATATATTAAACAAATCTAATTGAGAAGCTTGATGCCACTTGCAATAGACGACGAAGTCATCAAATTGGTACGTGCCACAGGAGTAGAGAACAAGCGGCAGCATTTAATGTAATCTTATATATAAAACCGAAACGGCGTCTGTAATTTGTTTCTGATTGGCTGTCGTCAAAGTCGTTTCTGATTGGCTGAATTGGTCAAAGACATCGGTCGTTAAATAATATGATTTTTTTTTAATTCAAATAAATTTAATAAGTAAACAAATGAAGATTTTTTTCATGGTATTCATTTTATTTCACGAGTTTACCGAGTGAAGCCGGGTAGCACCACTAGTATTTACATACATACATATAACTAAACGTATAATGTTATTTATGCAGTTTTGTTTATATTTTCATATTTTATCGAGCATATTGGTAACCTTTAAAAATAACAATAATTTTTTGGACTATAAAATATACAAAATAAATAAATTGTAGCTTTAACTTCAAATCACGCATCAATTCCTTTCCGAAACCACTCATTGGAATATCAACAAGCAAAATACGGGAAAATAAAAGCCAAAAGAACATCCAACAGTTGAAAGGCAGTTATTTGAAGCATATTATGAAAATAATATCATTGTATATTCAATCTACGTGATTTATTATAATATTTAAAACGATGCTCTGAACAATTGGGTTTTGTATAAATGTATATACGTCATTTGATCTATAAGGACGCTATCTATATATTTACAAATAATATTAATATATATATATTTGCACGTGAGATCATGATGTCCTTTAAAAGCCTAAATCGTTATCATGTGACGATAAACTTTAATGTATATGTATATACATAATATGTATGGGGTATTAATTACCCGACACCACGATCGGTCATCCCATCGTATTACTCACGATCGGATCCAATCTTCATAAAATCGCCAATTTCCAGTTTACCCCTCGTTCCTCGCCTCCTGCGGTTGTCACCCGCAGGGACTTGCCCAGCTTCCGATCCCTACTCCCCCCTCTCGCCCCCCCCAGAAGACGGTACGAGGAAAGGAGATGGGTGGTATGGTGGGCTAATCCCGAATTTCTGCACCTAATCCTCGGGAAATAAGTATAACGCGGCCGCCGAAAATAATCCGAAACGAGAGAACCGCTCCTGATTTTTAAATAGCGAATCCTCTCCCCCTTGGTCCTCTCTTCTCCCTCGCTCCGCTTTCGTTGGACGATCGGGAAATGGTAAATATTTGTTGACGCGGGATAACCATAAAATAAAAACGCATTATCGATGCCGGTCGTCATAATGTGCCGCATATTGCTGCATCGGTATACAGACTGACTTGTTGACGCGTTCCAGAAAAATTCGAAATGAAAAAAATGTCATCAATATGGAGGGGGAGAGCAAAAATAAGCCAATACTCCACGTAAAAATCAAACAACAAAGTAAAATAAAAACGAATGAAATCTCTAATTTAAATTTTGTCATATATCAGTACCAACATTATTCGATTCTTACAGTAATATAGTACCTACTACAACATATTTAATAAAATAAAAAAACTGTAGTAAAAAATAAATGTATTTAATAAAACTGTAGTAATAAAATAATGTACTAAAATTTAAATAAAATAAAAAGGCAATTTAAATAATATTTCAACAACAAATGTACAAATATGTGGGAATTCATGATTAATATTTCAATCAAAGAGTTTTCAACGATTGGGGTTTCAATTAAAATTATGATCCCGGCTTAAACTAATGTAATTAAATATATTACTAAGAGGTTTGGGCTGCTTTTATATCATCACTTACGTATTAGTTAATTTATCATAGCATTATTAATCATAGCAGTCAGAACATTAGTTCAAGTCAGTCATTGCAGTAAATTATAAACAGTTCTACGTGTCTCTCAAGTTCATCGTTCCAATATTAAGTACAAGATTAATGTATCTTTCGAATATATTTAAAAGGTGTATAGTATAAGGATTCACTATTAAACGAATATTTTATTTTGTGAATTTGTAAACTGAATAAAATTTAGCTAAATAAAAATAATAAATAAATATTGATTGGGATGTTGACTGAATAGTTATAATCCTAATCAATTTGATAAATGATAAACTACTCTATTGCTATTTTCATTTCCACAAGAAATTTTAAGCTAGTGAATCTATTTTTTTATATGCTGCAGTTAGGAATTTTTTTTAAAAATCAAAAAGTATGTTTCCAAATATCGATAGTGGAAAGTATGTGTATGTCTTTTTATGGAAAGTCGCCAAAAATATTGAAGTAGAGTAATGCGACAGGTTTTGTCATAATATTTTAAATGCACTCACTATACAACGAGGAGTAAATAAAGCTGATGTATCACACTTATTCTCCCAGAATCCCCTTTGCTAGCATCTTTGTATGTATGTATATATGTATGTACATAGTTATATTAACATCGCGATCACGATGCTGATTGCTAATCTGCTCATGCGGACCCCCGAAGAGGCGCGCGTGCTTAATCCATCACGTAAAACCAGAAGCCGGCAAGAAATCGTGTTACATCGACGAAAAATATATTAGCCCCCACACCCCATGGCTGTGGGGGATGGGGGTAGATGGATAACCCGGTCGCCCACCCCTCGACCATAACCGCTGTCAAATAGGCTCGCTCTTATGATTCTCTGATCGAAAAGTTTTCCCTTCTGCAGCGCCGGGAGTTTGCTAAAGTATTTTGACGTAAGCACCCCCATACAACCCCCATGTCCCATCCTTTAGTACGCGAGAGCTGAGGCTTTGAGGGGTGTGCGTTCGAGGAACCTATCGCGACTCTAAGTGCATAAATGTTTTAAAACGGTCGCCATTAATTAAGATCGTAGACTCTTGACGAAAATCCCGCGCGTATAATATAACACTGCGTCTGAGCTCATTTGGGATTTTATATTAAAATTTAATTCAGTCTCGATTTGATTTAATTTCTTTACACTGTTTCACTAACCAAAATAAAACTTTGTAGTATTTGCTAATGATCTTGTGAGTCAAAAAGGGCATCGAAATGCAATGAGGTATTTTAATTTAAAATATATGCCACTTAAAGATGCTAGAAGAATGCCTATGTATGTATGTATTCAAAGAAAATAAACTGTCACTTCCGGTTGACGGGTGTTCACCAAATTTTATACATAGCTTGGTATTAAGCTTAAACTTCTAGATATGAAATTTCAGCTCAATACACCACAAGATTTTTGAGAAAGAAATAAAAAACCTTGATTCTCTAGAGTAAAAGTACTACTTCCGGTTGGGGTAAAAATATTAAGGTATAACATTTATAATTTCTATTACATGTAAAAAAATCATTCTGATTTGTTGAGTGGTTTGGGAGATAATTAAATCTAAAAACTAAAAAAAGAGGACACCTATAAAGGGAAGTACCATTTCCGGTCAACTTGAAAAATTTGAAAAAAATTACGTCGTATTTTAGAAACTGAGTTTCAGTTCGATAGGCTTAAAGGTGTTCAAAGAATCTCCAAAATACAGAGACACACATATTAAAACACACACACATTTTTTCTAGATCATGAAAACATGATTAGTGAACGATTCTGAGTTAGAATTAGTCAAAATCTCGAGTTCGTATTTTCGCATGATCACAAAACAAGTTGTATAAGTGAAAAATTAATTTAAGTTGCTTTAAATTAAATGATACGTTTCTAAATTACATGTATCGTTATGATTGTAAGTTGATTTCGTTATTTTCCGATTTTTGATTACTTGAGACTTAATATTCAAGTAGTAATATTAAGTAGATATAATTATTATATAAATATTTGCTCGGTGAAGTAGTGTACACTCATTTCTCTAGTTATTCCATGTGAATGTGTATATAAATCAAATAGTCTAAAGTAATTGGGAAAAATCTACATACGTATAGTAAAGTGCGCAATGTAATTCATATATGATTTTGTGAATGCATTTGGGACATATGAATATCTCGTTAGCGGGCATTATGCATCAAAGCGTTTTCTTTGAGGTTCATATCCACCATGTACGTTTGAAATGCCACTGTTTGACATTCATATCCTTAATGGGATACCTTACAAAACGGCTATGGTGCAGTTGTTGGCCGTCAACGGTAAACCAAGGAACCATTAGAGACTAATAAACTTAAAGCTCGCGTTCGCGTTAAGTATTTCGCTTTTTTAAAAATTGGTTTCAGTGGTTTTACTTCCGTTGTGCTGTAAACGTTGCGATGTGGTGAGACTTGTGTGGGAACAAGTTGCTCTCCAGTGCCTGTGGGACTGGTTTAGGGTAGATCCTATGTGTATATTATAGAATGGTTGTTTCACAAGGTCTGCACAAAGCAGAACTCTCTTGCGATTCGGTATTATAGTGTTGTAGAAATATCTAAATTATTACACGATTTCATAAAAGCGACAACGTATATTGTTACAATACAAGATATCTATTTAAATCACATAATAAATAAGAAGCATTATGTATATCACTGTGGTTCTATTCTTAATTCCGTGTATATGCTAAGTTCGAAGTGTATTTTCAGTTGTAATATATTCCAACTGCCGTTTTAGGTCATTCATATTCGAGGAAAATTCAACTAGTAGATTATATCGTTACAAGCGCAAATACATTTTCAACAATATGCGCCAGTTGTAATGTAACAGTTGAGTTTCAACAGGTCTGGTGTTTTTACGAATGCTTTAGAATTCAATAATGCGTTTATATTTGCTAGGTATCACGAATAAAGGTAATGAGTATCGTATTACGATAGATCTAAGAATGTGTTCAAAACAAAAATGTGTCTTTCTCTCTTAAAAAAAGCCTTACCTCCCCATCTAACCTGTTACCAACTTATAGTTGAACTTTATTTTCAGTCGTAATATATTTTGTCCAGTTGGAATGTAATTCGTCATATGAATCAACTAACGTCAGGTAGACGGAATATTATCCAACTAGTCAAAATATATTACAACAGAAAATACACTTTATCTATAACGGTAGTTGGAAAAAGTTTAGATGGAATATATTCCAATTAATCAAAATATATTACAACTGGAAGATACATTTCAACTCTAATATCTATAAATGCTTAAAAAATTATCATTTAAAATTTTCATCTCAAATAACTAGAGCTATTTGCATAGAATAGCAAGTCAAATTACAAAGTTGTAACCATCAACTACTGTAATCATTCACGGGAAATTTATTTGAAGGCCTATTGAAAGAGGTTTTGACTTATTATTAATAATATTATTATATCCATTTAATTATAAATTTAAAGGTATATGTATATTCAATATTATATTTCAGTGTAAGACTACGAGCCTCAAACGCAAGTGTAGCGTAACAAATTGGTATGATATATTGAGCAAGATTTGCGAGAGTCGGGGTTTAACGAAATCTTACAAAGTCCGGCCCGAGGCTGTACAGTTCGGTGTGCTTTCAAAACATCATAGAAATCGTTTCTAGTGAATAAACATCGCCCCAAAACCAAAATAATATTAAAAAAAAACTAATATTATATGAAGAACCGCAAAGTTCACTTGCACAAAGGAGAGTTTCGCCACCTGAAGGCGACTGAGTGAGTGTCATTAGACGGTGTGAAAAGCTCAACACTGCGGCTAAATTGGCTGAAGAGGCTTCTCTTCAGGTATGCAAGAGCAGCACCCACTCCCTCCCCCTCAGCTTCTCTCTTGCGCGACACTCTTGGGAACCGTCAGTAGGAATACAAGTACAAAAAGACGCTCGTCGACGATGCTTTGACGACGGCTACAGGCGTCGCCGCGACACGTCTACATTCTACTTAGCCGTTGAATTTTGATCAAAATTATGATTGTACGGTCTTCGAGGGTCGTATATTAAAATTATAGGGGTTGTGTGTGTGTGTGTGTGTTTTTTTTCGCGGTGCGGGTAATGAAATCTGGTCGGTGGTGTGGTGTGTAGTTGCGCATGACACGTACCTCACTACCCCCGGGCCATATATTTCGTGCATTAAAAAATAATTTAGGGAAAACGGAAAAATCAGTGTCCGCTGCTGGGGTAGAGGGGGTGGGGGCGCAGCCTCTACGCAGCGGGCGCCGCCCCATAAATCACAGGAACCATCCCTTACCTGCTCCAGATACATATTTCATAGTTAATTCTTTCCTCATAAGTCCGTACACCCATTACTCGCTCGCAGAGACGGAACGCCCGGGGCAGCGGTTCCCAAAATTAAAGTGCCGCTTTTTATGGTATGATGAAATTTATTCCAATAAAAATTTTGATTGGGTTATGTTCATTTTTTATTATCATCAGAAATGTAGTTAACGTTTTAGAAAATCAATTCGAGTCTGCAGAAAATGATGTTTTTTAATCATCGTGATGAATACATACATACATACATACATATGTACGACAAAACCATCAATTCATATAACCATCAATACGTTTTTATTGATGACTATAACTACAGTAAGAATTTATTCGGAAGTATTTCTAGAGTGATTTTGGTCAGACCCGAATATTTGTGACTTGAAGTCAATTGTTTCCTATCAGAGTTTGCCAATTTAGCTGATTTCATTTTTGAAACGGCTCCTCATAAATATTGGCAAAAGCAACGTACCTAATATGTCACCACTATTTAAATATGATTTCAACTACAACATTATACTTGCTGTATGGGCATTATTATATAACTGCATCATAAAGTTATGTTGGGGAATTATTATAATATATTTTTGTAAACTGGTCAGGAAGGCACATTGGGTTTGCATGTTAGGTCTTCCTAGTAAATAAAATAAAATATATACATATATGTATTTAAATTTGTTAGGTAATTTTTGAATGGGGCTAGATTCTTCAAATTAAGGTTCACATAGTAGGGACAGCCAATAGGGCAAAATTTACTCAAATATTTTGATGAATAATTCAGTAACTATAGTGGTAATGGTATAGTGGTATCTAATGAAATGAAACAGTGTGAAAAAATATCAATTATAATATTATATTAAAAATTAATTCAAATTTTTTTAAAGACAAATTCACAAACATATGTATGTACACGAAGCAATCTCGCACACGTCACTAAAATCTCGTTCACGGAACATCTGGAATCCGAAAATTCCATCTATCGAGATTTACCCACGCGAACTATCATACTAACGAGAACTCAAGTGCCAGAACATCCGTATTCGTGATTTACGTGGCAGAGATTGTCGTTTGCGCGATCGCATTGTGCAAAATAATCCATTTACCATTTACCGCATATGCAGTGTGTTCTTAGTAACTACTACGCGCCACAGTTTTGGGTTCCCTGCCAGTCAGCGGGCATATATTTTTTGCATTGTAAATAATGTGGTGCGTTACCGTGAACCATCTGCTTAATGGTCGTCAAATGGCTTTTTGGTTTTGTTGGTATATTTTAAAAATAATTTATGTCCGAACGCGGAGAATGTCTTAAGTATGATATACGTCCGAATTATGCGCGAACATTGTAATGTATGTATGTAGATTTCGAGAGATGATGAAACAAACACATGCATACATATACCCACACGAAAGAAAACTGAAAATTTAATCCAAACTGTGTACCCAAGCTTGGCATGCGAGACTGTTGATTTTCAGCAGTCTCCCATACGTTCGATAATAATTAAATTATACACGTTGCCGGTTCGGGGCAGTTCTCGAAGTGTGCAAACTGTTTGTTGTAAATACACAGGAGATGTGCCCAGTGTGACCGCTCATTCGTGATGCTGGCTTAGCCTCGAGGAGATGAAGGATACGAAAACATCCTGCTAGATCACTATCACAACATTCTGCATGGGGTTATGGTAAGGCAAATAACGAGATGAACCGCTCGCCATGTATGTTAGGTAGAAGTTTTTGAACTTTAAAGTAATAACATCTATCGCTGATTATCCAAAATAATAAAAAAAATGGACGGTTTATTTTAAATATAATATAGAAGCAGAACTTCTTGGCGTAAAATCTACACACATACAATATAGTCATAGCGTAGCTCATTGGTTAATTCATTATTTAGTAGAGAGGTAGAGGGATCAAGTAACGGCCGGAATCAAGTAATTATTTGATTTATATACGCTGCTGGCAAGATCTGGAAGGTCATACCCAAATCGACCTCTACTCCTGCTAGAGTATCCCATTTAATCAAATTCAATTGTTGTGATGGATTTAAAAACCAGCAGTATAGCTCGGTGGTTGCATTAATGCTTAGTAACAAGGGGTTCCCGCGTTCGAGCCCTGGGTTGATCTTGATTCAAAATAACTTATTCCTCGTATTTCTGTAGTAGATATTGCTGGTCAGACTTGGATATTCGTGACTCCAAGCCAATCGTTTCTTATCAGAGTTTGCCAATTTAATTGATTTCACTGTTGAAACGGTTATTGTCAAATAAAATTATCAAAACCATCCTACCTACTATTTATTTTTTATTTTTATTATTTTAACATTTATATGTTTAGCAAGAAAGCCTTAAAGGTGCAAATTCTACTTCTTGGTCAATTATAAATATCGATAAACAATTTATAAAACAATGTTTACAGAGCATCATAGACACATCTATGTATGTATGTATGAATAAATTTGAAAAATAGGCTTTTTTGCAGCATTTTTTATCAATCATCGAATTTCAGATGTTGAAAAACTTGAAATTTGCGATAAATTAGTCAAGGTTGCCAATTTGTTGGAACCGTTTCAATGACAACCATATACATTGTTCAATTCTAATATCAAGCGATCGACCTGGAGTCACATATTGACCTGGAGTCACATAGGTCTATCCAGTAGTGCTGGGCAGGGGTTGAACCCATGACCACTCAGTTTGGAAGCATTACATATATATGTACATGCTAACCACTAATCTATGCTGCCATTTGTCGCCACTATTTGAATATAGTTTATAATCTATCAGTTTACATATATGTACAAGTTTAATACCATAGATGTCGATCAGGTAAAATATAAATATAATAATAAAATAATAAAAATCGAAACCCTTCCCCCTCCTCCTCCATTTCTTGTGATAAACCCGTGGCAAGTGCGAATTTTTTGATTGTTAAATATACCTATGTAAATACATTGTTGAATATGTTTTATGTACAAGTTTGGCTATAGGTGTCGCTTTGGATCAACCTCTTATGGTAAAAATGACATATATAAAAATAGTTGAGAAACAGGTCAGATTTGTGAGATGATTCTCAAGAAAATGACAAGCCGTAGGTATCTTTTCAGCGTCCTTCTCTAGCTCAAAGATGCAACTTTTCACAACACTTTTAAAACCAATTGAATTTACCGTGAGTAACAAAGTTTTCGTTTGAAAGAACAAAAATATGTGACAATATGTAGCGATATCATCAAGAATGTATAATTTGATTTGATGAAATTGTAAGTTGAATTTTAAGAGCGAAATAAAGCGTAATTAAAAAATAAAATAATGACGTGAAACTTAACTCGAAAACTCTTGATGAAGTCTACGAGTTGTTGATTGAGAACTCCTGCTCTAAAAGGAGTAAATAGATACAAGGTGTATACACACGTTTCGTTACATGTTTTTCCAGCTAAGTTCTTAGCAAGCGTCGCTGATTTATGCACGTGGGGAAAGGTTCGTATATATGTACAGGAGCATTTCCTTTTTAGTCAATTTTCATCAGTAAATATTAGACTTTATTAGACCTGTAACGCAGAACGGGGAGATATTGGGTAAGGGGGTGGGTGGGATGTTGCATTACACCTAACCCTTTGGTTTCGGCCCACCTTTCCGGTCTCCTCACACCGCGATTCGAATGCAAAGGGTCGTCTCCAGGAGAATACAACCTAGGGGTGGCTACCTAGGCTGGGGGGTAAACGCACCCCGAATAAAGTGCGCCGAGTAAAATCAAAGGAATAAATGCGAATTTGTTGTTGTTGTACGATGCGGCCTTCGAAGATTATAAATTTCTGATGGCGCGCGGTGGTGGTTAAGGGGTTGAAATTTGCCGAACGGATTTATTATATAGATGCTGAGATTTTCAAACAATTATTTTGTTTGGTTAGGGAAAGCCGCGCTCTCCCTATTGAAAATTAATCCTGTCGAATAATCCTCGGAAGAATATTTATGAAATTTTGCATTTAATAAAAGATTTCTTGTCACATTAAACATTATTTCAACACACTATCAACATCGTATGGTTATATTTAGCTGGACGATGTTGTTAATAGACAGATATTTTTGCATACACTTTTGACCTTGAAATTTACTTTAAAAACTTTTGATTTCATCTTCCATCCCCTCAATACTTAATTAGAATAATTTGTATCCTACATTTATCTGCTAATGGGACCTCTCTTCCAGTTTTCTTTTCAAAATTTTCAATTGTTCTTAGTTAAGCTAATGTATTTGAGTGCTGATGTGTCCGTAAGTAAAATATTCTATAAGATCTAAAGTAAGACGTGGGATTCACTTAAGAGCAATAAATCAAGAAATCTATAAACGTTGATCGAAGTTTTGGATACTGATTTGTCTCATTAAACTTAACTGGATGACGGAATCAGCCTTGTTTGGATTTGGCCAAATTAGCTGGGCTATACTGAAAGTCGAAATTGGACTATAAAGCACATCGGAACAATGAGCGAACATAATGCGCCAAATGCTCCCAACTGCAGCTGGACGAAATCGAAATCCTCTCGAACGAGTAACCAGAATAATCGGATACAACGAGATGATATGCAGATAGCGATTTATCTCGTAATCCGCACTCGTTTGAACCCTGTTAACCCCCAACATCCATGTACAGGGTGTCTGCCGTTCGGTTGTAATACTACTAGCCCAGTGCGCTTACCACTCAGAGATTCGAAAATGGTGGTAAATATGAGATCCAAGAGTGGGATGAGAAAATAGTAGGTACGGCCAGACACTCTTGACTTCTCTGCTCAAAATCTATTTTGTACCCCCTTCTCCTTTCTCCACCCACTCGCTGGGACGAGTATGTGAATTTATGAGAATGCCTGGGTGAGTGCGGAGCAGTTATTATCGCGTCCCGTACAAAGTCTAGCCGCCTCCTGGCTATATCTGCTTCGCTAATAATGAAGGATCTCCCAGGATCGTCTCCTACATACTACACTCCCGGCTATACATTAACATCGAGTCCTGCATGCTTGTGTGTGCAGCTTTAATTGCGAATACGCGCTCGACTGTGGCGAAGTGGACTGGCCAAACCAAGAACAAAGACTTACATATGTAAGTGCTACTTAATCGATATATGTGTTTTATTATATGATAAACAACCCAGATCGTTAGTTAGAATAAAATATTGCCGTATAATGTAAGTGCAAAAGAAAGGAGATGTCTTGTGAGAGGCTCATTTTTATTTCATGTTTTAACAACTTCTTTTAAGATCGATGATAACTTTAAAGAATATGAATTTTAGATACCTAATGAAGCTTACATAAGTGTGATGATAGCAAACATGAGATTTCTCAAAAGAGTATTATAGAAACTCGTTAGTGTATTAGTAAAGCTAGCTGAGCTATTATTGAAATAAAGTCTGTATCAAATTGGGTGACCCAAACGGTCTTGAAACTTCTAGTTACCGAAAATGAGGTACTAATGAAATTAAAAGGTCACTCAAGATGTGTAGTTTCAGTGTCTCTGTTGAATAATTTAATAACGTCATTAAATTTCATTGTTAATGAAGGTTATCGGCGAACAATACAAACTTAATTTGAAAATAATTTAGGTACCTTCTATATTTTTATTTATTTCTACACATATACATACATACATATATATGTATGTACATATACCAGGAAGGCCTAAAGGCCCACTGCGCCTTTCTGGCCAGAAACATTGTATGATACATACATGATATTTGAAACAAGTATTATGAGTATTATTATACAAAGTTAAACATATCAACTAATATCAACAAAGACATATGATTAAATTTGTAAATCTGCAGCAATTCAATGAAATTTGCGAAAAAATGGGCTGGTTGTAAATTTTTTGGAACAGTTGAAAATCAGATAAATTGGCAAATTCTAATAGAAAACGATTAAATTGGAGTTAAAAATCTAAAGTCTGACCAGCAGAAACCAGCGGAATTTGAACCCGTGACAACTTCTTTCAAAGCATTATATGCTAACCACTAGTGTATGCTGCTGGTTATATTTATATTGTATATGAATATAACCTTGTAAAAAGTGAAAGGAGTTTTTTAAATAAGTATTATCCAATAAGAAGCAATATTAGATCGCTGGTAAAAACTGATCCCAATACTAATTAAAGCTGAAACCTTTGTAATATAATAGCTCAAGACCGACTTGATTACAGTTCATAATGATTTTAAATTGGGGTTAATTACTCGGTCGACAGCTCTAGCCAAGGGTGGGTGTATTAAATAAAAAGAGTCAGCAAAGCCTGAAGCCCATAAAGCCACACCAATAACTCAATATTGTTTCTCGGGGCGTTTGCATACGACGCGTCACCGCAACGTGACGTACCTTGGCGGTTGCCTCGCCGCGCAATAAGCACAACCTGCGATTCTCAAACTTCCTAGCTCTTGGAACCAAACTTTTTTGGACATAGTCGTACTGCTACATTACAATTTTTAATAAAATCAAACCAAGAATGAAACCCGTCTTAAAGGAAAAGATTTACACTCTCAGATTAAACATCATATTGATGTAAAATCCGAGATTATATCTCACATAGATAATATATGCACTTAAAATAAATGAATAAAGATCCTTTTGTAATAATTATTAATTGGGCTGTAACTTAAAATCAGTACGAAGTATTAAGTTTAAGTTAAGAAACAATTAAAACGACAACGATGAATCTTTGTAAAATTTCAACTTTAGAATTTTGACACCAAAGTTACTGTGTCAAAACAGGATCCTTGAATTTCGACAAAAATTTTTAAAACTAAGGGCGAAAACACACTGAGTGGGACGTGGTACGTGTTTTTATTTTACTTTCAAATATGCGAAATAAACGCAGCACCCCTAGCCCTTGTTCATGTCAATCAGTCCCAAAAATCACGCCCTGGAGTGTTTTCGGTGATATTTTATATCGAGTTTTATTTATCTTCGCTTAACGGTGAATTCATACACTAAGAATATGGATGTACATACATAAGCGACCTTCCAAACATATTCATTCTGCACATTGGGAAGTCAAGGACACATGACGTCCCATACCATTCAGTGTGTTTTCGCCCTAAGGCATTTTTATTCATATGAATCCAAATTTTGTAGTACCACTCTGGATTGTTATTACTATGTAATTCAAGCTCAGTGGTCTCAGAAATGCAAACGGGGTAAATTATGTCTGCATATATTTTGAGGAGTGCTGAAGAAAAACAGGGGGCTAGGAAAGGCCAGGCAAGGCGGGGCAGACACAACACGGCGAAGTTTTTGCTCAGAGCACTCGGCTCGGCTCGATAGAGGCTGCGGCTCATTACGGGAAACCTCACGGATAATATATTGCCTGGCTGCTGATGAGTTTGCATTGCCGCCACCATACTCTCCATCTCCCCTAGGGTCGTTGGTGGACGACCCACACCCTCTCGTGTCCCCCTAGATTCTGGAATCGGGGGAGGACCCGCTTGTTTGCCTCGGACAAGGTGGGTCAAGCGGAGTTCGTGTGTCCGATTTGGAGCAATCGAATACGAAATGCACCACTGCACCAATAAAGGTTCAATCAGTTCGACTGTGTTATTTACACATGATCAATGATTTCAAGTTTTAAAGTGGTTCGATGTATATCTATCTGCACTAACTAGTTGCAGTGAGTGTATGCACTACTTTAATTATGCTACGTAGGTGAGGTTGTTGAGAAGTTGAACACGTACACTTAATGGAACGGATACTTTACATTGGTTTATATCTAATATAAAATTTCGAAAGAGACTTTGTAACTATGTAAGGTTTGGGTGGGAGCATCGAAAAAAAATCAAAGTTTCTATGACGACGATATCGATATCGTTGAATATTTTTTTTTTCGATTCAAATAAATTTAATAAAATAACAAATGAATGTTTAATATTACATTAGCCATGTTTAAGCGGTTTATATTTCAAATTATAATACAAACACCGAGCGAAGCCTGGTAAAACCACTAGTTATATATAAATATAAACACATATATTGATAAATATAGTTTTATTTAAAAATATTTTGGGAAAGGATTTCACTCTGTTAGTTCAGTGACATTCCTGTACGTTAAAAAATTATGATCTGATTTTGAACCACTTCCACTCTTTCGATCGCTTTGATACTTTATCGACATATATGTATGTAGGTTAGCTAACATTGAAGTAAGCTAATTTCTCCGACAGTTTTGATTAGTAAATAATTCATTAAAAATTGCATCAGTATCTTGTGTCAGATCGAAACGATGATAGCTAGCTATCCAAACGCGGCTTTTGACTGCCCCTTCACAACTCAAACGGTGGTAAAAGTTACTATTTCATCACTCTCATTTTTAGACGTTTGCATATATATACATACGTGAGATATTTGTATAATATGTAAGTATGATTTATGCGCAAGCATTTATGGGTTATATTATGTAAAAAAAAATTAATAAAAAGTTTTTTAAAAACAATGGTTTTCTATGTTTTGTATATAAAAATATGTTTTGTATATAAAAATCTCGTAAAATATTGCAGATCGGTCTCTTCGAAGAACAACCAAAAGCAGAGAGTTGTAAACAAATTCCGACTGTCAGACATGAATGTCAACAACAATGAAGTCTCGGTGATTGGCCATAAGACGAATATCGAATTATAATATAAAGATTTTAACATTCATTATATAAACTTTTAAACTTTCGACACGAAAAATGGTTCAGAGACGAGATATAACTTTGCTTATAGATGTATGCCCAGTGAACACGAATCTGGTAATAAAAAATGTTGAATGGCTCGAGATTCGGAGATATGTATATGTGTTTTTTAAATCGCGCAATTTTTCTATATGTTGGTGTTGTTCGGTTGATGTCTCAAAATCTGTCAATTTTCTGTTCAAAATGAATATTGGAATCTATAGTTGGGTATTTTATCTTTCATTTGTAGTACTTTTCAGCTTTCAAATCTCTCTAAGTAGTCGTCGAGTTCAAATCAAAAGTCAAAAGTACGTATTTTCACTTGGGATTTTTTCCCATTGTTAATACTATTTTATATTGAGTATTTTCTATTGAAACATGTTTATAGGGATAGTGTTCTGTGTTCTTAGTGTCCACACTATTTTTTGTTTTCGTTTAAAAGGGTTTATTGGAAGTGTGCTGAATTTTAAATTGGTAAAATTGCGAGCAAAAAGCTCGTACCAGTATTTACTCGTATTTACACGAATCTGAATTGAATTAATAGGGATAATATGTATATTAAATTGTCTTTATATGAGAATTAAATAAAATTCCACTTACCTCGATAAAATAAACGAATTTTTGTTATTAATCCACAAGAATAGTCGAAATATAATTTTTCTATCGAGGTAAGCCAGTTATCAATAAAAATTTTGTAAAATCTAGTAAAAATATGCATGTTTGTATGTGGCGTACATTCAAACCACTCGGCCTGAGTGATGCATTGTTGCCTGAATTGTACAAATATTCTAATGTACATATGGACAACGGAAAATATATTATATAAAATTTTATAATAGATAAAAACTAACTAGATTCAAATTTAACATATAAATGAATGGATGATGTTTCACAATATGAGAAAGCAAGAATTTGAACTAAACGATAATAAAATGGAGTGGATAAAGGTTATCCAAGGTAATATATATGTAGATGAAAACTGGTATATAAATTTTATTTTATTTTTCGATGCTTTTCTTGGCGTTATTGTACATATGTATCTTTGTATCCTGCGTCTAGAAGTAAATAGATATTCGTCTTAATGAAATAAAGCCACGTTTCTTAAACAGCGGCAAGCGACTGGCACGGCAGCTAGCACGCGAATTATTAGCGAGATACGACGTGCACACGAGCAATAGTTCACCCCCGGTAAGGGTGGGTCTCTTTCAGGTGCACCCCATCCCTCTCTCGTTCCCTAACCCGCGACATCGCCTCCTCCACCCCCTTTTCGAGAGATTTACGATAAACCTATCTACGAGATAGGAGAAAAGGCTACGCAAAACGCTTCGCCAACTTTACGAGGATACGTTCTACCCCATCTCTGTTTTCTTCCCCCCCTGGCACCGGTCGGTGGTCGGCGGTTCTGGTGCCGCCTTCTACTTCTACTTCCACTTCTTGTTCCTCTTCTTATTCCACCTCCGCAGCTCCGTCCCAAGTGTTGGCAGTATATTATACATCGTTGCTGCTTAATTTTAAAATGAAATGCAAGGTGGTTTTATACCGGTGGTGGCCGCATACGTTCGCCACTCGTCGGGGGTGAAATTCACTCCCATCAAAATATACTCTACTGATTTCCACTTAAAGTCTTTCTATTTTAATTTAATATTTCTAAAACATTACGAAAAATGGAATAATATTAACAAGGAATAACCAGTCCCACAATAAATAAAATATAAAAACATCATATTTCATACGATTTTTAGAAGTTTTATCAAATGATAATGATATCAGATTTTTTTTTTAAATTTTGCAATCTGTAAATAAGAAAATGGATTGAAACAAAATAATATATTTGGGGGATTTTCAACAAATTTGGCTGAAAAATAAAAGGAAGAAAACGAGGCAAAACAGCAATTTTATCAATGAGATTATTTTTGCTCAGGAATAAAAGTGTATCATTGAATAAAGAAAAGATAAGTTACTAATAAAATCTATATTAAGCCGAAACTAGAATTTGCTTATTCCATTTGGAACTCTCATTTCAAATAAAAAAACCTTGTAAAAAGAAGTTGTATGTTTATAAATGGTCAAATGAAAAATTACAAAAATGCCTTCCGAACTTAAATCACTTTCGTATGATATGAGATTGAATCTTTCCACTTTGCATACAACAAGAATGAAAGGTGATCTAATTGATTTGTATACAATTATAAATAACCATTACAATTTTCGTATTATTAACTTCCTTACGTTTAACATTCATCTGAGAGGTCAGGCTCTAAATAAGATACTAAATAAGATTACTTCAAAATAGTTAGAAAATCCATGTTTTCAAACAGAGTGGCTAAAATTTGGAACAGTAGTGATAATGAATTAGCATCTTAGCTTTTTAAAAATAAATTTGATGATTTTCTTAAAATAAATTGGTTTTTGCAGTTCTTCCTTTTTCCAGTTTATATTTTGTATTTTCTTTTTTAAATGTTCATTTTTTACAAGGTTTTTTTCACATGTTTCACTTCGATAATGGTTCAGGCAATATTCCTACAAATCGTAATAAACACCTTTAAGAATGCAAAAAAAATTGAGGTTGACGTTTAATGGCCAGTAGCCTTATATGCCTAAAACTTTGTTTTTCACACTATACCTTAAAAAAATTTGCATCGTAGGCTTTCATTATTTCTCACATAATTTTTACTTCACTAATATTTTCTTTCTATTTTTAGTTATTTGTATTTATCTTTTCAATTATTTTTGGTTTTGTATTTGAATTTTACGTTTTTTATCTTATTTGATTTTTGTATTACAATTTTATGTATTAGGTGCAAACCCTTGAATTCATCGGCTATACCGCCTTTCTCAAGTATTCATATATGTATATAAAAAATAATAAGTTAATTTGTTAACTTATTATATTCAATTAATTTAATATTAGTCAATCTGCACAGTGTACTGTTAGTCTTTTAAATGACCTAAATAAATGAAAATGTAAATTACAAAGAACATAACCATTAAATAAACGAATCTTTGTAAAAAAAATAGCTTTGATATTTCATTTCCGAAAGAAATTCTAAGCTATAAGTACATTGATAATGTAGGAATCAAAGTTCTTTCTTTAAATAGAAATTTTAATTATGAGATGTGTGCATTTATTTAATTTCTCACTCAAAATAATAAATTATATATTAAAATAGACATATTTGAGTAGAGCATGCACTTTGAACGTTTTACCTCAAATAATCTAGAGTAGGCAACGGTGAGCCTCTAAGACGGCTATAACTTTCATTAGAAAATGCTAATGTTTACACTTATAAATAACGCGCCGTCTACACGGGAGTGCCTTGGAAGTAGAAGAGGCGTTGAAGGGTGAGATCAGGGTGGAGAGGTGTTGTGGCTGAGGCACCTCGAGCGTGAAATGGACCAGTGACATTGCAACCCTAATCGTTTCGAGTTCGGAAATCACAAAACAAACCCAAATCGACACATGCACAAATGTTTAGATTTTCAATTTCATGTACGAGTACGGTCAAGGCGACCGGAAGTTTTTCAATAAGCGAAACGTCATTTTGCGCAACGGATGCAATTAACGCCGTTGACAGTTACCTAATGGCAAAATGCAGCTCCCGGTTAAGTTAGTTGCATTAACGGTGCAAACTAACGATTTTCCCTCGACGAAACGCTGCGAAAGTTTCGCCGGCTCCGTGAAAACGGTTATCGGAGAAAATGCAGATCGCACACAAACACACACACACATACACGCATACAAATGTGCATCTATTTATAATATACACGGGTAGAGAGATACATACTTCGGAAATTGTTGGCAAGTGTTTGTGTTTGCCAGTACATAGTATGCAAGTGCATACATACATATATGTGAATGTTAGGGAAACGCAGGAAATCGAATTAGGTGCAGCGGCTTCACCTGCGGTATTCCTACAGTTGCGAAGTTGCGTTCCAAATTTATCGAAAGTTTGGATAACGCTTTGAGAAACACAGGTAATTACCGGAAAATTCTCCGCTCCGTTGAAAGCCGATGGGAAAAGTCGTTTTTCATTCGACGCTGCATCGCCTTTAATTACATTCTCCGATGCATTGTGCATTCTATGATTGAAATTTCGATCACCATTAATAAGTTTTAGCATAATGCGTAAGTTTGGAGTATGAACTTAATAGCTTTGGATATATTTCCTAATAAAAAGAAAAAATCATTCGATCATATTTATAGCTCAATGTCCAAAATAATTAAACCTTAAGCTGAAATATAAATTATCAAACTTTTGAGACGTTTTTTGTTTGATTTTTAAACAGTTTTTCATTTGTATGACTTGTTATAAAAAAAAATTACTTTCAATTTAGTTATTCATTATATAATTTCAAAAGTTAACAATAAACAAAGTCTAAATATATAAGTTGTGGTTTATATCCCTTTAGTTGAAAGTTATGTAATTGCTTTATTTATTTTTATTTTACTAAAGGAAAATCCCAATGCGCTTTCCAGGCAATTAAAAATACCGATAAACAATGATATTTATACATTATCATGACATCTATGGACAAATTCGGTTATATTAATATTTTGAGAAATACATATATATAATAAATTTTACAGAGTGTGATCATTTTATAATATCAGTAAAATTGAGATTCCATAAAATTCGAATTTGCAAGAGGTAAATATTTTTTTACTCTTATATGTACCTACATATTATACATATATACAATAATACATTCATATATGTATTATATGAGCGGTTATATTTGAGAGTATCAATAACACTATTTCTGTTTGACTTGATTCACAAATTGCTATCACTTCTTTTAATTCGATATGTCGAGAATCTCGGAAAAGCAGAATAAACGTACTACGTACCACCAGTATTTTTAAATATTAAACGCAAAAAATTTAATGTTTTGCGAAAATTTTTTTGAAATAAAGAAAAGTGAACGTGTGCCACTTTAAAATATAGCGGCTTATATTACAATAGCCCTAGGAATGTGCTCGAAACAAAAATTTGACTTTCCGATTCAAATTACTAGTTAAATGATGATATCACGAAAAGCAGTACTGTGAACAAAATCATTATCAGGTCGCATTTAAAGCTTGATATTTCTCGAAATGAAGAAAAATTGACTAAATTTGATTGTGCGTAGAAGTAAAAATTTAATAATTTTTGTAGAAATGGTTTGACTTGATAAGAAGATCGAATGGGGTTGATCATTCAGTCGCTTTGGGGTTATGGAACAATAAAAGTTGACAATTTAGCACGGACTGTGTAACACAATTACAGAAGTCGCGTTAAGCGGACCGAATTGGCTCCGAAGGGCTTTTCCCTCTGACTTGAATTGAGGGCCTCGAAGAAAAACTCGCACGAACCTCTGGGGCTTTTCCTGTGCGAATTTCACGCAAGATAAAGCCTCCTAGTGCCGTCGGAGATTCTCAAAAAAACTACACCTGGGAAATGCCACGAAGCAAAGGTGTACTTTCGAACCGGATAAGACCAGTGTGGTAAATGGTGTCACGTTGTACTAATGCCACCATGGGACCAGTCCAAAATGCAAATTTTCCCATACTGCGTATAAAACGGCGATAGCTCAGACTTACTTTTAGACCGAAAGGTCGACGGATAAAATTGAAAACATATTCGAAAAAAATTACTTGTTTTTAAGCATAATCTTTTCTATACTTGTAGATAATAAGGAGAGGGATGAAAAGTTTCGTCAAAGTTAAGTCAACAATATAAAATAGGAAAATATATGTCATAGAAGATTATCTCGTTTAATGTGTGGTAGTAAGATAGGAATTGTCTAAAATGTAGTGTGGAATTTAAATGGAACAAAATCTCACCACTCAAGATGTGATAAATTGAGACATCGCCAGATATTATTCTAATAAGTAATTTCTAAGCGCAATATAAAGAGAGCGTAGGACGAACACTGAACAGGGGTGGTTAGTTAACCCGTCGTTTAGCGGCTGGGGTTATTTTTGAACCGGGCGATCCCGTTTAACCGCGTTAACCGGCCCATTTCTCAATTTTCTTCGTTAGCGGAGAGACTCGGTTCCCTCGCCAAGGGAGCAAAATGGCGTTTAATAAATTTTAGAAACACCCACACAACCCCCGCCAGACATTGTACCGCTTCGTCTGAGTAAAATACGGGAAAATTCACCGAAAATGAGAATGGGTTGGGGGGGGGGGGGTGTAGGGGGTAGGGAGAGCGCGACAAGCGTCCAAAGCGATTTTCGACATCGTACGTCTCTAAACGAAACCCTTCTAGGTGACGGTAGGGGTTCAAATATACTGTCATTCAAAAGAACTGAAATGAAAGGAACGAATTTATGTATTTGTATGAATGTATGTATGTACTTGGACCGTGGATTATTTCGTCTGTATTTACTTTAAACGTCACATGTCAGAAAGATGCGAATGTACGCTTTCATCATTATTTGAACTGTTCCATATATTACATTTATTTAGCCATACTACCCATTCATACTCGTGTTATAAACTCTCTTAATTATGTATTTGTGTAATATTTAAAAGCATTTTAAATTAAATTAATAACAAATTGTAAACAAAATTACTACTATTACTACAATTTGCTCTCTGCACTAAATTTCTCGCTACAAAATTACACTCTGCATTAAATTTCGTAGTAATATTTAATATGTATCACGTAATTTATTTTTGCTCAATTTAATTTACATTATTCAGGTATTTCGTGTATATCCCCATTTTGAAAATGTGAAGAAATTTTTCAACGGTTTAAAATAAAGTTAATAAACTTTTACGCTGGAGTTGTAAATTCAACAGAATTATTACATTGCATAATTCAAAATAAAATTTACACTACGATAGTTGAAAAAATACAAAGACACACACACACACTCCCTTTTTTTAAAATCATGATAGCAAATCAGTTAAAACTCGAGGTCGAGTTTTCTTGCGATCGCAATATGTCATCTTTTCATATTTATTTAATTTTATTATTATTACTTATTTATTTTATTATAGCAACAAGTAAATCCATTGCGACCTCCTGGCCAATTACAATTTTTTTATCATTACAATACAGTAGGTACTTATGAACAGTCTGGTATAATCTGAAATACTACGAATTTGCGAGAAATACGTTCTAAATAGAATGTTGGTAAGCATATTTTTTGAATATCATCAAATTTTATATGCGACGAATCTGTCACATTATATTCTAATAATGTGACAAATGAGGATAGTTTGTTAATTTGCTTGAAACCGTTTGAATAATGAAATAAGATTAATTGGCAAGCGCTGATGGGAAACGTTTGGATATACATATGTACATATATCCAAAGTCTGGCTAGCAACAGCGGTCCAGGGATTGAACCCATGAAAGCATTTGAAAGCATTATACGCTAACAACTGAGCTATGTTGCTGGTAATAGAATAACTATGGTATTTTCACTTCCACGAAAAATCATAATCTGGGACCCGTAATTCTACATTTCAACACGGTGTCCGAATTCATTTTGGTGCCAAAACTAATTTATATATGTATGTATGTATTTATTTTAAATATATTCTAGCTAAATTTATACTACAGTGAAAATGTATAT
The DNA here is from genome assembly GCF_051622035.1 of Arctopsyche grandis. Taxonomy (NCBI): domain Eukaryota; kingdom Metazoa; phylum Arthropoda; class Insecta; order Trichoptera; family Hydropsychidae; genus Arctopsyche; species Arctopsyche grandis. The sequence goes on from NC_135357.1 coordinate 26,779,347, forward strand.
TTGTAATGTGTAACATTTTACATGTATGTATTGTCGCTGAAATTTCAGCTGAAAATTACTAAGTGAAAATCTCTTTTGCATATACATACATACATGTATATACATATTTAAATACAACAACATTATATGCTAACCAACGAGCTTTGTTGCTGGTATATATAAAATACAAATATGTAAAAGACTTAAATAACATACGCTAAGTGATAATAAAGTATATACTTTGTTGAAGAAAAGAGCCCCATAAAGAACGTCTATATCAGTACCACAGTTTTTTTAGAAATTATTTGAGATATTAAACGTTTATGATATGTCTTATGTTGATGGTAATCTTCTTCTTAATAAAAGCGATAGCTCAGTGGCACCAAATAGTCTTTTTAAATCTAAGCATCCATATCTTATTGTTTTTATTGTTATCTGTCAAGACAGGCGTACACCGATCCAAGAGGGACTTAACGAACAATATGAACGGAGAGTAAAATTAGTATTTTGGTAAAATTCATTGTGAAATTGTTCGACATTCTCAGAAGTGTCAACAAGCTGCAGACGGGTGGGTCCACATGTAATATTAAATTTTATTATAATCCCGAGACTAAGTAATACGAATATCGTGTAAGAAGCCGTGTATCTGGACCGTTCGTAGCGTCTCAAGTCGACGACTCCCCCATCCCATGCCACCCCCACACACCCCACCTCAAGAATTAGCGCGAGCTCGCGAACCCCTGGGGTGTATCTGACCCCAGCCGCGTTCTCCACCCACCCAGCCATGAAATTAGGAACGGTTAATGCCGCTGTATGCAGCAAGGCGACCAAAAGGTCGTGTAAACACGCTCGATTCCGATTATACCGGGTTTCACACACACACACACACACACACACACACACATATAATATGTCTGTATACAATGGAATCGCATTAAATAATACGCACTCTAATTAATTGCTGCGCAAGATTTTCGGATCGGGTGACGTTTTTAATAACGGTTTCGTTAATAAGTAGTAAATCCAGAGGCTGTGAATCCAGGGTCCACGTTTTCCGGCTGCGTTTTGTGCCGGCAGTGGCGCAGATAAATGAGAAAAGTTGCGCCATAAACAATAACAGCGCGCGAGCTTTGGACAGCGGGAGCTTTCGCGATTATTCGATTGCACTGGTCGCGGAGGGTTGGAGGAAAAGCTCGAGGAGAGGGTGCTTCCGACCCCAAGAAAGTGAGGCTGCTAGGTTTCCTTGAATTCTGGTATTCAATGTTAGAGCTTTCGTATAAAGCTGTTGAATATTGACTTACATATTTGCCGATGATCATCTTCTTCCATACACAATTGCCAACGGCATAGCTCAGTAGTTGCGTTAATGCTAACCACCAAGAGTTTTCCGGGTCCAAGCCCTGGGTTGACCTCGATTGATAAGAGTATTTCTGCAATGCTGCTGGTCAGACTTGGATATTTGTGATTTATCTGATTTCTTCGTTGAAACGGTGCCAAATCAATTTGGAAAAACTATCCTACCCACTACGTCAACACTATTTGAATATGATTTAAAATTTATAATCTATAATATATAAGTTTAATAACATTACGTGTCCTATATTGTGATTCTTGGCAGAAATGAAAATCACAGTTGCTCTATTACAAAAGATTCATTCAAATGTTCTCACTATTGTTTTACTCTGTGATATTATAAAAATCAACAATAATTTACTTCATTTACGGGACTAAAGAAACAAAATTTCATACATTTTTAGAAGGTTTTACTTAGTTTCACTTTGTCCAACGATAAGTGGTCCCTTCTTAAAACTCTTCCGATCGCTTTGAAACATTGCCATTTTGCAAGGTTTGTAAATTGATTTTGATTTTCAAATGCTTTTTATTATTACGAAATTATATTCACAATACATCTATTTTAATAGCTACTGATCTAATGATCATTTTTATTTAACAATTTTAATTTAATTTTGTTAGTAATCATAGTATTATATTATTCTAATGTTAATGTACAGCATAATAGGAAAAAGAGCTCAAAAACCTACTTACAATTCTTATAAATGCTAATAATACATCTAATACATAATATTTATTAAAGATTTTCTAAAGGCGACGAAATAAAGCAGATTGTGTTTAGGTAATCTGTGTTTATACCTGAATGGTATAGACATTTTGTTATAATCACCGATACTCTTCACGAGTGTGTTAGTATGGTTATTTGTGATTCTGTCATAGAATCTACTGGTTAGTTTGTTAGCTACGTTTGTAACTAACGGAATATTAATTAATAAATAAATAACTACATATGTTTGTATTATATATTAGTAAATAAATAACTACATATGTATGTTTGATACACCTATAACTATTATAAAGTATCTATGTAAGATGAGCTCAATATGTATTCTGGTTTTCGACATAAATATTGAAAATAGTAAAAGTAGTCTTAGAAGAATTTCTTCGTATGGCCAAATATAAAAGCTGGTGGTGTACGGGATATGATTTAAAGGTTTTTCTGAGATGAGGGTAAATGAGAGTGAAAAAAGTAGCTTTATCACAGTTGGTATAAAGCTGTGTATGGATAGCTAGCTGTCATAGCTACGATCTGACACAAGATTCCGATGAAAATTTTAATGAGATCTTTAATGATTAAGCTTATCAAGCTTCATATCGAAGACATTGGATTACTTAAAATTTAACCAATCCCCGTAAACCGGTGGTGTGACCTGAAGAGTGGAAGTGGTTCAATAACGGATCACAATTTTTTGACGGGCAGGAATGTGAACTAAGAAATTGAAGCATCATTATTGCTCAATCAAGGATTTTGCAGTAAACATATGTATACGCATTTCTTGTTTTTACTGAATATGTAGCTTCACAAAATTCAATTTCAATATTTAAATTTCGAAATGATATATACTGTCGGCATAGATACAAAGTAACGTCTAAATCGCGTTAAATTTCCCCGTCGCACGCCACTTCCGGTCGATTAATTTTTCAAAATCGCACCGAGCGGAAGTTCACCACCTCCCCCCCCCCTCGAACCTTCCTCAGGTTTGGATGAGCTTTTAATTGGAATAATTTTTCGTGTAATTGAAGAAGTGCTCAAACAGGCGAGCGGCCTAGTCAAACAGAGCGCCGCGCTAGAGGACATTAAGGCGGCGCGCTGTAATTATCAAATTCACTATTTAATTATGGTAATGACTTATTGACTCTTTGGCTGTTGTTACCACCCCATACCTCTTTCTTCGTCTTGGAGTTTTCGAGAGAAGTCGCGTGAAAAGGGCACAAAGGGCGAAAATCGGGCTTGAAACTTTGAAATGTCGCGCGAGAGACACACCATTCTTTCAACCGACCCCCCCCCCATTCATTCGATGGGGTGACGCATTACGACAAAGAAATACTTGCGGAATAATCCACCGATGAGCTTTTAATAATGTGGACTTAAAAATAAGTCACATTTATGTTTAGGTTCTTCTTTAAGCTCTAAATGTTTATAGACTACCATGTTTATCAAGCGAAAACAAGGTTGATATTTATTTTCTAGCATTGATTTTTATGTTTTTTCTGTTTGTATTTACATACATAAAATAGAAAAGCGTTAAATTTCTTATTTAGCGAATTATATAATAGGTCCCTTCATTTTATTTAAAATCCGCTTTGACTATTTTGACTGTCTTTCGTGTCTGTAAGAGTAATAAAAAGACTGCCTTGCAAAATTAAGCATATCTATTACTTACGTATGTAGGTCTGTGCTTTTCTTTAGTCGATGGTCTTTCTACCCTGTATGATATTTGGTATATTTCAAATTTATATGTTTTATTTGATATTGTAACGAAGATATTAGGTATCACAAAAAGGCCTTGACGTATGAACATGCTGGATACACAGCCAATAAGGTCTCTCGACCCATCGACAAATGCAAGCTCTGTGCTGAGAGTACACGCTGTGTAAAAATATACATCAGTTTTATTCCATGCTTCATTCGGAGTTGGCTCGTCGACGGAAAAACAAAAAAATATCTCTACAACTACTTGATGCGTTTTTTACTCTGATCTCGGAAACCCTTCTTCACGTGCACGCTACTATATGTTAATTTCTAGAGATTGAGATGGCAATGCGCGAAGTAAGATAAATGTATGTGCCTTTCTGTGCTAAAAAATTCCATCAGCCACTGTGCTGGACGCCGTGCGTCCAGTTAACAAATGTGTGGTTTAAGTTAAAATAATGCAAAATTTGCGAGATTAATTATTTCAATTAGCTATAAAAATCATTTTATCATTAATTAAACATCGAATAATATAAAACAATAGCAAATGACGGTTGAAGCAGAGCCGTCATTTCAAGGCGGATGTCAATCTCACACTGACCGTTGAGCGCAGCGTACTGAATTCCCCTCTTTCTCTTGCATCTGTGAGGGACGTGTACAAGAGGCCTGCAGCGAAAATATTTATTTCTGTTGATATTGATCAATGTTTTTTTCATTATTTTGTAATGACATCATTCGAATCATCGAGGTTTTGATGAGGAATACAAATATGAAGACCCTGCATTGAGTACATTTGGAGAAATAATATAAAATATTTTATAAGTCTTGGTCACTCGCTATCCATCAAATTGCGGTGTTAAATGAATTTATATAGCTGTGGAGAGGCTTTCATCTAACAGTGGATAAGCACCAGAAATATGTATGTATCATAATTTGTAATTTGTTTATAAAAATAATACATTATAATATTACGTATGTAAGATAAAACATTTAGGGTGGAAACGACCCGAAAAGTGAAAATTAATTTGCTTCGCATATTAATGAGTTTCAAAAAATATTTCACATTAATATCGGCAAGGACACAGCCTTCATGGAATAAACCTTTTTCTGACGAACAAACATGCTTAGCTTTTCTAGCCTTATCCTCCCACTCTGTCCACGTCCCACGCTCGCGTTAGTATTTACCAACGCGTCGTTATACACGCATGTACGACGCACACGTAATATTAAAAGGAAACTGTGGGGTGGGAAAGGGGGTGGTGGACGCCTTTGACCCGAACCGATTATAACTTTCTTCTTTAGGTCGGGTAAGAGAAGGAGTATGGAGAGGAAAAGGGGAGAGCGAGAGCGCAGGGGTGTACCTTTTCACCGGGGCAAGAAAAGTACTGTGTTCGAATTTCTATAAATTTCTGGGTCGAGCGGCAAGATAAACTTTTCGGCACGACATCTGCCCCGCCCAGGTAGAATTAAGGGAGGAAGAGGAACTTCGCCAGGACCACCTGGCCAAGGGTCCAGGGGTGGTGCGTCAGGCTTGAGGATACGCAAGGGCACGCACGCGACACGAAAATCGTGCTCGGGAGTACCCCAAAAGTGCCATTTTTGCTCGGACGACCCCATTCTTCCTTGGGGACTTGTCGATTGACGTCATCGTTACAAAATAATGACGTCAATGTACATTGTACATAAATATACACCTTTACAATTCTGAAATAGACCAGACTATTGGCGGAGACCACTTCACGTTTTGACATAAGAAACGAGTAATAAAAAATTATTATGAATTCCAGTTTGTTTGACGGTCGAAATATGAAGGAAATATGAAATATGAAGGGTGCTTTCGGATTGATACATGATTTAAAATAAAGTTACAATATTAATAGTAATAATCAATCGGAATCGGAACTGAAATAGAAATCGGGAATCGGGTATGCCAATTAAATTATTCAATAAAAAATAATAATGAAATTATAAAACCCGAATTCGAAATCCGAATCGGATTACAATTATTTTTATTTATTATTAATATTTCGAGTTATTTTTATTTTTTTATTACTAGCTGAACCCGGCATGCGTTGCAATGCCACAATAACGCATGCATTTCCCGTTCCCGTTCCCGTTCCCTTTCCCGTTCCCGTTCCCGTTCCCGTTCCCGTTCCCGTTCCCGTTCCCGTTCCCGTTCCCGTTCCCGTTCCCGTTCCCGTTCCCGTTCCCGTTCCCGTTCCCGTTCCCGTTCCCGTTCCCGTTCCCGTTCCCGTTCCCGTTCCCGTTCCCGTTCCCGTTCCCGTTCCCGTTCCCGTTCCCGTTCCCGTTCCCGTTCCCGTTCCCGTTCCCGTTCCCGTTCCCGTTCCCGTTCCCGGTCTCGTTCTCGTTCCCATTTGTCGGAAAAACGCAGGCAGCGAACACATTTGAAATTATTCAATTATTTGTTTATTTTAGCCTAAAGACATTTGAAATTATTGCGTTGCAATGCCACTCATTCCCGTTTTTCCCGTTTCCGTTCCTGTTTTTTTTCACAGTAAGCTTCCCGGACATGCATACAATAAATCCTGAAAGTTTCATCGTTCCATCGTACAATAACGATTGCAATTCCCGTTCCCGTTTCCGTTTCTAGATGCGTTTTGATAAGTGAATGTTTCAGTTTCAAATTAATTTTCAAAATAAGGCTTCGCTCGGTATTTGTAATATGACTTAAACATGACAAATCTAATAATAAAAAAAATAAATTTTAATTTTTACTTTATCTTTTTTTTAATTTTTTTTTTAAATTTTAATTTTTAATAAAATGTTAACTATTAGATTAGTCATGTTTATGCGGTTTATATTACAAATACCGAGCGATGCCGGGTAATACCGCTAGTACTTAATAATCAAATTAAATTATAGTACAGTATAGGAACGCATACGTGACAGACAGACAAACATTGATGTATATAGATATGTAGGATTGTTGTGAGTGGTACGTAATGTATTTGTAGGTTGCCAATGCGTGCGCGCAAGTTGGTTGCCAACGTAAACATTTCCTTAACTATTATACATACAAATCGTAATTGCGAATATTATTATTATTCACAAGTTTTTTCCCTTTTTTTAATTCACATTGATCTGTTCGGACATGCATACAACAAATACTGAAAGTTCCATCGTAATCGGTTGTTTGGTTTAGGAGCCTATTCGAGACAGACAGACAGACAAACATTGATTTATACATATATATATATAGATTTCGAATTATTTTTTCGATTATATTTCGAAATATTTTCTAAAAATAAAATTCGAAACAAAATGTGGGAGGCTAAAAATGATATACTAGCTATTCGTAAAGTTTTGCGTAAATATCAATTTTAGTTAGTGGGTAAAATCCCTCAACATTTAAAGTCAACAGGGCAAGTCGTGGTTAAATATCCATCCATCCACCCACCTTCCTAATGATGTTTCACTTCGGCTAAAGCAACAATTAAATATTTACACTGGTCACTAGACGATATTGAATGACGAAACTAAAACTGAATATTATTAAACTTTGAAAGTCAAAGTCGATATGCAAAACGGTGATCGTTAGAAAATCGACACCGTTCGCAAAAAGTTTCCGAATAATAATTTCTTTGACGATCGGCGAAAAGTTTATTTCGGGTGCGTTTGTTAAGAATCGCAGTTCGACGATGCGACGGGAGAATTTTCATTAAGAAAATAGGCATTTCATTCTCTTCTCCTTTTGAAAAGAAGATATAAAGCTTCTATTTTAAGGTGGGAAGAATGTAATCTTCTCGCAGTGGAAGAGAATGTAATGCGATTAAAAAAAATAAAATGGAACGGGAGCGTAACGGGGAAAATATGAAAGAGGGATTCGCGCAACTGGGTGAATTTTCAGCGACTTGTCTCAAATGTTTTTTTTTTTTTTCATTATTTTCAATATGTTTTCTTTAGGAAAAAGAATTCAAAAGCCATGGAAATTTGTGCATGCGTGTTCTGTGAAATTTCCGGACACATTATCTTTTGAGTTAAAGCTCGGGTTTAATAATTACGAGACACCGATTGCACGATAAGGGGACCGCGGTTATAATTCACGTCTGCCTCACCGTTGAGTACCTGACTCGAGCCAGAAAGAAACGCTCCCTTGACTTTCTGCTGATGAAAATTCAGGGGTTTTCAACCATGTAACAATGTATCAAAACCGATAAAAAAAAATCGTCTGTATTTATTATGTAAAAGTCAAAATGTTAAAGTCCTACCAATCAAGACCAAGCACAATATGTATATGATTAAAATTTGATAGAGCAGCATGGTAAGTTTTGTTTAGACATTTGAGTACTCTCAGTTGAGTAGCTTACCTGACTATTCATTATGGACCAACCTAATTTTCCAAAAACTCTATTTGAGAGTTTTCTCTAAAACACTCTAAATCGAATCTGCGTATGCTATTTTTTGTTCGGTGATTATTCTGCACAGAGCGAACTCGCACACGTCAATCTCAATCACAAAACATCTGGCACCCTAAAATTCTATTTATCGAGAGTTATCAGGCCATATATTCCATGTTCGCGATTATCGTGGAAACGATTCTCGTGTACGCGATCGCAATTTGCGAAATAATTTGTTTAGTGTATTTTTATGGGTCTACCTCACGGCACCGAAAGTGAAAAAGTCGAAAAAGAAAATATCGGAAGGTAAAGATCGAAAGTCGAAAGATAAAAAAGGATGCATGGTAAACGGTACTATGTATATATAATATACATATGTATATGAGTGGCATGCGGTGAAATTATCTCTCTTTTTGTCATACAGCCTTGTTTAATGTGCGCGCGCAGGATACGGGAAGAAAAGTCTGTTCCTCTTGTTCCTGTTGTATCCTGCTCGCGCAAATTAAGTGAGGATGTACGACGGGGGGAGATAGACTTTTACCGCACGCCACTGATATATATACTAACCGTTTTTGTATGCATGATAAACGAATATTTTCGACTTTTTCACGGTAACCCATATTATTATTATTATATTTTAAATATTTCAGACTATCCATGATGGAATTTGTAAAATCGAGAAAAGGAAAAGAAAAAGAGATTAAAATACAATTTATTTTGAAGTTTTGTATATTTTAAATTATTATTATTGATTACTGATTTTTTATTCTTGGTTATTGATTATTTATAAAAAATCTGATATATGTATTATTAATATCTGTATTTTTCTGAAATAAATGAGCATTGATACTGACTTTTTATTAAAGATACTGTCAATTTTTATAAAATATTTTTATCCTTGACAGGGGGGCTATTTGCACGGGGGGTTAATGTCCAGGGGATTTTTGACCGGAGGTATGTGTTCGGGGGATATGTGTCCAGGGCCTATGTGCCCTAGAACCGACATGACTGACAAACAAGGCGCGTGCGGAGACACAATGCAAACCCCGAGTTGTTAAGTGCATTTAAAGTTATATGGACTTTAGAAATAAATGATAAAATAAATAATTTGGTTCTCAGATTTGGTCTTGAAAAGTTTTCCATCCCCTGACCACCCCAGGCAGGTGTGGTGAGGGGTTATTTTTCCGAAATATGTTTGTTGATGGCGGCCGGACGCTCGCGTGCGGCGCTACTGGTGCCAGCCACCGGTGTCGCTGATGTTTACACGTGATTATTATCTGCACACGTTCACAACTAATAACCGTAATCACGACGCGGACCACGGTTTGACGGTCACGTCGCCTCGTGATGAAAACCCACATTCGATACGACGATTAGTCGGCCAGATTGAAAGCGGGGCCCGTAGTTTCGTGAGCTCCACGCGAACTCTCCTCCAAATTGCTTTATTACGATTTCTTTCTTTTTTATTGCCGACCAAATAATGTGAAGGTGGACCGGGGGGACCATCGGCCGAATTGGTCACGGGAGGAAAATTACTCCCCCGCGTGCAGTTGGGGTGCCATTTTGTCAATGGTTCGGGCCCGGTCAAGTGGCAATATTATAGTGTCGTTAAAGTTTGTCGGGTAACCCATTCGCGGCACCGGCGACGAATTGCCACCCCCTACGACCCGATTTCTCCCCATAAAAAACTAACAATGGATTGTTTTCTGGCGGATTAACTTACATTGGATTTGTTCGAACGATTCGTTTGCCCTTCTTTTTATGTCGCTTTTGTAGCAATTCCTTGCTACTAAACTACTCAATATTTTAATACATCCGACGAAGGGTGAACAAGTATTTCACAAACAGAAAAGAGAGCGTCTTGGCTGCGTCTCAGAATAGGCCCTTGTCTATAAGAATTAACTAGATGAGCCATAAAAATTGGTTCTTAAAAAACATCAGATGTAAATACGATTGCCATTTTTTAATCTAAGTAAGCATAAGTCAAATTCTTTTGAGATTATGAAGTGTGTAATAAGACATGCCATTTCATTTATTGAATACAATTGATCCATAAGAAAAGTGTCATCATCGATAATCTAACTAATTTATACGAATTAAAAAATAAACTAAAGGCAAGCATAATATCCACCTATGTACATATGTATGTACATATATAGTCTTTAGAGTGTTGATATTCAAGAAATTGAATCAGCTGATATATGTAATTTCACGATGTCGCCAATTTTGCAAAGTCATATTTGACCATATTATAAAATTTAAGGTCTATTTTTGAGATGACATATATTCATACATTTTTATGTATATTTGATGAGTTTTGCTCTTATGTGTAGACTGATAATACAGTATTAAAATTAGTATTAATCTATATTTATTAGCTACAGCGTACTGCACTGGTATAGATATTGCATACTACATAGTAGAGAGGTCATGGGTTCAAATCCCAGCCAAATACGCTATTGGTGAGATCTTGTGGACAGATCAACCGTCTCCTGTTAGAATTTTTTGGCATATTTTTAGCTTAATTGTTGTGACGGATCCAATAAATCAGTATCTTCCCCTCAGTTTCTTGCAAATTTGAGTTATACGCATCTCGAAATTGTTGAATCTTATAAAAATATGCTATCTAAATAATGCATTTCTCACAAATTTGCTATGCATCAAAAATTTGTTGATTGTTCATAGATGTCTAAAAATTGTTAATACTTATGAACAAATACATACATATAATCTAACTTTATGTGTCGCCTTGGTGTAATTCTTGTTCATGGCAAATATAATGTATACAATAAAAAATATCTGTATATGTACATATACATATGTATTAAGCTATTACACACATAAAGTGATAATCTATGAATTTTTCAACACCTGATCCAAAGCTCCCCAGGACCCCAGACTATTTATACAGAATAACGTCCCATAAATACTAAACATTTTAAAATGTGATACCATACATGTCCATAAAATTTTCTAACAATAAATAAAGGCAACATGAAAGAAAGTCAGTTTTTTAATACTACCACACAAAGTCGGAACAAAGTTGAAGAACTTGAACTGCGCAAAGAATTAAGGTAAAATTTATAGCGCTTTCAGCGGACACGATAAGCGAATGTTCTCAAACCCCCATTATGATATAAATGCAACGGAAAAGGGTAGTAAGTTGACAATCACGCAAACTGAACCATAAATAAAACACTCAAGCGGTTGAAAAGTGGCACACACACACACAACTCACAACTCACAAGATTAGCCAAGCACTATGCGAGATGCCTCGTTATTAAAATGTGAACCGGTGCGTAGAGATATTGCACGAGAGAGAGGCATCTGCAATATCGACTTACGAAACGCATTACATTGTTTTATTAAAGTTCGCCTAAGGTAGTTTTGACAGTCCACGTACAGGTAGACTATACGGCCACCCTTTATCCTCCTACCCCCGTAGTATCTCAACCACCCCTAAACATCCCGGGCACGAATGCAAATTGCATAATTTGTTGACTGCAAGCAGGTAAGGCGAGCTGGCAGGCGATGCGCCCACGCCACATCATCGACTAGGCATGCAACAAATAGTGGCGTTTATTTAATAGCGTACCTATTGAATTTAGGATATATTTTTGTTTTATTAAGATATATAATATCTTAGTAGGGTAAACTAAATTTCCTGCTATAAGTAGTATGAAATTATTTTTTTAACACTATTAGTTGAGTAAAGATGTGCCTTTAAATTCTGAACTATTTTTTTCTTTCAAATTTTCAACGATAATGAGTATCTATCGATGCTGGCAAATTTATATATGTACCTACATATGTATTATACTTATAAAATTCAGATCGACTGTTTTTTATTAGCTTCATTTTGTTATATAAATATATATATATATATATATATATATATATATATATATATATATATATATATATATATATATATATATATGTGTATATAACAAAATTTATTTTTCGAATGGCTCCTATTCCAAGATCTATTCGACTTCTTAATGAAATCGTTGCTACCGAGACTGAATGTGATATTTTCCACCTCAGTGAGCCTAAATTGTCGGATATCACTCTAACCCATTTATCTGGTAGTCTGCGCTCATCATTGTTTTCATGATTGATTGTGATTTTTTAGTGAAATTTTGATTGACTCTCTTCCATTTGGGCCTCACAGGGATGTTTTGTATTTGTAGTAGTTTCTTATTTATTGGAACTGGCTGTAGGTGCAAGGCATTCCTTATGCTATATTTTTTTATTTGATATTTTATTAAATGCTATTTTTTATGTTTATGTATGGATTTATTTATGTTTATGTTCAAATGTATTTTTTTTAATGTATAATTGAATAGTATATTATTTTCATTATGTATTCATTTATGTTTAATTGTTATTTTGTTTTTTTTTTTGTGTTATATTTTTTGACCATTGTGGCGCTTTAGGAATTCCTGTAATGCCACAATGGTCTGTTTAGAATAAAATAAATAAATATATATATATATATATATATATATATATATATATATATATATATATATATATATATATATATATATATATATATATATATATATATATATATATATATATATATATATATATATGTACTACACATATATTGATAAATGTAGTTTTATTTAAAAATATTTTGGAATATTTTTTAATAAAAGTTTAAAAAAGTTTTTTATTAGTTCAGTGACAATCTTGCCCGTCAAAAACTGTGATGTGACTTTGAACCACTTCCACTCTTTAGGTCGCTTTAATATCATACCGACATATTGGAGCTAAAGAGTGGAAGTGGTACAAAATCAGATCACAAATTTTTGACAGACAGGCAAGTCACCCAATTAACAGACTAATAAAAATCGAAAGTGAAGTAAGAAGAGGCTAGTAAAAAGGAGTTGGAATCGGTCGATTCTTATGTTTCCCCCTAAAATTCAACGCCTCCATCTCCACAATCCTGGTTATTAAGAAAAAATAATGGTCTATTTTCATATTCATTGTCATGCCAAATACATACATATGTACATACAAACATAGATAAAAAATAATAAATGACGATGCTGGAGATACAAATGTATGTATTTATATGCATTTTTTGCTGTGTTGTGATGAAGATAAACCGAAAAAAGAACCCCAAGTATAACGATAGGTGACTCAAAGTAGGTTTATTTTCCAGATGGTAGATATTTGTATGTAATTATAAATATTGTAAAAGAAAAGTTGGTGTATGTACATGTGATATGATTGTTGAATAAATTACCTGTGTATTGAACTCAGTCTCTAGTAGTAAAGCGAGCTTGACTAACCTGAAACAATAAAGGAAAAACATTTTAGACTTCATATTCAGGCGATGATTGTTTGTTTTGGATGCAACAATAACAACCGAAAATTGATACGTCTAGGCGGTAAGCAGTTCGACTCAGTTTGGGAAAGTGTTGTAAATCGAAGACTCTCAACATCGGAATACTTTCTTGTTTCAAGGTTCACCAACTAAGTTAGCAGTGACCCAGTTTTGAGAAACACCCCCAATTGTGTATACACACAGAAACACAAAAGTTGTTCCACTCGCACAGAACAGTTTCGGCGCCGCGAAGTTTCCGGAGAACGCCGTCGTAAAAAAGCAGAGCCGACGAAAAATTAAAATATCCGTGCATTTTCACGAAATGCAGGTGCGAGCAGGGAATATGGGGGGGGGGGGGGGTGAGGGTCGGTTTATGGGGTCTGTGTAGTTGTCAAGCGTTCGCTGCTGGTGGTTTATGGTTGTTTTCGGTTGCCAGAGGCGCCCCGTGGCGGCAATTAGCGCAGTGGCGTGCGCGCGCTCTCTTGGCAGGGGTGCGGAATGCAGCGGCCGCGGTCCGTGCCTGGCGCCGCCCATCGCCTGCCGGCCAATCGGGGACCGAACACCCACTAACACCTTCTTTCTGCACGACTTGTTATTTTTATTTTTATCACTTTCAGCACCTCCTATACGCCTCACACGAAGAAAAGTTCAGAAACATCGGAAAATGCCATTAAAAGAGTAATACTGAATCTCGATCGAATATTTCTAGAAGAAGGCTAGAGGATATTTTGGATAAGATCTATATCTATTCGTGAAGTAGATACATATCAATAAATGATGCTTTCTAGCAATAATCATCAAATTTATCTATTTACTACAGTTAGGCATAGTGACATTACAGATATACTCCAGGGCGTCACTATAGCTAGTATAGACAGTCCGCAGGATAGCATCAAAGTAATGCAATTAAGTCGCACACAACACAAAATCGTGCTCTACTAGTACGATTTTTTAGCTCGCAATTTTACCGATTTAAAATTCAGCACACTTTCAATTAACCCTTTTAAACAAAAACAAACAAAAGTAGTGTGGCCAATACACTATCCAAATAAACATGTTTCAATAGAAAATACTCAATATAAAATAGTATTAACAGTGGGAAAAAATTCCAAGTGAAAATACGTACTTTTCACTTTTGATTTGAACTAGACGACTACTTAGAGAGATTTGAAAGCTGAAAAGTACTACAAATGAAAGATAAAATACCCGACTATAGATTCCTATATTCATTTTGAACAGAAAATTGACAGAATTTGAGACATCGACCGAACAACACAAAGATATAGAAAAATCGCGCGATTTAAAAAGTACATATATCTCCGAATCTCGGGCCAATCAACATTTTTTATGACTAGATTCGTATTTACTGGGCATGGATTTATAATAAAAGTCATATCTCGTCTTTAACAGTGTAATTTACACAAGCATTATTAATTTTACAGAATTAGCATACGTACATATGTAAAGAAGACAATGGTGATGATTATTATGAAAGTGTGGTTCAAAATTAGCCCACCCATTGGGATCGACTAACATCTAGTGAATCTAATAAAAATGGCTTATAAAATCTAGTATGATAAAAGGTTCGTAAAATATCGCAGTTTGGTATAGACATTCTCAGTCCAAAATTAAGCCAGAAAATCCAAATCATAGAGTTGAAAACAAAGATAGACGAGACCGAAAAGAGAGATGTCAAAAAGTGGCATTGCAAGCGGCGAGAACGCCTTAGCCAAAGAATGAACACAGCATCAACCATTTCGATATTATAAAAACATATTTTTATAATTCATCATATAATTAGTGAAGTAAAAATATGTATATATGAGAAATAATGAGACAATATAATGCAAATTTTATAAGATATAGTATGAATAAGTTATAGTTATAGGCGTTCAAAAAATTTAAATCTGATGACACGAGTGGCGGACGGAAACAATCACCCGAAAATTTAAACATGTTAATTACGAAAACATTTCACTATCGACTTAGCGAATACAATTGAAATCTCTATCGGGGGCCAAACCTCACAAAATGGCAAAGTTTCAAAGCGATCGGAAGAGTTTTAGGAGGTTTGTTCATAACAATCCCAAAGTGAAACTAATCTAATAAACCTTGTAAAAAGTTTCTAAAAGGAAGCACTATTACATGCATTTCCGCGATATACCTACATAGCTTAAACTAGGGTGTTTCCATTTGAACTATTTTAGATTAAATTAATGTAGAGTAAATATTGAATTAGACAATAGGGCAGTAGAAGTAGTCATATTTAGGTCGAATCATTGACATGTCCGGTAATAAAGAAGAGGAAATAAGGAGACGTATGAAATTAGGATGGAGTTCATGTTGGCGAATTAATGCCGTATTCAAATCTAAAATGCTATTGTGGTTGAAGAAACAGATCTTTGATCAATGTGTCTTCCCTGTGATGACGAATGGATGCCAAAATTTGGCATTGAACGCCAGAATTCTGCATAAGGTCCAATGCACTCAAAGAAGTATGGAACGCTGTATGTTTAAGATAAAGAAAACGGAATACGTGTGTAAAAGCATAACCGAGGTGTTTAATGTAATGAAGAGAGTAAATAAATTGAAATGTCCGTGGGGGGTCACGTAGCTAGAAGAACGGACGATAGATGCACCAAAGAAGTGCTTTAATGGTACCCGAGATAATGGAGAAGGGTGTAAGAAAGACCACAGGGAGATGGGTGGTTGAAGTCAGAAAAAAGCGAGAGTTTTTTGCGAGAGTTTTTATTTGTGTTGTTTACATTCCGCCCGCTGCGAAAGACGATGTATATGAGTTATTGTTTGCAAATATGATGAATGTACGTGATTTCATAAATGAACGTGACATATTATTAATAATGGGTGATTTTAATATGCCTAGTGCCAATATTCATGTCCGCAATAAATTTAATTTTGTTATTTCCTATTGCGACCTAGTACAGGTTGGTTCACCCATTAGTCCAAGTAAGCTTGATATTATGTTGGTGAATGAATCCAATGTGTCAGCAACGATGATCCTATGCCCAAAAGGAACTGCGATCATCCCTGAGGACCTATATCATGATGCATTACAAATTGAGCTTCTGTTTTTGTCTTCTGTGAGACCTGTTTCAGCTTGTTCATCTGTTGGGATTCCTTCATCGCGGTGGAATTTTGCTCGCGTTGATTCTGAATTGGTTTATAATGAGGTTCGTTCTATGGACTGGCGCCAAATGTACCTCATGAATACTGGTGATGCTGTTGAATTTTTGTATAACACACTATATAATATTTTTGACAGTTATGTTCCTCGGTTCATCAGTTATCCTAATTTAGAACTACATCGTCGGGTTTTTCCACCGTGGTTTGGGTCCAAACTTATAACTGATGTTCGTGCAAAATGGTTGTCTCATAGAAGATGGAAACGTAGCCAATCATTTCGTGACTATGAGAAATTTCGGATTCTTAGGAAGATCGTGAAACGTGGTGTGAGTGAGCGTTATACCCTCTATCTCAAAGAGATGGAGAGTGCTATCGCTAGTAATCCTCACCACTTTTTCAGATTTATTAAGAGTAAGCATATTTCACATGGCCTTGAGCATTCGTTCTCATTTAATAATAAAAGTTGTGTCGGTCCTGAGATCGCTAAAGCTTTTGCTAGTTTTTTTAGCTCTGTATTTGATCAGAGATCACCATCCCTTGATGCTAATTTGGCTTCCCAAATTGGTACTGAAGGTGTTATTATAGACATTCCGCGGGTCTCGCTTGGAGATGTTAGGATAGCAATTTTGAAGCTGAAAGGGTCTGTTGGGCCTGACGGTGTGCCCCCTGACGTATTAAAGGCATGCTGTAATTCGCTCTTAGAGCCTCTTCAGTTTATTTTTAACCTTATTCTGGATTCTGGTAATTATCCTGAAAAATGGAAATTATCTAGAGTCATTCCCATTCATAAAAATGGCTCTAAAAATGAGGTTGAAAATTACAGACCTATTGCTATCATCTCGGCTATTCCCAAAATTTTCGATAATATCCTTCACCGTTTGATTCTTTTGCAGTTCAAAAGATTGTTGTGTGATGAGCAGCATGGTTTTTCACCATGTCGTTCCACTACCACTAATCTTGCCTGCTTTTCATATTATACCATGTCTAAAGTTGACCGTGGACAACAAGTTGATGTAGCCTACTTTGACTTTCGAAAAGCATTTGATCTTGTCAACAATGACGCTCTTATGATCAGATTAGCTGAAGTGGGCTTTTCTCCACGTCTTCTTAAACTCTTTGCTTCTTATCTTAGTGATAGGAAGCAATTTGTTAGATATGGTATTTATGAATCTCCTTCATTTTTTACGCGATCTGGTGTAACTCAGGGGTCCACCTTAGGCCCTTTACTATTTACAATAGTCATTAATAACCTCCCAAAAGTACTACGCAATGCTTCATGTCTCTTGTTTGCTGACGACGTTAAACTATTCTTTGCTGTTAAGGATGAGAGGCAAGCCTCTCTCCTTCAAGCTGATATTAACGCTGTTTTAGAGTTCAGTTCCAGTTTAGGGCTTGAACTGAATACTAGTAAATGTGCTATTATGAGTTATGGACGTGCGAATTCGCTCTATTGTCACGGATATTCCATTGGATCCGTATTGTTGAAGCGCGTGGAATCAATGGTCGACTTGGGTATCACTTTTGATCCTCAATTCACCTTTCACAACCACATCAAGACAATCGCTGACGTTTCCTTTCGTCGACTTGGATTTGTCTTGAGATATGCTAGATTATTCTCCAACCCCTTGTCTTCTCGCTTGCTTTTCAACTCGCTTGTTAGAAGTAAGCTAGAGTATAATGCAATTGTGTGGAATCCGCACGAAGCAAACTACTCTCTTATTATAGAAAAAGTGCAAAAAGCATTTCTTCGTTTTCTTTATAAGAAAGAGTATGGGTACTACCCATATCTCTATCCTACTCCTTTCCTTTTGGGCATGCTTGGGTATAATTCCCTTGAACTTCGGAGAAACTTCTCGTTAATTCGTTTCGTTCTCCAGCTATTGCGTGGTAATACGTCATGCCCGTTGTTGCTGGAACAGTTGGGACTTTATGTCCCTAATAATTATGTGCGTGGTAGACATCATCATTTAATGGTTGTACCTGCTGCTCGCACAGTTCTTTTTCGAATGGCTCCTATTCCAAGAGCTATTCGACTTCTCAATGAAATCGTTGCTGCTGTCCCTGAATGTGATATTTTCCACCTTGGGGAGCGTAGATTGTCGGATATTATCTTAACATATTTATCTGGTAACCTGCGCTCATCATTACTTTCTTAATTTGAATGTGATGAATGAGTGGAATCTTAATCTACTCTCTTCCATTTGGGCCTCGCTGTGATTTTATTTTTTATTCATATTTTGTTTTATTTTATTTTATTTTTTCTTTCTCTTTTGTACATTTTTATATACTATTTTAATTTTGATCAGTGTAAACAAAGAATGGGATTTATGGATTTTATTTTTAATTTTTACACTTTTGTTATTTTTTTTTTCTCTCTGAATGATGTATTATTTTCCTTTTGTTACTTTTTTTGTAATTTTATTTTACCATGTTTTCTGCTTTTGCTTTTTTCCTTTATTTACAGTTTACTTGTTTTTATATCATGTTTTTATATATTTTTCAAATGTAGGCCATTGTGGCGCATTAGGTTCTTCCTGTAATGCCACAATGGTCCAAAACTATTAAATAAATAAATAAATAAATAAAAGTGTGGGATGAGATGGACGAAAGTTACTCAAAACGAAGACGAATAGAAGCGTGTTAGAGAGGCCATCATCCAACAGTGGATGGAAAATGGCTGTGAATTAAGATGATTATGAAATTATTTGGAATGTTTATATGTATGTATGTGGGTGACTGATAGTAAAACTAACTTTTTTAATAAATGGGAGTTGCAAAATTAAAATAATTGAGCATATCTGGATTTTACATATGTATGTATGTGCACATCTGCTATTTTATTAAAATAAAAAAGGTATTGTTTCAAAAATATAGTTTTTAAAGATAAAAACATATTTTATGTACACTATAATATTTGTCTTTGAGAAAAATGAAGACAAAGTATACATACATACATACATACATATTTCTTGGAATTTCAATACTCAAAAAAGTATGGTTTATCTAAGAAATTGACAATACTGAACCACTTTTATTCAAAAAGCATCCATCTAACGCCGATCTTTATTCGTGTCACTGTTTATGATTGTACCAATAATATAAAACATGTTTTATAAAATATATTGACACATTTCAAAAGAAGCTCATTAAAATATTTTATATTTAAATTACCTACAAAAAGTCTAGATGAATTAATTAAAAAAAAATACTTTAAATTTTTTGAACTACGTATTTATGTTTTTAGCTATTTTTAAATTATACTAATCTTCAGAATTTCAAAAAGAAATTCCGTATTCGTTATGTTCACCTAGTCTGGACGGCCATCTACATATACGAGTATGTATGTTTTAAAACTTCTCATTGTAAAATGATTTAGTGTGATGCCAGTAACCATTGTCATTACGTAAACACAATAATAGTGATGAAATTAAATGAAATTTTTATATGCATGTACATACATACGATACATATATAGATTATATACATACATAGATTTACATACAAACATACATACATAGATTATATATATATATATATACATATATATATATATATATATATATATATATATATATATATATACATATATATATATATATATATATATATATATATATATATATATATATTTATATATATATATATATATATATATATATATATATATATATATATATATATATATATATATATCATCATCATCATCATCATCATTTACAGCCATTCGCCATCCACTGCTGGATGAAGGCCTCTCCAACACGCTTCCACTCGTCTCTGTTTTGCGCAACACTCATCCATCTCATTCCGCACATTTTCCTAATTTCGTTCACCCATCTTCCTTGCGGTCTTCCTTTTACTCTTTTGCCTTCTCTCGGGTACCATTCAAGCACTTCTTTTGTCCACCTTTCGTCCATCCTCCTAGCTACGTGACCCGCCCATTGCCATTTCAATCTCTTCACTCTATCCACTATGTCCACTACCCTTGTCATATTTCTCACCCACGTGTTCCGCTTCCTGTCTTTCCTCGTTATGCCAAGCATACAGCGTTCCATACTTCTTTGAGTGCATTGGATTTTATTTTGCATCTTGGCGTTCAGTGTCCAAGTTTCACATCCATACGTCATCACTGGCAAAACGCATTGATCAAAGATCCTTTTCTTCAGGCAGAGTGGCATTTTTGATTTAAAAACAGCATTCATCCGTCCAAATGCACTCCACCCCAGTTTCATACGTCTCTTTATCTCTTCATTTTTACTACCAGACATGTCAATTATTTGACCTAAATATAAATAATTATTTACTACTTCTACTGGTTTATCATCTAAGGGGATGCTATCAGGCATGCAATAACTATTGAACATTAGTTTAGTCTTATCTACGTTAATTTTTAATCCTACTTTTCTACTTTCCCTGTCCAGCTGTGTTAGTCTGATAAGTAGGTCAGCTGAATCACGAGCTACTAAAACTATATCGTCTGCGAACCGAAGGTGACTCAAAAAGCGACCATTGATGCTTACTCCGGCTGTATCCCAATCCAATTTCCTGAAAACTCCCTCAAGCACCGCATTGAATAACTTGGGCGAGATTGTATCTCCTTGTCTTACTCCTTTTCCTATGCTAAATCTATCTGTACCTGAAAAAATTTTAACTGAAGCTGTGGCATTCTTATATATTGTAGCTAACAGTCCCACATAGGGTTCCGGCACTCCCTGTGTTTTTAGAGCGTTAAGTACTGCATTATGACTAACTGTATCGAAGGCTTTCTCATAATCGACGAAACCTAGGCACAGTGGCCGTTGATATTCGTTGGCGCGCTCGATTAGTTCGCCAACTACTTGGAGGTGGTCCATTGTGCTGAAATTTGCCCTAAACCCTGCCTGCTCTATAGGTTGGTTCTCGTCGAGGATATTCTTCAGCCTTTCTGTAATAACCTTCGTGAAGAGCTTGTAGACCGCTGAAAGTAGACTAATGGGTCGGTAGTTCTTGATATCGCTTTTGTCGCCTTTTTTGTGTATTAAAATGATAGTTGCGTTATTCCATCCTTCTGGTATAGCTTGGTTCTGGATGCATTTGCTGAAAAGCCTAGCTAAGATATTAATTAGGGGGGGGCCGCCACATTTTAGTAAGTCGATGGGAATATTATCTTCCCCTGGGGTTTTACCATTCTTTGCAGTTTTTAGCGCGGCCTCTACTTCGCTAGGCAATACTGCAGGAACCCTTTGGCCGTGTGTCGATTCCAGAGTGGGGAATTGGCCGTTGTCGTTCTCGTATAGTTTTGCATAGAACGTGTAAACTCTGTCTATGATTTCTTCTCTATTCCTAATTATTACTCCGCTCTCTGATCTGATTGCGATCATTTGGTTTTTGCCTAAGAAAAGATCCTGTTTGCACTTTTTCAGGCTACGGTTATTCTTAATGGTATTTTCTATTAGCTTGCTGTTAAAATCCCTGACATCCCTGACTAATCTCTTCTTAATTTCCTTATTTACTAGATTGTATTCTTGCTTATTATTATCCCTATCTAAATTCCTTTTATGCTTAATTAGGATTTTTGTTTCCGCTGAAATTTTGCTTAATTTAATCTGTTTCCTGAAACCACCTAATTTCTTACCTGTTGAGGTTAGAACCGAACTAATTACAGTGTTCAATTCCTCGATGTCTGCTTCTGGGTTTAATTTCCCGTATCGATTTCCAAGTTCGAGTTCGAATTCCTTTTTCCTAGACCTTAGTTGAGCGAAATCTGGAGAGTTACTGCATCCTTTTATTAATTTCCTACGTTCGCAATTTATATTAATGGCCATCTTGGCACGGACTAATCTGTGATCGCTGCCTATATCTACTTTACTTAAAACACTAACGTCTTTAACGGAGTGCAGGGCATTTGTTAGGATGAAATCGATCTCGTTTCTGTCTCCTTTAGGACTCTCCCAAGTCCACTTATTGTTGGTGTTTTTCCTGAAAAATGAATTAGTGATGAAGAGCCTGTTGTGTTCTGCGAATTCTATGAGGCGATCGCCTCTGTCGTTTCTTTGGCCGGTACCAAAATTGCCTACTGCTCTTTCTGTGTTTGCCTTTTGTCCTATTTTTGCGTTAAAGTCGCCCATGATTATTTTAAAGTGGTGGCGGCTATTATCGTATGCGCCCTGTAGTTTTTCGTAGAAGTCTTCTATTTCCTCGTCTGGGTGGCTAGATGTGGGGGCGTACACTTGGAAGATTTGACAAGTGTACCTGCTCGAGATTCTTAATACTACATAGCATATACGTTCCGATATGTCGTTTATTTCTATAATATTTCTTTCTATTCTCTTATTGATAAGAAACCCTACTCCTCCTATTCTACCATTTGGTAGCCCTCTCCAGTAGAGACAGTTACCACTTTTTAGGATTATTTGGTTTTCCTGTTTTCGTCTTACTTCGCTAAGTCCTACTAAATCCCATTTGATACTTTCTAGTTCATTCTCTAATGCAAGCACACTTCCTTCACTCGATAACGTTCTTACATTGTACGTGGCTAAATACAGGTTTCTATTAGCTAAGCTATCATCCATCGTCACTCTTACCTTGTTGGAGGTTTGGATATTATTTTTCTCGCATTTATCCAAGATGTGTTGAGAAAAAGGCGGTACTTGAGAGAGATTTCCATTCAAGGAGTGAGTTCTTACCGCCATAAACTCTTCTCTGTGGTCAGCTTTGACATATAGTCATCCTAGGTATCACTTGGATCACTTATGAGTTATTACATGCCATTTAACAGGGTTACTTTGTAAGTGAAAGTAGTTAGTTATGATAATAATAGATTAGCAATTGTTATACTACTTTTTTACAGATCTTTATCGTGAGACGCCTCTTTGGAGACAACGGATTTATATATGTGAGTGCGGTTTGCAATTTAATATTTTAATAATAACTTTAGTAAAGTATATAAAATTACACGAATTACTTTAATATAATTTAAATATGAAAAAGAACTGATAGACAGTTGGGAAACACCGTTTCTGTTTGCTATTATTCTATTAAGTAAAGTTCGTTAAAGATTTTTGGCTGGAAGCAATTATGTGGAAGATTTATTGCTTCTGTGGGACCGACTTGGCTGGCGAAGGACCCTTTTTTTGTATTCAGGTAGGGAGATGTATCTCGTTTGACACCGATTTGACACAAAAATTAGCACAATATTTTTCGAAATAACTGATATAAAACCGCTTTTTACGACCGATTTGCTGTTTATTTTTACACTTAAATTATACTAGGATGCAATTAGTAAAATAAGTGATTAGATGGTTAAGTTAAATTTCGTGCAATAGCCGGGTTTAAGCGAGTAATAGCGGGAGGAACGCAGAAGCACGTCCTCCTCACATGACACGAAAGACCGAACTCTATATATATATATATATATATATATATATATATATATATATATATATATATTATATACATAGATTTCATATATTATTTCATAGATTTCATACAAAGATTTTTACATACATACATACATACATACATAGATTTCATAGTTACCCAAAAGATTATCCAAATCCTCTCATCCAAAATTAGAACACATATTCGTAAAACCACAAGAAAATAATATATTATATGTATGTACATATATGCGTTGTAAGACCTTATCGAGTCGAATGCATTAACCTGGAAGAGACACCGAGGGTGTGATGTGCATTTGAACCAGATATAATAATAACTCTCGGAACTCTTAGGGGCGCATGCGTACCCCACCATGATCGTAATTGGTGTTGACAGCCATGGAATAATACGAACAACAAGAAAATATATACAGGTATGTATTATTAATCCGGCGAGTTATTATTGCGTTATTAGCGGGCCCGCGTATTCGATTGTGGCGCAACATTACGTGACTGGAAGCGCGAATTAGCGCAGGCAGCTGTCACATCTCGCCCCAGTCTCCCCCGGACACTAACCAACCCTGAAACTTTGCTACGCACAGGGTGCTTTTGCACAGCTTGTATATTCTATGTAAGTACAATTTATTTATAATTATAGAACAGTTCTCAAAGTCAAGTCGTGGAATAGTAGGAAAGTACATGCATATGTATGAAGAGTAGAAAATATTGACTGGTTCAATGTATGCTTACATTAATAAGTGTGATGTACATACATAAGAGTGGGTCTTCATTGGATGGGTGGAAGATGAAGCAGATCTTTGCTACGTTTGTCGGGTCGGGATAGTGAAAGTTAAAAAACGTACAGTCGATTTGTTTACCAACTTGTTGGAAGAAAAAAATGAAAGAAAAATAGGCTTCGTAGGGCTTCGACCCCTTAAGGCCAAAACCCATCCATATTCTAAAATATGACAATGTTTCTGTTCTATATATAATGAAAAGTGAACAAACACATTTACCCGGCATTTCCCGGGGTTTTTGTATGGGGATAGTTCAACCCCAGGCTCTGAGCCTTTCCAAAACCCAACTACGGTCTACATAAGTCAAGGTACCGTAGAGATATTATACTTTTTTATTCATTTATAAACTTGAAATAAATAAATAAAAGGCATTTAATACACTATTTCACTTTTGATCCTATGTATCAATTCATAATGCTATTATATGTAGATTATAAGTTAAATAAACAGAAGCAAACGTTCGAGAAAATAATTTCTGTTTCGTTAAATGCATTGCTAGCATCGTACAAAATTTTTTACGGAATCGCAAAATGTAAAAAACTCATACAAAAGAAGAGACTAGTTTTGCCAGCAGCTATTGATATGGTTGAAATAATGTTCGGCGAATCATGTGCGAAATTTCTTTCTGATAATAAAGTTGGAAGAATTTTATTGCTCTGTCAATTATATTTGTATTTGTATTTACAGTAATTTAAAAATGTGTTTGTATTTTTTTAAATAAAGAAAGGGGGAGGCACCAAGATTAGATTTTTTCAAAAGGGAGGACTGATAGGAATAAGTTTGGAAACCATTGCTATATATACAAGTATAGGTATAATGTGCTATCTATTGACTTACATTTTTAATTCTGGCTTATAATAAATTGCGAAATAGTAGATAATCGTATTAAGTAGACCAAAACGCACGGATAAGCTGCAAAACTAGATAAATTCCGAAAAAAATTCGAAAGTACTTAAAATCGTATTGTAAAAGATCAACAAATCGATTCAAGTGATTGTGAATTTGTTCAGAACGAGAGTTGGAGGTTGGAATATAGACTCAGTTCGGGAGTACAACTCCGGCGCTAAAATTAAAATTACCTAATAATAAGATTAAACTATCTAGTGAAATTTGTGCAACAACAATGCTGCGATAACAGTTAAACAGCCATTCTAACAAGTTAACCTAATCGAATGAGCGCTCACTTGCTCACCGAGTAACTTTCGAACAAATCAAACTTTCAAACTTTCGCCAAGTGTATGTATGTTTGTGCGTCATTGTATCACACTAAAAGGGCGCTTTTACCCATGCACAAATCAGCACAATCCAATGACGTATTTAATTTTGTACAAAGCGAAAAAAAAAAACAACAACAAAAAAACCCACGTATAACGCAAAGTCTGTCGTGGCGATATTGTGTTTTCGTCTGAAAGAAAACGTTGAATTAAAAAAAAAAAACGAAAATACAGGAATGACAGAATGGAAATAATTACCTCCTATTCCGGGCGGGCCGCCTCCCACCAGGGCCGGATTTGGCGGGGGTCGAGACGCGAAACGATCGTCCCGTTCGCACTTTAAGCGGCCGGTAGGAGTCGACTCCTTTGGGAGGAGAGGGATAGGAATAGGAGTCGGTGCTCGGATGATGGGGGCCCCAAGCCCGGGGGCCCGGGCCATATTGCCTCGCTGGAAAAGTTTTAAAAAGTTTTCTTTGCAGACCCATTAGGAGGTGTAGGTACGTGCCGCGCCCGCGCGTGTATTGGGAGGCGGGAGTGTGTAGTGAGGCCGCTACGGCCTACGCCGTAGCAAAAGAAAAGTGAATTGTGCTCAGAGAAAAATCGATGCTCTTTGTTGAAAACGCTAGCGTCGCTTTGCAAACGTCATAAAATTTTCCATAGCAATGCTTGAAAATTTTATTCGAAAGCGTGTATCAGAAGCAGGAGAGTTTATAATAGATTAAATGGGCTCACTGAGAGATGAAAACGCTTCCATTTGATAATCGCCTACATACACATATTATTTTATTTAGCCAGCAGCATAGCTCGGTCGTTAAGCTTTTGCTTAACACCGAGAGGCGCCAGGTTCGATCCCATGAGCTGACCTCGATTGGAAAGAATTTTTCTGAGAACATCTGTAGTGCTGCTGGTCAGGCTTGGATATTTGTGACTCCAGGTCGATCGTTTCCAATCAGAGTTTGCTAATTTTTCTGATTTCATTGTTGAAATGGTTCCCAATTAAAATTGGCTAAAATATTTTTTACCTACTACATCACCACTATTTGAGTATGATTAATGTACAATAAAATGTATGTATGTACAATTCATAGATGTCTCGTTAATTTGCGAGTTTTTCAGTGTCTTGTAATTCAGCGACTTGTATAATAAAAATGCTGCATTGTTTGTAATTGGCCAGGAAGGCGAATTGTGGTTACCTGTAAGGTCTTCCTGGTATATGTATGTACATATATGTACATATGTAAAAAAATAATATTTAAATACTAATAGTATCTGCTCATATGTATATGTATACATACTTCAGCAAACAGTTCCCCCGTCTATGCAAAATTTTGAACAATTTACTAAAATCGTAGATATATTATACATATGTATGTGTAAATAAAATACGTTTACTAAGATACAATAAAATCAGAACTCATAAAACAAAAAGTTGTAAAAATGAAAATGTATGGTAAATGAAATGTTCAAGTAGGTTCTATGTATTCCATTTAATTTTGCTGTTTGATAAAATGTATTATGTAGGTTAATAATATATTTATTTATTTTTTACTACATTTTATACCAGGAAGGCCTTACAAGTAAACCCCAATCTATGAATTGTACATTTATCACACTCAAACAGTGGTTACATAGTAGGTAGGAAGGTTTTTAGCCAATTTTAACCGTTTCAACAATGAAATCAGAGAAAATTGGCAAACTCCGATAGGAAACGATCGACCACAAATATTCAGATCTGACCAGCAGCACTACAGTTATACTCAGAAAAAATATTTTCAATCGAGGTCAGCTCATGGGATCGAACCTGGCGCCTCTCAGTGTTAGGCAGAAGCTTAACCACCGAGCTTTACACTTTATCACCCGGTGATAAAATGTAAATAATTTTTTAAAAATGTTGTTTAAAAATGATAAATAAACGATTTAAATGTGATAAAAATACGTATACTAAGCCAAATATGAAACTCATAATTAGGTTTAAAAAATAACAAGTGTATGTACACTAATTTAACTGGATATACAATGTAATAATTTCGAAAGAGACTTTATGTATGAACAATTTAAGGTTTAAAGGTTTGTTGGGAGCATCGAAAACAAATCGAAGTTTCTATGACGACGACATCGATATCGTTGAATATAATTTTTTTTCGTTTCAAATGAATTTAATAAAAAAAAACAAATGAATGTTTACTATTAGATTAGCCATGTTTAAGCTTATGTTTAATATTACAACTACTGAGCGAAGCCGGGTAAAACCACTAGTAATTTATAAACATATGTATATATGTATTGCATATTGTAGGTTATAATTTAACGAAATATTATATTAAAAAAATATATAGTAAGGTTAATATATGGATATTTAAATAAAATAATAATAATGCGTTATATATTTAATAGGCCTATTACATACAAATACATATATTTGAATACATAACTTAAGATTTCATTAAAATACTCGTACAAGTATCATATAAGTATATAAGACCAAGTACTTAGTATGTATATATGAAGGTATAACAAATTTGTACTTTTATATTTCGATGTAGATGCAAAGTATATATCAATAGGAGGAAAATTTATAAGAAAAAAATGCATTCAAGAGTTGGACCATATACTTTTCGCACCAGTACCAAAACTAATGAAAAAAAAAAGAATTTTTCATAAAATTTATTCTCACATCGACTGAGTGAAACGAGTCACCGTCGCTAGACAAATCCACGAGTCGACTTTCCGTCGGAAGCTTTTCCACCATTGAAAGCTTTCAACGCCTTCACAACCAACCACCCCTTATTAGATCGAAAACAACCCGCCG
The DNA here is from genome assembly GCF_051622035.1 of Arctopsyche grandis. Taxonomy (NCBI): domain Eukaryota; kingdom Metazoa; phylum Arthropoda; class Insecta; order Trichoptera; family Hydropsychidae; genus Arctopsyche; species Arctopsyche grandis. The sequence goes on from NC_135357.1 coordinate 26,808,110, forward strand.
AGCTGCACACGGACCGAAATCGACCAGCGACCGGCCGACTTTCACAACTGTCGAAAACTTTGCCGATCGATTTCGCACCCTCCTGCCTTCCCTCTTCAGCAGCCCCCTCGCCGGAAAAAGTTATACGACGACAATGCAAACGAGACTGGAAGAGCGTGGGGGAGAGGCGAGATCAACGGCGCCGCGGGGCTGAGATTACTATGCTGATTCGAGCGTCTTACCTTCGAAACCTGGACGAGGTCCTCCAGGTCCACGGGGTCCGAGATTTATCTTGGAAGGGCCAGCCGACGACGCCGACGCTGGCCGAGTAATTCCGAGCTGGCGGCGACGCCCCGGAGGCGGCGGGGGGCGCAGAGGGGAGGGCGGACGGGAGCCCCCAGGGGGGCGCGGCCAGCTATTGATTGCTGCCGGGGTGGAGCGCCACGGCTCGGACGCCACTGTCTTTTTTTTTACATGATGACGCTTCTTGTCTCACTTAACACTTCTTCGCGAGATCAAAAATTTCGCGTGAAATTGTACTGGTCACATTCGGTCTATCGTCTACGTTGTACTATTTTTTTGTATATACATATATATATGTATATATTAATTTAATTGTTATTTTGTTTTTTTTCTTTTTTGTGTTATATTTTTTGACCATTGTGGCGCTTTAGGAATTCCTGTTATGCCACAATGGTCTGTTTAAAATAAATAAATAAATAAATAAATATATATATATATATATATATATATATATATATATATATATATATATATATATATATATATATATATATATATATATATATGTATATATATGTAAATATAAGATATTTGAATTGGATGTGTCAAATAGAAAACATGTTGGTGTGCAAGTGTTTATAGTAATAAAATCGACTGCGGTGCAAATTTTTGTAAATTTAATTGTGCAAATTTATGTAAAAATTTACCTGTGCTCTGTGCGATGACGTCATTGAATTATTCAAATAGTCAAATATATACAAATATTCAATCAAAAAGTATTCTTACTTTTTGATATAGGAGAAATAGGAAAATATATATGAATTAATTGCTACAGTTGCTTGAAGTCAATATTTGCTTTATGAAACTATAATATTAAGGGATATATTAGAAACTTTTTATTGCGTCTTTAATATTTAAATATTATAGTTAGAATTTGTGGCATTTGAAATACGAATCAAATTTTACTGGAAGGCAATTTTTATTGCACGAAAGTAGATTAACTTTAAATTGGCGATAATTTTCAAAGGATTTAATGGATTTGGATCGAATATTTAGCATTTGAAAATGGTTTATATGTATGTATGTATGTGAAATATTGACAATCGTTTTACGATTTGAAGATTTTATAGCTTAAATACATATATTTAACTATTATATATAAGACATCGTTTGAAGTTAATCTTGAGTATTATTTACATTTATTTAATTACAGATGAGTTATGTATTGACATCAGTAGCTTTGATTTCTTTTTAACCGAACTTTAAATACAAATATATGTATACATATAAGCGATGCTTAAATTCAAATTATTTTGAAATGATCATTGTTGAAATTTATTATAGGAACTTTTTTGCTGTCTACGTTGTAATGATGTGTGTTTCTGTCTTTTTTTTTTAAATAAACAAACCAACGAAAAATAAATGGTGGATATGCGGAACACAATAAATAAATCCAATCATTGAAAAAAACCAATGAGATAAATATCAATGTAAGTAATTGGTACGAAAAATATGTACGGTTTCGCAATAATCAAATATCGATTGAAATGTATATGTTCTATATAGTCCGTTTCCGCTGGAAAATACTCTCAAAGATGAGTTTGTTGCATGGAAAGTAGTACATAGCAGTCGATATTATTTTTTCGTTCGTTATTTTTATGAATAGAAACTACATAATAATGTATGTAGGTATATCTAAATATTTGAATATATTGTTTCGTTCTTATTATGAAGACTATCGAATAAGACTGAATACATAGGATTAATAAATTAATAAGCATATACACGTACGCAATCTGCATCGATGCATCGTGGGACGGTTCGGTGAGTGTAGGGCTGCTTTAGAGCGGGGCACAAGGTGGCCCATTTCCACCCACCCACTCACCCACCACCCCATCATTGCCTTCGTCGGCAATTAATCCGCTCGCTTAATAGAATCCACTTGTAGACGTTCGTTTATGCTTGCACATTGCATTTTGCACCGAAATGAGCGAATTCGCATCTTCGACTCTATTCATACCATTAATTTGTTTTGTTGTGTTATACATTAAATATTACGATTCATAGGAACGGACATTGTTGCTATGTAATGGAAATGCAGTTGAAATTATATATCCGTGACGACCTTTGAAAATAGAGCAAGGGTTTTATAAAAATAAGAAACGTGGAAAATAATTTGGAAATAAAAATAAATTTGGAAACATTGTTTGGTATGAAAATAAATGCTAATTCAATGTATGTATGTATGTATGTACTGCGCATTACATTTTATCACATTTTAAACCTGCTTAGCAGAATAAATTACAGGTTTACAATTAAATTTCGTTATTATTTCACGCAACAAATTAAAAAGTGGAGCAACCACTCAAAATTAATTTCATTTATTACCAAGGTTTTTCACCGTGGAAAATATTCTTGTTAAATAATTTAGATGCCAATCAAATAACTGATGAGTTTACACTTACACAAAACAGCGATAATAATAAACATATTTAAGTTTATTTTATTTATTTTCAATTTATCATAGTCTTACAAATCGCTACAAGGAACAAAAAAAATATTTAAAAAGTATGAGGTTATAAAAATTATTATTTGTATTATATTTAAAAAAAATTCAGTCCGATTCAGTTAGTGGCTTGGGAGATAATTGAATTCAAAAACTTAAAAAAAGAGAACACCTATAAGGCGAGGTACCATTTCCGGTCAACTTAAAAATTTGAAAAAAATTTACGTCGTGTCGATAAGAATTTCAGTAACCGATACTAAGTTTCAGTTCGATAGGACTAACGGTGCTAAAAATATCCCCAAAATACACACCCACACAGACACACACACACACACACACACTTTTTCTAGATCATGAAAACGTGATCAGTGATCGATTCGACTTTTGACTGAGTTCGAATCAGTCAAAATCTCGAGTTCGAATTTTCGCATGATCACAAAACTTCATCTATTGTTACTACGTACATAGATAAAGTAAAAATAAATACACAGAGCCGTTTCAATGAACCATTTCGTTTAAATATTATTGAGACGAAATTATGTTATTGATGGGGAACAAGACAAGGTCACGACTGAAAACCAAGTAATTAGTGTTAAACAACTCCCATCCCTAATAAAGGGATGAATCCGTGATGGCAATGATGTCAAAATCTTTCAATACAATAGTGTTAAAAAATGTGAATGTTTTGGTAGACAAAACTTTAAGATTTTAATAGCATAAAGACAATTTCAGGATCTTAATACTCATTTATTTAAAACAATGTACATTTTTAATATAATACAAGGGAAAAAGCTATGAATTATGTATTCATTATATTTATCTTTTTTATCAGTTTAATTTATTTAGTCAAAATTTACTTTTTACTAGCCTCTTCTTATATACCTTTCGATTTTTTCGTCTGACGTTATTTGGGGTCTTATCCGATCGTTTTCAAATTTTGCCAATTTGCTCGGTTTGGTCATCAATATATGTGGAAATCAAATCCGCCATTACGATGGTGAAAAATAATCGTAATATACACGTTTGAAAACACTGTCTATTTGCCGTATTTATCCACGTTGCTGGATTTATCCACACTGTTCCGATCATTTTTTCCCTTTTTGCCACCCTCTTGCTGTCAGACTTTAATTGTTTACACGCTTATAAATTTTTTCACACTATATTTTATAAAATTTGCTTGATAGGTTCTCATTATCTCTCATATATATTTTTAGTTCACTCATAGTGTTATTTGATTGCTAAAAAATATTGTTAACGTATATGTATGTATTTATACATATTTATATGTACATATGTATGTATTTAACGACTTATCTAAAGTTTCAGAAAAATCAAACTTAATGTATTATCGCTGTAGAAAAATAAATTTTTGCATAAAGAGCGGCAGATTTAAATGAATATGTATATGTATGCTATGTGTAAGGAATCAAATGAATACTGAATTTAATGCCTTTCCAAGATACTTTATATGAAAAATCATTATCTTTTCTAATTATTCGTAGAGATCTTAATGATGATGCATTGAAGGTAATACAAAATAAGTATATTTCAAACAAGGAAATGATTTTTAAGCATCATAAAGGCTTTTTCTACGAAAGGCATTACGTAACGATTTGGAGGAGTCTCGTAGCGACATAACGTGTCTCTACGCCGACGTTCGCCGTAGCATTGGCTCTGGGCTGGGGTTTTCTACGGCGCAGGCGTAGCCCACACCCCACTGCGAACCTTTGCCACCCAACCACCCCAAAAACTTTTTACACACCAACACAACTAAGCGGCGGGCAAACCTCCACTTTTTGCCCCGCTCGACGGCCCTGGGGGTCGGTGGGCGGGGGCGGCTCTGGGGGTGAGGCCCGGTGGGCGGAGGGTGGCTGAAAAACTTTTGCGAGCTCCTGCCACGGGCTGTAAGTAAGTAGAGACGAGCGCCGGCCGCGCTATATAGATAGACGAGAGAGAGCCCGGGAGATGTAGGCTTCGTTGGTAGACGCGAAGGTAGGGGCTGGAGCGGGTGGCTTGGGATGGAAGGTGTGGGATGGGTGGTTGGGTGGGATCTGAACACCTCGCAGAGTCGGTATTTACGGTCGAATCGCGTAAAATGCAACCAGAGCCTCGTCGTAAAAAAGTCGCCTCGGAAACCGCACCCGTTCCCTGTACACAATATCTAAATTACACTTGGATACTGATTGTGGGATTCAAGTGTTTGCTCGGCATAATACAACACAGGGTTAATTTTTGATAATAAATATCCAAGATCGTGGCTAATTTTTGTATCCATTTAATTGAATTGACTACAAAGTATCAGCTCAAAAAAATATTTTAAAGTGGCATTTACTTCAACATATGTATGAAGGATTGAACTATAAAAATATCATTTAAGCCCTTAAAGACATTCGTAACCATACAAACTGAGTGTAGTCTAAATTTTTACTTCATCGATGTACGTAGTAACAATAGATGAAGTTTTGTGATCATGCGAAAGTTCGAACTCGAGATTTTGACTGATTCGAACTCGGAATCGATTACTGATGATCTAGAAAAAAATGTGTGTGTCTGTGTATTTTTTTATAAGAAATTAGTGTTTTGCTCGTTAAGAGGGCTGGACAGCAGCGCCTTGTCCATACAAACGTACTATACTTCTCCCTTCCTCAATTATGGCACTAGAGAAATTATTTTTTAATATGCTATGGATATCCATCGTCGGAGTGCATCTATTGTTTTATTTTTTTGATTAATTATTTTTTATATGAGCTAGGAGCTGCCAAACATCTATAAAATCGCCTCTTTTTTACACCCACGAAACGAGTCCAACGTGCTTATTTAACGGTCGATTTAAAAAAAAATACGCCAATAGATGCACAGAAAGTATCTTTCTCATACCGATGATGAAATTTTTTTTTAAATTGGTCCAGTTTTGGAGGAGAAAATAGTAGAATACGAAACCTCGATTTTGTCAATTTAAAATACGTTTTATCTGGTCGAAGCGCAACTGTCGCATTCACTCAATATATATATATTGATATATATTGTCGCATTCACTCAATATATACATACACTCAATATATATATCGAAGAAAGGAACGGAAACAAAATTAGGGTTTCGGGTGTACAGCCCTTTTAAGGTATTAAGTTTTATTAATAATTTCAATAAAAAATCTATTATTCACATAATTTAAAGTTTTATACGAGTCGACAGAAATTGAGATGAAATGCATGTAAATATGTATCATGTTTTAGAAAGTCTGTGATATTAATAATAATATTTTTACTTTATCTATGTTCATAGTTTTTGTTTATGTAATAACATGGAATTATACATCTTATATAGAAGTTAATAATTTAATAAATATAAGCATCACATGCATAACATTACTGGTTAGCATGTAATGCTTTTAAACTATAGTGGTCACGGGTTCAATGCCTGCCCGGTCCTGCTGGCCAGATCATGAATATATAACTCCAGGTCGATCGTTTCCTATTAGAGTTTACCAATTTATCTGCTTTTCATTGAATAGGCTCTAACAAAATGGCTACCTTGATTGATTTCTCGCAAATTTCAGGTTTTATTCATCTCAAATTTACTGATTTATAAAAATGCAAATTTGTCAAATCTTTCAATTTTATCCTTAGTGTAATTTATAATTAACTAGTGACAGAGCCGATGAAAACTTCACCAGTTGTATTATAAATAAAAAAAACTACCTACATGTAAATAATATAAAACACCAATAGAAAAATTAATTTTCAGTAGATGGCACTAAATGCTCGTGGCACTATTTTACAAGAGGCAATATTGCTAGCAAACAATATACATAGGTTTTTTCTTGATTCTACCACCCAAACGTTACATACATATAAAGTGTCTTTAGAAATTATATATAAGATTTATAGTAATTTATACTTATTTATATGGTGCTATGTAAAAATTGATCTATAAATTTTTCGACGTTTATGAATAATTGGCCAGGAAGGCGCATTGGGGTTTACCTGTTAAGTCTTCCTGATATACTTATTTATGTTTGGACCAGTAGCATTGCAGGAATCCTTAATGCGCCGCAATGGTCGAAAATATAATAAAGAGAACAAAAAATTTACACAGGCAAAAATACATTAATAAATAATGATTAAAAACAATAGCATTAATAGTATCAGATAAAATAAAAATATCAAATAAACAGAATACATAGTATGTAATGTCTTGTATTTACAGCCAGCACCAATATCTATATAAGAAACAGCCGTAAATACAAAACATTCCTGCGAAGCTCAAATGAAAGAGAGAAGATCAAAATTCCACTCATATATCACATACAATTATAAAAATAAGGATGAGCGCAAGCTACCAGACAAATAGGTTAAAATAATCTCCGCTCACTAAGGTGAAAAATATCACATTCAGGCTCAGCAGCAACAATTTCATTGAGAAGTCGAATAGCTCTTGGAATAGGAGCCATTCGTTAAAGCACTGTGCGAGCAGGAGGTATAACCATCAAATGATGATGTCTACTACGCAAACAATTGTATATTTATATAATGTATATTAAAAATAAAATATGTACGTACATCAATATCCATGGTATTGATTTTCCGATACGGCCAAGGTCCTCATTTCGTCCCCAACATTATTTTAGATGGGCGTAATCTCGAAACTGTTAGGGAAGTCAAGTATCTGGGACACTAGCTGACGGAGGATCTCTCTGATGACCGTGACATCGAAAGACAAAGAAGAGCCATTTGTGTAAGGGCAAATATGCTGGCTCGACAGTTTTTCCACTCCAGTGTAGAAGTTAAGAGACAATTATTTATGTCATTTTGTACTAGCCTCTATACTGGTGAATTATGGACCAGATACAAGCGGGAGACGATGAGGAAGATAAAGGTACAATATAACAACTGTTACCGTGCTCTTTTCGGGCTACCTAGGAGCTGCAGCGCGTCGCAAATGTTTGTGGAAGGGCATGTGCCTCACTTTGAAGCCGTTCTCAGGATGAGAGCGGCCTCTCTACGTCTTCGTATATTTTTATCGCCTAATTGTCTTCTTGCTGCTGTATTTTCTCATTTGCATTCTTTATTGTATGTTCGATGGATGGAACTACTACACCGACCGCCTTGAATAGACATTTAATTATTAGACTTATTATTATTATTTATTATTATTACGATTATTATTATTATTATAATTATTATTATTTATTATTAGTAATATTTATATATTTACTTATGTATTTATTTTTTTTGTTTACTATTTTTCAATACTCTTTTTATTATATATATATATATTATGTATTTATATGGGCGTTGGGGATTGCACTATTCTCATCGTCTGGAATAAAAGCTATTATTATTATTATTATTATTATACATATGTTTTACAATCAATTCTAAAACTAATAAAAATAGAAAATATTGAATGACATTTTAAAAACGTATTAACTACAATATCAATATCAAAGCACAAAGTTTCAAAATCACAATGTTTTAAAGACGATAAAGTTAAAACTATTGATTTTAGCACATCATTAGAGATTGCAATAACGCAACAATAAATCTCCATTTAATAAATATATTATTAATAAATTCCAAATACAAGGGTAGGTACCTTTCCTTTTGTGAAAATCGAAGTACTGTTATCATAATCAAAAAATATCCTTCCAAAACGGTTTCGCCTAAATACTTCTGATCGAATTTGCGACGTGCAACGTGCGTAATGATTTATAAAGTCAATTAAAACGGCCTTTCTCCCGAACCCCACCCCCGGAGAGCAAACACTCGCGCGGCCGCGTGATTAATCCTTTTATTCCCGAAACGACCGATACGTCCTCGAAGGGAAGAAGAGGAGGGCGGTCGAACCCTTCGCTGATGAAGCTCCAGGACCTCGCTCCATTCATCATTTCGATACGAAGGGTTGACATGGCTGTCAGGCGCGGTCACCTCTGACCGGCATCATTTGTTCCACTAAGGTCACTTCTGTTTCCCACATCAACGCGCCAACAATATTAACTAAATATTTATATAAATTATCCTAAAAGCTGTGCGATTCATTCGATCATTTTTGTCATACTGTTAAATGTGCATTTCTCTTATGATAATTTTAATCGTAACGAGAACCGAACATTTTACCATGTATTGCCTGGGAAATAAACACTTTTAATGTAATTTTTAGTCAAAAACCTGTCGCTATGAAACGGTAACGGTTTTGTTTCATTGATTTTCTGTCTAAATTAAGAGAACACAGGATTCTTTAAATAGACTTCAATTTTATAATGATTTGAAGTAAAAGATTAGATTGTTATGGTTTTTGTGTTTTTAATATTTACCGTAATTTCGATTGTATTTCACTTGTATAATTTATACAAATGATCAATAACTGTTGAACAAAAAACGGATATTCACCAAGAAAACGCTGAAGCGAGCGCAGTAGGCGAACAATACCACCGAACATTTTGGGCGATTAACGTCACGCACTTATTCGTGGGAGAATTTTCAAACGCGTCTAACACGATATTTTTGCACCATCGTAATGGCGGAGGATCCATTTACTTATATTGATGACCAAAATGAGCAATATGGCAAAGTATGATAACGATCGGATAAGAGGCAAATTTTTTTCAGAATTGTAATCGTAAGTGAAACATAAAAGAGGTTTGTAAAAAGTTCTTTAAACACCTTTAAAATTCTACTTGTACCTGTTTATTCTCCATTCACTTATTTTCTTTAAGTTGTGATTCTAACGCCTAGAATCATCCTAAAGTGCCTTAATTTTTTCGGGATAATAAACCAAACTTTTTAAAGTCTTCTTTTAGTCATCCGAAGAACATGCTCCAGCTAGCTTAACTGAAACTTCTCAATGAAGAATTACAACAATGAATTTCCACATCCATTTCTTTTCTTCTCATTATATTCCAAAACACATCATCCAAAATTGTACATATGTATATGTAATTTATGTATGCATGTTGATATTTTATTTTATACATATATTTCTACCATAGGTGCCGTGACAGATTGCCGCAAGGCGACACCTATGTTCAGATTTTTATACATATGTACTAACGATTCATCATAACAATCAATAAATTTTACAGAATATATACATACATGCATACATAGTTAGTATATCTATGTATGTCGATTTATTGGATATCGACTTATTATATGTACATATTGTATACTTATTATATATATACATATATATATATATATATATATATATATATATATATATATATATATATATATATATATATATATATATATATATATATATATATATATATATATATACTAGTTATTTTACCCGGCTCCGCTTAGTATTTGTAATATAGACAGCGTAAACATGGCGAATCTAATAGTAAATATTCATTTATTTTTTTATAAAATTTATTTGAATCGAAAAGAATATAATTTTCAACCAATTGAATTGTCGTCATAGAAACTTTGTTTTATTTACGAAATTCCTAATCAAAAATACAAACTTACAAAGTCTCTTTCGAAATTACATATTAGATTATTCTGTATATACATATTTGTATATTTATTATATACATATTTTATATACTCTCGGTGTTTAGTATCAACGCAACCACCGAGTCATGCTCCTGCCGTTGTTTACAATATGTACTTATATTGTAAACAACATACATGGTGTTGATCTTATGAACCAAAATTATTACTGATTTTAATAGATTTTTACATATGCATATACTAGGAATGCCTTACTTGTAACCCCAATGTTTAATTTTAAAGCATATTATACAAGTCACTGAATTACGCGACACTGAAAAACTCGCAAATTAACGAGACATCTATGAATTGTACATAAATTTTATTGTACATTAATCATACTCAAATAGTGGTGACATAGTAGGTAGGAAGGATTTTAACCAATTTTAATCGAGAACCGTTTCAACTATGCAATCAGAAAAATTGGCAAACTCTGATAGGAAACGATCGACCTGGAGTCACAAATATCCAAGTCTGAGCAGCAGCACTATAAATGTACTCAGAAAAATTCTTTTCAATCGAGGTCAGCTCATGAGACCGGTGCTGGCTAAAAGCTTTGGTTGCTAGTCACCAACTTTTCATATGAGATAATCAAAAATACAGAATTATCCAAGGGTAAGGTTTTATAACGGTTGTTATATGGGACGTCCTCAAAATATTAAAGCACTTAGGAGATTTTTCAAACTAGTCAGTTCGTCGAATTCAAACACGGCGCAAATAATTGATGACCGACCCTTGTTTGACCGGTCGGACGGACGCGTTCGTCAAGTCGACCCCAATCTCCACGTTGCGTTGGTCCTTGCGCGAAATAAATGATTAATCGCTTGTTGGTCGGTCTGTTTGATTTAACAAACTCGACCGAACCCCACCTCCTTCCCGCTCGAATGCTTGCTTATCTTGGCCGGAGAGAGCGCCATATTCCGTGTGCACCTTCGGCATAATCGGCGTTATCGGCAAAAAGGACCTCGTGGGTTGAGCCGGGCTGTTTGCTTATTAGGTTAGAACGAATTAATTGCGGCCGCGCCGGTCAGCTCGGGTCTAATCTATCATTCTGCCGATACAACACAATCTTTGGTTTGTATTGGACGAAAGGTAGCCAGGTATGTACTTAAATACGTAGGTAAATGTATACGTCCATCACATCCACTCGTTCTGGATCTCCACCCTCCGGTTTTGCGCGAACAAACACGCGGACGTTTATTGTAAAGTTGAGGCTAGCAAACTAACCATAAACAAATGTTTGAACGAGTATACTGTTTCGGTTAAAAATTTATTGCCACTTTGATGAAGATGATTGAGTCTATATAACCGGTTTTCCTTTTCTATTTTGCCTTCATTTTGGATTTGATGGTGTGCATATAATGTACATACATACAATATAAACAGAACGTTTCACAATACTATGAAGCCAAGAAGATAAGTCAAGTCATAATTTTAATTAGTACACATAACCATTTTATTAGTTGTATCATAAGAAAATAAATCGTTAGCACTTAGCTAAATGTGCTTAAACACCGGTAGTCAGTGTGCTGGACGCTAAGCATCCAATTAAAAAAAGTGTGTTTAAGTTAATAATGCAAAATCTCGTCTTGTACGTTTGCTGTATGAATACCATTGGAATAATGCGTTTCGTTTACTACGAGCATTTACACGAATTCGCAAATATTTTTTGGATAACTTTGACGTCACCAGGTCACTAACAATAACATTAAATAGTCACCAGGTCACTAATAAGCACATTAAATAGTCACCAGGATAACTAATTATAATATAATAAATTCATATTCAATTCAATCACAAATTGCAATTATTATACAAATGCCATTATAAAGATTTTTTTCAAGTGGCAGTTACCGCTAATATACACCGTTACGAATAGACATAGTCCTACGTCACAATACTATATGAGAATAAATTAATTTAATTGCACTTTCTTACAGTTTTGTATAATTTTAACGCAATACTTCTGAATGATTATTACAAAGCATCATCCTTGCCCATATTCACTAAATCTATTGCAGATAATATCTGATTTACAGCGATTTTAACACTTGGCTTACTGCGCTAAAAACATCTGCTAGTCAAAACCTGCAAAGCTAATTATTGTAATTAGCTATAAAAATATTTTTATCATGAATTAAACGTCGAATAATATAAAATTAGTGCAAGAAATTAAGAAAATGACGACTGAGCCATCATTCAAAGACCGATATCATTCTCACACTGATCGCTCAGCGCACCGTACTGAACTCCCCCCCTCTCTCTCTCTCTCACATCTGTGAGGCACGTTTACAAAGGACTCAATAAAATAAAATAAATAATTATTTCTGTTGATATTGATCAATATTTTTATTTCTTAATGACATAATTCGAATCATCGAGGATTTGATATGGAATACATAAAATATTCAGTATATTCGGAGATATAAATAAAATATAAGTCCTGGTCACTCGCTATCCATCACATTACAGTTAGTGTTAAAACAGAAGAAGGAACAGACTTGTTTAGAATATGATAAGATAGATCATTCTGAATTTTTCGATTATTCTAACTACACTTTTGTATTGTCAAGTGTGCATGTACTATAAGAAAGTGTTAAAAAGTATCCTACACATCATGTCAAATAGTAAAATGAACGAAACATGGTATTAAATAAAAGTCATTCAGTATTAAATAAAAAGAATACTGACCCCAGAACTTTAATATGACATTATGCTTTTCTTCGAACGCTTCCCTTATAAACTCCCCACGTTATGGATTGCGAATAAACTGACACGAGCAAACTCCAAGATGATAATAATAGACGTATGTGAATAGTAGCAAAACGTGTTTATTAATTCATCGATTCCGTCACGGTTGGCTTTCGTTGTCCTCGCGTGTCCACACGTGTCTCGCACGTCCTTCGAACACCTCCCCTACCACCCTCTTCTTCCTCCACACAACCTACTACATAGCTCTGAGTGGCCAAGTTTGTTTGGACATGTGGTGACACATTGGATACGTACCCCGATGAATATTGTATCAATGACTAAATACGTTCGAACGTCAATGCCGCTCCTTCTCTATAATCGAATTTAATATTTTCAAGTTATGGCAACTAAGCGTCTTCGGGTCGTCTCGGATCATACCCCATAAGTATGGGGGTAGATGTGCACACCTTCGGGGATCTCCCATATGTTACTCTCGGGTATTCCTTAGGTCGGGCAATTATTTATGCGACAACTCTCCCCTATGCTGGTGCAACGCATCGAACCCATGTGTAACGTGAAATATTCGAAGCAATTAAATTCCGAGGAGAAGAATGGAGAGAGTGATGATGACAACGGTGGATTCGACCAGTTAGTTTTGTATTTAGCTAATTTTTGATGCGATCCAAATACTAAGCAGATGTCAATCTTGAATTCCTCACAACGAATAATTAATGAGCAAAGTTTTGGGCAGTTGAAATACTCGGCACGCGAGTGAGCGACGGCTTCAAAGTGCTCATACATAAATATGTACATACGTACAAGTGTCAGGATTCAGGATAATTTTGCATGTTTCCAATATGGTTAATAGATCAGAATGAAATTTTAAATTTTGAACCTTTTTGTCACGGACTTCTGTAGTTGAAAATCTGTATCTTATAATAATATAAATGTATTTATATGTAGATTATCATAAAAAAGAAACACAATGCACGAGTTTCACGCCTCGATTTTTACGCGACGTTTTTTTTTTATTTTTAATAGGTTCATTATCACTGTTATAGAATATGCAAATAATCTATTAGGTCTTTCAGTTTGCCTTGCAGTTCACGATGAACTACCATTATCCATTTAATCGCAGAGCTGTGAATTGAAAGGAAACTTGTCTGAACCCATGTTTAATATTGTAACGTAAAGATTAGGTAATTGGTGCTCGTGAACCGCTGGTTTAACATCACCAATCGCATTTGCGCCAAAAAGGCCTCAGCGAATAAGGTAAACCGATAAGATCTCGTGACCCATCGACCAATGATATCTCTGTGCGGTAAGTACTCGATGGGTATAAATATTCGGCAGTTTTAGTCCGTGCTTCATTCGGAGCTGGTAGGCTGATTGATCAAGAGTGATTACTACCTCTACCATTGATATTGCGTCTTTCACTCCGATCTCAGAAACCCATCTACACGTCGACGCTATAATATTATTAGACCTATAATGGAAAAAATAAATTTGATTTTAAATCCAGTTTTGCGACTTCGTATGTATGTATGTATGTGAAAATTGATCAAAATTTCGACTGAATATCTACCGAATAAATGATCCTTGAGCAGTATTGTTATAGGGACTCGTCGCGTCGTATGCGGCATGGCGCGTTCGTGATTTGTGTTCACAATCTGGTGCGGTGAACGGGTTGAAAGGGAGACGAAAAGAGGTTGCTTTGGCCACTAATTAATGGCAACATTAGCGAGACTGCAGAGAAGAGGAAGGTCGAGGAGTTGGCAGGTCGCCACACTCCCTAAATCACTCAAGGGACGCAAGAAAAGCGCCGGATATGACGTCACGTCCCTCTAATGGCGCCCGGCGGAAAAACCCGGCGAATGCACTGGAATATAATCCGCGACACGTCTTTTCGTTCTCGAATTCAATTATACGCGCATAAACAAAATCCCAAGTTGCGACAGCTGAATTCCAAAGGATTTCAGTATCAATCCATTAGGTGGGTGGCGGCGAGCACGAGCCAGGAGACATATAAAGAGAAATTGAAGGCATAAATCAGGAAGGCTGTTTGTTGTTTGTGTCTCCGGGAAAACGGGTGGTATCTTCAGTACCTCGGGGACTAGACGCATCGACGATTATCGAGTGAGTTCGCATATTGTCCTGTTACGATTTTGGGTACGATTAGGATGCAATAATCAAATTTATATTACATATTACCAAAATAATATTTAGCATCGTTAATTGAAGATGCATGGAGGTGGTTGAGAAAAGAAAGAAAAAATATTCCAAAATTAAATGAAAAGTTTATTTTTATAAACAGTGATGTATCTACTAATGTTATTATTTTCCAAAAAACAATTTTCGTTTGAATGGATATGTACCTATACATACATTAATATGAAGAAATAAGAAAAACTGTTTCCTCTCAATTTTTGGCGCGGACAAAACTTGAAGAAGAAACAGTTTCTTTATATTTATTTATTTTAAGAAATAGCTCAATAACTAATTTAAAACAACAATAACAAAATAATATAATAAAAAAATAAAATAAACTAATACAACAATAATAAAGGGAGGTGCCATTTCCGGTCAACTTAAAAATTTGAAAAAAATTTACGTCGTGTCGATAAGTCTTAGTTCGATAGGACTAACGGTGTTCAAAAATCTCACAAAATCCACAGATACACATATGTACACACACGCATTTTTCCTAGATCATGAAAACGTGATCAGTAGACGATTCTGAGTTCAAATCAGTCAAAATCTCGAGTTCGAATCTTCGCATGATTACAAAACTTATTTTATTGTTAATACATACATAGATAAATTAATAATAAACTGTATATGATAAGTTGATAAAAAACAGATTTTTAGTCGTGAAGTTGGTCAAGTATTTGTGTGTTTTTAAATTCAATAAGATTATACACAATTTTTTCATATAAATAATAAAAGATGTTCTTTGTTCAGATGAACAAAGAACTATCTAATATATAATTATTGGTTCGTAAATCCGTGACTTCATCGAACAAATGAATATTCAAATAAATTTAAATAAAATAAAACTATTTAAATAAATTAAATAAAATTCTTGTTATTAGATTGGCCATGTTTAAGCAGTTTATATTACAAATACCAAGCGAAGCCGGGTTAAAACACTAGTTATTTATATTTTGAAATTATTTTCTCAACAGAATGGGAGTTTCAGTTAGTATTTTATATCTGAAAGAGTTGAGATGTAATTTTTATTTAAATTGAAATGTGTCTAATATAGATAAGTATTACAGGTGGATATTTCCGGATTCGGGTGCTGGCGATTTCTAATGGGGTGATTCTCTACTTTGTCGATTGCTTCCATAAATCTAGCGTTTAAACGTCGAGATTGGCGCCCTCACTTACTCTTATTTTTCCTAATGGAAAAACGGCGTCGTATGATACTATGAACCCATTAGTTACGGATAGCGTTTTTAATTAAGCGATGCACTAGAATTTCGAAAGCTTTCATTTTATTTTTCGATTGGAACAAAACGTCGATAGCATTTAAATTAATCGGCAAAGCTCGACGCAGGCGTCGAGGGAAAAATTACTTATGATAATTGACATTGTGTGTGAGCGCGCCTGTCAACATTTTAAACTTTTACATTAGAGATGAACGAGTTTCGAGGAGGTGATCCATCAAAGACATCTTTTGCAACAACCGGAGAGACTTGGAGTGATTCGAGCGCCGTCCATGTGCTGCACAACAAACAAAGCCAATCAATACGTCTGCCGAATTTTCGCACAACTCTAAAGTGGGTGCACGGAAGGGAGGAGGAGAGGGGTTGCGCTTAAAAGGCGAAAACAATTGAGCAATAAAAGAATAATAAAGATGATGGCCCCCAATAAACACGGAGCTGGAGAGGTTGCCCGGCCTTAAAAACAACTCTGGCGAGGAGTCTGTGTTAATCACGGCGCGCCGTGGGGTGGAGAGGGCCGACGCCATTCCTCAAATGGTTATTAGGTGTTCGCAGGAGCGGATAAAAAGAATAAATGGAACGAAAGCTGGGGAAAACAAAGCCCCCCCCCCCTCTCCTCTCTGAGTTTCCCTCCCG
This sequence comes from Arctopsyche grandis, assembly GCF_051622035.1. Lineage (NCBI taxonomy): Eukaryota > Metazoa > Arthropoda > Insecta > Trichoptera > Hydropsychidae > Arctopsyche > Arctopsyche grandis. The sequence goes on from NC_135357.1 coordinate 26,825,111, forward strand.
GTTGCTGTTTGAAGCGGGGGGGGACTCCCCCTGCACCCCCGAGGGTGTTGGAAAACCCGCGGATTTTCTTTTTACAAGTAGGAATTAAATCCTCACGGGGGCGATACGTCCTGATAAACAGTCATGTATTGTGTGAGGGTGCCTGCTGTACCGGGAATCTTAATAAGATTGAGCGGTTGCTTCTGGCGCCAACACGAATTTTATATCGATTGTGTCAATAGGGTTCGTCCTATCAGAAGTAACTACGTTAAAATTATACTAAGCCTTTTCATATGTACATATAATATATGCTACCTACTAGGAAATATTTTCTCATAGCAAAAAATGGTATTAAAATATATTATATCTTAATTTTGAGATGATTTCCCACAGTGTGCGCATATTTTATTTGGATAGCTATAGTAATCTTCTTTAATCTCGTTACGGATATATTTGTCATATACATGTGTGTATATGTATACATACATACATATACATACGTGTGTATGAAAATGTCATACAGTCATACAAACTATGTAACACTGACGCACTACTGAAAATAATTATAATAAAATAGAATTAAAATCGAACGTCTGTCTTCTAATGGGGCTTAAATTTTACTCGAAAAACCTATAACAAATGTAATAAATAGCTGCCATATTTTAATTTATATGTATGTATAGATATTAAAATATTTTAACGCAATTTTGCCTGCCGGAATTAATGTTGACATTTAGAGTGAAATTTTATGAATTAACTTGTACTATGTACATATGTACATACATATGTATAATCTATAAAAATATTCACAATGCAATACAGAAAATATCAAGATATTACCCCTGGGGGCTAGTTCCAATAAGTAAAACCATCTATTTATGACTGCAAAAAAGTGATATATTTAAAAAATAAAAAAATAAAATACATAAATGTGGGAATTGGTTTTGAACGTGCAGGGTGCATACTACAGAGCGTGTATAGGTGGAGTATTTGTTACTATCTAGTTTGTAACCGATGATAAAAAAAAGACTTGCTTTTTGGTAGGCCTGACGTAAATACGTATAGTAAACAATGCTTGATCTAATCCACGTGCATCATTTAGAACTCCTTGCATCCTGATTCTAAATACATACATATATATCTACGTATGTATTTGAATTCAAAGAAAGATTTCTCAGAAGACACAATACTAATTAGGAGGAACATACACTAGTAAGCACATGTAGACCAATGAATGGAACGTAAAAAGGACAAAAAAGTGATCCCCATGCATCAATATATTTGAGGAAAATTTAAGGCAGAAGAACATGACATTTATTTTTGTTTACATGAAATTCTTCAAAGTTTTAATATTAAATAGTACTAGTAGATAGTCATTAATGGAAAATACATACGAATCATGTTAGCGTAAAATCAATTCGATGGTGATATTCAGCGTCTAATCGCGTGTAAAATCGCAGCTTTGAAAATTTTCCGCGAAAACACACATACGCTGCGCCCGATTTGACAGAGGGAAATATTTGATATATGCGAACGATTTATCGCACACGTCTACATTGGGAGGGAGGATCCCGTTCTTTGGGAGGGTTCGTTTCCGGTCGGTTGGCCACCAATGCCGCGACATTTGTCTGTCAGAGAGTCTCCCACACCTTTCCGAGGTGAGGCCATCACAAGCACCATTACTCGCGATCATTATGATCGATTACTGACGCATTTGCCCGTTGGTAACCAACAAAATAAAAAATAATGCATATTAAACTAAAAATATCAATTAAATTCATCATACGTGCTTTCGTTTTTGGAATAGGTCTTCGAAATTAAAATAATTTGTATATACTGGTTCGTACTAAAAGCATCTACATAAATGAGTTTTACGGTCATATGAAGAGAATACATCGAAGATTAAACAATGAATCCGAAAGCCAGCACTACAGTTCCGATTTTTGCGTTAATACTAACCACCGAGAGGTTCTCGAGTTCAAGCTCTTGGTTGACCTTGATTGAAAAATAGTTTATTCCGAGTTATTTCTGCAGTGCTGCTGGCCTGATTTACATGCCTGTGACTCCAAGTTGATCTTTTCCTTTCAGAGTTTGTCAATTTATCTGGTTTTAAAACAGTTACTCATCAAATTGGCAAAACCATTCTACCCACTATGTCACCACTATTTGAATATGATTCCAAATTTAAAATTTAATTAACAGTGGCATCATGGAAAATATAAAAAAATAGTGAACCGTAAAATGTAATGTAAAAAATACCGTAAAACGACATATAAATTAGAAAGTAGGCATTAGGAAAATGGAAGGTGAACACGGATCAAATGTTAAATGAATAAATGAGAGTGAAAAAAGTAACTTTTAGAACTGTATGAGTACGTTGTGAAAGGGCCGTATAAAGCCGCGTTTTGATAGCTAGTTGTCATCGCTTCGGTCTGGCTCAAGATTCCGATATAAACTTCAATGAGTTATTTAATGATTAAACTCTTGTCGGTGATATTACTAAAAACCATATGCCAGTAAGATATTATTGCGGAAGGGTGGGTTCAGGATCCAAATGAAAGGCCAAAGTCGCTTCACAGCATTTACATATTCAACGATTCAACAGGTCCACAAGGATCTACCGCTCACTACAGAATAATCTGATCTACCGTGTGTAGCTTTGTTGCCTACCACAGCTTCCCCGATCCATTTATGTATCTATTGTCTAGGCACGTAAAGGTCTACCGTAGCGAGTCTATTGTTTACGCCCGGGTCTATGAGAACTCCAGCGCATCCTTTTTTCGGGCACTTACTGAGTCCCGAAACTTGGGGTCTCTATTGTTCTACGAATGACCTACAAATGACCTACGAATGAATTTAGACAGTGGATACTCTCTATTTATGTTCCCACGTTAAAATATCAAAGCGACCTAGATAGGGGGAGTGGATCAAAATCAGATGACAATTTTTTGACGGGCAGGAATGTCACTGAACTGAAATGAACGAAGCTTATAAAAATAAGGTGGTGCTAGCAATTTTCTAATTATAATGTGAGATTTATAAAATATGGTTGTTTATTTAAAGAATGTGGAAAACATTTGCATATTTCAGAGATTCAAAGCAGCGATAAATTTTCTAGAAAACACACTGCGGGTACAGAATATACATTTTTTAACGGAAAATATCAAGTTCAAGTTAAAATTAAATTCTCAGACATACGTAGGCAAGTTTGCTGTTATTCGCTTCAAATATTCGCACATCACGAATGGCACGCAAACATTAAACACTTCCTCTGCGAACTTTCAGTCCTCGGGCACATTCCTAGTCTTGACCGGCACGTTCCTCCCTTATTTCACACACTGCACACACATCCACCCACCCACCCACACACACATACATAAGAAGAAACGAAGAAAGTCGCAGAGTAGAAAATTCTCCGTGTCCGCAAAGTTTTGATTGTCTGGTGCAGCCGGCATTCCTGGCCCCGCAGGATTTGATGAAAACATTTGTAGTTGCAAAAGTTCGCAAGTCCGCAAAGGCAAGCCTCGGCTAGGAGTATGCGCGTAATCCGATGAGGTTCTCCCTTCAGAAGACGAGGGACGAATCATATTTATCGCGAGAATCCGTCTGTGCCAGTACAGGAGCACTTCTAAATAGTTGAACCTCGGAAAACGCTTTTCAGTGCTGGAAAAACCGGAGCGAATTCTTCTTAGCGAGAGCCGTGCGCAACGCCACATACATATTCCCGATGGACGAGTTGAGAAATATGTCGAGTGTGAAATTTCAAGATTCTTCTTTTGGAATATGCCAAAATGTGAAAAAGAATGTCTTTTCGATATAAATTCTCTCCTTGCTTTATTCAATAGCGAATCAAATAAATCAAACAGTTTTTTGTTAACTTAGCTCATGGGAATAAACTGGAAATCTTCCAGAGATATTCTCAACTTTTTTAAATAAAACAATTGAATGGAATTAGATTGATTACTAATAACAACTATTAATAATATGATAACGGTATTATTAGAAATACATACATAGATCTTTTTATTTGAAAATGGTATTTAGATTAATTAATAATTTTTATTTTTAATTAATAATTTTAACTCAAGTCTCAAATATATTAAAAAATAAATTATTAGCTTCTAATATTCCAGCCCTTTGTAAGAACAATCTTGTTTGTATTATTGTTATGTAGTTTTTCTTTTATTTTTAAAGCTTTTTAATTGTTTTACTATGTATGTAGATATCTATATAAACAGCGCCGTGGACTAGTGGTTAGCATATTATGCTTTCGAGCAGTGTCACGGGTTCGATTCCCAGTAGAGTCCCGCTGCTGGCTAGACCTTGGGTTGTGATTCGAGGTCGATCGTTTCTTATCAGAGTTTGCCGACAAAACGAAAGAATTTGTTTTCAAAAAAATTAATTAAAATTTAAAATATTAATAAATTATTGATTCCGTTGATCGGAATTGCGATATTTTACCGAGTGCACAATTATGTGCACACAGGCCACTAGTTAATATATAATTTGTCGTGATTCTTGACCTGCATAGTACACTCGTCGCATTGGAGCAATCTGTAAGACAATGTGTACTTGATTAATTGAAAATAAATAAATAAAATAAAATATATTTATTCCTTTTACATCTATGCCACTTTGAAAGGAGTTTATAATCTATTATATAATTTCTAAGGAGACTTTGTATGTAAGTATCATTGGTTGGGAACTTCGTAAACAATATAAAGTTTCTATGACAACAATTAAATTGGTTGAATATTGCTTGAATTTTTTCGATTCAAATAAATTAAATTAAAAAAACAAACGAATATTTACTATTAGATTCGCCATGTTTACGCAGTTTATATTACAAATACTGAGCGAAGCCGGGTTAAATAACTAGTTATAAATAATCAGTAAAGTATACATATATACATACACATTTTTTTATGCTACAAATTCAAATATGTATGTAATAGATCAATATCAAAGTATCTATCAATGAATCACACGACCACGCACGAGATAACGCCCGATAAAATATCGAAAGACAAGCGTCGATGTTTTCTGGTGCTTGATTCGGCGCCGATTTTCCACGTATTTTTCCGAATTTTCGCCGAGTGGCGTCGCAGTCTAGGCCGGGCGCGGGCGTTAAATACGATTATGGTCTTCTTGCGCATTTGTCAAATTTATAGATCAATTAGGATGGCCACTCTTTCGAGAGGGTGGAGTGTCCGGCCAGTGGGGAGGTTCCTGAAGGAGAGGAGGAGGAGGGCTCGGAGAGGTTGGCAGTAATTTCATTAAGGTCCTCTCGGCCGGAGACAAATGTGGCCCCATTAGCAGGGACGCCCAACCGGGGGGCCAGTCCCCGTGGACCGGACACCGTACAGTTTTCGCCTAAAAGCCTCAACGTACCTCCTACCGCGGTGGCCGCGACCCTTCCAAGAATGTCATAACTCAACCCCTTAATATGACTTTACGAAAAGTTCAAAACGAAATGATTAGTACACACATGTGAGGTGTGTAATAAAATACAAAAAATCCTTGAAAGTCAAATACGTTTGAATGACAGATCGAAAGGTTGAATCGCTTAGTACCATCTCTTTTTAAGTATGGGAGCTTTCATCGTGATGGCTATTCTAAATCGATCGCATGCGAATATTGACCATTTAGTCACAAATTTTTGACGAAAGTTGAAAGTTGAATGGCTCAAAGGAGGAAGTTACGTGCAATGGAACGTCATTTGGTGCGTATCTTTATATACCTATACATATACATACATCTAAATGAAAATGTATAGCTGGGAAAATGCTTTCATTATAAAACGAATATCTGAATTAAATCAAGATTAAAATTTTCCATACAAATACACCTAATGAATAAATGCGTCAATACAATTATTGTATTTGGATAAACTTCTAAGAGAACTATTTTTGAATCTTGTATATTTGTATATGGTACAGTCCAAGTGATCACTTCAGTGCATTCATGATCATACTAGATTGTTTATACACGAACTATTGGCTATAGTTCAAGAGCCAGCAGTATGGCCTGTATGCAATTCGCATTTACATACATATGTGTTCTATATGGCATAATATATTTGATACCGAATGTTAATAAAAAAAATCAATTTTGCACCAAAGCTATGCATAATATGCATATATTTATGAAATAAAAGTTCTTTTAAATGATCTAAGGTCATTATGGACCGCCTGAATTTTCTGATAACTCTCTATGAAAGTCTACGTGTTTTTCGCAAAGTACAGTAACGGTAATAAGCTTATTGTAAAAAAATAAATGTATGTAAGCTTATTGTAAATCATATTAACAATTAGATACAACATAACTTCTTATTGAATACTTATTTCGCAGATAAAACCGACTGAGGAGATATACAGTGAAATGTCAGATTTGACATATTTGGCCAAAAATCAATATACATCGTGTATTACATTACATGAAGCTAGACGCCAAATTTGAAATTTGTATATACATATGAGAGTTAAAACTATAAATATTTAAATATTAGAGATGACGAGAACCTAAAGAGTAAATTTTATAAAATATAGAGTGAATTATAGGCGTTTAAACAATTAAAATCTGAAATAGCATATCAAGGCGAAAAGGTTGAAGATAGATTATGGTAGCCTTACGTACCGTCATAAACGTCACCGTATCCGAGATTCTGGATATTTGTTACGCATTGTATACGATATTTTATTTCCAACGTTATGGCAGACGATACGATGTAAAAATAACAGGTTTTATAAATTAAATATAGCCTAACCTAACCTAAACCGTTCTATCAATTAAATTGAAAACTGGAATATAGCTGTTTTATAATTATCTTCGACCTCATGAATTACCAGATCAGAATTTTCCAAGCTTTGGTGATCGCTGTATAAAATTTTGAATAAAATATACATACATTTCAATATATTTTTACGCTATCTACATAGATTATCAACGATAACTGATTTGAATGAAAGTATTACAAATTTGAATGAAAGATTCAATTTGATAAGTATGAATGTACATATGTATGTATATATATGTACATATTCTGCGTGAAAAAAAACCACTCAATTTCGATATTTGAGAAGTTGAAATCATTTTTGAATATTGTCGATAATTCCATGGAAAAAAGTCGATCTTTATTTAAACAATAGAAATATATAATAATAATAATAATAATAATAATAGCTTTTATTCCAGACGATATATATATATATATATATATATATATATATATATATATATATATATATATATATATATATATATATACATATATATATATTTGAAAAAAATTATCTATATTTTTGATGAAAATATGCCGATATGATATCAATGGATGGAAGTTTCAAACTAAATTTTGTAAACTTTTTTTTGAGTCTCTGATTAAAATTTTATTTAAAACCCATAAATAAATGGCCCATAGTGAATTAATAAACGTAAGTATTGTTAATTCTAATGATGTTCACAAATTAAACATACAAGACAATGGTATAAACATGATGCAAAATATGAATCATATGTATGTATGTATGTGCGTATGTATGTATTCAGGTTTAGATCATCGGTCTTTGTACATAACTTTTTTTGTTAATACGAATATATCAAAGATCAAAACAAGTTCAACAAAATAAGATAACTTAACTAAGTGATAATTTTAAAACAGCCTGTGAAAGTAGGAGAAACTTACAGTTATGTAGAATCAGATTGGCAGAAGTTAAATCTGCTCGCTTTGAGCAAATCAGCCCGAATTCGTATACTGAGGGCCTACTTAAAAGTAATATACTTTTAATACATTTATATATTAAAATACCTTTTTGGACCAGTCCTCGCAAGCAAGCAGGGACAAATAGCAGAAAGCTAGGAGTTTTTTAATCAAAATGTGCTCCCATTACCGCGAACATATGAGTGGATACGTATCCGTGAATGTACATACATACACATACAAACATAGTGCGCAAATGTCTTTAGAGCACGGTGACCCTTTATTGTGGTGTAATCCGAAACAACAAGCATTACTGCTAACTGCTCCACAAGATGGTGCGCGAGGATAAACCGCCACATTCGGACCTGAGCGGTCGAATGGAGGGGATGAGAAGGCTCCGACAACCCCTAGATGGGCACCCCTCCACGGTGGATACGTGTCTAGTGTGATTTCTTCGCTGCTTATTATTGGCCTCGGTGTGTCTTCTTCTCCGAATACACTACAGTTGACGTGCTGTCGCTTTGCTCTTAATAAAGAACTGCCAGAATTAATGCAATAACGCGAAGAGACGCTACCCCTCTCTCATATAAGCCGAGTCGTAGATGTTAATATGCCTCTGTGCACCTACTCGCGTCATATTAGGAAGACAATACGAAATTTCTTGCAGAAAGTGTAATTTGTGTAAGGGTGATGAATATAGAAAATGGGGATCTTGAAATGAAGATTTATTAAAATGGATAGAAAATTAGAAATTATACGACATATCATTTGCTATATACATATGTATGTATATGTAAGTACATATTTTTACTTATCCCGTGCCACTATAGTGTGTCTTGATCTCATTTTCAATAAATATATGAATCTGACAAAGCGATAATCTAATATAATCGCTCTAAAATTGACATCATCGAATTTTGTAAATAAGTCGTGCCTGAGGTAAAAGAGTCAGTCAAATCATCAGACTCGAGTTTTCATCAACGACATCAATGAGTTTCAACATCCAACTCATTGAGAGAATCGTAACTAGTCTTTGGTGGTCGATGGAATTTTTTGGCACAAAAAAAAGATCGCCATTGTTAATTTCTTAGAATTAGACGTCAAGATGGTCAAAATTGTAGTTTTTTTATACTTGTCTATTACGATTATTTTTACCATCATACTGGTGGATTTGATTTGAATATATATATTGTTGACCAAACCGCGCAAAATGGCAAAGTTTCAAAACGATCGGAAGAATGCAGGATATCAAATCCAAATGTTGTCAGACGAAAGAGTGGAGGCAAACATATGTAGAAGAGGCTTTTAAAAACCATGCTAATTTGCTCTCTTTATTTGAATACTAACCGAATGGTCTATTATTGTTTGCAAAAGCAACTACGGTTAGTCGTTCTTTAGTCATAATACCAGATTCAACGAGTATAGCTCTGTAGTGAGGTGTATCATAACTAGTTCTACGCATCTCTTAGGACGAAAGCATACTGAGTGGTACGGAACGTCACGTCCTTTGGCTCACTGCTATGACCTATGACCAAACCTAATTTGAGTGCAGTTGCACGTGCAGAGTGCATATGTTTAGGACCTCACACGTCTATGCATATCCATATGCAACAGAGAGCAGACAAGTTTTATCTACATTTTTTCAAATACGGAATTCACCGTTATCGATCACTGTCAAGCAAGAATAAATACAAAACAAAATATTACCGAAAACACTCAAGGGGGTGATGCGTTTTTTTCGCATGTATAAAAGTATCTAAAAAAAACACGCACCACATACCGCTCAGTAAGTTTTCACTCTTAAAGTATTCTTCGCATATATAAGTGATAACAAAAAGTGTATATTTTTAAATATACTATAAGGATTCAGTGCTAAAGAATCTATTTTATTCGGAACTTAAAACTTTAAATAAAAGTAAAAAAATATTGATTAGGAATTTGCCTGCATCGTCATCATTTTCATCTCATTTAATGCCTAAACTAACATTTTTTAGACGGTCTATTTATAGTTTTATATTTTTTATACAAATATCATGTTAGCTTTCACATACATGTGATGATTTGTTTTTTTCACTGTACAAGATGATGTAGGACATTGTATTGTTGATAGATTAGCCGTTTAATAAGGCTTTGTTCACAAAAGAGAATACCGTCATTCAAGCACAAGTATTAAATACTGGACCCAAGGCTTACGAACAAAATTTACGAAATCGATTAATCTTTGGTAGAGTCAGTCGCCTCATCATTATCTTCGCTTCCTACGAAAAAAATCGTTTTATTTGCCAATAAATCCTGGCGTGAATGAGTCACTCAACGCACCGAGGATTGATAGTGAAGTTTTAGATTTAATATTTTATATATTATACCTAAACTAAGGGGACAAATCGACTGTATGACATGCGTATTTAATTAAAAAAAATATATTACACAGAATCACAATCGGTTTACGTGCGGACGAACAGTCTTTGTTTCCAGGCCGCTACCTGGACCATCCGCCTAATAGGATCAAGATATTATACGCGCTAAGTACCGACATCAAAAGCTCGTCCACGACGACCTCTGATGTCTTGTCGTTATTTTTGCCCGACCGGCAAAAAAAAATGCGCCCTCGACTCTCGACCCGGCGACAATCCCTCGAACTCCTGGAGGACTTTTAAATAATTGAATGTTTTTTGCAGATTACGGCAGCACCGACCCTATTATGTCGACAGAGGGCCCTCCCGTGAAAGAGGAATTAAAATCCCACAAAGCGATTCCCCACCTTTTTTGTGCCCGCCTCAGGCACTCGTCATCAACGAGCTTACGTGCACCCGGTGACAATTCCGTAAATGATATTTGAATCGTCTCGGGTTATTTCAGATTCGAAGCTTGATCTAAATTTACGGTGAATCTGCAAATATACGCACAATGATATTGTGAACAAACAAAATTATCAATAAGTTATATCACATCATTTTTATATGCTTAATAGACCAGACTCAAATAGATCAGATATCCACATTCAAAATGATTTTTCATCATCATAATCATCACTTACAGGCATTCACCATGAAGGCCTCTTCAACACGCTTCCATTCATCTCAGTTTTGCGCAACTTTCATCTATCTCACCACACAGATTTTTTTTTTAATTTCGTCCACCCATCTGTCCAGTCTTCTATTCACCCTTTTAAATTCTCTCGGATACCATTCCATTACTTATTTTGTCTACCTTTCGTTCATTCTTCTATATACGTGACACGCCCATTGCCATTTATTCACTCTCTCTTCACTCTCTCTCCACTATTTTCATTACCCACTCTTTTCACACTTTTCACCCACGTATTCCGTTTCCTATATGTCTTCGTTAAACATTTGTAATTAAAAATGTATCGATAGCCATTTTGACATAACTTTGTACCAAAATTGGAAAATTTAAAAAAATATAAGCAATGGAGTGTAAAAAATAAAGAGCAAAAACTATTGCTAGTATGTATATTATTTGAAAAATAATTTTCTGTTTTAAAGCTTGAAAAGAATATTTTTAAAATCAATTTTTAATTTTGTAAAAAAGCTAATATACCGTGAAACAAAAGAAAAACTGTAAAAATTCAAGATTTCAATACAAAATCAAATTCTGAGAACTGGTCCTTGAAGTAACTTAAATAGAGGCAAAAAAAATTATTTTATTTTATATAAAATAAATATTTAGAAGAAAAAGCAAACAAGGATTAACTGCCACCTCCGGATTAACGGATTAACACCAAATTTATTATGTTAATTGATATTAAAATGAAACTTATGTACATATAAATACGATATTACAGCTACATACATAGATACGCTGAAAAGATTCGGAGAAAAACATAAGTAAACTACTTCCGGTTGAAGTTAAATTTAAAAACATACTATTATATAAAATTTATACTTATTACATATAAAAAATATCCATTAAGTGGTTTAGGAGATAACTGAATAAAAATCTTATAAATAAGAGGAGATCTATAAGGGGAGGGTCACAAAAATGTATCAATTACACAGATAAAGTAAAAATTGTACAACGAGGGTAGAGTGGTGTATTTTTATTAAAAAAAAAAAAAACGATAAATAATTGCAAAATTTATCGTTTTTTCAAAATTGCGAAAGAGAACAGAAGCATATAATAAAAGTGCCACACGATGAGCAAGAACAAACCTGAAACTCTCATTACTTGCTATATTTATTTCCTAATATCACAGACCTCGCGTACGCGAGTGCAATTTAAACGAATGTTCAATTTTAGGAACATGCGAGTTTCGTACCGACGCGATGCAATGCAGCCACACGTTTGAATGCAGCAAAGCGGTCGTGTTGCATGTGCATCGGTCTGTTCGGTTGCTAGGTACGAGTACGAGTACTAGTCGTTCAACGCGAGCTCCTTTTGTATGTACGAGCGTGTGAAAGCCTCGAGGGTAGTTATGTTCCAACTTTCATAACTTCTATTAACAAAAGGTGCTTGTTGTCGCGTCTGCGGGACTTCAACCCACCGATGAATGATATGTACGCGATATAATTACAATCAATTTATTTTTGCGTGGTTAATTAGCGGGTGGGTAGACAGTGGCGTTTTAAGCAAAGCCGAGAGAGGGCCTTCTCGCTAATGCTGCATAATACCGTCAGGTAGTAAATCAGAGTCGAATGAAATATTGGACCCTTCGCGGGGACCCCGCTAAGGGCGCAGGGGGCCCGCAAGTTAAGCAACCTATCCAAAAGGCATTATCGGATTCCTGGAGGGGTGGTTCAACATATCCTGCAACGCGTATAATCTACGTAATAGTTACTATAATAAAATTTATGACGGAATAAGCGTAATAAAAATTTGAAATACGACGATCAACTTTATGTACAAACTTCTAAGTGTACATAAATGTATTATTTAGAAGTTTGTATGATTATTTAAATGTATGCTGTTGAATATATTTATGGTAATTATATTGCACACCCGATACTATTACATAAGACAATAAGGCAGTATAAGTAGTTATACATTATTTATAGATACATAAATATGTGGGTCAAATACCATGGACCAAAAAAGTCACAAATGAAGCTGTCCTCATCGTGATAGGGAGAGGCAGGGAATTTGTTTCTGTCATCAAGTGGAGAAAGATGGACTACCCAGGACACAAGATACGGGATCCAAAATACGAATTTATCCACTTAACCATGGGAAAAATAGAAAGTAGAAAATTAATTGGCAGGACGAAGTAGTCTTAGCTTCGAAACATGTGGCGCATGTGGACCGATATGAGCGCCAAAGATCTGTTCCAAACCGCTGAAAACCGATGTGGATATCTGCAAATAATCGACGAGGTGATCGCCAACGTCCGGATTATGAAGAAGAAGAAGAAGAAGGTCAAATCAAGGTAAAAAAAAGAATGAAGACTAAAATGCCTATGCCTGAAGATAAAGATCTTCGATCAGTGTGTCTTGCCAGTGATAAGATATGGGTGCGAAACTTGGGTATTGAATGCCAGAATGCTGTATAAGGTCCAGTGCATTAAAAAAAGTATGGAATTCTTGGCATAGAGATATAAAGCGGAATACATGGGTAAGAAGTATGACAAGGGTGGTTGATATTAATTGCGAGGATAAAGAGATTGAAATGGCAATGGTTGGTCACGTAATTAGAAGAACGGACGATAGATGGACGAAAGAAGTAGTCGAATGGTACCCGAGAGAATGTAAAAGGATGCAAAGAAGGCTGCAGAGGCGATGAGTGGATTAAATTAGGAAAATGTGTGGGATGATATGGATGAGAGTGGCCCAAAACAGAGATGAACATCATGTTGGAGAACCCTAAATCTATCTACATGGCAGTGGATGGCTAATGGCTGTGAATGATGATGATGATGATTGGTGTAAATGATTTTATATCTGGATGATGCTCTCCAACACGCTTCAACTCAATTTTGTTTTGAGCCATATTCTTCATATTTCTCTTTTAGAATTGTAAATAGGTTTCTGAGCTCTTTTTCCTATTATGCATACATTAACATTAGATTTATATAATACTATGATTAATAACAAAATTAAATTAAAATTGTAAAATAAAAAATGATCAGTAGATCAGTAGCTATTAAAATAGATATAAGATGTATTGTGAATATAATTTAGTAATAATAAAAAGCATTTAAAAATCAAAAAATATTTCTATCATTTCTTGCACTCTTCCGGATATTATTCCAGCATTTATCTGGTCCAGTTTTCGTTCACTTTTCTAGCAATATAAAAACTGGAACGAAATTGTGCTAGTCGAAATCATCAAAAGGTGGATTGGAATTTTAGTAAGGGATGAAAGGGTTGCATCTGACCGCTCCTGCGTGGGCGTCCTCCGGTGTCGCGACCGGCCCTGGATATTGATTCAACACAACTTAATCTATAAATCAAGAAGTGAAACTATTTCCTAATTAGATCGCATTTAGGAGACCCGAGTCCCTCACCCACACCTCCTGGCACAGCCACCCCATCCTCCACCGTAGGATGCTGGGCGGTCGACCTTCTTGGCCGGCTCCTTTGGGGGGCCCCCGAGGGACCCTTCGAGATTTAAGGGTCATAACGGAGGGTCGGGCAGATGCTGCAGCCGGGGCCTCCGCCGCCGCTGACAAATGTTGCGTCCGCAAATTTATACATAGTGGATGGTGGTAGTCGCCGGGCCGTGGCCGATTATCTGCTGCGGTCATCTTCGGCCGCCGAATACAAATTGATTGGGCAATTCCATTCATTAGGAACGTCGTTAAATTAATCAGCGTCTAGCTGCGTGCCCACAATTAATCCTGACAGCCATTGCTAACGAGTTAAGGGCGAGGGCGTTCCCTTTTCAATGCAACGCCAGTCATTGAATATACCGATATAGATTTTTATCAAGAATTCGGGCCAAATATAAAGCTGGTGATTTAAATACTATGACATTTAGCATTTACTTAATACGTGCAAAGTCAATACTAAGACAAGCTTTGATAAAATCATGCTCATTTTCTTCTTTTCATTTTTTTTTTTCAATATTTTCACTATCCTTTTCAGACGTTCACTATCTGGGAACAGTTCCACAACACTTCAATTTATTGGTATACGTTTTTAAAAAAAAATCACTTGCAGTATAATTTTCTCTTCCTATAAACTCTTGGCTAGCATTGTATTTTTTTCCTTCGCTTTTTACTTTATCTATGTACGTACATAGTAACAATAGATGAAGTTTTGTAATCATGCGAAAATTCGAACTCGTTTTCTTTTAACCCACTTCTTAAGCTTAAATATTTTTTTCTTGAATTTCACCTTTTTTTCAATGCGTATACATATGTATATTAAATTCCAAACTTGGCGTAATTTCATAATTTCAAAAATTTGTTGTATTTTCCATGCACTAAAGTTGTCTTAAGTAAGGTTTTTTCTTTAGTAGTTTACTCTTCTCAAGCCGAAATAATTGAAAGTGGTAATGGATTATGCAAAATTTCTGTTTGTGCCAATTTTGTTAAATAAAATCTGTAAACTTTAACAAGACACAGTCGATTTGTATGTATTTTATGATCATTGAGATCTTGTTGATAGTGATAGAAATCTTCATAATCATCGAAAATATAAACATCGTGACTTTTATCTCATATGTAGATATATTTGTACATATGTATATAAACTTTCCAAATTTCTAAATAAATTCAATAATTTTTTTTTTTTCAGTTGAATGCATTTAAGCTATTTTGTTTATATTATACATTTTTGTAGGTTTATAATTTTATTGAAATTCTCTTTTAAATCAACTGAAGAGGGCATTATCTCATCAAGGATTATGATGAAGGATGAATAATTATCTAAGCGTGTTCCAAGAAGGACCGGTTCAAACGACATTGACGAAAAATAATTTTAATTTAAGATATGAAAGGATCAAAAGTGAAATTTTATCGTCGATCGAATGTTTTGTTCTTCCCCTATCCCATTAATTCTGGGACATCGTTTGACTCCACGTGTGTAAGATGCTCAGAATTGGGGGATGTGTGTGCACACAAGTACATCACCCCCCCACACTCCTACCCACCGCGAGCTAACGTTGCAGGGGGATGAAGGCATTTCGGTGTAATAAGTCGAAGATGGGTGATGGCTAATCCCGCAACGGTTCAACGGTTTCAACCAGTGTTGGGGCTAAAACACACATTATCTACATTAAAGGATTCCACCACCCCTACCCACTACTACCGAGGATAAGTATTCATTTTGGGCACGGAATAGCCTGACATTTAATCCGGGAAACGATTTTAAAACATATACCGTTCGACTGGAATATATGGAACGGAACGGCTTTGTGTAATAATTGTGATACAATACGATCGACACATTAACGATTTCAAACATTCTCTCCGTTCTGTAATTAACGACGTCATAAATGCATTCACAGCACAAACCAAAACAATACGGCGATTGTTTCCACGGAGGCCTTCGCGATATTGAACGGGTGGTGTGGGGACTTTAAGAGGACAATCTACGTCCCCACGGATCCGGTAGCTGTCTCCGAATTCCTGGAACGAGCAGGACTCTCCTTCGTCCCGCCTACACCGCAACCTTCGTCCTGGAGCAGAATGCAGTTTTAACAAGTCGCAGAACATGCGGCTGCCTCTGCAGCGGACAGATTCATTCCGTACCACCACCTTTCGTCGATGTAGGGGAGGGGGAGGAGAGGCTGAAAGCACAGAGAAAAACATATAATCAACCACCCCGAAACCACCCGAACCACCCCCTCACAAATAGAAACATTTCTCAATCTGGTGCAAACAAGCGTTTCTGCTGGGTCGTATTGGAAAAACGTTCGACGGAAATTAGTCGCAATTTACTTGTCTTGAATCTTCATTAGTATTCAATCTCGATTTAATTCATAATAAAACAATTGTTAAAAATAAGTTTTTTCAATACACACTACGTAAGTGATTAAGGGAACACATAGCACACACGTGGCACGTGAAATGTCGACAAGTTCTCCTACATTTCTTCAAATATGGGATACGCCGTTATCGATCAATGTCAAGCAAGGTTACATACAAAGATACAATTTTAGTGAAAACGCTCCAGGGGGTCATTTTGGAACGGTGAAAGGCACGGCCCATTTTATTCGCACGTTTAAAACTATTAAAAAAAAACATGTGCGACTTTCATCGGTGTGTGTTTTCACCCTGTGGGATCTTTTTACGTACAATTTTCTATTGTCTATACGAAATGCTATTGGTTGAGAGGCGGTGAAAGAGATAGCATGTATGTTTTACCTCAGTCTCTAAGGTTATAGAGAAGTTTAATCATTAACGAACTCATTAAAAATTACATCGGAATCTTGTGTCAGGTTGAAGCAATAACAGCTAGCTATCCAAACACGTCTTTCTACCACCCCTTCACAACTCACAGGATAAACAATGGGTCCTCGTCCTACGGCCTTAGGAATGTGAAAATACGTCCCACTTAAGAATTTTTAATATGAAATTACCACATATATGATGCGGTGTTTAAAATTAGAAAAAAAAACATTCGAAAATCACGATTTTTCACAAATTTTAATGGGCTGGCCAGCAGTGCAACTAATTTTTACAAAGTTTTTATATTATTTTTATGGAGTTTTTGCGATATAGAAAGTCTTCTTCATCTTAAATTGTTAACAAATTCCAAAATTCACTAGATGTAGACATTAGGAATAAATTATTTATGCAAAATTATTACACATGTGGAAATATTGGATTGCAATAAGATTTTTGGATTAAGATTATCCGACCCACCATAAATTTTAAAATTCCGAACCGGCCCATTTCCCAAAATGGCTGGGTACCCCTGGGCTAAAAAGTTATAGCAGTTACTTTTTTAATATCATTTATTCTGATTACTGATGACCAGAGATAGGCGCGGAAGTGCACCGAAATAGGGTTCCTATTTTTTTTTGCTCTCTAGAGAGCTTTAGAACAATAGAAGAAGAGAGAACAATAGAAATTGACAAAATATAGAGTGAAAAAAGTAAAAGTTATAGGCGATTAAACAATTGAAATCTGACATGGCGAAATGTGAGAAAAGTCTAAGCAAACGCTGGATAAACGTCATGCACTTATTCGTAGGAGAATTTTCAAACGCATCTAATACGATATTTTTTCACCATCGTAGTGGCGACATAGCAACATGGCAAAGTATGAAATCGATCGGATAAGAGGCAAAATTTTTTCAGAAATGTAATCGTAAGTGAAACGTATAAGAGGTATGTAAAAAGGAACCCATTTATTTCGAGCCTACTGATGACTCATAGATTAATCTAATTATATAGAATCCGTTTGTTTTATGTTGTCGACAAGATCAATGAAAATATGAACATGATATAAATATGTATTATTCATCGGTCTCCGTGACGAGCCAGAATGTTAAGTTATAGAAAACGCAAATATCAGAAGGCAAAGATCGGAAATCGAAAGATCTTAAGTCGAAAGATCAAAAAAAAAAGGGTGCATGGTAAACGGTACATACTCACTTAATTTGCGCCAGCAGGATACAACAGGAACAAGAGGAACGGACTTTTCCTACCGTATTAATGTGCGCGCGCAGAATACGGGAGGAAAAGCATGTTCCTCTTGTTCCTGTTGTATTCTGCTCGCACAAATTAAGTGAGTATGTACCGTTTACCATGCACCATTTTTTTTGATCTTACGACTTAAGATCTTTCGATTTTTGATCTTTGCCTTTCGATATTTGTGTTTTCAGTAATTTAACATTCTGTCTCGTCACGTAGACCCGTATTATTCATATATGTTGTAGATTTTCGGTCAGCATTTTGCGAGTAAAATTTTTTGCGTGACTTTTTTTTTATTTTTAATAAACTAATCGCATTTAAATGTTTCATATTTAAGAGCTTTCTTGTATAATACATATGTATGTACGTATGTACATATATGACAAATCTTTTCCAAAATCACCACCCGTTGAAATATCAACGGTCACAATACTAGTATAGCACAATAACGTATGTATGTAAGTATATGAAGCATGTCTAACACATATCCTTGGTCTGAAAATTAATTAATTTCTTCAGGTCCTGGGGTCGTCCATGTCCGGCCGAAACCGACCACCCGGCAAGTTTTCCGTTGTTGTCGGGTATAACAGCGAGAGAGTGGCAGACACGAGGCTCCAAATGGAAAATCCAACTCGTGGGGGCCTCGAGTGGGCCGCGGACCGCCCGCGGGCAACCCCTGGCCGTCGGTCCGACACGCTCGCAATTATCCTCTGCGGTTCTTCTCCGGCAAACTCTCAATTATTGCGGCCGAACGCTCATTTCGCGATCACCGACAGACGGACACAACTTACGATTCCAATATCGCAATTGAACTTCCTAAAATCCCACACACATATGTACATATGTACGACATATAACCAGCAACATACTTATGTAGCTCAGTGGTTAGCGTGCAATTATTTCAACTGAGGATTTATGGAATCAATCCTTGTTCCAGTGTTGCTGGCCAGATCTTGTATATATGTGACTCCAGGTCTATTGATTCATATCAAAATTTATCAATTTATCTGATTGAATTGTTGAAACGGTTCCACCGTAATAATTTATCGTCAACCATTTTTGCAAATTTCGAGTTTATAGCATGTCGGATTTGTTGATTATTATACATATGCTACCCATGTAGCAATGCGTGCAATTTTGAATGTGAAGAAACGTAAGAATTTTAAATGAATTGGAATGGTTGGATATTAGAAATAGTCTTAAATTAAGCACTTTAAAATTTGTATATAAGCAGGATAAGAATCTATTACCCAAATATTTTAATAATCACATAGTTAGGAGTAGAGATATACATAATAATAAAACTAGAAATAGGAATAAATTCATTTTAAGTTAGTTAAGAAAGCAAAAACTGCAGGAGTGGTTTTTCACCGAGGTGTTTAAATATATAATGCCCTCCCTGAGAGCATTAGAGGTGCTAGTATCATTGATGCTTTCTTGGGGGGTGTTAATGGATACCTCTGTGGAAGATGACGTAATTATATATGTAAGTTTAATGAAATGCTATGTTTGGAATTATATTATATTATTTTAGGGTTACTAATTATAGTTTTGTTTAATTTTATTAACTATTTTATATTATGGTTGTTAGTTTTAGTTTAAAATTGTTAATTGTTTAATAATTCATTTGAAATTTTCTATTTAATAATAAATAGTAATAATAATGTATATATGTATTTCTGCCAAATATGTTTCCATAGATTTCTCTATGCTTTGGTATAAAAAACATAATTGTACATATTTGTAATGTGTTTGGAATTGTAAATTTATATTGTAAAATAATGGGGCTTATCTATGTATAACAAAAAAAAATAAATATCAGTTTTAATGGAACACAAATCGAGACTGTTTATATGTGGCACAAATGAAAAGATATTCACGAAGTATAAAAATCTCAAGTAAATGCATGGTATAATTTTGTTCAAAATATTACAATATTAAATAATGGACTTATGTATTTTCTATATACAATATATTTCGGAGAGTGTGCCGTACTTTTTTTTAATACGACGAATTTTGTAGTCCATTATTTTATCAGCAGACTTTACTAACGACAATTATCCATTTCAATAGATGGAATAAGCTTCAGGACACTTCAGGATTAGATGTTTTCAACATTTTTATGATGAGTACAAAATACGAATACATAAAATAGGCACTGGAGAACCAACCCATACTAGGTTCTACAATATTTTTTTTGATTTTAAAAATATACATATGTACATACATATATTCGATTGCAGATGAGAGGCCACGTTTGGAAAACCCTGCTTAAAGCGATCAACCAACTATGTATGTACATATGTATGTTTTAGATGGGCGGAATTGAAATGGACCATCTTATAGTGTGTCGTCCGTTTTAGAATACCGTTGAAATGAATGAAATTGTTCACACGATTGACTTACGAACAATACGAGTAACGAAAAAGCATACTACGAGTATAATATAAACTGAACGGAATCCTCGTGCGAGTCCTCAAAGCCTGTTTACTTTTTCAAATTCGATTAAAACCCAGCAAATGCATAATAAATTGATTTCAGAGAA
Source organism: Arctopsyche grandis (assembly GCF_051622035.1). Classification (NCBI taxonomy): domain Eukaryota; kingdom Metazoa; phylum Arthropoda; class Insecta; order Trichoptera; family Hydropsychidae; genus Arctopsyche; species Arctopsyche grandis. The sequence continues at coordinate 26,845,873 of NC_135357.1, forward strand.
TTTTGTACGTGGAAATTAATTTTACATCCATCAGTTGCCAGCGGTCAAACGAACTCAATACCCCTTATAAGCGGATGCAATATTAATGCGATCGATCGTCAAACTGAAGAACAAGTTTCCTAAACTTGACCGTATATACGTGTGCGTGCAAAATTATTAATAAGCGGTATACAAATTGATGAATAATCTATGAGTATTCTTCGTACTCGTGACTTCGCTTGGAAGTTGGAAGTTTCGAAAAGAGCAACATCGTTTGATACTTTAAAATAATATATCGTGTTTTAGAATTCGCACCGGTGCAATTTTGAGACGAGAATTTCAATGGAAGGTCCCAAATCGAATTTCTGAGCAAAGTGCACCCGGCACTATTCAAACAGCGTGCACCCCATGCACGTTTTGCATACACATAGTATGCGGGCAGTTTCCAGCAAATTCGACGTGTCCCTCGCTCGGAAAGTTACACTTTTCACACATGAACACCCCCCATCCCCTCCCCCTACGTACAATCAACTATTCAATCCTCACTCCGGAGGCGAACGGGTCAATCTAATTGGGGAGATGGAGTGCTACTGTTTTTAAACCGATGCCAACTGTGACACGAGAATCGCTGTGAATTTATTTTGGAAATAAATTCTACCACTATGCAATTTGAAATGTTATACAAAAATGTATGTATACATATAGAAGCAAAGTTTGCTTATCCCTTGTTGCCAAAGAGTCTACATAATATATATTTATGTAGAGAGAAGACTTTGGCTAGATAAAAACAAAATTAAGAAGTATGTGTGTATTATATGCATGTACCTTCGTATGTATTTGTATATTTTTTCTTCTATAATAAGTTCATAAAAATTTATTATAAATTGGTATCATTGAAATAACGCACTACTAAATATCATCCCAAACTTTCAAATTTTTCTATTATATATTAAGACTGGTTTAACAGTAATTAATGCACCTTCAATTAAACCTCGTAAGTGGGCTAAATAAAATAATACAGACATCGTAAAAATAGTACAAATAGTACTTCAATGAAAATAATTCAAATATTATAAATAAGTACATTACGTATTATGCCTGAAGCATAGCTCGGTGGTTGGGTTAATGCTAACCACCGGGAGTTTCCCCGGTTCAAGCCCTGGGTTGAGGTCAATTGAACAATTTATTCGGAAGTATTCCCATAGTGCTAGAAAGTGAGACTTTATGAGATATTTATGACTTTAAGACAATTTTTGTTTGAAAATTTAACTGATTTCATTGTTGAAACGGATAGTCATCAAAATTGGCAAAACCATCCTACCCACTATGTCACCTCTATTTAAATATGATTTCAAAATTTGCAATCTATATTTTTATATGTATGTACAAATTTAAAACCATAGGTGTCGCTCAAAGGTAATTCGTAATGGCATCATGGGGAAGTATATCTTTAATAAAAGAAAAAGAAAAGTACATATTTACTTAATAGAAATAAGTGTTTTTAATTTGTTAGATATGCAAATCTACAGTTTTTTTTATTTAGAACCAACAAATTTGATATGATATTAGAAAGTATATTATTTAGGAATTTAAGACTTCGATGGTAGATAGTTTTAAAGATGGTACAACATTTAAGTCACAATACAAAGTCAATATAATTTTTTTGAAAACAATAATTTTTTTTAGCTTTCATCCGAGAAAAGCCAGGAAATTCCATTAATCTAGTACATAATTTCAAAAGAGACTTTGTATGTAACTTTATTTGATTGGGAGCTTCGAAAACAAATTAAAATTTCTATGACGATGATATCGATATACAAATGGTTGAATATTATTTTTTCCGATTCAAATAAATTTAATAAAAAGACAAATGGATATTTACTATTAGTTTCGCCATGTTGAAGCTGTTTATATTACGAATACCGAGCGAAGATGGGTAAAAACACTAGTTATGCATCTTATAAATAAGAGACGATTGATATATTTTGATATGTGACGTACTTTAAAGGTAAAATATATTAAATATTTTTTCTCAATATACAATCAGATCGGCAAAAGTTCGATGCTTTGCTCCTTCTTTTGAATCAACCACTCAACGATAGTGACGTATTCAAGCTGACATAGGGGGTGAGTACATATGTGAAATAAAATAGTGGTGGTTTTCATCCGATCCTCCCCCTCCTCCCATCTGAAACGTTTTAGATATTCAGCTCGCGAGCCGGTGGTCCGCGCGTATCTTTTGTGCGCGCCACCCTGTACCTAACAAACCCACGAATTTGAAAATAAATTTCCGGCATTTCTAGGAAAGGGTGGGGGGCGTTGAATTTACATACATTTTATTTTATGTATTCACATATTTGCGCTCTTAAAGAAAGGCCACACCAACTATTTGCATAACTAGCGGGGTCGCGAAGGGGTGGCCGCACTCTATACCTACACATGTATGGCTTTCCGACCCCAGCGCTGTTGCGAAATGCCGCGGTTTTGAAGCCGAAGAATCGCAAGAATACGGAGAATTATATTGTGAAATTAAAACCGCGAATTTATGTACTAGTAGCCCGTTGTAACCGCAAAATGCAGTTTAGAGGATTTTTCTGATTACGGAATGATACAAAATTACAAATCGATATCTGAATAACTCTAATAAATAAATATTCAGCCCATATGCGTTGAATTGAATACCAAAATCATTGAAACATAACCACAAAGTTATAATACAAATTCGATTCAAAATTCGGCAACGAATTAGATGATCACGTACGCACAACGAACGCCATGTCGTTACAGAAGTTGACGGCCGTCGTTGTCAACGGTCACGCACTACTTCTAAAATTGTGTACGTGATCAAATAATACACCCTTATATGTATATACATATATACGAATACAAAATATAATTTCAGACCTTTTACAAACAAGGCTTCGTTACAAACCAACCCCTATTCCAGAGATGGATAGCCATCTCTCGAGCGATCGCGCGTCACACCGTTTTTTTTTTTCACGAGTGCACGCCGCTTTTTAAGCCCTCTTAACAAGCCAATAAATCCCGACGGATTTTTCCGACTCGCCCCCGAGTGTTAAAAAAGGCTTAATTCGATTATGTGCAAATTTACTTAGCGTCGAAATGCGCCCGGGGTGAATGGGGATGGGTCGCGACGAAGGCTTTATCAAAAGCGACGCAAAAGAATAACAATTAGCGAGAGACAAGAGCACAACAACGCGGAAGAGCCGAAAGAATGAAATGAATAAAAAAAAATCGTAAAAGAAAAGAAGAGAGCGCACATAAAGTAGGAAAAACTGAGTGAGGGGAGTGGGGTAGGAAAAACCGAAAGTTCGCGCCGACATTCCGAGCGGTGCAAAATTCCGGCTCTCTTTTACAACAACTTGTTCTAAATTCTGCGTCGTTAACATTGTTTCACAAAAGGAGGACGGGATGTTGTTCCGGCCCGTGTCCTTCCTACTGCCGGTAATTACGAGAGCCGCTCCTGTCCGCCGCCTCTGGAACTTTATTTTTAAATCCGGGATAATCCGAAGGAACGATTTGGCACGAGCTGAAGGATTCGCAATGTGCGCGCGCGTCTAGCTCGAGGGCTTGCTCTCATCTTCCCGGTCGAAGAGCTCTTCCTACGGGAGCTTTGGATTCATGGAAAAGCGATGAAAGTTTTCATTCAGACGATAAAAAACACTGCTCTTTTCGAAATTTATTAAAACTCTAGATTCGTATCGGGTATTGGAAGCTTTCATGTCTCTCTCTTCAAATGTTATAAGAGCGTCGTTATTTTTGCACTAACTAAATCATGTATATATACATACATAGGTACAATTTTGAGAATATTTTTAATAAAGCATCATAGAGACATCTGTGGATAAATATTTGATAGACTTATGTACATTTTCGGAGCATTTTTTTTATATAAATCGTCTAATTTTGAAACGGTGAAAAACTAAATATTTATGAGACATTTATGGACAAATTTGCAACATTTTTGTACGAATCAGCAAAATTCGAGATGCTAAAAACTCGAAAATTAAAAATTAAAAAGGGGTAAAGGCTGCCAAATTTTTTGCAACCGCTGAAAATGAAATAAAATGAAAATCAGATAAATTGGCTAACTCTGATAGGAAACGATCGACCTGGAGTCACAAACCGAGTTCTGGCCAGTGGCACTCGAACATATGTATGTATGTACATATATGCTAAATACGATTCCACGCTGTTGGTTAATATGTCAGTACTAACAATTTTTAAAACACAAAAGTAGGTACGTATAATATAATGGAGACAACTATGGAAAATCAACATTTTTTTAATACACAACAAATTTGCGAGAGTTAAATTATGTAGGTAGCATTATATTAGATTCAACTAATTTTAGACGCTAATGACTCGAATTTGCGAGAAACCTAGGGGGAAAATACCGATTTATTGGATCTGTAACAACAATTAAGCTAGAAAAATCGCAAAAAAACTCTCTACTGCATACCAGTAGAGAGATCGTGGGACTCTACTGGTACGCAATAGCACTACCAATGCACCACGCTGTAGTTTAAACGAAACTTAAAACAAAAAATATATATTTGTAATAGACCAGTCATGGTCCTGAAAACCGAACTACAATACAGTAATTCAATATTTCGCAATGAAAAGTATTCAACTGTGCTGGACCGCACATTTAATAGTTTGAGAAGCGAACACCTGGTTTACGACTTGGTTAATTACTATCGCGTCAAAAGGCACGAAATGCATTGTACCGGAAACGCCGAACGGCGTCATTTAACTAACTCTCAAATTGAATAGTTTTCACTGTGTTGTGGATGAAACGATAATTATTAAAATAGATACATACAATATATGTATGTACATAGATGGTGCAGAAACTAAATTTTGAGGGTTTTTTTTTGTTTTTGATATAGAAACTGTCGCTTTATTACTTACCTCCTTTACGTTTCACATGGCTTTCATGTTAGTGGTAATTTTTTATATCTCTTATCTCTTATCCGATCGTTTTCATACTTTGCCATATTGCTCAGTTTGGTCATCAATATACGTTATGTGTATTATAAGGTACATACATTCACAAGTTGACGTAGCTCAAAGTGTTCTCAAAGTGACGTAGCTCGAGTGGTATCAAAGATAATTCAGAAGAATGAAACATGTTGAACACAGTGGTAGATTAAAGCGTGCGTGTTAAAAGGCTGACGATGGTGATGATGTTGGATTAAAATTTAGTGCATAATTATGCGTTCGTTTTTGGAAAAGGCGGAAAATTTTCCACTTTCAAGATGTCCGCGTCGTCGGTGGGCGGTCATCCGTGTCACCTCGCACAAAGGGCGGGCGTTTGTCAAGTTTTAATGAATGACCGCCTAGTTCTTGGGCACCCCCGCCCACACTGGAAACGGCCCTTCTTATTTAGTAATTAGGCGGGTCGCGGTGGGCGGGCCCATTCCGAGTTTTGCGCCCTGGAAGAAAGACCCGCTCTCACCGGGAATTATTTATACGAGAATCTGCGCGTGAAACTCTACACCTCGCAATACAAACATACATACACAATCGTACGTATGGCTTTATATAATTAAAATATAAATAAATTATTTTAAAAAGAAAAATAAAGTCTGCGACGATGCTTTGTTTCCGCTTGAACTAAACTGCTAATCAAGTTGCTTAAATTGCTTAAGTTTTTTTATTGGGAATGTTTCTCATACACAACAACAATATTTATCTTTTTTACTAACCTCTTTTTACTTTCACTTGCGATTTTTAGTCAGAAGAAATTTTGGTTCTTATCCGATCGTTTTCTAACTTTGATATTTTGCTCGATTTGGTCATTAATATTCATTTCATTTATTTATTTAATAAACAGAGAGAGACTTACAGCTAAAACCAAGATAATAAAATAAATAGTTAAACATAAGCCAATTAAAAGTTTCTTCAAATGAAAAAGAAAAAATAACAATACAGAAAGAAAATAGTGACAAATTTGTAACATTTGACGCTAAATTGTCGCATTTGTTCCTACATTGTCGCCTTTCCACATTGTCGCATTTGTTCACACTGTTCTGATGATTTTTTCCCTTTTCGCCACCTTCTCGCTATGGCAGATTGAGCACTTTGCCATACTCATGATAAAAGTTTACGGAGAGAATTGGTGATTTCTCAATTTAGAGAACTCTTCGTATTAACCCAATCAATTAAAATAATTTGGAAATAATAATTATTAGATATTCCTTAAAATGAGTCATTGAAAATGGAATCAATTCATCATAGTTAAGACCAAAATTGTACACCAATTTTTTTTTAAATATATTGAAATTGTTTTTTATACTATAAGTAGGGTGACCATACGTCCCGTTTTTACAGTCGACAGTCGTTTACAAATTTTTTTTGATTTGTCCTATTTTGTCCTTCCACTGGTGCACAGAAGATTTTTTTTATCCCCACTTTGATTAACTCATACGAGTCATTAACAAAGGAATACAATATATTAATTTTAAAGTTATATATTTGCATATTGTGCTTGCTTCATTAACATAATAATTATTTTTAAATATCTATAAAATACAATATTATATTATATTTAAGTTTATATCCTGTTCCATATTCTGCTTTCAAAGAAAAATGTACGATCTGGATAAAAATTATATTACCAAAGAAAAGGAAATGAAAATTAGATTATGTGCAGCTGAAAATTTAAATTCAAAATTTTCAGCTGCACATAATTTTTGCAATTAAAAGAAACTGAGAATATCATTTTACACATTTTTTAGTTATTATTACAGGTTTCAGAAAAAAATCAAAAATCATGAACATAAAATATTATATATCTATGTATATATTTTTTTTCTATTTTCTATTTTCGTTATACACAAGAAATTTAAGTTCTGAAAATAAAAATTATTATTTCTTGAAACTATTAATAGTTATTTGAGGCAAAAGTTATAAAATATTTTATATGAGGAGGGGGGGGACAATTTTTTTGCAGAGCGTTCTGTTTTGAGTCCTGGGAAATATGGTGACCCTAACTATAAGTGCATATACAATTCCTAGAGTAGACAAAATCTACATACGTACATACATATGTATACTTATGTATATATCTATGTATTAAGAAAAACACAGATATTTAAACAACTGTTTCATTTAAATTCATTAAGTTTTATTAATTTATTTTAAACTCGATTATTAGTAAATTATATGTACATAAATCGAGAATCAAGTCTGCCTACCAAATTTTTTCAATGAGTTTATTTCTTATTCAATTTCAGGAATAGATCAACAATTCGCAGATTTTCTCGTTAATAAAAGTAAACAAAAACAGTGAAGTGATTCGTTTCACCGGAAACGTATAAATCAATTCAATTATTCAAATAAACAACGAAGGGTTCCGCGGACGAAAAATAAAAACTTTTTCGCCCTCATTCAGAAATCAAGACGACTTGAAGCAAAGGGGTGTGGGGTCGGCATTGTATAAACTGTGTAAAAAAAAGCAACAACAACAAAGAGCAGCGGTCGGTCGGTTAGTCGGCGGCCGTATCAAATAAATTTCAAAAGAAACACTTTCTCCCCGGTCGTTGTTAATATAAAACTGCTACGAGCGGAGGAAGGGGTTGAAATTCTTCACGAGTAAAAATAAGCCAGATAGTCCACCCTTGTCTTGCCGCGATAAAAATGCAACGAGTACAAATGAATTACAAACAGCGTTATTATTTCCGAAGGGAAGTCATACATTTTTCTTCTCGAACCCTTACTAGACGGTTAAGTTCGTTTTCACCCTTTGCACACCGGAGACAGGAAATGAAGGTGGGCACGTCTAAATTCCCCAAAGAGGTAGTGCGTGAATCCATAGAAAAAAAATTTCACAACCGACTTGATGTTTCGTCAAAATTAACCCTTTCTTTTCACGTTGAATGCATTGATGAAACACGAACACTAACATACATACATACATAGTAAGCAAAAATCAAAGTTTGAATATATTTTTTAATGTTTGTGGCTGTTTTTTTGAACTACATTCATATATACATATTTTATTTTATTTTTACATAGATATATACCAGGAAGTCCTAACAGGTAAACCTCAATGCGCCTTTCTAGACAATTAATTACAAACATTGCAGCATTTTTTATTACATAAATCGATGTATTTCAAGAGGCTGAAGAACACGAAATTAACAATTAATTAATTAATGAATTCATCCATAGAGACATCTATGGATTTAGACTATATAAATATTTACATATTATACATAAATTAAATTCAGACATTTGTGACATAGCGGGTAGGATTGATGCTGTCAATTTGATGAAGGAACCGTTTCAACAATGAAATCAGATAAATCGGCAAACTCTGATAGAAAACGATCGACTTGGAATCACAAATATCCAAATCTGACCAGCAGTATTAAATATCAGCACGGGATTGAACCCGGCAACCTATTAATGCTAAACATAAATGTAACCACCGATGCATACTACTGGCCATATGTACATACATAACCACATAGCTGGCCATATGTATGTAGCCAACAGTGTGGCTTAAAGGTAGCGTGTATGTTTAGCACCAAGTGATCAGTGGGTTCGATTCGCTATACTGCTGGTTAGATTTGGGGGAATTTGTGACTCCAAATCGATCGTTCCTTATCAGAGTTTGCCAATTTTATCTGATCTTTGTTGAAACGATTCCTCAAAATTGGCAAAAAACCATCTTTCCTGTTGTCACAAATCTTCTGTATTTATTGTGTGTACAATTTGTAAAAATTATGTACAAATCTAAAAAATCCATAGATGTCTCAATGGATTAATTCTGTAATTAACTGTTATTTCGTGATCTTCAGCTTCTGGAAATACAGTGATTTATGTTATAATAAAATGCTGCATTGTTTGTAATGAATTGTCCAGGAAGGCGCATTGGGGTCTTCCTGTCAAGCCTTCCTGGTATATACATATGTATCTATGTAAAATATGTATATTCTTTTAATTTTTTTTTCCCAATTTAAATCCCAATGCGCCTTCCTGGCCAATTACAAATACAAATGCAGCATTTTTATTAGAAGTCGTTGAATTACGAGACACTGAAAAACTCGCAAATCAACGAGACATCTATGAATTGTCATCTATCATAGATGTCTCGTTATCAATCAATCAATCAAACTTCAAATAGCGGTGACATAGTAGGTAGGAAGGATTTTAGCCAATTTTTTTTCCGGGAACCGTTTCAACAATGAAATCAGAGAAAATTGGCAAACTCAAATAGGAAACGATCAACCTGAAGTCACAAATCCAGGTCTGACCAACAGCATACTCTGAAAAATTCATTTTCATTCGAGGCCCAGGCATAGGGATCGAACCCGGCGCCTTCATGACGCTAAGCATATGTAAACTATACATCTATAAAAAAATAAATTGTGTATTTTACACGACACAATATGAAAGTAAAACTTACTTATTCAAAATCATTAAGAAACAATTTGGATTTGTGAGGAAATTCTCAAAGTGTTCCTTCTCGTATACAGACGTAGTTCAATGTTAATACTCGAATTGTTTTTTTTTTTCAATTATCGAAAGCAATAGTTTCGAGCCTCAAGACTGAGTGTATGCGGTCGAAAGCTCACCTCCGTGAAAGCTCTCCCGGTTAATTGATTCGTTCCCGGTCCGAACGGCGTGTTAATTCATGCGCGATAAAAATCGTAGCCGCCCATCCGAGTGAAAATTACAAGCAATTGCATTCTGGCTATGTCCTGCCGAGTTGCCGAACACGTAAACCCGAAAGCTCGAGCTTTTGTTCCGTGCCTTGGAAGAGGGAGCCAGTGGGATTGGGGGAGGATGAGGAGGAGGAGGAGGAGGAGGAGGAGGCGATTCGACGCCTCGCATTATTCCGGAAGTTTCCTTTTAAACGCGATCCCTAACGACGAAGTGCTCGTGCAATCTGAAAGGATTGATCGACTGTGAATTAAGACGGCTTTATAATGAAAAACCGTATTCGACAATTTTTAATGCAACATTGATCGTAGGTATAAATCTCATTTATAATACAGGTAACATATAAAACGACAATTATCGAAATTATAGTGAAAATATGGTACGAAATTATAAAGACGTTTATACAGTCATAAATTTTAATATTAAGAAGGCTGTACACTAGCGCCTTGTCCATACAAACGTATCACACTTTTGTCTTCCTAAATAATGGCACTAGAGAAATTATTTTTTAATATGCTATGAATATCCACCATTGGCATGTTTCCGTGGTTTTATTTTTTTGATTAGTTATTTTTTAATATGAGTTAGGAGCCGCCAAACATCTATAAAATCGCCTCTTTTTTACACACACGAAAAGAGTGCAGCGTGTTTATTTAACGGTTGATTTTTTTAAAAATACGACCACAAAAAAAATATCTTTCTCATACCGATGATGAAATTTTTTTTTAAATTGGTTCAGTTTCGGAGGAGAAACCTGTAGAATTCGAAACCTCGATTTTGATAGATATTATCTGGTCGAGGCGCAAATGTCGCATTCACTTAGTATATAAATTCACTCAATATATACATATATCGAAGAAAGGAACGGCAACAAAATTAACGTTTCGGGTATCCAGCCTTCTTAAGGGTGAAATTACACAGGAAAGAACGGCACGTCGTGTAATTTCTCCTACATTTCTTCAAATATGGGATACACCGCTATCGATCACTGTCAAGCAAGGTTAAATACAATGATACAATTTTACCGAAAACACTCCAGGGGGTGTTTTTGGATCGGAAGAGTTTAGGAAGTTTTTCTATACTAATGGGCGAAGTGAAACAAATAAAAGCCTGGTAAAAAATATTGTTTGCAATTAAACATGGCGATGTAATTATTTTAAATGTTTAACTTACTAAATTAAAATGTTTATTTTAAGATACGTTTTAATGTATCTGCATATGTATATAATTAAAATACACAACGATGATATATAAAACGTGAATAATTTATATTGTAAATAAATTAAAATTAACACCATTGTTTTTTGACGTTGCTTAATGAAAATAATTAAGAGAAACTTTGACGAACTTCAACTCGGAAAAAACACCCCTTTCCTTGCCTCCCACTTCGTTCAACGCGCCGTTATTTTATTATTTTCTAAAATAACAATTTTTCATTTTCTCGCCGTAGACGATGTCTATGAATATATATGCACAAGTGTATGTGCAGGTATATATGAATGAAGGTGAAAAAAAGAGGGAGAAAACGTTATGAAACTTGGCAAACAATTTAATTTTAATTAAAACGCGAGTATTCTGTAAAATTGTCGACCGACAAACGAGCGACGCAAGGTGAGAAAAAGGGTTGATGAAAAAAAAAATTAAAAAGAAACACTGATTAGTAAAGTAGGTAGACGCTCCCTTCGTGCGACGAAGAAAAGACAATTTAAAAATTTATTACCTTTTATGAGCATTTTAATGTTTGATAGTGACGTGGATTTTTTTTTCGTCGAGAAAGAAAGGCGACGAGGTTGTTATTAACCCTTCGCGACTCGCAAATGGGCGTATTAATTAGCGAAAACCTTAGGGGCGAGGACAGAGACGGGGCTGCCGAAATAGTTTTTGGATCATAAAATCCGCCATAAAAATCACAATAATGGCCAATTACCGCGATAGTAACTGCCGTAATAACGAATTATCTCGCTGGCGGAACGGCCCGAGGACGAGCACTAGCCGAAAGAAAATCATCGGCAATTAGGATTTATGAAAGGGAAGGCCGAAGGGCATTTCCCACGGGTGCCCTTTGTGATGCTGTATGACGCTCCTTTTTATGTGCAAATAAATTATACGTTGGCATGACGACGTCTTTCACATCAAGACCGATAGTGGAGAAGCAGCCTATATATGTATACATACATACCAACACCGAACACTTAATTTTCTTCATCAATTATATTGTTCAATACAAACTATCGGTTTTAATGTGACATCAAGACAATTAATAACCATTTTTATTTTTTTCCCCATTAATAATCATTTTCACTCACTGTTTTATGTACTAAATATAGCACTTCTACTGTTTAATATTTTCAAGGTATTAAATATATGTACTACATATTACATATATAAAAAAAAAAAAAGTAAAATATACTCCAATGAAAATATAGGTACATATATATCCAATATAAATACAAAGTCCAATATTCATTACGTCTATTGTTTACATCTGATAAATCAAGAAAAATATATTTATATATCTCCTTTCGGGCATGCTTTGATGTAATTCTCTTGAACTTCGGAGAAACTTATCATTTTGTTCTCTACTACCGCTTACGCGTCATTGCTGGAAAAGTTGGGACTTTATGTCTCTTATAATTATGTGCGTTGAAGATATAATCATTTGATTGTCTTACCTTCTGGCAGCACAGTTCTTTATCGGATGGCTCCTATTTCAAGAGCCATCCGATTTCTTGCTTCTTGAAAATCGTGGCTGCCGTGACTGAATGTGATATTTTCCATCTCATTGAGCGTAGGTTATTAGAGATTATTTTAACCTATTTGTCTGGTAGCTTGCACTCATCATTATTTTCATAATTGAATATGATGTATTGATGAATTTTAATCTTCTTTCTTACATTAAGGCCTCACGGGAACGTTTTATATTCACGTCTGGTTCTTGTACCTATTTAATTACATACATAAATATATGCAGGGCTCTTTTTTTGAAAAAAAAGTTGTTTCAAAAAAAAAAACTCAATTCTTGTCAAATTTTTTTGTTGTGCAAGACATTCCCATTTTTTTTCCATATATTTAACTTTGATTATATCTATGTTTTATGACTACTTCTATTATTGTTTGAAGTTTTGCGTCTATTTTTTTTATGTATTGTGTGTATATGTGTTTTATTTCTGTAGAATTAGTATTTTTTTTTCTTTTCTGTTACATTTTCTAAAAATGTGGCGCATTAGAAATTCCTGTAATGTCGCGATTGTCCAAACTTTAAATAAATAAAAATAAAGATATCTGACTTGCATAGTACTATTCAAAATTCAAGTGAAATATATAATAATATTTATCGAACATTCTTCTTCATTTGTTAACATAAAATCAAATATATGGCAGTCTTACACATATAAGGACTTAACAACATGGATTCGATCGATTTATTCCTAACCGCACCATATCACAAACTCTCATATAGATATAAAATCATCTTTTGACTAGCTTGGAATCCCCATATAAGACGCTAGCGACTATCAAAACACCATCAGCGAACGGGGTGGATTATAAAACGGGCGCTTTTCACCCGCAAACAAGCAATTTTTACATTTTTATTACACAAACGAGTTCGTATTATATGTGTGTGCGACAGTGGAACCTGTGTTTTCGTAAAATGCGCGTTTAATACGAGAGCTCGAGAGAGAGGGTGGATGGAAAATTGTGCCCTTAAAGCATGCGAGTGTACCGTATAAATCTCTCTCACTTACATACATATACACACGTACAATGTTAGGTCTGATAGTACTACACACACACACACACACATTCAGATTTTAGTATGTGTGTAACGTATGAGGTTGAGAGCCACAGGATGAGGCAGTAAGGCTGCTCTGCCAAAACAAAAGTTCGGCTGAAACTTTTCCTTCTCCTCGAGCTCCCCGTGTAACCTATTTTTCTTGTGAGATGATCCGGCTCAATGGGTACTCTCAATGGGGGTACACAACCACCTTCGGTTTTTATGTATCCTTTGTGTGACACAAACGTGTGTATATATGAGTGAACTAAATACATTTTTCATATTTTCGGTCTTCGCTAGACTCTTATGTAGCGGCTTTATGCGTTGATACAAAAATAAACGCTATAAATACTTCGAGCTCTATTAAATTATGTACAAGACAATACGATCTTACCTTTCGTATGAATAATTAAATAAACAGACTAAAACCATAAATAAATAGTACACGCAAAAAATTAAAAAGACCAAAAAGTAAAAAATATAAATAGATTACCTAAGCACAATCTGCTTTAGGTCATCGACTTTAGAGAGTCTTTACATAATTAATATTATGTATTAGATGTATTATGATCATTTATAGGAATTGTAAATAGGTTTTTGAGCTCTTTTTCCTATTACGCTGTACATATTAACATTATAATAATATAATACTATGATTACTAACAAAATTGATTTAAGATTGTAAAATAGAAAATGATCAGTAGATCAGTAGCTATTAAAATAGATATAAGATGTATAGTGAACATAATTTGGTAATAATAAAAAGCATTTAAAAATCAAAAAATATAAATAAATAATTAAATATTTAATGATATAAAATAATTCATTTCAATGACGAAATTCCCAAATAATACAGCTAATACACGTTTTGAAATAATATCTTTGTACATACGTTTACTTATTTTAAAATATTTTAGTATATCTTTCAAATGCTCATAATATATAATTTTACAGACCACAATCGATCTGAAAGTAATTACCCGTATATGTATACTATCAGTGATTGCAAAATTGATACAATTAAATAGCATTTATCATTGAACGAACAATAAACCACCTGTAAATATGAATCAGTACATCATTTAAATCTCATAAGTAATACGCATAAAATTGCTCTCCGTATGTAACATTTTCCCTCTCTAGCAATAAAAGAATTTTGCCTCATTGTGCTCGATAAATCAACCGCATACGGAGTGAATTATACGTACAACCTCTTTTATATAGCGTAAAAGCCTTGAAACAATTGTTGTATCCATTAGAAGAACAAGAAAAGCTATTCCGGGGAAAATTCGCTCATTTTCCGGACGCAACACACTCACACTATTCTTCGATGCAACGTACATATCTATCTACAATTCGCACATATTTAGGTGCCAAATATACGGCTTAAGTTAAACGGCATAGGATCGGTAAAAGGTTAAATTCATGCCGTTAGACAGGTAGACACTAATAACCATTAGAGACAGAAAATCATCAGTCATTCGCAAATTAACGTACGCGAGCAAAACCTTCCGGCGAGCGAAACTTTTAAAGATATTATAGCTCCGGTAAAGGGTGAATTCTCGAAGGGACTGAACAACCCCTCAAAACCCTGCAAGACTTGAAATTATCTGATCTGCAACCGGGTGAAAAGCTGCAGGTGAATTTCGAGCTGAAATTCGCGGCGATAAAACGACGATAATAAATATTGCGTGCGGACGATAAGTGTAACCGAGAAAAGGATACGAAATACAGCGTAATGTTTAATCTGTCGCTAAAAATAACCGTGTCTTTTATTATTTCTCCCCTAAATGTCAAGGCGTTTACGGATTTGAAATTTGAAAATATGTCGCCGTCCCGAAAAATGGTGCTTTTCTATGCAAATCCGGACGAGAAGCAGGAATAAAAGAAATCGGAGTCGAAGTAATATCATTTGTCACCCCCGGCGGCTGACCAAAACAATTTGAATAAAATATTTCGGCGTGTAATAATATTTTACGATCGTGACAAAAGGAAACGGGGGGTGACAACCGGACGGACAGACCGACTGCCCCATCGACGACTCTAAAACTGTGTGTCCTAGTACTAAAACTAAGTTCTTAACGCTAAAAATGATCCATACATATTTATCAACTGTTTGAATCTTCAATTAGAATAAATTTATTAACTAATTATATGTAAATACTCCGTAATTAAATATTTGCTCAAATTAACTAAAATATCAAAAATTTGTAATGACTATTAAAAAGGAAAAAATAAGTTCTCACGCGGCTTAATACCTTCTGAATACATTGGAATGTTTTAAAAACTGTCAAATCTATTACAAAAACATTGTATGATTATTTGAAAACCTAAATGAAGGTGGTTATTAAAAAATTAAAAACTGATAAAACGAGTAGGGGGCAGAAAAATAGCTGTCACCGTGTCCAAAATTTTAGAATTTTCAAACACATATTTATATGAAGATTATATGGACGTTATAATGGTAAATGATGTTGATGGTAAAAATGGTGAAAGGTAAATGATTTTAAGAACATATTTTTTTTATATATACGTATCAGTGGCGTGCCGTCATTGAACTAGAGAGACTAGTACTCAGAAACCTTTTACCTAAAATTTAAAGATATCAAAAACTCAATTAAAATAAATTCAAATCGTTTTCCATATTGATGTTGTTCACTTGGATTAGCGAAGTTCAGAAACCAGAATCGACCCTACCTGAGGTAGCGTTAGTGGCATTGTTATGGTATGGTCCACCACGTCATTCACTTGCACGGAATCGCCGTCTTAATTATGTTCCCTTCATGGTACTGACGAATTTTTATGTATAGACGTTGAGTCAAAGAAAAAACATTTTTCAGTTTACTCGTCTCTTCAAATATTTGTGGAATTTTCAATAAGAATATTCTGATTTGTGTCTATCAAACATAATTCTGAACTATGTTTTTTGAATAACACATATTTACACAGGACTTCTTGATTATAAATATGGCATGAGACTCGGATCCCGAATAAATCAGTGCAAAGCGCGCGGAAACAAATAACGAGGCCTCGGAAAATTCCATTCTTCATACACATAATTATTATTTTTGTCACAGTGAAAAGTAAGCAATCAATTTCAATTTATCCAGATCTATGTATGTTTGTACGTCGAGTTATGGATTGTAAAGTTTGATCATAAAGTTTACTCATACAGCTTTGTGTATGCACATACATATATACGTACTTGTGTATGTATGTACAATATAAAGACATGTTTATATCTGAATTTTGGGAGAGTTTAGAACAGTTTGGGAATAAGGTGGAATTCACGACGCCCTTTTCTTGTAGCGTCGCCATGACGTACGACGCTGGTGGGCGATTCCGATTTTCCGGTCGCGTTTTCATTTCGGAAAATTTCCCGGCCGTGTCAGCCATTTTCCACGGACAGCTACGTCGTCCATTGTTATTCCCCTTTTCGGCCCGGGGGGCTTGATTGATTTTGATTTTCAATATTCCAACTTATCCCCCTTTCGCCATGTCGGGCCAAAAAAATGTATATCACGACCGTATTTTACAATCTACTCCATAAAATTCCTTCAGAGACGCCATCAGCATTCAACGCGGTCGTAAATTCTATTTTATGTGCGACATGTATCCAAAATGCGAAACATTCGAACAACGATATTGGGCCAGAGTGAGAGCTTTGTTGTACGGTGACGAAACCGCACCGAGAACCGCGAACCGTGCTGGGGTCTGAGAGACCCCTGAGAGACCCGTTTCAATAAGTCCACCACCGCGTATATCGAGGCCGAATCCTCTTTACACGCCCGGAAGGCGGGAGATTGGCGAACCATGTCGTCTGTTTGTCAACATTTGACCCGTACCCGTTCCCACCCACGCCCGCAGGGGGAGAGAAAGGGTTGGACGGGTTTCGACGACGTATTTCTCCGTGCCGTGAATTAAGTTTCACATTTGTATGTGGTCCTCTTTGGAGAAGTTGCGGGGATGGGAGTGGTCTTCTTGTTACTTGTTTGGCCGTGTGATGTGGTCTCGTGGTATCGAGCTTCTCTCCTTCTGATGGAGTTGATACACATTGATAAAGTTGACTTCGGAACGGCTACTATGTAGGTGCGGTGTCACACTCACAGAACCGAAGGAGGGTCGGTAAAGGAAGGCTCGAGGAAATCCTCAAAGACGAAAGGGGTCATTACTGAACATCTCATACACTTACATACATAAATATGTATGTACATACTCGTCGTAAACCTGCTTGTATACAAAACACGATCGTCGGTAAATCGATTGTAAATCCATTCTCAAGGAAACCGAAAAAGGCTAGAACATTAAGAAACTATTTTAACTCGGTCCAAATATTCATCAATTGAATCTACTTCAATAAACTAATTATTATTATGTACGTATATGTACATATATACGCAATATCAGTAGATGAGTTTTGTTTATCATATGTCATTGTGAAATATTTTTAAAATGCCACTTTCGATTTATTTTTCATCAATCAGAAGAATGTAGGAAATCTTGTTATTGATCGATTAGCGAAGTAAATCTAATATAAACCTTGTAATAAAAAATTAAAGGAAGCTTTTTCTCCTTATTTTTATGATTTGATTGTTGTTTTTTTCGTCATTTAACACTTTTTAGCTCTAAAGAATAATTCAATGTCTCTTAATAGTTTCCATTTTAGTTTAAAAACAAATATTGGAAAAATACAAAAAATCTTTCATTGAAAGATATTGCAAATAAGAACAAAAAAAGATTACAAATAAATCAAATTAATTCACGTGGAAATTATTTGAACTACTACAAATTATTTTTTTAATAACTTAGAATTTTAGATATTAACTTGAGATTGTAATAAATAAATAAAAATAATCAGATTGTAATAAATTCAATCTGATACAAATAATTTAGGAATAATCGATTTCAATTCCAAAAACCGACAAAAAGTAACACTTTCAGACAAAATCGGAGGAATTGGTGTCAGAAATTGGATGGTATAAAGACAGGGAGGTGGAGGGGAGGGGGGAGCGACCTCAGTTTAAAAGCTCGCTTAATTCCGTTTGATTCTTGGCCGCCGATTAGGGTGACCGTAATGCGTTAGACGGCGACAATTCCGGCCGCAGTAAGACGGGACCGGATTTGGACACTATTCGGACTATCACTACAGCATATATAAATGGGGTCCGAGGGACCCCCGAGAGCATCGGGACGCATTAGGCCGGTCGCTAATTGCTTTACGGGGATCTTGCCGGTCAGCCGCGGTCCTCGCTAATGTCGGGACCCCGTCGAGGAATGCGTGTTGACATTGCCACTTACCACTCGGGTGGTGGGTGTTAAGATGGACCACCCTCCCACTTCATCCTGACCCCCCCCCCCTATCACCCCCCCTTTGAATCGTTCGTTTGTTCAACGCGCTCCGGAACATCTTGCGCAGCAATTAAATCTAAGCTGGAATGCGCCGAAATGGCCGGCGTCTTAGGGGGTGCGGTATGACCGGTGAATGGTCGGAAGTGTTTAATGCATTCGAAAATTTTAATGCAGCATTATCAAATTGGTTAGGGGATTTAATTGCAGCTGGACGAAATTTAGTATTATTTGGAGAATTATAATTATATTTAATGTTCTAGCAATGAATTTCGGTCAAATAGCACTTTCACTTGATCCGTACTTGCAAATATGTATATCAAAACGTGATAGAATATAGTATTAACCCTACCTCACCGAAGTGAGGTATGCAAGTGCCCCAATTTTTACGTTTTTCGTAATAACTACATATGTGGTTTTCAAAGCTATACACCCTATATTTCTTGTATTCCTAGAATGAACTACGATAAATTTATTTTAATAGATTTTGTATGATTAAGAAAAGGGGTACATCGTAAAAAAATACATTTATACATTTCCACGTTCTGAAGTATGATTTAAAGGCGGTAGCGATTAGTCATGTTTTTGACTGTTCGCTTTCATGTTCTTGTTGATCGATGAATCAATGCGAGAGAAAGAGACTTTTCGTTACTTTTGGCACGTGGCTATTGAGTCATGCAGTCGCCTGTTGGCCTTACCGTTTTTTTGGGTTTGCTTTTGCGTTTGCTTGTTGATGTTGGTCTTTATTTTTTAATACAAAAATATTCAAAAACATGCTATAGGACTTAAACTTTTTTATGTTGATGTATAAAATTATTAATAAGATATATATATTGAACCCATTTGTATTGAGAAAAGCTGTATTAAAAAATACTGGGGTCTTACTCGACCCCGGTTCGGGACACTCATCCGATCTCGACGCTCCGTCCTTCAAAGGTTAAATAAATCAAGTCAAATGAGGTCAATATAATGGTTCGTCTGTTCGTCTACTATAGTACTATGCAAATTTATAGTTTTCAATTAAGAACCAGCAACATAACTCGGCGGTTTTTACAATGTTTTTAACTAAGGGAGAATGGGTTCATTCCCTAGCCTGGTGCTGTTGGCCAAACCTCGGATATATGTATGTATTTATATAGGTAAAAGGCGTATATTTCTTTGAACATCAAAAAAATGGTACGGTTTCTTTGAGATTTGTAATGGACGAAGATAATTATTATTTATAATTAAGATAATTATTATAATTAAGATAATTATTATAATTAAGATAATTACATTACTGAAAGTATGTAGTTTCAATGACCTACTCAACTTCAGGTAGAAAACATTACTATCGTGTTTGTGATATGCCGTTTCTAATGAATTTGTTTCCGAAATTTGCAACGGTTTGTAAAGCTTTTGGATTTTTAAGCCAAAACAGATGCGTAAAAACAACGAAAGATGGAAGTATTTCAACGTTGAACGAACCTCAGAGCGAATCTCAGCAGTTCAAAATATCTTTTCACGATTCCATTATTCTTTTAATAATATATTCTTGATAATAGCTAATTTAAATCATTTAATTATTTGTGCGTATCTAGGATCTGCCATTTTACGGCTGTGATATCCATATAATACAAATTGTATTATTTGTAATAAAATATTTGTGATAATAATATATAATAATGATATTAAGATAGTTCATAATGTTTATAACGCAATTTAATTTATAAAAACTATTTTTTTGCATAATATAATATATATTTACATTTTTTTTCGATATAAAATTTTAAACTTAAAAAAATCTTAATTTTCTGAAACCGATGAAAGCCGGCCAACCGGCTTTTTATTTATAAAAAAACCGAAAACCGTCTTTTTCTTTCGCGCGGTTTTTTGGAACCCCTAGTACATATTTTATTATTTTATTATGTAGGCCATTGTGGCGCATTAGGTTCTCCCTGTAATGCCACAATGGTCAAAAAACGTTAAATAAATAAATAAATATTATATATTCACTGGCTGAACCCTGGCATGCGTTGCAATGCCATAATAACGCATGCAATTCCCATTCCCGTTCCCGTTCCCACTCCCGTTCTCGTTCCCGTTCCCATTTGTCGGAAAAACGCAGGTAGCGAACACATTTGAAATTATTGCGTTGCAATGACACTCATTCCCGTTTTTTCCGTTTCCGTTCCCGTTTTTTCCCGATTTTTTTTCACGGCAATGCATACAACAAATCCTGACATGCATACAACAAATCCTGAAAGTTCCATCGTAATCGTCTGAGTGGTTTAGGAGCCTATTCGAGACACACACATACAAAGACATTAATTTTTATATACATATATAGATAATATTCCTAATACGGAATGAAAAACTTCAATGCTATGTACATATGTATATTCATTGAATGTAAAATAAAATAAAATAAAATATGAATCTCTATGGATTAAAAACATTCACACATATAAACCATATCTGTATACATATTTTACAATTGTTCGTATATTCAAATCATCGCGACAATCAAAGCAATCGCATATTCAGCATTCGCACAATTTCCACTAACTTTCTATATCTGTCGACCAAAATTTCTAACGGGGAACATTTCCCGCATCTGTCAACGACAACTCTGACCAAGAAGACGCGTGCCCTTTGCCTGACCCTTCGCCGATCCTGTTGTACTCCGCTCTCAACGCGTAAATAATTAATTCCGTATGTAAGACATTGTGTAAGACGCCGTCTGAATTATTCATATTGATAATGTCGGTGGGTGGGCGGATCGCCGGGTCCGCACTTGGCACCATGATTAAGGAAGGTGTGTCCCATTGTGTCGACATTATTGTCCTGGAAAAGTCACACACACACACACACACAAACCCACCCATGCATACAAAAGGCATAAACTCGCCCGTTTATAAATTCGATATAAAATTTGCAAAGTAAACTCGTCGTGGAAGAATCGCTCGAATATTACGTACGTACGACTTGTTAACCCAAAAAGAGGGAAATCTTGGCGTAAGTTTAGTTCGGGCCGCGGTAGATACGTTGTTTACCAGACAAGAGGCGGCACTGGAAGTTTGACAGTGCGATATCAAGTTTTGCACAACTAATGTAGAGCGCAAACTCGGAATAACATCTTACCGGCTAATACAACACTGACAGTTTAAAGTGACATCGAGAAAACAACACGTCACACGCGCTCCAGTCACTTGACGTTCGACATCGCACATACAAACATGCATACACCCAGATCCAACAAAATAATAAAAACGCCGATTTATATATTTTATTGAATAATTTTACTACTATATAAATCAAGAGTTCATACCCTTTTGGTGGGGAAGCACTTTTGAGAGGTCGCAAAACATTTCCGAAGTAAAGAATATGCTTAAGATAAATATCATACCATTATTTTTACGTTCCAAAGAACAAAAACCAAGTAAAGAAAATTTTGAAGCTTTAAACGTACATATGTAACATATTTTCTGACAATAATTTACAGTTTAGTCAGGTTTTTAAACTGTTTATATCTATAGTACCAAAATAAAATTTGCAGCTTGAAAACGACCTGTGTAATTAATCATCAAAATTTGATTATACCTTTATACAATGTATGTATATATTATACATATGTATATAATTGAATATCTCAAAGCTTTTCGAAGCTATTTATGGGGAAAATCTTAATTAATCCAAACATTTAACATACATATCTATACATATATATTTGATTCATTGTCTTCCATTAAAGATTTAAACTGCTTTTTCGATTTAATTTTTTTTTGGTATTCATACTACATAAGTGAATCTGAAAAATATCTACAAATAAATAACGTTATATATTTTAGTACACATTGCCAGAAGTGTGGAAGACTTTCATAATCTACTGACAAAAAAGAATGTAAGATAAATAAATTCCAAGTAAGGAGGTAGGGGTGATAGCAAGTGTGTATGTACATATGTATAATATAATGTATGGTCTTACTTGTTTACAGGCGAGCTTATCTTAATCGCTCGCACAATAAAACTGTACGACCCTTGGTCAGCAATACCCCGAAAAACACACAGGGTGAATCTCGAAAAATATCCATCATACGTTTAAGATAGTGAAAATTCAATTTGCTACCCAAGAAAAACGCAAGGGGAATTGTTTTAAACGAATTCCAAACAACATTACAAAACGTTTTTATACTTTTTTAGATACATACATGGATATGCAGTTATTGCAACACGAGCGAAATATAATCCCCAAATAATAAATACATATACATACATATATCTCTGAAAAAACTTTTCAGCTGAGTAATATCGAGCCTATTTGATCTGATGGCTCATCATTAACGTTTATCGTCGTGCAATCTGTGCAATGCGGACATAAACATGGTAGGAAAAACTTCCCAGAGAGAAACTTATCTCGATACTAATGACACGAACGGGAAAACGTATGAGACCCCTACCCCCGTACTTAACCGTATACATACATATGTACAAACATACATACATACAATCATTGTATGTATATGTACATAAGTGCGTGCGTATTTATGAATGGAGCAACAGGACCGTTCGTTGCTCGAAGTTTTACAACCGCAATAAACAAAAACGTCGAAGCGAAATATACATACATATGTACGTATGCATATACATGAGTTTTTAAGTTTTTCACGGACAATGATCGAGGCCGATGAAAGTTTTTCCCGTCGAAACTTTTCACGAGGGGGGAAAGCGCGTCGAGAGGGTCGGGGAGGGGTTGCGATTTTCGACCACGCCGTCGTGGGCGCATCTCGTCGACTGTAAAAATGTGGGTCACAGAGTGTGAGAGAGAGAGAGAGGAGGCCAGGCTCAAAAGTGGCGCCGAAGGACATTCAAATTAAACTCGTTTCAAATTAAAATTGCCAAAGTTTGCCGGCGGGCCGATGCGCGCGGCCGCCGGGGGAAGCCCTCGCCGAAGCCAACTTCGGCGGGAAAGGGAGGGGGGGGGGGGGGGGGTCGGTCTGCAAACTTTTGTTTGTGACAAAAACCATAAAAAAAACTTTCCGATGAAGGTCAGTCTCGCGTTTCGGCGGCGAAAGTGAGCGTGGCCGCAAAACGAGCGGACGACGTCTCCATCTACATATGTATTTGCCTACGTTTCGATTTATGCGCACGAATTTCATAAGTCGAATCGATCCCTCCCGCGGAAACCGGGGATGCCGTTTCCCGGCTTCTTAGGCTGTGGCGCTACGGTATGATCGAGATAAACGAGCGCCGCTCAGGGGCTCGTGTGTTCATGGTGCAAAATCGATAAGGCCACGCGGTGGAGCCGAGCGGCGCACAATCGACGGCGCTGAAAACGCTGAAGCGCGATTCGCTGAAAAAAGCGCTGGTGCAAAAATAGACGAAAAAGAGAGAGCGGTCAGCGGAGAAGGCGGCCTGAAAGCGGATCGAGGGGAAACGGCTACGCCCCCCCTCTTCGGTGATTGGTCCTCCCGGAGGGTGAACACGCCCATTGGGCGTGACTGCGCGCGCAGGCACGCCTCCTACCCACGCCCCGCGCGCCGGCGTGATAACGCTGCGGTCATTCGGCCGCTGAACACGCCAATTGAAACAGCTGGACCCCACTTCTAACAATGTTTTTCCATATACATATACCATTCAAACCATTCAATACATCCTCTTCCATTAACCCTTTGAGTGCTGACACGTCTTTTCTGTTGAGAGCCCGCCACGCTGAAAATTTCGCCAACGTTAACGCCAACTAGAACTATTTAGAAATCCAATAGAAAGCAGGTATAAAAAAATTGTAGCTAATGCAAATACAAACCGTAGATCACTACCCTAGATAACTGCCGTCGAGGATTTCGAGTTTTGTATACATACATAGGTGTGTTTATATACTCTCTAATATATCGTGCAAAACTCTTTCTTCTTTGTAAAATATTACCGGTACGTAGTAAAGTAAATTACTCCAATATAATGGTAATGACCACAAAACTATAAATAAATAAATACTATATTGTGCATACGTAAGAAGTATTGTTGAGTTTGCATCCCAAGTTTGGAACCCAGAGTACTCTGGTGCAAGAGACAGATTGGAGCGCATTCAGAAGAGATTCTTGAGGTACATCAGTAGCCGTTTTGGATTATCCTATACTTCCTATGAAGATGCTTGTAGGTGTCAGCATCTACTTCCACTTGTCAAAAGAAGGGAGATAGCTGACATCTCAACAATTTTGAACATCTTTAACGGCTCGATCGACTGTCCTCAATTATTGAGCAGACTATCATTGCGTGTGCCAAATAGAATGACTAGATGTAATGAGCTCCTTTACATACCTAATACTTTTTCTAATTATGGAAGAAGCTCATTCATCTGGCGTGCAAGCTCCACCGTCAACACACTAATTTTAACAATTTCTATGTTTGACTTATTTAATATTAATGCTATACAAGCTAGAGTGATTATTGCAAATTTGTTTTTCGATGATTAATTTTATTGAAAATTTACGATTGTGATTATGAATTTTTATTTTGATGTATTTATTTTGTCTTTTTGTTTTTTGTTATATATTATATTATTTTTATTATTTCATAATTTTTATCATATTATTATTCTTATTATTTTGATATTTTTATTATACTGTTATTTCTATTTTTTTCTTTTTGTTTTCTTTAACTATCTTACTCTATTATCATTTTTGTTTCTTATTTTAAATGTTTGAGCTTTTCTTTTTTTTACCTATATGTGAAAATTATTAATGGTTTACTTAACATGATTATGTTTTTTTACTATCAATCTATGTAACTTAATAAACTGTAAATTTTCCAAATAAATAAAACACTGGTTGTGCAAAATTACATATTTTTGTTACTTTTTAATTCAAAATTACTTAATTTTTGTTACATATTTAATTACTTATTACGAAAATGAGGACTGTTACAGACATTACTAACAAACTAACCAGTAGAGTCTATGACAGAATCACTAATGACCATACTAGCACACTTGTGAAGAGTCTCGGTGATTACTAGTCACCGGACCCAGAAGGTATTGCTAATTGATTAGAAAATAATTTTTAACCACACCCCAGCTTATGAAGGTCACGATCCTCAGTATTGAGGCACCGACTACGAAGAGATTAATTTTTAGAAACTTTTTTGGTGTCAATGTAATAAACATTGTAATTAAGGTTACCAAATATTCGAATATCGAATATCAAACAGTGGCGTAAAATTATTTAGTACTGTACAATTCGGCAACTATAAATCTCTCACATAAAAAAAACCTCAACTGAAACAAATTAACGTCCAAAGTGACATAATTAAGCATCGCTTTCAAAATATTTAGGTCAATATACAAAGTCTATACTTAGAACCTGAACATGAAGTTTTATTAGCTTTGAATCAAATTCACTGAGTTACTACAGATAGTTTAATTACTTAAATTAATTTCAAATGTAGAAATCCAAAGGTATAGCCTTTGGATTTCTACATTTGAAATTAAATAGGCTATATCGATATCCGATATTTATAAACTTTCATATCCACATACATTGCGTTTTATTATTATGAAATTATGTTCACAATACATCTTATGTCTATTTCAGTAGCTACTGATCTACTGATCATTTTCTATTTTTCAATTTTAATTTAATTTTGTTAGTAATCAGAGTATTTTATTATTCTAATGTTAATGTATAGCATAAAAGGAAAAAAAGCTTAAAAACCTATTTACAATTCTTATAAATGCTCATAATACATCTAATACATAATATTAATTGAAGACTCTATAAAGTCGATGACCTAAGGCAGATTGTGCTTAGGTAATCTGTGTTTAGGTACCTGAAGGGTATAGACATATTGTTGTAATCACCGAGACTCTTCACAAGTGTGTTAGTCTGGTTATTAGTGATTCTGTCATAGACTCTACTGGTTAGTTTGTTAGTAATGTCTGTAACAGTCACTCATTTTCGATTGGACTATTTGCATATATACTCGTACCACGCAAAAATTTATTCCATAAAAATAATAAACAGATTAAATTGCAAATGTGGGTATCATTATTTATGTATGAAACTTTTTTGAAACGTATACGTACATAGGTATTTAAGTGTGTAAGTGCACGTGAGTAAGTGTCAGTTTTCCGGCGCCCTGGTGCGAACGCAGAGAGCGGTCATTAGCGGTGGTGCGGCGCGGCAAAGCGACGGCAATCACTCATTATTTTCCAGAACATTTAGCAGCGGTACGCCCCTGCACTGGGGGGGGGGAGGGGGCATTTGGAGAGTGTGGGTTAGGGAGGAGAGCGGTTGAGATCCGAAGTGGCGCTTAAGAATTCGGAGACAATGTGTGAATGAAGATTGCCCCCGGATGACTCCTCAGTATTTACGCTTCCACGCCGCTGCGAGACCGAATTAGCGTAATCATTGCGCACAATAACGAAATTAAACACACGCATGCTTGTATTCAATACATGTAAAGATGACTTTTTACTTTTTATTTGGGATGATTCAAGCAGAGAAATGTTATCATAATAGAAGTGGCTTTAGGCGTCATATTGTTGTCAAGTGACGATTGTCCACAGACAATCCTAAATAATTTCACCATGAGTCGTATTTGATGCTTGGTGCTCGACGTACATATTATGTCCGATAAAAACTTCTCTGTTTGTTTATATTACTCGCAAGATGGGCAAGCATCGTTAAAAATTGCACAAAGCATTCAAAAACACACAATAAACAACATGGGACACATGTTTCTAAGTAAATTGATCCGATTGTATTCCATGCATTGTAGCGTATTTATAGAGACGTGCCGCGTAATATTGACATCAATTATTTATTCGTAAGGGCCCTCCTATTATTATAATATTTCTCTGGATTCAAGTCGAAAATTCAAATCGTTCAATGAAAATAGTCTTATTTTCATTTGGAATCTTCAACGTCTGTAGAATATTTCGACTACTAGCAATGAATAGCCTTATTTGTTCAAAAACATTATGGTAAACCAATTATGTTTCTTTCACAGACACTTTCTTATATATAAGTAGGTACATATGTACATTAATACTTCAACCACGTATTTTGTAGTTAAGGATTTTATTGTTTTGTACGTTTGCTGTATGAACACCTTTGGAATAATGCGTTTCGTTTATTACGGGCATTCACAGGAATTCTGAAATATTTTTTGCATAACTTTGACGTCACCAGGTCACTAATAATCGCATTAGTTAGTCACTGAGCTGACTAATTCTAATTATTATAATAAACTAGTGGTTTTACTCGGCTTCGCTCGGTATTTGTAATGAACAGCTTAAACATGGTAAAACAATCTAATAGTAAACGTTCATTAGTTCTTTTATTAAATTTATTTGAATCGAAAAAAATAATATTCAATGATATCGACATCATCGCCATAGAAACTTTGATTTGTTTTCGATGCTCCCATCCAAACCTCACATAGTTACATACAAAGTCTCTTTCGAAATTTTATATTAGATTTATATTTAATTCTTATATTATACTCAAAATTCATATTCAATTCAATCACAAATTGTTATGATTACACAAATGCCATTATAAAGATTTTTTTCGAGTCGCAGTAACCGCTAATATACACCGTCACAAAAAAATCTGCTAGTTTCTGTGCAGGACGCAAAGCGTCCAGTTTAAAACGTGTGTTATTGTAATTAGATATAAAAATCATTTTACCATGTATCAAACTTCGAATAATCTAATATATAACTTCGAAATAGATTTTGTATGTAACTACCTATGTATGTATATAACTATTGTTGGTTCGTAAATCCGTGACGTCATCGAACAAATGAATATTCAAATAAGTTTAAATAAAATGAAACTATTCAAATAAGTTTAATAAAATGTTTACTATTAGATTGGCTATATTTAAGTGGTTTATATTACAAATACCGAGTGAAGCGGGGTAAAAACACAAGCATAAAATAGATGAAAAAATTAAAAAAAATATCGGCTGAAGCAAAGCCGTCATTCCAAGGTGGATATCATTATCGCACTGACCGTTGAGCGCGGTGCGTGCTGAATTCCCCCCCTCTCTCTCACATCTGTGAGGTACGTGTACAATGGGCTTCTTGCGAAAATAATTATTTCTGTTGATATTGATCAATGTTTTTATTTCGTAATGATATAATTCGACTCATGTAGGTTTTGCTGAGAAATACATAAAATATGAAGACCCTGCATTCAGTATATTTGGAGAAATTAAATAAAATATCAGTCCAGGTCACTCGCTATCCATCACAATGCGCCAAGTGTTAATAATGTAATTTTTTTCGGCTCGAATCTCCCACAAATATATAGTTACAGTGTCCAGATAGTTGCACGTCAAAAAATATATTAAAATCCGACTTTAAGGAAGCAAAATTGATTAGAATTAGTAGGCGTGGGCAGCTCTGGGGTTGGGGACATTTCCTACGGACACGCATAGGTATTCGGGGCGCGTAATTAGAGTTCATTTACGAGCGGTCCAAAATATTGAAATAACGAGGCGCTGCCCGGGTCGTCAACGGCCCCGGCAATAAATAATCGCTTTGCGAGCGGTTGTCCGAGAGGCCCTGCCCGTTAGGGCCCCATTAGGGCGCGGTGATTAACGGCCAAGTTGGCGCATTGCCGACACATGGTGGACGGTCGCTGAGACCCCAGGACCTGGACTCGATCCCGATTTATGGAGATGGAGGCTCCACGACGTTCGTCCGTCAACCGGGAAAACTTTGAGGAAAATCGCCAACCCCCCCCCCCCGCCACCTACCTCCAGTCCAGCCCTCCGCTCCATTTTCCTAAAGACTGTCTTATATTTTGTTGGATTTTACCATTAGGCGACGTCGCACTTTTCGACCCTGACCTTTTTGAAATTAATGGCTGCTATTTAAGAAATTGTATAAGTTTTAATGAGACATGCGTTGCTTAATTTAATAGTTTTTATATGTTAATTGTATTATAAAGTTTGACATTGTGTTTAATATCTACTCCAGAAAATAAACATATACTATAAGAAATTACTAATTTTCTATATGCACATAAGTGGAATAATACATCTTACACTACAGTTTTAGAAAGTTTAATTATTCATTTATTAAAAACTAGCTGAACCCTGCATGCGTTGCAATGCCACAATAACGCATGCAATTCCCGTTCCCGTTCTCGTTCCCGTTCTCGTTTCCGTTCCCGTTTTTTCCAGTTTTTTTTTTCTCACAGTAATCTTCTCGGACATGCATACAACAAATCCTGAAAGTTCCATCGTAATCGCTTCAGTGTCTTAGGAGCCTATTCGAGACACACACACACACACAGACATTCATTTTTATATATGTATATAGATAAGAAGAGCATGAAATATTCACACACATTTTCTACGCTGTATATGCTGAAACAGCTAGCGAAAATAACCTTGGGTGTGATTCATGTATAAATTCCATTCCAAAACCAACTGTTGAAATATCAACGAGCGCAACATTAGTGTATTATCAGAACAATGCAAGCATAATATAAAAATTTCAACTTTCAACTTTCACTATCAACCATTATCGGTTAGTAAATGTACACATTTTTATTATAAAAAATATAAATAAATTTATTTTTAATTTGTATTTTAATTATCTTATATATCAAGGATTAAACGGTAAAAAAACCTGATATAAATAGGTTAAGCATCCAAAGAATATTAAAAGGGGAAATTAAGCAGTTATTTTCATTTATATTTTTGAATAATGAATGTATGTAGTTTATGTAATCGATATACATTATTAACTAATAAAACATAATACCAATTATCCAATAAAGCGTTCATCATCTCTCGCTGAATGTTTGAAAACGCTGCAAATAAATCAAATTTTGACAAAATATAATATTATAATCGGAAATGTATACACATGAAATGTGTATATATGTATGTATAGGTATTATATATGTACATTTAATTTTAAGAAAATCAATTTAATTATGCTTTAATTTCTACATATAATATACTATGTGTATAAGATGAAATTTCACTATTATTAAATAGTGCTAAAAGATAACGCAAAACTAAAAAAAAAATCACTGAATACATATAAAATTCAATATATCCAACATATTATTTTAGCAAAATCAATGACGCACTTTGCAAACTATCCCCTCTTAATTTAATAGATTTGTCCGAGACGCTGGGGGTAAAAGGGTGTGGAGGGTAGAGGGGTGGGGGAGGGGTTTCACAAACCCCAATGGCCCGCGACCCCGTCACGTATTGCTGGGACATAAACACGTATTTAATGGGATATTGTTTATGTGATTACTAAACATCGGCTACATTTTACAACTACAAATTCACTGCAACCCATTACTTAACCCTTTCACCATTGGCGGTGGGACACAATCAATTGAAATTTTAAATTAAAAAAAAAACACCTACCTTTACAGAAGATATCAACGCGCAAGCGAAACAGAAACACATACCTGGAACAAATGAAAATTAATTAAAGCATTTTGAATTTTTCAAATTTTCATTACTGTCATTTAGAACCTACATAAAATAATAGATATAAAGATTTTATTTTTCAAATAAATAATTTAGTGACTATTATGCTTATTTATTTATTTTTCAAATAAATAAATAAACATAATAAATTCTCACAGACCAATTTTGCGAAATGGACTCCTCATATTATGTTACGACACCACTTAATTTAAATATTTAATTTTCGTTGTACATATGTACATACATACATAGTGCGAGCAAACC
The DNA here is from genome assembly GCF_051622035.1 of Arctopsyche grandis. NCBI lineage: Eukaryota > Metazoa > Arthropoda > Insecta > Trichoptera > Hydropsychidae > Arctopsyche > Arctopsyche grandis. The sequence goes on from NC_135357.1 coordinate 26,877,380, forward strand.
ATATATGGAAATTATTCATATATACCTGTAAGATTAACCTTATAATTAATTTCGAACGGTAAGTTACGAATCCAAACATTGTAAAAAATAAACCGCACTAAGTGATCGAATTTCAACTCGATTTAATTAATAATTTATTAAACGAAAATATAAGGAGAGGGGGGGGGGGGGAAACTAAAAGTAACGGGTTAAGCCGTTTGGGTTTGAGCGCGCTTACGTAGCTACATACATATATTTCGAATGATAATTCATAAAGTTGTTTTAATGGGAAAGTATAACGAGCTGCCGTGTTGTTTGAGTGCGAAATTACGAATTAACATACCTTTTGCGTGCGCCCCTGTCGCCCCTTACGCCGACTACGGCCCTGTGCATTATTTAAAAAGCGATTTCGCGCGGATTAAAAGCTGCGTAAAAATCGGAACGAGCGATGAATTTCGCTCACTCGTGAATAATAATGCACGCGTGTGCTCTCAAATTCGACACTTTTTTTTTGCACATCGAGGGGAAAATAATTGCTAACGTTTTATTAAGCACGCGTTTGATCGACCTGATACCCTGAATAATAATTGACTTTTTGTCCGAATTTTACTATAAATTACGAAACAAAAAATACGTACACACGTTATTTTACACACATAATATCCCCAATATCTATACCCAATATTTAATCGCCATGTTCTTTATCAACTCAAAATAAAATAAAATTATATCGCGCGCTTATATTACCATTATTAATTTATGCATCACTTGTATGGAATAACGCCTCGAATACTAACCTTTCGAAACTCTAAGTAATACAAAATAAATTCCTAAAAATAACTTATAATACACTCATATATACTAACTTGAAAAACTGCATGCCATAAATAATATTCCGTTTGCTAAAGACATTACTAACAAATTAACCAGTAGATTCTATGACAGAATCACTAATAACCATACTAACACACTTGTGAAGAGTCTTGGTGATTACAACAAAATGTCTATACCCTTCAGGTATAAACACATATTACCTAAACACAATCTGCTTTAGGTCATCGACTTTAGAGAGTCTTTAATTAATATTATGTATGAGATGTATTATGAGTAGAGGTAGGATAGTCACAGTGCTATCCATTGTTCGGCAAACCTTTAACAATGCATTTACAACCTTTGAACAATAGACGGTCCCCTCAGGCTCCGGTGACTAATTATGAGCATTTATAAGAATTGTAAATAGGGCTTAGAGCTATTTTTCCTATGATGCTGTACATTAGCATTAGAATAATATAAGACTATGATTACTAACAAAATTAAATTAAAATTGTAAAATAGAAAATGATCAGTAGACCAGTAACTATCAAAATAGTTATAAGATGTATTGTGAACATAATTTCGTAATAATAAAAAGCATTTAAAAATCAAAAAAAAACAACACACAATATGTATGTATGTATGTATAACAACAAGGACTAACATTAAAGTATTGGAAACAATAATCAGATGTTTTTCTATTAATTATGATTTTTCATAGCTTTAAAACACTTATAATTTACGAGCGACAACAAAATTTCATATTATAATTTAAAATCATTTACCGCTTGAATTAGTTCAGTGAAATTAAATAATTTTTAGATTGTTAATCAACTTTTGTATGTTAATGTAGTGAAATATAGAACTGGATTCATAAATGCATAATAGTTTGAGAAAAAAATGGGAATATATGTATATATTTTTTTTAATACGCTAGATAATTAATTATATGTATATATTTTGAAACAATAAGAGAAAAAGGCTCTGACTAATGATTCCAATACTAACTTTTGGCACAGCCATTCTGGATTTAATATTTATAAAGAACATAAATGCAACGTTTTCAAATGAACATAAAAGAACAAATCCAAAATTTTTCTGAGATTATAGGTAATTTGAAAAAGTGTTTATTTGAAACGTGATTGATAGCTCGAGAACCGAACGAAAACCGATACAAAAAAAGCCTAATATTTTGTTGTGGTATAATGTCTCAATTCGTACGAGTGTCAATCAATTCCATTTCGGCCACATCGTTCCAGACACGAAAGCTTTTTATTGTCCCATGTCATGTCTGAGTGCCATCATTACCTCGACCTCCCAACACCCATATATACACAGATACATAAAAATTACATATACCTACATATGTACATACATATACGATCGACAAAATTGAGCAATGCAATCGAAAAGCACGGCACGGGACAAATTATCCCGTGGATTTGTACGGATCACGAAAAGTCACCGACATCAATCAAAATATAAAAACGAAAGCGTGCTTCGAATTCAATTTTATTACCCTTAAATGCGTGTTATTACCACTTACCAATAACACCGTCGAATAAAACCTACATTAGAAAGGGCCACATATATACATATATATAATATTATATGTATGTATGTACATTTGTAGTGTATTGTAATACGTACAACCAAACATGCCTGAAGTCGTTGTAAGTTCATGTCAGTGTTGATATTTCAACGGGTGGTTTTATCTTGGAAAGCAATTATTATAATAGTATAAATACTGGACTACTGGTTAGCATATCATGCTTTCGAGCGGAGTAGTCACGGTTCGATTCCCACTAGTAGCTGTTAGCCAGGCCTTGTTTTGTGCCTCCAGGTCGATCATTTGCTTTCAGAGTTTGCCAATTTTTCTGATTTTCATTGAAACTGTTCCTGTAAAATGGCATTTCCTTTCCAATCTCTCATGAAAAAGTTATTCGCCAATTTCTATAATAAAAATACTGCAAATATTTCTCGACGGATGATGGTTGTATGAATTCGCATTGTATAAAAAATGCTTGTATTAAATGTATTGTATCTGTATTAGTACACACGTCGCTTTGGAGCGATCTGTAAAGGTGAGTGATGTACATATTCGATTGAAATAAAATAAAAATATAAAAATATATGTACTACGTTACACAAAAGTCCAATGCACTTAATTAAGTATAAAACGTTTTATGTTCGGAATAATGGGGAAAGATATAAAACGGAATACGTGGGTGAGAAGTATGACAAGGGTAATTGATTGAGCAATGGCAATGGTAGGTCACGTGGCTAGAAAAATGGACGAAAGGTAGACAAAAGAACTGCTGGAATGGTACCCAAAATATTGTTAAAAGGTGAACAGGAAGGTTACAAGGATGATGAGTGGATGAAATTTAGAAATATGTGTGCATGACATAGATGAGAGTTAGACGAACGGATGATAGATGGATTGAAGAAGTGATCGAATGGTACCCGAAAGAATTTAAAAGTATGCAAAGAAGGCTGCAGAGGAGATGAATGGATGAAATCAGGAAAATGAATGAGATGATATGGACGAGAGTCGCCCAAAATAGAGACGAATGGAAGCGTGTTGGAGATACCCCAATTTAACAGCGGATGATAAACGGCTTTAAATGATAATAATGATGAAAAATATTTTATTTTAATTTGATACAAATTCACGGTCTTGAAAACTGTGAAATGGCGAACCGAAATGCACTCGTGCATAACCTGCGAATGCGTTCTGAATGACGCATGTTGTTGAACTGTCAAAATGTACAGTTGAATGTCATATGTACATATATACATTTTCATAAGAATTGCACAAAATTGCTCAGGTGAGCGAATGTTTCTCGATTCCATCCTCAAAATAAATCATGTGAACACTTTAAATAGATCCATTCCCGAAAAATATACTTATAGATAGTATGCCAAATTTGGTGGTTTGAAATTGAAAACTGCAAATTTTCATAATGTAAACAAACAAATATTAATATTTATATGATTGAATATATCCCGGTGTTGCTCGGTTGGGTAAACGTTGTAAAAAATTATATAAAATTGTTTCACCCGAAATCAAAATCAAGTATCATGAGATACATAGTATACTAATTTCAATGATCCCAAATTAAAAGTTGTAGATTTGCATAGTGTACAAACAAAAAAATATTCACATGCATATAGTACATTTCAATACTATATGCATGTGAATATATGTGGAAATTAATACTCTCAGTCACTATGATAGATTTTATATGTACATACATGCGAACTAGAAGACAAAATATATGTTTGTTTGTTTGTTTGTGAGTCATTCCGCACTGAAGAGGGGTACCCAGTGCTAATTCTTCTTATGGCCGCAATCCCCATTCGAATTAACACAGCATCACCCCCTCCGGCCGTGACTTGTACGACACCTGAGAGGGCCACATCCACCTTCATTTCATCCCCAATTACGGGAGAGACCTCCTCTTTGCAAGAAATATCACCCTATTTAGGGCCATATTGTTACTCGGGGACACGACATCTGAATTTTCAAAAATAAGCACTGACCCACGAGTGCAATCCAAACCTCAAATCAACACCCAACCTGCGTAGCTGCCACATGCAATGCAATGTAAGATTGATTTTTTTTCTATACAACACTTTGCAATTTGTAAACGCCCAGTATAGAAATTGTGTACGTATGCAAGTATAATTCCTTGGAAATAAATCTCGGGGGTTCGGAAGGTTGAGGGGAGAGGCAGGGGGTCGTACGACCCCCCAGGGGCAGATTGTCTCCGAGAGCGACTCTGCCCCCGGAATTAAGGCCCACGCCATAGTCACTCTTCCGGGACGTGGACCTTTGCGACAAAGAGGGATTCATCGGACAACGGAACGTTATTAGTGCATCTCAAACGAACGTATAAAAATTTCATACATTCTACAATATCTAAATATTCAAATAAGAATTTATACCCAGTTACTACTCGGTTGGATCAATCCCACTAACCTTGAAGAGTCAGTTGCTAAGATGCTGCGGACTTTAAAGGACACTTGAGAATGATTGAAGGACTTATATAAGGACATTTTTCATCGGGAAAACGATAATACTATTGTAAAATTTTCAATTCGACTATAAACGGATGCACTGAAAAAATACACTGAAAACAAATGAAATTTTTAGTACTTTTATTTGAAAATTTTAAATATTGTTTTTTTTTAAGTATGAGAAACCTTCAATTTCTCAATAATATGTTATCATATCAGTTTGAAGATGAAAATTTCTAATGCAAAGAAAATCTTTCTAAGAAAAACGTTTGAACTTTTGTCGTTTTTCTCGGTTAATGAATCTTCAAAAGTATGTAATTCAATTTTTATATATATTATTATGAATATTTCACCAATAAAAAAATACCTTTGAAAAATATGATGATATTACTGTTGATAAAAGAAATAAAATAGTGAATCTAATAAAACGCTTGTAAAATATTTTAACTCACATAAGATATATCTTTTGAAAAATACAAAATTATATTCATCTTTAAATTTAACTTGTACTTAAAATTGATTTCAAGTAACAAGTAAAATTTAAAGATGAATATAATTTTGAGAAATTTCCTTAACTTCTCATTCATATCTGTATTGTAATTAAAGTAATAACTTTAATTACAATACAGATATGAATCAGAAGTTAAGAACATTATTTAAATTAAAATTTAATATTTAAAAAATGGCCTCAGTACTTTTATTCTAAAACTATTATTATATTCATCAATTTATAAATACTATATTCAAAGTTCCAAACAGAACAGACAAAGCTTTTAATATTATTTTCACCAGAAACGAGTTCTGCGAAATTTGTTCAAAATCTATACACATACATATTAATCAATATCTACAATACCTATAAGGACTATTTTGACGGGTCATATTACCACATACATACATAACAAAAATTGATTGCCATTGACAGTTAAATGGCCCACAAAAAAACAATTCGAGTGGTCGGTCATTTTTAGCTGCAACATCCAGTAATAAAAATTCAATACCACTGCAGCCCTCCTTTCATTAATATTTGAGTCGCGATCGGAAAGTAACGTTTTTTATATATATTTTTTTTCGCAAGGGCGGTCAAGCCGACGCTTTATTTGTGCTTGTCAAACCGTCTCGTCGACCCCAACTCTCCCAGTTTCGATTTCGATTGTCAATAAGTCTCGATATGTAAACGCGTACGCTTTATTCGAGGGTATTTTTCGGTCGAAGGTTTCAATTGAGTCAACGTTGAAGGGTCGACATTCAAAACGGGGACTATTTGTCCATTTTTCATATTCGCCAGGGGTGTTGGGGTAAAAAAAAAAGCACGCAAAAGCGGCGAATGTTGAATTTCAATTTTTGCAGCATTCCCGTGTTTGTTTTGTTAAAATAAATTTGATTCTCATTGATGCGTTGTGTTCTTCAATACATCGCATCACTATTGTAGTGAGTATTGTTATACCCCGGGGAGAGTTTGGGGATGCGTCGCACTGGAGGGATGGTGGGTGGCGATGGGGTGGCGCATTCAGCTAGTCTCGGTAATGTAAAATTAAAGTCGTAAAATAATAAAAGGAGCCGCATCCATCTAGCAGCTCCCCCGGCGACCAGTGTAATGATAAAACCATTTTATAACTCAAATTAAGCTTTGTTTTCCACGGAATCGTATTATGAGAGAGTGGAAAAGGGACTGCAAACAGGAACGGATTCGTCATGTTTCATATTTCAGTGCGCGTTTTTGAAGAAATAAACCTTCCTACCAATATCTGAATTTGATTTATGTACAGTATGTAAAAATGTATGTACAAGTCTAAATCCATAGATGTCTCTATGGATTACTTAATTAATTAATTAATAGTTAATTTCGTTGCCTTCAGCATCTCGAAATTCAACGATTCATGTAATAAAAAAAAATTGCATTGTTTGTAATTGGCCAAGAAGGCGTATTGGGGTTTATCTGCTAGGCCTCCTGGTATACATATAACCATGTAAATAAATATGTATGAATGAATATATAATGTGATCCAATTAGATGGGAAACGTAGTAGGAGTGAGGAAATGAGGCTCGCATCAGCTTAAACCAGATTTTATTGATAGAAGCACCATACAGCATGCACCATTAACATTCAAATACACGAATTCATAAACAAAATCGTTAAAGTGAATAATTTAATAATGAAAAACTTATACTCAATTTGGATATGTAGCATTTAAATATGAATGTACATACATATTTTACTGTTCATTTTATAAATGCAAGTCCGGCTCTTTGACTATCGCCTCGTGCGAAGCTATAAAAACAGCGCGACGGGGAAAAACTCGCAAGGAAGGGTTAAAAGAAAATGCAGGAAAAGCTCCTTTAACGATCTGTGAATTTTCACTTGCATCACGTCTCATGAAACGAGCTCGAAATCCAATGCAGTTGCACTATACGTATACCTTTGGTTGTTCGATCGGTAAATATACATATATTTTGAGGCGTATATGAGGTGCATCGGTATTGGCGTATCCTCGAGGCATTCGTTAACAATATTTCCTTCGATGGTGGATTGAAGTTGAAATAAAATATCCGCGGAGGATGGATCGGCAGACTTTAATGCACTCGCTGGAGAACATTTCGCATTAACGAAGTAACGTCTTCGCCGAAACAAAAGGACGCGAAGAAGATGAAGGAAGAAACTCGGCGGTAATTGCGAGAGAGACGAGGACGAGTCGCTTTTAACTCGATGCGAACGAGAGTAATGCAATTACGGGCAAATAATTCTAGTCGCTTTGAACCGAATTTGTAAATTATTTTATGTGGGTAGGAGGCGCTCTGCAAGGAGACCCTTAATTCGATTCGGGAATGGGCTCGGATGATGCGCGCACGTATTATGGCTTTAAGGGTAAAAACTGAGATAGCATCACTGAAGATAATAACCTCTCGTATCGAATGCAAAAAATTACCCCTCGCGAAAGACGAAGAATTAAATAAATCATCTAGGTGTATGTGTATATTATTTTTTTAATTATATTTGTATGGAAATAAATATCCAGCAGCGTGGCTCGGTGGTTGCGTTAATACTAAGCACCGAAATGTCACCGGGTTTGATCCCGTGAGCTGATCTCGATTGAATATAATTTATTCTGAGTATAATCTTTAATGCTGCTGGTCAGACTTGGTTTATTGTTGAAGCTATTTCTCCATAAAATTAGCAAAAACCATCCTACCCACTATTCATCGAGCAAAATTAAGTAGTTGATTGCAGTGCGACTCAATATTGCTGCTGCTTCACTCAATTCAACCAGGTCAAATACATCGGCATCGTCATCTGGAATCTTGCAAATATTCTATTAATGACAGTCAAACTGCACTCTGCAGCCCTTCTTGAAAAAATTAACAACCATGAAAGACAAAAGATTGTATTCAATCCACTGAATAAAATAATATTAAAATAATTTTTTCTCTAGCTGGAAGTATAGCACAATGTTGCTACGAATAAGAAGTCTGGTGTTTTTTTCAATCAATCTTGATTGAAAAAATTCATACGTTGTTTGATTTGAAGTATTTTACAGTGGTGCTGGTCTGTTTTGAATATTTGTGAGTTTAAGTTGATCAAAGTTTGTCAATTTAACCGATTTTATTGTTAAAATAGTTCCTCACAAATTGGTCACCAGCCCCGTATTTGTCACCACTGTCTGATTGAATATAATTTCAAATTTATAAATTATGTTATTATATATCGATGGCTTGTTGCACAAATATTGTACATATATCCATTTATGAATTTGTATCGAATTTTAAGTTCGTAGATGCTGGAATAATTCAGGTTTTTCTTTTCCAGGTAATTTATGTGGTATACATATGTAAATTACCTTGAAAGGAAAAACATGAATAATCCAGCATTTACAAATTCAAAATTCGATACAAATTTAAAAATGGACATACAATATCCGTGCACCAAGGCATCGAGATGTAAATTAATGTACAATTTTGGTTATTAGCAGAGATTTGGGACAACCTGTTATGACTATATCGTGAAAATTAAATATAAAACGAGTTCAAATAGAATATTTAGGGTAAACAATCAAACTTAGTATGGATGAGAAGGAATTTAAAAACAGCATTTTATATTCTATCTACATATATACACACACATATATATATATATATATATATATATATATATATATATATATATATATATATATATATATATATATATATATATATATATATATATATTGTGTTTCTGTGTTTAAATATTTCTTATATAGAATACATATGAATACATAATGAATACTTAATAATAATAAATATCATCTTCTTTATGATGGGAAATGTACTGATTTGCATTGATTTGAAATAGATTTGTTATTATTATTATTTTAACGCTTAGTATACAAAGTCATTCAAAACTTATGTCATTATATAAGGTCTTTTTATTTTGTTTTTAGAAAACATTTAATTATGTAACGTTACGGAAGCAAGAAGTGTTAGTCGGTAGGAAAGGAGGCTTGTGAATCTCTTGTGAATTTCATTTTGATTGAAATACAGCGCGCACTTCTTGTGACACACTTTTATTTTTGTTTACGTCGTTTCCGAATCGCTTACTCGGGGAAAGCTTTCAATCACCTGAAGGGCGACGTAGCGTTAATTTTCCCTTAGATTTTTGCCCAATTTGCGCACTTTTCAATGAGGGAGTTTGGAAACAATGGAGCGCTGCGGCACTCAAAGTCGGCGCGAGAATAACAAAATAATTTGTTGGCTTTCAACGTCAAAAATTGAACAAAAGACCCCGGCGGCTGCACGTAATGAAGAATAAGGAACGAGATGACGACTCTCAGGCAGAGGAAGGGGAGAGTGAGCTGGGAGGGTGTAGGAAACCCAAGGATCAGGATGCGGCGTGGGTGGAGATGACGACAAAGTCCTGACACAATAAAGCAGATCCGTCCGCCACGGATTCTCGCACACAAACAATACGTTCCGATCCTTATTTCCTTCTGGGGTACTCTCACACCCGGAGCTCAACGCAAAGAGTGCTTTTCAACTGACAATGACAATCCTCTGGAACGGACTCGCGATTCAAATGATACGAGAAAATCCTAAGGATTCCAACTTCATCGATAATTAAGTTTTCAAACAGAAATAGTAAATACCCTATCATTCAATTCTATGTAATCGATTCTAACTAATACGTATGTCCCAGTCCAATTTCACCTGCCGATAAACTTCCTTCTAAGGTGATATTAGTATCCAGTATGCTCCAGGAGATATGTATTATATACATATACCCAGCATCGCCTGAGTATAGATGTAATAATGTATTTCCAAGTTCAAAAATAATATGTAAAATTAAACATATTTTTGATAATTTAAGAATTTGATTTTAACTTAACATCATTATACATATTATAAACATAAAATATCAAGAAGACAGAGACTGACTATGAGAGCATTTTCGATACAAATTAAGCGCAAATGTAGAGAAACTTATAAAAGGCAAAAGTCGTGGGTTGGTCACATCCGAATTTTTTCCACTCATGTTCTAAATTTATTCTTATTTTTAATTTTAAATGCTTTTATTACTTACAATATATCTTAGGTACTAATTTACATATTAGCTAGATCAGTACCCATATATGTATGTATGTACATATATCAGAGCCGGTTTTAGGGGAGGGGCTGGGTCGGGCGGCGCCTGAGGGCGCCGAACGATGTGCCAAAGGCGCTTTAAAATTTAAAATTAGAGCGCCAAACGCCATTCAAAATTTTAGATTAGAGCGCCAAAGGCGAAAGTTCTTTCTAAGGGTGTTTAGAAAAAATTGCCCGAGGGGGCCATCGGGTGTAAGGCCGGCACTGATGTATATATGTATGTATGTACTAGTACTACTCTTATAGCTACTGATCCAGAGATTTTTTTTTTATTGTAGTATCTGGTTGTCAGGAGACAGGCAGTACAGCAAAATGGAACTCGTTGGGTGGTTTAAAGCATTGTTCATGACTCGCAGAGCCACAACGATCTGATCGTTCGTAAAGCGTCACATGTAAAAGATGACAACTCAACCACACTTCAACTCATGAATTCCAACCAAATAATTCATACACGCCATCTTCTAGGCTAGAAAACTAAATCCCACATTTTTTTCTTGATAGTATTTGTAGTATTATCTTATTTCAATGTTATTGTATATGTAAGAGTTGAAGTGTGTCTTCTAGTTGTAATATATTTTGACTAGTTAGAATATAATCCAACTAACCTGGTACCAACTTTCATAATATTTGAAGTGTATTTTCAGTTGTAATATATTTTGACTAGTTGGAACATATTTCGTCTAACCTATGTAAGTTGATTCATATGGCGAATTACATTCCAACTGGTCTAAATATATAACAACTTAAAATGCAGTTCAATTATAAATTGATACCAGGTTAGACGGAGACGTTGGGTTTTCGTGAAAACGTCACTCGACTAGTAAATTGAGTTGGAAAGTCACATTTTTGTTGTGAACACATTCTTAGAGTTATCGTAATATGGTACTCGTTACCTTTATTTGTAATACCTAGCAAATATAATATTATTGCATTATTAAATTCTAAGGTATTCGTAAAAACTTCAAAGCTGTCAAAACTCAACTGTTATATGTATTACAACTAGCGCACATTCTTATTTGCCCTTGTAGATATATGATTTACTAGTTGTATTCGAATATGAATGAACTAAAACGTCAGATGGAATAGGCATATGTATTTCAACTGAAAATACACTTCGACTGTAACATATACAACATAAAAGGAAAAAAACTACATATATATATATACATTTTAAAATACATTTTATCAGCACGTATAGTGTGTATATGAGACTTGAGCTCGATACATTTAAGTACCACTAAAACTTAGCTTAGATAAATTATATTTTGAGTTAACATTAACATTAACAATATTATATAATTAAGCTAAAAAAAAAATAAAATAAAAGCGATATCACAAATCTCTGTGTTTACATCCGCGGTCACAACGCGGCCGCAGATGCCGCGTTTTTGCCCGAGAGGCAGGGGTGAATTTACCAAGGGCCGCGGCCAATGGACCGGCCGTAATTATCGTCGTAAAGTGGACTTAACGGTTAGCTCGTAAAAAAGCCACCCGTTACAACCCCCTGATTAACGCGAGCCGCACATACAACCCGTAATGGACAGAATTACGCCTCAATCAACCTGGACTTATGGACTTGTACTATTAACTTCTTACACCCCAACAGCAGAAGACACCTACCAACATGTACACATATACATACATACTTTTAAATGAAACACCTATATGGGGGATGTTTTTCAGTTGACTGATAATAAAAAGCCCTCGTTTGCCTATCAACAGCTGCCTGTCACTGTGCCTATTCCGCTGACGTATTCGCTCATTTGTTAGCTGCTGTGTGCCTGTGGGACTAGGGACTCGTATCGCCTAAGAAAAACATTTTTTACACAGGAAAAACCCTCCTATTTGTATGCATGAGCGATTTAAACTTAACACTGAAAGGATAAGGAACGCGCTGGTAAATCTCCCGAGGAATCGGATTGATCCTGCTGAGACGAAAATTACACCTGAACCAAAGTCATACAGTGCATATAGAAAGCTTTTATGATTGATTGATTTGTTTTATGCAAATAAATCTATCCTATTGCATATAAAATTGGACTGTTTTTGCCGATGGAACCAACCTGATTGGATAGTTTTTTTGTATTAAACCACTCATTGTTGTTAACATGCAAAATACTTATAGAAAATATAAAGAAGCAAAAGAGCTAACAATTAAAAGACTTAAATGGAGGTTTATTATCATTTTTAGTCCTTTTTTGACTTATTGCAATCTTTAACACTCTGCTTTCGACTAGGGTTACGCTTTTGTGAAATATCACTTTGAACTTTAAGGACGAGATATCAGCAATAATGTACTGCTGTTTATTATAAGCTGTAAGTATTGTATTTATTATAATATTATAAATACTGCTGTTAATATTATAAATTTTTGTCATTAAATATATGTATATTTGGGGCTATAAAAGTGCTCATTTGGTTTGGTTCCATTGTGCAAAACTATGTTTTTGTGCAAGTACATACGTACATATACATATACATATATGTACGTATGTATTAGGGTTCTCAAATCTGTGTATTTGAATACTTTTTATACGAACTTATTTTATTTTCAATCTTTTGATTGAAAATAATTTGCACATTTGATTCTATCCGATGTTCCAGGTTAGGGTTCTTTTAAAATAATTTAAAGCTACTATTCGATATTCAATATTCGAATATTTGGTGACCTTAGTATGTATGAAATGAAAAATTTAATGAAAAAATTGTAATGAAATACATATGTATGTAATGCAAAAATTGATCATGGCAAGTCAATATGTGTATGTAAATGAAGAAAAATATGTTTACACTAATTTTACTTTGGTTTCTAATATTTAGTTCCAATTGATCATGTTGGTACCTTTAGATCTAATTATATAAAAAATATCAATAATTCGTATTGATGCCAAAGACATATTCTGTAGTTTATAATATTCAAATTATGCAAACAAATTATGCAAAAAATTTAAATCTGACATAGTGAGGTGGTGGCGAAAAGGAAAAAAACGATCGGAACAATGTGGACAATAGACGTCACCGAGAAAGATGATGAAGTATTTTCAATCGTGTCTAATACGATTATTTTTCACCATCGTAATGACGCACATCATTTCCACATATATTGATGACCAAACCGAGCAAAATGGCAAAGTTTGAAAACGATCGGATAAGAACCCAAATTTCGTCAGACGAAAAAATCGAAAGTGAAGTAAGAAAAAGCTAGTAAAAAATAAACATCATATGACTGGCTAAAAACCAGACTGGTACAAGTAACATTTTGAAAAAAGCTGGTTCAAGTGCTAAAATAATAGCATTTTATATATGCTATTATTTTAGCACTTAAACCAGATTTTTTTTTATAATCTCTCTTGTACCAGTCTGGTTTTCAGCCCGTCATATGTAAATCCAACATCTACCATATACATATATGTACATATGTATATAGATCTCTACACTCATTTGAATGTAATTGGTGTTTATATTATTCAATTTTTAAACTAGCAAAGGTTAATAATAAGGGAGAAAAGTTGTCCCGGTGTATTGATAAATATTTCAAGTGAAAGAGGAAAAACTCGGAAGCGGCTGTCGTCCTTGATTAAAGTCCGCAATTTTTCGTCGTAGCCGTCGGCGCGCAAAAAGGTAAATTCCGGTGGTTGTTTGTGGGGGTAAGTTTTGCACCACCGATGGGGTGAGAAACCGGGGAGGGATGCTGGGTGACTCCGAGATGGTACGAGGTCCCCCTCTCCGTCGGGGGGCTACCGCATTATGCATAACTGATAAGGTGATTTCGTATGCATGTGATCCCAAGGTCCACCCGGACCTGAGCATCCAGCTCGTGGATGCTGAGCCCAGGGCCGCATCCCAAGAACTGGTCATCTACCACACATTTTAAACACGGTTTATATTTTATTTTAATTATTGGTACTCAAATAATAACTTAATAAAAAATAGTGCGTAAGTCCACTTTATTTCATTTCGAGAAATATCTGGCAAAACATTAAATATGATGTTTTGTGTTTTACAGTATTTAATAAGGGATATAAAAAATGACCGCTTACACGAAAACCATGTGAAACGTATAAGAGGTTAGTAAAAATACTGGTGGCCTGTAATACGTTTATTCTGCTTTTCTGAGACTCTGGACATATCGAATTAAAAGGCGTGATAACAATTTGTGAATTAAGTCAAACTGAAATAGTGTTTTTTAGAACTGAAAATTGGACTTTATTATCAAATATAACTTATTCATATATTATTGAATAGTTATAAAATAAATATAAAAACAAGATATCAATTAATATGGGTGAGTTTGGAAAAAATGTATGTAAAATTTAAACAAAATATATCTAATTGATTTCGAACACATTATCAATACTGTACATTATTTGATTCGACATTTATTTTAGTTGTAATTATAACAAATTCATCTAGTTTTTTTAAAATTAAAAATGTACGTCAAATAATTCTTATATAGAAACAAAGCAACCAAAAAGACGTTCTAGGCTTTTCGATGCACCCCGGTTAAAGCGATTCGAAAACAAAACAAAAAGATCGACCGATTCGTACAGCGAAATGTCAGTGACAGTTGAGCCTGACGTATTTGGCCATAACAAGCATATCGAAGAACCAGTATAATATAAACATTTTAACATTCATCATATAACCTATGAGTGAAGTAAAAATATATATATTAGAGAAAATGAGAACATATAATGCAAATTTTATAAGATATAGTGTTAAAAAGAAAAAGTTGTAGGCGTTTAAACAAATAAAATGAGACAAATCGAAATTAAATACGGCAACTTACCCCAAAGACGTCAAAATTGTAGCATTTTTTAAATTTGTATATTACGATAATTTTTCACCATCGTACTGGCGGATTTGATTTGAATACATTTTTGACCAAACCACGCAAAATATCAAAGCTTCATAACGATCGGAAGAATGTAGGATATCAATCCAAATGTTGTCAGACGAACGAGCGAAGCCAAACATATAAGAAGCTTGTCAAAATAGAAGAATATCTTAAGTAATCGGGAAAAATAATTAGTAAATAATAAAGAGCCAAATATTGAAAAATTCTTGAAATTAACAAATATTGAGCATATTAATTTATACATATTTAAATTAGTTCTATGTCTCATTTTGTTCTGATTTAGTATACATTTTGAAATATTATTTAACATCTATAAATATTATAGAAAATAGATTTATATATATACATATATTATTAATACATATATTATTATATAACCTATTAGTGAATTAAAAATATTTATGAGAGATAATGAGAGCCTATAATGCAAATTTTATAAGATATAGAGTGAAAAAGTTACAGTAGGCCTTCAAACAATTAAAATCGGAGCTAGCTGTTACCGACTCCAAATTTTTCGAATCTTTAAACATGTTAATTACGATTATATTTCGCCATCCATTAGCGGATACAATTGAAATCTCTATCGGGGGCTAAACCTCGCAAAATGGCAAAGTTTTGGCTATTGCTGTCTTTAACTCAAAATCTAGTATTACTGTGGTAAAAGTGATTATTATAATCAATATTCAGATGTTTTTACTATTGATTGTTATTTTTTATTGCTTCAAAATACGTATGATTAATTATCTAGCAAATTTCAAAATCAAAAATTTATATTTATTTTATAAATTCAATAAGTCTCCGCTTCGGTAATTTTTTTATTGCTCAGTGATATCATTCCAACTGGCTAAATTACAATCCCATTCTTGTTTTTCTTTTTATCTCAATCGGAAAGCTCACAAAACTCACAGATCACATATTTCTAAACACCAATACTTTTACACTTTATATATGTTTAATTGAAAAATTAATAATTTGTATTAAAAATACATACGTACATAAATACAGCCCTGTTTGACTGCGCAAACAAATCGTCCAGCAAGTAAACAAAGCAGTAGCGTGTGTGAAATTCAAGATTACCTCGAATGATATTCCATACATTGATTAATTGTATAAACAAACTTTCTCAACACAAAAATATATGTGCATAATACTATATACATATATGTATGTACATTGCCATGCAAATTTAAAAAAAAAATGTATACATACATACAATCATAATCTAAAACGAATGTATCGATTGATTTAACGGGCATTTCGTTCGGGTACACTTTCGTGTTTTCGAAGCGGACAATACCTAATTTGAATGGAAATTGAAGGAGATCACGTCCCTGTTATTCTTCGCATCCTGGCGTGTATCCTTACACGCCGGGTCGCATTTGAATTTGTCCATACCTCTGGGGGATATCTTGGACTGATACGTTGGCTGTCACATTACGGACCGACACTCCAAGGACCATCTGCCAATATCCATTTTTCGGACACGAAACAAAAACAATATCCACCCCCAACCGCGAGGACCACCCTCTCTCCTTTATATACATACATATGTATATATATATTTTTTTTTTTTATTACTATCCGCGAATATTACAAATGTATTAATTAATTTAACGTCATTAAATATGATCGCCAGTACTAACTCGCCTGCAAAAATGTGAACCTGTAAAAGGTGTCGCATAATGAGGATCCTTTACGACACCGATACAACAGTCTGGGGAAATCAAGCGTTTGTACGTGTGTCTGAAGAAAGGTGTGTATGTTCTTTTTAATTAAAAAAAGTGATTTGTGAAAGTTGTGGCTTTAAACGTAGAACTGAGTATACACAAGAATATAATAGGTATGTATGTACTTGTTGCGGAAATGAAAATATTATAGCTGCTGTTTTGCAAGGATTCATTTATTTCTTCTTTCTCACTTTCTTAGAAATTTGTTCTATGAATGCTATTCTATTCCCATGAAAGCATATTTTTTATATTAAAATTCGTATTCCCTCCTTCCGAAAAAGTCCAATAAAGTTCGAATTCACACGTGTGTTATGTCCTATTCTTTCATAATAATTCAATGCAATAAGATATTTCTGAATACGCTTTTATGATGTGAAAACATTATACATATTTTATTTATATATGTATTTATTTTACTACAGTCCCTATAGCAAGTATATATTTATACATGCAAAATACAATTAAACGTTACAAAAATTAAAATTAAATTCCAAAATGTTAACAAAAATAAGCATGAAAATAATGTAAAGTAAAGAACAAAAATAGTTAAATAAGATGAAATATGAACAATTAAATATGAGAACACATTGACGATCTCAAACTGAACAATCTCTTAACCAGATCAGCATATTTTAGATTGAACAATCCAAGTTAACAGAAATCTAGTTGAGGAGTTTGATGTCTCGAGCAACAGGCGACGAAACCATCAAATTGATACGTGCCCCAGGAGAAGAGAACAAATTGCGGCATCTAATGTATCCGAGTTGGCTAGGAACATTAAATCTGAATTCTGCAAGAATTTGTTGATTGCTCATTGAACCAACCAGTAATTTATAGAAATGTTTCCACAAATATACTCTAAGTCGTGACTCAAGGGAATTATAATATATGCATATATACATATATGTACATATGTACATCATCATAGTTTCCTATATTACTCTGAGAAGAAAAAGTACTACGATATATGTATATATATAGCCAGCAGTATATAGCTCAGTGGTTGCTTTTATGTTTAGCACAAAGAGATTATTGGGTTCGATCCCGGGCTAATCTTTAATATACTGCTGGTAAGACTAGGATGTTTGCGAGTCCAAGTCAATCGTTTCTTATCAGAGTTTGCCAATTTTATCGGATCATTGTTGAAACAGTTCCTTAAAATTGGCAAAAAAATCATCCTACCTGCTGTTACAAATCTTCTGTTTTAATATATGTACAATTTGTAAATATAAAGTCTAAAAATCCATAGATGTCACAATGGATTTATTAATTAATTGTTAATATAGTGTTCTTCAGTTTCTCGAAATACAGTGATTTATGTATTAAAAATGCTGCATTGTTTGTCCAGGAAGGTGCATTGGGGTCTTCCTGTAAAGCATTCCTGGTATTTATGTACGTAAAAAATAATAAATAAATAAAAATAATGATAATAAATATGTATGTCGCCACCTCCGCTAGTATTGTACGAATACAAGTAATTCTAAGTGAGAATATTGCATGATTAAAAGTATCTCTGCATCAAAGCGATCAGTTTAGGACTTCAAACAGAATTTCATGCATTTTTTACTGCAGTGTGAATATAAGTCATACGGCTTTTAATTATTATCATCATACGATGCGGTAGGTATTTTAAAATTAATAGTGGTTTTGATTAAAATGCCGTCGCTATTGCTAATATGTATCTTCACATATATGTAAATAAATATTTATGTACATAGGTGTAGTTTTTCGTCAAAATTTTCTATGCAGGTAGTTGGGACTGTGTAGGTGTGGATAATATGCATTGTACGTACATATGTAAGATGGCGCCATAATTCAATGAGCGATGGTCAGCTGCGTCCGTGGCTTCGAGGGGCTCTAAAGGCTCCTGGGGTGCCTTCAGAGGCCGCTGGGGAGCCACCTGTCACGGCACGTGACCCAACAGACGTGAGCCAGAGCAAAACTCCTCAACACGAGAACAACTTCTGGGATATTCTCTAAGGAGTTTTCCTTCCATTTGCATTTTAACGGCGTGTGTTTTTCGCCTAAGCGCCGGTACATGCGTGACCGGAATTTATACATATTTATATAATAATATAATATGTATCAAATTAAATAACCAATCATCTTTTGTCTTCCGATAAATCTAACTTTATACCAAAAAGTGGTTGGCTAAAAATAATAATCGTATTGATTTTTCGACAACCTTCTTATTATGCCTTATGTTTAATGTACATACATCTCATCTTTAATAACCAATTTTCCATTTTACTTAAAAGATTTAAGCTATTTTATGTAGGGCTAATGTTTCTTATAATTAAAGAATAAATATAGCTCAATTGGGAGTAATTCTGAAAAAAATATATTTTTGGAGTTTCTAGTACATAGCATATGTAAGTACTAATTTTATATTTTATATATAATATCTAATTTTAGGAATGTAGAAAAAGCATATACATATACATATACTAATATTTTAAATATCTAATATACGAATAGTTTCGAAAGAGACTTTGTATGTATGTAGTATGTTTGTTTGGTTCGAAAAATCCGTGACGTTCAATTTAATGAAAAAACAAATGAATATTCAAATAAATTTAAATAAAATAAGACTAATCAAATAAATTTAATATAATGTTTACTATTAGATTGGCCATGTTTAAGCAGTTTATATTACGAATACCGAGCGAAGCCGGTAAAAACACTAGTAATATAATAAATAATGAATTCATTTGTTTTTTTCTGCAAACACAAATTTCTGGGCAGCAGGCCACTAGTATACACGTACATAATTCATAAATTATATATCGAACCCACATTTTCAAGGTCATAATGGTCTCGGCCACCGAGCCAGATGTATAGCTCGGTGGTTGCGTTAATGCTAACCACCGCGAGGTTCTCGAGCTTAAGTTCTGGGTTGACCTCGATTGAAGAAAATTTATTCAATGCTGCTGGTCAGACTCGGATATTTGTGACTTCTAGTCGATCCTTTCCTATTATAGTTTGTCAATTTATCTCAGTCCATTGTTGAAAAAACTATTCCATCCATTATGTATGTCACCACTATTTGAATATGATTTCAAATTTATATATGTACAAATTTAATACCAAATGTGTCGCTCAGGGAATAATGGTAAAAATATAAACAAAAAAGGGGAGGTGCCATTTCCGGTCAACTTAAAAACTTACGTCGTGTCGATAAGAATTTTAGTAACTGATACTAAGTTTCAGTTCGATAGTACTAACGGTGTTCACAAAATCCACATACAGACACACACACTTTTTTTCTAGATCACGAAAACGTGATCATTAATCGATTCTGAGTTCGAATCAGTCAAAATCTCGAGTTCGAATTTTCGCATGATCTATTGTTACAACGTACATAGATAAAGTAAAAATCATACAAGTACATTAATAAATAGTAAGTACAGTAATTAAGTATAATCTCGTCATAACGAACTTAAAAATAATTATTGATAATAATTATACTGGAAAATAAATTATTTTAACATTCGTTGTAATGAAGCGTGACCCTAATATTCGAAGCATTCTAGAAAAGTTTGTTTTTATTACGTTCCAATCACCATCGTGTAATAAATTAAAGCATGATAGTACAATAAAAATTAATCAAGGTAGAAATTTTTCATTGAATCAATATTTTTTACCAATCTCTACATATGATTATGTAATGCTTAGAATGTTTTCAATAATTTCATACGTGGACGGACAACACTTATATGAGCATCTTCGTCATCGCTTGCAAAACTTCTCAGAGTGAATCCAGGTGCGGGTAATCGGCAAAAATGACAAGAAACGAAAGCAAGAAACAAAGGCGCTCAGAAGAAGAACGACAGAGCGTGCACGAAAAAAAATATAAAAGGAGAGAAAAGAGAAGAAATTCTTGAAACTTTACCCGCGGCGTAAGAGGAGAGAAGTGATGAAATATGGAAGATGACAGGCATCTGTTATAAATCGCTTTCTAATGATATCTCTGCGGCACCTATGCCTTTCTTTCGGGACAGACCACCGCAGCATCGGTGTGGGGGAGGGTAATGGCACGTGATAATCCGCAGAGAGGGTGGCGACACTTGTCACAGCCACTCGCCAAGTACACACAAATAAAATAATGACCAGAGGACAAAAAAAAAACAAGACACTATTTAATTCGAGAACATGTATATGTAATTTAATCATTTAATCTATTCGGAGGAGGGAAAATTTAGGCGATTCTTTTACGACGGGCACGTCACCGAGTATGTTGAAGGATGTGTTAAAGTTTGACGCCATCAGTCTTTGGAGGCTGCGGCGTGTCACTAACAGCCCATACCGAGGGCCTTTGTCAACTAATGCTCAGACGAGGCACAATCAATCTAAATCTATGTCTCTTGGATCATCTGATCTCGGCGACAATCATAGGTACTAACCGAAAATTCAAAGTAGAAAGCGCGGAATAAAAATATAACTAAAATTAAGTATTATGCATACCCGGTTTTCTTGCGGAAATGAAAATACCAGAACTGCTATTTTTTTTACAAATATTTTTTTATTTAATCATTTTCACTATTGTCTTGAATTATTATTTATTTTGTGATCAATAATAGTATCATTTATTACACCCATGCAAAATTTAATGCATTTTCGCATAGCTTTGACGTATGTAGTTCTGTAAACTGATTATAAGACCCAGGCCGCACCAAGTGACTTGCGAGAATAAAAAATTGCAGACGAACGGTTTGAATTAAAAGTATTCAGTACAAGAGCTGATTACAGACTAACTTAAATTCTAACAGTATCGAGTTTATATACTCTTCTTTAAAACAATGAAGTGTTGAAGACACGTGTCGTACAATTTTGGTTAGTCAGTGCTTAAGGTGTGCTATGAATCAATGGTGTTACTTATTAAATTATGCGTGCCACAAATCAATGGTGCTACTTATTAAATTAAGTGTGCCAAAAATCAATGGTGTGTCTTATCCCTACTGGTTAGTCGTTTTAATTGTTAACATTGATTACACATCATGTTACAATGAAGGAGTCATACATGATGGTGTCATACTAGTGACAATCTTAATATAATGGTAGAGGGTTGTCCTCAGCCCTTAACGTGAGCAACTTGGTAGAAGGCAACCAGGCCAATGTATATACATATAGTTAGATATCCCAGGTCTAAGTCAACAGTTCAAGTAATTGTAATTCTTATAAAGCATCATTCTTGCTCTAACCAAAAATTTCAGTATAATTTTTGGTATATAATCTCAAGATTTACTGCTTTTCAAAAGCGATAGCTAATTTGTATCCTCATGAATTATTGAAAGTACAAGTTCGATAGTTTTGGTAAAAAATATTTATCCAATTTGATATATAATAAATATGGCTGAGTTGTAATAAATGAAAGGTCAGAATGGAATAATTTGAGTTGACTTGGAAGTAATTCTATGTAGTTTGGAGTGTCACTTGACGATGTAGCTTATATGAATTTGGTATGATTGTGTGCCACTCGACATCGTCTCATCAGAAATCTATTAACGTGACGTTAACTCGAGAGCGTTCGGCCACGCAACGATAACATTATTGTTTTGTTTTTGGATTAGGGCGGAATGGGTTTTGACAACTTTTCCTATTATTGTTTTTCATCCGAGCCTCAACACAACAACTCAAACACAAAGAGACCACCGCCGAAATATCGCCCGTTATACAGATACGTGCGTATTAAATATTGACTGAATTTATATCGCAAAGTAATAATTAAATCGTAACCAGAACCCTTGGAAATAATTACAATGTGCATATATAATATGTGTGTATGTACATATAATGCGATACAGTAGTAATATTTTAATTTATTATTTTTACTTAATTTACATGTGTATATATCAGTAACATGTTGTCAACGTGTAGATTAGTCACCTAAAATTAAAAAAATATCAGCAATTCAATTAAAATAAATTGAAATCGTTGTCCTTATTGATATTGTTACTCGAAAGAGCGAAGTTCAAACATCGGAATCGGCTCTACCCGAGGGAGTGGTAGTGGTAGTGGATTTTTATGGTATGGTTCACCGCGTCGTTTGCTTACAAGGTCTCGCCGTTTCAATTCTGTTTCCATTTTTTCAATTCAATTCTGTTTCAATTCGCAGTACTGGCAAATTTTTATGTATAGGCGTTGTCATCAAGCATTTATGGAATTTTCACTAAAACTATTCTGATTTGTGTCTATCACACATTATTCTGACCGATTTATTTTTTTAAATAGAAACATATTAGCGCAGAACTTTTTGATTACAAATATGGCAAGCGACTCAGCTCGCAAAACGATTCCGTCAGAACAAATCAATACGGAGCGCGCAGAAAAAAATAACGAGGCATTGGAATGTTGCATTCTCGATCGATTGTTCGACAAATCATTTAGAAGATTAAGTTTAGAAGACAAACTAGATTTTATCAAGAAATTTCGGCTAGTTAGGATATTTCTGTTAGCACAAATATGAAAAATTATCCTCGGCACTTCAAGACTATATAAGAAAATATTTTTTTGTCATACCTAATCCCCTGTTTTAAATGTCACGGCACGCGGCTGGTATATACATATGTATGTAAATATGGATGCAAGTACATTATATAAAAATTTCTAATTATTTTTACCATGGTGACTTTACGGGATTGCCCCAAGACTAAATATGTACATATATGGTCAACTTTGAACATATGTATATGCTTCATATAAATTATAAAATCATTGTAAATTTTAAACTAAATTCAAATAATGGTGACAAATGAGGGTAAGTGGCCCATTTTGTAGGTACAATTTCAATAATGAAATCAGATAAATTGCAAAAAATCGACTGGAGTCACATACATACATATATCCAAGTTCTTGCCAGCAACACTGGATCAGGACTTGAACCCATGGCCCATTATTTGTAAAGATTATACGCTAACCAGTGACCTGTATTGTTAGCTATAAATATGGAGTATCGAATAAAATGAGGGAATGGGTGATAGGAAAATGTGGAGCCCTTGTCACTAACTTCTTCAGTTTTGTGCAATAAATGCCATTTTTACTCCATCCTTAAGGAGGGTTTACTTAATTATAGTAAAAGTACCACATCCGGTTGAGGTAAAAATATTTAAAAATTATAATATTATATTAAATTTATAAAGCCTATTACATGTAAAAAAGTTTCAGACCGATCCGTTGAGGAGATAATTAAATCCAAAAACTTATAAAAAGAGAAGACCTATAAGGAAGGTCAATCTTTGAGTTAAAAAAAATATTACATCGTAACGACAACTTGTAGAATTGAACGTGAAATTCTAG
Organism: Arctopsyche grandis; assembly: GCF_051622035.1. Lineage (NCBI taxonomy): Eukaryota > Metazoa > Arthropoda > Insecta > Trichoptera > Hydropsychidae > Arctopsyche > Arctopsyche grandis. The sequence goes on from NC_135357.1 coordinate 26,901,693, forward strand.
CAACTGCACTATCATCGATAGATCATGTTTTAAACAAATAATATTTTATTCAATCTAAAATACAGTTGAAGAGTTTATAGACCAATTAATAAATAAAGCCTATGTAAATATTAAGAAATACATGCTTCACAAAATTTTGAAAATTTACGAATGTAATGAATCGTAATGTGGTCAAAAATTATAGCAAGACACATAATTGTTACGATTTTAACGTTTAATATTATATTGACTTTCAGTAAAGATTAAGAGATTATGAAATAATCAAACAGAGTCTAATTGATTACGGATTATCCTAGTACGATAGAAATATTACGCATACACGTCATTGCGGTAGGTTTCACACACACACACACACACACATGAGTTAATAATTGATTTAAAACAATTTCGACGTTATGGAATCGGTTTTAATTTAATTTGGGCTTATAGAAATATTTACACGGCGGCGAAAAAGTTCCAGGAGCGCGCGCTGCAATTAAAAGCGTATTTGTGCTGTGGGGTGGCTCCGCTACCCCCGAAAACGCGAAACACTTAAAGTCAAATTTGGCTCATTGCTCGGTGTAAATATTAACCCGGAGCACTTTCCACAAAACGTGTACCACACACTCGCATACCTACAACTCGGTGAGAACAAATATTAAATTTCATATTATATATGTAATATGTATTACGTATAGACGCAGCGCTTCCCGGTCTGTGTCACGAGCCATACATTTATAGTGTTGCGAAAAAATCACATGGTTGTTGATACAGACGTTACGGTCATAATGCGCATGCGCTTTAATTGACATCACACTGATATTTCATACAGACGTCACAACGACAATGCGCAGTTTTTTAAACGGTGACCATTTTTTTATCGAATGCAGGAATGTGTGCACCTGTTTAATTGTCAATTTATAAAACTCATAGAAAAGTAAAACTATCAAATCTTAGAATTCTAATGAAAAGACCACTTATTTATACATATATGAGCCGTTATATTTGAAAGTTCGATTTTCAGATATAAAAACACTATTTCTGTTTGACTTAATGTACAAATTGTTATCACTTATTTTAATTCGATATGACCAGAATCTTGGAAAAGCATAATAAACGTAATAAAAGCCATCAGTATTTTGAAATATTGTTAAACGCAAGATTTTACATTTAATGTTTTGCGATATATGTACATATTATACGAAATGAAGAAAAGCAAACTTATGCCACTTTCAATTATAATTAAGAGTGTTTGTTAATTATATCTTTATTTTAATTGAGTATTGACGATACCATAGCATTTGTGTGTAATTTTATATTTAATATAACATAATACTATGTATTTTATTATTTAAAAATATTTGCTGTTTCTTATCTTATAGTAATCTAACCTTGCCGTAATTATGATGTTCATTTTTTTTTCTTTTCAGTTTCTAACATTCAACTATCCAAATGCAGACAGCATTAAAAGTCATAGTATATTGATTTCAGAACCATTTTAAATTTAGGTTAGACTCTATGTATGTTCTAAGCCGTTATGTATTTGTGTTTTATCCGTATTTGGACGTAACTAAAATAACAGTTTAATCAAATACACGAATTGAAATTCTATAATTACATACAATCATTTGACTAAGAGCACACGTGGCACGTGTTTATTTTAGATAATTTTGCATGGACATCTAGGTCAAAACTCACCCCCAGGAGTGTTTTGGGTGATATTTTATCGTTGTATTGACAGGTTTGACGGTGATAAATAACAGCGAATTCCATATTTTAAGAAATGTAGGAGAAATTTGTCAAAATAATAATATTATACGAATAAGCAATGACATGATAGTTGGTGTCTACCTAAGCATGGTGTTCTGTACGATTGAGCTAATTGATTTGATCTATCGATTGAAAAAATTACTTTGTTATTGACATGAGTGATTTTTTTTATACCACAACGCCATATTTAGATAAAATTTTACCAATATTCTCTGAATAAGAAGGTGTGCATGAACAACAAAAAAAAGGTTTGAGAAACAGTGAAATGGGAGTAAACAGGTAAATGTTTGCCAGAAGTGAAAAAGATGGAGGGGTGAAGTTAACCTGACAGAGGCAGCCCACATTACCATACACGTCCGGGGAAAATCCGAACTCGCCAAATACGCGAAAAAACGCACGATAAATTTAGATATCTAATCTGCAAAGTTCGCTTTTGATGTCTTCCCATAGGGAGGTATACAGGGAGGTGCCACCGAGGGTGGAGCAAGAGCTTGTTTGGAAAATGTATATGGAATCATCTTAGTGTGCCATCGGCAGGTATGACGATTCCGGGGAGTCTACGCCAAGGAGTGAGGTTCGGGGGTTGAAACTTGGGGTGTGGGGAAGGATGGTGGATGGATGTGTATGTTGACGCGATATCCGCTTCCTGGCCTCACAGGGTATTCGATAATTGGCCGATTCGCCTGTTAAATTATTCAATTCCTGCTCGATGACATGTTTGTGGGAGGATGAGTGCGTGAGATGCAGTCAATACAAACGAATATTTGGATGATATACATATGGGGGTTGTGTTGTTTTATTACAAAACGTAAATTTTTACTTTTACTCTGACAAAATATCTATCTATGTATTTAAATGTAATACTAAATTGGTGACTAGGGACAAAATTGAAAACTGTGAGATTAACTGTTACGCATTTAGAATAAATATGTATTATTTAATATTGTTGTGTAAGGTTCAGGATCCACATGAAAGGCCAAAGTTGCTTCACAGCATGTATTCAACGATCCATGAGGTCTAGACGTAACCACCGCTCACTACAGAATAATCTGATCCACCGTGTGTACCTCCTTATGAAGGACAAGTTGCCCACCACAGCTTCCCCGATCCACTAATGTGTTTATTGTCTAGGCACGTAGTCTACCCTGGCGAGTCGCACGCACTCGCCCGAGTCTATGAGAACTCCAGCGTATCCTTTGTTCGGGCGCATACTGAGTTCCATTAGCCTAATCCGAGGTCCTTATTGTTCACGAATGCACTAAGACAGTGGATAATCTCTCTCATGTTCTCACATTACAATATATTATAAAAAAAAATCACGAATCGACCATACATACAAATTTACCATTTGAAAAAGTAATTTATCGAGATTCGAATAATTACCGCCAGATGTTTCTCTCAATACACAGACAGCCATTAGCCTCAGTCGTTCACATAAACCCAATGCAATTGCTAAAAAACTGGTTCTTAAATGAGATTTATTTGAATTACATATACTTGTTAAACATTTGTTAGATACATTTAATTTAAATTTATATTATTTCAATATATGTATATGTAAATATAAATTGAATAGGATACTATTTTTTAAATAACCACTTTTTAAAGTTTTACTACTAAAAGTTTTGTTTGAAAAAATAAAAGAGTTTTTATATGTAAATTAAATATTTAAAAATTCAAATGTGACGTAAATAATTCTCAAACTAGGTAGTTTCCATGACATACTTTGTAGTTTGATATTTCAAGGCTATTTTCAATCAAAGCTTCAACTATACAATTCTGAATTTTCCGGGGCAAAAAACATCAAAAGATATCGCACAACATTTAAATCAGTTTCCGATTAATTCAAACCGTATACATCACAGTAATTTCGTTCCTCGGTCTACAATCTAGCTCGCTAGCGGAAATGAAAAATCGTATAAAGTTGAATTTTCACATTTCCGTTCGCGAACGAAAGGCGGACGGGTAGGCGGTGGTAGTAAGTGAGTAGGCGGGTAACAAGTAGGTAGAGCTCCAAAGTTGTTCACCCATCACAAACATAACGTAGGTATTTGCCGCTAATAAGATACGATGATGTTTACCGTCTTGTTTTCCCGTGTATTACACACATGTCTCGGGGTGAGCGGGTGAACGGTGGGCTGCCAGGGGTGGGGGTGGTTTAACTTTAAATTTATCTAATTTCATCCCGAAGTTTGCTCTAACCGCGTGTATCTCCATATCTCCGACGGAGAGATACGCGAGAGATGTTTTGCCACCCTATCCCACATTTTCACCCCCTCGCCGACTCGCAACCATCTCATGTATCGGCATTGATGCGCAGAAATTTTGATAAAAATTAGAAATGATCCTCATTTCGTTTTTGACCTAAACTGTATAAAAGCATTCGTTTTATAATAATTCGTTATTGAATATTACTAAAAACAAATATTGTTTAAAATGCTTCGTTGCATTATCACGACAATAATTTAAAAGTGACCATGGATTACATAAGGAACAGTTGTTCAATTATTGTATTATTCATTAGTTTCTATGTTTGAAATGATTTCTCTAATTGTTTGGCATGTGATAAGATAGGGGAAAGTCTTATGCAAGGCAGCATTATATGCTAACCACTAGTCCAGCAGCATAGACAAGTGGTTAGCATATAATGCTTTCAAACAAAGTGGTCACGGGTTCGAGTCCCACTGGTTGCTGCTGCCCAGACCTTAGATATGTGACTCTAAGTCGACCATTTCTTATCAGAGTTTGCCAAATAATCATATTTTAATTGAATTGTTTCCTACAAACTGGCTTCCCAGTCCTATCTCTCACGAAATTCGAGTTATTCAGCAAACCGAATTTTCGCTGATTTGAAGAAATGCTGCAAATTTTTCCATAGATGTCTTTGTGGATGTTGTTTCTTTAAATGGATTTACCTTGTAAATTGCTTACAACGCTAATGTATGTATAATATTCTATATAATATGTCGTGTTTAATGTAAAATGTATATTAATAATAATCTTATTTTAAGTTGATGTTTTTTGCGATATGTAAAGGCGAGTGTGCATTATTTATTGAATAAAAAATAAATAAACAAATAAAATGTGTATGGTGTGAAGGAAACAAGAGGAAGTGCATTGAAAATTGTTAAAAGACCGAGTATTCAAATTTCAATTGAAAAATAGTCATCAGAGAATTTTGCAGTCGTTTTTTACTAATAATAATGATTATAACAATAGTGAATTTTTATTCCAGACAATAGAAATTATTGTCTGTTCTGAGAACTAACTTTTTAGATTCTTTATAGATACAATGTATATGTAGTATGACTCGACGAGTCTTATATGTACATATATTACATACGTAATACATATGAACGTATGAGAAACGCGATGACAGCTATGATCAAATATTTATTATATATACTATACATACATAGAATCTATAAAAGATATATAAATATTGTATAAGTGAGATATTTCGACTGATTTGTATCCAGTATTAATCCCTACCTTTGGCTTTAATGATTTTTTGAAAATGTTTTTACATATATTTGGGAGCAATTTGACATACATATGTAGTTATCGGTATGTCAATATAGTCAATCTTTTCGACATATTCAATGTTCAAAAGTAGAATTATATAATTAAAAACATATACATATAATGCTTAATTATAAGGTATTCAGCTATAATTTAAATGAAGCTCTCCTGATTTACCTGATCCAATATAATAAGGAGGCGTTATGAAGAGGATGAGGAGGAGGCTGCGTTTGACAACGGCATTTGCTACAGTTTTACGGTACGTTCTGACGAAATGAGTTTTGAAGTTGCTATGCCGAATCCTTTCACGACCTAGACGGGCTACGGCGAGCTTCACAAACAGACCAAACCGCACAACTTTCGATTGTGACGAGTGTGGGAAAATTAAAGGGGTGAGGGATTCGGTGGAATGCTAACCGGATTATAAACCAATTTTAAATTATGTCTAAAACTGAAGGAAATCCTCTTCAGGGTTTGCATCTGCAATTAAGCGATTGATACAACTACATATAATATATAATTGATGTAACTATAATAAGAATATCGTCCATGACTCTCTTGCCTTTTGAATTCTGAAGCTCACGATTATATCATACTAAATTTTCTTTACGAAACATAAAAATGTATGCTCAGATTGGTGTTTTTTTTTAAGAGAACGGTATCATGTATCAAATATAATAAACCGAGGCTTTCGTTTTAAATTCTGGCTATTTTAAAGGAGAGTTGTAAAAAAGAGGATTTTAGTATGAGACAAGAAAAATTATAAACATATTCTTCTTAAATACGTATCGTTTCGTATTAGAATTTATTTCGTTTGCCAATTTATCTGATTTCATTGATAATACTTACGACAAAATTGAATAAAAATATATTTGTATTTGTAAAATGTTTGGAATTGTTAGTACTTACATATGTATGTACAAAATGGGTTTTCCCGTAAAAATAAAATATAATAAAATATTGAAAAGTTGAGTAAGAGAGAATACATGTGAAATAGATTAAAAATGCAATCTTTTACTACATATGTATATTGGATATATAAACACTTTGTGTAATTGTGACTAGATTCTCTTGAAATGAAAATGTGATACTCAAGGAATATAATAAACCTTGAGTGACTCATAACCAGCAGCATATATTGGTGGTTAGCATTGAATGCTTTTAAAAAGAAGTAGTCACGGGTGCTGCTGACCATACCTTGGATATGTGACTCCAGGTTGAACATTTCCTATCAGAGTTTGTCAATTAATCTGATTTTCATTGAAAACGTTACAACAAATTGGCAACCATAGCCTATGTCTCGAAAATTTTCAGCATTTCAAATTTGCTGATTTGTAAAAATACTGCAAAAGTGCAAATTTATCTATAAATGTCTCTATGGTGCTCTGTAAAATATACTCAAAATTGTTTATCAATGTTTATAATTGACAAGGAAGGTGCATTGGGGATTACCTTTTAGGTCTTCCTGGTATATACATAATATGTATGTATATAAAATAAAATAAAAATAATATTATATACGTGGTGACGCAGATGCATTAGGAAGAAGGCTTGATATATGTATGTATATATCGATCAGGTCTTTAAATTCCAGGTGCAGATGAGCTATTATATTTACATATTTACAATTAAGAAGGAATCTAAAAAATTACACGAATTTATTTTTGAATAAAATTATATAGGCATTGATTTTTATAAATCAAATTTAATGTACGCATATTAAATAAGACCAAAACGAGGCGGTGGGGTGAGGCTAGTCCCTAAAAAGGGGGTTATCGGGGGTGCCTCGAGGGCACGAAGGGTTAGCCCGTCAATGCCGTCGTCGACGAAGGGCAGCGTTTAATTACATCTACGAATTAATTTCGCAATTTCAAAAATGATTGAACCCATTTTACCGAGAGTCGTGGATGGACGTACACACACAGACCGACAGACGAGGGCCAACACTCAAAACAAAGACACTCCATTTATAAATTACTAACGATAATTTGAAAACTGAATAAAATCAATCATCACACACATTATATAAGAAACATTTTGTTAAGTAATTCACAATAAGTCCTTTCCGATTGTTCCATTAAAGCAATTAACCAGCACGTGAAGAAGGTTTACTTGAAAAATCCGTTTTTTTCCGTGCTGAAAGGGTTTGAAGGCAAGCATCAAAGGTTTATCACATAAGTGGGAGTATACATAAGCATATACAATTTCTTGGGCTTTGATGTGTGCCCTGAGCCACCGGAGCGGATCTTCAGCGCCGTTTAACACAATGCGGCCCGTATCAAAATCCGTCGGACTTGCATAAATCTTCTCGGCCCATTCAGCGGAGCACCCCCGACGGTAAGCCAGATGGGTGGAAGCATGGGGCGGGTGTATGGATGGGGTGGTTGTTCTCACAAAAACACTTACGCGCATTCAGCTTAGCCCTCGTGCAATAGGTACTAGTTTTGGCCGAAGACGAGGCACCCAAGTGGTGCAAGAAGGCCTGGGGCAAGCCGTGGGCTCGACCCTTCGTTTAAGGGCGCCGACTGGACTGTAATTAATGAATGACCCGCACTTGGTTCAGTCTTCAGAAACGTAACTGTTATATTTTTAGTTGAACGCGTTGTGTTGAGGGACGACTCGTTTGTTAATGCGACTAATTAATTATCTTAAAAGCGAATGCACACTTAACTGCTGAAAGTTTGCCTACGTATATTATATGTATTGCTCGGTAGAAACTTTTGTAAGTGGGTAAATAAAATGAATCAAGAATTTTGTAAATGTACAGGCTCTACACAGCATGGCGATGTATATAATTCAATTATATAATTTTAAGATTTTACTCAGAAGTTTTTAAAATTCATTTAAATTTAAAACAGTTAATTTCTTAAATAGTAGTTTTACTTGTTAGTAATTATCTGTATAATTTAAAATTATTTAGGTAGAAAGTAGAAAGACGGTGAAAGGATTACATATATTCCAACTAGTGATGCTACACAGCTTCGCTCGGTAAATGGAAACTATGTAAATGAAAACATCTTCATTTTTTTTTACATACCTCCTTTACGTTTCACTTACGATTACAATTCAGGAAAAAGTTTGCCTCTTATCCGATCGTTTTCATACTTTGTCATATTGCTCATTTTGGTCATCAATATAATTAAATGGAGCCTCCGCCATTACGATAGAGATAAAATATCGTATAAGAAGCATTTCAGGTCTGAAGATTTTTAATCTCGGTGACAGTTGTTATTAAATTTATTTCAATCGAAAAAAAATTAATATTATTTAACGACGGACGAATCACAAACGTCTTTGACCACTCCAGCGAATTAGAAACGACTTTGAATTAATTTTAGCCAATCAGAAACGAATTACAGACGCCGTTTTCGTTTTATATATGATATTACATAATTAAAATATTGGAATTCCAATGTACATGATGAAATATAAACGCAAAAATTATTTACATAAATAGTATTTTAAGATTTTATACACGAAAACGAGTGTACTAAGCAAGAAATTTAAAAAAATATGCATGAATATATGTAGACTAGAATATATGTAGAATAACACTAACAAAAAGCTTTTTCTTCATAATTATTTTATTTTAGCTTTTTAGAGTTCCACAATTTTATATTTTGTTACTTTGTTAATTAAGTTCAGTCTAATTCTTCAATGCGCAGTACATTTATGTAGTAATCTCACTCTGCTAATGTCACTGTAGGCTTGCCTAGCAGCTAAGAGTCTTGATTCTATATATTCTTGCCGATACCTTCATCCTTGAAGATTGCGACCTCTATTGGCCCTCTGATGAGGAATGTGGACATTCCAGAGCATCTCTCTCCAACCTTATCTAGACTATTCTGCACGTTGAACCGTGACTACTGAATATCGTTATTGTGGCAGCCGCTTCATTGTAATGCTATTTTAATACACAGAGCTTCCCATGTTAAATACTTAGCGTCTTTGGTGACTGAAAAGTAGCGCGATACGATTAAACACCAGACAAGTTTTGACAGCTACGTATAATTTAACCAATACATTTTAATGGTTGGGCCACGAATTTCACCAATGTATTACTGTATTTAATATAGGTATATTAGTGAATTAAAAAAATTATATGAGGAATTATAAAAGCTTCTAATATTTAGTTTATATGAGATGAGAGTGAAAATAGTAGCTTTACTACTGTTTTAATGAGTTGAAAATGGGTGGTAGAAAGAGGCGTATGGATAATTAGCTGTCATCGTTCCAATATGACACAAGATTCCGATGTAAATTTTGATGATTTTGTTTATGATAAAACTTTTAGAGCTTCATGTTGGAGACATAAGCTTACTTCAATGTTACCTAACCCCCTATGTCGGTAAGATGTAGAGTAAAGCGACCTGAAGAGTGGAAGTGGTTCAAAATCTAATCACAATTATTTGAAATAACTTCACACTGAACTAACAGAGTGAAATTCATAAAAATCTTATAATAAAATTTGAATACAAAATAATGATAATATTTAAAATTATATTTCTGGATATTTTAGCATTAAAATGAACTTTATTCAAATTTAGTATAATTAATTCAATAAACTTACAAATGTAGGTTGGATATGAAAAGTATCATTGCTGTTTTAGCAAAAATATTTATCTTCAATTGAGAAATCAATGAGTCGTAAAATTGAATTCTATATAAATTATCATTTTTTAAATCTCGAAGTTTCAACAAACGAAATTTATTCATCATGTTTACTCAATGTTATATAACAAACCTCTAACGTCAAATACATAGATATCTAGGTATATATGTTCATACATATATGTACATTTCGATTTTTATTTTCACTAATTGGATAGGGAAAATTTCCCAATAGTTAATCCACGAAATGGGAGGAGGGGAGGGGCGCGATTCGCATAAATCAATTTCTTCATACGCACTTCTCGAGAAACGTGTGCAATATTAAGATTAAACGGGGAGCAAGATCTTCGGCTTAGGCCTCCCAAGGTTCAACGGCGACCAGGGAGGGGAGGGCTAGAGGGCACGGGGACTTGTAATTATTCTTAATTACCTTATAATTCTCGAGAGATTTATCGCTTTGCCGAGAAAGCCAAAAGCGCGCTCGACGGTGGTACCACGCCCCGAACACTTTTAAAGAATGTCATAATAATTTATGAGAAACGAAGAAACGGTGGCGCCTCACTTCCATTCTTACAAAACTATTGTGATCATAATACAAAACCCATAAGGAAAAGCTACCACCACCGAAAGGGTTAAATACAGTTGTGCGTCTGTGCGGAGATCGGCTGCAACTCGAACGCTCCACACTCTTCATACAAAACATAAAAAGAGTGAATTGATTTTAATCGGTTGACTATTCAGCTTTTTAAAACTTGAAACATAGTTGTACAGGAGTTTTCATGTTATGACTATGATAGTTCTATTATTCTACTTAATGTTAATCGTATGGTTTTAGATCCAAATAAGGACGAGTTAGTAGATATAAGACATTCTACATATGCACATATTATGTAGTCCTTCTAAATTGAGTTTAGAACATTATATTTCCTAATCGGGGCCCTGTTGATAAAGGATTACTACTTAAAATATCAATGAAAATTTCAACTCTCTCTGGAATTTGAAGTACAGTCTCGCAATAGAAATCTGGTCAGAAAAGTTCTAGGATTATGTATTTTCTTCTTGTTCTTTATACATATATTAGAAAATACATTAAATTGTTCACCTCTTTACATTACCACATTTCAATTAAATAAAACTGTCTCTGGAATTTAAAGTACGGTCCCGCAATAGAAATCTGGTCGGAAAAGTACCAGGATTATGTATTTTCTTCTTGTTCTTTCTATATTATAAAATACATTAAATTGTTCACCTCTTTACATTATCACGTTTCAATTAAATTAGCGAAAAGTTGGTATCTTAAAATATTTTAAGAAATATTTGCCAAAGAAAATTATTTCAATAACAGTATGCATACGTAATACTAGAATCCATATACAAAAATTCAAAAAAGTCAAGTTAAGACCAAATTTTAGATCAGATCTTAACTAAGCAAATTCAGCAATGAATGCTCTTTAGTTATCGCATTAACAAGATCAAAAAGTGTTTTGTAAGTAATGATTTTAAGCTGAGCGTTCTATTAGTTTGATTGTTCTCAAGAGCACATTCGCCAATATGAGCGTTAAAGGGGATGTGCATAAAAGGGTTGTTCGACCCCATCCTCCTCACCCCGACGGATGAACAGACCATGTGGGGACCATGCAATAAGACAATGGGTCCACCCCATGATCCGGAGAGTGTGCCCTTATAAAACATTTTCGTAGGGAATCGAACCGATACACCCCCGCGGGCCATGAGCTCTTTCTCTCTCCGTTAAGCCCTTAAGAAGCCGACGGCAATAATGCTTTATTTTATCACCGATGTTGTTCATCGGTGATCCTATCGTACCCTTCGTATTTAACTGTCAACCTAATTTCGTAAAAAAAATAATATATACATATATACATATATGCAAAATCTTAGATTTAAGTATAAGACATTCAAAGATTCTTACTTCTAATGGCGCTTAACGCTTAACCCCTCGGCCTTTGCCGGAGCCCTACGCCCTATACGAGTGCTACTAATCTATGGCCTGTTATTTCATTTGCGTCTCCCTCGCCCTGTAATATCGACAATGAGACGCCCTTACCCTAAGATGTAAAGAGAAGGATTGTCGCGCTGTGCATCTTAGAAAGGCATTTCGCCTATCGCTTTGACGGAAATTTTATTCAACGTTAAAACGACTTTAGAAAACTTCGTCACCAATACTGAGTCCAAATATGATGTGTGCAGATGTTTCAAATATTATATATGAAATGGACAAAAAAGAGTTTTGATCAAAACATATCAATTTTATAAAATATTTGCTCGGCACGAACCGTTACAAGGTATCGGCAACGGTACATTTGCCAAGGGCGCAAAAATCAGATGGGCGATTTAAATGCGACTAAAATAAAAGATTTTTTTTATTTAAATGTATGAGTAGTATAATGTTTTATATTTTTACATACCTCTTATTATTGTTTTAAAAAAAACTAAATTTTGCATAATTTTAATACAACAAATTTTCATAATATTTTTTTTTCTTTAATTATGTTTTTTCCATTTAGCTATTAAAAATATATATATATAAAGGGGAGCTTATTTGATATTTGCCAAAATCATTGGTTCAGTTCTGGTTCGGCATTATTCAGGCAGATGAAAGATTAATTTTCTATCGTGAGCTCTTTGGATTTAACCTATTCAAAAACCATATACGCTAGGAAAGCGGTGGTTTTACATTTGAAAGCTATAGATTAATGAAAATATATAGTAAAGTACTCTTATGACTTGAATATACATTTTCTGTAATTTTTTAATCAAAAATTTTAAATATCTAACTGTATGAAAAGGATTTTTTTTAAATAAGTCTTTATGATAAAAGTGATAATATGAAATTGAAATTGAGAATATTTAAATCAAAAAGGCAACTTGAAAAGACTTATTTTATGAATACATATAAAAGCATTGTAGAGCAACCGGTACGACTTGTGTTTCCCTTATCTTAATCCGCGACGCTTATGCCAACCCTTAGCTCGGGAGTCTTGAGACGACCGCCTTTTGATCTTCTCCACATCCTCGTTTTATATTGTAAGAGTGCACACACCCGTTCGTGCGATAAACGCCCTTTCAATTTGCCCCGTTAAGCCCTGCGTGACCCACCGTTTGAAACAATCGAGCACGAAACGAACGCACCCTGAATTTTATAGTGTAATTGAAAATGCATACTAGACTTCAAACCTACATACGTAGATAGATTTCCAAAAAAATACACTATCTGCAAAGTTTCAATATTGATATTTCTTGTCGATCTTAACTATTGCAGACAAAAGGAAACTCGTAAACAAAATACTCTATCGAGTTATTTGTGAATACGTAAATACATATGTATATTGAAAACACGTACCAACATATACATACATATATCTATGGAACAATTTTTGGTAGGTCTGTATAATGAAAACGGTATCGACGAGGGTACCTCATTTAGCCCACATCCGCCGCAAGTTTGAACAGGAAAAGTATTTACAGATGATATCATATCAGGTGAGTACACACACCTCCCCATCCAACTTCCGTCCCGGGCTCCTGACAAAAACCACCCAAAATTCGCGATGTTTAAACGCGTCCCCACCCCGTTTCCCGCGGCCCGCCCTCTCGTCTTAAGGGCGGATGTAAATAATGGATGTAGCATAACCTTTTCGGAATATATCGCGCTGGAACGAGTGCGGAAATTAAATTCAATACTTCGGTAATGTGTTTCGGCTTTTCGCCGGAGAAGACGGGACGCGCCCCGGTCGGTTCGCGGGGCAAATAATAATACGAGGCTTCTCAAAAATGCCGGAATTCCATTTAAATTTTCGAGTTGTTTGTTCGCGGGACGGATCTCTCGACCGCTTCCAAAAAGGAAAACCTTTCTAAAAGTAATTATTACAATTGGTACAATATTATGCAAACACAATTTCACTCAACACAACTCAAAAAACTGGGCCTACTCACGACTTCATCTACCGAATATTCCAGGAAGACGGATGAACACAAATAATAATTATTAATAATCGTAAAAAGTAAACAAAATTTTTGGACTAAACAAATGTTCAATTCCTAGAGCTTGTCTCAATTTTTCATAAGACCACTCTTCTTCATTTCGAGTAATATTTCACAAAACATTAAATATCATGTTTTGTATTAAACAATATTTAAAAATACTTATGGCCTGTAATACATTTATTCTGCTATTTCGAGATTCATCGAATTGAAAGAAGCGAAAGCAATTTGTGGATAAAGTCAAGCAGAAATAGTGTTTTTAGAATTGAAAATTGAACTTTCACAACTTTCAAATATAACGGCTCATATAATAATTTCAAAGTAAGTTTTTGTTTGAAATCAAAATGAAAAACAATATCAAAACGTACATATAAACAATAATAAAATAGACATACATAAATATATGTACTAAACATGTACATATTTAGCTTTTATTTTCTACAGGTGTTTTGCCCGTTGACATTTCAATAAGTGATATCTATTGGAAACAATAATTATAAACTCATAGTTTGTGTATAATGGTGATATTTGGTGCTTATGTACAAAAGTGTGTACATAAGCATAAATATATTGGATATTTATATAAATAAATAAATAAATACGTAGAAATATTTTTGGTATTAATGTTTTTAAAAAATATTATATTACTGTATATGTACAAATTAAAACATTGTTGAAATTATAAACGCATGTTTATTCACAAATCTATCTTTTTCTGTTGCTGGATTTTAATTAGCTGAAAACATCGTAGTTATATATGTATACATAATACATAAATCTCGAAGGAAATTTTCAAACAATGAAATACTTTTCAAGAAATTTCAAACGTTTAATACAAACCAAAATTCATGCTATTAATTAAAATAAAATTTTATATCCTACCAATATATTTTATATCCTACCAATGAAGTTTATTTTTATTACAAGTCTCTTATTACCTCGCTTTCGATTTTATTGTCTGACGAAATTTGGGTTCTTATCCGATCGTTTTCAAACTTTGCTACTTGGCTCGGTTTGGTCATCAATATATGTGGAAATCAAATCCACCATTACGATGGTGAAAAATAATCGTAATAGACACGTTTGAAAATACTCCGTTATCGTTCACGGCGACGTCTATTAGAAAGTTGCCGTATTTATCCACACTCTTCCGATCGTTATTTTCCCTTTTCGCAACCCTCACGCCATGTCAGATTTTTATGTTTTAGCTATAAATTTTTCTTTTTCCAGTCTATATTTTATAAAATTTGCATTATAGGCTCTCTTTATCTCTCTTATATATTTTTACTTGACTCGTAGGTAGTTATCATATAATTCGTTTCTTCAGAGAAAGAGGATTTTTTATGAACAAAATATAATTACAAGGTTTATAATAGCTTCACTTCGTCCGCTAGTATGGACAAACTTTCTACACTCTACCGATTGCATTGAAACTTTAGAGTTTGATAGAGATTTCAATTGGGTCTGCTAAGTCGAAATATAATCGTGGAGAAGGTGACAGTTTACCCATTGCCAATAGCCAGTAACTTTGTTTAACTTTCTGCCCCCCACTCGTTTAGTCAGATTTTAATTATTTAAACGCCTAAACTTTTATCATTTTCGAACTATATCTTATACAATTTGCATTATAGGCTCTCATTATCTCTCATATTTATTTTTACTTCACTAATAGGCTATATAATGAATGTTAAATGTTTATATTATAATGTTGATAATTCGATATGCTTGTTATGGCCAACACGCTTTACTTTACGGTTACTTTTTGACGTCTCTCTGCTCGAACCAGTCGATCTGTGTTTTCAACTCTCTGATTTTGACTCTTTGGCTTGATTATTCGATCAATTCAATTTAACCTTCGATATAACGCAATCTAAAGGTTGAACGTTGTCTCGTTCAGGTATGAGTACTTAATCTATAAAAAAAATGTTAAAATCTCATACATTTTAAACCGCGTTTGTCGTTCACGACAACGTAATTAGCATAATCCCAGCGACAGATCAAAGCACGCCGAGCACTTGACCGAAATTCAATTACTAGGACCTGGGTCCCTACGTCTCCGGGATGTCATCCGCGACTAGAGGACCCTCAAGACCCTCCACCCCCACATCTCACCCCTACCCTACCATCACGAACTCAGACTTGACGTAGCACGAAGAAGACCCACTCGAACGAAGACTCTCGTTCGCGCTAGGAATTATTCAATCCGAAGGTTTTGTTTCTTAGAAATGCGTCCACTGTCGCCATGACTATCGGCAATTTATCGACTACGAGGGCCTCTCCAAGCGTCCAATAAGACATAATTGGAATTGTCCGTTTAATATATAATACGGCACACTGTTACGGATAGAGTTGCTTGGCTAAAAATACAACTTTTAGAAGGTATCGACGTAGTCGCAATTACTTTGTCGACGAGAGTTGTATACAATTTAACTCGGAACTAAGGAGGTGTTCTAGAGATTATTCCAGGGACGTTGTAGGTAGGTGGTTGGGAGGATAGGGGGTGGTGGGTTGCTAATTGTAACGTTGGTAGGACGGTCACGTGAGCAAAGCCGTCGCCACGTGGCCCACCGGTGGCCAAGAAACCCCAAGACACCACATGCACCACATACAACGTATGTTGCAAAATGAGCTTTATGTACTTAATGATGAGGTCGTGCAACTCTAGATTATTAACATATAAGTAAAAAAAAATGATGGAAGAACAACAAAGTTCTGAAAAGGGACTCAATTACACACGTCAAATTCTATAGTCTTGTAACACGATCAACGTATTGGGATTATACCTATAGATGCAATTTGTCAACTTATATACAATATAGTATAATTATTAATTTATGAATGTATAACAGCATGGTTAGCTTCTAGGACGTCTTAAGAGAATCCTCCCCGAAAAACCCGAAGCTTTTCAAATATATTCTGATGTTTGCATTTAAAATAAATGAGTAGTGTTTCAAATCATTATTAGTGTGAACATATATACATATAGAAGGTTAATGATGAGCTCTAATTGAAAAGTTCAAATTTTTAGGATATTAGAATAATTGTTGCTGTAAAGCAGTAAGTCAGTGTTGCTACATGGATGCGAAATGTGGACTCTGAAGACCAGTATGATCAGCTACATCGACGCTTTTGAGATGTGGTTCTACAGGCGTATGCTGAAGTATCAAATGAAGCTGTCCTCGGCATGATAGGGAGAGGCAGGGAACTTGTTTCTGTCATCACGGGAAGAAAGATGGAGTACCTCGAACACATGATACGGGGTCCAAAATACGAATTTATCCGTTTGATAACCATGGGGAAAATAGAAGGTAGTAACTGGATTGGCAGGAAGAAGTTGTCTTGGCTTCGAAACATGTGCATGTGGACTGATATGAGCGCCGAAGACTGTTCCGAGCCGCTGAAGACCGATGCGGATATCTACAAATAATTGACTAGGTCGCCAACGTCCGGATGCGGACAAGTCATTAGATGAAGAAGAAGAAGAAAGCAGTAAGTAATGAAGTGTATCTTATTGTAGCACTTTAAATCTATGCTAAACTCACCTCAACATAGTTAAATTCTACATTCTACGTTTGTTGCGATGGATTCATTCGATAATGACGAATACGCTCAGTTAATTATGGATGCTGGCGAGGTGGCGAGTTTCGTCTTCATCCCCCATCCCAGTTTCTCCGCAGCCACCCCATTTCTTGGCTGAGGGGCACTTTGACCCGCCGCTACCACACAAACTTGCAACACGACCGCACCGCAAGTCTTGGAGGGAGCGGAGGTGGTCGGCCTTCTGAGGCTCACGCTTCATATTAATACCGACCGAGATAAACCGAAGGAGTCAGAGGAATGGGGAGGATGAGGAGGAGTATGGGAGTGGTGGGACGATGGTTCCAAATCGGTGCAGCGCAGCGAGAAGCACTGTCGAATGCAAAACTTCGAACGGATTCAGTTACGTTCGATTGATGGATTTTGACAGTGCTTAAAATAAACGGTGTATTTTAGGCTAGGCCAATGAGGGAAGGTTGGAGATTGGATGAGGTGCATTCACCAGCATCTCACTTTAATTTCGTGCAATATTTCGTGGTGCTGACGTCACCATCAAAGCAATTCACTCTACTGTCCATAAATAAATTTAACTTAAAAAATATAGAGGCTAAAATGGACTCACCAACTTTTATACAAAGCTTTTCTATGTTTCACTTCGCTAATGATTCAGTCTAAGTTCCTACAATCTTCCGATCGGTTTGAAATTTTTCCATTTTGCGCGGTTTGGTCACATATGACCTGCATATGTTAATATTGTCATCATTCTTTTCTGTTGATCGTTTCGTTTATGATAGTCACTTATAACACATCATACAGTTTTGCATAATTTTGACGCATACGATGGAGTGATTGTTAGTATTGTTATAAAGTGTCATTCATTCAATGATAACAACAAACCTCACGATTATACACAATTCTACGTCAAAAATTTATACGCGGGAATGTAAATGTTGGCAGCTGTATTGTGTCCACTTAACAGAATTAGTTAATAAATTACAATATATTTTTATGATCGTCAATTTTGGTCGACAAAATAAGCATGTGAATTGTATGTAAATATGCAGATACGATGGCATATCATAATTCATATCTATATATATAGAATTCGCAAGAATGTACTTTTGCAAACTTCTAATGACATAATTGAATTGGAAAGATACATGGTAGGAGGGGTGTAGGTCGAGATGAGGGTACCTGTATGTTTTACTGTCGAAATGAGGCACACTACTCGTATATTAAAATATATTTTGAATCGCTACGGCTAAGGGGGATCCAAAGGGGGAACAACCTCGTCTTCGAATAGGGGAAGAGGGGGATGCCCACTTTTGTTTTGCTCCCCGTACACGTCTTGGACATTGGGGACATATCTAAGGGGAATTAATAATAACCCAAGACGCTGGGTGCGGTTTACTTTAAGATTCGAGGAGACTTTGCTAACGTATAAATTAGCTTTAAACTTAGTTTTAAGCGTATAACAAAACCGACTATAAATTGTACTCGGAATGCATTTTTGAGTGGATTTCGATAAATATTTATGACCAATTTATCATTCGAGCGAATCGATGCCGTATCCGTTGAGCGTGGAAGCACGTGCGCTTCCGAGAAGAAGAACCGCAAATTTCGCTACAAAATATTGATGTCACATTGAAAGTCCCCCGAAGCGCACTTCTTGGTCCAAAGTTTCCGGGAAGATCGAGCTCCTGAGGGGGCCGGACGGGCTGACGCCCAGCCGCATCCTCCCCTCGTCCTCCGAGCTTGAGAAGAGATGGTGGAGACTCCGCGAAGTTTGAGAAGAGGTGGCATCTTCAATATGTCTCGGGCCCGGGGAGTCTGCCCGGAATTCCAGATGAGCTCTCTTACACTAATGTGCCTTTGAATGGCGTTGATAGATTCGTGGCAGATACTAACTATCAGTTTCTTGCCGGGGACTTTGGGGATGTGTGCTGCATAAAGTGGGTCGTGCTCGTCACTCGACCAGCGACGAAAAGCCCACAACATCAAAAGAACAACGGATCCAGACTCAACCCTCGAAGCTTTTTAGCTCACACTAATGGAAAACCGGCACTGAGACGGTTTGATTCAATTGTCAAGTATACAAGACTGATAGGTATAGCCTGAAGATTTCAATCACCTTTCTGGGTATAAGTTGAATTGAAAACCTACAATCAAATTTTGTAAGCTGGTTAAAAATAACCAGCTCAGTGAAGCAAAAACCAAATTTGGCCCATCAAAACTTTCAATGAATGGTTGAAGGACCTTTCTGTTGGAGTACTACACATGTATGTACTTATGTTACACCATATATTTACGTATCTGTTTGTATTTAATTCAGCCTGCTTTATAATGGAATTCGAGCGTATAACATGCAATAGTATCATCTAAATTAAATTTCACATAGTGTAGAGCAATGGTAGAGCAATTGCATACCAGTAGAGAGGTTGTGGCTTCAATTCCCGGCCAAATAAGCTGCCGGCCAAATCTTGTGGTTATTAAAACACAGATCAACCGTCTCCTGTTAGAATGTTCCGATTTTTAGTGACGAATCTAATAAATCGATATGCTCAGACTCAGTTTTTTGCAAATTAGAGTTATTAGCTTCTCAAATTTGTTGAATATTATAAATGCATAATGTATTTTTCGCAAGTTTGCTGTGTATCAAAAATATTTTTTATTGTCCATAGATATCTCAATTGTATTCTATGTACTGCTATGTTTGAAAAATTGTAAGTACTTACATATATACAAAAATAGTATAACCATACTGTTAATGTAAGCCTTGGGGTAATTCTTGTCATGAAACATATTATGTATAATACAATACATACAATAACATCCTAAATAAAAGCAATTTTAATTATTTGAATATATAATGCTTAGAAAAGCATAGTCTCGAGTAACTTGTTATATCTGGTGCCATAGCAGAAACAAAAAGTAGATACATTTTATAGGTATGCTATATTTGATAAATAAATTCTTGTTAAAATAAAATACACATTTTTTTTCGAGAGTCTTCTCATCACCCATTGTTCTATGAAACTGTAATGAAAATCATCATCCAAAGTTTTAAGCATTGATCGATAAACGTGTAAAAGAAATGTGTATGTCAAAAATTGTAGGTAGTTTTTTCTATTATGAAAATTTGAATCAGAGTCTACAAATGTGAAATGATTCAATTAATCGTCACTGACTCAATGTCAAATTTATCCCTGCATAGAAGACATTGTACGGGGTTATAAATTATGAGTGTGTCGAACTCGAAGTCGGCTTGACCGTCCGTATCCCGAAAGACGGAGAAGACCCTGGATAATATGAATCAAATGATGATTTATGTAGCATACATTATGGATTCAACGTTCGAAGGTTTTCAGTTACGACAGGATGGGGGTGGGTTCGGAGGCTGGGTGGGGCGATTTCCTTCGGCAAAGTTTCCACGAGTACGTGCGCCATTACGACCCTCGTGCGAGTCTATTGAAATTCGCGTCAAGACGTTTTTCCTATACACACACACACACGCGCGTTAATATAATAACACGTACATATATTTGGGGTATATGATATATGTATATATGTATGTGCTATATATCGTTTTATGAGTATAAAATGGCTTGTTTTCATCCGTCTAGAATGGGTCCTTTGACATCGATAAAGCCTCCTTAAGCGGTCGTGAGTCTTCCAAGTCAGGTGCGTCACTTTATCACTGGTCCGACGAATTGTTATTGCCCCCCATGAACCGTTATTGAATCTGGGTCTAAGGATCCCTACGTGCTTACAAATCCGCACTACAACTTCGCCGATAAATCTCGACGACGTTCGCCGAAAGCCTGCTCCGATTAATTTTTGGGACATTTGTCATTCGCCCGCACAGATAAATAATAACGGCTAAAATCTAATAGCAGCTATTGCAAGAGTCCAAAAGAAGGCGTTTAGTATAAACATGTTCGTTTATGGTCTTGTTGAAAAGTGTGTAATTTTTATGCTTGTCCCAAGCTTAAGTTACATACACGTGCTTCACACTTCCCATACTCAAAATCAAAAATATATTTACATTCTCTTGGCTATCATTTCTTTTTTTATTTCAAGCAATTAACTCTGATATGCATACTCCTTTTTCGATTCCATTCATTATTTTAATTATACACGCATAGATCAAACCAGCAGCATAGATAAATGGTAAGCATGTAATGCCTTCAAATGTGTGGTCACAGGTTAAATGCCTGCCCGTACTGCTGGTCAGATCTTGGATATGTGACACAGTTTGCCAATTTATCTAATTTCATTAAATCGGTTCCAAAACATTGTCAAGCCTGTCCTATTTCTTGAAAAGTTCAAGATTACGGCACCTTGAATTCACTGATTTATAAAAAAAAATGCTGTGAATTTATCCATAGATGTTTCGCATACTTTCGATTTGAATTATTTAATAATTTCTATTTAAATAAATAAATATTCTAACATGATTTTTGCAAAAGTGCAAATTTGTCAAAAATGTATCTATAGATGTCTTTATGATGCTCTGTAAATTTTTTCTATAAATTGTTTATCGTTGTACGTAATTGGCCAGGAAGGCGCATTGGGGTTTACCTGTTAGGCCTTGGCCTTCTTGGCATATGTACATACATACATATGTATGTTGGATATTTGTGACGACAAGTCGATCTTTTCTTATCAGAGTTTGCCAATTATCTGATTTCATTGTTGAAACGATTCCTCCATTAAATTTGCAAAAATCATCCTACCCTGAATATCTGAATTTGATTTGCAACTTACAAATATCTGAATTTGATTTGTGTCAATATGTAAACATTTATTTACAAGTCTAAATCCATAGATGTCTTTGTGGATTAATTCATTAACTAATTAATTGTAAATTTAGTGTTCTTCAGCCTTTCGAAATACAGCGATTTGTGTAGTAAAAATGCTGCAATTTTTGTAATTATTTATCTAGGAAGGCGCATTGGGGTCTACCTGTTAGGCCTTCCTCGTATATATGTATATATGTAAAAAAAATATGTATGCACATATGTAAATAATATAAAATATATACCTGTTAGTAAATACATCTGTTAGTAAATATATCTCTTAGTAAATACATATATCAGTTAGTAAATCTGTTAATAAATACATATCTGGCAAATAAATATAAAAGCAATAATAATAAAAATGAAAGACAATATCCAAATATCAAACTTAATCATAAAATAATTATTTAATAAATAGACTTTAATCAGAATTATATTTTATTTAGGCTGTTTGCAGTAGGGAAAAAAATAAAAAAAATTCCTATTTTTCAAAACAATGAGGATCAAAAGTCGGAAAGACTGTTGAAATTAAACATAATTGTTTGTAGATTTGATCAGCTGATCGAGTAATTTGAAATAAATTATTGTAATTGTAATCACTAATCGGAATCCAAATAACGATTTTGTGAAAGAGTGCCTTTCACAAAAGCATTGTTGGGCAAATCGACGATTTCATTTCAAGACAATCTATAGAGCAGTTCGATGGGATACTTAGAATTGCGCTTATGCACCGATCTAATAAGAGCAGCCTCTCATGCGAGTGAAGTGCAGTCGTCGCCTTCGTCTCTAATAATAATCTTGTGATTTTGGGGAGTGTGGTAAGATGCTGGAGGGGGGGTGGGGTGTGGAGACGGAGTGGTCTGAGAGGTGGGTCGTGAGGGGGTTCTCAACCCATTCGCCGCCGGGATCTGATTTACAGCATCTGTTGTGTCGAACACAAAGGAGGTCTCATAAAGGCTATACGTAGCCGGTAGCCACCCGCATTCCTCCGCAAACCTCCTCCCAGGACTGGGAACTTTGCTCCAAGTTTGAGAGGCTTCGCCGCGACCGCCATCTGGAGACCCTTCAACGCCACCTTGGACACTGGCCTAAGTAAACTAAGGGCAGGGGTAGCCAACCGACAGCCGGACACAACCAGCAGACTGACCTTAATTAAATTTATAACATATGCAACGCTGGAAAACCTTCACCCAAACCCTCAACATAGAAGTATATCCTTTCCGAAGACAATTATAAAACAAAATTCATAAAATACCTCATACTTTACACATTCGAATTATATTAGTATTATATTTTTAATGCAACAAGATCCATATCGAATACGTGAACAAAAAAGTTTTATTTCTTCGTTTATAAACCAACTTGAGAGAAAAACGATATTCAATTAGTTTTTCTCCCAAGCTGTTTTATCAACGACAGAAAACTATGAGCAAAATCAAAGAGCATAGATAAAAAATGTAGAGATAAAAGTTAATGCTAGTTAATAGATTCTGAAATTCCAACTTCCATTAAAACTTGCCTTACTGTGATAAAAATATCCGCTAGTCACTGTTTTGGACGCCTAGCGTCCAGTTAAAATGTGTCTTTAATGCAAATGTGTGTTTTTAATGCAAATGCTAATAAAAATGTTAATAATAATTTAATGCTGATAAAAATATGTGTTTTTAATGCAAAATCTGCAAAGTAAATTATTGTAATTATCATGTATTAAATAAAAAAGCTTTGGATGATATAAAATAAGAGCAAGAAATTAAAAAAATAACGGCTGACGCAGAGCCGTCATTCCAAGGCGAATCTCATTCTCACACTGACCTTTGAGCGCGGCGTACTGAATTCCCCCTCTCTTTCGCATCTGTGAGGCACATGTACAAAGGGCTTCCTACGATAATAATTATTTCGGTTGATATTGATCAATGTTTTTATTTCGTAATGACATACATACATACGTAATTCCAATCATATGTTTTGATAAGGAATACATATAATATGAAGACCCTGCATTCAGTATATCTGGATAAATAAAATAAAATATATGTCCAGGTGACTAGTTACCCATCACAGTGCCGCACGTGTATGATCTGATTTAGTATTTAATAATTGTAGAGCATCTACTGTTACATACGCGTTATTTAATTCTCGGATATAAAAAGTGAAAGTATCCGAGTCGCTTAATTTTTGTGTGGATTATTTTGTATGGATATTTTAACATATCTTTTAGTAAATTCGTTCATTCGATTTATTTCGATCGAGATTTCACCGTTTAGAAATGTTGAAGTAATAAATATAATATTGCTTTGCGGCCGCTATAAGAGCGACAAGCACCTTAGTCAAGGGCCACTTGAAAGTCCCTGCAGGGCTTGACCAGACCTCTAACTATTCTTGCTTGCATAAGGGGCCAGGCCCATTGTGCCCGTGCCGTGCGGGGGCGATTGTGACCTTTCATCTTGGACCGGTGAGCATCAACTTCTGTGATGCTGAGAAAGGAGTCTAAGAGAAGCACGAGACAAAACTGAAGTTTTAGGGTGGGTAGCTTAGAGTACGTGCACGACCGCATTGTTGAAAATGCCCGTTTAAATTGAGCGTGAACGCGTCCATTTTTCCGCTTTTCATCACTTCAATGCGTCGCGTATGAATGATATCGTTGAACGAAACTATTTTTATTTTTATTCTATTTCAATGTGGTGAAATTGTTTCGGTTTGAGTGAACACTGACAGTAAAGAGGTGGGCTTGGATTGTGAAATTTTCCACTCAGTTTCATGCCGAAACATTTGAAAAACACTTTATGAATTATGTATTTTCTTTTGAAGTCGAGGTCAAATTTAAACGAAAACCTCACGCGAGGGAGGTTTATTCAAAATTTCTTTTATTTATTTCAAGTGTATTTTTAATAAAATAATACATATACGAATGAATCTCGCATAATATGTGAAATTAATCCGTCTGTTGTTTATTTACATTGAGTTACAAATAAAAATTTCTTTCGTCATCTTTATTAATGAAAATATGAATAACGATTTAAACTTAAACATTCAACAGTCAATATTTTCATCAAGTTTCATCTTCATAGCAAAATTTGTCTTCCTAGAATTCCATACCATTATACATATCTAGCCATATCAACAATTCAATTTAAAAAATATATCTATGTATCTACTTTTAGACGTAGGAGTACACCTATTTATGTCACTACTATGTTTGTGGTAAAAATTTCTACTTAAAAATCGCCGGAAATTCAAGAATATAGTTCAATAAAACAAGAACAAGCAGGGATCGATGTTTTTACAAGCTTTTTAATAGCTTCACTCTGTTAGTTCAGTGACATCCCTGCCCGGTAAAAAATTGTGATCTGATTTTGAACCACTTCCATTATTTAAATCGCTTTAATATTTTAGCGAAGTACAGGGGTAAGCTAATGTCGCCAACATGAAGCTATAGAAGTTAAATCATTAACGAACTCATTAAAAATTACTTCGGAATCACCCGTCAGATCGAAGCGATGACAGCTAACTATCCAAGTGCGGCTTTGTACCGCCCCTTCATAGCTCAATTAAATAGTACTAAAAGTTTATTTTCACTCTCATTAGAAATATTTAATATTTTACCACGAATTCTGTTATTTAACATATTATGTTTTCTTTTTAAAATAAAACTGGCAATTTTTTGAAGGTATAATAGCTTTCCTCCAGTAATAATATTTATTTATTTAAATTAAAAAATTATATTTACGGGTTTTGCCCCAAGCCGACACCTATGACCAAATGTATACTGTATGTACTTTACATAAATTTATAACCAGAAGCATAGATTAGTCGTTAGCATGTAAAGCTTTAAAACCAAGTAGTCATTGGTTTAATCCCTGCCCGGTGCTGCGGGCCAGACCTTGGATTTGTGACTCCAGGTTGATTGTTTCCAATCAGAATTTGCCAATCTATCTGATTTTCATTGAAACGGTTCCGCAACATTCGAGTTTATGAATTTATGAAAAATTCATAAAATTTATGAAATGAATTTATGAAAAAAAATGTTTGTCATTTATCCATAGATGTCTTTATGATGTAGTTGTTATCGATATTTATAATTGGCTAGCTAACTAATTTAAATAATTAACGGTAATCTAACTAACGGGCAAACCCTGTTAAAATAAATTTTAAATTGCTATATTTATGTAAATAATGGTGACGAATGAAGATAGGTTGCCAAATTGTTCGTAACCGTTTTAACAATTAAATCAGATAATTTAATTAATTTTGTTAGTCATCATAGTATTATATTATTATAATGTTAATGTACAGCATAATAGGAAAAAGAGCTAAAAAACCTATTTACAATTTTTATAAATGCTCATAATACATCTAATACATAATTTTAATTAAAGACTCTCTTTAAGTCGATGACCTAAAGCAGATTGTGTTTAGGTAATCAGTGTTTATACCTGAAGAACTACTACTAATTTTCCAATATATGTACTACACTAGCAAAGATTAATAGTATCCAACAGTTTAAACGCTAATAAGTACACATACCAATCCTACACTATCATACACTCCATACCACTCCAACATTTTAATACATAGTTTTCGGATGAGGGGATGAAAAAGGTGTGGAAAGCCCACCGGTCAACCCCAACAGTAATACAACATTATCGGTAATCGCGTCGAGACGCCGGTTTATCGGACGACCGCATCAGATCCGGAAGCTGGCGTCCACCGACCGGAAGGGCGGCAGTTCCTTCACCCCCTTCCACATCAACCACCCCCTCAGCACCCGGAACGACCCACCTATCCCACCCGTTATTTATTTCCGTCACACTTTGTAACTTGGCAATAAAGTGCGGTGCGGTAGTTTCGGGCTCGTTCACGCTTTCCGGATGGCCTGTGACAAACCGCCCCACCTGTGCGAAAACCGACCCAACTTGCCTCCGCCAAATTGTTTAACGGGTCCTCTCTCTCCTCCTCCTCTTCTTCTCTTCCCGTCGTCGTGGTGTTTTATGGCTAACTCGGTTATAATGTACGACCCGCACCGCGCACCGCTCATTAATGGATGTGTTAATAATGGGGTCGCTATCGCGGTTTGTGTTATCGCGGCCACGGCGAGATGTTAATTCGCACTTTCGCACTGGTCTCTCTCTATTTTACCCACGATCGTGAAAACTATAAAGTGAATGTGAATGAATTTTACACTCGGTCACAATCTAGGGTTTGTGTGAATTTGTTTGCAAATTTCATATATTGAAACAAAAATGTACATGGCCGAGACTCGTTGGCTATGAAGTGGTGGACTCGATTAATCAAATATTGCAAGTACCAGCTTTGTAATGATTGTGATGTTTCGAAATGACAAATACTCATCGTTTTTTTCTATACAATATTTCTGATAGTATAAGAATTAGTCCTCATAAGCATTTTTTTTTTTATTATTCGCATCTTCTTGAATCTTTATTCAATATAAAACTTATAAAATATATGCATTGTCGTCAGCGGAAACAACTTTGTATACATATGTAAGCTGTAAGTTACAATCGTTAAATTTTATGAACGTGCTTATACGAGAATTACTGAATGAAAATACTTTTTTTCTGAAATTTACTATACTTACAATATTATACGTACAAAGTTTCAGTTCAATATATGTATTTGAAGGCTAAGTTGAAAAACAAAAAAATTACAACGGTATGGCTAACATTTCATTCGGATAGTATTAATAGCATTCGATTTATCTCCATAAGATATACATATGTAGATCACACACACACACACACATAATTTTCAAAAATGAAGAAAACTTAATCAGAGATTGATAATGATTAAATTTTTGATTATTAAAAACCAGTCAATCTCTCAAAGTTGAAAATTTTCACGAGGACAATATTTACTGTACATATAAGCCGTTATATGTATTTGAAAGTTGCATAAGTCCACTTTTCTTCATTTCGAGAAAGATTTCGCGTTAAACAATATTTAAAAATAATCGGGGACTGTAATACGTTTATTCTGGTTTTCCGAGATTCTGGACATTCGAATTAATAATATCTGAACGTATCGAATTAAGATTCTGGACATATAGAAGAAGTGATAACAATTTGTGAATTAAGTCAAATAGAAATAGTGCTTTTGGAATGGAAATTTGGACTTCCGCCAATTTTAAAATATAACGACTCATACATATGCACATACATATTTATGAACATACAAAGTGAAGTAAAAGAATTCAAGAATGTACTGTAGCGTTGCATAGGGAGACGCCCCGTGGACCGGTGACGTCATGGTGACGCCGACCAATGGTGGAGTCGGGCGTTGTGGCCAATGGCTACACCCGACTCCTTGACCAATGACTGTACTTGTTGACGTGTCATAAACGTGTATGCGCTGAGCGCTCTATGATATAAGAACGGTACGCTCTCGATCGGTGGCATTCGGATCCTGACCTCCACCGGACGAGCAGCAATAAAGAACTGGAACCTGCCTGCGTGTTTTCTTGTACCTCGACCTGACTCCACTTACCTTTGAATACTCTTCACTGGTGTCAGAAGTGGGATCTACATGGTTGAGACAAGGAGCCACAAAGGTGCGGATTCGGGGTCTTCATCGCTGCCGGAAGAAATGGAGCCGAATCGAGAACAAAGCCCTGGGGAGCTGAGCAACGGAGGACGGAGACGGGAGGAGCAGAGGAGCCGGGTGTCGAGGAGCCGGGTGCCAAGGACACCGGAGCCGAGCTACAAGGAGCTAAGCCAGGGAATGGCGAGCTGCCAAGAGCAGGTCCAGTCCCTGCAAAACACCTTCGCCACGTTTTTGCAGTCCTGGGAGAAGTCTGCGACACCAACGCAGCCGAAAGCCGACGTACATCCAGAACCACCGAGGAGATCAGAGGTATGTTACGAGGACAGGCGGACCACACAGCGAGACACGTACGGGGTGCGGCAACATTCCCACCGGTACGACTACACCACGTTCGACGGTACTGAACGGTGGAAGGACTTCCTCAACCACTTCGAGTTTGCTGCACGGCTGAACAAGGAGACGACGAACCTGGAGGACCGACTGTGCTGCCAACTCCGAGGTGCGGCCGCCATTTTCGCCAGTCAGCTGCCATCGACGCTGAGCTACGATGACTTGACGGAAGAGCTGGCCCAACGCTTCAGACGACAGGGCACACCGATTGCATGCCATGCGGCAGCGGAACAGAGAAGATGGAGTGCGGAAGAACCAGCCGCGGACCACGTAGACGCGATACGAGCCCTCTGCGAAGACATGCTGGAGGGCGTCCACACGAACGCCGAAGCAGTCGAACGCATGACCGTGTGCATAGCGGCGAACTCCTTCACGTACCCCAGTCTACGGGCCAAACTTGGCGCGCTCCGGATCACCCCGACTACAGCGGACGTGATAACCAGAGCCGACGCAACACGACAAGCCGTCATCTTCGAAGCGAAGGAACAACGGTCGGCACAACCAACGTCGAGAACAGTACGTCCCGACGCGGGAGCGTTCAGACCATCTCGACCGGCCGTGCGACCCCCACGATGGGTGTCATCGGACCAGACAGCGCGACCAGCCACTACCACTCCAACGTGTTGGAACTGCGGACAAACGGGACACATTAGCCGGTTGTGCCGCAAGAAGAGGGTCCGGAAGCTGGAGCCAACGAACGACGAGGATGAAGACGACGAGGAGGAGGCGGCTTCGGGAAACGAGCAGTGATCGGCCTGTTACGGGTCAGACCGATCACCGGTGCACGCAAAACACCCGGAGTGAACAAACTGGACGGCAGCGGCACGGCCGGCTCGTTTGTCGTGAAAGGAGAGATCGGAGGCGTGCCGTGTCGAATGGTGGGGGACACCGGGGCGTGCATCACGGTGATCAACCCGGAACTGTTCGCGAAGATCTCTCCTAAAGATTACACCGTCGTGAAGGGCCATTACAGCAGAGCGCGGCAAGCGGCGGGCCAAACCATCAAGATCCACCGATGGATACGGGTGACCCTTAATCTGCAGGGCGAAAAGTTTCCGTGGAACGTAGCGGTGGCGGATATCCAGGATCCCATATTGTTGGGACTGGACGCACTGAGACATGTCCGAGCTACGTTCGAGTTGGGCGGAGAGGAGAAGTGTATCATCAGGGGCGTGCAACGCGAGAAAGGCAAGAAAAATGCTCCTGCTGTCAAGAGCATCCGCGGGGAAGTACCCCACCCGAAGATCACGGCGTTACTCGAGAGGGCCGATATTATGCCAGAAGAGAAACGGCGCCTCGAGACCATGATTCGGGAAAATCGGAAAGCGTTCGCCCGGGACGAGAAGGACCAAGGAAGGACCACCAAGGCGGTCCACACCATCGACGTGGGAGACGCGAAGCCGATGAAACAGCCGCCGAGAAGGATACCGCTAGCACGGAAAGAGGAAGTACGCGCTATGATCGACGACTTACTGAAGCAGGGCGCGATAGAACCGGGGCACGGGCCGTGGGCGTCACCGGTAGTTCCGGTCGCCAAAAAGGACGGGTCGCTAACGGAAAAAGGGCGCGAGTTCAAGTGGACACCGACGTGCGAACAAGCGTTCGAAAAGTTGAAAGAAGCGCTGACTACCACGCCAATTATGTCGTATCCCCAGCCGGGAGAGCGATATGTGTTGGACACCGACGCCAGTCAACATAGCATCGGTGCAGTTTTGTCTCAAGTTCAAGGGGGGGTGGAGAAAGTGATCGGGTATTTCAGCCGGACAATGAACAAACCCGAACAAAACTATTGCGTGACCCGAAAAGAACTATTGGCGGCAATTAAAGCCATTCAACACTTCCACCACTACCTATCGGGCTCGAAGTTCACGTTACGAACCGACCACTCAGCGTTAACGTGGCTGAAGAACTTCAAAAGACCGGAGGGCCAGTTGGCGAGGTGGCTGGAAATTCTGGGCCAGTACAACGTGACCATCATTCATCGACCGGGGATAAAGCACGGGAACGCGGACGCACTATCGCGAAGGCCGTGTACGGAAGAGTGTCCCAAATGCTCACGCGCAGAGACAACCGATCAAGAAAACGACTCGGCCCGAACGGAACCAGTAGAACCCGCAGAACCGGAAGCACGAGTAGCCCTCGTAGGGATCTTGCCCAACGAGATGACAAACTCGACGATCGACAAAATCGTCGAGTGGAAGAACGCCGGAACGAGACCACCGTGGGAAACAGTATCTGCTGAGGAGCAGGAACTGAAAATACTGTGGACCCAATGGGACGCATTGGAGGTGGAAGGCGGTAAGCTGTACCGGAGATGGGAGAACACCGCGGGAACACGTCACACAAAGCAGCTGGTGGTGCCGACTGAGAAGATACCCGAAATCATGTGGGAGATGCACAACGCGCCCACGGGGGGCCACTTCGGTATCAATAAAACGTACCGAAACGTGCGCCAAAAATATTACTGGCCGACGTGTCGAATCGACGTCACCCAGTGGTGCGAACGATGCGCACAGTGCGGGGCCCACAACGGACCACACCGAAGGAATCGCGGGGCACTTCAACCGTACCTTTCGGGGACGCCACTACAACGAATGGCAGTCGACATTCTGGGTCCACTCCCGGCCACCGAACGAGGAAACCGATACATACTGGTGGCCATGGACTACTTCACGAAGTGGCCGGAAGCGATTCCACTACCGAACCAGGAGGCAGAGACCGTAGCAGACGCCCTGGTAGAACAAGTGTTCACGCGGCTAGGCGTCCCGAACGAGCTGCACTCTGACCAGGGACGAAACTTCGAGTCGAAGTTGTTCCGTCAGGCACTGGACCGGCTGGGCGTACACAAAACGAGAACAACACCATACCGACCTCAGTCCGATGGAATGGTCGAGCGACTCAATCGAACCATGCGGGCGCACTTGACGAAGTTCGTCAACGACGAGCAGGACGACTGGGACACGCTGGTTCCGCACTTCCTCATGGCATATAGAGCGGCCCAACACGATGCGACAGGAGCATCACCAGCAGCCATGATGTACGGACGAGAACTGCGCATGCCGGCGGACCTACTATATGGGGGCCCTCCACCAGACAGCGAACCTCAAGATCCACACCGATATACCACGAAGTTGACCGAAGGCATGGCCAAGGTACATCGGTTCGCCAGAGCCCACCTCCGGATGCAGAATAGCCGTATGAAGACGCGATACGACGTCCGCAGAACCGAACCGGCGTACGAAACAGGTGACCGAGTATGGCTGTACAACCCTGCCAAGACTCCAGGGCTTTCACCAAAGCTGCAATCGTTGTGGGAAGGACCGTACACCATAGTGACTAAACTTAGTGACGTAGTATATAGGATACGCAGGGAATTCGACGGCTCAAACCGATTAATGGTGGTGCACCTGGATAGACTCGCAAGGTATAAGGCCGTCGAATATTGACTGTAATTGTATGTAGCTGTTTTGTAATTGTAAATTAATGTGTAAATTAATGTGTAAATTAATGTGTAAATTAATGTGTAAATTAAGGTGTAAATTGGTGGGTCGATCGGGACGATCTCTCTTAAGAGGGGGGTTGTGTAGCGTTGCATAGGGAGACGCCCCGTGGACCGGTGACGTCATGGTGACGCCGACCAATGGTGGAGTCGGGCGTTGTGGCCAATGGCTACACCCGACTCCTTGACCAATGACTGTACTTGTTGACGTGTCATAAACGTGTATGCGCTGAGCGCTCTATGATATAAGAACGGTACGCTCTCGATCGGTGGCATTCGGATCCTGACCTCCACCGGACGAGCAGCAATAAAGAACTGGAACCTGCCTGCGTGTTTTCTTGTACCTCGACCTGACTCCACTTACCTTTGAATACTCTTCAGTACTAATCTCAAAAAATTACTCAATTTAGTTAGTATCATATATGCACATACACATATTAACATCTATAAATATAATATAATCTTATATATAATTTCGAAAGAGACTTTTTTATGTTTGTATCTTTGGTTGGGAACTTCTAAAACAAAACAAAGTTTCTATGACGACAATTCAATTGGCTGAATATTATATTTTTTTCGATTCAAATAAAAACAAATGAATATTTACTATAAGATTCGCCATGTTTAAGCTGTTTATATTACAAATACTGAGCGAATCCGGGTAAAAAAACTAGCCTAATATATAATTTCGAAAGATGTATGTATGTATGTTAGTTTTAATGTAAGGTTTGGGTGGTAGAATCCGTGACGTAAAATTTAATAAAAAAATAAATGAATATTCAAATATATTTAAATAAAATAAAACTATTTGAATACATTTAACAAAATTCTTACTATTAGATTAGCCATGTTTAAGCGGTTTATATTACAAATACCGAGCGAAGCCGGGTGAAACTATTAGTGTTATATAATTAATAAAAATATGCATATAATGTAGCTTTAAAAATAAATTATAAATGTATGTACATATTTATATACTTTATATGTACCTAGCTTTAAAAATAAATGTATATAAAAATTGGAGAGTGATGATTCCAACTTTCAATATACACGTCTGAGACACCGAAATACACATCATATATTTACGCATTTCTTCAAGCAATTTTTTATACTGGAAAGTTGCTTCTTTTTTTGAGTTTTTCCAAAGCAAAATCCGATACTGTCCGTCGATTTCTTTTTGCCTATGAATCTCTTGAACGTATCAAACGTTTCGAACGAGCGCCGCTCATCTCTCTGGACGTTTATTCCTTTCAGAAATGTTCAGGCGCCCTCGTTTCAGAATCAACGCCGTTTATCATCGTCGAAACGCGTCCCTATACACCACCCACCCCTTTTACAAAAAATAAAAAATATCAAAAAAACACCCACCTCTGACTACTTTGTACGTCTGGGAAAACAACCCCAGGAGTTTCCTTCGGATATCTCTCCACCTCTCCTTGTCGCTGAAAATGTTATTTATTTATTTATTTTATTTGTCCGCGAAGGATCGAACAGGGAGTCTGATGGGGGGAGGGATGGTGGTGTGGTAATTCGTATGTGGCCGATAGAGCGCGATACATCAAAAAAGTTTATGATGTCTTGTGAAAAGGCAGGAAATCTTGCAAACAGGATAAGCGTAGTGCGGCGGATGCGACTCGGAAAACTCACGCGCGTGAAATTTATGTGCAGGGGCGTCGTTTTCCCGGACACCGGGGTGCTGAAATTACCATCCAACGCTTAATTGCGACACTACAACACGCATTTAAATTATTTATATGACAAAAGAAAGAAATCTTGCAAAATTTACTGTTAAGTTGCTCTAGATATTTTATGAAAATTTTGATATTAAATTAAAATACTTTATTTTATGTAATTAAAATAAATAAAAATTTCAAATGTTTAAGCCCAGCTCTCAATAGATTCATATTTTTTGTAGATAAAAAAGATTAGGGGGACCGAAAAGTAATCAAAAAAATATTCCCTGTCTGTGCAATTTTCCTATGCGACGAAGATGATCCTGCACTATAGAACATGAACAGCCAATCTTTAACGATAATTCCTCGATGTTTTGACGAGGATCTGATTCCACCATTGACATTAGGATATCATCATCTAATTTTTGAGCCCGAGGAAAACTTAGATTCTTACCATACAACATTCTAAATATTGGAATAAATTCGTACTTATCTTCTTTTAAGATTTGGAAACTATAAAAAAAAAACATTGCACAAAAACTCTTACTATATGTATATTTCAAAATACAGCCGCTTTAAGCTTGACACAAAGCATGGTATTACATACTATTGTATAACAATAGTGAGTAT
This sequence comes from Arctopsyche grandis, assembly GCF_051622035.1. NCBI lineage: Eukaryota > Metazoa > Arthropoda > Insecta > Trichoptera > Hydropsychidae > Arctopsyche > Arctopsyche grandis. The sequence goes on from NC_135357.1 coordinate 26,936,663, forward strand.
TGAAATAACATGTCGTTATTATTAGGTGGCGAACGGTAGGTAGGCATCTCTGGCCAATTGATTTCAATTGCCTTTGAACATTATTGCCCCCGTTTACTAGACCGACCTGAGAATTCCAATAAAGCTGAGTGGACCCACCCCTGTGCAAGCGACCCATGGTCCGGCATTTGTTTGCATTGGACGGCAATAGATATAAATACCTTTAAGAACAAACGGAATCTCTAAGAAGCGACACCGACAGAAAATCGCCCGTAATTACACACTTAAATAAATTATACATATTCTCGAGCAAACATTAGATGATTGTTTCATTCGGAATCAAATGTATCTAATATTCAGCATGCATTGGAAATACAATACAGGCTATGTTGCCGTTTGAAAAGCGTCTCGTGCATCCCTTATTGTACATGTGTGCCGTACCTATATAGACGGAAAAAGCCTTTGAGGATCTATTTACTTCTGATCTGTTTGTCTAAGCAATTCATTCAATTACGATCGGCAAAGAGTTGGAAGGGTGAACAAGGGTGAAACGAAACCATTTGATCGGCAGGAATTCGACCCGATTGCCGCCGAAGCGGATATCACTCCGCATGTCTAGCTTTGATTTCGATGACCGAAGAAGACGAAATAAAAGATGGGGACTTAAAAAAAAACAGAGAATGGGGGGAGCAAATAAAAATAGGATGGCTTTTTAGACGACGGTCTCTGAGATTTTTATGAGTTTGCAAAGGAAGTGGGTATTGACAAAGGGGAAACGGCCCGAAGAAACGACGCGAAAATCTGCTAATGGAACTAATACTCCGGATGCGTATAGTCGAACTAATGTTCGGTTTTATTGCCTTATTATTTTCCATTTCGAACATATACGGGTCTGAACTTAAACAATTCCCTATTTTTTTATGGTGATGAAATTGTATCCGAATGGCCTATCTGAAATAATCGAAGAATTCCCGACCAATTTCTTTCACATCAATATGCACTTCTATATCTAGTTTATTTCAATATAAATTACAATAAACAATCAAGTCAGCGGCATAGCTTGGTGGTTGCCACACAGAGGTTGCCCATGGGTTAACTTCGAATAAAAATAATTTATTCCTAATATTTCTGCAGTTTTGCTGGTCAAAATGGATATTTCAAACTCCAAGTCGATCGTTTACTATCAAAAATTGCCAATTTATCTGATTTAATTGTTAAAACGGTTTCTCATCAAAATGACAAAAACCATCCTATCTACCGTTTGTCACCACTATTTTTTATTTATTAATTATATGTACTATGCTGCTGATAAAATGATATTACTTCAAATTTATTATACATACATATATAAATGTATATATATATATATATATATATATATATATATATATATATATATATATATATATATATATATATATGTGTATATATATATATATATATATATATATATATATATATATATATATATATATATATATATATATATATATATATATATATATATATATATATATATATATATATGTTTAATTTAAAACCATGAGTGCTCGTCAAGGGTAAAACCCGCAATGACATAATGGGAAAATATTTATACACAAACATACACACGTTTTTTTCTAGATCATGAAAACGTGATCGATTCTGAGTTCGAATCAGTCAAAATCTCGAGTTCGAATTTTCACATGATCACAAAACTTCATCTATTGTTACTACGTACATACATATGTATGTAAATAAAGTAAAAATGTACTATATGAATTTCAATACAAATTAAGAACCACCAAGTATTCAAATGAAATAATTATTATTTAAAACAAAATACACCATATTCCGTTGAAAGCCACCTAAAAATATTTGTTTTAATTAAGATGTACCGACGGATGGAATTGAAAAATATTTTTAGACCCATTTTATAAATAGTTCTCCGAAGCTTATTACTAATAGAATATATGTACACTAGATTTTCAACCCAAAGATTTAACTTGAGTCATGGCTGTATATATTTAGGCAACGGCCACGTTTAGATGGGTGCATCTAGAGTGGGTCGAGCTGCTGCATTACGAATGTAAACAATGCCCGCATATTGGAGTATGGCGAGCATCATCAGGACGAGGGTATGAGATTTAATATACGTGTAGATATTTCATATATAACGGCATAATATAGCCGGGCAGAAGACTCTCGAAATGGCTATTGCGGCGCGCACGCGTAACATTACGACCCGCGACGAATGATCTCCATAATTATCCCATATAACCCACTGTGAATTCCCGTCGAGCTCCCTCCCCGTCGAGCGTAAGGGAGGGACAGGTGTTTATTTTTGGATTAAAATTAATTATTTTGTCGCGATCGGCAATAGTGAAGTTGATCTTTGAGTGAGGCGGCGGCGACCCGGTTCCGAAAAGGCTCTTTGTCTTTTCGGGAGGAACGCGAGTGGTGGGATTAACCGTCCGAACCGAACCAAAACCCGGCTCGGTTGAACTGTTTGGGAAGAGGATTAACGAGGATAACGATTTGCCAAAAATTTTGCGAAGCGACAGTGCCCCCAATAAACCAACTTTAAACGAAAGCTCGATTAACGCGGAAACTTTACGGAAGACTAACATATACATATTACATGGAAGAATAGTTATCGATTAAAATGGTGCTTTTAACTAATTCAAGCTAAATATTAAACGACAAATAAAAACACTTAAAAGATTATTTGACTTTTCAAAATGTCAAGTTGGCTCTATCTACATATACTGATTTTAAGGCTTTTGATTCTGCTAACCATACTATTTTTTTTTATAAATCAAATAAAATGGGATCATTTGTAAATTGAATCGAGTCATATTTGACAAGCTGAAAGTTATCTGCTTGACTTTCAAATGTTTTTGTCCCTACAAGTGGTGTTCCCCAAGGATCTCAAGGCCTATATTATTTTCTCTGTTTACTAATGACGCTATTGATATTATTGATCGTGATATTGTTGTTTTATTATAAGCAGATTATATCAAAATTTCTATTTCATGTACAACTAAAAGTTTATTGCTTCAAAATAATGGTGCAAATGCAAAAATACCTTAGTAATGCAATAACTAAGAAAAAGGATCCGAGTAAAATTTTTGATGATCAATTAATCTTTTTTGATCACACATATCGTATTTCCACTGAGGTGAACCGGTTACTTGGTTTTAGTTTTAGAATTTGTAAGCGTGAAATTGTTATCCTGTTCACTTTTTATATATACGTTAGAGTATAATAAATCTAGAGTATGGTCTGCTTTTTAATTAAATCATTCTAATGTGTTATGAAAAATTCAATTTAAGTTATTAAAATAAAATAAATTACTTTATATGTATATTATATCGGCCATAAATAAAAAATGGATGAAGTAAAAAACGTGATATTGACAGATTCAACTATATGTACTTTATATGGTTACATAGAATACATACATATATTGTAATAAAAATTATAAATTAGATTGAAAATATTTCTTAGAAGATTTTATCTGCAAACTGTTACCAAATGAAACATATGAGCCGTTGTATTTAAAAGTGGCAGTAGTCCGATTGTCAGTTCCAAAAACACTATTTCTGTTCGATATGTCCAGAATCTTGGAAAAGCAGAATAAAAGTATTACAGGTCACCAGTATTTTTAAATGTTGTTGAATGCAAAAGATTACATTTAATGTTTGCAAGATATTTCTCGAAATGAAGAAAAGTGGACTTATGCCACTTTCAAATATAACGGCTCGTACATGGAAAAACTGAGACAATCTTAAGGGATTGAACATTTGTTTAGCACAAAAATTATGTTTACTTTTTTCTATTATTAATAATTATTATTTGTGTTCATTCGTCTTCCCGGAATATTATTATGTTAATTAATTTTAAATTTTAATTGATCAAGTTTCATATGACATATTTAACAGAACAGATTTAGTATATTAGAAGAGTATAAAATTTCGACAAATTTTAATATATTACGTTTGTATGTGTATGTGCATATTTACAATACAATTTTTAAAAATTCGTCAATTTTCATATAACCAAATATCTCCATAAAACGAAAAAGCATACAAAAAAGTTATTAAGACGTAATTATCATACAAAAATTTGAACACTTCCTACCAATCTACCTACCGGCTGTCCATCGAAACAAAAACGCATTTCTTATTCGGAAAAGCGTTGATAAATAGAGTTGCGGAACATCAACAAACGTCAAGGAAAAGAGTGGGGAAATTGAGTTGGCGCTTTTCCGTCCCGGAGCAACAAAGACGTACAGCTTCGTTAAAAATGTTAGAAAGGGGTCTCGCATTAATTAACGCTGGCCAAATATTTACCTGAGCTTTCAAGTTTTAATAACCGGCGTATCGGATTATGATCAAGTTACCGGTGCTCTCCCACCCCTCCACCCCCATCTCATTCTCCCAGCATCGCCTAAGCTCGACAGAGTGACAGATTGAGCCGTGCACGGAAAAGAGGAAACCACCCCCCGTCCCCCGGTCCCACCCCACGCGACTGTTTACCCAGCTTAATCGCGAAAGATGGGATTTATGACGAGTTTGATTAATCGATTTTTGTTCAAAGTTGCCGACATTAATTATGACCGCGTATCGAATTTTGCTATTCATTAATTTTGTAATCGGGCATTGATTATATATATCATACTAATATAAAACTAAAATAAACATTCGTAGATAATAAAAAATGATAGCTACATATATAAATATAATAAAGTGTATAAATAAAAATTAAATAAAAAATTAAATAGAGCCATCTTTTGATTACGATCAAAATTATATAACATTATAGCAAAGTTCACAACCATACAGAAAATTGAACTCTTTTCCAGTTGTAAAGATATAAATTACGCAAAATTCTTTTCGTATTTATTTACTAATCCACAAAAATATAAAGGTAATTTAAGCAAATTAGACATACATACATATGTATAATGTTTATTCATACAGTAATTAATTTAATACGTTATCATATATTTTTAGGTAAAATTTAAATATCTAGATATGATATGACTACAAGTACAATCATTGTAAAATCAATAAATTTGCTTTAAACCTCGCTCCATTCACAGCTTCCAAACATTCACGTATTTTCCATCAAACTAAATTAATTTAATAATAAGCCCACTTATAATATATACGAGTTGGTTTAAAGTGCCCGGCTCCGCCGGGGAAGGTTTTTTTAAATAAGATTTTCGTCATAGAAAATTTTAATTACAAATCTTACAGTTCGGTTTCATATATTTTTATTGTACTGTACCTTCTTGTACGGCGAATAATCAACAATGTACTAATGAGAGTCATATCGTTCGAGCTTTAATCATCCTAATGTGCCCAGAACGTGCAGACGATTTATTTCCAGTTCTTTGTGTCTCACGGCTCTGCCTTGTTCCACATTAAAACCTACATATGTATACAGATTGTCGAGGGCAGGTAAGGTAAAACGTCGAATTGCGAGCGATAACTAAAAAGTGGCAAAATTTTTTACGGTTAATTGATCTAAATTGAAGTTAAACCATTTAGTAAGATCTCCGAAGTCGGCCAGTAAGGTGTTGTAAAGATTACAAGGGGTTTGAATGGCGATCGATAGCATTTTGCGGACCGACGGTTGACGAAAGCTGAGATCCCAGCCGTAAATATAAGCCGATCCCACCCCACTTCTGCCACCTCATCTCCCACCCCCTCCCCCTCCCGACCCATAGCTATGTGCGCGCACAGCTTCGCTTATGTACGGAAAAAGTTTCAACTTTCACAGAAAAAGTTTTGAAAATCGTTATTTTCTCCGGCGAGCGGTGCTGCGCGTTTTCCCAACTTCCAGGGAGGACCACGGCCCCACCTCTCACACCCCTGGATGGATATTGAACGCTGTGAAATATGAAAAACACACCTTTATTCACCCACCGGTGGCGTGGAGACTAACCGTGTAACTGGACAAAAAGTTTAATATTAATATATTGCTATATTCATAAATTCGTGCATTTTCATGCGAGCAGTTGAAGCTAAATTTGACTACAACTTTTTCAATGGAGTCACTCACAAAAAATTTAGATATTAAGTTATATTTTCTAAAGGAATTTTTTGAATTTCGATGTTTGGACTTATGGAAATACGATTGGTTCTTCGTGACTCTTTTATAAAGATAAAGATGACTTTATCAACTGTCGAAAAACACGAAGCATTCACACACTACATTTAATCAGAGCTGGCTCAAAGGTGCAGCAGACTAGGTACGTGCCTAAGGCGCCATAGACAAGGGGCGCTGCGAGGCGCCCCCATTCTTGATTATTAAATTGAAAAAATAACAAGTAAATAATTTGGCTTTCTATAAACTTATGAAACATTCTATATTCAACTTAATTTCCTTACTCAAAGTAATAATACTGATTCTAAAATATTATAATTTACGAGGAACGCAGGAAGTTGACTGTCAAATATCAACGACTGACAAATAAAACTTTTAAAACAGCAAACTGTCGTCGGTAAAAACGGTAATTTGGAATTGTATTTTATATCAAATATAACATATACTAACATATGTATATGTATATCAAGGATGGATTTATTTCACGAAATTAAATATCTTAATCAATCATATTCGAAAGAAAAAATGTCACTCAATAAAATTCTTCAATTCATTGTTGAATATACATTAATGTCTTCATTACCGAATTTATTCATACTTATTCATAAGTGCATATTTTACCTTAATATATTTTTCTTCAACATAAAATTTCAAGAACTTTCATAAAATTTATTGTTTAAAAATTAATGAGGGGGAGGGGCGCTGAAACCAATCTGCCTATGGGCGCCATATACTCACGGGGCGGGCCTGCATATAACGCAGTATGAATATTGATTCATTGATATGATAATCGATTAAACGGCCACTGCCTATCCAAAATATGCAGCTTCTATCAAAAGAAAAGACTTCAAAGAGAAAAATAAATTGGGGGAGGGGTCAACTCAAATGTTACTAGAATATTGTATTATAATCAAAAATATAAACACACAGATAGTACATATGTTTGTTCAATTTTTAAAAAATTGACTCGGTGTAAGTAAGAAGAGGCTAATAAAAAAAATGATTGTAAGAATCTGTGAGTATAATATCGTCAAAATGAAATAAAATCATATAATTAAAAACCTGAAAAAATAAGTGAAGTGAATTGATAAAAAATTCAAAGTTCCTATGAAGGTTTCAAACAAATATATAATAAATGGATATAACGAAAAGACTCTCTACTATTATATTTTTTTAGAGAGAAGATTAATCTGCTACTATTGAAACATCTTCTCGACGTCGACAAAAGTGGAAATTTAGGTAGATCGAAAAAGTGACAGAACGAAGATGAAAGAGCTTCTCGATGAAATTTGTCTATTTTGGGACTATTCATATTTCTGAATGTCGACATAAATAGAAGGTGTTTTAGTCAAAATCTAAAAAGTGTAAATAATAGTAGACCAAACTTAACCTAGTGTATTTATAGATGAAAATACAACTAAATAAAATTTTGCACGTAAGTATAAAAAGGACAATATTGTTGCTAACTGAAAATCGAATCGATAGTCTTAAATTTCAACGCTCGAGACATTTTCCTTCAGCGAAGATTAATACAGAAAAAACAAACGCACACTTAAATATACACGAGTTTGAATTTCCCATACCTGTTATTATAATACGTTCGATCTCCATAGCAACAGCTCTGAGCCTCTTTACTCTCGTATTTATTTTCGCAATGGGAAAAAAAAGTTTTTACCTTCCGAGAAAACTCCACCACCTACGCATCAAAATTATACAAGTAGTTATGTACGTACATACATAGATACGAATTTCAAATTTCACATCGAACAAATATAAAATATCTAGAAACACGTGTAATATAATTTAAAATAAGACTTTTTAAGAAACAAACCTTTAAGCAGGGTGTTGGTGGGACCGAATCCTGGCTGCGACCCGATGAATTTCCACTCCTGCAAGGTAACTGCAGCAAATGTCTGATGCTGTAGCTAGGTTTGCCCTTTTTTCCTGACATGCTGCAACAACGATAAACAAAACCGTACATTAAAAATTATACATACCGCTTACATAAAATAAATAGGTAATACGTGATTATTTATTATTCCACGCTTTAGGGTTAAATTATAATATGTAGAATGTGCGTACGAAAAGCGGATGAACGAATCAAACGAAAGTGTATGCGCAACTTTAATTATTTATTTACGAAGAAAGCGCGCATCTGAATTTGTGTAATCCTTTAAAATTTAAAGTTGACGTTGCGAGATACGCGCAGTGAGGGTTTTAACAGTGGCGTCCATATTGTACATATATTATAAATAAATTTATTTTGTCTTCTTAAGTAAGCCTTGGAATATTATCTCACATATGTGAGAACGACTGATTTTTTTTTTATAAAAGGTATGAATGCAGAAGTACCAAAAATAATAAAAATATATTTCCAGTCAGCAGCAGTTCGGTGGGTGCTTTAATGTTAACCACCGAGAGATTCCCGGGTTCAAGCCTTGGGTTGACCTCGATTGAAAATAATTTATTCGGTATTTCTGTATTTCTGCAGTGCTGCTAGTCAGACTTGGATATTTGTTACTCCAAGTCGAACTTTTCCTATTAGAGTTTGCGAATTTATCTGATTTCATTGTTGAAATGGTTCCTCACCAAATTGGCAAAATTTTCATACTAAATCATATTCGAATAGTGGTGACATACCACTATTTAAATATGATTTCAAATTTATAATCATTTAAATATGTATATATATATATATATATATATATATATATATATATATATATATATATATATATACAGGTTAAATACCAAGGTTGTAAATCAGGGGCAATCCGTAATGGCTTCTAAATAAATATGTATTTATTTAGAATTCATTTAGAACAATTTTATACATATGCAAAGATAAAATTGTTTTTTGATAGTAAAATTAATCTTTTTATAACCACAATTTTTAAGTAAAAAATAAATATGTAAAAAATATGACCGCGTGCGGATCAAACACAGGACTCACACATTTATTTTAATTTTTTTTTATTTAATAACTTAATATGCCATAATCCAATCATTAGTTATTTTATAATCATTTATTTTATAATAATATTTTATAGTAACCTGCGCTCATCATTACTTTCTTAATTTGAATGTGATGTATGAGTGGAATCTTAATCTACTCTCTTCCATTTGGGCCTCGCTGTGATTTTATTTTTTATTCATATTTTGTTTCATTTCATTTTACTTTTTCTTTCTCCTTTGTACATTTTAATGTTCTATTTTAATTTTGTTCAGTGTAAACAAAGAATGGGATTTATGGATTTTATTTTTGACTTTTGTTAATTTTTTTTTTCTCTGATGTATTATTTTCCTTTTGTTACTTTTTTTTTATTATTTTATTTACCATGTTTTCTACTTTTGCTTTTTTCCTTTATTTATATATTACTTGTTTTTATATCATGTTTTTATATATTTATCAAATGTAGGCCATTGTGGCGCATTAGGTTCTTCCTGTAATGCCATAATGGTCCAAAACTATTAATAAATAATAATAATAAATAATAATAATAAATAATAATAATAAATAATAATAATGGTAGATAGAGATATTATAATAATTAGTTTGAAGAGCTTATATTATAATATGGCATATGTATGAGATAATAATTTCGGTCTATGGCGAGTCGCCCTTGAATGGACTCGCGCTTGAGTGACGCGGGAAAAGAAGTAAAAGGGTTGAGGCGGTAATGCACTAAGTAGTCCTGTTTTCACCCCTTTCCCGACCCCGCGAATCCTACAGTGTCCCGGATCCGTATCGACGTCACTTCTAACGTATCCAATTAACGGGCATACCCCTGTCTCAGAGGGGCGGCTCGCCTTCAATGACATTTTGAATTTTTTACGCGGCTACACGGCGGCCGAAATGCATTAATTTGTCATACATTATGCAACCGACCCGTCCTCACTACAATGCACTTTTTATATACAATTAATAATTGAGATGCTATTATATCAGACCGGGTAGAAATGGGGTGTGAATAACTCGTTTATATGTATATACTATTTTCCAGTTGGCCAAACCCGGTTTCAACATGCGAGACGTATAATTTATCACTATTTAAGTGTAGCTATGTGAAATCATATTTTTAAGCAAAATTTTACAGAAATTATTGTATATAATATTTTTTTTAATAATAACTAGCTTAACCCGGCATGCGTTGCAATGCCAAAATAATGCATGCGATTCCCGTTCCTGTTCCTGTTCCCGTTCCCGTTTTCGTTTTTCCATGTGTTTCGATAAGTGAATGTTTCAGTTTCAAATTAATACTTAATAGTCAAATTGAATTACAGTAATAATAATCTGTCGGAAAAACGTAGGCTGAGAACATATTTGAAATTATTCAATTGTTTGTTTATTTTACCCTAGGTTTACAAAGGTGGCGACGCGGATACATTTGAAATTATTGCGTTGGAATGCCACTCATTCCCATTTTCCCGTTCTCGTTCCCACTTTTGGGCTATTTTTTTAACAGAAGCCATCGCGGGCATACACACAATAACTCATGTAAGTTTCATCGCAATCGGTTGAATGGTATAGGAACGCATACGTGACAGACAGACAAACATTGATTTTTATATACACACATACATATGTATTTAGAAGAGTACTCAGTTGTATCGTATATAAGAATTAAAAATATATGGAATAATATAAAAATGGCGTATTTTTAAATATAAAAAAATGTTTTTCAAGTGTAAACTTTTATGGATTCGAATCAGTACAAGGCCGTTACGTACATAAGCCAGCAGCATAGCTCGGACGTTAAGCTTCTGCTTACCGTCAAGAAGGTGCCGGGTTCTATCCCTGAATGAAAATGAATTTTTCAGAGTATGCTGTTGGTCAGACCTGGATTTGTGACTCCAGGTTGATCGTTTCCTATCAGAGTTTGCCAATTTTCTCTGATTTCATTGTTGAAACGGTTCCCGGAAAAAAAAATTGGCTAAAAATCCTTCCTACCTACTATGTCACCACTATTTGAAATTTGATGGATGTACAATAAGAATTTATGTACAATTCATAGATGTCTCGTTAATTTGCGAGTTTTTTCAGTGTCTCGCAATTCAACGAATTATAATAAAAAATGCTGCATTTGTATTTGTAATTGGCCAGGAAGGCGCATTGGGATTTTCCTGTAAGGCCTTCCTGGTATATATGTAAAATAAAAATAATAATATAAAAAAATAAAAATAATAAGGTAGTTACAAAAAATACGTGCTGTTATCTTATTACAATATTTTAAAGAATGGTTTGTTTTTTTCGCACTCGCAAAAGATTGAATACACACATGCGTGCATCATCTTATTTCATTAAATAACTTCAACTTTATGCCAAATTAAAACGTCAAAATTATGATATTGCACCATATATGTATAAAGAGTAAAAAAATAAAACTTTGTTATTTGACTTGAAATGTTCAAGCATCAACCGTTTCATGACATACTAAGAACCAAATTTATATATTTCTAGATAAAATATTTATGTTTATACATATATTATTTTATAAAATACGTCTCACATTCCTTACAAAGGTTAATTTAAATTTAAACAAATTACCTTCAAGGTCGTTTTCAGATTAAAAAAATCTTACAAACAAATAAACATAATCTTAATTCATAATCTCGAGAAAAAAGCCCGAGCAAAACATTTACATAAAAATTAAATCTCCATAAAGCGGCATTGAATGTGGGGGAGAGGGTGGCAGCAGTCGGATACAAGGTGGAGAGTACACAAGCAATCCCCCTACCCGATTTTCCCACACCCCCACCATCCCAGTTTGGAGCAGAATCAAATCCAGATGCTGTCTATCTCTTTTATGCCGTAACCCCATCTCAGTTCGGATGGTCTGACGACCTCGAAATTTTTCAATATTATTTAAAGAGACTGTGGTGGAGGGTGGAGGGGGGATAAAGAAGTGTGGGTCTCTGTTGGAACGAGGAAGACAACTCCTTAAACGTACCCTCGGAATACCGATAATAATATCAATATTCAATGATAAAAATCTCGAGGCCGTATTGGGATAATGTTAACCCATTTCACTCCCCTCCCCACCCTTCCACCCCGCAAACAAAATCCTTTCACGTTACCGGTCAGCTTATTCTAAATATAATATATCCAAAATCAATAACGATAACCCTACAAAAACAAACAAACTTCTCCACTCACAATAATGTAAAAGAGATAAAACAGACAAAATAATAAATTAAAAAAAAAAACAGTTTTTCATTTTCATCATAAAATTACATGATGAAAAAATACATACTCTATTTCATTGTTAAATTTTAATAGAAAAAAATAATTTACTTCTTAAATAGAAGAAAATAATTTACACCTATGTATTTGCCTAAAACCAGTTGATATTGTTATTAAAACCAGTTGGATTTGTATTTATTATTATTTTTATAAAATTTATAAGAAATTGTTAATTTTTATTGTATTTATATATCTATATTTTTTTTTTTTTTTTTTTTTACTATATTTCTTTACGGTTTGTATTTTATATGCACTTTTATTTTTTTTTCTATTTTTTTTATATATTTAACCAAAATGAAGCAATAGGGAAACCTGTTATGTCATTATTGCATTAGTTAAATAAATAAATGTAAAAATGTTAGATAATAAGCTAATAAAAAGCTTGTAAAAATAGGTTAGGTTTGTGAGATGATTTTCAAGGAGGGCGGAAGAGGGGGAGGCTATATGTGAATGGATAGCCTTCTTTATTGTGCTAGTTTAGTTTCGTGAAATACTTTAGCATTGTTAATTTTCACATCAAAACAAACCATGCCGTCCGTAAAGAAGTTTTACTTTATTATTGAGTTTGTCAATGATAAAGTTGTATGAAATTTGCTTTTATAACTTTTTTACAAAATTAATAAAATATACATCAGACATCTCAAGAAATTTTATTTGAATAAAATCTTTGATTTGGTTTCATTTGTATGTAATTTTTTTCAAAATTCAATCTAGGCCAGTGTCGACGTTTGTGTACCTATGTATGTACATACATACATATATTTTATGTGCAACAAAAAGTTTCATTAATTTTCCGTACGAAGCAGAAAAAAAACTTTTCCAACACCCTGCATGAGAGTCGATAAACATCAACAGTTTTCCATCGGCCGTTGCGCAATCTCCAATCTACATTCGGAAAAGTTTCCACCGAGCGGAACACTTTCCACGAGACCGTTCAACGAACTTTATTTTTATTGACGAAAGTGACGTGACGCTCGCCACCCTTCCGCACAAAATCATAGGGAAGTCCGCGGGACCACGGCGCATGTATCTCGACAGGGAGAGAGGGACGCCCGACGGCAGGATGAGGTACGAGGGGGAGGAACACCGACAGGGGAAGCGGGGAGGGAGGGGGTGGGGGCGCGGATTTCTTTGTGCCGGCTGCTAACTTTGTTGCGTTATTGCAAAGGCCGACAGAGTCGATAATTGTGTGCACACCCCTCCGTCCCTGCACACCCCGTGACTCACCCCGCCTCGGAGACATAACCTCGAAAAATTATCGATAAACAACACACAATACGATCACATAAACACACGAGAAAGTTTCACGCGTGTATGGCACCCGGAGATGGTACACATGCGCACAACGGACGACTCATACATGCAAAAGTACCTGTCGTTCCACGGAATCAAAACATAACCTCTAAGACGTCGCGGATTCGAGGGATTTTCCGTGGGGTTTCGGAGTCGGAGCTGGGGCTCACCTGGTCGGGGGGCGCCGGTCACGCTCTGGGCGGCTTCCCTCGTTCGTGGGCGTCCATGGGGCTCCTTGGGACCTGCGTGGCTCCAAACACTTTTGCCAACAAGTTGATAAACACCGTCAAACAACTGTCATGTGGCGGCGCGCGACGCAGACGCCTCCGAGTCGCAGCACAGCCTGCGACCGACGCCACATCGGCGCCCCCCAGAATTAATAAAAAGTTTCTTTGTAAAACAAGTGGCTCGCGAGCGCCATGTACCAAAATGGCGGAACTTTGCCCAACTTCGGCGCAAAGTGCGGCCCGAAGTTGTGCGTCCGGCTCGATCCGCCTCGCAGTAGCGCGAGAGGGCGAATTTTCCACCACAAATTTTCGTCAAAAATGAAACAGACCAAAACTTTTCCAAGCCGATTGAATTGCGTCAAAATAATTTTTGAAAAAACTTTTTAAAATAAAATACGACTTTTTTTCAGTTTTGACGAGTTGTGAATTAATTTTAAGTGGGGTGTGTGCTGCGGGCGAGACTGCGAGCCGCGCGCCGGCGAGGGGTTTGAATGGGGAAAATCAATAACTTACGAGTGCCGGGGCCGCTCTGCGTTCTTCACTTAATCGCGCACAATATTCGAAACATTCGGGCGTCAACAGTGGAATAAGTGGGGCCAAAGGACACAGGGCCGTCCGGTGGCCGAGGACGGGCACGAAAGTGCGCCTCAAGTGTCACGTGCGCGACGCCCAACAAACTTGCGCAAAGTTTGCGGCAGCTCCACAAAGAAGTTGGGGAGGGGCGGGAGGGGCGATGAACGTGAGGGGGAGGGGGAGGCGCGAGAGAGGCAGCAGGGGGATGGAGGGGCGGTCAAACTCCGCGAAAGAGTTGCGGTCCCGTTGAAAAAGTGGGTGGGTGGGCGGCTGATGTGCACGCTGTGCGCGCGGAAGTTCGGCCCGCGCAATTCGGAAGGGTTGCGCGTTCGCGTACACCGCCCAATTTGTGACAGTTGTGTCAATATTATTGAGATCGCTTTGTCTAAAATATTTAAATATGATTTACATATCATGGCACATACCATGGCACATATCATGCTACCATGGAAATTAACAGAAATGTAAGAAAAAGCGGTAATAATTATATAATGCAATTATACAAAAAAAAAAGTATGACATATAATTGACTTCCTACTATTATGCCGTATATAAAGTTATTAATGAAATAAATAAATAAAAAAAAATACTATTTACACGTTATGAAAATATTTTTTACTCCAATTAAAATGAAATTTTATATAATTTTTTTTTCTATTTTACTTATCATGATGCCAGGTCCAGCTCAAAGGTGCAGCAGGCTAGGCACGTGCCTAGGGCTGCCACAGACAAGGGGGCGCTAGGCGCCCCCATTTTTCTTTTTCGATGATTAAATTGAAAAAATAAAGCATAATAATTTGACTTTCTTTGAACTTATAAAACATTCTATATTCAACTTAATTTTTTTACAAGAAGTAACAATACTGATTGTAAAATATTATAATTTACGAGGAACGCAGGAAGTTGACTGTCAAATATCAACGACTCCAGAATAAAACTTGTAAAACAACAAACCGTCGTCGGCACAAATGGTAATTTGAATTCCTGTAATGCTACAATGGTCCAAACTTTAAATAAATAAATAAATAATAAATATAAAATAATGTCTTCATTACCCAATTTATTCATAGCTATTCGTATTTTATTTTATTTTATTAATTTTTGTTCAACATAAAATTTATTGTTTATGGGGAGGAGGGTGCTGAAACAAATCTGCCTAGGGGCACCATATACCCTCGGGCCGGGTATGATGGGTATGGTGCTATAACAGATTGTCTCAAATCGACAAATATGGCCAAACAAGTACATATCGATGGCTTGGTGCACAAATATTGTATGTCCATTTTTGAATTTGCATCGAATTTTAAGTTTGTATCGAATTTTTAGTTTGTAAATATACATACATACATATGTAGATGCTGGAATAATTAAAGTTTTTTCAATTACCTTGAAAGAAAAAACCAGCATCTATTAACTTAAAATTCGATGCAAATTGAAAAATGACAATACATTATATGTGCACCAAGCCATCGATATGTTTTTTATTGTACGAATTTATACATACTTGACAGACCATTCGCGAATTCTCGAGGAACTCCGTTTGTGGGTTCCAAAATGTTCCCGCATGTCCCGATCGCTCTTTCTATCCTTGCTTGTTCGCGCACATACTTACATACTAACAGTATTTTTCAAACTTAAATGTACGTGCGTACGCTACAGATACTGTGTGTGCATAGGACGACATTCAAGAAACTGCAATTTATAATATTGCATTATTTTATTTAGCTGAATTATTATTATTTTTATTTATATATTATTATATTGTTTTTCTTTTTCTTTGTTGTCTCATTATATTAGTATATACTATTTTATAATGAATTTTGTTTACATGTTTCCGACCAAAGTGGCGCTATGAGACAACCTGTAAAGTCACTTTGGTCTAAATTTAATTCGAAATAAATTAATATAAATTTAAACATTACTAGTGGTACTACCCGGCTTCGCTCGCTAAATGGAAAAAAATGAAAACCATAAAAATATCATTTGTTTTTTTATTAAATTTATTTGAATTGAAAAAATATAATATTATTTAATGACCAACCAATCACAAGCGTCTTTGACCAATCCACCCAATCAGAAACGTCTTTGACGAGAGCCAATCAGAAACGAATTAAAGACGCCGTTTCAGTTTTACATATATACATATATAAGATATATTGTAAATTTGAAATTATATTCAATTAGATAGTGGTGATAAATAAATGGTAGGTAGGTAACCAATTTTGTGAGAAACTGTTGTAATAATTGGGAAACGTATTTAGCCAATTTGATTTTTTTAATATTAGTAAACATATGTAGTATAAAAAAATTGTTGCATCATCATTTTTCTGATTTATACAAATGCTAAATGCATTTTATTTTATTGTTTTAATTCATTCATTTATTTATTCAATTAGTTTTAAAACTCATATTTTTTCTTTTCTTTTCTTATATTAATATTGTTTTGATTTTTTTGTTTTATTGTTCTATTTGTAATATTATTGTTCAATGGTCCTTGCGGCCGTATGTATATGTAAAGTTAATATATAAATAATGAAATCAGATAAATTGAAAAACTCTGTTAAGACTTGGATTCACAAATATCGCAGCAATACAGAATCGCACACCGAATGATTCTTTTCAATCAACGTTTAACCAGGGCTCGAACTGTATGTCCTCTCAGTTGCTAGCAACATATGCTAACCACCGAACTATATGTACATATATAGCACGATAGTATAAATTTGATTACACGTTACCAAAATAGAAACACTACACGTCACGGGCTTGTGCATCTCGTTCTCTTTCAGGTGAACGTTGGCGATGATTACATAACGCATGGAGCACATTCTAAGCGAATCGGTATGCGTGCATATCTAAAGCGTGGTCGATTTGAATGTGATGAGCACATCGTTGATAAAATTCTTATCGCAATTTATACACTATTTCACATACGATAGACGGTCAGAATTTTATGAGTTTCATTTGAACCATATTTTCCATATTGATGAGATTTATTTTAAAATAATAATAATTTAAAATGTATATACTATGTATATACTGATGTATGTTTGTGTAAAAAGTACTTAAAATGAATATAATATTTTATATACGAATATCGACCAGCAAATAATACACAATTAAATTGAATGTATGTAGAGACAAACATAGCAAAATAATTGGAAATTATTATTTAACTATTGGAAATATTATACACAAAATGAACAAATCCGATTAAATATTTCGATGAACACAATTAAATTTTCCCATTGGATTACTAATTAAAATTAGAATATTAATTAATTCCGTAAATAATAAATGAAATTTCGTCATTTGAAAATCCAAATATATTTACCAATAAAAATAGACTAAAAGCTAAAACAAACAGTGATAAACTTGGCGGACACACATACATACATACACGTTAAATGTACATTTGCGATCGTAAAATTGAGAGCAACGACACTCTCACTTACAAAGCACACGAACATTTTTCATTATGACACTTCGGAATGGACCATTCTGTGGTTCTAAAATTGTCGAATATACCGCGTACGTATGAATCCACCTACCCCTCGCTTATCTCGATACAATAAAATACGGTGGCTCGAATTTATACGAAGGGGCATGATTAGTTCCCGGTCGTTTGGGCAAACAAGTTAAACGGAAAAATGCTTACGGTTCGAAACCGCAACTTTTGAAAAGGACGACCGGAAAACTCTCCAGTAAATTTCCCAGGTGGAAAAATGCGCACGCAAAAATCTTACGCAGCCAAAAGCGCCGTCAAATCTGCAGAGCGATGCTACTTTTCCGAAATTTATCACTCCTTTTAAAATATTATATAATGAAACGCGACATTACTTACAGTTACGCATTGTTAAGAGATCACTCACCGAAAATAGCAATGCACACTTGATAAACATCTCGTAGTTTGATAGCGTTAAGATATGAGCGTCCACCTGTATAGATTACCAGCCGTGAACTGGGTGTGAATTTTCTACGTGTAATAAAGTCTATCTGTACATGTGTTTCGATTTTAAAGTACTATAAAGGTACGTGAACGAGATGACAACGTTCTAAGGGGATGTTTTGCTGAAAATCACGTAACAAATTGACAATGTGTCAGACTATTAGAACGTCTAACCTACAGATTGCTACCGAGACTTTATTAATGTGCCACATATGAGCACGTTTTAATTCCAAATTCATTTTAAACTATGGTCGGTGCTTTTTGGAAACATTAAACATACATATGTACATTCACAATGTGTCAGTATTTTCAGCATCCGAATAACACATTTAAAATTGGCTTGGGTGTGTTTGATGAAAATATTTCCATAACCAAATTTGATTAAACAAAATTGAGATAGTAAAAAGATAAAGAGAGCATTTTTTCAAAACATGTATGGCTTATTGATTAAAAAAATCCTATCTTAGTAAAGAAATTTCAAGCTGAAAGTTTTAATAAGGTTAATGTATGTTGGCAATTCGATTAAAAAAAAACTGTGAAATTGCAAAGCTAACCACTTGTCTGGCATTATCCGGACATTTTTGAGTGGGAGCCCTTCCCCTCCGAGCTCCGAGCCTTTTCGAAAACCCATATATGAGCTTAGATACCACGAGATTACACCAAATATGTTGTTCTAAATTGAAAACTGTGGATTTGTATAGACGACAAATCAACATGCAAGCAAAAATACAAATATAAGCCAGCAGTATAGCTCGGTGATTGCGTTAATGCTAATCATCGAGATGTTCTGGGTTTGAGGCTTGGTTTGACCTCGATTGAAAATTTCAAATTGAAAATGTCAAACTTGGATTTTGTGACTCCAAATCGACCTTTTCAATCAGAGTTTGCCAATTTATCTGATTTCGTGTTGAGTAACTGATGTTAAATCAGTTCCTCATCAAATTGTTTACCTATCTACCTACTATTTTTCAATACTGTTTGAACATAATTTCAAATTTATAATCTATAAATTTATATATCTACAAGTTTATAACCAAAGGTGTCGCTATGGGGCAACCTGTAATGACACTATGGTAAAAATATAATTTAAGAAAGTATACGAGGTGGTTAGCTCAATATCTGATATTTGGTGTTCAAATATGTTTAAAGTTTTAACATTTATTTTTGAATTAAATATGAACTTATATTTATAATATATATATACATATATATGTATATGTACATATAAAATCAGTTTCAATACAATGTTTATCTATTCAATGTTCTTCAAACTTCTAGCCAGATTGGGAAAAGCCTGGTATCTAAAGTTAATATAATAATACATCGAAAATAATAGAGCACATGAATAAAGGACTAGGAAGCGACATCGAATGTGTGACAACTAACGAAGACAATTACAAGATGAAGAGGAACCTTGCACAAGAGGACTCGCAGCTGAATAAAAGGGATTGGAAAGAGAACAACGCACCCTATACACCCACATACACAAACACCACGATTTAAAATTGGACGTCTGTAAAAGAAATTCGCAGTGTCAAAACGCAAAATTATTTGTCATAATTTGACCCCTAGCTCGATTTCGTATGCCGCTCACACTCCGTCCGTTTGCGTTCGGTATTTCAAAGGGAGGGAGCTAATTTTTTTACAAGCCGTGATTTTTTATTCAGGGTGCAAGTTGAAAAATTAGAGAATTTTTCCCCGGTCGAGTAAAAAAATCCAACACCGACGTTTTGTGACAGAAGCTTAATTAGAAAACGTTTTGGTGGTGAGACTCTAAATCACAGCTTCAGAATCACCCCACTCGTCTAGACATACGCTCACATAATTCTCCGATTCGTTCCGATATAATAACGCACAAGTTGAATTAAAAACACTTTTTAGACGGAAAATTCAAAGGATGTCTTATTATTGTACGCGCGCGAAATAACAAGGCAATTTCAGGTATATCGACGGTGAAAAATCAACTTCATGTAGCATGAAATTTTATAGTTTTGCATACTATTATGCGTATATGGAGACGCAATGTTTCGTGCTGCATTATAGTAGACTTCCACTTCGTTTAACTTGTTCGAAATTTGTATAAAATCGAAATGCATACGGTTATCGTTACTGGACTACTCTAGCAGAATTGAAAATGTATGCATTATTTATTGCTTTCCTGTAAAAAATTTCAGTTTTTCTATTGGAGCACGGAACAAGTGATACGATATAATAATTGAGAATTTTCATCGTTCCACTGCTCTAGTTTGTTTTTATTTACATACATATGTACATTAGTAATGTATTATATATGTACATACTACATGTGTATATACTACATATGTACATACTAAATGCTTACATAATTTAACCACAGCGTAGTGCACTGGTAGAGCTATTGCATATTATTAGAGAGGTCGTGGGTTCTAGTTCCGGTCAAATACGCTGCTGACGAGATTTTGTAGTTATTAAAACACAGATCGACCGTCTCCTGTTAGAGTTTTCCAATTTTTCTATCTTAATTGTTGTGACGGATTCAATAAATCGGTAACCTCAGGTTCTCGTAAATTCGGGTTATTAGCATCTCGGATTTGATGAACCTTATAAAAAGCCACCTACATAATGTATTTCTTACAAATTTGCTGTGTATCAAAAAAAAATTTCGATTGCCCATAGATGTCTCTATTGTATTCTATGTATGTCCTGTTATGTTTGAAAAATTGTTAATTCTTAAATACAAAAATAATCTAACCATGTATTTGTCGCCTTGGGGTAGTTCCTATCATGACACCTATAATGTAATATGTATGTAATAAAATAAAATAACCATCGCGTCGACTAGTGGTTAACATTTGTGCTTTCGTACATAATGGTCACGGGTTCGAGTCTCACTGGTTGCTACTGGCCCAACCTTGGTTTGTGACTCCAGGTCGATCGTTTCTTATCAGAGTTATTTGAATTTCAGAATTTATTTGATCGTTTCTTATCAGATTTACTTGACTCGTATAAAAATATCACAAATGTTTTTCAGAATCTCAAAATTTGACGGTTAATATAAAAAAAAGGCTCCGAAAATGTAAGATTATCAAAAAAATTGGATACGTAAAAATAAAATAAAATAAAAAAATTACAGAATCACGATAACTTGTTAGGTTTGTTTGATGAATTCGAAATCCAGTGTAGATATTAAATGTACGATTTGATATATGTACATATGTACATATAATAAAATATCAATCAGACTAGGCAAACACGAAATTTCAAAAGGAATTCGGATACACAATAAAAAAGGATACACAATCATCAATTGTGTGTATTCTTCTCAACTTGTTTCCAAACTAGACAGAGGGTTTGGTGAGAATGGCGAACATAACGAGCACTGACGATCATGACGAGCATTGAAGAACACGAAGAGCACCGACAAGGACACGTTTTATCACCAGTAAAACACGCAAACAACAAGTCTTTATGTGTTTTAAAGTTTTTGTTAGTAATATTCAAGTTTTCTTTATGCTACATACCAACCATCAACAAATAAAACAATTAAAACACACTAAATATCGGTTTACTATTATAAGTTAGATATTATCTTCATACACACATACAAATGTGTATATCTTATATAAATTGGGATGGTAGAAACATTACTAGAGCCCAAATCGATATTTCGACTATACAGTCTGAGTAGTTAAAAATTTTGGCAATTTTAGCACTGGAATGGCAACACCTGGGGCAGTGGGGTGAATTTCACCCCGACATACAAGAAAGACAGTTAAATAAGTATTCGTAGGGCTTATGATAGATAAAGGAGGACAGTTGAATAAGTGAGCCGGACCGGTTATGTATTGGGGTCGCGGTGACCCGCGGCTGCGAAATATGGTCGGGTAAGAACGACCCTGGCCCGGCAACATCCATCTGCTCTCAATATCGCTTAGGGTTGAGGAGGACCAGTCTGCATCTATCTGCGGCGAATTCATACGTGACAAGACAAAGGCGTAGAAATGCAAAAATTACAATAATATTATTATTAACCCCAACTTTATAATAATATTTCCAATGCTAACAACTCTTATAACCAATTACACTGTTCGACACGAAAAATGGTTCAGAGACGAGATATGACTTTTCTATGCCCAATAAACACGAATCTGCTGATAAAAAATGTTGATTGGCTCAAGATTCAGAGATTTTAAGCCATGTTCGTTTTGTTTACAGTTTATTTCAATACAAGTATGATATTTATGTATTTTTTTTATACCAGTTTTCTCGTGACCGATTTTAGGGTGTGACCAGTTTTCTCGTGACCAGTTTTAGTGTGACGGGTGATCACGTGTGACCAATCTAGAGCGACCAGTTGTCCTGTGACTGGTTCACATAAGACTAGTATTCCGTTTACCGTTCGACAAATGACGACTTTTTTTTTGGTTCAGAGACGAGATATGACTTTTCTTATACATAGATCTATGCCCATTGAACACGAATCTGGTAATAAAAAATGTTGATTGGCTCGAAATTCGGAGATATGTGTTTTTTATATCTCGCGATTTTTCTATATCTTGGTGTTGTTTGGTCGATGTCTCAAAACCTGTCAATTTCTTGTTCAAAATGAATATTGGAATCTATAGTCGGGTATTTTATCTTTCATTTGTAGTACTTTCAGCTTTCAAATCTCTCTAAGTAGTCGTCCAGTTCAAATCAAAAGTCAAAAGTACGTATTTTCATTTGGGATTTTTTCCCACTTTTATATTGAGTATTTTCTATTGAAATTTTAACTATTCAGATGTTTATTGGGATAGTTTTCTAGCCACACTATTTTTTATTTTTGTTTAAAAGGGTTAATTGGAAGTGTGCTGAATTTTAAATCGGTAAAATTGCAAGCTAAAAGCTCGTGCTCACTGGGCATAGATCTATAAGAAAAGTCATATCTCGCCTCTGAACCAAAAAAAGTCGTCATTTGTCGAACAGTGTTATTGTAAAGCAGTTTTAATATTATCGAAATCGTCTTAAATCTGTCTGCATTTTATATATGTGATACCAAAGATGACTAGAGATTATTTTATTTCTTTATTTATAGTTTTTGAATCATTGTGGTATTACAGGAAGAACCTAATGCGCCACAATGGTCTACATATGAAACCGAACAAAAGAAAAATAGTACATAAAAATGAACAGAAGAAAAAAAAAAGGATAAAATTTAAAATACAATATATTATATGACAAAACATCCATTTGAGGCACAAATGGAAAAGAGAAGATCAAATTTCCACTCATACATCATATTCAATTATGTAAATAATGAAGAGCGCAGGCGTGCAGACAAATATGTAGATTAGAATAATATCAGATAATCTACGCTCACTAATGTGAAGAAAATCGCATTCATTATTAAATTATTACGTTATATCACAATATATTACACTATATAAAGCGCTGCTTGAGCAAATTAATGTTGTAAAAAAAAACAATAAGGTACCATAAGATAGCATACAAGAAGTGTAGATTTTTGGTTTAGAAAAAAATTCAAGCGAACACAAAAATTAATTGTAAATACATACATATATATGCAGATTATTTAGTGGGCTGGTGCACGCGTTTTTGAATTTAATATAATTGTCACGTGACAGAATCTGTGCACGCGCAATGTCGCTGTCATACGAAAAGCCTTTTCATATATGTATGTATGTATGTACCTATAATACGATATTTAATTACATATTTATATTAAAATATAGTCCAATTTCAAATTAGGTATCTAATACTTATATTACAAAGTATACATACATACAAACATTTATGTAATGTAAGATATGCGGATAATGTCGGGTAAGCTGGTTCCTAATGAAAAACCTTTCGCAACGAAACGTCTATAAATATTCTAGAATAATGAAGGAGATATTTAATATGTTAGCTCGGGTTATTTCTACGCCACTGAACATGTTTGTGATATACTCGTGAAATAACTTAAAGTAGACAATATTCAAAGTAAGTGGGACACGATTGTACTATCGGAGAAGTTGTATGTATGTATGTATGTATATATTTATTATATGTACGTACATACATACAATATACACAGTATCAAGCCGGAGGGTCTTTCGAATAATATAACACAATACATAGACTGTATAGCATACATTTAATAATATAATATACATTTATTATTTAAAAATAGTGTGTGTAATTTTTTGTATGTAAAAATTATTTGCCGAGTATAAAGTGTGTGCTATCCGTTGTGCGAAAACCCTTGAAGATTTATCTACGGGCAATAATTTACTCGTGTCACATTCGTAGTCTTGATTTGTCGGAAAACTTTGTATTCCTGGTCAAGTCGCAATAAATATTCATCTGATCGAGATTTTGTCGTCTCGTTTCCTTATTTCTACCTTACAAATGTAAGCAAATAAATCTGACGTAGAACCGACACTTCACAGATTTCGCCCCGGTTCAAAAACCACCACAATATAATATATAAAATAACCAAGGACCAACATTTTGGACAAACACGTTATACATAATATATTGTTTCAATATTATACTCATTATGATTTTATTTATTTTCAAAAAATAAGTGTAATTACCCCTGTTTATGTACATATGTCAAAAATGAGGTAATTGGGCTTTTTTATGTAAATTCTTTTTATGAATTTAGAACATATTATCATGAAAAGTCACTGAATTAGGACGTTCAGATAAAATAAAAAAAAACATAAATTTACATATTGTCATTAAAATTCAATGGAATTATGTAGTAAGCTCAGATAAAATACTGAGATTGAAAATCAATCATTAATAATTTAGTTAAATATAAAACTGGCCCAGTAAATGCATGATAGTTTGATAAAAATGAAAATATTTTTGACTTGAAAAAATTCGCTGTATAATTAATTATGCGTATTTTAATGCAATAAAAATCAATGTTAATAGAAAAAAATCTGGCTATTTATTCCAATACTAAATTTTAGCACAGCAATACTAGGTTTTGAGTTAAATACTGCAAAGCCAAGATCATATAAAAATTACGCATTTTTTAAGTGCTCATTTTTAAGTGCTCATTTAATGGGTATCAAATATACGAATGTATATATGATATTTGTTAACTTTTGACCACAATTGTGAATGAGGTAATTTTGAATGTGGGTAGATTAAAAAGTATTAGAAGTATGTATGTTAGACGAATTGGAATGGGTGAGTATTAGAATTAGTTTAAATCTTAATACATTGTCTTTTATTTCTAAGTTAGAGCATAAGTTATTACCTAAGTACTTTAACGATTGTACAATAAGGAATAGAGATATACATAGTTTTTATACTAGAAATAAGGACAAATTAATTTCAAGTAGAGTAAGATAAAAAAAAGACAGCTGGAGGTGCTTTTCACAGGGGTGTGCTCATGTATAATGCCCTTCCTGAGTGCATCAGGTCTTCTAAGACCATAGATGCATTCTTGCGAAGAGCGAGGAGACACCTCTGTGAGGGACAGTACATATAAGTTAAATATAAAATTTTAGAGTTAAGTAATTAAGATGTATTTTTACATACCTCTTTTATACTTCACTTACGATTACAATTCAGGAAAAAATTGCCCCTTATCCGATCGTTTTCATACTTTGCCACATTGCTCATTTTGGTCATCAATATAAGTAAACTAGTGAATAGCCCGATGAAATATCATCGCATGGGTATAAAATTATTATATACCCGTATAAAACTAAAAAAAAAATCCGGAACCAGAACCGTTATTTTCGTACACTCTCATAGATAGTTTTCAATTCTTTATTTGTAATAATTTTCAATTCTTAAAGTTAACGTTAACAAAATGTTAATTAAAGTTAATAAAATGTAATATTTTCCGATTATACACAAATGATCATTGACCTCGTAACGTTGAATATTATTATTACACATAACAAATTACGTGCATATACATATGATGTGTATTTACAACACGTATTCTGGGCGAGAATATGGCGTGCGGCGCGGGCTCGTGAAGCACATCGCTTTGGATCGGAGGGTCCGAAGTTCGATTCCCGGCGCCCTCGCGGTGAATGAAATCAATTTTTTTCTCGAATATCGTCAAAATATAAATAATTTAAATTTAAATTTAAATTTAATTAAAAATAAATCTATAAAAAAAATGGTTCAAACCCTCGCTAAATGAAATTATTAAAATTACGTATTTTTATATGGCGAGAAGGAATATTTCAATTAATGTTTCAATTATGTTTAAAAAAAAAAGGCGAAATGAAGAATTGGATTTGGCTTGATGCACGTGACCATTAGCTCAATTTAGACCTATATTCCGGCTATTTGGGGTGATCGGTTCGAGTCGCAACAAAGTCGTCTCGTCAAAAAATGAATTTATCGATTTTTATCGATTCATTCATTATGTTCGGCGAGAGTTAGGACACACACACACACAGATTACCGTCTTTATATATATGATGTATACTCCGCCATTACGATGGAGAAAAAATATCGTTTTAGATGCGTTTGAAATTTGAATTTCTGAAAAGTGCCTGACGTTTATCCAGTTTTTAGTTTTAAACATAGATGGCGGTAGTGAAATAAAATTATTGGTATTTTTATTCAAAATAATAATTTTATATACAAATTATAGAAGAGGTGTGTTTTTAAAAAACTTTTTTTTATGGTTGATTTTTAAATATTTAAAAAGACTAGATAATATATGTATGTAGTATAATAAATACTGTAGGACGAAAGTTTTTTTGAAATATCATGACAACTTTTAATATAAAATAGTTTTATTGTTATGGCATTTTCCAAATGGTAATTCCAAAAGTTGTATTTATCATTTATTTAAATTAGCTAATTGCTAAAATTATATAAATAAATAAATTTAAATTTAAATTGTGGTATTTTTCGTAATTGAAAGCTTCTTTATGCACAGTGGAGTGAACTAGATACATTCGTCTGAACGTGTTACGAAATGTTGCACCCAACTCCTTGGCACCATTCTCTTTCTATTGGTCGACATTTTTAAACTCGCGTATTCATTTATACCCGATTGGAAATCAATTTCAAAACTTTCACTGCACAATGTCTTCGTGGACCATATCTGGCACAAGAACGGCGAGTATGACGAACTGCGGCCGAAGGGGTCATTTAATCAAATCAAAAAATAAGTCCCAACTCATTCTGAAGCACTCTGCACGTGCACTGCGTTCATTGTCGCAATGGGCAAAGCTGCGACAAGACGGCGAAAAGCTCGCCCACACCCATAACTTTTATAGAGAGATGGAAAGCTTTTAGTGTCTGGCCTGTGTGCTGTGGATGCCTGGCGAAACTTTTTGTTTTACATGATTATTTCATTAACAGGGCCGTAGCTCCAGGGCGAGCCGGGGCCGCCCTCGAGAGCTGGCAAGACTCGCCGGAAGGATTAACCCTGAAACGCCCGGCCAAGCAAGAACGACAATTAAATACACGGCTCGTTTCAATTAGCAACTTCACACTTATGGGCCCGCACGCTACACATATAAACGTAATGTAATTTTTGCGCCGACGTTAATTAGATTTCGGTCCATTTGGAGAGGCCCGACCCGCTCCGGCTTCATCGGGAGTTAATCCTCTTAATAGATTCAAGCCAAAGTCCTCCTTTCGTCTAGCCTCCTCCTCATTCTCCTCCTCCAGAAGCACCCTCGTCACATACATACACGAAGAAGTGGACGAGGATGCAACTAAGCCTGCTTTGCATCATGGCGAATCCTGCAAAGTGGCTTTAATCGCGGGATTGACCTTACAGACGACAAAAGGTTATACACACACACACACTCACACATCCCAAAAGTTCAACTTGTGTGTTAGTATGTATGTATGTAATTTGTTATCGTATTATACGCGTTGCAATAAAGTGAGTAGTAACAGTAATGTGACCGTTATTTACGAGAGATCGTATAAACTTCGTTAGTCCAACGACGTCGTAATGCATACATGCAATATTTACATTACAATACCGATACAGTTTTGAATGTATCGACCGATTTTTAAGTCCTTTTACTTTATAGCGTACTTTAAGACCATGAAAATTAAGAACTGAATGTTCTTCTATGTATGTATGTTTATGTATATACATACATACGTACATATAACAAAAACTCATATAAATTTTGTCATATATACGTCAAAATATGTCAAATATATATGTCAATATATAGTATATGTCAAAAAGTCATATATACATACGTACATATAAATTTTGAAATTACATACTTAAAATCAATGAAATACGTATGTATATACTTATTAAATTATACAAAACAAAGGTTTCTCAAAACTTTTTAAGACGAAAACCAAATAGGAATATTTTAAATACTAGGAGATTTTTTAAAATCAAGTTGAGTGTTATTTATTAGAGATTCTTATAATATGATTGGAGATTAATTTAGTGGCCATTAAGTTACATTTTAGGTCATAGTTTAGAAACTTTTTCTAAGCTTTCAAATTCAATAAAAAAATAACGACAAACGATACATATTTCATTCACCAATACATTTTAGTGTAGAAGGATGAGTGGAAAAAATACACAGACACACACACACAATATCCAATAACCATACAAACATGATCAGTCAAAGTCGTAAAATCGAATTTTCTCAAGAACTCAATAACAATACTTCACAAACAGAAGGAAAAAATAGAGAAATATACTTCAAATATATATTTTAAATTTCAATAAAATCAATGAGCGTTTCGCTTTGAATGACTAAGTACAATAATTGTCAATAATTAATTTTTCAAAGATCGTATCTGTATTTAACACGAAATAAACAGGCGTATCAAATATACACATGTATTCTGTTAATGTGAAAAAGGCTGAATAAAATTCATCATTATTTCCTCAGGCGATCGCATGCAGCGTTTTGTTAGTATGAAAATTTCCCTCAAAGTCAATTGGTCTAATTTTTTTCCCGATTATTTTGTCATTTGACTGATTTCAATCTTCTCATTACCGATAGAACACGCTATAATTTTCTTTTTTTTCAGTAACAAAATTACATAGTATTGTTTCTTAACGCTTCGAAATAAATTACCCCTATATTAAGTAGCATTATAATAATAAAAAATCCACTATCACGTTTCAAATATATACCGAGTAACGTTTCATGTACATATGTATATAAATCCATCAAAGATTAAACTTCGCGATGCATTTCAAAGCGAACCCGACTTACATACATACATACATATATAAACAAAACATACATTGACTTATCCCCGTGACAAACTTTTCATGTCAATCAATCTGCAGAGCGGTTGTTTAGCTTTACGAAAGCCAAATGTGTGAATCCTCACATATGAAATTGTAGTAGTAAAACGCGATAAATAAATTAATATTCGTCGCTGGAACTTTCCGAGCTAATTGAAAACGAGTCGGGCGGAAAAATTCATTAAGAATTCACGCGAAATGTGAAAATTCCGACGAGAGGAAAACACCTAAGAGAGAAAGTGAACGGTGCGTACAAAGAACGAACCGGTACACCCCATTTTCGGTTTGCTTAATCATTATAATTTCTCGATACGTTTCCCGTTTGACTGACTTCTTCAAAAGCTCACGGAAGAAGTTCCATCTGAGTGGGTGTATGTATGAACATATGTATGTACGTACATTTATATATATGTATGCTCTCCTCTCTTCTTCCTGGCAACTTTTGGCCCCGGGTAATATCGCAAATTGAAAAGGCACTTTAAAACACATAAGTAATTTGATATGTGCGATAGCAGTTTCGGTGAATTATTGCACGCTTATACGTACGTACGTATGTGTGAGATTTTATTCGTACGAGTTTAGTACAGTTAAAGCGTATATTGAAATGGTTCTTTATTACAATTTAAACGAATGGTATCGATACGAACGTAAACATTAAAAGCACAGAAGTTGGACCAAACTGAGATTTTAACCTATACATTTGTACATGCATACATGTAAAACAAATCTTTAATATGATTTTTTTTAAATAAAGAATGGAGAATATGTTATTTGATGAAAATTTACACGATTATATTTTTACTATGCTTTATATATACTAAATGCGAAATGCGAAAAAAAATGATATTTCCTTATTGATGGCATTGTAATAAGGGATTAAAAAATTGAAATTCTCTTTGAAATATTTTTATATACATACTGTACAGTATTCTGTGCAGTCATTTAGCTATCCTTTACAGACTTCCTTATTTATCACTTTATTATGTAAGTAGTAACCAAAGATGAAGTTTAGTGATCATGCGAAAATTCGACTTCCAAATATTGACTGATTTGAATTTAAAATCGATTCTGATCACGTTTTCATGATTTAGAAACATTTTGTGAGCAAAACAAACAAAAGAAAATATAAAAGATAAACTTAACTTTAAAAACAAAAGAAAAACTACAAAAACCCATAATCAAGTTTATTTTGAAGAAGGTTTAAGTTACTAGAAGTTACTAATTCGTTGGACAGACTTTTCCAAACTTAAACCACTCTATTTGAAAAGAAGGTTTCCCTTATTATTTTCTAATAAATATTTGTTTGTAGTCTGAGTGTCAATTCTCAGATAAGTTAATAAATAAATAAATAAAACTAAAAGCAGGACCTACCAAATAATGGACAAATAAATAAAGAAATAAATATATAGAAACGTTGGTTATCATATTTTCTAAAAATATTGAAATACTGTATGTTTCTGTTTTTTAATAAATATATAAATTTCAATAATACAACTTTCAATTATTCTCTAATATTATACAATCGGTAAGAAACGGGTAAGGTTTGTGAGGTAATTTTCGAGGGGTAAATTCAAATTAGTAAGAGTAACCCTTATTAGCAAATGAGTAAGAGTTTAACGTTTCGTAACACGTTCAGCCGTATAAGCACGCTCTACCGTCTGCAAAGAAGTTTTCACTTTGAAAAGAGATTCATTTAAATTTTATACAATCGATTACGTGCATGCATACAAAGATTATCAAAAATCTATTATTTAGAGGATTTGATTCTTAACAATGTAATGTTAATAAGTGCAAATAGAGGATAGTTTCGTTGCGTTTGATTCGTTCGCGAGCAAAAAGCAGGGACAATATATTTCACAATTGTCAGGTGAACATAAAAGGATCGCGCCACACCTTTATTTAGTTCCAGAGGCGTGCGGATGCGAGTCGCGTGTTATCCGGTGGCCGGGGGCGCTCTCCTCTCACGGGGGGCCGAAACGCGCGCGCTTTCAGCGGCGGACCCGAACTTTAAACTTTTGATTATAATAATACTTATTTGTGTACACCGGCGCGGAAGGGTGAACTTATTTGTGTTTGTATTTGAACCTTTATCTTGCGAAAGCGCCGCGGGCGCCGTAAACATGATAAGTGCCTTCCATATTTCGGTAATCTTTGGTACAGCACGGGAACAAATCCCAACTCCGTATCTGAGCGATGCGAGAAATTTCGCAGCACGAGTACGACCCGACCGCGGAAAAATCTCTCCAAAATATATTTAAGCAAAAATTCCACAGATTGAACCAAGTCTGTTTCGAAAAATTATGTATGTACAATTTATCTCTCGCTTAGTAATAATACTTAAAAACGTTAAATGGTACAAGAGCGATGCATATTACAAGCATAATTTTACCTGACTAAATAGCACAGCGTGCGAATGCGCTTCTGTCTCTTTATTATCTTTATTTTATTATATCATAATTCTTTAAATCAACAATGCTACTTTGCCCGAAGAAAAAGATCTTCAATCAATGCGTTTTGCCAGTACTGATGATGGATGTGAAACTTGGACATTGAACGACAAGATGCTATACAAAATCCAATGCACTCAAAGAAGTGTGGAAAGCTGTATGCTAGACATAACGAGGACAGACAAGAAGTGGAATACGTGGGTGAGAAGTATGACAAGAGTAGTGGACATAGTGGATAGAGTAAAAAGATTTAAATGGCAATAGGATGGTCTCGTGGCTTGAAGAATGGACGAGAGGTGGACAGAAGAAGTACTAGAATGGTACCTGAGAGAATTTAAAAGGATAAAAGGAAGACCGCAGGGAAGATGGGTAGATGAAATTAGGAAAATGTGTGGGATGAGATGGATGAGAGTTGTGCTAAACAGATACGGGTGGAAGCGTGTTGGAGAGGCTTTCATCCAGCAGTGAATGGTGAGTGGTTGTAGATGATGATGATGATGATATAATAAATCCATACGTAGCCAAAACAATCACTAAACAAAATTAATTACGAAAGTAATACAACGTAACATACACGAGGAATACTTACACGTGAATAATAAATACGGCTCTTAAGTTCGAAAATAATGAACGTAAAAGTATGCGAGAAATCCTAGAAACGTTTCGAGCGAGATCAAAAATTTACAGGGGCGTGCGTAAGTAGCTCACAAGGCGAAGCCAAAACGAAACACGAAATTAGACATATCGGATGACTCGATTCCGGAATACCGGGAGTGGGCGGACCGGGCTGCGGAAACTTTTAAGCGTAGGACTTTAACATTGTTAATAAACAATAAATCGAAAACAGCAGAAGCACAGGGGAAGACAGAGAGAGAGAAAGACAGGGATAAACGAAGAAACCCAAAGACCAGAAGGAAGAGGAGAGGAACACTCCTCGAAGTGAACGTAGTAGTATGGCGGTGAGGGAGGTTTCCGACGAAAAAGTAAGAAACCGAGCCACCTGGCTTTGAATTATACAGGCGTCCTCCCGCTTGACGCCCACCCCTTTACCGAACAAGAAACTACCCTCTGGTAGCCCTCATCCCCCCTACGAACCCTCCCCGCTGAATAAGTCTAACAACATATCCTCCCGTATTGTTTCCGGGGCGCAACTTTGCAAGTTGTTCCTCTTCTTCTTCTTATTTCACTTCTACCACTTCTGGGCGGGTCGTCTTCTTCATCTGTGTGTGGTGTGGAAGTGGCAGGAGGGGGTAGAGGTGAGGCTGCGCCGGTGGCGACGAGTGAATTAAATAGGTGTTAAAAGGAAATTATGCAAATATGTTATGTGATATATGGCGGGGAACGCCGTATATTTAATTTGCGACGCCAGGTGAATTTGCATCGAGGGGAAAAGGGAGTGAAAATCCCCCAACACGTCTTCTCCCATTACTATTCTTATTTCAAGAGACAAAGGTGAGAAAGACTGGGCTACCAAAAGGATATATACGTATTTCACAATGAACAATTATCGAAAAGGCTTAAATTTCACTATAAAGAAACTTGATGAAAATATAATATTACAAATATAATTTTAACTATTTAAATCGCATAGTATGTACTGTTGTCATGCTTTTCAATTAATTTGTAAGAAGTTATCTGGAATTTTCTATTACTGTTTGGAATCATTTCTATCGCCTATGTGTTAATAATTTAAAACGCATAAATAAAAAATTCTATTTCTACTAAAATTCCAGATTTCTTCACAATGATGTTTTGTTTCCTTGCAATCTAGGAGGAAAATTTAATGATTTTTTTTAACCTTTTGAATTACATAATTGATAGTCCTTATTTAAGTAAGATCCTATTCCAATGTCCGATCAGATCTCTCCGCAATTCTTCATTATTTCACATTAATCCCTGCTCTACTAACTATTATTGTAATTTTTTTTATATAGATTTTGCTCTTCTTTCAACAAAATCCCCGTCTATTAATCTTTGAATCTTATTTTTTTCATTGTTGCTATTATTCTTTATATACCTTTTTGATGTCAACGTTATATACGTTTTAATGCTGTTTTTTAATATAAATAAATAAATATATAAATAAGAAAAATTGATTGTGGACCTTTCCACTACTGGTAAAGGATTTTTTCTCTAAAAACAACCTGGCTTCACCCAGATGACAATGAAGTGGTAGAATAACAATTGGATTAACATACATACTTACTAACATTTTAGAAATTTTTAAATAATAATACATTTTTTTTAAATATGTTTCGACCTAAAAGGCCACAAAATTTTGGTGTTACGTCTTTTATAATATTTTGTAGAATACAAATACTAGTGCCCATTTAGGTTTGAGATACATTTTTTTTACTCATTCTACGTCCATAACATAAAAATAAGACTACATATGTTAATTCCATTTCGAAGTGCTAAATATTAATTATATTATAAAACATATATAAAATTCGCCAAACGGAGACATCCATTTAAATGGCAACTTCTCACAATTCAAAATATTAAATCTAACAAGGTAATTATTACAGATATCATTATTTTCTTTTTTCCTTATTTTCAAGCGGAGCGTTTAAAATTTGGAATAGTTAACGAAATCAATCAGAAAACAAAAATTCACAAAACCTCTTTGGAAAAAAATTTGATGAACTCTAAAAGTCAACGGATTTTTGTAGTTTTTCTTCGTTTTATTTTATGTTGTTATTATTTACTATTATTATTTATCCATAGATATTTTTTTTTTATTTTATTATAAAATGTTTATAATTTACATATGAACAATCACTGAGGCAAATCGACTATAAAAATTTAAGAATGTACATATGTATAATAGAAGGAAAAATCAAAAGTACAAAAAGTTTCTCTACAAAAATAGATTGTTCTACGATTACAAGAGCGACGTAACATACAATCTACTAAATAAATCAAAGACTTGGCTCACTTTCACACGGAAGCATGTAATATGCAGCCGCACAATACATAGGTATACATTAAAATAGGGGCATCAACTTTAGCAACGACTTGTGAACTTCTTATTCGAGTTTGCGTTTTGTTCCGGACGTCTATTTATTATCATAATGCGGTGGTTGGCGCTTCCGCCTTTCTTTCCACGGAGCCGTGAAACAAGTGCGTGCATTATAAATGAGCGTACACATACAAGTCTGAATGGAGCTACGAAGCCTCATTTCGAATATTTAAAATCCACAAGATTAATGAAATAAATTTCTCATATATGCCTCGAACTGAAATATTGTTACGCCTGCCGGATTATATTGTTTGTACGTAAAAATTAAAATTCTCATGTATTGTTACATATCTTGCGCAAAAGCAAGTCTTAAAAGTCTTAATCCAATTAAAAATAAAGTAAACATGGCAAACGTTTCGCATTTTTGAGCCGCGTAACGAGCCTCGTACACGTACGTACGCTCACAAAAGAATACTCAACTTCGTCGCGAATTCGAAATTATAAATACTTTTCAGTACAAAGTGTACGAAATGTACACATAAAAAATTTCTGACTCGCTCACAAAAATTAATATCGACAACAAAAGTGCCGAGGGGGGAGGCGAGTAAGGAACAGGGAGAGGCTTAAGAAAAGGAGGGAGGTGGTGATGGGGGGCAACAGGTATTTTTAATGTGTTTTTTTATTACATCACCGGAGCAAAAATGCTTTGAACGAGTCTCACTCGTTGGGTTCCTCATTAGGGCGGCTCCCGTCGCCACTTTGTCTAGAAAAAGGAATGAGGGGGAAGAGCGGGGGGGGGGGGATAAAACTTTTGTCTTACATTATAATTATTAAAGAAATTCTTGCGACTGAACTTTTTCTATCGTCGAATATTGCTTTAGGAAATAGTGAGCACCACTTGAGACTCACAAAGAACACCTACTTCATAAATTCCATTTTATAAATTTTTGTTTGGATTGTGTGAAAAAAAATAAGGAAATATTTTAAACTAATCTGTATATCAAAACCAAATATTTTTATTTTGATTTCCACTGAACCTCCTGAAAATTGAACATCTCCAGCAATTACATTATTATATATAAAAAAAACGGTAATCTGTGTATGTGTCTCAACGCTTGCCGAACATAATGAATTGATAAAAAGCCTAAACTTTGTATAAATTCATTCGTCGAGACATATGGCGGTATCGAACCCGTGACCTCAAAATATCCTATTATAGGTTTACCCGAGTTTAATGGTCTCAACCACGACGCCATTCTTAAATTGGCCTTTTTTTAATATTAATTGAATTTTTCGTTCTCGAGTTATAATAATTTTATTTAGCGAGGTTTTGAACCATATTTTTTGTTTTCATATTAAAAAATTAAATATATATTTTTTAATTAAAATTAGCCGAGTTGGTAGCGCAAACGCGCTACCAACTCGGCTATCGTCTTATCCAGAAGACATGTGCTAAATACATATCATATGTAATTTGTATGTACATATGTAATTTGTTATGTGTAATAATAATATTCAACGTTTATAATCGGAAAGTATTACATTTTGTAAACTAAACATAACAACTAAACTTTTGTATGCATTTTGTATTTATTTCTTTCTATTCTATTTCATTTCCGATTCTCAATTTCTTTTTCAGTTCTGATTCTCAATTC
Organism: Arctopsyche grandis; assembly: GCF_051622035.1. Taxonomy (NCBI): domain Eukaryota; kingdom Metazoa; phylum Arthropoda; class Insecta; order Trichoptera; family Hydropsychidae; genus Arctopsyche; species Arctopsyche grandis. Next base: position 26,973,291 of record NC_135357.1, read on the forward strand.
CTGTTTCAGTTCTGAATCCCGATTCCTGTTTCAGTTCCTATTTCCAATCCCTGTTTCAGTTCCGATTCCAATTAATTATTACTATTCGTATTGTAACTTTATTTTAAATCAAATCAATTTCTTTCCGAAACCACCCGTTGAATTTTCAACGGGCATAAAATCTAATTAATAAATTAATGTTCATATTATGTTTCTAAACTATAAAAAGAGTAAATTTATCCAGATCTATGTATTTACGTCAATGTCTAAAAAAGTATATTCTTTGATTAAAAAAATTCTGCATTATATTTTTGAAACATTTGTATAGTTATTCATATACCAAAATAAAACTTTAAATATAATAAAATATTGGGAATTGTAAGTTTTTTCATTCGCATAATGAAACAGATGTTGCGATGAGCTTTGTTTCATGTTTATAAAGCAATTCATTATACGATACTTTTGTACATAATTTCAGAACAAAATTCGAAGAAGGATGGATGGACCCACGTAAATATTTTATAAACAAAGTTCGAATTTTCCTTTGTGCGGTGGCTCCGATTCGTTTCTTTTGTCTTTCTCGTTATGTTTACTTTTTCGAGAAATTCAAGAACGGAATTTGAAAATGAGAAAATCTGAGCTCAAACGAGATTCTAGCCATATTTAAAAAAATATGTAAGAATAACTTAAACTTTCCTTAAGAGTCTGCCGAGCTTTGGTGTATGTACGTCTCGTGAGTACTTACACATACTCACGCTAAATCCTAGAATATAAACGTTACTTTTGATCTTAAATACCTTTACATACATACATGTAGTATTCATTCAATTTAGTCAAATATTCATGTAAATAATAAACTTTAATCTATTAATTGAATTCAAGTAAAAATATAGTGTAAAATAAACGTTAAAACACTATTTTGACCGTCTCTTTTATTCTCCAAATATATGTATACAGAACCATTTCATTTATTTCTGTCATTAGCTTGAAAAAAAAAACTGTAAGCATAAGTTCAAGTTACATACGAAAGAGACCCTTGAAATCACTATAAATCCATTATTAATTCAAGATTATTATATCTCGCATATACATATAAGGGTTTACAACAGGTCTCTTTTGAAGGGAATATGTCTTCTTTTATTTTAACGAAACTTTTTGGTTTTCTTCCTTTTGTCAAATATGCTTAAAATGTTCTCAATTTTGATTTAGCTGCCTTTTAAATATTTTCTTATGATTTTCTTATATATATATATATGCATTCACGGTTTTTTATAATACAATAAGCATTTAAATAGTGTCTAATTTGAAGCGTTCGAATTGTGTTGTTCTAGAATTATTGGAAATCAACGAGCGCGTTTTTTAAATGTTTATTAAGAATATTATAAGAAAATTTGAAAAATTAAAATCTGATGTAAATTTATTTATTATACATATGTACATACAATGTTATTTTCTGAGCATATTATTTGTAAATTCGAGTTTGCTTTAATTAAACTGCACTTATTTTCATTAATTCCTGAATTTTCTAATTTTATATTTTTTATTTCCCATTTGGCAACCCTATTTATATGTAATTTATATGTAAATAAAATTAAACCTTCTAACAATACTAAATTATCTTAAAATGTAGCCATACTAATAAATGTATGAAGTTCCGTAAATGATCACAATAAGCGAAACTATTATATTGTAACTATGTTCACAAAACAAATACAAAAAAAAAAAAAAAAAAAAAATATATATATATATATATATATATATATATATATGTAGGATCCAAAGATATAGGGAGGATTGCGGGAGAGATAATCAAAGACGATGTTGGTCCATCAATGTACGTTTATTGTACATTGAGTATACACACGTGCGCGTACGCACCACCGGTGGCCGCCCGGCCAACGGTTCGACTACTCACTCTCAGTTGGCGTCACACTTCTGCCAACTCACAAACAGTGTACACTCATGTGTATCACTGTTTGTACATCACTCCTCAACATTACTCGTTACATAATTCGCTCACACACATAAAATCCCACATATATATATATATATATATATATATATATATATATATATATATATATATATATATATATATATATATATATATATATATATATATATATATATATATATACATATATATATATACATACATAGTAGATATTGACGACAGCGATGATATACATATATATGTACACTAGTGTTGTACCCGAGGACATATCATCTCATGGGTGTTGGCATATTTAGTTATTAAATAAAAAAAATGTATCATCGGTCATGAGTTCAATCCCCCCACGCGGTCCAATTTTTTTCAAATATCTTTAATTTAAATATTTAATTATTTAATAGGAAAAAATGGTAAAAACTACCTACCCACCTAAATATAAACAATATAAAACACCGATAGAAAATTTAAATCATAAATTTTCAATAGAAGGCGTTATATTATTTTTAAATTATTTCGATCTATTTTCCTGCCGGAAACATTCGCATCGAACAGAATAAATAGAATGGTATATATATTTTTCTTTTGTTATTATTCGTATTACATATGTACATCCGTACGTAGTTTTGTTGGAAGCGGTCTAGCTTACGTACACATGTATGTCGAATCTAAACAACTATTATAGTACGGCGAGCGTTATTTCAGACACACAGACCGAATACCGAAATTATATATATATATATATATATATATATATATATATATATATATATATATATATATATATATATATATATATATATTATAAGTACATATGTACATACATACATGCATATTTGATCTTTTGTAAAACAGCAACTCTGACATTTTCATTTAACTTTAAGAAATACTAAGCTAGTGTTCAATAAGTACATACATTCAAATCACTTGGTCTCCGATAGTTTTTCAATTAAATAAACGCAAAATCTCCAAATCAGAAATTTATTTCAACATTCCATGTACGTATCTAAGAATACATTAAACTCCATACAGTGAGACACACACGATTACGCAAAGGTACACACTGCACATCTTTGAACGTACCACGCGAGAGTGATGGGTCATGTTGGGTCGGTGGCGCTCAAGGCGTGGGTCGCGGCCCCCAATGTGGCCCTCAGACCCTGTGTAATTATGCGACAGAGACTGCGGGGTACGACCCGCGAACAAGATTATGTACTTTTACTTCGCCGCCGCGGGAGGAGGAGACGCAAGCGGGAGGTTTGAAACCCCACCTAGGGGTGTGCATTAAAAATTACATATTTAACGTGTAACGCGCGGCAAACACATAAATACCCTACGACCCGAAAGTTTTGCAGGTCGTAAACGAGCGCAGAGCTTTCGCATGGACCCGTCGCACCCTTGGAGGCTGCCGAAACTCTGTGCAAGTGTATGTATATTTAAATCACGAGACTGCTCACTTTTCTTTTTATTTAGTACCGTATTGCAACGTTGGGAGCTAAAATATATATTATGTGACTCAGATTTATAAATATGTACGAAAAAAAACACCCCCCGTCCCCCCAAATTGTATATACGAATAATAAGATAGATTTAATGTTTTCATGATGACTTTTGTAATGTATTTAATATTACAAAAAAAAAACACTTGACAATATTGACATATTAAATAAAAGTTAAATAAATAAGCCGATATATGTATTTAAAAGTGGTAGAATACCACTTTTCTTCATTTCGAGAAATATTTTGCAAAACATTAAATATAATGATTTGGTTTAACAATATTCAAAAATACTGGTGGCTTGTAATACATTTATTCTGCTTTTCCGAGATTCTGGAGATATCGAATTAAAATAAGTGATAACAATTTGATAATTAAGTCAAACAGAAATAATATTTTTTAACTAAAAATTAGACTTAATCACCTTCAAATATAACGACTCAAATATTGCAATATAAATTTATTAAGTCGAAAACTCGATAAAAAAATGTTTCTGAGAAAAACATTTTTTTTATCTCAGAAACATTTTAAAACCTCGATTCTCTAGAGTAAAAGTACGACTTCCGGCTCAGGTAAAAATTTTCAAAAAATATTAGGGTATAAAATTAATAATTTCTATTACATGTAAAAAAGTTTCAGACTTATTTGGCTCGCGGTTTGAGAGATAATTGAATTCAAAAACCTAAAAAAGAGGACACCTATAAGGGGAGGTACAATTTCCGGTCAACTTAAAAATTTGAAAAAAATTTACGTGGTATTAATACGAATTTCAGTAACCGATACTAAGTTTCAGTTCTATAAGACTAATGGTGTTCAAAAATTCCCCAAAGTACAGACACACACACATTTTTTTCTAGATCATGAAAACGTGATCAGTGATCGATTCTGAGTTCGAATCAGTTAAAATCTCGAGTTCGAATTTTCGCATGATCACAAAACTTTATCTATTGTTACTACGTACATAAATAAAATAAAAAATTTAAATTAAATATCAAGGGGCCCTTACGTAATTTTTGCATCAGGGCCCAAAATTTCTAGCTACGCCACTGGTCCGAATATGGATTTGGCACCAAAAAAAGATTATTTATACAGATAGATTATAGTACTGTTAGCGAATGTCTATAAGCTAAACTGACCAATAGCTCTATGTCCTATCCTTAACTAATTAATGTCGTCATCTACATATGTACATACATATGTATATGTCATCACCAACAACAAATGAGGTGCTGTGGGGTTCTTGCACGTATCACTCACAATAGTATGATTCTCCTGATAAATGCCTTCTATTAAACATATACTACACATATGTATGTCATTGTTTCAATTATCGATTACCATTTTCCGTTAGAATGTATCGAGAAGGCACTGAAAAACTTTCTACTTAGCTTATTAGGTACAAAAGCAGCGTTTGAAATCGTAAATTAAATGATCAAATTGTTGATAAGTTAGTGATTATCATTCTGAAATAGTCGAAAGATTGAAAAGCACTGCTTTTTAAACCGTGAAAGCGAATATACATATTAATTTGATAGCAAAAATCCTCCCCAACGAAACAGTGGAGAAACCTTTCGTTTTCGGTTATTGCTGCGGCTACTTATATACATCAGGCATAAGTACGCAATAAAAATAATACTTCCACATTGCTTCCTTTTCCCATTTCCATTATTTTTTTCATTTCCTCCCCTCACCTTATTTCTTATTTTTTTCCCCCACCTTTTTTCCTCCTTATATACAATACACTTTTCGTTTTTATTTTTTTGTTTTATTTCAACCGATTCGAGTTCAGAGATTTTTTTCAGTTTTATTTACCGTTCGGAAGCGGTAGGAGGGGTGGGAATTTTTAACGGCAGTGCAACCCCAACCCACAACAATTCATGAGAAAAAATGCACATATACTATTTATAGACATTAGCCGACACAACTATGTATAACCAGCAACATACATATATCAGTGGTTAGCATGTAATTATTTCGATTGTGTGATCACGTGTTCTATTACTGACATTGTTGCTGACCAGACCTTGGATATGTGACTCCAATGTAGATCGTTTCTTTCAGAGTTTGCAAATTTATCTGATTTCATTGGAAACTGTTCCAAAAAATTAGCAATCCTGTCCTAATTCTCGCAATATTTGAGTTTACAGCATCTCACGATTTGTTGATATTTAAAAATGCTGCAAAAATTTTCCATAGATGTCTTAATGACGTCTGGTGATCGATGTTTGTAATTGGCGTTGAATAATACTTATGTACATTGTTGACCATATATATGTCGTGTTAGTAAAATAAGAATGGGTGTATTATATGTATATGTATATAAAATATCGCTGTTTTGTCTGTCTGTATACTATAATAGTCGTTTCGATTCAACATACATATGTACGTCACAGCTAAAACACATACAACAAAACGTATATACGAATATAATAACAAAAGAAAAAAAAACTTCTATATATACTGATGGCTATTCATGTTTCCACTTGACAGAGAATTTACCGCCATCTATGGAAAATTTATGTAATTAATTAATTTTTCTATCGGTGTTTTATATTGGTTATATGTAGGTAGATAGGTATGTTTTACCATTTATTTCATATTGAACAATTTAATATATATATTAAATTAAATATTTTTAAAGGGTATTTGAAAAAAATTCGACCGCGTGGGGATCGAATACATGACCGACGACACATTTCTTTTTTTTATTTAACAACTTAATATGCCAATACCCATGCGATGATATGTCATCGGGTACAACACTAGTACCTATAATATATTATATAAGTCTATATATATAAAATTGAATGTTTGTTTGGTTGTTTGTCTATCTGTCCGTCTGTCTCGTTTAGGCTCCTAAACTACTCAACCGATTACGATGTTACTTTCAGGATTTGTTATATGCATGTCCTGAAAGCTTACTGTAAAAAAAACCTCTTAATAATAATATTCGTAATTACGATTTTACCGACGCGAAAGTATGAAGCGCCATTGTGTAGTCAAGGAAATGTGTTTGTTGGTAGCCACGTCACCAGTTGGTTTATGACGACACGGCGTTGAAGAGACGTTAGCTGAGTTTGTTTATTTATTTATTTATTATTATTAAATACCAAATTGCTTATGAATTATTTACAATTAACAATTTCAAACTTAAACTAAGAACTATAATATAACACAGTTAACAAAATTAACAAACATAGCATTTTATCAAACTTACATATATAATTACGTCATCTTCCACAGAGATATCCATTAACACCCCTCAAGAAAGCACCAATGTTACTAGCACCTCCAATGCTCTCAGGAAGGGCATTATATATTTGAACACCTCTGTGGAAAACACCTCCTGCAGTTTTAGCTTTCTTAACTCTACCTTTAATTAATTTATTCCTATTTCTAGTTTTATAATTATGTATATCTCTTTTCCTAACTATATGATATTAGTTAGCTTCAACCATCACTTGAAATTGGAACAGGAAAGTGAACGAAAACGGGAATTGTATGCCTTATTTTGGCATTGCAACGCATGTTAGGTTCAGCTAGTAGACTAAATTAAAAAAACCAATCAAATCACCACACACAATTATAATACACGTTCTCAATTGAAATACTGTTTAAGATAATTAAAATTTAATTTTATATTATTTCAAAACATACTATAGTACGAAACATGTGTACATGTCGGGAAGATGTTGCTAAATTTACACACAGACGTTGAAAACGATAAGAAAGTTCTCAATACGTTCCCTCGGTAAATTTATCGTCGAAACCGAGCTGGAATCGTTTTTAATGCAATATTGCATTGAATTAGCATTTGGTCTTCGGGTTGACACCCCTGACCATAAGGTTAAACGGGTGTCGCACGTATGGGAGTGGTCTCATGGGATTAACCACCTGTGGAACTGTGCTATCCCCTATACGCCACGAACAGGTATTCACACTGTGACTAATGGACAGCAAACACATTCAAACGTATAAAACCTTTTACCGACGACTCACGTGTCAACCCTCAATTGACCGTAATAAATATATCACGTCCCTCAATCAAAACACGTCAATGTCATTTTACGAATCAAAATAATAAAAAAAAACCCCATCGAACGTATGTATGTAGCTTTACAGTGATCATGTGTTCGAGTTTGAAAACTATTCAATTATGCCTCGTCAGTTTTTTATACCCATTAGCTTCCAATAATGTTTTCCGATCGAGTAAACCGAGCATTAAAAAGGCAGTCTAGACTAGCGAAATTTTTCACGTTTTTCGGCGCTTTTTTTACTCCCGCTGCCAAAAAATTCATTATAAATTCATTACGCATTGACGTTTCGTTTTTTACCCCGTGAGATTATTATGCTTGCTCATTTCTGGAAAATGATGTGAAGTGTACGGGGGCCGAGGGAAAATATTAGCCTTTTCCATTCGTACCTTCTTTTTTTTCACCCTCGATTTTTTTTTCGTCTTGTTGCTATTGCAATCGTTGCCTCGTAGTCTAATGGTTAAAATACCCAATAATTTATTCTTAACCCACTCATTGCAGTTTTTTAAATTAAGATTTTACTATTCATATTGTTGCGTATAGTTAGGACGATCACACCACCCAATTAGCACGCGGCACTTTTCGTCCAATCAAGGACCCCGACACATCGACCAATCCGAGAGCTCGGCTCATCGACTAATAAGCAAGCTCGACTAAGCGAGCAAATCCGCACGTCTTACGAATATGTATAAAAGCCAGCGGGTTTGCCTCAGATTTTATTCGAGCCCGGCTACCACCAGAAGAGCATCTATTAAAGATCTGAAACCTACCCGATTGAGAATTCAACTACTTAAACCATCTAACTGGTGTATTATACACATAAGCCGCTATAATTGAAACTAAAATAAGTCCATTTTTCTTCATTTAGAGAAATATCTGGCAAAACATTAAATATTATGTTTCGCGTTTAACAATTCTGGTGGCCTGAAATATGTACGTTCATTCTGCATTTTCACGATTCTGGACATATCGAATTAAAAGAAGAGATAACAATTTGTGAAGTCAAACAGAAGCAGTATTTTTGAAACTGAAAATTGGACTTCCGCCACTTTCAAATATAACGGCTCATATATCACTTGATCAGATATGACTTTCTACTTCAGGGATATCAAATCGCAGCTTGGAGTGATAATACGCCTTTTTGCCGACCCTGAACGAGTGAGGAGAGAAAGAAGAGGGGGTTCAGGTCGTTAGCGGGTAAGCTGAGCCCCCGGGGTCCCGGGATTGGGGTCCACGGGACCCCACTTCACTTGATGGCTTACGCGAAATGAACAAACCTAATTAGAGTGAGACGCTTGTTACACCCGATGCGAGCCACCTACCCCTCTTTTTTCCACCTCGATTACATATTATGTATTTTTTATGCACCACCCCCCCCCCTTCCCCCATAAATAAGAATATTTTATACACAAAGTCAAATCTATGTACATACACACAAATTAATATTGATCAAGCTCGTTCGCTAACAAATAAATTCCGCCAAACTTTATGGAGATATTTTCCAGGAACAAATCAGCGCTAAACGAGCTACAAGATTTGTACAAAGGAATAAAATTTGTGTGCTCAACAACCAAAGCAAGTTCCCCGTGGCGCGATAATGAGCTAAGACGCTCGACGGTCGTCTTTTAATTACGGCCATTATGTTAATCCCGCGGTCAAAGCGCAGCATCCCGATGGAGACCCAGAGAGAAAGAGAGAGGGTTCAGGGATCAAAGTCCCAGAGGGTAGATAGGAGGCTACGTAGAAAGTAGGGGGGGTTAGAGGCACCCACAGATTGATTAAGCCCACGGAAGTAATTGCGCTAATCTGAGGAATCAACCAGACCCAGGACGACCGAGATCAACGATAAGGAACTCGTTTGCATCTTCAGAACCCTCTCTCCAAATTTAAATATGTACTCGTCCCTAATCAATTGAACGTTTGAAATTTCATTACGCATGTGTTTTGTAAGTGGTATCAAATGTGATTAGGGTTGAGTCTCGCGTCAAGGAATGAGCTAATAGATTTCGTGTGTGCTCATTAACGAAGTACCTGGTGCCTATTAGTGTACACCTAGTACTACATAGACTACCAGTCACATACCACTCCTTGGTAATTTATCAGTCAATTAAGCTGTTAAGACCGCAGCTTAATCTGTTCCCCACTATGAGTGCACACGTAGGCTCTCAAAACCTCATTCGCACACCCACAAATATTTATCATTATATCATCACGCATAGTTCCATCATTCAAACTGTGAAAGTTACTCTGAGATATTAGAATCGTTTGATTAATTTTGCAATCTCCCCCTATAAAAATGCCAGATTATTTTTATTCGTTTATTAATTAGGTTATGGTTTGGATTTATTGATTACCAAAATCCGTTCAAAATTTAGTAACAAATTTTGATATGCGAAATTATAAAACAAATCGGAGGTTGACTACAATAAGCAACAAATTTCGTGTTTTTTTTATTTTCCGGAGTGGAAACTAATCAATATTTACTGAATTTAACCCACTTAATTCGACATGACACTGAATTTTGTCGGTTTATTTTTATTTATGAGATCGTTTAATAGATTTTTGATTTTTAAAATTCACTAGATAATTAATTTAAAGTATTTTAATGTAATAAAAATCACAATCAATTGAAAAAATGTGTGACTATTGATTTCAATACTCACATTTACTACAGTAATACTAGATTTAGAGTTAAATACTGCAAAAGCCAACAATTTATAAAAATTGCACATTTTTTTAAACGATCATATCTCATGAACGAGAAAAAAACAAAAATCATTGTCATATTCAAATTTAGTAAAAATTGAATAATTTCCACTCCATTTTTTGTTATTATGATCCCAAGCCTGGTAGTCGTTAAACAAATTAATCCATACTCCGTTTTTTAACCAAGCTTTGACTTCAACTTTAATCAAAATCTATAGCAGCAATTAATCAAATTTCATTTGAGAGACTTAAATCTACATAAATAGGTCAACCTAGTTGCAATATATTATACTTCTCATATATCCGCAGTTTTTCTATAATTTTCAATTATGAAATACAAATAAAACCATCATGATATTCAAGATAATATTTAACCAATACTAAAATAAAATTTCAGAACCAACCTACCTCAATTCTTCAATAAAGGTGTTGTGGAATGTGTAGGTTTCACAAGCTGTCTTAAAATCTGCAACAAATCAAAGAAAAGAGTCAAACAGGCAAATCATTTTGATATTTTTAAGACAGTTTCAGAATCGCCGATCATTTCAATTGATTCGCAATCGGCAACAACCCCTTCGCGGTTCCGCAATCAGCAATTACAGAACCACACCCGTAGGTAGGCTCACACACTGAAACCGATCCATTATCGGTTAACGGGTGTAAACAATCATCCTGTTGCTCCCGCACAATACACCACTCGATTGTTTGCCACTTCATTTGTGTCGAGGGGTTGTTCATGTGTGGCACACCCTGACACCACCCCCCCACTCCGTCATCCCCATTCAGTGATAAGATCTATTGCACGCCAACCGGCCGTCGATAGAAATTCGATCCGACTCATCCGAGTACCATTTTTGACGTCATAATAAATACTTGCAAACGTACGTCAAAATCGGTGACGACGGTCACAAAGTGACTTCACGCGAGTCATTTCACGTTCCTCTTTAAATATTAACGGTTCGCTAACAGCCAGTGTATTTACTTTTGTACAATCAAGGACCGACCCTTAGACAGGTGGTGTGAACCTCCTCTCTCCCCCTGTGAAGGGATCTTCCGTCAAAGCTGTCATCTGTAGGGCGCCTATCTCCCGTCACTGAAGACGCAAATGTCACGCGAAGTCTCTACATACTTTGTATATGATATATGTATAATACAATTTAGTATATAGATGCGAGATGTTTAACGTAATATAACGTATAAAGGTAAATTCGTTTAGATTTTATAGCTAAGCAAACAGCGGCGGCTGTATAAAGCCATCACGAGCTCGCGATCCCTCGGGATCGTTTTACGGAAAATCTTTGTTGAAAAATATCTTCCTCGACGGGGAATAAAATCCTTTAAAAAGTGTGTAAAGCTGTGGAAGAGGATCTCCTGAGCCGGGCACTTCAAGGATGGGGGTCCTCAGTGACGTTCGCTTTCGACGAGAGGGGAATTCTTAAATAAAAATCCCATACATATAATATAATATAAATAGGATGCAATATTAAACTTTCATATTGATACATGTGGTTAATAGAATAATGGTTTTTCGAAATTAATACATAAAAATATCAACAGCAAATTTAAATCAATATGCATATGTACATATGTATGTAGTCTTTAACAATATTAAATAGTGTCTGTTCTTTTTGATAATTCTCTAATCGCGATTTCCTCAGAATCTGAATTTAAACTTAAATAGAAGAAACATTTTAAAATTAATACAAACCTCGTTTTGTTGAAGTTATGTCAAATGGAACTAATTACACATCCAAAAAGTTCAAAGGAATAAAGAATTGATGAGTGCCACATAGGCTCAAATGCACTTTATTCGTGATTTGTGTATATGTATGTCGGCCTTATTTTTCACCCTTAAAACAATTTTGAAATGCCGCCTCCTAAGGGTAGAAATTTGAAAAAGAAAGTCATAGCATTGCAAGTGCCTTATTAGTTGCATTGTACTATCAGTTTAACTTTAACTGAATGAATATTGCTAAAGAGATAATAAATATCAAAAAGCTGATGATATCTTCAGCCACCATAATCAGGGTTACATCTGAGAGTTAAGAGAGACGACGCTATATAAGTTGTTCATTTATTTTGAAAATGGCACAGAGTTTTTGTGGCACTTGATAATCTTTTTGTTTTTTTCATTTATTTTTCTAATATCTAACATTTATTGATTGCTGGACGATTATAATACCTGATTATAATACGTCGCAGAAAAATTAAAGTTTCTCCTGAAAACTGAATTTTCTGGCATTTGAAACGTTATGATTTTGGCACCCTTCAATTACAAAACCGAATATTATACTTAGAAAATATATAAGCAAATATTAAAAAAAATATATTCACGTAAAAAATACATACATATTGCTTAAATTTTATTGATATAAAAATTAAAAATGCTCAATTTTATTTTTTGTTTATTGAAATATCTACAGCACTGTCGTAGACATCTCAATAACCTTCACCCCGTCAAGTGGAAGCGAGATTCTACAGTATTAACGGGAAAGGCCAAAAAAAGGGCGAGACACGAGAAGAGCAAGTGGGAATATCCTTATCGTCCTCTCCAAATTTATTTACTCCTCTTTTTATTAAGTCCCTCTTTTGTGAGCAGAGAGAGGGCTCCGGCAAAGACCCGTTGACACTAGAGCTACAATCATGTTAATTGTTGTCTTTCGCAACGACTTCCTCCCCTATCGGTGACACAAAATGACAATGTTAGTTCAGCGAATTTCTTCAAAGGAAAAAGGATTTTTTTTATTATTTTCTTACGACGACAAAGTCTCTGAAAATACACACCATAAGCGCATTATGATAGTGGGGATAAAAAAGGGCTCGCAGTAGGTACAACCCGATTATCGATAATGTCGTAAAAATGACCGTTTTCCCTAGTATTACATACACACTTACAAACAGTTGCGGTGTCAAGTATTCCCACAGCAAATATAAGGGTCCGGTGCAATAAAACCGAATCAAACCCCTGATTTGTTTTTGATGGCCACTACAGGCCCCCGGCGACCTACGGTGCAGAGCAACTGGCTTTTAATAGACCTTCACTAACATACATAGGTACATACATATGTACATATGAACATAAAATATATTCAGTAGATTTTATACGACTTACGTAATATTCAATGCATTATCCTCATCTGATTATCAAGAGTAATCATTATCTATTTTATACATATACATATGTGTATTATATTGCTAGTCCACTAAATATTTATTTTTATATTTACCTAATTGCAATATAAATACGAAATATTATTATATTTCTTTTTTAGAATATTTTTACCAGCAAACATATCTCATTGGTTAGCGTGTAATGCTTTTAAATGAGCGGTCATGTGTAAATTTCTTGGTGTTACTGGACAGATCTTGGATATATCTGACTCCAGGTCGATCGTCTTATATCATAGTTTGCCAATTTTTCTGCTTTCATTTCAACGGTTCCACCAAATTGGCAAAAACCTTTCATGTCTCCTGCAAATTCTCCAAAATTTATAGCATCAGGAATTTGCTAATATTATAAACATGCTACCCACTCTGTAAAATGTATGTATTTTTCGAAATATTAGTACTCAATATGAATCTCTAATTTTATTATTTATTGGCGTTGCTCGGCAGATGGATAATAAAAAAGTTTAAAAAAGGAATCTTCATAGAAAATTTTGTATTAGATCCCCTTGATTTCGGGATTAAACGATCTACAAATCTGAGATAGTATGTGTACTTAATATGGTAGTTTAAACTTTCATCATCTTTATATGATTCCAAATCATCTTTATATGATTCCAAAATATAATTAATTGCAATAATAAATGACACAATTTTTATATAATTATGTCAATGACATGTTTTCAAATTAATGGCGACTCATATAAGCCGTTATATTTGAAAGTCGTGGAAGTCCAATTTTCAGTTTCAAAAACACTGTTTGTTTGACAAATTATTATCACTTCTTTTAATGAGATACATACATATGTATGTTCAGAATTTCTAAAAATCAGAATAAATGTATTTAATTACAGTCCACCAGTATTTTTAAATATTGTTAAACGCAAAACATTGTATTTAATGTTTTGCAAGATATTTCTCAAAAATGAAGAAAAGTGAACTTATGTCACTTTAAATTATAACGGCTCATATCACTAAATCACCTCACACGTACATATGTATAAAGTTTCGACAACTTATCCCCAATTACATACGCATTATTCGACATACATACATACATTGATATTTATAGAACGTACAAATTCCGTATAAAACCGAGAATTGAGGTACCTACGAATTTTTTGAAAGGCCGCCCGTAATCTGGCCTGAGTTGTGAGAACGACGACAGGTGGTGGATTTTCGTCGGAAAATTCGGATTTTCCGGAACGGACACGTGCTAACCCCCTAGCAAAGCTTGCAATCCGACACGGGAAAGCCCGTATTGTGCATTTCGTTAAGTTGACCCCGCAGTCAACACCGTGCGGTCAACACTTTGTCGTATGCAGAGGGGACTAAATCCACTCCGTACGTTCAATACGAAATGAAAAATCTCAACACAGGATTAAATTAATTATTAAATATAATTTCGGTCACCAAGCGTTAATCTGCGACTAAAGACAGGATCCGATAATGGACTAAAGCAGTCGAGAACGAGTACTAATGGGAATGGCCGAATGTCGGGTCCGGTTCAGGTCCAGTTCGGATCAGGTCGGGTTTAACCTGGTCCGGACGAACGACGATGCCTGTAATCCGGCCACGCTTCAGCTGAAAACTAACACCTTGTAATTCCCGTTTGAAAACTCTACTTAGCGCTTCGGCCCAGGTGGATTAGTCGCTTCGCTTGGTGCGAATTTTCCACATTGTGAACGTTTGATATAAATCGTTGATGAAAAGTCACACATACATACATACATTTACGTCTAAATTTTAACAGTAAACCAAATGATTCCCAGATTAGCACATATTATGAAATACTTTTTAAATGTTCATAAAGGAAACTTAATACTAATAAATTAATTGAATTGTTTGAAAGTACCTGAAACTCATGAATATAAGTGACAACAAGCTAAAGATCTAATGAGCATATGTATACATATAACAATTCAGACACTGTACTAAACAGGTTGTACCAAAGGAGAAGAATTAAAGATTTGAAACTCCACCTCAAGTATGTATTATAAAATAAGAGAAGAAGCGAATTATATTATTACACGCTTCAAGCTTTCATCTATTTTCTAAATAATTCCCTTTGAAATTAAATCGTATTTAAAATTGATTTAAATATGACTAATTTAAATATAATTAATTTATGAGCAAAATATCCTATAATCTAATATATAATTTCGAAAGAGACTTTGTAACTACATATGTATGTATGTAACTATTGTTGGTTCGTAAATCAGTGACGTCATCGAATAAATTAACTAAAATAAAATAAAACTATTCAAATAAATTTTATAAAATTTTGACTTTTAGATCTGCTATGTTTGAGCGGTTAATATTGCAAATACCGAGCGAAGCCGGGTAAAAACGCTAGTTATTTACATATGTACATAATTCAAAACAATGAACTTTCAAAATTGTATATCTATAATTTTAATTTAGTTTTACATTACAGTATAAGTTTTACATTAAATTTCATATAAAACAATATTCTCAACACCGTTAAATGCTCAAGAATATTATATCCTTTGAAATATGATCATACTACATGAGTTTTTTGTGTACACGTTTCATAAAAGGTTTCTTTAAAGTTTTCCACACACACACATCCATCACTGAAATAAACTATTTTACTAATAAAAATTAAATCACTCGCATTTCAATCACTAAGCCAACTAATAAACGCATCGACAACTTATTTGCGAATGGTCCAAAGGGGCAGATTGGCAAGCGGGGAGCAATGGGGGTGGAAAGGGGGTGGATCTCTGATGGGCACAGAAACACAATTTCCTCTCGGTGTTCCTTTGTAAACGATACACACGCTGCAAAGGGAAGTTCATGTCACCTTCTATTCCTGGTTCCTGCTCTGCGCGTCTCGGGAATTTGTAATTAAGTTGCCGTTCGATTGGGGAAACGCCTCGAATGCGATTCTGAATGTCGAAGGAATGTCCTCGAGTGCGGCTGACAAGTCACGGAACCCTCATGAACCACACTATCGAAACCCCATTATTATATTTTTATTATTTAAACTGATTTTACTATAACGGCTGGAAAATTCACAGGGCGCGTTGCATAAATCGCATAATTCGTAAACCTCAAGAATCCTGCGTACCTAAGAAGCGGGGTTTTGGTCCCACTGAATTCTTTGCGACCCTCAAGATTCCTCGCAGTAGGCGTTTTGCGATTTTCCTTGTGCTATTGTGTTTTGCTAACATCTTTTCGGTGTCGTTAGGGTGGGCGTAGTCCCCTGCTAGAGGGTCACGAACGAGGATTATACTGCGTTATCCGATTCCTAGTGAAAATTGACATCTGGCAGTACACTCATACTGGATAGATAGATTTAACATAACATAGAGGCAAGTATTATAAATTAAAACATGTAACATACTGACATAAACTTGATTTCACTGACCATTTAATGTTCCATTGGACCTTGTGAATGAAAAAAATATCGAGTGAACCAAAATGGAGAAGATTCTCAAAAATACATGGGAAACTTATTGTGCAAAATCTGAATATCCTAAAGATAGATATTTCAAAGGACATTCAAGATAAGCTCTTCTGGGGTATATGGCTGGAAACAATTGGATAGCAAATTGTATAAAAATAGGATAAAAAAATAAAGAGAAGATTCTACAAAAAACATCTAATTTAATGACAATTAAATATCGATATCAGATGATTGAAAAGTTCATTTCTGTAAATACATTAACTCATTTATGGACAATCATACATTGATAAACTATTCTTAAAGCAAATCATTAAAGCAATCTTAGTATTAATAAACTATTCTAAACTGTAAGGATCCCGGCATAAATGAGTATACATATTTCCGGCAGCAACTCATAACCTCAAATTTCATTGTTTATTCCTCCAAAACAAACTTTCTAACCAATACAAGTTAATATACATATGTACACAGATCAAACAGTGATAGTTTTATTTATAGTTATCAGCTGATTTTTAAGTTTATTGCCAAGTCTGATCCATCGTTTGTTTAAAACTTGCCTTACTGTGCTAAAAAAATTCGCTTCTCACTATGCTGGACTCCAAGCGTACAGTTAAAAATGTGTATTATAAGGTAAAATAATCTAAATTCTTCAAGATTAATTATAAAAATTGTTTTATCACGTATTAAACGTCAAATAATTAATAAGTGCAAAGATATTAGTAAAATAATTCCTGGAACAGAGCCGTCATTCCAAGGTGGATATCATCCACATTCATTCACTGATCGTTGACAGCGTACTGAATGCCCCTCACCCTCTCTCTCTCTCTCACACACACATGTGTGGGCACGTGTACAAGTGGCTTCCCGAGAAAATATTTTTTTCTGTTGATATTGATCAATTTTTTAAATTTATTAATAACATAATTCGTATCATAGAGGTTTTGATGAGTAATATATAAAATATGAAGACTCTGCATTCGGTATATTTGGAGGAATATAATAAAGTATAAGTCCTGGTCACTCACTATCCATCACAGTACAACAAGTGCTAACATAAAATTTCAAGCTTATAAAGCAATTTTTAAAAAAATAAATTAACAATAACTGTACATACTTCCAGTCATCTAAAACGTGTGGGGCAAAGTCCTTAATATGTACATATATCATATATAGAATTGCACACGAAGAAACTAAAGTATATTCAGTCAAAATACAATCTTCGTCTAATCAATAAATTGTATGTACCTAAAAAAAATGTCGACCTAGAGCGCGTGTACGTAAAAGTCGGTATTTCGACAAATACACAGATCGAACTCGCGAGCCAAGTTTTAAAGTTGGCTAATTTGGTTAAAGTGCGACCGGATCCGATCGGAAACCGTTTTAATTTCCTTTAATTTCCCGTCGTGGAGGAGCGCTCCGCCTTATCTCCGCTCTGGAGCCCCTCATCCCCCCTTGGAAAATGCGAGTGCGGCCCTGTCTGCTCATGATAAGGGCGCGGCGAGCGGCGCCCCCGATAAGGCGCCCTAGTCGCCCCCGCTTCGAGACGACTCTGTACTTTCGGCTCTCGACAAATACACTCGATTCAAACAACAGTCGTATCGATAAAATTGTACAAATGCATATGTATAATGCGAACGAACACGTTTCCAAACCATGCTTTGAGAAATTGGACTTCGCAAGCACGAACAAACAGATCGATACCACCAATACAATATGAATTAATTACATTTAAAGGAAATGCTCAAATCAAATACTCTATCAACTTTGCAGGATCGTTTTATAAAAGTTTGCTAAAATTCATCAAAAGATGTATTTATGTACATTGTATAAACAGACCAGCAACACGTTTAAAAACAAAACTTCATCTATTGTTACTACGTACATAGATAAACTAATAATTCTGAAATGGTGCTCTCTGTTGTACCAACTCGCAATATCTCGAGACTCGTTTTCTCATCTTTTCGTCTGCTTAAGCAGCAGTTTGTATGTATGTAAGATCTTTTATATATGAGACATATTATGACCAATCATAGATTTTTAAGCTAATAACACACCTTTAAAATATTTGACAAAATACGTTTAAAAATTAATTATTACTTAATTTTTTTAATAGTTAATGTTACCTCCTAAAATAAGTATTTCACTACGTAAAATATAAAATATTCGTATATGTGTTTTGTATATGTATATACAAACCCGACGACGAAATACACCAAAAAAGATTGGAAAACGAGTCTTGAGATATTGCAAGTTGGTACAACAAGTAGACAAACGAGGTAGACCCGTTTGCTTAAAGTTATATATGTATAAATAAGGACAATGTAATAAAAATTCGTACAAAAATTCAATTAAATCCATTCAGCTTCTTATGATAAAGAAAAATCCAAAAAAAAAAAATTATAGGAGACATATGTAAGTATGTACATATGTACATATGTATAATAAAGGAAATACCACTTTTGGTCAACTAAAATTAAAAAAATATATATTTCGAATGCAACATTTCACATCTCATTAAACAAAACACTATTAATCAATAATACGATTAATAGTGTTTGAAATATCTTCAAAATACACACATGCGCCTTTCCCAAAAACTGTTAAATCATGATCAAGGATCGATGCTGAATAAAAATGGATCATCATGTCGAGGTCAAATTTTCTCACAATCACAACACTTGATACTTAATATATTTTATATGTAGAAAAGTAAAAAAAATCATCAATCGAGGCCTCGAAATACAAAATTTTCAGTCAAGTATTCAATTCAAGCCATAATCGTTCGTTTGTCGATCTCCAACCATCGTACATTCGGAGATGATGAACACATGATAAATCAGACTTACTCTAACCATGTGTAGATATAACCTATTATAAAACAATTAAAATACATATGAATATTAAATGGTTATGTGAGATCTAAAAACGTGAACCAATAAATAGATAACCTTGAGAGAAATATAATAATATCCTGACATGAGTCGGCACTTACAAATGGACAACGACCCAAAGTTTCCAAAACCTTTCAAAAACACTCGTCGGAATCAACTGATACTTTTGTGCGACCCTCTTTATCACCAACGAGAGGTTAATTTTAGCATCTTCTCGTTATATTCCAAACCTTTCCTCGAAATTGTCTAATAATTCTATACAATAATTCCACATTGAGTTGTTGTATTTAAAAAAAAAATTGCATTTGATTCGATCTACATATGTATGTTTATAAATCAGTTATCGAGCCCCCACCCACCTTAAGGGCATATATTAGAATCCATTATGCTTGTATGTTTTGCATTTAAAGGAAGAATATTTTGACGTCTGTGTCTAAAGGAGCCTCAGTGTCCGCGTTAATTACAACCTGTCATCGCCAGTTGAACCCTGACCCGTCTGCAGCACCCAACCCTACCATAACCGACCCCATTTTTCCACCCCTCGATTCATAATTGACTCACGTGCTATTATAAGCGCTTCAATAATTAAATATCTCACCGGCGAGTATTCCGTCGTAGAGTTTTCATTTGAAAACTGTTTAAAAGTGGAAAAGACGATTTCGGAGACACGCTTTGTTCTTGGGAATGCATTTGAGGTGGTTGCGATCGAGTCGAATTAAATTTTAGTCCTGTCGTTAAGGACGAACGCGGGCAGTAATGAATGCATAGCTGATACATTTGATGGTCCATGAGCGTAAAATTTTATCGCGCACATTACCAACAACGGTAGCAGATGCTGGAAAATGCTTATCTTATCCGACAGTAAGAAAGCTTGATAAAATTCACAAAAAAGAAATGATAAAAGCATTTTTTTTTTATTAAAATGCATCTAGTAAATCAGCCAAAGCCGAAACTTAATAATTTCGTTTTGAATCAGTGCACCTGAAAAAAATGTGTTCATTATGCAAAAATTTCATTTTACGACTGTCAATAAATAGTTATGGAAAGTTAATGAAAGCGACGGTGCATCACTTTACGATGCACACCTAAAATGTCGTAAAACTGTTTTATATCCGCACCGAGTGGCTTATGATTTCACTTTGTTTCGTAATAATAAAGTCGATGCCAGATGTCTCTTCCGATATTGGTCCATAAAAAAATGCTCGTCTTTCCGTCTCGCAAGGACTTTATGGTATCATTCGTGCCATGAATTTGTATAAAATACACTTTCTATACAAATATGTGACATTCGATTGTACGTAGACTCATACTCATATACATATGTACATTGAGTACATAAATATACACATGTACATAGAATTGTAAATAGGTTTTTGAGCTGTTTTTCCTATTACACTGTACATATTAACATTAGATTAATATAATACTATGATTACTAACAAAATTACATCAAATAATTTAGTAATAATGAAAAGCATTTAAAAATCAAAAAAATTAATTTCAATGTTTTTTTAGCAGATAAGTTTAGTAATTACTGCTACATACATACATATGTACATACATCGTTCTACCAACTTCCAATGCGCCTTCCTAGCCAATTACAAATTTCGATATACAATTTTTAGATTAATTTTTTCAACAAAGGATCGCAGAGACGAATTTTAAATTGATAAATTGAAAAATTGATAAATTTTGACAAATTTTTTGATAAACTTTTCAAAGCATTTTTTTAATATAAATCGTCAAATTTCAAGATGCTGAAAAACTGGAAATTCCCGAGACATTTATGGACAAATTTGGAGTATTTTTATACGAATCAGCGAAATTCGAGATGCCGAAAACTCGAAAATTGCGAGAAATAGGTAAAGGTTGCCATTTTGTTGAAACCGCTTCGATGAAAACCGGGTAAATTGGCAAATTCTGGTAGGAAACGATCGACCTAGAATCACTAACCAAAGTCTGGCCAGCAGCAACTAGTGGGGCTTGAACCCGTGACCACTATTTTCAAAAGCATTTGTATATGCTAACCACTAGTCCACGCTGCTGTTTTCAATTCCAAATCAATTCTAGCTATATTAAAAAAAATAAATTTTTTTTTTTATATTTTAGGTGTGTTAATAGTTTAAAAATCTATGAATACAACTCTATAACATACAAATCTATAACAAAATGTCTTGTATATTGAAGATATTACAAAAAATTTTGTATATTGTATACAAAAAAACATTTAGAATTTTTTTCAAAAAACATTCAAAATTTAAAAAAAAAAAGATTTAAAAAACAATTTTAAAACTCCTGTTTAAGCCAACAAAACGTTGAATAAATGAGTCTCGAGATATTGCAAGTTGGTAGAACGGAGCGCACCAGCATTTTACATATGTATGTATGTTTAATACACTTTAATATATGTATGTTGGAAAACATATAATATAATAATACTTATTTAGTGATCAGGTAAATACGATTATTTTATATAGGTAGTACGTATGTATGTATATCGTAATATAAAATGCAATGTTATCAAAATTCAAATATCTTTATCTCAGTTGAAAACACTACGTAATTTTTATATATGAAGGTACATGCATATATAACGTACACATACATACATAATATGTACTTATCTTGAGCGGATACGTGTAATCAGCGATAAATAAGCATCGCTAAAAATACAACAAAATTCAATATAACGCAATTTAAAAAATCATGACAGTTTCGAAACTGTCCATTCTACCTCTGGGATTGATTCCGACTTACAATTTTATCATCCCTTTTTCTCCAAAAGCGTCATTTGTCGAAGGTTCGACTCATAAATACAAAGAGAGGACGCGCCTTGCGGATGGCATCCTGTAAAAAAACTGGGGTAAACTTTTCGCTGTACAAAAAAGCACTCTTCCGTCGTATTTCCTTTTTTTACGCAAGGGAACGACGACGGTCGAAAAAGGGCCGAGTGTCCTAAGGGCCGAAGTGGGGTCAGAAGAAGGAGAAGAACGTGGGGTGGACGACATTGGAAGACGAAGAAGAAGCAGAGGAGGAGACACGGCCGGCAAATAACGGCTAAATTATTTATTCCGGCCGAGATGAGCGATAGTAGAGCCACTTCAGGGTTAGCTAGGGGTCGGAAACAGCCTTATCTCCACCCCTCGCCAGACAATTCTTCGTCACGAAGATATCGAGTGTGTTTACAAGTAAAAACTGAAACCCGCCCATGCAAGAACGCATATATAGGTGCATATGTACATACGTACAAATTTTTCCTTATCGGTCTGCGGTGAATCGTAAATCATTGAATAATGAACGAGCGTGTGATTAATACCCACGGTTGAATATTGAAATAACCCTTTGGCCGCGGTGAATTTTTAACTCATGTTCAACGTACATACATACATATATAAATACGTGCAACGCCCTCATCAAAATTGAAACGCAGTTAATTAGAGGATAGCTCACTTTCGTAGTGACCAGAAGTTGACGCAGGAGTGTTCGCCCACTTAATAAGTAGTTGTCAGCGCGCTAAGGGTCAAACGGGCGCCTGGGGTTAGCCTAGCTGGGGTCATAAACAACAAACTGCATTATACAATCAATCGTGCGTCATTCGCTGATAGCTTCAACGCTATAGCGATAATAACTAGGCGATTGCGAACTGAAAAGTATAGTAGAAGGCAGAAGTCATGGCCTCCGTGGCGCAATTGGCTAGCGCGTTCGGCTGTTAACCGAAAGGTTGGTGGTTCGAGCCCACCCGGGGGCGATCATTTTTTTTCCCTTGTTCGTTTTTAATTTAAACTTTTCGCTGTATGTAGTCGAAACGGAGTGAGGAGGAGGGAATGAGAGAGGAGTTGGAAGAGTGAGATCCCTTCCGGTATAATGACTTCGTGACTTTTAACTAAGGTGCGTTATTAAAATCTTCTCGCAATTAAAAACGATCGCCGATCCACCCCTTTACCGCGAATAGAGGCGATCTCTGCCATCGACGAGGGGTTGCTCGAATAATGAAGGGAAAAAATCGCGCGAAGGCTTTTGTGATCTTTTTTTTTTAACCCCCTCGAGGGAGATGGGCGCTCTTAAGCGCTCCGACACGTCCGCCTTTTTTGCGCGTTTTTAAAAAGCGGGAGATCCGCACTCTGAGGGTTAAGGTAATAATCGTACACCTGTTGATTGGTGACGCACTCCCTATTGAATATACATACATACATACATACAAAAAAGCGATGTCTAAAAATCAAGACTTTTATGTCGGTTCTTATTCATATAAAATGTTGGTAAACATACATATTTATGTACATATATGTATGTATTTTTAAAAAATATTTTCACATTGTATGAACTCTTTGCAACTTTTGCGATACTTCTTTAGCGAATTTGTAAATCGGGTTTTTTTTCAAGTGACCAAATATGTCAATCAACACATGAAGTATTTTATGATCACACAGTGAGTCACGCCATTTTCGCTACTGACATTTTAGCATGACTTCTGTAGCGGTCATCCACGGGGAAAGGGTTGACAATTCTTGTCTACTGTCAAGTACAATTTCCCCTCTCCACTCACTTCCTTTACCTCCTCTCCTCTCCCTCAAATACACAAACACGTACATCAGGTTACTAGTTATATGTATGGCTCGTCAGCTGTACGGCTCTATAAAATAAAATAAAATGTCTGCCACAACGTAGCTCATGAGTTAAGCCAAATGTTTACCAGTAGAAAATTTATATGTATATGCTGCTGGCAAAATCTTGATGATTATTTAATCCAGGTCAACCGTCTCCTGCTAGAGTTTTCTATTTTATCTAACTTAATTGTTGTGACGAATCAAATAAAATCGAGATCCTCCCTCTCTCCCTCAGTTTTTCGCAAATCTGAACTTGTTGATTGTTAAATATACCTATGTGTGTCCATGTAGAATGTGTTTAGTATTTATATACAAATGTTGTCAATACACCATAGATGTCACTTTGGGGCAACCTGTCAAGACACCTATGGTAAAAATGAAATATATAAATTAAAATAGAATATAAAATGTTTAATACATATGCATATGTCTTAAATACCTAAAATAAAATACAAAATTTGAAACTATTTTAATAGGCAACCATATCACTGTGTACGATAATATATGTATAATGCTTGAGATTTGATGAAATTGCTTAAAATTTTACTGGAAAGAAAAACTTAGTACAGAAGTATGTACAAATGTATGTAATGTCCATAAGAGAATGTGTATTAAATAATCTTTAGTCATATACATATATACATATATATAATATCGCTTTTCTGCCTGTCTGTGTGTCTGCCTGTCTGAGATAACGCTCGCCGTACTACATATAATAGTCGTTTCGATTCGACATTCATGTGTACGTCACAGCTAAACCACTGCCAACAATACTTATACTAATATAATAAATAAAAAGAAAAAAGTTTCTATATATACTGTTTCCTCTAGGCAAACAGACGGCGCTAAGTCTGGAAGCATTTACCACCATCTATTGAAAATTTATTTAATTAATTAATTTTTCTATTGGTGTTTTATATTGTTTTACATATCTATATGTAGATAGGTAGGTAGTTTTCACCATTTTTTTTATATTAAACAATTAAATATAGATATCAAATTAAATATGTTAAAAGGATTTGAAAAAAATCCGACCGCATGCGGATCGAACACAGGACCGACACATTTATTTAATTTTTTTATTATTTAATAACTTAATACGCCAACACCCATGCGAAGATATTTCATCGAATACAACACTAGTCAACTATAGAATGCATGGTATGTATGTATGTTGTATGTCCATACGAATATAACCGCAGGGTTGAGGCAAACAATCAAATGTATTCATAGACACATAGCACCGTGGTTATATTTGAAAATCTGCAATCACATAAACCGGCGTCAAGCCGTAGTATGTAAATCACATTTTTATTCATGAGAGCAAGTGTTTGAGCCACCTCGCCATTAACATATGGCCCTCGAAGCACTCGACGCGACATAAAGCGCGCTCTCGCCACATCTTTAAAAACCCTCCCCCTCGGTTACGCCGTCATCACGTAATGTATTTATTTTGGGGCTTTCGTCTGATTTATTTCCACGCTCGGCGACGCCGTTTATGCAAATGCTCCCAGAACAAAAACCTACCCCGCCCCTGCCGTTGGAGACGAAACGCGCTTTTTATTGCCGCGATCATTTTTACGGGCGTAGAGGGTGCACACGAGAGCCCTCTCTCTCTTGACTTTACATAATAATCCGTTTTGATCGTGCGAGACCGATGACGATCTTTTGTCGCGAGACGCTATCAATCGACAGAATTCCATAGCTTAAGTGTCATAAATTCGACACGGAGTTATTTCAACCTTCAGAAGTTGGTTTTTGCTGGGGAAACTTATGTACGACAATAAAAGTGGACTTATGCCACTTTCAAATATAACAGCTCATATGTGCCATGACAGGAATTACCCAAAGGCGATACACATAGTTAGATTATTTATTTATGTACTAACAGTTTTTCAAACATAACAGGACATATGTAGAAAACAATAGACATCTATGGACAATCAAAATTTTTTTTACATATGTATGTACATATACATACATACGTAAGTAGCATTTTATAAGTTGTAAGTAAATCAAGATGATTTTAAATCGAATTTGCAAGAAACTGGGGGGTTACAACAATTATGCTAGAAAAATCGGAAAATTCTGACCGGAGACGGTCGATCTATGTTTTTTTTAATAGCCGCAAGATCTCACCAGCAACGTATGTATTTGCCTGGAACTTGAACTCGCGACCTCTCAATATGCAAGACAAGTGCTCTACGCTGTGGCTAATATAGCCATTGGTTATAAAAAATAAAAATCAATGGAGTAAATATATGTACATATAAAAAAAATCTACTGATTGCGTGAAGCGACTTTCCTTCCATACTATTTTGCCATAAAGAGAAGAGACTATATGTATATATGTAATTTACTAACATTAAGTGAAGGAAAGGAGGTTAATAACCTTAAATCCCAGTGAGTAACCTAACTATGTACACACATATGGATGTGTGCACATCCATCCTCTTCACATCCACATTGCGTGGATGTGAAGAGGGGTTTCCAGGATCGGAGAGAAAGACGCAGCTAGATTGTAGAGTTTTTTTTACTGGTCTTATCCCGTTGGCCCACTAACTTCGAATGACCCACGGTACAAAAGCATTCAATATTTTTACCCATCTGGCACTCTCAGTCTAAATAGATTATTGGTCGATGGGTCGCGAGACCCCATTGGCCGTTGAACACAGCTCCTCTATTCGCCGAGGCCCTTTTTGGCGCGAACGCAAGATCAAGTGATCAGGGCTAGTAAACCATCCACGAGTGCCATTCACCCAATCTCTACGTTACAATAATATTACAAATTATATAAGATATAGTGTGAAAAAGATAAAGTTATAGGCGATTAAATAATTAAAGTTTGATAAAACGATAGGCTGGCAGAAAGGCACATAAATACGGCAACTTATGTACAGACGTCAAGTTGGTCAAACTTGTATATTACGATCAAAAACGATTTAAATTTCTATGATTGACCAACGCGCACAAAATGGCAAAGTTTCAAAACGACCGGAAGTTTGTTGGAAAGAATACTGAATCGTTAGCGAAGTGAAGTATAGAAGGGGCTTGTAATAAGTAATAATAAAAACTTCAAAACCAAAATAAATAAAATAGTCCTGACCGACCAATATCGTCACGTGTATAAAATTAAAACCACAAGCGTGACATTGAACTTGACAGCGACGCGGTGCACTGAAACAAAGTAGCTCGGAAGTAAAGTTTCCCTCACTACTCGGGCGACTTTTGTCTCCCAAGTTCCCAAGTATGCCGAGGTTTTGGGTGCGAGGATAGAAAGGGATGGGAGAGAAAAAAGTTAAGCGCTCATTTGGAAGTGTCGACCTTGAAAAGGGAACCGAGTGACGCGATAATGAACCCTAAAGTCCCGAAGTTAGTTGCGACGCGGTTTCGACGCAGTCATCGCAGAACTCGAGTTCAAGTCGGCCAAGCCGAGTTTTACAAACGAAAGCCTACCCAACCACCCCCTCCCCGTCCGTAGTACTACCGCGAATCGATGATGAAGTTAAAGTCGGCCAAACTAAACAACGGCGTCCTTGAACCGAACCACCCGCCCCCCCCCTCCCTCCTCCGGCTGCTGGCTGTTGAAGTTTTTTAGGGCCACCATTAGCAAGCTGGCCGCCTGAGTCGAACTTGGGCTGGGATTGTGCTCTGCTGCGCCAGCCCAACTTGCCCCCGACGAAGAAACTTATTTATAGTCCGCAACGACCAGAGAGGAGCTCGAAAAAGTTTGCGCGCTCTGAATAAAAGTCCAAACTCGGTTCGAACTTGAATAACAATTTGGCCTTGAAACAAAAGTCCACTAGGACGGCGGGGGAGGGGGGGAGGCGAGCGGGCACACGCCCCTCTTAATGTCCCAAAGTTATGGAAATACAAAGTGAGTCAAAGTTGAGTCGAAGCGGAGGTCCAGAGGGCGACGATCGATTCAAACACGTGGTGGCCAAGGTCGAAAGCCTTGAAAAAATTAATTTCCGAATCACACTGGGAATGTGTGCACGCGAATAGTTTTCCTCGTATTAAATGACATACGCATGAAACCAAACTGGAAAATCAATTTGGAAATTGCCATTTATTTTACGTCCCTTCACTCTAAGATCTATAAAGTGAATGAATTCCGATGAATCACAAATGTATGTATCAGTGACTTGCGAAATTGAATTGAATCAAGTTGAACGAAATTGAATCAAGCGAAAGTCCATACATAAAAAGCGAATCAAGTCAATACATACGCAAAAGAAGATTTTGCGCACAAATTCAGCAAGTGTCGCGTGAGCGAGACGACTGTAGAGTTGTCTCACTCATGCGCATACGCAAGAGTGACAGCTCACTTGTGCGCATGCGTAAAAGATTTCTAGAGAACTTCAGAATCTATGGCGATGCAAACTTGATGCGAAACAAGCGCCGGCCGCGCAGTCTGCTTTGGCCCATCAACGGGGATGCTTGTTTATGTCAATTTTGGATCAGACAAAAAATCGTATATATCATAATCACGTAATCAAAAATAAATGAAAGAGAAATAAAATTAAGAAATTCAGAAAACAAACGGTATGAAAATATTTTTGACGTAAATTTTAAGGGATGTACAATTTGTGGGATGTACAATTGTACATACAAGGGAAATGTATGTACAATTTGTAAAAATGTATGTACAAGTCTAAAAATCCATAGATGTCTCAATGGATTAATTAATTAATTGTTAATTTAGTGTTCTTCAGCTTATCGAAATACAGTGATTTATGTAATAAAAATGCTGCATTGTTTGTAATTAATTGTCCAGGAAGGCGCATTGGGGTCTTCCTATCAAGCCTTCCTGGTATATATCTATAAAAAAATAAAATAAAAATAAAACACTAGTTTTGCCGGTTGATATTTCAACGGATGGTTTTGTGAAACAACAATAACATACTGCTCCTTAAATGAGCTTCTGATGGACACGTTTCTATGATTTTTTGTGGATGGGGTACAAAAGATTTTTTTTGTTCAAAAGGAACGCAACGAATCCAGTAAACGAAATTAAGCACAAGACACTTGTCAACGAACCGAAAGAGACCGAGTCAAAATTCCATATTACAGAAACGACATTAATTCCGGGAATACCTAATATATTGACTTTTAGAAATTCGAATATTGCAAAAACTACTGAAATGAAATGAACTTCATAAATTTTGATCAAAGAACCATAACAGAATCCTATTGCTTGTATGTAATGAATACGAGTTCGAATTTTCGCATGAACACAAAACTTCATCTATTGCTACTACATAGATAAAGTAAAAAGACTAATTAAATATTCTCTAGCATGTTATAAATTTCCGAGAATCCACTCAAATTTTAAAATTATTATATTAAAACATCGTGCAAATATTAGACAAACGAAAAACTTTCTCAATATTTAATCATCGCCAAAGCAACGATGCACGGTCCGAGCTACCTACCCTTCGTATGTACGTACATACATACATACATATACATATGTACGTTTAAAATGTTTATCGCGAGCGTTAAATTTCTTAGAATTTCGCGGTTCAAATCTCATCTGATTAAATACGACCGTTCGCACACACACACACACACACACACAATCATCCGGGGTCTAAATAGCATCAGTGTGCACGTCTGTTTGTCTGTGTATAATCAGGGTTGGAAACCAAACAGCCCGCGGCCCGTATAACTCTCTCTGTCCGTCTATTATTGCGTTCATTCGAGCAAGAGCTGGCCAGTTGTTTGTGGACGCGAAAGGGTTAAAGCGCCGATCCGCCAAAAGTGCCCGGGTTTAAGGGTCTAATTTACCCCCCTCCCTTTCCTACCCCACACTCCATCCCTCTCCCATCCCCATTTTATCTTCGGATATGCTGACCGCAGAAGATGTTTTCAATGTCTATAGAAAATTCGTCAAAATTATGTATGTATGTATAGCGATGGTTGAAATCAACATTTTTTTTCACCAGAAACGTTTTTTGAGAGTTAAAATCAATAAATAATATAATTTATAGATTCTTCTTAACTTCAAAAATTTATCAAATAATGAAAAATTACACAACTCTTTAAGAAATTTCTTCATCAAAGAATGAAATAATATTATCGTGTCATATTCATATACATAGTCTGTTTATTTATATTATACTAGTGTTTTTACGTGGCCGTATAAACCGCTTAAACATGGCCAATCTAATATTAAACATTTTATTAAAATTATTTTATTTAAATTTATTTGAATATTCATTTGTTTTTCTACGAACCAACATTAGTTACATACAAAGTAATTTTCGAAATTATAAATTAGATTATTTATATACATACTTTGTGCTCAAATTTCGTATTTTTCAATGGTTTTTTTGAGTATCTAAGTTTTTCACAACTGATATATTACAGACACAAGCATAATATTGTAATCCGCAAATAATATATATCAGTTGCTGTCTGATAAAATTTTAAAATTTAAGTTAATATGTACAATCATTATCATCTTCCCATTTTCTATTTTATCCATAGAAGATTGATACCACTGGAACAAGATTAAACCTCTTGAACAAATCCTTCCAAAATACACTATTATATTATCCCAAATACAAGTATTTCTCTAACTGTGCTGATTATTTTACTCATTTTTGTACGAAATTTATATACATATACATTTCAATATATTTTCACGTAATAAACGATATATATATCTTTTAGATCATTGTTATTAATTGGAACGAATGAATTAGTTTGAAAAATATGTATGCAATGCGAGAAAAAAACAGTATATTTCATTATCTGGGGATTTGAAATATATTCTGAATATTATCTTTCAATTCGTTGGTGGAAAAAGTCAAGTTGTCAACCATAAAAATATATTTTTTATCGATATTTTGTATAAAATTATGCTGGTATGATCATATCTATGAATGGAAGTTTGAAACTAAATCTTTTAAGCATTACTTTTTTTTTATTTTATTTATTGTTTATTATTTATTTTGACATAGATATATATCAGAAAGGCCTAACAGGTATACTCCAGTGCGTCTTCTTGACCAATTACAAACATGCAGCATTTTTTATTACGTAAATAACTGAATTTCGAGAAGCTGAAAATCTCGACTATTAATTAATTAATCCATAGAGTAATCTAGTATAAACATAAATTATTTACTGTACATAAATCAAATTCAGATAGTGGTGACATAGTGGGAAGGAAAGTTTGTGTCAATTTGATAGAGGAACCGTTCCAACAATGAAATCAGATAAATTGGCAAACTCTGAAAGGAAACGATCGATTTGGAATCACAAATATGGAAGTCTAACCGGCACGGGATTGAACCCGACAACCTCTCTGTGCTTAACATCAAGGTAAACATGGAGTCATGCTGCTGGCTATGAAGTTTGGAGGATATAAAAACACACACCTTGTACTGACAGACAGCCTTTGAATGAAGTTTTTTCAAAAACACATCGTATACATATGTATACGACTAATTGTATTATTTACTAGCTGAACCAGGCATGCGTTGCAATGCTAGAATAAGGCATGCAATTCCCGTTCCCGTTTCAAGTGATGGCTGGAACCCAACAATGTCTCTTCAATGCCGTGTCGTCATAAACCAACTGGTAACGTGGTTACCAACGAACACATTTCCTTGACTACACAATGGCGCTTCGAACTTTCATGTCGGTAAAATCCTAGTTACGAATATTATTATTAAGAGGATTTTCCCGTTTTTTTTTCACAGTAAGCTTCCCGGACATGCATACAACAAATCCTGAAAGTTCCATCGTAATCAGTTGTCTGGTTTAGGAACCTATACGAGACAGGCAGACAGACAGACAAACAGACATTCAATTTTATATATACATATATATACTAGTGGTTTTACTCGGCTTCACTCGGTATTTGTAATATAAACCGTAAACATTTTAAACAAATCTAATAGTAAACATTTTATTAAATTTATTTAAAATTTTATTTTTATAAATTTTTTTGAATACTCATTTGTTGTTTTTACTAAATTGACTGTCACGAACAAACAAACATATACTACGTCTCTTTTGAAATTATATGTATACCAGAATTTGGCGGCCACCCTAGCGCCTTCGCCCCCGGCGCGAAGGCGCCTTCGCCATCGGTGCCGTCGCCTTCAGTCGCCTTCGCCTTCTGCGCCCTCTGCGCCCTCGGTGACTTCGCCCCCGGGGACTTCGAATCCTTTGAATCGAAAAAAATTGAATCGGTGCCTATGAATCGAAAAAAAAGTCGAATGTGTCGTCTACGAACCAACGAACGAAGGTTAAATATGTATATGCATATGTATATAAAAAGTCTCTGTCAGAATTATATATTAGATATAAGATATAAATATATATATAAATATGCTTAACATATTATTATTGAATTATCATTATATTGTTCAAGTTCAATAAGATTTCCCGAGCGTTTATAGGGTTAGGGATTCTTCCTTTCTAGATATGTGGGTCCTTGACAAGGAAAAAAAAAGCAGAAAAACTATAATTGAATGCGGGTCGGGATCGCCTAGTGGCATGTGGGCCTCTTTGATAAATCTTCGACGCAAAACTTTGAACAAACACGCACTCGGGGTACAAACATACATACACGCAAACATGTGCGAATGTGCGTGTCGAGACCGGGGAAAACTTCGGCGTTATTCCGAAAACGTTTAAGAGAGTTGTTTGTCGGTCCGTTTATCCGGAGTCCGGTTAAATGAACCGGAGGTAATCTTCCCGAGTGCGGTAATCACGTCCGCGCGAATAAAGATGCAAATCCGAACCGACCGCAACTACCCCTGGATACACCCACCTAACCTCCCCTACCTCCATATAATCATTTAGCATAATACACGCATTTAAATGAGCCAAACGTGTAATTTAGGTTTAAGCGAGATGAAAATATCTTATGAATATAGTGCTATATTCACGAAAGCCTAATATTAAATTCCAAAATGGACCATTTCTACGAACTTCTTGATCAATTATGTACAGTCAAAACGATTTTCAAAGTTCGATGTTGTTTTATTAAAAGCGTATGTTAATATTTCCCAGTATTATGAGGTACTTTACGAGATTTCTTGTTTATTAAACAGATCAACTGGTAAATTTTATTTTATTTGTGAAATGTATTGATTTACCCGACAAGTAGATATATGAATAAAATTTTTTCAACGGAATATCGAACGTTTCAAAATTAAATAAACACTTATTAAATAAATAAATTTAAATAAAATTATGTAAGAAAGACAAGTTCCCTTTGCTGTTAAAATTCACAAAAGTCATTATTTTAATTAATTAAATTTTATAAATGTAATCATACTAGTAAATAAATGCTATCGTACAAGTGGCGCATAAGTAGGGTGACCATACGCCCCGTTTTGGCAGTTCCGCTTTTTACGTGATTTGCTTTGTCCCGTTTTGTCCGTCCATTAATTCAAAGATTTTTTAATTTTTCGATATTTTTTAATTTTTATATTATTCCAAATCAATTTGTTTCCCAAAAACAAACATTATTTAAGTATATACATAAATATATGTATGTACATTTACATACAATATATTCATTTTACAAGTAACATTTAAATATTTTGTTTTTCCTATTATTTTTATCACAATTGTTGTAAAATACAATATTACATTTGTTTCATTTTTTCAATCTTGTTTCATTTTCTTCATACAAAAAAATGTATTTTCTGGTAAATACTGTATTACATAAAAAAGAAGAAATCAAAAAAAAAAGAAATCAAAATTTTCGAACATCGATTTTTACATATTTTTTTTTATCTTGTTTCTAATTTCCTTGTAGGTACACAAGAATCATACCTTTTGAAAAATATGTATATAATTCCTTGATTATATAAATTGTAATTTGAGGGGAAAATTATAAAATTATTGGACATATTTTTTTATATATGTACATAACCAGCAGCGTGGCTTAGTGGTGAATGTTGAATTATTTCGTACTTGATGTTACGGGTTCGAGTCCCACTAAGTCTCGTTGTTGGCCAGACCTTGGTTTGTCGAGGTCGATCTTTTCTTATCTTAAGGACAATTTTTTGCGTAGAATCTCGTTTTGAGTTCTGGGAAATATGGTCACCCTACGGATAAGTCATGCATTTTTTTGAATCATAATTTACTATGTCATTTCAAATAAAATTTATATCTTCTTTCTGAGAAATAAAACATGTAATTTGGAATTTTTATAAATTAGTTATGGATGCATTAGTTATTTCTAAAGCAGACATTTTTGACGAACGCTTTTTGGCAGATTTTCTTCTTTTAACTGGCCTTCACATTCACCAGATTTAACAGCTCCTAACTACTATCTTAGGGAGTACGTCAAGAAAAAAGTTTACGTAAACAAGCCAGCAACGATCCAAGTGCTCAAAGCCAATATTCGATCTGAAGTCCGAGCACTACAGCCAAATTCTTAGTAATTTAATGGAAAATGCTACCAAAAGAGCCCGTATTTGTAGTTGGCGAAAATGACAGTCAGTGTAATAATAATTCCAAATTATTTGTTTATATTTCAAAAATAAAGTATAAATTTTATTTATAAATAAAAAAAATGGGAATTATTTAAACAAACGCGTGACTTATGCACCATTTTTTATTATTAAAAATTTACATGATTTAAAAACTATATAATTTGTCATAAGTTATTTAATAAAGTCAACCAACCGTACATATAATCGTGGAAAACCTCGATTTTTCACGCAATTTATTAAAACTTTAAAAAATCTCCAGTCACTAAAATCATCATCGACTATATATAAGAGGTGGGCATAAATTTTCGTTTGACTATTTAAAAAAAAACATCTTCAAATACAAATACAAATACAATTTCAACGGCAACCAATTTTGACCGATTCCAGAAGAATGACGCGTACAAATCCATAATCCAATCGAACGGCGACTTGTAACGACATGTTTTCGAGGAACGAGCGAAATTTTAGCACCGGCAATAATACTATCACCGTCGATTTCGTTTTATTTTTCCAAATTTCTCCCCCGAAATTCTCACGAAGTCCCGCGCGTCATCCCGGCGCGGGACTTCGCCCTTATTTATTCGCACACCGGATAGATTCGAACGGATCAAAAATTTATGAAGCCTGACGGAGCCGCGCGCATCAACGACAGATTTACAGACGAGAACAATCTCAATCTCAATAAAAAGATCCCTCGACCGGTTCCCCCCCCCCCTCCCCTCAAACCTCTTTCAGGCCGTTCGCGACTCTAACCCCTTTCACCCCTGCCGCTTTTCGCGTACACCTATGTAGGTGCACGACATTTGCAAACGGCGCCCCGACATTACGAATCCATTTCGAATCGGCTTGTTAGACAGGGGTGGGGGGTGTGTATGTAGAAGACGTTGGATGCGTCTCAGATTCACGCACGTATGTACCGTAGCGAGGTTTTTCCGCGGCTAAGTTTTTCGCTTATGTAGTTTTTATTGCTCGCCGGGAATTGATTCGCTTTTCCCACCCAACCACCCATCGCCTCCCCCCTCTATATACACGCGGATATATTCGATCCGTTTCGCATCTAATATATTTGCGTGCTGTACCATCTCCAACGAGGTAAACATTCGTAAATTTTGTGAAAGAATCTGACTAGGGGATATACATACGTATGTATGTATGTAGATTGTATATAAGTACCTATACATAATAGTCTGAGAAGAAATTGTATTGAAAAGTTGACGTTTGATATATCAAATAAATGTAAAAAGACTCTAATAATATAATTTTGGCAGTAGTAGCAGTAATATCTGAATATGATTTTAAATATACTATATATATATATATATATATATATATATATATATATATATATATATATATATATATATATATATATATATATATATATATATATATATATATATATATATATATATATATATATATATATATATATAAAATTTAACTTTTCAGAAATTTTTTGCCTCTTAACTTTGGGCAAATAATCTTTTACCATTTTTTAAAGGTCCAATCCAGATTACTGTAACATAGAGATTAGGTAACATGAGATTAGACCTGATCACCTGATCGCGCGTTCGCGCCATAAAGGCCTCAGCGTATACAACAACCAATAAGATCTCACGACCCATTGACCAATGATCTCTCTCTCTCTCTCTGTGCTCAGGGTACTGTGTTGCATTCGGAGCTGGCTGGTCAACGAATCAACAAAAATAAACTACATCTACCACTACTCTTTGTGCATTTTACCCGGATCTTGAAAACGCCCTACACATCCACAGTACACAACCATAAGAAGTATACCAAATTTAGTGGTTCTACATTGATAATCACCATCATCATTTTTAGATTATAAACATATGTAATTACATATAGATCTATAAGTCACATACTTCACTGGCGAAATAGTAATTCAATGAACGGGCAATGATCTTAGCACGTTTCAATGTTTCAGTAAACTTAAAGTTCATAGTGCATTACATATTATACATCTACGATATTATAGCGAATGAAAAGCGTCTGGAAAACTCTCGAGTCTTTTGTCGCGAGTTTCGCAAATTGGTTGCGATTTTCACATGCGGGTGCACACATCGTAACGACGTTCAAAAAAGAATACGTTGAAAATTTTTGGTACATAAATTCAATTATTGTAAAACCATACATTGTCAAATGCTCGCACGGAATGTTCAGTAGGTACATATTATACAGATGTATTTATGTATATGTTATTATTTATAAGATTATTTATTTACTTACTTACAATATATGTATCTTCTGGTTGAAAATCGGCGTAGACAGATCTCGTACGCTACGTTACGACTAATTGCACATAATAACGTGCATTGAACAAGATTTCGGCTTGTGTCGAAGTTTCCAAGTCGAAGTCTGGCCAAGTCCGAACCACCGCTCGGTTTAGTCGTCCCAGAATTGTACAGCCATTCCATCTGGATGCTGTAACAAAATTTCAAAATAATTCCATACATTCGTTTAAATGAATTATTTTATAAACTACCCTTAAAAAAACTACCCTTTCACAATCAAAGGTGATAACTTACTACCCGAAGGTTAATGCAATTAGACGACTGTGAAATCGGATATCTTCGGAACCGATCGCAAAAAATCGTAACTTTGAAACGATGATCTATATTAATATTTATTATATCTGTTTCACGTGTCGAGAATATTTGAGTGCTATCTTTCACACTCATTGGTTTTTATGACCTTTTGTATCGAGAATTTTTCAATAGGAGCGCAAAACCAAACGCACACTCGATAAAGATCGTTGACGCACCAGGCTTCGCGAGAACAATTGTATGTACATATGTACCATATTGTCCTACCATATAGTTCATCAGTGTAGAATACATATAAATTCTTGAAAACACCCACTATTTTTTTTGTGATTTTCGTTACCATACCTTATCAAATTTATGTAGCTTAGTATTACGGATAAACGCTAAAACTACAATCGTTTTCATACTAATACGTAGAATAAACTATAAATTCCATACATATTATTTACATATGTACATTTAGCCAGCAGCATATCTCGGTCGTTAAGCTTACGCCTAACACCGAGAGGCACCGAGTTCGATCCCATGAGCTGACCTCGATTGAAAAGAATTTTTCTGAGTATATCTGTAATGCTGCTGGTCAGATTTGGATATTCGTGACTTCAGGTCGATCGTTTCCTATCAGAGTTTGCCAATTTTTCTGATTTCATTGTTGAAACGGTTCCAGATTAAATTGGCTAAAAAGCCTTCCTACCTACTATACCTACTATGTCACCAATATTTGAGTATGATTTAAGTACAATAAAATGTATGTACAATTCATAGATGTATCGTTAATTTGCGAGTTTTCAGTGTCTCGTAATTCAGCGAGTTGTGTAATAAAAATGCTGCATTGTTTGTAATTGGCCAGGAAGGCGCATTGGGGTTTACCTGTAAGGCCTTCCTGGTATAAAATGTAATAAAAATAAAATTAAAATAAATATATACGAGTGAAAAAATGTTTATACCAATTGCAAACTTTATACCAATTGCAAACATAAATTCTCCAATTAAACTACATACATATACAGGACAAAATTATATTACATAGATATGATTCGCATTTCGGGGAACTTTCGAGAAGGCTCAGCGTACGATTTTCACATGTAATTTGCTTACACGAGCTAATATGTCGATTTCGTCGCCATTGAAATGTATGTCGACGTGCGCGTATTCAGAATTCAGCAACGTCCACAAAGTTGTCGCACCAGAAACAATTTGCGGAAAGGGGAATATGGAGAGAGGGAAGGATACAGGGGGAGGAGTGACTGGTTAAGAACAGAGAAGGAACTGTCACGATCGCCAGGAACATCCTCGGACGTTGCGAAAGACGTACATACCTAACACTACCCAGCCAAAGGCTCAAAACTTAGCGCGAAGACAAAGGTAGATACGAAGTCGAGAACTGCCTGCCAGAATACTAAACGAAAGGTATTTGAAAATATAAAATATTATACTCTCATAACCCGATTTGTGCGGTGCGTGGATTGTATAAGAAATCGCGTAAAATGAGAGACCCACATAAAATTAATAGATTTCAAGGTTTTTTAATATACTGCATGGACAATAACTATTATTGTTTATATACCGGGTAGACACAATGCGAATGCACTCAGACCGAGTACGTTAATTTGGTCAGGTACGTACGCAATATAAAAAAGCAATAGAAAAATTAATTTGAAATGCTCGTGGCACTATTTTCCAAGAGGAAATATTGATAGCAAACAATATTGTATATACAGATTTTTTCTTCATTCTGCCACCAAAACCTTACATGTAGTTGCAAAGTCTCTTTCGATATCATATATTATATAGTGTGAAAAAGATAAAGTTATAGGCGTTTAACTATAATTATAAGTTTAATTATAATCTGACAAAAAAAAATTTTTACGATTATATTTCTCCATCGAACTAGCAGAAGCAATTGAAATCTCTATCGACGGCCAAAACGTGCAAAACTGCATAGTTTCAAAGCAATCGGAAGAATGTAGGAATTTGAAAAGTGAAGCTAATAAAAACCTTGTAATAATAAAAAAAAACCTTAATTAGATAAAAATATTTCACAGTATTTATATTGATAACTAGCT
The DNA here is from genome assembly GCF_051622035.1 of Arctopsyche grandis. Lineage (NCBI taxonomy): Eukaryota > Metazoa > Arthropoda > Insecta > Trichoptera > Hydropsychidae > Arctopsyche > Arctopsyche grandis. The sequence continues at coordinate 27,012,654 of NC_135357.1, forward strand.
TACCTCGATAAAATAAACGAATTTTTGTTATTAATCCACAAGAATAGCCATGTTTCAATAGAAAATACTCAATATAAAATAGTATTAACAGTGGGAGAAAATCCCAAGTGAAAATACGTACTTTTGACTTTTGATTTGAACTGGACGACTACTTAGAGAGATTTTAAAGCTGAAAAGTACTACAAATGAAAGATAAAATACCCAACTATAGATTCCAATATTCATTTTGAACAGGAAATTGACGGATTTTGAGACATCGACCAAACAACACCAAGATATAAAAAAATCGCGAGATTTAAAAAACACATATCTCCGAATTTCGAGCCAATCAACAATTTTTATTACCAGATTCGTGTTCACTGGGCATACATTTATAAGTAAAGTCATATCTCGTCTCTGAACCAAAAAAAAAGTCGTCATTTGTCGAACGGTAAACGGACTACTAGTCATATGTGAAACAGTCACAGGACAACCGGTCGCTCTAGATCGGTCACACGTGATCACCCGTCACACTAAAACTGGTCACGAGAAAACTGGTCATACCCTTAAACTGGTCACGAGAAATCTGGTCACACCCTAAATCGGTCACGAGAAAACTGGTTAACCGATTTTAGCGTGTGACCAGTTTTCTCGTGTGACCAATTTTCTCGTGACCAGTTTTAGTGTGACGGGTGATGATGTGTGACTGATCTAGAGCGACCGGTTGTCCTATGAACGGTTCACATTTGACTAGTAATAACCGAACCTGTCGAACAGTGCTATTAAAAATTGAATTGCAAAATAGTAAATATTTTTTTGTCCACACATAGTCCCCTGCTTTTAAGTCACAACACGCCACTAATTTATACATAGGTACATATCCCTAATTTATCGCTATGACCAAAAATACATAAATATCATACTTGTATTGAAATAAACTGTAAACAAAACGAACATGGCTTAAAATGCGGAATCAGTGTAGCACCTTCTATACCTATACGTATATAAGTACCTACATGTGCTTTTTAACGTTTGCATATATTCTTTGAGTCCTTCTCTCTGTGGTCTTCCAAAGGGTGGTGAGGATTCGGAGGAGGAGGGGTTGGATTTAACCCTTCGGCTCCGTCGGGTCCCCGGTACAAGGTATTTGCATTACTTATGCCCGGCAAACAATAATGGCCAACCATCGGAACGCGGGGGCATACTTTGCCGCGTTTAATTAGCTTCCTACCGTTTGTTGCGGTGTCATGATATCCAGTGCCACTCGCGCACCGCATCCCCTTCTCGACCCACCCCCAAGAGCAAGGGTGAAGCCCTTATTGGGACCGAAACTGCATCGAAAATGAGCACGCATTGTGCCAAAGGAATAATTATGTACGAGGCACGAAAGTAAAAATGAAATTCTCAACTTTATCGCGTATTTGTACAGGTGCATAAAGGGTGATAGCCTATTCGTAAATGAGAGAATGAATATGGTGGACAGTGTATAAAATAATATATACTAATATACTAGCCTTATATTATATATATGGAGAATTAAATTCAATTGCGTATTAAAAGATTAATGTTTTCTTGTCAACAACCAAACGAACAATGTATGAATTGTTTAAATAAAAAATGAAACAATTGAAGATTATTTGTTTTTCAAAACAAAATTAAATCAATATATGAATTCAATAAAATATCATAAATAATGTAGGTATTAAAAAAACCGAATGATTCACTTACTTGCCCAGTCTAATAATGATGTTGCAATAATCATCTGGAATGTTTTCAATTGCTTGATAGAATTTTTCAGTAAAGAAAAGATACGATTAAAAATGAGTTGAACAGATACATAACACTGTGAAATTCTATAAGTAGATATATTATCCCGACTCAAATCAATATCATCATCATTCACAGCCATTCGTCATCCACTGTTGGATAAAGGCCTCTCTAACACGCTTCCATTCGTCTCTGTTTTGAGTAACTCTCATCCACACATTTTTCTGATTTCATCCACCCATCTCCTTTGTGGCCCTCCTTGCACCCTTTAACATTCTCTTGGGTACCATCCTAGCATTTATTTCGTCCGTTCTTCTAGCTACGTGACCCGTCCATAGCCTAAGTATTCCGATTTCTATCTTTCAAGCATAGAGCGTTCTATACTCCTTTGAGTGCACTGGACTTCAATGCCAAAATTGAACGCTAGAATGCTGCATTAAGTGATATTTTATCCTCGTTTGATAGTCATCGATAACGGCGAATAACATATTTGAAGAAATAAGGAGAAACTTTTCGTTTGCATATGAATATGCATACACGTGCGACCTCCCAAATGTATGCATTCTGCACGTGCAAATACACCCGAATTCGGTTCGGGAGCATCCCCTGTTTACGGTCACAGCGAGAAGCCAAGGACATGTGACGTCCCATACCACTCAGTATGTTTTCGCCCTAACACTAATTGATAGAAGTACACAGATTGCTATATTCTTCTTCTTCATGTGCCTTGTCCTCGGCAACGACACTTCCCATCCGTACTCTGTCTATGGCTGCTCGGGTGCTGAGGCCGTACCACTGCCGAAGATTCTTTAACCCTTTGAGTGCTGACGTATTTTCTGTTGAAAGCCCGCCACGCTGAAAATTTCACCAACATTTCCAACTAGAATTATTTAGAAATCCAATAGAAAGTAGGTATCAAAATTGTAGCTAATCCAAACAAACCCTATATCACTGCCCTAGATAACTATCACTGAGGATTTCGAGTTCGGAAAGGTGTGTTTAGACTCTCTAATATATCAACAATATAAAATAAACAAAAAGTCTATTAATGAATGTATTTCTCCAAAACTAGTTCCATCTTCTTCATTGTTGTTAAAATGTAATGCTCACAATCTAAATGCCAAGCCACAATCTAAAATACTCAGCAGTTAGGGATTTCCATCGAGAAATTCTGCAATGGTTATAAATAAGGGTAGGCGGTCAGCGTGCTATTTTCCAGGAAAGAGGGTTGACTATTAAAATGCTAACGCAAAAAAAAAATGGTTGACAATAATTTTCGAAAATAGCACGCTTACCGCCTACCCTTAGTTATAAATTCAGAAATTCCGGTGTAAACCAGTCTTCATATACATTGACACAGATTACGCGACCCATGTTTAATGCATTTTTTTTTCAATGCTACCTGGAAAGGCTTAGCCGGTAGTATTCTTGTTTACTTTGTACATACTCAAAATACAACGCCTGTCGGCGTTTTTCAGGCCAATGGACTTGTTGGCAAAACGCCGATCGGCGTTAGTCAGCATTCAAATGATTAAACAAGATGTTTACCGCCTGCCCCGACTGCGTTGGCCTACGATTTTTCCCTGGATTATTAGACGCAGGAGACCGTACATATTTCTGGTTTTGCATCACATGTTCAAGGTACTCCAATTTGCGCCTTTTCACATTTTTGAATACTTCGACATGTTTTCTCATCAGGGCCAGCACCTCGGCATTGGTTCGACGCGCCATCCACGAGATTCTCAGAATCCTTCTGTATGTCCACATCCCAAAGGCATTGCTATCAGTTAGTATCAAAGATGAGCACCACCAAGGGCACAGAAGGAACTCGGTCATCTCGCTGGATTCTAACTTTTTACAAGGCTCTTTAATGTTTTATTTCGCAAACGATTCAGTATCTATTCCTACAGTCTTCCGATCGAACACATTCAAAGCATCAGTCGATGAAATTTTGTAGTTTTATAATTTGAGTTTTTACTCAGTATTGATTTCAGCTCATTTGAAAATTCAAACGATCAATGAATTTATAATACTTACCTCACAATTTAAATCAATCTATAGGTATATAAATTATATGAATCAGCTGCTTTTAATAAGAAAATATCAATTCAATATCGATCAGCACACTCTCATATCGATCAATCGATTCTAGCGCATCCCCGACAGCAGTGTTACGTAACACGTTAAAGTTTTTCCTCTACGACGTAGCAGGGATATAAAAGGGCAGCTCTCGTATATACGTCGCATTACCCTTCCGACGCACGTCAATAACCCGGGTGGAAAAAGTTTTCCTAGCGTCGCCCGGCACAGCATTTGGCGTCACGGCGAGAGATAAAAAAGTTTGCCAAGTAGTTAGCGGGGCAGGCCTCCCCTCGGGGCCCTTCCAGGGAGAAGCCCTCCTTGGAAACTTTTATTCCGAATCTCCACCCAACCCATCCGCATTGTAAATACCTCACGACCTTTCGCGAGAAAACGCCACGTGCACATATTATTCAACATTTTCGACAAAAAATATACACAAGTAACAATTTCGCAGGTGTACGAGACAATGCCCGCAATAGCAGATCACCGGAGCGGTCACATCGTCGAGGCTAACAATCAACCTAGGTTCCAATTATAATTGGGGAGGGATGCAGCCACCCTCCCCACGTTTTGAATGGGACTTTGGTGCGACAGCCACCAAGTAATGAACAATCGGTATTGTGGTGGCGAACCGACACCATTGTTCATGGCGTCACATTGCGCCACAATGGTACGCATCCGTCAATGGAGGCGCTTTCAATGAAGGTATGATATTTAAACCGACTGTTGCCAATCAGGAGAAAACTCAATAGGTGAAACACACAATGATGTAGCCGACGTCTATGTCTTTTAGTACATGAAATTAATTGGATCTCGGCGAACACTCTCTGAATATCTTCTAACACATTCAATTAGCAGGTACAAACGGAGACGGGAGCGAGGGACTGAAAGGTAAATTTAAAATACAAATTGATTTACTATATATAATAATTATATTATCAATCCACCATAGTATACGTACATCATGTCACATTTTACCGAATATATAATTTCGTTAAAATCTACGGCATCTCCTCTCGTTACATCGAGCACAACAACTCGGTCAAATTAGGCTTAAGACATATATTTTCCAAATCTGTGTGGATTAACCATAAACATAGAAGTGCATAATTTTTTTTTTTTTTAATATTCTTACGATTTATCAGTGCAAGTTACAAAATTTTGTATACGAAAATTGTACAATGCTAAATGCACCGCAAATGAACGACAAACTGATGACAAAAGTAGTATAAAAGTGTGTACATATGTTAAATTGATGACAAATAATACATGTAAATGCTAGTGGCGAGAAATGAATCTCGTCGATACTAAACAACGGTAATTAATATAAAAATTAAACAACACAAAGTAATTTTGTGTTTTAAAAATCACACCCTAAATACAAGACAAAAAATTATGATGCTCAAGGTATACACACACATGATTGAAATCGATAGGAAAAAAATATGTAAAATACATATAAAAAAAGACTTATCAATTATTAAGATATAATTTATATCTATTTGAAATACGTCTAAGTATTATTGATACTATATAATCTAGATTATGATGTCATAATAAAAAATGTAATCACCATTTAATTTTATAAGCTCTTAATTTTCAAGTTTCAAATACTGGTTTGGATTCTTTGTTCACATTCCATTATAACATTCACCTGTGGCACTCTCATATACATTCACTACAAACATAATTTGTTATCGTATAAATGAAATGCAAATTTAGTCAAAATTGACTAACCGCTCATCGAACTACTATTTCAAAATATATCAGTCTAAAATGTCACATAAAAACTACGTAAATTCACACTAAATATAATTTTGAATAAGTCTGCACTTATAATAGCAGACAAACAACATTTCAAATTGAAGTCCAAAAATCAATATCATTAAGTAGTACAATTCTTATGTGTTAGAATAGATGTTGAACAATTTAGAAATTAAGAAATAAATTAACAGAAATATATTTGCGAAATAATAAGACGTATAATTAATTGTATAATGTTGTAAATATTATTCTTTTTATAAAAAAAGAAAACATACAATAAAAAAATTCCTTAATAAATTGAACAAAATAATTTAATAACAAATCACTCATTTGAAAAATGGAATATTGTAAAATCGTCATACTCATTCTAATTGTTTAACTTCTTATGGAATTTTGTAAATAAATATTTTGGCAGTTAAAAGAACAGAATCCATATGAGTGATATACATATTATATGATGTACAATGCCGTTGAAAAACAATTTTATATTTAATGATATGAAATAAACAAATGCGAAGACATACTTATGATGAAAACAAAAAATATATGCTGCTGCTCATAATACATACATACATGTAAATTATAAAATAATAAAAAAATTCAATATCGAACATTATGAACTATCACAAAAATTAAATGTTTTAAATAATTGATGCATCTGTGGCGATAAACAGTGGTTTGGCCTAGAGGTCGGTATCGTACCATGCGGCCACTTGATTATTGTCCGAAGGTGGTTCGGGAAATGTGAGATCTGCCCCTCCGGCACCTCCTTCATCACCCCCGACATCCATATCCATGCCAAATCCACCGCCTATCTCCAATCCCTGCATCGAATCTATTGGTAGTTGATCAAAGCCTGCCATATAGAAAATAAAATACACATTAGCAACATTAAAAACAGAACAAACCAACTAACTTCAAAATTAGCAAATAACTCTAGCTCTAAACAAATCAAAAGGTTTAATAGATAATAATTGAACATAATATTGCAAAAATTATTCAGCATTGGTAATTTTTTCAACACCACAATTTCATGAATCATTTTTTGCTTACATAATAATGTAAAAGGAAACTTATAAAACAGTAGGCGAAAGTATATATGTACGTATGTACATATATTTCGTTACCATTATTCATATAAACCAAATTTCCTTTTAAAATACGAGAGATATTTATGGAGTTACAATTATTAAAAAAATACTTCTGAAGCATGAATCATTTTCGCAGAATTACGTCCAATTTTACTACAAGATATCTACATATACATCTATATAAATTATTTTTTGTATCAAAATAACTTCATTATATATTTATAAAAAATAAATTAACATGCATATACTTCATAGATTCTAAACCTAAAACGTAATTAATATCTTACACAATTAACTACATATAGAATTCACCTGATGTTTAATGATACATAGGTCCCTGGTTAAGCTGCATGAAAAGAAAATGTACAAAAATATTTACAACCAACCACCATAATCAATTATTACAAATTAAATATACAATAATTGCATATAAAAAGAAAAATTTACATTAAAGTCAAAAAGAAAACAAACATGAAATGTTAAAAAATATTTATATCAATTAAATTAGTCTACATAAATAATATGCACTACAAACGTGATGCCTAAAGTTTAAGTCAATGTCTGTATACAAAGACAATATATGTATGTAAATATGATTAATCAAATTTATTCCCTGTCCAACGTCCACATTCAAATATTTAAAGGATATTAATTGCAACAATGTAATAATATGTAAGTAATAAAGCGATGAAAAGTTAGTAAAAGCACATGTTATTAGAATCGGATATGCAAATGTTATAAAATTTAAAATGAATGTTAGTTTTAAGCAACTGCATATCGCATTATGTTTTAGCAACTTTACCTTGTTGGTGAAACGGCTGCCTTGATCCATATAAACCTTCATAACCTGGTTCAGGTCCCAGCATATCCTATTTTACAAAATATATGAATAAATCCTCACATACAACTTGACAAATAGTTCAACTTTATTCTACTCCCAAAATATCTAACACTTATGTATAGTACGATTAAGAAAAACAAAAGTTAGAATCAAGAGGCATCATAAAGTTGAACCATGTAATTCAATTCTTTCACACAAAAATAAAATCAAAATGTAAATAAAGTATATAATGAAATATTTAAACATAAAGATATTAATAAGCATTTAAAATGATATTGCCATTTGTACAAGATTGATACACTGTACCAATTTCACACCGAACAATGTTCAGCGTGTGACACTGTTTCATGTCAATAAATTAAAAATTACAATATAAAAGCATGTGCTTATTAAAATTATGTACATAATGCTGGGGTAAATGAACTGATCAAATAATATGTGTTGTTATCACACTGTGATACATGTTAGTGACAATCTTTTCCTGACCCTTTACGACTGTCCACATTATTGCAGTCAAAATCGAATAATAGAAGCGTAATTACAGCCGACGATAAATAATACAATTTCATAAATATACTAAAAATTCGTAATGGGCATAGACTCGACAGTAATGGTGAATTATCAAAAATCCTAGCTAGAGTGCCATCAAAGTCATACAAAAAGGTCGTAGCTTACGCAGATAAGATACACAATGCACTCAAACACAGTACAAACTCGGATATTACAACAAATAGACCAAACAAGTTATCATACAAGTGTAAACAATTTAATATAATAAATATCTTACTCGCTGCCTGTTATGATTGATTTCAATTGTATTAAAATGTTTACAACATAAAGGGTTGAAGAAAAAAAAACCGATAAAAGCTATCAAAATAAATTTGAGATGTTAACTAAAAATAAATAAAATTAAAAGAAATGACGTTCCTTTCAATTTCATCCAGAAAATCGAAGCTGCAAATCTTCAACTGTACAATATCTTAAAATAATTTTACCTGAATATCAGGAGCCAATGCCATATCATTTGCCCACATATGTTGATCTTCTCTAAAGAGCGAGTTAGTCAATTCCATTGATAGGCGTTTTCTGTAATCATGTGGTTTATCCTCGGACATACGGAATAAAACAGCAGCGGCGTACGTAGCCACACCTTCATTACGGGAATGTAAGAGTTCTGTCAGCGGAGCAGTGGCACCTTCTTGCTCGATGAGCTCAGCGCCCTCCTTATCGGCAGCTAATTCGCAAAGAACTCCAGCGGCAACACGCTGAAATAAACCAAATCAAACGATTACTTAAACACACCATAACCCAACACTGAAATATATTGACACACATCCTCTCAACTTACCTGAATATTTTCGATTTCGTTGAACAGCAACTGCACAAATATAGGAACAACATTCTGCTGACGAATCAAAATCCTGTTGTGGGATTCACGTGCCAATATATGAAGGGCACCCACGGCTCCTTCGACGATTTCTTCCATGCGCACTCCATCGGCATAAGCACCGGCTCCGCCACCACCTGTTACCGACCCGCCTCCGCTAGACACAGACGTGCGCTGCAAATCGTGTCACGAGTTATTGATTTTTGCTATTATTAAAAGGTATAGTGTACTTCAAACTATGCATACCCGCTGAGTGTCTTGGAAAGCACGCATCAATAGTCTAACGAGATGATGAATAGCACCGTGTTCGCGCAACGGAGAATGATTTGCTGGGCACAAGGCTAAGTTACGGATGAGACCGATGACGGCCTTGACGAGTGGCCAACGTGACGGTGGATGCAAAAGCTTCACAATTACCTACAAATAAACACCAAGTATTGATTACACCCATAAAACATTGAAAATTCAAATAAAATCGTGTAGACAGCTTTGTTGATTACTTTTTTCTATATGCACATACATGAAGTATTTTATAGTTTTGTGAAAAATTTCGATATAAAATAAAATAAAAATCAAAAGCTCTACAGACCGAGTTAAGGCTGCGGTTGTTGCCTATAATTATAAAAATAAAAAATAAAAAAAATAATACCAAATATACCTGGAGTCCATAATTAAGTCGCACGCCGTTCTGTGCCATTTCGGATTCGACGTGACGAGATGTGAGGTGTCTGAGAGCACATACGGCTGGTTCTGTGATTTCTTCTCGATCGCCAGCATTGACAATTGTGCGAACCAAAGCGTCCACACCACCGACCTACATTGTCAATTCGAATGAAATTAAATAAGATACTAAAATTTTACCATAAATACATATTTAAACAAATAAAATTCATACTTGACAAACGGTGACTTTGTTACGTTGATTATTACATGTCAAATTCGATAAAATACCAGCGGCACAAGTAACGATGTTCACATCAGTAGATGCCAATACTTGCACAAGACTTTGCAAGAGTCCTTCAAGCCCGTCAACCTAAATAATAAAATATATATATAATATTAACCACCTAAAACACAAATATTGTATAACACAAAAAAAAATTATCAAATACTTTGGTTCCCGCATCGGAAAGATTACGAAGTGTCCAAAGACAGTTCTGCACCAAACGTCCACTAGGATTTCCGAGGTGCATAGCCAAAGCTTGCATACCACCAGCTTCTACAATAGCAGGCTTATTTGACGAGCACACAGACAGTACCTAAAAAAAAATTATTTATATTTTAATAAAATAACGAAAGCAATTGACCGTCTATATCTTACAATAAATAATTTACTTTTAAGACTCTTGAAGTTGTCCATAAGAGCTTCTCGTAATCGTAAGAACGCATAATGCGAACAAGTTCGATTGGGCCTTGGGATGCTAAAATGATTAATTTCGACTCTTGATTTCCATATGCCAAAATCTGAAGGCAATCGGTTACAATGGCGAGGAATTTCACATTGTTGCGTTGCAATAAAGCAACCATCTTTTGCAAACCGCCAGCTAGACGGACAGCCATCTTAGATCCGTCTTGATGGAGGAGCAAATTGTGAAGGGTGGTTATTGCATAGAACAGAACTGATTCTACAGGTGAGCTCAGAAGTTTTACAAGAGCTGGAATTCCGCCGCTTTTGAAAATAGCCAACAATCCCTGACGATGATGAGAGAGATTGTGCAGAGTGCCGACGGCACCTTTGGTCGTCTCCAGATCGTTGCTGTTAGAAATAGCTCGGACGAGTGCGGCTACCATTTGTGGAGAGTTCATGATAGCATGACGGGAAGCTTCTTTCTTGGACAATTGGTGAACCATCATAGCAGCTTGTGATACGACAACTTGGTCCTCGTCATTCAACAACTTAATCAACTCAGGTATGGCTCTGTAAAATTACATTATATTATAATAAAATATAAAATTATATTATTGAAGAAGACTTATTTGTTTAAATATTATATTTTTCAACCTGGTGGCAAGATCAGCATCATCCTGGTAGTTGATTAAATTGACAACGGCATGCTTCAGCATTTGACTGGGTTCGGCAAGACGTTGAACGGCGGTCGGTTGGGCTGGATCGAATTGAGTAGATGGGATTTCAATACCCTCTTCCAAGGTTTCAGGAAACATAGCAGCTCGCACACGCTGAGAACGTGTTTGAGACAGCTGTTGGTTCATATCTAAATAAAATGTAATCCATGTTTGAATTGATTTGGAAAATTATATTAATTCACTCAAAAACAGAGAAATACCAACCATCAACTTGATCTTGTGTAAAACCTTGGGCAAATCCTTGATCAAGGTCGAACATAAGTTGATCTCCTTCCATTTCATCGTCTTCCTTGCCGGATAGAGACGGCACTTGAGTAGCCGCTCCAGAATGAATACCAGAGTCTCCAAGGTAAGAACCCTGCTGCCATAGCAGGGTTTGTTCTTTGCTTGAAGGCATTGGCATATCGGCTCCTGAATGTTTTTTATGGGACACTGTAATATTAATCAATATTTTGACGTAACTGTGATTACTCAAAATCATGAAAAACCTTTGATAAATTTTATAATACATAATCTATTCAAAATTTAACACCAATTATTTTACTGTCAGCAGATACAAATATTTCGGAATCTGTTTCTTCAAAACCAAATTATTTTCATGTATAATATAATACATCATACACAAGTATAGCAAGTTATCATAGTTCTGTATCAAAATACATATCATAAGGCACTCCTTTTATTGTACATATAACCATACAGATACATTATATTTATTATAGATACAATAGACAAATTATAACAGAATGTATTAATAAAATGTGAAGAATGGGTCTGTTTACAAACGTAACATAATAATAAGCTTGTTCCAATTTTATTTTAGTTTCTATCATCAAAATGAAAGTTATTAAATATTTACAACTGCAAGATTGCAGTTACGATGAGAGATATGTGAAATAGGTCAAAACTGTATCAGCATGATGGACAAGTATGAAATATAATAATTAAGCTTTTTTTTATATAAAAAAACTTTCCTGGAACCTATCAACAAGATAAATATATGGAAATGAAGTATGGTCATTTTCATACACAGCTGGCAGGAAAAAAAGAGCAAAAGTAAGGGTTCTAAAAGTATTTTTTTTATCCAAATAATTTAATTGATTTTTAAGTGATAAGATAGTACAAAATTCGTTGTATTCAATTTACAACAAAACGTAAGGAGAAAGAGAAATTTAATAAGAATTATTCAATAGAGAATTCTAAGAAACTGATTTGAATTTTTCCTCAATATGACTCATCCAAATAATATGCATGTAATAAAAGACTCACTCGTCCTGTTCTGGCTGGGAGGCAGTTGATAACTCATCTTGCCTTATTAGTCAATGCACAACTGAAATATAAAAAAAAACACAAATTAAATATATATTGTTCATATGTATAAAAGACAGGAACTTCTGTCTAAATATAGAAATCATTATACTAAAGAAGAATTAGATATATTAGACAAAAACGTGGATGAAAAATAGCCATACTTAGTTTCTTTACAATTCATCGATTTAACTTAGTTTAATATTCTTACCACGTTCTGTTCCTTAATCAGCACTTAACAGTTCTTTAATCAGTAATCATTCTCTTATCAGAGATGGAGTAGGAACCATGCTGGGAAATACATTTGTTATAAATTCCATGTATGTATGTATGGTCAAGTTTTACGATAGGACAAAAAGGCGAAATTCTGATTATTAGGAAAACCGTAAAATATACACAAAACATTAGTGAATCACCTAAACAAGTTATTTCGCATCAAAATGTACGATTACACGAAAAAATATATTTTCGTCTCGTATTGACATCAGTTGCAATAGTTAGAATAATTAAACGTCAAAAAAACACAGTAATGTTGAAACGTAAACAAAAGAATATGAACACATTGCAGAAATGAATTAAATAATACCGTTCACACAAAAGTCGACCTTATCGCATAACAAATCGAAAGCACCGTAAGGTCGATTTTCGCTCGGAGTATTTATTGATATGTTTTACATCGGAATGAATATCTGTATCGTGCTAATGAGTCACAAATGTTTGTTTAGGGTGGGGCCCAGGGAGCGAGAGGGGGCTCACCACGCTCGGGGGGCGAGGCTGGGGCCCGAGGGGGCGCAGGGGGGGGATAGCAGGTCAGGGGCGGCGGCTCCGTTCGGCCCAAACACACCCCAAGCCGGCGGCCATGTCTGGCGGCAGTTGTCAAAGGAAATCGGGGGTGCGGGGGCGGGCGGGCGGGTGGATCGAAAGATGCGAACGCGAGGGGCGAACTTACGGGGAGAGGCGAAGGGCGAGGGCGGAGCGCTCGTCGCGGGGCGCAGCCGCCGCGTCAGAACGACCGGCAAGGGGGCGAGTGGGAGGGCGGTCGAGCCGACGAATACACTCGAGAGTCCGACTCAGCGGCGACACCGCAGCTCGGAATGGCGCCCGGGTGGACACACCTAAATTATAAACACGCCATTTACGGGCATTGCCAGTGTGCAGCTAAAACATGGAAACGAATTTATCCGTTTCCCCGCGTTTGTGTGATGTATTTTACCTTAATATTGATTTAACAATATTATAAGTTCAAATGAAATTCATTACAATTATATTTGGGGAATGATTAAAATGTAATTTATTTCCATTAGGCGTGAAACATTATTGGAGTATATAACACTATCAATATTATCAGGCGATCTATATTTGTGGTTCGGTGATTACTGGTCACAAAGTCACTAAAATCTCTATAACGGAACATCTGGCAGACGAAAATACTGTAACGTAGAGATTAGGTGAGTGGCGCTCGTGGACTGATGGTTCACGACCGCGGATCACCTGATCTCTCGTTCCCGTCAAAAAGGCCTCCACGAATGAATCAGCCGTATGCAACGGCCAAAGGGATCGTCTGACTCATCGACCAATGATTGTTGAGATATGTATGTATGTGTACTGTGTCCAGCGAGTATAAATATGGGGCGTTCTCGGCATGGAATTCATTCCAGCCCGGACCGCCGCCAAGAGAACACGAATAAACCGCTACTACCCATCTTCCTGCGTCTTTCTCCGATTCTGGAAACCCCCCCTTCACGTCCACGCAACAATACTAACGATAACTATCATACTAACGAGAACTTGAGTGCCAAATATTGTGTATTCGCGATTTTCATGGCAAAAATTGTCTTTGTGACCACCGCGATGTAACGAATAGTCCAATTACCGTATTTATAGTGTAATACAGCGTTTCCCAACCTGTGGTACGCGTACCACTTGCTGGTACGCGATTGATGGTTGGTGGTACGCGAATAAAAATCAGCAATGGCGGACATGCATTAATGAATGATTTACAATCATAAAAATAGAAATATTTTTTATATCTAATATATAATTTCGAAAGAGACTTTTAAGTTTGTATATTTGTTTGGGAACTTCGAAAACAAAATAAATAATTTTTTTATGACGACAATTCAATTGGTTGAATATTATATTTTTTTCGATTCAAATAAATTTTATAAAAAACAAATCAATATTTATTATTAGATTCGCTATGTTTAAGTTGTTTATATTACAAATACTGAGCGAAGCCAGGTAAAACAACTAGAAATTAATAAACATTATCTTAATTAGTCATCGTCGACGTCAATATGTACAGTCGATGATCGAAAATCTGGCAATAGATACGTTTTCCTCAGATCCAGCATGGATTTTGGAGTACATTTTTAAATTTACCGCGTTCACACTTCAATAAATAAATAACTTGAATTTGATACTTGAGAACAGTTCTATAATAATCTTTAATGTTGCAGATAAAATTGAAAGTACATATGATTAGAAAATTAGAATTAGACAAGATAGTAGATAAATATATTAAACTTTGAGCATATTATAATTGTGACTCCGCAAATAACTTTTTTTTCACAAAATTTCTTACCAAAACAGATCTACATATTACGTGTGTTCTATCTTCTCATTCCTTACCATGCAAATACTATATATAACAATTACACTTGTAAAAACAAATTTCATGAAAAACAATCATTTTTATATGGTGATACAATTTAACGTTATGTATGTACTACCAAGTGGTACGTGAGTCAAAAAAGATTGGGAAACGCTGGTGTAATAAGTCAGTATTGGGATAATCAGTAGTGAATCCGGGTTGTTTTGAATCCATGATGCTAGAATTACGATCTGTATTGATAGTGTAATACTACCTATTGAAATATTGTGATAAATTTATAAATGTTGAGCTTTTCTGTGACGTTCTTCACAATATCTAGTATATTACAAGATTTATTATTGAATTTATTTAATTTAAACAGTTGTTACGCTTGGAAAATTTTTTTTTTATTTCAAACTAAAAACTTTTCATATTAATTTGTTTTATTAATGTTGTTAAACATTAATAAAAACTAATTAAAAATAGTTTTATTAATGTTGTTAAACATTAATCTAAAGCATGTTAAAATCATAACTATGTGTTTTAACCAGGGATCCGAACCGGAACCAAACCGAAAACCGGATTAACCGCTAATTTAGCCGGAACGAAAACCGAAACAGAACCGATATTTTTTGCGGTTCATATTTTCGTTTCGGTAATATTAATATATATACTTTGAAAATTATAGAATTAATGGTCAAACATAAAGGAATGTATATTAAAACTTTGTTAATATGTTAATCACAATAATTTATAGCGAAAAGCCGTATAAAGAGAGGTATAGATGGTGTGGGTATATTTACATTAACTTGCTAATATTTAAAAACAGGAGAACCGAAAACATAAAACTGAAAATCGAAAACCAGAACTGAACCGATATTTATTATTTTTACGAAAAAAATAACGGTTCCGATCCCTGGTTTTAACGTATTTTTCATAAATTTCCATTTGATGTTATTTAACTTTAGAATAATCTCGATAGATGTCACTATATATATTTTGGGAAACTTGATGTTTAAATTTGATTAAATATAATTTAAATTTTTACTACATACATATGTAATTCCTTTAAAATAGTGAATTAAATAATTTATCATTTTCGATTAAAGTTGTATTCCGATGAAAGTTAAAGGTAAATACTGACCAGAGATCGTCGTTGAAGTTGCTTTTATGCACAAACCATGGTTCAATATTTTCAACCTTTTCTTTTGCTCTCTTGATTTGTAGGATAATAGTTATTGATAATAGTGAACCAAATTTTTGTGCATAAAAGCAATTTCGATGCCGATCTCCGATAATGACTGTGTCGTCTGATATTGGCATTTAAATTTCAAACAAAGGCGCTAATATTTTTTGAAATTTGTAGTCAAACCAATTCAATTCATATTTCAATTCAATGCGAATATAATAAGGACTTTTTTTTGATACAGTATTAATTTGATTGTGTGTCGAAAGTACTTTGTTTGTTTTTTCCAACATCCGAAAGACAAAGAGTAAATCGACCAATTACCAAATTGAGAAAACCCATAAAAAGTTATAATTAAGTATGAGAACTTTTTTAATTATACTCTAAGAAACGCTCTCAAAAACTTTACAATTTACAGGCTTCCCGACGTATATTTACATTTTCTTTTTTATCGCGTTACTTACTCTTTACCTCGAATTCAGCTAACGCAGGGCCATCATCATTATCTCTATCATCGTCATTAATGATAAAGCTAGTACTATCTGGGTTTATCGTCGTTCAAATTTCTTCCGATTTTCTTTCGACACAACATCGTAGAAAAAAGTCTAGATACATTGTAAATACATTTTGTATTATATACGTAATATCGTTATTCTGTCTGTGTGCCTGTGTGTCTGCCTGTCTGTCTGAGATAACGCTCGCCGAACTATAATAGTCGTTTCGATTCGACATACATATGTACGTCACATCTAAAACACATCCAACAAAACGTATATGCGAATACAATAACAAAAAAAAAACTTCTACATGTACTGATAGCTATTAATGTTTCCGCTTGGCAGAGAATATACCGCCATCTATTGAAAATTTTTTTATTTAATTAATTTTTCTATCGGTGTTTTATATTGTTCATTTGTAGGTTGGTAGTTAGTTGTTACCATTTTTTTCATATTAAACAATTAAATATAAATATTAAATTAAATATTTTTAAAGGGTACATATTTGAAAAAAATCGACCGCGTGGGGATCGAACACATAACCGACGACACATTTTTTTTATTTAATAACTTAATATGCCAACACCCATGCGATGATATGTCATCGGGCACAACACTAATGATATTATATTATTGTAGAACTAGTGGCTTGTGTGCACATACTTGTGCACTCGGTAAAACATCGCAATTCATATAAAATAAGATTTTTTTTTTCAAAAAAATTAAATGAATTTTAAATATTATTATTATGTGCCGCGTCTCTTTCCACGATTCCAAGGGGAGAAAGAGACGGAGCATGGTGTTAACAGCACTACGTACACATGCATGCACGCATTAGACAATTATTGTATACGATACTCTTTTAAAAATTCGATTATATTAATGAAATCAAAATTTCCGTTAATTAAAGTTGAAAGCATTGCCTGTTTTG
Source organism: Arctopsyche grandis (assembly GCF_051622035.1). NCBI lineage: Eukaryota > Metazoa > Arthropoda > Insecta > Trichoptera > Hydropsychidae > Arctopsyche > Arctopsyche grandis. The sequence continues at coordinate 27,030,165 of NC_135357.1, forward strand.
AATATTCCCTCGAAATTTTTAATTAAAATCATAATTTAGGTTCGTTAATTAAACGTCAAGCGTCAAGTAATAAAATTCAACCATCCGCAATGAAATAAACTCTATTGCGTAATTTCATCGGTTTGAAAATATTAATTAAAATATATTTTTTTTAAATAAAAGAATATTAAACAAAACACAATGAAGTTTACAGTATTGATCCGTTACAAACGTGAAAAAACGTATGTACTATACGTATGAGAAAAAAATGCCGTTCAAGGGAAAGATTAATTTGGCTCGGATTTTCCATGCATAAATTTCGGATTTGGGACAGTATTCATGCACAAGCATCCGACGACAATGCATCACATGCGAAATAGCGTAAATAATCACAGGCTGGAACGGGGATCGCTGTTTGTTTTCGCTGAACTGGGACGACCAAGTTTTTCTAGACACCGTGTCGCCTGCGGACCAAGTTTGGGCGTATCCCACCTTTCCGAAGGGAGTTCAGCACAATTGAACGAAATTTATTAAACGTCCAAATTTAAAGGAAGAAAAAAGAAACATTAATCATCCTACATTTAAACTCTTGACGCTAGAGATTCAGCAGAAATAATATTATGGTGAAATACTTTGACAGTTCGTCAACGCGGTCGCGTCGAGTCGCAAAACGATCGTCGATCCGCTTCAAATAGGATTTACATCACGTAAAAAAGTGCCAGTGCCGTTTTTTGATACTCTCAAAGTTATAGTTCTATGGGGGTAGGGCAAATGAGATGACTGGCTGGTTGATGCACGTGTGTTTATTCCGACAGCCGAGGAAGAAGTAATGGTAGCAACTCTGAACGCGGCCGAGTTGGTCCCAACTCGCAGAAAGGTGACTGAAACTCGACCATGTCACAGTTATAATAGTGTTGTGTTGAATTGTCGAGATACGTTCACCACGGGTGATGATTTCCCCCATTCAGAGTGCTTCTGGAAATGTGAAATTTCAAAGATCAAGACACGTGTCATACAAAGTGAGTGATATTTCATTTACCAATAATGTTCCAATATATGGTGATTATTGGTCACTAAGCGCTCGCCCAAAAGTCACTAAAATTTCTAAACGGAATATCTGGCAGCCGAAATGTCCATCATACTAACGATAACTATCATACTAATGTGAACTCGAGTGCCAAATATTCCGTATTCGCGATTTTCATGGCAAAAATTATCTTTTGAGCGATCGCAATGTGACTAATAATTCAATTACCCAATATATGTATGTATATGTTAATTTAGGGTGAGCGTGAAAAAGTCGAAAATATTCGAATATCATGCATACATATGAAAAACGGTTAGAATATATATCAGTTGCGTGCGGTAAAACTCTCTCTTCCCCCCCTCGTACATCCTCACTTAATTTGCACGAGCAGGTTACAACCGGAACAAGAGGAACAGGCTTTTCCTTCCGTATCCTGCGCGCGCACATTAAACAAGGCGGTATGACAAAAAGAGAGATAATTTCACCCCATGCCACTGATATATCATCATTTACAGCCATTCGCCATCCACTGCTGGATGAAGGCCTCTCCAACACGCTTCCACTCGTCTCTGTTTTGCGCAACACTCATCCATCTCATTCCGCACATTTTCCTAATTTCGTTCACCCATCTTCCTTGCGGTCTTCCTTTTACTCTTTTGCCTTCTCTCGGGTACCATTCAAGCACTTCTTTTGTCCACCTGTCGTCCATCCTCCTAGCTACGTGGCCCGCCCATTGCCATTTCAATCTCTTCACTCTATTCACTATGTCCACTACCCTTGTCATATTTCTCACCCACGTGTTCCGCTTCCTGTCTTTCCTCGTTATGCCAAGCATACAGCGTTCCATACTTCTTTGAGTGCATTGGATTTTATTTTGCATCTTGGCGTTCAGTGTCCAAGTTTCACATCCATACGTCATCACTGGCAAAACGCATTGATCAAAGATCCTTTTCTTCAGGCAGAGTGGCATTTTTGATTTAAAAACAGCATTCATCCGTCCAAATGCACTCCACCCTAATTTCATACGTCTCTTTATCTCTTCATTTTTACTACCAGACATGTCAATTATTTGACCTAAATATAAATAACTATTTACTACTTCTACTGGTTTATCATCTAGGGGGATGCTATCAGGCATGCAATAACTATTGAACATTAGTTTAGTCTTATCTACGTTAATTTTTAATCCTACTTTTCTACTTTCCCTATCCAGCTGTGTTAGTCTGATAAGTAGGTCAGCTGAATCACGAGCTACTAAAACTATATCGTCTGCGAACCGAAGGTGACTCAAAAAGCGACCATTGATGCTTACTCCGGCTGTATCCCAATCCAATTTCCTGAAAACTCCCTCAAGCACCGCATTGAATAACTTGGGCGAGATTGTATCTCCTTGTCTTACTCCTTTTCCTATGCTAAATCTATCTGTACCTGAAAAAATTTTAACCGAAGCTGTGGCATTCTTATATATTGCAGCTAACAGTCCCACATAGGGTTCCGGCACTCCCTGTGTTTTTAGAGCGTTAAGTACTGCATTATGACTAACTGTATCGAAGGCTTTCTCATAATCGACGAAACCTAGGCACAATGGCCGTTGATATTCGTTGGCGCGCTCGATTAGTTCGCCAACTACTTGGAGGTGGTCCATTGTGCTGAAATTTGCCCTAAACCCTGCCTGCTCTATAGGTTGGTTCTCGTCGAGGATATTCTTCAGCCTTTCTGTAATAACCTTCGTGAAGAGCTTGTAGACCGCTGAAAGTAGACTAATGGGTCGGTAGTTCTTGATATCGCTTTTGTCGCCTTTTTTGTGTATTAAAATGATAGTTGCGTTATTCCATCCTTCTGGTATAGCTTGGTTCTGGATGCATTTGCTGAAAAGCCTAGCTAAGATATTAATTAGGGGGGGGCCGCCACATTTTAGTAAGTCAATGGGAATATTATCTTCCCCTGGGGTTTTACCATTCTTTGCAGTTTTTAGCGCGGCCTCTACTTCGCTAGGCAATACTGCAGGAACCCTTTGGCCGTGTGTCGATTCCAGAGTGGGGAATTGGCCGTTGTCGTTCTCGTATAGTTTTGCATAGAACGTGTAAACTCTGTCTATGATTTCTTCTCTATTCCTAATTATTACTCCGCTCTCTGATCTGATTGCGATCATTTGGTTTTTGCCTAAGAAAAGATCCTGTTTGCACTTTTTCAGGCTACGGTTATTCTTAATGGTATTTTCTATTAGCTTGCTATTAAAATCCCTGACATCCCTGACTATTCTCTTCTTAATTTCCTTATTTACTAGATTGTATTCTTGCTTATTATTATCCCTATCTAAATTCCTTTTATGCTTAATTAGGTTTTTTGTTTCCGCTGAAATTTTGCTTAATTTAATCTGTTTCCTGAATCCACCTAATTTCTTACCTGTTGAGGTTAGAACCGAACTAATTACAGTGTTCAATTCCTCGATGTCTGCTTCTGGGTTTAATTTCTCGTATCGATTTCCAAGTTCGAGTTCGAATTCCTTTTTCCTAGACCTTAGTTGAGCGAAATCTGGAGAGTTACTGCATCCTTTTATTAATTTCCTACGTTCGCAATTTATATTAATGGCCATCTTGGCACGGACTAATCTGTGATCGCTACCTATATCTACTTTACTTAAAACACTAACGTCTTTAACGGAGTGCAGGGCATTTGTTAGGATGAAATCGATCTCGTTTCTGTCTCCTTTAGGACTCTCCCAAGTCCACTTATTGTTGGTGTTTTTCCTGAAAAATGAATTAGTGATGAAGAGCCTGTTGTGTTCTGCGAATTCTATGAGGCGATCGCCTCTGTCGTTTCTTTGGCCGGTACCAAAATTGCCTACTGCTCTTTCTGTGTTTGCCTTTTGTCCTATTTTTGCGTTAAAGTCGCCCATGATTATTTTAAAGTGGTGGCGGCTATTATCGTATGCGCCCTGTAGTTTTTCGTAGAAGTCTTCTATTTCCTCGTCTGGGTGGCTAGATGTGGGGGCGTACACTTGGAAGATTTGACAAGTGTACCTGCTCGAGATTCTTAATACTACATAGCATATACGTTCCGATATGTCGTTTATTTCTATAATATTTCTTTCTATTCTCTTATTGATAAGAAACCCTACTCCTCCTATTCTACCATTTGGTAGCCCTCTCCAGTAGAGACAGTTACCACTTTTTAGGATTATTTGGTTTTCCTGTTTTCGTCTTACTTCGCTAAGTCCTACTAAATCCCATTTGATACTTTCTAGTTCATTCTCTAATGCAAGCACACTTCCTTCACTCGATAACGTTCTTACATTGTACGTGGCTAAATACAGGTTTCTATTAGCTAAGCTATCATCCATCGTCACTCTTACCTTGTTGGAGGTGCCACTGATATATATATATATATATATATATATATATATATATATATATATATATATATATATATATATATATATATATATTGTATATACATAGTACCGTTTACCATTGATTTTTCGACATTTTCACGTTTGCATTTTCTTTTTCCACATTTTCACTTTCGGTGCCGTAAGGTCGACCCGATAATTTCATTTGAATCTATTAAACCGTACTTCTAACTACTTAAATTTTGGAAATGTCCACTTTAAAGTATTATTTCCTAACACTAATTCTGAAAAATGTAAGAAGACATAACCGACATTTTATTTTTCAATAACATAGTACACACTAACACAGTGGTTCTTAACCGGTGCTTGTTGCAAGTGCACCGCGAGAAAAATGGTAAAAAAACAGAAAGTCGTTCTTGAAATTATGAAAGCCGACGAAAGATCTAATACTCCGTCAATGACGGCCTCATTTAAATGTTATGCTACCCTTGCAAATACAAGAAACCTTAATATCATATCTACACACTGTTTTTTTTACTGTAAGAATTTCTAATTTCGGAAAGAGTCAAATTCCCGCGTCTAGAATACTCGGCCGCGTCACAAATATACATATTTATCGACAGTCCTTTTTTTTATTTTATTACAGTTTATACCAGGAAGGCCTTACAGGTAAACCCCAATGCGCCTTCCTGGCCAATTACAAACAATGAAGCATTTTTAATACACAAGTCGCTGAATTACGTGACACTGAAAACTCGAAAATTAACGAGACATATATGAATTGTACATACATTAATCATACCCAAATAGTGGTGACATAGTAAGTAGGAAGGTTTTTTAGCCAATTTAATCTGGAACCGTTTCAACAATGAAATCAGAAAAATTGGAAAACTCTGATAGGAAACGATCGACCTGGAGTCACAAATATCTAAGTCTGACCAGCAGCACTACAGATATACTTAGATTTTTTTTTCAATCAAGGTCAGCTTATGGGATTGAAACCGGCGCCTCTTGGTGTTAGGCAGAAGCTTAACGACCGAGCTATATATTTTATTATATTATACGATTATCACTGGATTAATTTGATTCGCGTAAAATTTACTATAGCAAGTCGATAAAACGGTCCATTCATATTGATTTTATCAACTTTTTTCATTACATCATCAATCCAGTCCGTTGTTGCGCGGTCCGGAGTCCCAGAATTGGGCATAAAGCGGGTGGCTGCACGCAAAACGTTCCTCCGCAAAGCCCAAAGCCGCACTAAAAAAGCCACATTACACAAGATTTCGTATAAATCCGCTTTATCTGGAAAAACGTAGCCCTTTTTTCCCGGTTTTTGGAGGCCGACTGTGTTTAAGCGCCCCTTTGCCGCTAGAACACGTCCGAAATCACTTGGATCCCATTTGTTGTAATTTCGCTGACGTCTCTCCCCATCTCGCGGCGGCGATTTCTTTTATTTTCCCCCACCGATAATAATAATAATAATATCGATTAAACATACGACCGCACATTAATTATCGCGAAACCGGCACTAAATCACGAGTGGAAAAAAATTTAATTGCGGTAACGCACAAACCCCCCCCCCCCCCTCCCCCATCCATGCTTTTGAATCCAATACACAAAAGAGAATGAATGAATGACTTAATTATTTATTTTTTTGCTTTATTTCGTTTTGTAAACGTTCGATTTTTTTATTATGATTCGGTATGAATGGGTGAGATTCTGTACAAGTGTCGGAATACCGGTTCCGGTTGCCGCAACACGACTCCGATATCCGGCCGACGCGATAAAGCAAGCGCAATAAACTTTTACCGGCACCGGAGTTTTCCCATTTACTGATCCGGTCGTGCTTTTGTTTTCCTATATGCGGACGGATCATTAAGCCGGACGGATCCGGTATTATTGCCGCCGTTGAAAAACCGCCATTTCGGCCCGACGAAACCGGCTATGACGCTCCGGCGCGTAATGGAGGATCCCTCTTTGAAAACGTCGTCGTTAAAGCCCCCCACCCACCCCCCTGCAAAACGATGCAAATGGGTTTTTTTCCGACTTTTTAGTGTTTTGTTAAGGTTGTATGTTAATCTTATTAATTCGAATTGGTGTGTAAAAAGTTTAAAGATGAGAGAATCTTCTGTTCTCCGGTGAAGGTGTACGTGTACTTGGAAAGTTTGTATCTTGCTGTGAATCCCCTATCTAATTAGTATAATTATCGCCACCATGAAGACGACGACCCCCTTGTTACGCAGGTTTTATAGTATTTCCGCTTTTAATAACGAGAGTACACTCTCGTAGCATTTTCAGGGTGACCATCTTTTTTGATTAAAATTTTAACTGTTATTGTCCTCCCGACTACTTGAAATAGACCAGGGTTATTTTCATTTTCGAAAACATGCTGTTTCTAAAATATCAATGATATTTTTTTCAGATAAAAACACATTGGTGTTTAGTTTTTGCAGAGCTCTGGAGGGGAGCGTAGTGCAGGGACGCGGAGCAGTGGAGCAACGAGTTTTTGCGCGGAGCAGGAGCAGAGCCGGAGCACGAAAATTTGTAGTGCTCCACTGCTCTGATATTTCATTTTTACTAACCTCTTATACGTTTCACATGGTTTTAGTGTAAGCGGTCATTTTTTATATCCCTTATCTCTTATCCGATCGTTTTCATACTTTGCCATATTGCTCATTTTGGTCATCAATATAAGTTAAGGTATCATCCGCAATTACGATGGTGAAAAAATATCGTATTAGACACGTTTGAAAATACTGCATCGTATTACACGGTGACGTTTATCTATCACATTCATCATTCACATCGGTAGTTTCATTACTTTTCGCCCTGCCATCTCGCTGTCAAAATCAAATTATTTAAACGCCTATAACTTTTTCTTTTTTCACTCTATATTTTATTATGTACTAGAATTTCTTTCAGAATTTTAAATTTGTTTTTCAATTTATGATAAATTCAATATTTGATTGTTTTATCCTGGAATTATTTGACATGTGCCGCATCATGTAGTTTGGTTATATTATTTGTATTTAATATGTATGTATTTTTAAAATTGAATATTTTGTTTTATATACTTTTTTCACTTATTGTTGTTTTGTACAAATTAATGTGGGAGCTTTCTTTTTTTTTATTTTTCCATCGTGACTATTTTCTCTTTTCTTGTTACTGTGGTAGTTTAGGACAACCATGTGCGCACCGTGTAGTACTATTTGTATTTAATATGTATCTACATACATGTGTATGTATTTTCATGATATATATTAAATATTAAATATTTTAATAATAAATAAACTGTCTATAAATATTTTTTTTATCATATGTACATATATAAATAAAATTAATAAATTAAATAAATAAAGATGATAAATAATATAATTCCTATTAAAACTATTCGGAGCACGGAGTGGAGTTGGAGCAAGTATTTAGGTGTTGGAGCGGAGCAACTCCAAAAAGTGGTTGCTCCAGATCTCTGATTTTTTGATCTATTTCGTTTCGTTCACAATTAATAAGCCCTACATTGATCTCGATTGAAAAAAAAATATATTCGGAGTATTTCTACAGTGTTGCTGGTCATATTTGGATATTTGTGATTTCAAGTCGATCGTTTCATATCAGTATCCTGTTATCACAAATATATAAGATTTGTGATAACAGGAAAGATGATTTTTTGCCAATTTTGAGGAACCGTTTCAACAATGATCAGATAAAATTGGCAAACTCTGATAAAAAAAACGATCGATTTGGAGTCACAAATACCCCCAAATCTAACCAGCAGTATGGCGGATCGAACCCACTGATCACTTGGTGCTAAACATACACGCTACCATTAAGCCATACTGCTGGCTATGCTATGCTTAGCATATGGCTATGCTTATATGCTAACCACTTTTAATCGTCCAAATTATCAACTAGTATATAAAAAATTAAAAATTCTATGAACGCATTGCGACATGAGACCGTGGTTACGATTTCTGGTAGATATCCACTAGGGAATTCTCCATTTTCAGCTCGGAAGTTACACTTCTATTGTGAATGATCTATATATTTAATATTATATATAGTCATATGTACTACATATTTCATTACGTCATTTTTTTACATCTCAAAACGCTCATCAGGATTTTTTGAAGTCATGCATGATGCTATATAAGTTATATTTGTTTATAAGTTAGATCATAAGTTATTACCTAAGTATTTTAATGATTATATAATAAGGAATAGAGATTAACATAGTTTTTATACTAGAAATAAGGACAAACTAGTTGTAAGTAGAGTAAGAAAGAATAAGACGGTTGGGGGTGATTTTCACAGGGGTGTGCTAATGTATAATGCCCTCCCTGAGTGCGTCAGGTCTGCTAAAAACATGGATGCATTCCTGCGAGGTGCGAAGAGACACCTCTGTGAGGGACAGTAAATATAAGTTAATTATAAATTTTAGAGTTAAGTATAATAATTAAGATGTATTTTTAAATTAGCTTGATAGCTAAAATATATATAAATAAATAAAATAAAAATAAAATATAAAGCGTAGTCGTAATAGGCACTGTGCACTTTTAGTCTGTTTTGTAATGTTAATATTATGGTTGAAATAGTAATTGTATATGCGAAATAAAATTTTCGTATTGCACGTATTACTTGAAGAAAGTTGCGTGTTGCTCTTTTGTGCGATAGCAGTAACGAAATACAAGGCTGTGAATTTTAAAGTATAATCACCCGGGCCCTAACCGCCCACGAACCTCATTAGTGCAAGGTTTCCCTCGGCGCGTGGAAAAGTTAAAATAATTATAGCGAAAAACTCGTTACGAGAAAAACATTGTCTAAAAGGATTACACACAGAAGAGGAACGACGCGACTCCTTTCGAAAATACGTATAAAACATTTTCACAATATGCATATTGAAATTTTCGCATATAATACCTGCCTGAGCTTTTGTGATATATTAATATAATATAAGCAGTGTTATGAATACGTAGGCAAGTTTACGAATACGTAAAATGAAAATTTGAAAATGTGTAAACCGACCCCCAAGTTTGCTTTCATGCCTTCGGGCATTAGCGTAATAGCTATTTCCTTCGAATAAATATGGATAGAGAATTCTCCTCTTTGCACGAATGCCTTATTTTTTATCAGCATAGTGCCGCCTAACATACATAATGCCAAAATTTAATATTCCCCATAAATCCTTTCATACGCCACGCATTCCTATGTGAAGCATTTTATTTTGTTTGTTTACGAATACGTTGATTGTATCGACGTTTGAGTTTAATTCGAACGTATTCGTAATTCCCGAGCGTCGAAATTGGCTCAGGAGCATTAAATCTAAGCATGGGATTTATGCAAATACGAATCGCGATGAATAAATGTATAAGGAGTTTAATCGCTTAATTTATACATCCCAACGGAGATACGGCATTCTATTATGGCATTTACATACATAAAGTTGCGATAATGCGCAAATTCATACAACTTGTCTGAAATTTCGCAAACAAATATCTATGTAATTGATCTATAGACGGGTGATTCTCAACCTTTTATTCGGTTGTGTCACGCTTTTTTTTTATTCAATATACAATTGAAAATAAAAATGTTTTTTATTTGATAATATAACTATTGAGTTTTGCATTTGATCGGTCGTACTATCGATTTCAATACGTTGCTACATTGTGCTCTTAATTGGATATAATAATGTAGCGTGGACGTGTATATGGGCTTTCGAGATCAAAGTGAAAGACGCAATGATAGTGGTAAAGTTAGTTTATTGATCTTGATCCGTCGATATCCCAGCTCCAAATAAAGCATGGAACAAAACCACATAATATTTATACCTATCGAGTACTCTCCGTACAGATATATCATTGGTCGATGGATCGCGAGACCTTATTGGCTGTTGTATACAGCTTGTTCATACGTCGAAGACTTTTTGGCGCGAACGCGAGATCAGATGATCTGCACGAGTAAACTAGTGGTCGACAAACGCCTACCACCTAATCTCTATGTTGCAACATTTCGAAAAATTCTGTTTCTCAATGACTTATCCGAATCGTTTTTTTTAATGAAAATTTCGGTAGAATACATATTAGTAGAACCGATTTTCTATTTTTCGAGTTTCTATGCGGCTGAATGCGTCACCAAACATTGCAACGTTGGAGAAGATTTACCTCACAAATCTAGCCTGTTTCTTACTTAGTCTTTCTGTACTTACATATGTTTTGCGTAAAGAAGTTTCACTTCTGTAGTGTGTAAACTAAAATAGAGATATGCCGCTATGTATAGAAAATTTGCTTTTCAAGGAAACCAATGCAACTATCTACGAACTTCTCCTGCAGTTTCCAAACATTTACCAACGAAGATTAAATCATGATCAGCCCAACTATGTGGTTCATAAAGTTTTTTGAATATGTGAAATCGATTTATTTTTGTGAATAATTTCCCATGATGCCATTACGGGTTGTCCATGAGCGAAACCTATGGTATTAAGCATATACATATATAAATTTATAGATTATAAATTTGAAATCATATTCAAATAGTGGTGACACAGTGGGTAGGATGGATGGCTTTGTCAGTTTGATGAGCAACCGTTTAAACAATTAAATCAGATAAATTGGTAAACTCTGGTGGGAAACGATCGACTTGGAGTCACAAATTTAGCGGTAAAAATTTATTTATTTAAAGTTTGGACCATTGTAGCATTACAGGAATTCCTAATGCGCCACAATGGTCAAAAATATAACAGAAAAGAAAAGAAACAAAATAATAACTAAAGAAATTAGTCATAACAAAAACATTTATGTATATACACAAACAACTAATAATAAAAATAATAATAATTACAAATTAAAAAAAACAACAAAGAAGGAAATATATATTAAAAGAAAAGAGAGAAAGAAAAAAAATATAAACATACGTTTATAGATAGACAATAATACATGTATACATAATCATAAAAAAACAATAGCAATTATAGTAATTAAAGAACTTTATAGTAATTAAAATTAAAATAATAAAAAATACAAATACAGGAATGACACAAATATCGAAGTCTGACCAGCAGCACTGCAGAAATACTTCTTAATAAATTATTTTAAATATAGATCAACACCGGGCTTGAACCCGGGAACTATTCGATGGTTAGCATTAACGCAACCATGCTGCTAAAATAACCAATTAAGTCGAATTGAAAGTCACTGTTGCAATACTTACATATTGTATTGTATCTATATGTACGTATGTATGGACGTTTCATTTTTAATTCAGGTGTTTTAGTAAAAATTTAACCACCATCGTAAAAATTCGCCGAAACAAATACCATTCAACGTAAATACTATATATGTATGTGTACATATACAGTGCGGAATGGTAGATATTTCAAATATTCAAAACAGGAGCCCTTACATACAAACATACATATGTATGTATGTATGTAGATATTGGATCCAGCAGACCCTTCGGCGAACAAACACCATTCGGACGAGTTATGTAGGTTCGTACATATATTCCTCTTTTCCAAAGGCTTGAACTAATTCTATTATGACACAAATAGGAGTTACGTATGCGAACATGGCGATTGGAAGGTTGGTCTGTTGTTTCTGGGGTTCAACCTGGAAGGTGATAATAATTATTCAGGTTGTGTAGGTCTCCGCAATATCCCTGATATATATATATGCACAATATACGCCCAAAATATGTACTATACATATATGAATTTGACCGTCGCCTGGGGGGCCTTTCGTTTTGTTCTATGTTGGTGTTTCGCATTAAATAACAATTCGAATTACAATGGAAACGTTTTGTGCACGAACGTGAGTACGCTTCCGTTCGATTTTCAGACACTAAATTTGATTTGATAAATTTCGGCTTATATGTATATACATGTGTGTATCAATGTAGGATTTACGAAGGTAAAATCATGAATTCGTGTGAGTGAATGCTTATATTGATACGTCATCAATTTGTATCGGGAAGCCTTTTGGAAAGGTGTTTTTGTTTGATTTAAATGGAATATCCCATTTCGTCAAACCTGCCACGTGTCCCCTTTCCTGGAGGTGGGAAGGGGAAGATGTGGGTGCCTTGACAGTGTCCAACCCTATTTCAAGTGGTAGTGCAACGTTTGGTTACACAATAAACCGCATAAATTTCATTCATTCTACGGTGCGTAAAGAAATTTTGGTTGTCTGACTATTGGCTGAATTGACACTTGTCTGACGGACGTTTGACGAACGGACACTTGGCCTAATGGACAATAGTCCGAATAAAATTTATAATTGTTTAAATTTATCAAAAACATCAATGTATCTAATTTAGTGAATTTTGAATAATTTCAATACACAAATATTAATATTTTTGTCGTCTTATATTAAAAAAAAACTGCATTTTTTTCAAAATCGATCGATATACAAAAAAATGTTTTTGAATTTTGTAAATAGTAGACGATAAAAACCTTTTTAATGCTCTTTATGAGCTGGCACCACATAACAAAAGTATGTGTGGGTCATTATTGATTTTTTATTTTTATTTTTATACTATTACTAGCTGGACCCGGCATGCGTTGCAATGCCAGAATAAGGTATGCATTTCCCGTTCACATTCCCGTTCCCGTTTCAAGTGATGGTTGGAGCTCTACTAACGTCTCTTCAACGCCGTGTCGTCATAAACCAACTGGTAACGTGGTTACCAACGAACACATTTCCTCGACTACACAATGGCGCTTCAAACTTTCGCGACGGTAAAATCGTAATTACGAATATTATTATTAAGAAGTTTTTTCCCGTTTTTTTTCACAGTAAGCTTCCCGGGCATGCATAAAACAAATCCTGAAAGTTCCATCGTAATCGGTTGAGTGATTGAAGAGCTTATACGAGACAAACAGACAAACAAGCAGACATTCAATTTTATATATACATATAGATTTTGAAATTAAAATAAATAAAATAATAATCTGCGACGATATTTTCTTTTAATTTTATTTATCCACTTTTTCATCGTCATCATCATTATACACAGCCATTCGCTATCCAATGCTGATTAGAAACAAATTAAATCAATAAAAATTTCAATTGGCCAAATGTCCGTTCGGCTAAACGTCCGTCGGCTTAGTGTCCGTTCGGCTAAATGTCCGTTCGGCCATAATTCCGTCAGCTTGACGTCCGTTCCGCCAAAAGTCCATCGGCCAAGTGTACATTCGGCCAAAAGTCCGCCAACGGAAATTTTCACTGTAAAATCTCGGTCAAGCTTTAACTGTTGGACTTAATTTCACAGAGTTTTCATTATTTGTAATTACGCATGCAATATTTATGATGTCGTTTAGTGGGTTGGTTTCAATTTATGGGGAGATTTACATGCAATAAAAAAAAATAATTGACTTGGATACGTATAAATAAGTAGTGAATCTTCATTTTTAGTGAAATTGGGTATTAATCAATAGTTAATTTCCATTTATTAACATATGTACATAATCATGAAACATTTCATGTGAATGTAAATAAATGTATATGTGAGTTACATACGTACATATATACAAATGTACGTATGTATGTATGTAAAATGGAAAAATCACTTGCTGAAATTCAAACCTATTTCCTCATTATTCGATCAGATCTCCCCCTTTTCCGGTATCGAATCGTTATCCAATTCCACTGAGCAGATATTGAATTACACCCGAAATCACATCGCTCTTTCCACACCCATGTACGCACATAGACATAGTATATGTGTCAGATACACAAATCTTGCTATCTGCAATTCAAAATATATACATGTATGTGTGTAAATCTGTATGAATGTGGTACATGTTCGAATTCATAACGATTCATTTGCGAGTTGAACGGTGACGCGGTCCATTCAATAATTGAATTAACATCTCGATCCGGATTTTGGTCGTAACCTATCCTACCCCAAGGCAATTAATTCAATTTGACCCGGAATTTTCGCGTGGATGTCTGTATCTATAATCGTATTTGTGGAGTCTATGTAGCATTTGCGCGCGCATACGTACATACATACATATGTACATATACAGTATGATTTATATCGGAAACCGGCTCTCCGGATTACCGCAGAAGAAATTAATTCATATTCGCATACTTCCGTCGATACCATGGTGAATAATAATAATCCTCGCGATAAACAAACCATTTTTATTTGTTATTACTTTGCGTTGTGTTTATGCGTACGTTTCTGTGCTTTTAGCGAAGATGGGGCGGACTGTGTTTTTCCGGATCTCGAGTTACGCGTTTGCGAATGCGTGCTTTATTCCTCGCCACGGGTGATTTTATTTTATTTTTTCGCGAATAAAAGGCCGACGAGGTCTAAAAACTTGTTTCGGCTTAAAAGTTTATACCGGGGTCGTAATCCGGCCGGTTAGTTAATATTCGCGTCAGACCTGGGTTTCCGCCGTATTGCGAATCGGAAACCCTTAGCGGTCGTGATTCTATTTACCTTTCGCCGTAAAAAGTCGAGTAAGCATGTGTGTGTGTGGAAAAAAAATGAATAAATTTCGATACGACTTGGGTTTGATAAGGCTCGAGTGACGATAAAACGTGGAGATTGTGTTAAATCGCGCGAAAATAACGTATTCCCGTGAGAGCATAGGTGAAGGTCGTTCTCGTTAAGCGAAAAACCGAATTGTTTTGGCTTAAATTAATAAAGTTTTTCCTTTGAGTGCTTCTTATGTGGGGTTTACGTATGAAATTAATACTTCAACTTTGCTATTGTTGTTTACAGTTTGGTCGTTCCGTTATTGAGATCGAAGTTTGCTATTTTATCGCACACGTACTTGCTTCCTCTCGCTTTAAAAGTATTTCGAAATTTTTCTACGGAGAAGAAGTAAAAAATACGTTTTTGAAGATTCGAATTTTTTTTCGTAAGTGCCGTGAAAGCTTTTTAGCTTCAAGTTTATTCGAATTATGAGATTATTCCACGTATAACGAAATAATGTAAGAATAGACTGGAAACCTAACAATCTTCAAACTTTTTTCTCCACTTCGATAAAAATGAATATTCTTCGAGTGCTTCATTACATTTTTTTTCATTATTTTTTTAGTTTTAAGTTTATTCGAATTATGTGATTATTCCACGTATTACGAAATAATGTAAGAATAGACCGGAAGCCTAACAATCTTCAAACTTTTTTCTCTACTTCGATAAAAATGAATATTATTTGAGTGCTTCATTACATTTTTTTCACATTTATATATGTTTTTTTTTGTTTATTATTTTCATTTTGTAATTTTAAATTTTTTTCAATTTTTGATTTTTCAATTTTTTAATTCTCAGTTTTTCAATTTTTAATTTTTATGTACAATTTTTTAAATGTTTTATTTTATTTGTTTTTCTATTATTGTTGTTTTATTTTGTCTTATGTATTTGATATTTTATGTATTGTCTGGCCACAGTGTCATATTGGGGTGACCTGTAAAGACACTGTGGTATACTTGTATATTAAAATAAATAAATAAATAAATAATAATGTTTATTTTAAAAATTAAAGAACTCTAGGATATAATTATTATTTATTTCAGTGTTAGTCCTCATCATCTTCTGCGTGTTAAGCAACATTCTATAAAAACTTGAATTAATTTCACTTTTTAAATTGATGGCCGCATTTGAAAATTTTCATTTCGACTGTAAAAATTTTGAATAACATAGGTAAGTAGTAATTATACTTTGATTTTTGTTTTATTTTTCTAACAAATTTTATGAGAAAAATTGTTATTGATATATTTTTATACATAATTATATGTATGTTACATATGTATATATGTATAGTTATGGGCAGGGCCGCACCTTCCATATGTACAAATGTGTGCAACGCACAAAGGCAGCTAAAAGAAATGAGTCGAAAAATATTATATTCATTAAAAAACAAGACATCGTGGAATTGACGGTAAAAATACTTTATTTTCACGATTGAATATGAAAACGTCCAGTCCCTCTTGTCGTCTGGTCCTGTTCAGAACTAAACTTGTTTTCTGGTTATTAATTTTTATTGTGATTAAAATTTTCAGCACTATATTTCGCACAAGGTAAGATTTTTGCACTGCTGCATGCACTTCATTTTTATTTTTTTTTAATAATTAAAAATGAAGTGCAATTTAAGAGCGGCCGATTTAAGTTTGCACATAGGTGGCCGAACTCCTAGGCATGGCCCTGTATATACACATACATATGTATGTATACATAGCCACGACTGTACGAGTACCGATATATAAAATTTTATAATGAACATTATTGGGTCGCGTATAAAGCTTTTACTACTATTACCTACTCCACTTTCGTTTATAATTAGTTTTATATTGTATATCAAGTATTAAACTGTACGTTCACGAATGACCACTTCAACTCAAAAATTATTAAACTTGATAAAAATCGACTGTTCAAATCTATTCTTTTAAACTCCGTTTTATATTCTTCCGTGATTGAGTATCGACGTTGATCGATGGTCCGTCTGAGATGTACACTCGAAAAAGTAGAAATTTGTACGCTCTTCGCCTTTTTATCGGTCATATTCTTTCTTGTTTGTTTAAAATTTCATAAAACACCCGTTTGCGAACCATAAATCATCCTTTCTCGATGTTTCGAACGGACCTAAACGCTTATAATATACCGAGACTTTCGATGAATAAAACACTCAAATCTCGATACTCGGTGCATAGTTTTTCATCTGCACGCATTGTACGGGGCGCGTAGTAGGCAGTAGTGAGTGATTTATCTTCGAGCTTTTAGTCCCTTTTTCCCGCTGTAAAAGGGGCAAAAAATCGTTATTTCGTCGATTTCGAAACGTAAGAATGTGTTCGACTGTGTGGGAGGAGGGGTCATTTATCAAGTTCCTGTCAAATTTCGGCCTATTCACCGAAACTGCGATAATCTCATCTCCATATCTTTACAGCGAAATCTGTGACCGTACAGTTTTTCTCGTGAGCCCCGGGATCATCTCGACGTTTCGACACGATGTTATCCTCCGAGTTTCTCTCACGTTTACGACCGTTACGTGCAATTTGTTTCGTCGCCTCTTCTCGGATATATCGAACGACTCGATTACGCTGTCGTAACGCGTTAAGCGGAACGCTGGAAAAGTGCGTCTCGAAAGTGGAGAGTAAAACCAAATGTTCGCCTCTTGTGCCGTGCCCACATATACGTTCCACTTTGGATTGTTCCAAAAAGGGCAATTGTCGTTTCAGGCCTTTGTTTCTTATTGTGCGCTGATGGAAAGTATCGTCGTAATATCTTGTGACGACACAAAATGAAGAATATTTCCTTTCGGCCATAAAAGACCTTTTCATAATGGATGACGAGGAGAATGGTTGTTCTATATAATTTCGCTGTGACAAAAAGTCATTGTATCTACACATAATGCAAAAGTATACAAGTCCGATATTGACTTTATCTAATATAGACTTTGTATGTAAGTTTGTACATATATATGTAAGTATCTTTGGAACAAAACAAAGTTTCTATCACGACAATTCGATTGGTTGAATATTATATTTTTTTCGATTCAAATAAATTTAATAAAAAAACAAATGAATATTTACTATTATATTCGACATGTTTTCGCTGTTTATATTACAAATACTGAGCGAAGCCGGGTAAAACAACTAGTTATTAATATAACACAACTGGTGTTGCACCCGATGAAATATCATTGCACGAGGTTGAATTTTTATCAAATAACTTTTAAATATATTTATATTTAATTAAAAAAAAAATGGTTCAGACAACCTACCTACCTGCATGTGAGCAATATAAAACAAAATAGAAAAATTAATTAATTAATTCATGAATTAAATAAATTTTCAATACATGGCGGTAAACGTTCAGCGACGCCGTCTATTTGCATAGAGGAAACATTGGTTACACACAGTATATGTATATAGAAGTTCTATATTCGTATATACGTTTTGGCAGTGGTTTAGCTGTGACGTACATATGTATGTATGTCGAATCGAAACGACTATTATAGTACGGCGAGCGTTATCTCAGACAGACACACAGACTAGCAATATTAGCGATAATGTGTTTGATGACTCACCCCTATCAAGAGCCATTCGATTATTTAACCTGCTTTCTGGGAGCCTTGATGTTTTTACTGCTTCATACAGTTCTGTCAGGTAGCATATTTTAAATTACTTCTAGCTACATACATATTTACACATGTTGTTTTCATTTTGTAATTTTATTATTTAGCATAATGTGTATGTATGTTGGTTTTATCTTTATTTATATATGTATGCTATTTTTTATTTTTATATATGTGAGTAATTTATCTTTGTTTATGTGTATTTATGTGTTTATGTGTATATGCATGAATTATGTTTGTATGTATATGGATGTATGTATTGTATGTGTATGTGTATATGTATATTTATAGGTATATGTATGTATATGTGAATATATATATTTATATATATGTAGGTGTGTATGTATGTATATGTGTATATGTGTATTTTTATATTTATGTATGTATGTATGTGTATTTGTGTATACGTGTAAGTATTTGTGTAAATATGGATGGTGTTCATATATGTTTATATAATTGTCTTTGGCCAGGAAGGCGCATTGGGTTTACTTGTTAGGCCTTCTTGGTGTAAATTAAATAAAAAATAAAAATAAAATAAAATTATATATGTATGTATGTAAGTAGCGATATTATATATATTACGATGGCAGTTTAAATTTTTTTTCAAATGGTATCTATAATATGTAAATATTTGTTAATTAGCCATAACGTAGTGCACTCGTAGATCTGTTGCATACCAGTAGAGAGGTCTTGGGTTCAATTTTTGGCCAAATATACTGCTGGCGAGATCTTGTAGTAATAAAAAAAATACACAGATCAACCGTCTTCTGTTAGAATTTTCTGATTTTCTTACCTCATTTTTTGTGACGGATCCAATAAAGCGATATCCTTCCCTTCAGCTTCTCACAAGTTCGAGTTATTGACACCTTGAATTTTTTGAATCTAATAAATGCTTGTAATGTATTTCTTGCAAAATTTTCAAATATATCAAAAATATTGTTGACTGTCCATAGATGTATTTATTGTAGTATATACTGTTATGTTTGAAAATTTATAATAATTAAAGAAAAAAGTCCTACTATATTTGTTATATTGGGGTAATTTCTGTCATGGCACATATGATGTACATACATACATATGATGTACATACATACATATGATGTACATACATACATATGATGTACATACATACATATGATGTACATACATACATATGTATGTATGTAAAATAATGTTACGTAGGGGTGGGTTCAGGATCCAATTGATGAAATGAAATGCTGTTGTCTAGGCACTTAAAGGTCTATCACGGGGAGTATATTGTTTACGCACGTACTTGTCCAGGTCTGTGAGGACTCCAGCGTATCCTTTGTTCGGGCGCTTACTGAGTCCCTTTAGCCTAATCCGGGGTCTCTTTGTTCACTTAGACAGTGGGTATTCTCTCTCATGTTCCCACGTTACAATAAAATATATTTAAAAAATGAAATAATATTGATTAAATAAAAACAACAAAATAAACAGTACTGCATAAAAACACCGTATACTTAATAACGTTAGCGTGACGATGTACATAGAGAGAGAGTAGGAATGTTTCTTTCTCTCTATTTTAGACTTTTTTCGGAAGGCGTTTCATCATTTGTCTCGTTCCAACAAACTTACACTTCACTGACACAATAAGTTTTGCTTAAAAAAATTGTGGTGGAATTTAAAAATATATTTTCTATGCTGGTTTTTTTTCCATTTGAAATTTTCTTTCATACATCCATAGAAGATGTCATTACCAAAAATGTTCTTCATATTTCGACGTTTCCAATTCTGTATGCCGCTCTCATAAGACCAAGGCATAATTAAATATATGTATGTACCATGTCTTTATATATATGAGAGAAATAAGTATGTCATATTTTTTTTTAATTCAATTTGTACATATGTACATATATTCTGTTACAATTGTTCAAGTGGTTGATTCGTAATGGCAATATACCGTTTGTATCACGGTACCTATTCTTATGATATTTTGCGAACAATTTCGTATTACATTAGATGGGTTGTAAAAGGTAGAAGAAACACATTCCGGTCTGATTATTTTCCTATGGAGTTTTCCATTAGTGATTTTCCGCATCGTCGTATTTTCTTGCGTGCTCTGGGGAGCGATGGCAATGAAAAATGTATCGCTGGTAATTCTTACGATTTTCGTGCGTAATTCGTTTCTCGTTCGGCAGTTTTGTGCGGAATTGACCTGGCAAATGACTTACAAACTCTCGTTTCTCATTTCTTTCCGTCAGGGATTGTCGTTCCGTATCCAAAATGGCCGACGTTTCGTACGAAATGGCCGTTGCGACCCTTACATTTGTACGATTATTGCGGATATCGTCTGCGTTTATGTGACAATGTGAAACTGTTTACCATAATAGATGCGATGGAAAGATATTATTTTAATAATTTCACGTATTTGTATTATATTATAAAATTTCTTAAGTTTATTATCTGCATGTATACTCGTATGTATACAAGTGCGCTTACTATTTCTTTTCGTTAACATTTTATATGGCGAAGTATAAAAATAAGCAAAGAAAAAGTTCCACCCTTGAAAGCGAAAGTACATATATAGGTATACAGAGGCACGAAAACACAAGATGATAGCGAATAAAAAGAAAAAATAACAGCATCCCAAATCCCAAAACAAGTTTCGGATCTACAGGTCTTTTTTCCCCAGTTGCCTAAGAAAGCCCACTACAAGAATACGCGATTCGCTATTTTCATTTGATTTTCACGTAGGTGTGCTTTCAAAAAATATTTTTCAGTATAAACATGTGTACCGCACGTAGATGGCATTAAAATCTGTAGTAAGATTTCGCTCCCTACGGGCGTAAAAAATTTCATAACTTATTCATACACTGTGTTGAATTTATCTTTAGATTTTGTTGTGTATTTTACAAATGTAAATACATACTATTATATATGTACATATGTATTTACTTATTATTTCTTACATACATATATATATTGGGCCCTCCGATTTGGTAAATTATCTCATGGTATACGAACATTGGAACTCTTTAAAGAACTTTTTCTTCAGGCTTCAATAATATTTACAATTATATCTATAGAAAGCAGAATTAGTCTATCATTAACAATGTTGAGATAAGTTTTTTTTTATTTTATAATCAGAAAAATTTTGATTATAGATTTTATTTATATTTTTGATCATTATTTTCAAAATTACATAAAATACTTAGATTTTATTTCACGAATGTTTCAAGCCATAGCCAACAGTATGGCTCGGTGTTTGCGTTTATATTTAGCACCGAGAGGTTACCGGGTTCGATCTCGTCGTAATCTTTAATGTTGCTGGTCAGACATGGATATTTGTGACTCCAAGTCGATCGTTTCCTATCAAAGTTTGCCAATTTATCTGATTTTAATGTTGAAACGATTCCTCCATCACATTTATTTAAGTTTAAGCTTGGACCATTGTGACATTACACAGAGAAGAGAAAAAAATTGACAAAAACCATCCTACCCGCTGTGTCATAAATATCTGAATTTGATTTATGTAAAATATGTAAAAAATTATAAATCCGTAGATGTCTTTATGGATTAATTAATTAAATAATTGTTAATTTCATGTTCTTCAGCCTCTGGAAATACAGTGAATTATGTAATGAAAAATGCCTGCAATGTTTGTAATTAATTGTCTAGGAAGGCGCATTGAGGTTTACCTGTAAGGGTTTCCTAGAATCTATTTAAAAATAAATAAATAAAATAAGTAGGCGAAAAAATACATAATTCGTATTTATCAGCTATGATATTTTGACTTAAAGGAATCACGTTTAGTATGTTTGAGTTTAGAAATTACCTAATTCAAATACTACTGAAATGATATATAGGTATTTATAAATGATATATAGGTATTTATAAATTATATATAGGTAAAAACTTCTAATACATAAAAAAATCAAATAATCAATATGTGAGCCGTTATATTTGAAGGTGGCATAACGTTCACTTTTCTTTATTTCGAGAAATATTTCGCAAAACATTAAATATAATGTTTTGCGTTTAAAAATATAATATTTAAAAATACTGGTGGCCTGTAATACGTTTATTCTGTTTTTCTATATATTCTACATACTTTAATTCGATATGTCCGAGATTCTGGACATATCGAATTAAAAGAAGTGATAGCAATTTGTGAATTAAGTCAAACAAATAGTGTTTTTGGAACTGAAAATAGACCATTTTCAAATATGACAGCTTACATGTACAAATACCGATGCGGTGCAAACGATCGACAATCGCCAGATAGACTGAGCCACAGATTAACGACACGTGTACCTTATGCGTGCGCACTGCTCGCACTTACACTAAGCGAAATCTACCCGAAGTCCCGACATACCTACCCTGTATACGTTCTGTGCTTTTGATACTTTATTTCCGAATTTTGCCTTATTAAACTCGCCAGAAAGATCCAACTCAATTTTAATAATTACCATTTTAATAATTGCATCTATGCACATCGAAAGGTTACTCGTCATCTGATGTGCAATTTTTCATTCGTGAAGTCGAGAATTGCGTTTAAAGCAGCCATCCAGTTAATCTGTGGTTCAGTCTGTCTGGCGCTTTTCGATCGTTTGCACCAAACCCACAAAAACATATGTACATATGTACATACTCGTATGCGGACGTATATTTAAAAAGTTATATAAAAAAATCTCATTATAATAATTAGAGGTAGGATAGTCACAGTGCTATCTATTGTTCCATTGTTGTAAATCCTTTGTAAAAAAGGTTCGGCAAACCTTTAACAATGCATTTATAACCTTTGAACAATACGCGGCACCTTCTGGGTCCGGTGACTAATAATAATACTGTTTTTGTTTATTTTCATTTAAATTATCACTTAATCGACTAACTTTAATAAATTAAATAAAAAAAATCAAAAAAAGATATTATTAAATTTATTTTAAATTCACTTATTAAGTAAATACATATATTATTCAATGAGATTTTTTGGCAAAAATTTTAGAAAACAATGTTTTATACCTGCATATGTATCTATGTATAAAACATTATTTTATGTACATATATAGTGGGACATAAAATTTTTATAATTTTTCATACATGCATACTATGTATGTATATATATATTTTTTAATAAAAATATATATTTATATACATATGTACATATGTACATTTAGTTTGCAGTAGGTACTCGCCATAGAAATGGAACATTTATGCGATCGTATTAACTTTAAAGTGATTTACGTGCATTTTCCGCAAATTACGTCCTACGTTCTAGTAGTTTTCCCCCCTCGGCACGCTTTTTTATTATTATTTTTCTCCCACTTGTTTATTTTCCACAACACTCGTGTTCCGCTAATATCTCGCTCGTAATTCCCGCCGCGTTAGCCGCGTTCGCGTCGTTCGATCATAAATTTTCCCCGCTTTTACTTTACGCAATGTTACCATGTCGCGTGAAAAAGCCCCTGCGATTATATTCGATGGAAACCCTCGACCCTTTCGGCGGTCCAATTTTACCTCGAAAGGGAAAATTTCCCCGCGAGCGAGGCGCGAAGGAATTTCGAAGCCTATTTGGGCGCGCAAAGGCGAAAAACTTTGCGAATAAATATCGCGCACCGGTGCGAAAAAAGCTCGCTTATTGTTTTCCCGGCTTTGGCTCGCCGCGTTAACCTTTTGCGTGCCACGGCGAAATTTCCCTTATCTGCACGCGAATCCGAATTTTTCCGCAGTGTTAGTTTAATTAATGCTACGTTTCGCGATCACATTTGCATCGGCCGACTTTGCAAGTTTGCCGTATATGGAGGGGGGGATCTCGTACCTAAGGTGTTACCCAACTTCAAAGGTCAATAGATGAGTCCATCCTAAGTAATCGGGTCGGTTCACTGTTGACTTAATATACATACATACATACATCCTTTTGGATGTACGAGAAATAATATACAATGTAAATCAAACTTCGTATTTAAAAGTTATTGACGTAAGACTTCTTTGTAAGTTGGGTTCGTGTGATGGTGTACTTTTGCAGTACCAAACTATTTTTTAAAACGAATGTACTAGTTCTTTTGTGTATCCGAGATAAACTAGGTCCAGCCATTGTTTGCATGGGTCGCCGCAGGATTCGCCGTGTCTCTTTTTTTATTATAAGCCTCTTATCAGCTTGCTTTCGATTTTTTACTGACCTCTTCTTATTTCGTCTGACAATATTTGGGTTTTTATCCAAACTACGCGTAAGTACGTATGTAATGATATAAAGGCGACCCAAGCCTTTAATTTAGTTATCATAATCCATTATTTTTGGAGTATGATTTTATGAAAACTTTATTACAATAAATCAAAATATTCACTAATTAAATAAAACTTCACCATGCAAAATTTAAATCGTATAGAATAGATAAGAAATACGTTAGGCATATGAGGTTTTTCTCATAATTATAATGAGAATAACCTCATAAGCCTAACTTATTTCTTATCTGGTGTATATAATTTCGATTTTGCATAATTGAGTTTTATTTCCGTAGGGTGTAGTGTGAAATAGAAGCTTCATCTTTTTGTTTTGAAAGTAGTAGGTAATGCTATATAATTAGCACTACATATATAGTTTTGGGAATGAAGGGAATTACGGGTCTGAATCGGTGAAATGTTGTTGCCACCAGGTGATTAATTTTATTACACAAGAATCACCATTCATTGATGTAGAAAGTTAGTTTTTGGCGGTATCGCTCGTTTTTCTTCAATACTAGAGTGAACAACTATTTATATCTTGAAGACCTTTACTCTACTTTAAATTCATTTCTGTGCTGTGTAAGGAATTACATAGATAGCAACTTATAATGGTTTAAAATTATATAAGAGCTACGAGTTTTTAATAATATATTTTTAAAAAATCTAATTTTTCTAGCTCAACTAGCTCTGATCTAATTTACCGAATGGAAATAATATAAAGGTTAGTTGAATTGATAGAATTGAAACAAGTTCAGTTGATTCTGTAGATGCAATTATTTGGAATACAACAGTATAGAAATGTACCTACATACATATGTATGTACATATTACCAAAATACATATGTATGTACATATTACCAAAATACATATGTATGTACATATTACCAAAATACATATGTATGTACATATTACCAAAATACATATGTATTACCTATATTTAGCCATAGTAGCGACATGGAGCTAATCTTTAATGTTACTATGGCGAAATTGTAAATAAATAAATATACGATTATTTACATTCATTAATTTTATAATTTTGCTTTTGAATGACTTATACAGTTGTATGTGTCAAAAAATAATGTTTGTGGGTTGATTTCATGGAACAAAACCAGGTCCATACATAGGAATAGGCATAACATTTTGAAATACGAATATATCTGCCTGTATTGTATAAAGGACGATATGAAAAAGGATTGTTTCGAAAACAATTCAATTTTTCGGCACAGTGGGTATAAAAATATTTATGTAGGTTTTATTTATATGATATAAATAAAACAGTCATGTTATGACTGAGAGCAATCTAGATAGGAGCTTTCATTAAAATATCTCATACCGTCGTACAAGTCTTCTGTGAAAATCCTCGCATAACACTCCACGCGCAAACGCACACAAACACGAGGACATAAATTGAGATTAAGTATTTTATTAGCGACTAAAAGAGTCGTAAAATTCAATTACGACTTCCGTTGACCAGATAACAAACTGGTGTTCATACCATCGATTCATAAAATAATCAACCGAAACAAGAAATAAAATAATAAAAAAAACTCTCCAGCGGAAGAGAGTCCGATGAATATTCTAGCCATTAGGAAACTTTGGGTAAAAGCCTAAGAACAGAAAACTTTTCAGATTTATTATGTTAATAAACGTAATTTCCAAGTTGCGGTGTATACATAAAACATAAATTTTCGATCTTGATTGAATGGGGGGAGAGAGAGAGAGAGAGATAAATCCGAATTCTTCGCGTAAAAAGCTTTTATTTCGATTGTGTGCCGCTTTTAATTTCAATATTAAAATGCGCATTAAATCTTCCTAAGTGATTTGAAATATTTCTCTTTTTGAAAAAACAACAATTTTTCTTGATTCCATTGTCATTTTCGAGTACAATGTGCGATGCAATTAATGTAATTGAGTTATTATCTAAAGTGGTCCAACACACGTATACGTATAATTACACGTCACACTTCATTTATGTTGGAAATTATGAATATTTATGTAAAATTTATTTGCTCGAAATATTCCGAAAATTCGACGTTGAATTTAGCATTGTTTCATTTTTTAGGATATAAATAATTATACTCGCTTACGGACGGTCATTTATAATCTGTCGACACGGATTGTGACTGAAAAAAATGTCAAGGGTCAACCAGAACTATTGTACGTATAAGCAGAAATACGACAAAGGATTTCGTTTTTTTTTTGTTCCGGGTAATTGTTTCGGTTTGGAGATTTTTTTTAGTATCGTGGATGCTGAAATGGGGTAGAATTACACTTTTCAGGATAATAAATTATGTGTGGCCAATACAATTGGATGTCAGATTGTTTCACTGCTTTCAAATGTTCACTGTTTTCAAATGTTCACATTTGTCAAGTTTAGGTAACTTTTTCTAAATTAAATCGGTGCTAGTTGAATGTATAGTACTTTGTTAATTATTATCATTTAAGGGGAGGGGTAAACAAAACTCATTTTCTTCTTGAATGAACCGTTTTATTGCCTAGATCAGTTTAAAAATTCTCACGTTGATTTTTTTATTTAATTTTTTGCTTTATACATACACCAAATGATGCATAGATCGAAATTTTACGAATTTATTGATTTTATAACAAAAACATATAGTATTAAAATTCTATAGTGTTAAATATGTATGCATATAATATCATACTAAACAAAAATAAGTGAATTTTCGGTAATTAATAATTAGAAGTAATATCTATACAAGAAAAAAAAAATATAACAAAGGGTCAATATAGGATGAAGTATTATGAAATATATTATATATAGAAAGATCAACATATGTATGTAGAAATTGGCTATAATTAGTTACAAAGACATTTACATAAGTGAAATAATGATTTTAGTTGACAATGACATAGGATATTATTTTTAAATAAAAAAATGATAGTGACAAAAGTAGCTTTTTTACTGCTTATTATCTGTAAAAGTGACAGCTACGTTATTAGTTATAATTTGGCTAAAACACTTTTTCTACAATATATTACTATATTTAATCTATTAGTGAATAAAATAAAAAATATGAGGTTATAAAAATTATTATTTCTATCATATTTAAAAAAAATTCAGTCTGATTCAGTCAGTGGTTTGGGAGATAATTGAATTCAAAAACTTATAAAAAATAGGACACCTATAAGGGGAGGTACCATTTCCGGTCAACTTAAAAATTTGAAAAAAATTTACATCGTGTCGATAAGAATTTCAGTAACCGATACTAAGTTTCAGTTCGATAGGACTAACGGTGTTTAAAATATCCCCAAAATACACACACACACAGACACACACACACACACACAAACACACACACACACACATTTTTTATAGATCATGAAAACGTGATCAGTGATCGATTCTGAGTTCGAAACAGTCAAAATATCGAGTTCGAATTTTCGCATGATCACAAAACTTCATCTATTGTTACTACGTACATAGATAAAGTAAAAATGGAACATGAGAAAGTATAAAAGCTTGTCATGTTAATTTTATATGAGATGAGAGTAAATGAGAGTGAAAAAATATCCTATGTAAAAAATTGATTTGAAAAGGCCTGGTAGAAAGTCGCGTTTGGATAGTGAACTGTGATCGCTTCGATCTGGCAGGTGATTCCGATGTAATTTTTAATGAGTTAATGATTTAACTTCAATAGCTTCATGTCGGAGACATTAGCTTACTTCAATGTTAGCTAACCCCTGTATATCGGTAAAGTATCAAAGCGATCTAAAGTATGGAAGTGGTTCAAAATCAGATCACAAATTTTTGACGGGCAAGAATTTCATAAAAAGCTCGTGTGCAAATGTTTTGATTATTATTATATGCAAGTATGTGCTGCATGGCTGCTTACAATTTTTGATAGTATTCCTTCGGTGTGGTTCAGGCTTTACATTGGATGGCTAATGAAGTTAAAATATTTATTTAACCGAAAAGTTTTATTGTGTTTCTTTGCGAAGAGATTTCATAACGCCGATTTCCCCTCTCTACCGGCCAATTAATTCGAAAAGTTTCTCGCGTTATCTTCAGCCGATGTTTTATCGACCGTCACGCTCCGATGGATCGAATTAAATAATTTCACGCATTATATTATGTACATTGCTACATATATACCTACTTATAATATGTATTATATTTAAAATTTGCGAAAGTGTAACAAATCGTATTAGCCGTGGCATGCAAACGAAGCATTATAAACGCCATGATCGTGGAAAGCAAGAGCCCTCGACCGTTGGGTTATTGCCAGGCAAAACGAACGGTTGAACGGTTTCACAAAATAGTGCCCTTCATTGCCCAAATTATTCGGGGGATGGAATTAGTGCCGCCTGTTCCCAATTGCCATTTTTGGACGAATTTTCAACAATGACACCCCCCTCCCAATTCTGTAAAATAATTGGACCTTTTTTTGTCGTACTGAAATTCCATCGGATACATTAATGGTGCCAGTTTCCGTCAGGATAAAACAATTAAGCAATCTGTCGATTACTTTTTTACAAACCTCTTCTTACTTTCACTTACGATTTCTAGTCAGAAGAAATTTGGGTTCTTATCTGATCGTTTTCAAACTGCCATTTTGCTCGGTTTGGTCATCAATATATGCATGGAAATGGCGTCCGCCATTACGATGGTGAAAAATAATCATAATAGACACGTTTGAAAATACTGCATCTTCGTTCACGGTGACGTCTATCGTCCACACTGTCGCATTTGTCTATACTGTTCTGATTGTTTTTTCCCTTTTCGCTATTGCAGATAGAGCACTTTGCCATACTCATGATCAAAGCTTACGGAAAGAATTTGTGATTTCTCAACTTAGAGAACTCTTCGTTTTTACCCAACCAATAAACAAATTAAAATAATTTGTAAATAATAATTACATAATATTGTATTTAAAAATAAAATTCTCTTAAACTAAAGCGTAAAAAAAAATAGTAAAAAAATGGTTTTTAAAAACTAGCCTCTTCTATATTTTGTTATAAAATTAAGACAATATATAAAAAATAAATGTATATAAAAAAAACTTGTGTACTAAAATATAAAAATTATTATTACATAATAATAAAAAGGCAATTTAAACAATATTTCAATAACAAATGTACGACAATATAAACTATAAATATATAAAATGTTTGGGATTTCAATCAAAAAGATTTCAATGATTGGGATTTCAATCAAAATTATGACCGCGACTTAAACTAATGTAATTAGATATATTACTAAGAGGTTTGGGCCGCCTTTATATCATTACATACGCACTTACGCGGCAATAATAAGAGTCGGGGTCAGTTGATTTTTCACAAGCATCTTATTAGTTTGCTTTTTACGATTTCGTCTCCGACTCCGACTCCGACTCCACAGCCTATAGCTGCCTAAAGCTGTTCAACTACGTAATCTGTGAAGTAGGAGCGGCGATTCTGATAGTCAGCTGTCGTCGCGTTGATCTGACAGATGATTCCAATGTAATTTTTAATGATTTGATGGTAAAATTCCTCTAGCTTCATGCCAGAGACGTTTTCTTACCTTAATGAGAGCAAACACCGGTATGTCGGTAAAATATCAAAGCGATCGGAAAGGTGGAAGTGCAAGTTCAAAATCAGTTAAATAAATTTCGGACGGCAAGGAATTTAAACTGCATATAACCAAATGAAACTAGCAAAAAGCTTATACTAAAAGTGACGAGAAGTGGGTCACTGGCAGAAGTACGTATGTAGTTACTTTAGATATCGTGTAATCTTACATACCAAGTATGCGTATATGAATAGCGGGTTTGTATCGATTTGTAGTTGTTTTGTTGATAGACAATTTTGGTTCGTGATGGTGTTCGTATAATATTATATGTACATATCTATCCATAATATGTAGTGTTGGCTCGTGCTTGTCTGATCGATAGTCGTTTGCCACAAAATGTCTGTTGATTGTTGATTGTTCAAACTCTGGCTAAATTAGTTGTTCGGGTAATAATACACTATTTTAACCTCTGAGATGTAAATTATGTTGCTTATAAAAGGATGAAGGGTAATTTAACAACTTACTCCTAATTATTAATGTAAAATATATTTAAGCGATGTTTTAGTATTGGTGTATGTAATATGTAAGAACATACATTTGTATATTGTATGTTTGTATCGAATCGTATGATTTTACAAGGTTTTTATATTTTGCGTTCAATAATGTAATTTGTTGCGATTACTTACTTTAACAAAATTATTATTTATTGCAAATATAAATATTTGAAGCATTTATATAAATATGTACCTACATATGTACATAGACTTTTCGAAGAACTAGTAATTGGGATTCGTGTATTTATTTTTTCTTTTACAAATTCCCTTTTTGTTCAAACAGTAATTATTTTGTTGTATACATACATCTTATATTTAATTTGTCATTTGGTTAACACAAACAAATACATACATAAATATTTATATACAGCAGAAATATATTATTTGCAATTATACGTTTTTGAAATACGACGCTTCGTTTGTAAATAATATATTATTTAATATTTTATTTCAAGTATGGAAAAGTATTAATAAAAGTATCCGTCACGAAAGGAACTATATGACGTCACAAAGGACGGACGGCGGATCGAACACAGAACCGACACATTTCTTTTAATTTAATAACTTAATATGCTAACACCCATGCGATGATATTTCATCGGGCACAACACTAGTATTATATGTATATAAAACTGAAACGGTGTCTGTAATTCGTTTCTGATTGGGTATCGTCAAAATCGTTTCTGATTGGCTGGATTGGTCAAAGACGCTTGTGATTGGTCGGTCGTTAAATAATATTATAACGCGTGCAATTCCCGTTCCCGTTCCCGTTCCCGTTCCCGTTCCCGTTCCCGTTCCCGTTCCCGTTCCCGTTCCCGTTCCCGTTCCCGTTCCCGTTCCCGTTCCCGTTCCCGTTCCCGTTCCCGTTCCCGTTCCCGTTCCCGTTCCCGTTCCCGTTCCCGTTCCCGTTCCCGTTCCCGTTCCCGTTCCCGTTCCCGTTCCCGTTCCCGTTCCCGTTCCCGTTCCCGTTCCCGTTCCCGTTCCCGTTCCCGTTCCCGTTCCCGTTCCCGTTCCCGTTCCCGTTCCCGTTCCCGTTCCCGTTCCCGTTCCCGTTCCCGTTCCCGTTCCCGTTCCCGTTCCCGTTCCCGTTCCCGTTCCCGTTCCCGTTCCCGTTCCCGTTCCCGTTCCCGTTCCCGTTCCCGTTCCCGTTCCCGTCCCCGTTCCCGTCCCCGTTCCCGTTCCCGTTCCCGTTCCCGTTCCCGTTCCCGTTCCCGTTCCCGTTCTCGTCCCCATTCCACAGACATTCAATTTTATATATATATATATAGGTATAGATATATCCGCTGTGTGTTTACACAGCGGATATATCTATACCTATATATATATACTGTAGTACAGCCCTGAATAGTCAGTACATTCGAGTGTGAGGTAGGCGTGGCGCGATGCGTTGAAGGCACACACTCACACTCGCGACGTGATGCATTGAAGGCGGGATTTGAAGCTTTACTTTCACGTCAGTAAAATCGTAATTACGAATATTATTATTAAGAGATTTTTTCCCGTTTTTATTTCACAGTAATCTTCCCGGACATGCATAAAACAAATCCTGAAAGTTCCATCATAATCGGTTCAGTGGTTTAGGAGCCTATTCGAGACACACGAGATTAAGATTGTTTTCACGGTTTCTATTTACCGAGCAAAGCCTGGTAGCACCACTAGTGTATGCTAATTTTAAAGTCGTTGAACTCCGATTGACGAAATGTAAACGAAGATAAGGATTGCACCACTTTCTATGTGGCTCAAATCAAATTATTTAGTTATTGTTATCATGAATAACTATAATCATTAATGAAATATATGTACATAACTTAAACAAAATAAAAAGTTATATCAGCTCAACGACTGTTTTAATTGATTAAAAGTAAATATGCATACAATATAGTATACATATACATATGTATACTATAATATATATAAAAACGGACTGTCGCTAAATATATTTGTATATTTGTATATTTGTATATTTGTATATTTGTATATATGTGACGGACGATCAACCGTCAACCAGTATGGGGAACAAAATTTTTTTTTTTTTCATTTTTTTCATATTTTTCATATTTTTCATATTTTTCAGTTTTTTCATATTTTTCAGTTTTTTTCAGGTGTTTTCAGTTTTTTTAATTTTTTTCATAATTTTCATTTTTTTCATAATTTTCATTTTTTTCATTTTTTCAGTTTTTTAATTTTTTTAATTTTTTCAGTTTTTTCATTTTTTTCATTTTTTCAGTTTTTTCATTTTTTTCATTTTTTTCATTTTTTTCATTTTTTCAGTTTTTTCAGTTTTTTCATTTTTTTCATTTTTTTCATTTTTTCAGTTTTTTCATTTTTTTCATTGCCGGGGGCGCTGGCGGCGCCGAAGGCGTCAGCGGCGCTGGGGGCGAAGCCCCCGGGGTGCCGAAGGCATCGGGGGGGCTGGGGGCGCCGGAGGCGTCGGCGGCGCTAGGGGCGAAGCCCCCGGGGTGCCGAAGGCGTCGGGGGCGCTAGGGGCGAAGCCCCCGGGGTGCCGAAGGCGTCGGGGGCGCCGGAGGCGTCGGCGGCGCTGGGGCCGAAGGCCCCGGAGCGACGGAGGCATCGGGGGCAAAGGCGTCAAGAGGTCGGCGATGCACAAAACGTAATTCGTAATTCGTAATCACTTCGTAATTCGTGCATCAATTTCTTTCCGAAACCAGTCGATTCAATATCTTTAACTTTATTTTTATTCGAGTTTCAATTCCTTTTCGAAACCACCCGTTGAAATCAACGGGTCCAACACTAGTATTGATATATAATTGTAATGTACGGCCTCATACTGTATACTGCGCTACAGTCCTCAATCTATTTAGTGGTTTGTGTATTGATAAACTGCAGAAAGTGCAGAATAGAGCAATGCGTGCAATTTTGAATGTGAGGAAACGTAAGAATGTAAGAAGTATTTTTTTTTTTTTTTATTTAAATAGGCACACATACAGAATAAAATATAAAAAGAAAGTTGTATAATGAGACAAAAAATAATAATAAACATAAATAAAAATATAATATTCCATTTACAGTGAGCACCACATGGTGATATAAAAAAGTAAAATTACAAAAACATCAAGATTTAAAAAAAAAGAAAAGAAACAGATAAAGAAAAAGATGCAGATAAAGTAAAAAAGAAAAAGAAAGACTATAAGGGTGAAGAAGCAAATCAACCACATATTATTTTCTTCACCTTTGTCCTAAAAATACTAAAAGAGTCACTAAAGAGGTCAGGACAATCATCTAAGCTATCGTAAATACGGCATATACGAACGATTGCACTATTGAAAGAGGTGTTGCTTTGACAAATTGGTGGATAAAAAAGATTTGTGCATCTGGTGAATCGGGCATTAACGTTAAAATTAATCTCGCTTAAAACAGATGTGTCAAGAATACCATTAGCAATCTTATATAAAATTAACAAATCAGAAACCCTTCTACGCTGAGACAAACTTGCAATATGGAAAAAAGAAAGTCTGTCATTATAAGATGGTAACAGTTTTTTAAGACCAGTCTTATAGGATAAATGGCGCAAAAAACGCTTCTGGATTATTTCTAAATGCTCAATGTGAGTTTGGTAATAGGGAGACCATATGATTGAGGCATACTCCATATTACTACGAACTAAACTGTAATAGAGTAGAATCAGAGTATGTTAGATGAATTGAAATGGTTGGACATTAGAAATAGTCTTAAAGTAAGCACTTTAAAGTTTATATATAAGCTAGATAAGAATCTATTACCCAAATATTTTAATAATCATTTAGTTAGGAATAGAGATATACATAATTATAAAACGAGAAATAGGAATAAATTAATTATAGGTAGAGTAAAGAAAGCTAAAACTGCAGGAGGTGTTTAAATGTATAATGCCCTTCCTGAAGGCATTAGAAGTTCTAATAACATTGCTGCTTTCTTGAAGGGTGTTAATGGATACCTTTGTGGAAGATGATTTATAATTTTTTGTTGTTATTTTCTTATTTTGTGTTTTATGTATTAACAGTTTTGCTATTTGAATAAATAAATAAATACTAGTATTTGAATATTGCATTATTATTAAACGCCTTGCGACCTCCCCCAACTTTAAACTCGGTCACAATGCCAACAGAGTGGAAACACTCGCGAGAAATTCTCCGAACATTGTTATTATTATTGTTTATATTGTTGTCGGACCACTACCACGACGCGCGGCCACCGCTCCGTAGTAGTACTCGTTTGTATATTGTTTAAAAATAGAGATACGCACCGTGAATAGGGATAGCTTGTGGCGAGCGGTAGACGGGGAAATGAGGGGGGAAGCGCGAGGGTGGTTCGCGTGTCAAGGGAGGGGGGTGAGGCGAGCGACGTGCGCGGGCAGGAAGAGAGAGGAGAGGGCCGACTGGGGTAAGAGTGGGGCGACAGTGGGCCGCACGCTGCATCGATCGGCGCGGGCCGTGACCTTGACCCAGCGAGAGGACCAGCCGGGTGCCTCACCCTTCGAGCCGATCCGCGCGTGCAATCCTACCCCACCCTCCGAGAGTCTCTCCCTTGCCACCCCACCGCCATCCAGTTGCACATTGCGACTCACCCCCTCACCCCGTTCCGTTTAGCGCCCATCCCCACCCGTTCGCCATTCACGCCTGGCGGGTGCAGCGCTCGGCCGGAAAAGCCCCGGTGCATTCTGACCCCCCCCCCCTTACCCCCCCATTCCATTTCTCCTCTCACCTCCCCCTCGAACCTACTCGCGGCCATTTTGACGATTCTGTCTTCAATTTGGCGTTTTACCAGATTGTTTGGGGAAATGCGCATGGCTCACTTGTGGTGCAGTTTCGGTTTTGTAATCGATTGTTTACTTTCTAATGCAGGGATGTGAAAACCTTTTGGGACGAGGGATAAATTGGAATTTTTTTATTGCGATTGAGAAGTAGGGATCCCAAATATTCGAATGTCGAATATCGAATAGTAGCTTTAAATTATTTATTTGTAGTTTTAAGAAGTTCACGATATTATTAAAATTTTAAGAGTCATTATCCGGAACATCAAATAGAACTAAATGTGCCGTAGATTGTAAATACAAAAATAAGTTTGTATAAAAAGTATTCGAATATTCGGATTTGGGATCCCAATTAGGAAGATCTTAGACTTTTTAGAATATTTCGGTATTTGTAGAGATTTGTTTGCAAGACAGAAATAGACATATATGTACATAGTTATTATACTATAAATAAGAACCATTTAGTTGTAGGTAGAGTAAGAAAAAAATTATTAGTAAAAAAAAAAAAAAATGTTTTTTAAAAACTACCCTCTTCTATGTATATTTTGTTTATAAAATTACGACAATATATAAAAAAACCTAATTAACCCTTTGGCTGCTACGAGGTTTTTCAATGTCCAAGCGAAAAATGCTAACATTTGTAATTATTTTGAAAAAAAATAAATATAATATTTTTTTTTACATACTTACTTCGCCGAACACTCGTAATTTTTATAATACTTTATATACATTTTTAAGAAGCAGTCGTGGACTCGTGCTCTCTCTTTCTGTCTTGCTTTTACATGCGTGCGTGCGAAAGAGATACCTACATATATACACTAAATAAGTTTTGACGATTGTTTTCCGAGGCTTTATTCTTTTCAATAATCTATTTTTAGATATCGATGTATCCTTACAACATGCGATATATTCGAAACAGGTAGCGGTCTCTCTCTCTTTCTTTCTTGGTTTTAATTGTGTACGTATGAGCGAGACACACAAGGATGCGAAGTTTCTAATAATCAAATAATTTTTCAACATGTATCATAAACATTTTGTATGCATTTCAGTTGCATTTGATTGATTGCATGAATTCGTGACCTATATAATTGAAAGCGGATTTCTATTGTTTTTTGCCATTTATTTTAACTCTGCAAAATGATATCGGACAGTGAAAGTGATGAAAGCGAAATAATAGCTCCTCGCCGAGGAACTCGACAAAAATCAGCAGCTCTACTGATTCTGAAAATGAATTTATCGATAATAATCAATTCCCAAGTAATAACTCCTTATATGACATTGACAACGAACCCGAAATTTACTTTGATGATGAACCCGAAATTAAAGAGCTTTTATTTAAAAAATTGATAAATATTTATAAAGCTTGATTGAAAAATAAATATAAATACGTATATAAAAAAAATGTTTCGTGCCACTGATGCGCTGGTGGCTCAAAGAAAGTATTGAAATACGACAATTAATGACGTCAACAACGATCGTCGTAGCAATCTTCGCCGATTTCAAAACAACGATTTATCGTTGTTGTAGCAGTCAAAGGGTTAAGAAATCACCAATTATCTGCGTAAACTTTGATCATGAGTATTTTATTTATTTTATTTTATTTTATTAATTGAAAAATCAACAGACAGGATGTACAGAGATAGGTATAAAAAAAACAAAAAGTAAATAAATAATATATGTAACATCCGAGTCCAATAATAGATTTTTACAAAAATGAAAAAGATAAATATAAGGAAAACAAATTAAAAAGTAAAGAATAAAGGCATGACAAAATATGTAGTACATTGCATAATTAAACTATAGTATTAAAATATTTGGAAAAGGTTATAAGATAGAATATAAGAAGAAATTGAAATTTACAAATATAAAAAACAAATGAAAAAGGTAAATACAAAATAAACAAATGAAAAGGAAAAGAATGAAAATGAAAATGAAAAAATGAAAAGTATGGCAAAGTGCTCTATCTGCTATAGCGAGAGGGGGGTGAAATGGGAAAAAACGATCAGAATATTGTAGACAAATGGGACAGTGTGGACGATAGATGTCATCGTCAACGATAGACGTCACCGTGAAGGAAGATGCAATATTTTCAAACGTGTCTATTACGATTATTTTTCACCATGGTAATGGTGGACGTCATTTCCAGTTATATTGATGACCAAACCGAGCAAAATGACAAAGTTCGATAACGATCGGATATGAACCCAAACTTCTTCACACGACCAAATCGTTTGCAAGCTAAGAAGAGGTAAGTAAGGTAAGAGGAAGAGGTTTGTAAAAAGAAGACAGCTGGTGGTGTTTTTTCACAGGGGTGTGCTCATGTATAATGCCCTCCCTGAGTGCGTCAGGTATTCTAAGATCGTGGATGCATTCTTGCGAGGTGCGAGGAGACACCTCTGTGGAGGACAGTGCATATAAATTTATACTTACAATTTTAGAGTTAAGTAATTAATAATGTATTTTTAAAATTAGCTAGATAGCTAAAATTACATAAATAAATAAAAATCAATAGAAATAAATACCGTTTTACTGTTCTAATACTCGTACAGTAGGGCAACTGTTGTTCGTGATATTGTTAATACATTGCATATAAGGTTTTTTTTATCTCAAATAGGTACATATAAGGTTTTACCTTATACGTATGTATTTGAGGTTCAAGTTCAAGCTTTTTATATTTTTTATTTTTATGAAAAATATATACACATATGTATACGTTGACCTTTTAGAATATTTGGTATTTGTTTGCAAGACTGTTCGACTGTTCGAGTCCAATTATAGATTTTTACAAAATATATAATATACATATCAAGTACATATAGACAAACAAATGAGAAAGAAAAGAATAAAACTAAAATATAACTAAATAGGACAATGCATAATTAAACATAAAGTGATATGATATAATTAGACAAAGAATATATAATAGAAATAGAAATGGAAATGGATCAATTTAGTAATATTGTTAATACATGCATATAAGGTTTTTTTTACCTCAAATGGATACATATAAGGTTTTACTTTTATTTTATTTTATTTATTTAATAAACAGAGAGAAACTTACAGCTAAAATAAAGATAATAAAATAAATAGTTAAACATAAGCCAATTAAAAGTTTCTTCAAATCACATGAAAAATAAAAAATGGAACTTGCTATGAAGGCCAATCAAAAAAGAAAAAAAAATAACAATACAAAAAGAAAAATAATGACAAATTTGTAAATAATAGTAGAAATTAATAGTAGATTAAGGTGAGTAACAGTAGAAAATTAAGCGAAAAGGATTAAAGTAAAAAACAAAAAAAAAGAACGGGTTAAAAAAAAAACTTATACTTATACTCGTACATATGTATTTGAGATTCAAGTTCAAGCTTAATGTATTTTTATAAAAAATATATATGTATACGTTGACTTGTGGATAGGATTTGCACGCTTGAAAACCTTTTTAGAATTACCTTTTTTATTCGAAAGCCATTTTTTTCTCTCCTCGTAATATTTAAAGAGAGTTCGGATTGTATGATTTCTTTTCCCTTTTGTACCTTTTCATTATGTTTGTATAGTGCGAGGAATTCCAACGCTTTTTGACTTTTATATTTTTATTATACCAAGAAGAAAATTGTACGTTGCAAAATTTCTTGAATATAATATTATGTATATCAATAATATACATATCATCTAACTCATTCAAATACATATGTAGTATGTATTTAATAGGTGACAAATTTTTTTTATAAATAATTTGACGTATAGAAATACAGCCGTGGACAAATGTATTAGGCCACCCCTAAAAAAATGGTTTCTCGAGGATTTTAAATAGCCATTACCTGCATTACATCTTACTTGCAATTCCTCTATTGTTTAACCCTACTTTCTCTTCCTTGGGTTGATTACACTGATCAACAAAGAAAAAATACCGGAACGAAGACTAATCAATCTTTACTAAATTTGGCCGACCTAATTCGAATATGAAAATTACTTGTGTTAGTTTCTTGTCGTTTATGAGTAGTCACCGGAGCCTGAGGGGGCCGTGTATTGTTCAAAGGTTGTAAATGCATTGTTAAAGGTTTGCCGAACAATGGATAGCACTGTGACTATCCTACCTCTATTTATGAGTTCTGAGCGTTTAAAAAATGCGCAATTATTCCAGATTTTAGGCTTTTGCAGTTCTTAACTCAAAATCTAGTATTGAAGTGCGTATTGAAATAAAAAGTGAGTATTGAAATCAATGGTCGGATATTTTTTTCTATTGATTGTGATATTGTATTACATACTTTAAAACGTATAATTAATTATCAAGTGATTTTTAATTAGAATTTTAATTGAAAAAATCTACAAAATCTTTGTCATATATGAATTTCGTTGGATAAACTTATTAAAATTGATTAGTCTTCACTCTGGTAAGTAAAAAATCTGATTTTTAGTTGCTCAGTGTAAGTTAAAAAAAAAAACGAAATTATCCATTTTACGCAAATCAGTGTTTCGAGTGATGTGGTTTGGTCGCGTTGTTTTTATCGTTTCTTTTACTATTTACTGTTTTCTTTTTTGCCAAAAACACAGGAATCAAGTGAAGTGAACAGGACATTTTCAAGGGTTGGGATAAAAAGAATTTCAAACAACTTAAATTATAGCGATGTGCGATCCAAATGAGATTAAAATGATACAGCGAGATTTCTTATGTAAAAAAAATCGATCAAAAACGTAAAGAATAAGGAAACGGACTCTATGTCAAGATATCATTTTAGTGACCATGTATTTAAAAATTCCAAAAATGGATCTTCTGAGCTGGCTGTAAAAGTGAAAAAGGAATGAAATATAAAATTTTCTTCGCGAATCATAAGAAGACGTCTGACGAAAGCTTCCTGATTTGATAGTTTGAACCACTTATAAAAATCGGATCAACTAATGAATTCTGTCTTATTCCGCAAAATATAATATAATCGATTTTTAACATCACTTAATTCGTTTTCAGTATTTATTAATCCGCAATTACCTCTACCCCTCTCTCCAAACTGCTGGCCTCTCCCGCTTTTGCCGAAAGCATGCTAATGTGTACACGATTTGCACATTTCATTAGAAATTCGCCAGCTGTTGTGCTTTCAGGCCTCGTGTGCCTGGTTTGTGTCCCAGAACGTTAATATTTTAACGAGCCACCAGGAAAATCTCTTCCTATTTTTAAGCGCCGTGAAAATTAGTGACTGCCATTACGATTCGAAAATCGCAAAAGCGTTTCTTTCATAGTGAAAATTTGGCTGATATATTTGTAGCGTGAGACATTTATTTTACACAATTCTCTGTTTGTATTGCACGCCATCCAGCGAAGACATGCATTAAATTTAACCGTTTCGGTAATACAATACAACCTTTTCCCGTTAAATTGTGATGATGGTCGTTGAAAATCTTCCCCAGTCCCGTTCTGTAATTAAGTTTATTTCTAAAGCGAAGCGCCGTATCCTATTATTATAGTTCTTCTGGCTAACAAGATTAATAGTTCTAAAGCAAAGTGTCCCGTTTCATTTGTAAGCGTTGTCGTTAAATACGATCATTACTAAATTCTACAATACTGGCACATTCAAATGGAAATAACGTTTGCTCGTTGTTTCAATTGGATTGATTTTTTTCTATTAACACAGCAATGTTTTCAACCAGCAGCGTGGACTAGTGGTTAGCAAATAACACAATGGTCACGGGTTCGAGTCCCATTGGTTGCTGCTGGTCAGACTTTGGTTTGTGACTCTAGGTCGATTGTTTCCTATCACAATTTGCGATTTTATCTAATTTTCATTGAACCGGTTCCATCAAATTGACAACCTTTACCCATTTCTCGCAATTTTCAAGTTTTCAACATCATGAATTTCGCTGATTCGTATAAAAATTTTGCAAATTTGTTCATAAATGTCTCCGCAAATTTTGAATTTTTCAGCATCCCGAAATTTGAAGAGTTATAAAAAAATGTAAGTTTATCAATAATGTTTTGTTAAAATTATTCTAAAACTTTTAAATCGATGTTTGTAATTCGCCAGGAAGGCGCATTGGAAGGCCTGTTGTTTGTATATATGTATGTTTGTAAAAAAAATATATATGTATATCAATATATATATATATATATATATATATATATATATATATATATATATATATATATATATATATATATATATATATATATACATACATAGATCAATGGTTAGCATGAAATGCTTTCAATTGTGTGGGCCAAGTTCTATCCCGTATGCTGCTGGCCAGACCTTGGATATGTGGCTCCAGGTTGATCGTTTCCTATCAGAGTTTGCCAATTTACCTGATTTCATTGAAACGATTCTAGCAAATTGGCCACCCCACCCCATCCCTTTCCCAAAAATTCGAGTTATTCGGCATCTCGATTTTCGCTGATTAGAAAATGCTGCAAAAGTTTGTCCATAGATGTATCTGCGGCTGTTAATCGTTAATGACCAAAGATTTTGTGTTTGATAAATGGGTTTATACCTGTTTAAATAATTAATAAATAGATATGGTACATTCGTTGCGTTGGAGCAATCTCTTAGAGAAGTGTGTATGATTGACCGAATAAATTAATTAATTAAATAAACATGAGTCGATATCAACACATCTTTATAAATTTTATGAATCCAGGCGTCACATTTTTGAACCACACCCATTTTGAATTTCTATCTTGCGAATAAAAGGGCCTCAAAGTGTTCGCCGTCGCCCTAATTATAATTTCGCTTGTATGTATAATGCAAGTCATGAATAATCATTTTGGTCCTCTTCAAACGAGCGCCGACAAGCCTTTTCACTTTGCCTGTCGCATACTTCATCAG
This sequence comes from Arctopsyche grandis, assembly GCF_051622035.1. Taxonomy (NCBI): domain Eukaryota; kingdom Metazoa; phylum Arthropoda; class Insecta; order Trichoptera; family Hydropsychidae; genus Arctopsyche; species Arctopsyche grandis. Next base: position 27,072,412 of record NC_135357.1, read on the forward strand.
AAGAATGTGTCAAAAACCCCAAACGCGATGTATTTTCTTTCATATTATATATTAAATCCGAACTAGGATACATCCGATACATATACACGTGCAAATGTATTATGTATATAATGCGTTCGTTGACACGGGATTTGCATGAAGTGAATGAATTATGAAAGTTGACCGGGTATTTGCATCAACGTACATTCATATGCTTGGGTTTTCATACTTCATTAATCATTGACAGTCTCCCGTACCACCAAATGCCACTCGCAAAGCAAAAACCATACACGTGCAAACCATGCTTCTTATATACATGTATATTGTATGTATATGTATTTGAGTATTATTGTTTTAAGAGGATCCGCCCATTCTGCGGGCATATGTCGGATGTATGTATGTATTATATGCGAATTTAATGCTAAAGTAGAAATGGAAACTATGAAATTAATCCAAAGTAGGTTATCTCTATTCATCCTTCCGTTTACTCGTTCGGTTAAATCGTACCGCCGCATAGTTATGGGCAAATATTCGAGGGCCGAAATGGACCAGACCGTACTGAAAATTCGAAATTCGACCCGGACACGGGATGTACTCTTTCATTTTTGCATATTGTATGTCCGTGGATTCCTTATCGAAAAGCGAAACGCGATACTAAAACAAAAATATAAACGTTTGCCATATGCTGGGGCTGTTTTATTTAAGGGAAAATCGTTTGCGGTGTGCTGTGGGAGTAGATATGGATTTGTTCGGTTGTATGTGTGTATGTACATACATAAGTACATAATGTATTCAAGCTGTGATTCTCAACGGGGATTATATTAAACGAGAGCTTATATCCATGTTGGATGTCGGAAAACTGAACAGTTGAAGAATTAATTATTATTATACTATATGTATGTACATATATTAGACAAAGTACACCGATCCACACGAGATAAAATTCGTATATGACAAAAATGTCGGGAGCTGAAACTTTATGCATGTCGTTCTTATGAATATAAGCAGTGATATCATTTAACTTACATAACAACGGGTTTTCAACAAAAATTCTTCCAACATGTACTGTAAAAAATATGTTTTCAAACCTAATCGAATATAATAATCACCTAATGCGTGCGTGTGTGAAGTGCTGTCCGTTAACATGCTCCGACTCTCTTTCTCCCCTTGGAATCTTATTTCTTGGAAAGAGATGCGGCATAGTGTGGGCTTTACGCATGTCACTTTAGGCAGTGGTTATCGTATATAATAAATTATTTTGTTTATGGCGGCTTTCGTTGATCCGAATCGCGATTTTTTATCGAGTACACAAGGCCACTAGTTATAATAATATTAAAATACTAGTGTACAATAAAAACGAGCGAAAAAATGAATAAGATTTGTATGAGTCGCCCTATATTCTCCATTTTGGAAGCGTCAGTTTTACAATGAAATATTTGTAAAAACGTTTGAAAATCAAGTCTACTATACGTATTTAATAAATACAATTCAGTCCAATTCATTGGGCAGCTTATAAGATCCAGCTTTTAATACAAAAGAAAATAAAGTAATATTTGCGATTGAGGCAATTTTTTTCAAATATTTGTATATGAAATTTATCATTTATATTACATATAAAAAGTTTCAGTTTGATCTGTTGAGCAACTTAGGAGTAATTGAATCCAAAAACTAAAAATAAAGAGGATAGTAATAAGGGAAGTTATTACTTCCGGTCATCTTAAAAATTTAGATATGCAATTCAGTAACTTATGATAACAAGTTTCAGTTCGATACAACAAACGGTGTTCAAAAAATCTCTTAAATACACACACATTTTTTTCAAAGCAATGAAAACATCTTCAGTGATCGATTATGATTTCAAAACAGTCAAAATCTGCAAGTAGAATTTTCGCATGATCACAAAACTTCATCTATATACATATGCACCTACATACATATTACTACATACATACATATAAGGGGAGGTAATAATAATTCATCTGCAGAATTACTAATAAGAGTGTATCAATAATCAATAACGAAAAATTAAATGGACTAATTATAGATATGATGTACAACGTTCGTTCCCGCTCTCCAACATATGTACACATGAATGAATGTGTGTAAACATACAGATATGTACATATGTGTATGTTTATTGTGATATTCACTACATACAATATGTTATATTTATTTATTTTATTTAATATACTTGGGGGAGGCGGCAAAGCCGATAGGCCCAAGGGGTTGAAGATACGATTATACATATATTCCCAAAACTATTTCATTAATACATTCCTGGCAAGAAGCTTAACATAATGTTTCTGGGAATTTTAAATTTTGAACAAATGGTTTTTGGAAACCTGATGCGTGGTAATTCTGAGAAAGTAATCAAAATGTAATAAATTTTGTGACTTTTTAATATAAAAATTGAATTGTTCTATAATGGACTATAATCGATCCGATGTTGCGGGAAACTGACTAGGACCGAGCATGCTTTCGCACTCATGCAATGTGTTGTAATTATTTCTTATTTGACTATGTATATAATATTATTACAATATAAATCAGTGCAAGGTCTTAAATAACATTACTGTAAGTTCTATGAAATATATATGTATTCCATAAATATATTAATAATATCAACAACTTACGTATTTTTATATTAAAATTTTATTAATCTATGTATATAAAAATCAATGTTTGTGTGTCTATCTGTCTGTCTCGAATAGGCTTCTAAATCACTGAACCGATTACGATGGAACTTTCAGGATTTGTTGTATGCATGTCCGGGAAGCTTACTGTGAAAAAAAATCAGCCAAAAACGTGAACGGAAACGGGAATGAGTGGCATTGCAACGCAATAATTTCGAATGTTTTCGCGTCGCGACATGCGTTGTTAGAGTAAAATAAACAAATAATTGTATAATTTCAAATGTGTTCGCTGCTTGTGTTTTTCCGACAAATGGGAACGGGAATGAGAACAGGAACGGGAACGGGAACGGGAATTGCATACGTTATTGTGGCATTGCAACGCAAGCCGGGTTCAGCTACTATTATATAAATATTTCAAAACATGAAACACGAACTCAAAACCAACAAAAAATAAAATTAAAATTGTACACACGAACAATCTTGTATTTCTTAACCAAAATACAATGCGCAAATGAAACGAAATGTAATTGCCCATCGCGGGTCATATGGTGGGTGAATGCGACAGCATGTACATTTTACGTAAGTTTCATGCTAGATCAGTTCGATTATATATAAATAATTACATATCTATATGGCCCAAGCAACTAGCAGTTAAATATCGTATCCAAACTCAAAACCTATTAGTAACGTGTTATTATTTCATTATAATAAAAATTACATATGTAACTTCATTATAATCCATATATAAAATAACTTATGTATGTATATGCATAAGTTATTTTATATATGTACATGTGTATGTATTTGGATGATGCTAAGTACTATACATATGTACATACATATATGGGGTGCGTTATATGTATGTATGTATGGGAGGCCCGTTTCTGCTAGTCAGCTAATATTGAATTAATAGAAATGTATCATTTGTATGTTCATATACAGTTCAAACATATTGGAATATAATAAATTCAATTTCGAAAAGGTTTGGTCGTAAAAATGTGCCGGAACATGTGAATAATTTGAATCATGCTAAATTATGTGTGGGAAATACATTAAATTTATTAGGGTATCGCGGTCTTATAAATATTCGTACATTTTGCATGCATATCATAAACGAAAAAAAAATTGTCCGACCTTGGATAGGTCGAATAGTAATGATACGACGACACAAAGGAAAATGTTATAATACGAAAACCTTCCGAAAAAAAAAACACACAAATGGACTCGCACATGTAACAAAAATAATATTAAATATAACATAACATTCCGTACGAAGTGAAGAGTAAAAGTCTGTTTTTTTTATTTTCTCTGTACACAATGGATTTTACCGAGCTGAAAAAAAAAAATACAAATAACATAATATTGTATACAATTTTAATATTTTTAGTACTGGTGGTACATTCGTATATAATTTTGGGTAAATTTCAATTGTGCTTCAAAATTAAATTAACTTTTATACACCGTTAAGGGAGAGGTACTATAAATATTATATTATACATATGTATATGAGATATTAACACGCTTTTGTGTACAATATTATATAAAAATCATGCGGTATTATTAATAAAATAAATATAAGGTACTAATATAATAAAAATTTACATATAGTAATTACGTCGAATAAGTGTTATGTAAATTTTGCTGGCGAAGTGAAAAATTGAATTCGTTAATTTTTGCATACGAGATAAAATTTTCTGTACACCGATTGGCTGACAGTTCAATTTTGAATCTTTATAGATAATTTGGAAAAGTTTTCTCAGAAACAAAGAAAAAGTTCAATACAATTCCTTTGATAAAAATTCGACTCAAAGTTTTTAATTTGTTGTCACTTACCACAAAATTAAAATCAAATGTGTATTTTGCTTTAAATTTTTAAAGTAGAAAATAAGTAGGTTAGGTTTGTGAAGTAATCATTCTATATGTTTGTATGTATGTGCGAGTGCATCGACAGGTATGGAGATTTAAAAAAAAAACAAATTATAGAATACCAAGAGAAAACGTTATGCATAGGGATGTGGAGTGACGTCCGATCGTGTCGAGAAGACGCGGGGTAGCAAGGAAGTGGGGATCTGAGCGTATAACATTTGCTCCTGATATTGAGCGAGTTGGAATGGGTGGCGTCAGCGTCAGATGCGTGGTAGCGTACACACATACACACAGCCACGAAGACACAAACACATTCATTCATCATTTCGACGTGAGCGAACGGCGAGCATTTAATGAGCGCTCGATTTTTTACTATTACCTTACACTAAATTTATTTATAACATATAACTTTATTTTAATTCGTGTATCAATTCCTTTCCGAAGCCACCCGTTGAAATCAACGGGCACAACACTAGTTATATATAATTAAGTAATAAGTTCAATTCACTTTACCATGTGTAAGGAAGTTCTAGTATTTTTCAAACCTTGCAAATTAATATCGAAAAAACATTTTTTTATATCATAAATCGTATTGATGTCGATTTATGATATAAAAAAAGATGTTTATCTTCCGTAAAAAAAGGTTAAGCGATTATAATTCAACAAGTATAGTACTTAGCATCTATATATTTTTGAATTCTGTGTATGTACATACATATATTTCGGATAAGGCTATTGTACGAAGTTGTTATCTCCTGCGAATAAGATAGGTGCGAGGGGCGCGGGGTTGGTTTTAGGTATCCTTTCCGGATTTCATCTATTATTCTCTATAGATAAAATGCTCAGATATTGGGTCCGACCGAAATGCTACGGGGTCAAACCCGTAAATATAATAATTTTACGAAATGGTCGACCCCGCCGATACTTTATTGCGACAAATATACCTCCACATATAATCGAAATTAAATTCAAAAATTAATTGATATGTTTGAATAATAGGAATGTACATAAATGTATTATGTATTATATATCTATTCATATTTCATTTATTGATTTAGAATATTCTTGGAAAATTTGTGGCTTAAAAGATATTTTCTTGGAATTTTTACTATTATTGTAATTATTATAATTCTTCGTGCGTAGAATTCTTGATGTTTTCTAGTACAATAAGCAAGATTAAAATATAAAGAAACTAATTTTAGATGTCTATACTTTATCAGCTCAGCTTTAAACCTACTCATGTATGTTGGTATATGTACATACATAATATGAGTAGGTTTCATATGTACATACACAATAAGACGAGTCTGTATGAGTACATATGTACATATATGTATGTAATACACTACCTGACGAATTTATTAATATGATAGCTCTTCTAATTGAGCTTTTTCAGTCTATGTATTTGTACTTAATATTTCATAATTGTAATAATATTTCATATTTTCCATTAAGGTACAAGTAATATATGTATGTAGATAAAGATATCTAATTCCAAATATTCAAATATAGAATATAGAATAGCAGCTTTAAATTACTGAGATGAAGTTTTAGAAAGGTCAAGCTATTATTAAATTCACTTACATATTTTTAGCTTAAATGAAACATTTAGTTGCTTTTTTTTGTCTCTTAATTAATCTACAATTTGAAGTTTCATATTATTTTTAATCAATTCCATAACGAAACCAAGATATGACTACAAATAAAAATAATTTACCAAATCATTCTTATATGATTTTATTTAACATTTACATATATTGGTCGGGGCTTAAATTTTGCCAACGTACTCTTTAAAATGGGCAAAAAGATATTAAGCTAATTTTTCATCAATTTTTATTGATTTTTTATTGTTTGACGCAATAAATTCAAATATTTCTTTAATATATATTGATCTTTTCAAAAGTATACCAAGTAGATAAGCGCGATCTCATCTCAATGCTCAATTTTTACAAGTATCAATTTTTTTTTAAATAACATCCGTTAATACATCTACGGGCAAAACACTAGCTATAGTATAATAAACATATGTACTTTAATCTCAATCAGCCAAATGAAAGTGTATTATATTATAATGAATGGAAAGTACATTATATACATTTATGCTGACATTCAACTTTGTATACTTATTCAAATTAGTAAATGCTGAAAGGGTGCCTGTATTTTTATTCGTTCGTAATTTGTACGTAAGCTTCTTCGCGTGACTTTCAGTCAAAGGTTATCGCATGAACTGACCTTCGTACCTAATATAGTAAAAAAATTCCAAGGATGAAATAAAACACTATCAGTGTGAAAGCTTGCGATTCAATTTTTCATAGCAAATGAATATGCGAATCGAACAATGGAGCCGGGGAACTGTGATCGACATCCGCTTTAGTCCGTTGAACACATTCGTCATTATTATTATCATTGTACGTATTTTCCGGGAACTGCGAGCGTTAGACGAACGACGAAACGAGCTTTCGTTAAATAATAAACGACGCGTAAATGCATTGTATCGAATAGGCGAAATCGCTTTCAAGCTTTCGGGACATAATTTATGTGGATAATGGAGTCCGATTGGAAATTTAAACACTTCCTCTCGTCGGTAACGGCACTCGGAACGTGAAAAATTCACGTTTTAAATTTTATTATAAGGCTGAAAAACTATCAGTGTGTTACGATAATCATCGGGTCTTGGTGTCATATACGCAGAAATTATATTGAAGTTTGTCTTGTGTGAGTTTTGAAGGGTTCCAGGATTAAAGAAACGTCATTTATTCATCTACATAGGACCGAGAAGATCTTATCTTTATGAAGGGACGTGTCCAGAATAACTTCTATTTATAAATATTGGAATTCCAGAAGTAGAATATTTCCCACTTTTATTAGTATATTTATTGATATTGAGACAAACCAATCATAATGCTTGCCATAGAGGTGAATTTTTTTTGCAAATCTATGTACATACATAAACACCAGGTAAGAAATGTGCTAGGCTTTCGAGGTAGTTCTTTAGATATATGTATATGTACATATATATATATATATATATATATATATATATATATATATATATATATATATATATATATATATATATTATTTTTTTTATTCTCAATGCCCAGTTCGTATCCGGACGTTGGCGACTACCTCGTCGATTATTTGTAGATATCCGCATTGGTGTTCAACGGCTCGGAACAGCCCTTCGGCGCTCATATCGATCCACATGCGCATGTTTTGAAGCCAAGACAACTTCTTCCTGCCAATCCATTTTCTACTTTTCTCATAGTTATCAAATGGAGAAATTCGTATTTTGGACCCCGTATCATGTGTCTGAGGTACTCCATATTTCTCCGCTTGATGACAGAAACAAGTTCCCTGCCTCTCCCTATCATGCCGAGGACAACTTAATTTTATATTTTTTGATCCACAGGTTCTTCAGCATACGCCTGTAGACCCACATCTCAAAAGCTTCGATGTGGCTGATCATCCTGGTCTTCAGAGTTCACGTTTCACATCCATGTACATAACTTACATAGTAACACTGTATAGACGAAGCTCTTCGTGAATCTCAAACGCGTACGAAGATTGAGATGCTTATTTGTAAGCGCCGCCTTCATTTTGATAAACGCTGTTCTAGATTCTTAGATCTTCATCTGGGTCTCTTCATTTAACCAGGTATTTGAATCTTTTGACTCAAATACCACTATTGTTATTTCCGATTGCATTAAAATATTAAAGGATTTACATCGCCGCCCTGAACGTTGCCGTGTGATAATTTTTTCCATAGTACTTTATTCATTTTTTAAACTTTTTTCATATATTTTTTATTTTTTTTATTCAATCAATCTATGTACAGATCGCTCCAATGCGACGAGTGTACTATATAGCTCAAGAAACACACCATATTATATATTAATACATAATTATTAGTTAATTTGAAATAATATATGACATTTGTGGTATATATTGAAATAATATATGACATTTGTGGTATATATTGAAATAATATATGACATTTGTGGTATAATAGGTGACATAGCAAAGTGCATTGCAAACATCGTATACAATACGATCAACAAATTTTATATTTATAGAACTTTTATACAATAATCATCCACCAAGCCATCTATGGAATGAAACCCGGTGAACCTTGAGATATATCACAATAGCTCAAGATTTTGCGAGATAAAATGGTGACTGCAAGCCAATTTTGCTGGAATCGTTTCAATGAAAATCAGAAAAATTGGCAAACTCTGATAGGAAACGATCGACCTGGTCCCAAACCATGGTCTGACCAACAGCAACCAGTGCGACTCGAACTCGTAACCACACTGATCATAGCTAGATATGCTAACCACTAGTCCATGCATGCTGCATATAAGATGAGGGGGAGGGGAGGGAGTGCAGGTGTCATTCCAGCATCCCAATTTCAGCAAGCCTAGGAAGTTTTCATAGAATTATATTGAAATTGAAATTATAATATCGTTTTTGTAATTTTAGAGGATATTAATGTCATTTATCAGATTTCAATGTCATTTATCAGATTATAATGTCATTTATCATTTATTTTAATGTCATTTATTACAACGGTATATTGAATATAAACAAAGAAAATTATTGACTTATGTTATTCACAATCGATGCATATATGTATGTTCATATGTATGTATATTACTACACTAACTTGTAAGCCTTTTAAACCTATAATAACATATTTTTCAGGGTAGAGTAAAAAGTTTTTTGTCGAACGTTATCTTGCAACTTTTAAACCTTTTTTTTAGTTATCGTTTCAAAGGTACACATAAATATGTATGTAGTATAAAACATTGTTTTTGATCAAAAATGTTCCAGACAATCTCCATTATTTATAGAGACGTCTATTTTTTATGCCTTCCGCATCTCGTATTGATCTTCAACAGCACTTTTTGCTGTATAATATACATATGCACATCATGTAGACATTTGAATCATGGTTTCAAACATTACCACATACAGGCAAATGCCTATAGATCAAGCTTTATGTACCTATGTACGTACCTACTCAAATGTACATATAACCATAAATATGCGTACATATGTATTCGAAGGTTTCATTAATCTTCTGGGATGTACGCTACCGCTTCGCAGAGTTTACTTTTGTGAGAAAGCTTCTTCAAAAGGGCCCTAATTAAGGGTGTGTATGTACTGTTTGGCGACGCACGTGTCTCGAAAGCTCGCTCGAGATGTGCGATGCTCGAGATCATCCGATAAACGGACGCGTAAATAATCCGAAACGTCGCACCGTTTGTCATAGAACAAAGCCTACCCGAACCATTATCCGGGTAAAGTTTCCGTAATTAATTTGATCGCCCTCATGGCGGTTCACGGTGAGATATATCCGAATGATCGTTCATCATTAGCAGCCCTTTCCCTTACTTACATTCAGACTAGCCGTCCCATCGATTAGCGTGCCGCACTAGATTATGTAGTGGATTGAATCGTAAATGACCCACTTTGTTATACAAATGTATAAGCGATCGAAACATTTGGTTTATAAATATCGTCAATTTATTTTTGATTTCGTTCTATGTAGTTGGGTGTATTAGTTGCGACGTTGCTCGGGTGGATGAGGGTTAGAAAAGAAACCTTTAAAGGGCTCCGACTCCTTTCAAACTCCGTCTATGTTAGGATACGATGAGATAATATACCAAATTTGGTGTTCAAACATACATATACATTTGTACATATATTCATTTTTATGTAGTGAAATGTCATTTGGCTTTTTAAATGAAATCACTAAGGCGCTGTATACCTGCTTATAATATTTTGCTAATTTCATGAAATGAACAAAACCATTGGTGACAATTTCGTGAAATCGGCACCAATTTATTATATTATTTCAATTTCAAAAACAAAACAACAAGTTTGCACTGTTCACGAACTAAGCATTTTTCTCGATAATCAATCAACAAATTTTATGGACTAAAAAACACGGGATTTAGCTTTCTGACATAGATAAATGCATGCATGTAAGTATGTATGAATGATTCAGTTGGCATGCATGAGTACGATGAATGATGAGTTTGGTAACATGTAATGTATCTGTTCAGTTCGTTGTGACTCTCAGAGTAACAAACAATGTTTTTAAAAACGAGTCTTATTTTACTGTACCCCCCATGTCTCCTGACAACTAGATCCTATATTTATGTATGTAGTATATACATATGTACATATAAATACTTTGTATGTAAGTATGTATATATGTATGTAAGTATCTTTGGTTGGGAACTTCGTAAACAAAACAAAGTTTATATTATATGATGACAATTCAATTGGTTGAATATTATATTTTTTTCGATCCAAATATATTTAATAAAAAAAACAGATAAATATCAGATTCACCATGTTAAAGCTGTTTATATTACAAATACTGAGCGAAGCCGGGTAAAACAACTAGTATAATATGTATATGTAGGGAAAATGGTCAGTTAATTTTACTGTTCATATACATATATAGCAAATGTGCTTTTAACAAGTGTATTTTATCATGTTTTAACACGTAAAATTATATCATTATTCTACTTGTAAGCCTCGTAAATGTATTTTTTTTAATAAAAACAACGTTTTTATGTTATTTTTTAGAGCTTCATATCCCAAATTAATTTCTGTACAAAAAATTTAAAACCATAGCTGTAGAAAAAAAGTTCATAACAACTTGATAAAAAGGAAAAAGACGATACAAAAAAAGGTTTATTGTATAGTTCTATTATTCCCCTTCCCTGAAAGTGGTATAAATCCACTTATCTTTATTTCGTGAAATGCTATCATAAATAAATTTTTAAATATAGTTAAACGTTTTGCGTTTAAAAATACTTGTAGCCTGTGATACATTTATTTTGCTTTTCCGAGATTCTGGATAAATCAAATTAAAATAAGTGATAACAATTTATGAATCAAGTCAAACAGAAATGGTGTTTTGGGAACTGAAAATTAGACTTCCGATAAATTGAAAATATTTAAAAATATCATAGCACCCATATGTAGATATTGTGATTTAGGTGGTTTTAAATTTATGAGACTGATTTTTTCTTGTCTGTGTACAAGTCGAGTACCAAAATGACTTTGATTTTTCGGAAAATTCAAGAAATTTAAATGAAATTCAAATAGAATCTCGATTCAAATGAAGATTCAAGATCGTCCGCAAATTTTATGCAGGCGGGAAAAAAACTCTCTCGTTGGATTTTTTCCTGACAACGACAACCCGAGAGCGACGGATATGGAAATGCTGGAAAAGAGTGATGCTTCGTTCAGTGACGGAACTCGTTTTACATTTGACATTTCTAGATTATTATCGGAAAATATCTGGGAAATGTCACGGGAAACGCGCTTATAGGCGCGAACGCGCCGCGCCCTCCATCGAGACGATGTAAATTCGATTGAAATTTTCCAGAACAAAAAATATTAGAAAATGAAAACACGTTACGCGTGCTCGCATCAATATTATGATTTATGTAAAGTTATTCGTATTCAATCCGTTTTAATAAACTTCGCTCGATTGTGGAAAGTAATTAATTTGGCAAAACGTTCGATGGCGCTCAGAAACGGCTGCCAGAGAGGTTTTCTGTTTTGTTTTAATCAAAGAAAACCCCGGTTGAAACGAAAAACCGTTTGGAACTGGGCCCAGAGTACAAAGCGCCGTTAATTTGGACCAACTTTGATTTAGTATAATTGCTGTTGGGGGGAGGTGAGGGGATATGAGACGCTATGTGGGGATGGGGATGTGTTTTTCCGCGCTTTTCATCGCGGGAAAAGATTTTTGGTGCAGCGCGAGCTTTTTTCGTCTTGGGAGCTTTTGTCGTTCGCTTCAGAAAATACGGCCATATATCATAATAACACCAGGCCTGGGAGCGGCGCTGAAAAAACACTGTCTTTGTTTGCAAACAAATACAGCCTGGGTCCACTTAGCCCCGGTTGTTTCAGCGTGTGTACTCACAAAAGGGAAACAAACAGACTGACATATACGTTTATTCGATACACTGTATTATACGCGTGTGTGTGTTTTCATTATCAAACTAAAATACATCGTAAGCCAGTCACGTGAGATCGATTAATTATATCACCGATTTCCGTGCGCGTACTAGTTGTGATTAGCTACGATATATGTAATACGTAATAATAATGGGTAGTGTAATTGTGATGGTGTAAAATTCATTATTGAAACGATGGCTGGTGATTATTACTTTATCTATGTACTTACATGGTAACAATAGATGAAGTTTTACGGTCATGTTTTTTTTTTCATTTTGTATTAAAGTTTTATTGTGTTTTGCCAGTGATGACGAATGGATGTGAAACTTGGACATTGAACGCCAAGTTACTATGTACATACACAAAGTCCAATGCACTCAAAGAAGTTGTATATTTGGCATAACGAGGAAATATAGGATTGGAATACATGGGTGAGAAATATGACAAGGGCTACGGATATAGTGGATATAGTGAAGAGATTGAAATGATAATGGGTGGGCCACGTGGCTACAAGAATGGATGAAAGGTGGACAAAAAAAAAGCAAGAATGGTACCCGAGAGAATGCAAAAGGATAAATGTTAGACCGCAGGGAAGATGGGTAGACGAAATTAGGAAAATGTGTGCAGTGAGACGGATTTAAGTTGCGCAAAACAGAGACGAGTGCAGTGGTACTGATCAGTGGATGGCGAATAGTAGAATATAATTGAACAGTAGGTGATGATGATGAAGATATGCACAAAAACAATTTTAATACAAAAGTAAAAAAATATAATTTTAATACTATGTTTGATTTTGGATCAAAGTGTAAAGTGTACATATGTCAATTGTAGAACCACTACATTTGATACACAATTTCACAGTATGTACACAGATAACTTGGGTAACTTAGACCATAGCTAGTTTTTGAAAGGAGCTGGAACCTCAGATCAAGGTGCTCCCATACAAACTTTCACCCCCTCGAACAACGCTGAGTAATTCATCTAATAATATTCGAAATAGAAATCAAAAATATCTTTATGATTTCTTTGAATCGAAGATCTTACGTAGCCGTATTTGTATATATGTATATATGTATTACTACGCCAGTATTATTCTTATACAGATATTGATCTGGTGCTATTAAACCAATCTACCTCCATGTATTATTAGCCTACCCATTATATTTTCATCCTCCTAATTTGTGAGTGCTAGTTTTATTCATACCCAAGTATAACACTGTGTACGTTTAATATTTATTCTACGTGCACTGAATCTAATGGAGTTGTTGGTAATTTTATTCAAGTTTTGTCTCTATGTAAACATAATATATGTATTTTAAAATTTAGTACTAACTCATACACTCGGTTTTTACACAATACGAAATGAAATACTTACGTGACGGGAATACATATGTATATATGCATTTTCTTAGAACTTGCTCATTTATTAATCAATTTCTAAATACCTTCACTAACTACTTTCCAAAATACCAACGGGCGACACATAATAGTATAATATATTACTTATCAAAACCATAGTTTTATAAAATAGCATCTTAATAGTATTATGAAATAGCACATCATAAAATAACCTCCATCCTTTTCTCAATGTTTTTAATCACCTTTTCATATCATCTTACCCATATATGTATACATTGGTATATGTACATATGTACATATGTATATATATTTATGGCCGCGAAAGTTAAATTGAATCGCATTAAATTGGTTTATGTCACATTCAATATAATAATAAAATAACGAAATTAATCACTATTTGGATAATTATACGTACATATGTATAGTATAGGAGTTCCAAGCGCCTTGTAATTCAAATTCTACACCTCTTGTTGAAACCTCTTTATAAACATATATATGTATTTATGTATAATAAATCATCATCATCATTTACTGCCATTCACCATATCACTGCAGGATGAAGACCTCTCCAACGTGTTTCCATTCGTTTCTGCTGTGAGCAATTCACATTTATCTCACTCCACATATTTTTCTTATTTCATCTACCCATCTCTCATGTGGCATTCCTTGTACAATTTTACATTCTCTCGAGTACTTTCAAGCACTTCTTTTCCCCACCGTCGTCCATTCTTCTAGCTAGGCATATCGATATATACACTAGATCAACTTCGCTCGTCATACTTCTCATCCACGTATTCCGCTTCCAATCTCTTCTCGTTATGACGAGCATACAGCATTTCATACTCATATAAGTGCGTTTTAGCATTCAATGCCTGAGTCACACCTATACAATACACATTGATCGAAGATCATTTTCTCCGGGAAAATAGCATTTTTGATTCAAACACGACGTTCTGTCGACTAAATGCACTCCATTCTAAGTCCACGCGTCTTGTGAATATGCGTAATATTTCAAAATAATATGAAACTGTATGAGAAGTTTATTTTTCACAATTTTACAAATTTCCTTACATGCAGGTATGTATGTACTATATTTTATTACGCTGTGTCATTGTAATACAAGAAAGGTTTAATTCAAACTAAGTGACGTTAAGAAGAAAGTGTGAAGTGAGCTCATGTACATATGAACATGCATACATGTGTGTGCATGTCAAGTTCACGAACATGGCCGTCTCGGGAGTCTGAGTACGGGGTGTGTTTTTGTAGTTTGAGGGATTTCTGGTAGCCGAGGCGAGGAAGGGGGGGGGGGGAAGGAGGGTAGCGTGTGAATCCGGGTAGTGGGTCGTAGCAGCCCCCCGCCACCGCCATTGCCGCTGGATTTACCACCCCCACCCCCGTTTGCCACCACCGCTGCCACACCACCTGACAACAACATTCAGGGGTAGTGAGTGCCGATCGATGCAGCGCCTCCCACGCTTCCCCAGATACCCGCATCCCCTCTAACAAGTTAACCCTCTCATTAACACCATTTTTCCGCCGCGAGATTTATTTACCCCGCGGCCGATCCTCCATCATCGCACATTAGCCGCCCTCCGTCCGCCCTTCGTTTCGTGGACCGCCTGCTCGTTCTGTGTGCTTTTTTTCCGCCTTTGCCTCATTTGGAACGCTTGCCTCCACCCCCTACTTTCTAAATTTATTTGGTTACACCGCTATATGCATGTATACATATAGCGTATTACGTATTAGAGCGCAATGATGATAAGTCTGCAAGCCCTAATTGTACAAGGACGTACTTCAACCAGGGAGATTAAATATAAAATGATAATTTTTCGTAATTTAATAATTGACTGTTTAAATTAAAAGTTTATTTTCTGCTAGTGTTTTACTCATTGACATCTCATTGAGTAGTTTTAGGAAAGGAATTGATACGTAATTTGAAATTAAAGCTAAAACTTGTGTTAGCAAAATTAAAGTCGGACGTTATAATGTTACTGATAATCCGATAGAATATGTAAAAATAACTTATTTAGGCAAATTGTGGATTTATTAACATTACGCTTTAATAACGTGATATACATACATACATATGAATTATTTGTTATATTTTATAATTTACGTATCTATGTACATATGTATACGAAATATCGATTGAAATATTATAGTATTGGGTTCTGTTGAATTTTATTAAAAAAGGCAAACATGTTCGCCTATGGAATGCATAATAAATTCACATACATATGTATATTATAGATATATATTGGGATTGGTTTTTCTCTGAAAACTGAATTGGTAATGGATATGTGAGAACTATCATCAACCTATTATTTATTTATAAAAAAACGGAAACAAACAGCATTACAACGTATGTATATATAACATTGACGCTAAAATATTTTCTATGGATTAATAGCAACGATTAAAAAAATAAAATGCATAAATACAAAGAAGAAAAGCATTGAATAATGGTAGATACGAGATATATGTACTTATTATTACTAAGAAAAATGATCAAACAATAGAAATTTAAAGCAATAATATGAAAAACCAAAAGGATCAATATGAGGTGGAATATTGTAAAAAGAATAGTAAGATCTAGTTTATAAAATGTAATTACAGGATTAGTTGGTAATACAGGGGTTAATGTGAAATAATTAACAATTGCGGAGGGATGATTGGACATTGGAATAGGATCTTATTTAAATAAGGATCGATTACATAATTCAAAATCATATAAAGAATCAAAATATCCTATTTGATCCCGTGCGGAGCTGGACCCTTTCAGGCAACATATGTATGTATGTACATATATACATACATATACATATATGTAGCAGTAAAACATAATTTTAAAAAATTGAGAGGAATTTTCTTAAGTGATCGTATTTCAGAAAATGGATCGTTCACTTTTAATAATACTCTTCTTTGTTTACATAGACTTTTAACGTTGTCAATAATGTCATCTAAAAAAGTCATAGAATTAAAATTGTTCAATTCAAATTAAATACCAACAGGGTAAAACTTAAAAAATAAAAGTCTTCATATTTTAAAATCTTGTGGATTTTATATTATCCAATATTTTTATTGCCTGAACTCTCAGAAAAACGCGAGAAATTTCAAACCGTCAAATATTTATTGCTTTAATGAAATCCGAAAATATAAATGAATGAATCTAAATATACTAGGTGTAGCTGAAAATAAACCGGTATTTAACCAGATTAAAGAAAAGGTTTAAATAAAACAATGACTGGCGTGACTAGTTGGCTCGTAGGTTTTTCCTCTCGGCAGATATAAATTCGACTTCGAGAAAACTCCAAGCGGGTTGATTTTCCCGGACATTTCCGTCTCTTTTCCTCGGGGCTGGTGAGAGCGAGACGGCCTCACGCACACTTCCTGCCACGGCGAACCCCTATTATTGGATTTTTCCATCTATTTCTGTTGCGCGTTTCTACCACCACCAACCACCCCCTGTACATATACATATAGTACACGCACACCCATGACCTTTGCACACATTTGTTCCTTCACCCCCAATGACGGCCGTTCCTTCATCCCCGTGCCCCAAGCCGCTCTTCCCATCGGTTATAAAACAATGTAATGGGATCGCGGTAAGATATTCCTATACATTTTTCATGGGAGCATCTCAATCATTTACATATTTCGTGGCGTGCCGGTCTGGCTAAAGTGGTGCTAAATCACCGTTAGCGGCTTTAACTGACTTTTACACTCATGTATGGATGTAGTATATGTATAATTAGATGTACGTATACATACAAATATAGTAAGAAAATCTAACCCACATTAGGAATTCGATATGAATATGATCGATACTATTTTAACGTTTTTATGAGGCGTTCTAATTTGTTTTTGTTAGTTTATTAAGTACATATGTATGTATATGCATAATTAATTATTAATTATATATGTTTGTGTGCAAATTATATTTATATTTCACGTTTAACGACATGAGGCGAAAAAATCGGATCAGTCAGCTAAAATTCAGTTGATCAATATATAGAAATCATGTATATTGACGATTGCATATTAGAGGTTCGCTTTAATGCTTTTCGACTAATGAAAATCGATATTTAAAGTTTTCTTAATGCCAAGTTACAACTGTGAAATAAAATATACGTATGTGGTTAGCTCGTTGTATTACGTTTGATGTTCCAACGTTTTACCATTTTGAAAATTGCATCAGTTATTAAAAAAAACTTGAGTATGTATGTATGTATTTCATAATTGTAGGAACCTGGTGGAACGCGGATGGTATCAATAATATTTTTCTTTTATCCAAGTAACAGATTCAATATTTTTGTATACATATTTATATAACAATAAGCATAATATTAAACTTCAAAAAGTAAAATCGATTATATATATTTTATAATGTGTATTAATGAATAATATAAGCTAGATATATTCAAAAGTGATTGTCAATGATTACAACAATGTATTGAAAGTTTTGTAGATTCTTTGTAAATATGTATGTGTGTATATATTTGAGTGAAATAGCACAAAGTGAAAATAAATACTTTATAATACTATAGACTTGATTATATGTATGTACATACATATTATGTAGATACATATTTTTTTTACTACAAAATGAAAAAAAGTTAAAAATCTCGTTTAACTTTCAGCTGACGCTCTTTAAAAGTCAGGTAAAGTTAGGTAAATTTCAATTACCCTAAAGCTGCTTTGCGTTCATGCATCATATGGCGTGAGCTTTCATGTCATCCAATTATTCCCTAATGGTATTTTTTTTAAGAATTATGTTTCAATGTAAGTATAAATATGTATGTATGAACTTGTGTAAAACCGGAATCTTTCTTAATTATTCAAGCCCGTTTCATTACACTTTAATTGTCCCTGGTACAAACAAATTTCCACTGAAAAATGGTGCGAATTTTCCAGACACGTATAATATGAAAAAGTATCAGCAGGCCTCCGTTGGCGTGTACAATAATAATTCTTTCCTTTCTCATTGTATACGAAATTGTAAAACTTACATAGAGTGAAAGCTCGCACGTCCGGTTGTAAAGCACACCAGGCTGTGCTTATTTCAAAAGCTCGGCGCAGTCAGTCTTTCGTCTCTCAATAATTACGCTAAAAGCTTGCGACAAATTTAATCGCAAGCCTTAAATATTCCGAAACTTACGAAACCGTATTAATCTATTAGAAGATCGGGGCGTGCCAAAACTCGAAGATTTCGAAGACGGGCATAGAATTCCTATTATCCGTTTCTTGGGGTGTCGAATTCGAGGAGGCTCTTCCGGAATGAGAATAGTGATATTATAGCTATTTTTTTCGCACTCGTTCAAGGAAATATGAAGCCGTTTACAAACAAGTATTTTTCAAAGGGCGGTGATCATTGCCGGAAAATATTTTCGGTGGAAATAGGCTTCGAAACAAATGACGCCATCCTTCAGATGAAATTTGGTACAGTTAAAAATATTATTCGGTAGAGAAAAACACGCAGATTTTTTTATATCAATCAATTTTACCTGTATAAAAGTCAATAGATGTTTTTACATACATACATATTTATAATTTATGATAACTTAATAAATTACACTGAATTACATTACAAGAAATCACGTTTATTACATACTGGAGCGGAAACTTATTAATCTTTCCTAAATTTGACCTACTGAATTTGAATATTACAGTGATTTTTATTTATTTAAGTTTGGACCATTGTGGCATTACAGGAATCACAATG
This sequence comes from Arctopsyche grandis, assembly GCF_051622035.1. Taxonomy (NCBI): domain Eukaryota; kingdom Metazoa; phylum Arthropoda; class Insecta; order Trichoptera; family Hydropsychidae; genus Arctopsyche; species Arctopsyche grandis. The sequence continues at coordinate 27,091,960 of NC_135357.1, forward strand.
GTCGAAAATATAATAGAGAAGAGAAAAAAATTATACAGACAAAAATACATTAATAATAGTAGAAACGATAACAATATCAAATAAATAGAATACATAGTATGCAATATTTGATAGCTCAAAAGAAAATGTATAAAAATAATATTTTTTAAGTAGAGACAGGAATTGGAATAGAAGTACATAAATATATGTGATAGTATTACAAGGTATGTATGTACATGATGCTGATATATGTAGTAGAAAGGGTGAAGAAATTAATGACGATTAATAATAAAAGTTAGACTACGTGAGATGAGTGGACGAAATATGAAAAATGTGTAGGATTAGAAGAATAAATGTTGATTAGACCAAAGACGAAAGACAAAGAGTGTCAGTGATTCCTTCATCCAGAATCGGTGAATGGTTGTGAATGATATACGATATAAGAGTAATGTTATTAATAAAACATTAAATAACAATAAATTCAAATTTAATTATTTCGTAACGTACATGCAATTATGTACTTTATTTTTATAAACATAATTGACGTTTACGATTTTTATTCTCGAGTCTAAAATTTAACTACTAAATAAGATGCAATGCGACTATTTTATCCATTATACGCTAGATAGTTTAAATTGCGAAATTTAGCATCGTAAATCGTTTAACCGTTCATTAAATCGGGCAATCAAGCGAAACCAAAATTTAATTGACCACACGTAAAATTGATAGGTTTTGCGAGAGTAATTTATTAATTTCTTCAAGGCTTACCCTAGCTATATATTTCAATATCGGTCATAAAATAGCAATCTTAACGGTATGATTAATTATAACGTCTGTATAGTTTGAAAACATTTTGACGGCCAAACTATTTCAGTTTTACGATTTGCAAATTTATCGCACTCTGAAACCATCACTGACTTTAATTTCTTAAAGTTTAATATGTTTTCAATGTAGCCTTTCTCTTTTTCTCCCTTTGTGAAACAAATTTGCTTTGACCTCACACGGATCGACTTTTTCTTGAAGTAATATCAATTTAATAATTGATAATATAATAATAATTTAATATAATAATAATTTAATAATATCAATTTAATAATCAATAATTTAAGGCTATACGATGTAATATCATGTAAGGAGGTACACTATGCAATATTTTGTTTTTTCGCATATAAAATTTTCCCGGAAAAAAAACATGTTAAACTTTTCCAGCGGCAACATAATGTTTGATTAGTGAAAGCGATATGGATATTTTTCCATATATGGGAGGTTTTTTTTAGCCTTTAACTTGCGTGGGTGCTCTGAAATAGAGATTTCATTTCAACAGGGTCAACTTGCGAAGAAAAGCCTCCGTTGAAAGCCTCCCGTTTCGCAATATTAACGGGTGGAGGAAAAGACGGATTTTCCGTGGTTATGAATGCGTTTCATATATTTTTTTACGCGTTCTGAACTTATTTTTCGGTCTGTATATTTGATTATTAAGCGGAAAAATGTTTTCCAATTTTACTTTTTATTTGGCCATCCAAAATGAGATGGAATACATAAGCACAGCATAATTTTTTCGAAAAATAATTTTATTTCTAACATTAGGAACTTGTTCAATTTAATATTAATGTTATTGTAAAATATATTTCCATATAATATAATGCTTTCTATCAAAATACAAATAAAGGATTTAGTTATACCAATACGTTCATACATATATGTAGGTACATACATACATATTTATATGAAGGAATTGATATTTTTTCATGAATTGATCATGCTTAATGTGTACAGGCGATGATATGCAGTTGGTCGATTAGTCATGGTAATAATAAAAAGGGTGTATCAGTTTATTTAATATATCACTTTAAGATAGACATATAGCAGTTGCAAGTATGTAGTTTTGTTCGACCGTAAAACATGATAGATTATAAAGCTGAAGAAGTAACTGTTGTCTGGCAAAACTTAAAATCGACAAAACAACACGAATTTTACATTATTTTCGTGGTGTAATTCACGAATATTTGAGAGAAATTGCATAAGAGTAAAATCGTTCTAACGTCACTTTGTCTGTAACACCTTAAAACTTTTTGTTTTTCAGATCCGTCGGTGAAAATTTATTTTACGATCGTTTTATGTTTGTTACTTTCGCGTAGTCCGTTTCAGTTTCTTTGCCTTCACATAAATTCACCTTCTTTCGAGTTTCCAATCTAATTATTTTCCCGGAAGTTTCCTTTTGAATCTAAGTATCGACCGTACGTTTTTCATCAAAACGACTTGATAATAAATCCTCAAAAATATCATACGACAGAGGAGATGCTTACAAAGCTTTATTGCTATGAATTTATGTATATATATTTCTGAAATTTAGTAATCCCACATAAGAATACTTTGTCTTTGCGACTGAAAATCTCGCTTTTATATTGTAGAAAAAAAAGATTCTCCAAAAATTCATTGAATTTCTTCGATTGATACTTGAGAGCACTCATCTATATGTATTGTTGCGTAGGGGTGGGTGGAGGATTCAAGTAAAAGGCCAAAGTCGTTTCACAGCATTTATTGGTGATTAAGGAGATACACACACTGGCAGTGCTTCGTCCAGAATGTCTTGATATCGCCTAAGTACCGCCTTGTAACGGGTAGGTCGCTCAGGGCATCTTCGACGTCCGGTTACTTCCATATTGTTTAGGCATGTATCCGGATATGTATTCCCACGACACTTAGTCCCACGCTATCGGTCACTTCTGAGAAGGGACCAATAGTGGCCAATTCGGTGGCCATTGTTTATCCTACTTGCACTTAGTCTGGAGATAATCCTTAAAACCAATTATAACGGTCACACAGTCTCTGGGATGCTACTCGGTCTAATCCGATTGCACTTACTCGGTGGTGTACGTAACAATATATAAAAATCAATGTTTGTCTATTTGTCTGTCAAGCATGCGTTCCTATACCATTCAACCGATTGCAATGAAATTTACAAAAATTATTTTGAGCATATCCATGATGGTTTCTGTAAAAAAAATTCGCCAAAAATGGGAACCGAAACGGGAAAAACGAAAATGAGTGGAATTGTAACGCAATAATTTCAAATGTTTTCGCGTCGCGACCTGCGTTGTTAGGGTTAAAGAAACAAACAATTGAATAATTTCAAATGTGTTCGCGTTTTTCCGCTGTTATACGCTGGATAAGTCAGATTACCACGACTTTAACTCGGGAACGGGAATTGTATGCGTTATTGTGGCATTGCAACGCATGCCGGGTTCAGCTAGTGTTTCATTAAAAAATATTTTTTTTATAAAAATGGCAGTATATAAATTGTATTTTTCAATATTTATTTTCGAAACATTTGAATTGCACTCGAAAACAGCCACGACTACGCCAAAAAACGAGACGTTATGAAAATTCAAGTGTGAACAAAATAAAGATCCGCATCCAATTATATTTAAATTCAACATTGATCATCAACAACATGTCTTTACTCTGAGCGAAAATAGATACATTATAGAGAGAAAATAATAACAAATAATATTAAATATCATTTTCTCATATCGTCTTCTATGCGAGAGCGTGTTTTACAATTCTTCAGATTTTTGCCCAAGTCTTATACAAATAATTCTCCTAAATATTTTTCATTTTTGTGTATCTGAAAAATTTTACATACCTCAGCCCACATAAATGAAGGATACATTAAAGATTTCATATCTTTTTACGATTCTTTATCATTACTCTTACTTCTGAAACTATACATATATGTCGTTCTCATCCGGTATCTAAATTTGTTTACATTTTTTCTCACATTTATAGAACATTCCGATCTGTAATTGCGATATCCAAATAAAGAATGCCAATAATGGAAAGATGAGGAATTTTCTTATCTTTTCGTTTATCGTTGCTCCCCAATCATATTTGCTACCTATGTACCTATATACTATGTTATAACTCTTGATATGAAGTTTTCAACAACCTCGTCGATTATTTGTAGATATCCGCATCGGTCTTGAGCGGCTCGGAATAGATCTTCGGCGCTCATATCGGTCCGCATGCGCATGTTTCGAAGTCAAGATAACATCTTCCTGCCAATCCATTTCCTACATTATATTTTTCCCATCGTTTTCAAACAGAGAAATTCGTATTTTGGACCGAGTATCATGTGTCCGAGGTACTCCATCTTACTCCGCTTGATGACAGAAACAAGTTTACTGCCTTTCCCTATTGTGCTGAGAACAGCTTCATTTGAAACCTCTTTGGTCGATGGGAACTTCAGCATATGCTTGTAGACCCACATCTCAAAAGCTTCGACGCGGCTGATCATCCTGGTCTTCAGAGTCCACGTTTCACATCCATATAGCAACACTGACCAGACATATCTATTCGCGATTCTCAAACGCGTACAAAAATTGAGATGCTTGAATTGATTGATTGAATCACCTTGATCAATTGAAATATTTCAAATTACATTATGTATATAATAACTTAAGGTATATTTGTGAATGTTAACGATTTATATGTACATATAAACGATCCTAAAATATAAAAGGCACATTTACAAGAAACTGGTGCTTAAATTTATACCGGTAATTTTCAAATACATATAACATCACCCGAAAGAAGTATATTTTCTACAGAAACGTGGCCAATTACGTGCATAATACACAACCCTCGAAATTTTCACCTCCCTCTCACCCACTTTTCATCAAACACTCGTGGCGGTATCAGTATATTGGGAACAGTTTATAATGCTCGTATACTACGTACATACATATTTATAAGCTTACGTATGTATGTATGTATGTAGACTCAAACGACGAACCCTTACCCCGCTTCCAGGCAGTATGTTACCCGGCACAAAAGGCCGGATCGTCTTGGGACGAGGTCGGGGTCTCTCACACCCCATCCCCGATCTTCTCAGCCTCTCATCATCTCGCCCTCGTTCTCGTTTTGTGCGGACTCAGCCGTACGTATTACTTGGAGAAAAGAGCGCGGTGCCTTACTTTGCTCCTCACCTGCACGTGTACCCGCTTCGTTAGCGAGTATTTTTTTCATCGGGCTCTTGTTATTATACCTTTTTGGCTAAGCTAGGCTATTATGTGTCCTTTTAATTGCCCGTCCTCGCTCCGTTCCAAGATCCATTATGGTTCTTAAGCCAGATACCATCATAAAATGCTGCGTCCGCTCTTTTTCTTCTTCTTCAAGCTGCGCACGCTGTGATTTTCGTTTGAAAGCTTACGGGCTTAGACTTTACAACTGTGGCTATTAGTCTTATTCATGTCTAGAACAATGTCAATTCTTAAAATATTGTAATGAGTGTGAAATTAAAAGGTCAGTATCTCAAAAATATTCGGATGTGACCAACCCACGACTTTATCGAAGTATTTGAGGAATATAAGTAGTATAAAAACAAAATTCGACAGTGACACATTCATGCATACCGGCTATGAGAACATTTTCGATATATCTAAGTTTGAGCACTAATTTAGGGAAACTCACACAAGAGTACTACCGGTTGTTGGATTTTATTGATTTTTTTTTTTACTTAATTACACCAAAAATATTTAAACATAAAGAAGATAGAAGTAATTCAAAAGGTCAAAATAAAATCATGAAATATTATTTAAAAAAAATTAATACTTCCGGTTTACAAATTCTATCCAAAACCTTATCAACAATAAGTTAGTACATAAAAAAGCTCGAACCGTTTAGTAGTGTGGAAAAAATCGTCTGATCACAAAATCCTACTTCTGGTAATTAAATTTAATGATTTTTTTAAATTTTAATCACAAGGATAATACTTTAATTTTCTCGTGAAGAGCACACATTTTAAAATTGGTCGAAAAAAATCGAACAAAAGTAAACTGCCACTTCCGGTTGACGGATCTTCACCAAATTTTGTATATAAACTCGATTCTCTAGAGTAAAAGCACAACTTCCGGCTGAGGTAAAAATATAAATGAATACAATTTATCATTTCTATTGAATATAAAAAATTCAGTCCGGTTTTTTGAGCGGTTTAGGAAATAATTAAATCGAAAATTGAAAATAATTGATGAAACAAACGAAGAAATTTTATGAAGAATGCAATAATTTACGATATATTTTAGGTCTACATATATACTCGCACTGTTCAAAAAAAATGCTGAAAACACCAAAATAGAAGTGAAACTTTTATAGAAAAGATACTATAGCATTATATTTGGAGACGGATGCTTAGTGCCGAGAGTGAGAAGAAGCAATGCCTAAATCCTGCAAGAGCTGAAGATTGGCGACAGGCTATCATCCATTTGTTTTAGGCATATCCTTCAGTTCTTTGGATACTTTGCGAGGCGAGACCTGGACAGTCTGAAAAAAATGATCGTTCTGGGAAGCAATGAAGGAAGCAGAGGAAGAGGATGATCCCCAACAAGATGGAGTGACCAGATCACGACTGCCACAGAGAAAACTGTAGTCGAGTCACTGCGAACTGTGGTAAAGTCACGACCCAAAAACTATTATATATGTTCCTTCTTAATCATCATTTGGGTTCAAGGTAAAAGCATAATCGAGTGAATAAAAAACAGAATTAGTGGTCAAACCCTCATATTAGAATCGCACCCATAATAGATTCACTTCGACTATTTCTGACATAAAATATATCTCTTAAGGTCTGCAAATCTCTATTGAAGCCTATTTTTTTGCATAATTTTATATATACTACACATTTATGTACATATTTAAAATTTTGAAAATAGTGTTAGCTTCTTCATTTTCTTTTTCCCGCGTTGTCAGCTACAAAAAGTCCTCAATAATACCTTCATATGTACCTATAGTCTTCTTTTGTCCAATTCCAATATTTGAAAATACATTGACTGTGGTTCAATATCATATTTTCATAATCTCTTAAACGAATTAAAGATAATGCTTAAATCATCTCTCAAAACAATAGACATACATTTGTCTAGGATCCTCACAAAGATAATCACCATCTTATGGGGCTGCCTGCACCCACGATTAAGAGGCTTTGATATATGTATAATATAGAGAAGATCTATAGATATCGTTCTAGTGCAAATTTTCATCATCCTTTCGACTTTATCGCACACTACACACATACATATATGTTCGTGCATTGTTTGGATAAACTACCGAGCCGTTGTTACACGCCCAGCACTTATGTAAATCAGCGCGTGTTACCCTTTCTGGCCCTTTAATCTCGCTCGTATTTCAGCCAGAGCAATATCGACCCATGCCCCAGTACTCCTGTAACAGTCTAGAACGACTACTAGTCCTTTTGACCTACATTATGCAGCAAAGTGTTTGTACACTTTGATAAGTCGTTGGTAGGAATCGTTAACGCTGACTCGTCAGCAAATTTAACGACATGTGGTTCGTCAAATCTCAAAAAAATATGTATTATTATATACTAGTGCTGTGCCCGTTAATATTTCAACGAGTGGTTTCGGAAAAAGAATTGAAGAAAATAATGGTATCTATCTGTATAATAATAAAAACTAACAACAACAATTGTCTTCGCAATCGTAATCGTAACTGAAGTCAGAATCGATGTCGAAGATGAAGTCAAAACCAAAGTCGAACTGGAACTGGAACCACAACTGGAATCGGAATCGAAATCGAAATCGACTCTTGACAATTCTAAAATTTGTTTTCTTGAAATCTTCTTAAGAACATTTTATTTATTCAATTCAAAATATGGTATTGTTCGGTATAATTGGGTTTAAAGCCATTATGTGAAGTAATATCATATATACATACATACGTATGTTCATACGTTCAAAGTCAAACATTTATTTTCATTTGATATTGACTTTTGCTATACATATGTATACTACATTTGTACGTATATGCATATTTTAATCAACTGGAATGTTTTATTATATGAAAATATATCTAATTTAATATTACACGAAGACATATTGCGTTATAGAAATCCTTCAATTTATCATAACTGAATTCTGAGAAACGCCAATATTGAATTCAAACCTTCTCTTATCGCGAATTCGAATCATTGTGAAAATAATTGAAATTTAGCACGTGGGTAGGTATCATATCACAGTAAGCGGAATTGTCAGAAATATGACTGCTGCCGATATTATTATGTATGTATTCAATTTAGATACATTTTTGAGGAGAAAATGTTATTAAATTGATTTCAAGCGATTTATTGTTAGATTAGTACATTAAAAAGTAATATAAAATGGACTTCGGCGTAGTTTGAGATATTATTTATTCGTCTTTGAATTTTCCATTGTCGCCGGTATAAATACCGGTTTGAAATTAATTCCCCCCATAATACCCAGTCGCTGAGTTATTGAACATTTTAAAAATGTTCCAATGTTCAATGGAAAATTTGTTCTCACTCTCGTTTTTTGCCTCCCCTTCCATCGACATGCTTAATCCTCTTTTCTCCGAATTTCCGATATTCGCTCGGTTTTCCTCGGGGAAAACTCCTTGAGAGAGTATTTTGAATATTTCGTTTTCCATTTACTCAAATTAGATTGAGTTAATTGAATGACTGAACTCGTTCTCGTTCTATTCTTTCATTTTTTTTTCTCGACTATGTCGAAACGCTAAGCGCTAATTTTAATGCTGAAGCTCAATTTTATATTCAAATATAATGAAAAAGCTTTTTTAGATTCGTCCCTTTACATTATTATTATGTATAATATATGTATGAGTAATAAAACCATCACAGTATATATTGTTAAGTACCAGTTAAGTACCAGCGTGCGCTTTGAATCATTCAGGAATTTCATTAAAAATTATTAAAAAAATCTCATTTCCACTTCGTAAATTGAAAGTTGAAGGTCAAACCCGGAAATGACGCATGCGCTTTAATATTTTAGACGATCTTTTATACGACACAAATTCGACATCATTTAAACGATCGTGAATTGCTTTGGACTACCCTGAACTTTCACATAAAAGTGCTTTCAAGATAGTGATCGTAAATATAATATAAATTATGTGGTCATTTATATTGATTTAAAATATCCTGCAGCTATAATAACCTCCCAATAATATTGACTTAAAGATAATGATATAAATTTTATAATATCATAAATATTATATTGCCATGTATAAAGTTCGATTTAATATGAAATCGGTGTTTGTACAAATCAAAACAATTATGAATTATTCACACAGATTGTTTTTGTTATTGAAGCGTTGCGTTTTGTTGTTTAAGCACTCAAAACTTGGCATTAAACGCCTATTGAGCCTAAACAATTTTCAGTGCAAAAACAAACTTTGTTTGTGTATGTTTTGTAATGATACAAAATGTTGAATATGGAATAGGCTCCGTTGAAACTTTGATTAAGTCTACGGCCGTGTTTACAAACAGCATTTTATTGATATTGCTGTAATGAAATGACGAAAAAAAAATATCTTAGTACTTATTTCAAGCATGGAAACAACTTTTAATATCGGTCATAACAAATAACGCAATTTCAGTTCAAGCTTTTCAACGGTATTGAACGCGAAAAAATTAATAATTTTCTAGGAAAAGTCGAGATAAGAGAATTACGAAGAGGAAAAATTTAAAATGTGAATTTTGATACAACTACTTTGAATTTCCGTTTGACTTACTTCGCTTTGTACCTTTTTATCGTAAAAAAATAAAATAAATGTAAAAGAAAGTTATGCCATTCGCGTCACATCTTGAATCACAATATTGAATACCCTTACATACAAATGTATATACTACAGCTTGTTATATTTATTATATTCTTATTCACAAAACATATACGTTTAAAAGAATCTTCCATTATACCGGGTTGTAAGAATATCCGCTGATTTGGTCACTCGGACGTTTCTTGGATATTACCACGTAACATCTAAATGAATCGTCTGGAGTGACTCGGTCTGGGTCTACTCGAATCGTGTCAGCTCAATATTTTATTCTATATAACCTTTTTCTATCGATCAAATACTTTTTCATTAAGATACTGAGTTGCAGCGCATCGCAGATGTTTGTGGAAGGGCACGCACTATACTTTGAGGCCATTCCCAGGATGACAGCGGCCTCCCTACGTTGTAGCGTGAAATTATATTCTTGCTGTCCTGACTACTCGTTCCCATTCATCACTGTACATATGTACATATGTATATTCGATGGATGGAACTGATAAACCGGCCACTATTAATTAATTGATAATTGCTTTATTAACTATGTGAATTATTTATTTACTTATTATAATATATATATTTTTTTTATTCAATCACTGTACACTCATGATTAGAGGTCGCTCCAATGCGACGAGTGTACTATATACATCAAGAAATTATATATAAATATATGTATTTAATTACATAATCATTACATATTTCAAAACGATACATGAAATCTATAGTCAGACATCGTATACAATGCGATCAATAAACATTAAATACAATACGTAATAAACATTTTTATACAACAATACGAATTTATACAATAAAAATCCACAGAGACATCTATGGAGAGAAACCCTGTGAATCCTGAGATATAACAATAACTCAAGATTTTGCTAGAGACATGGGCAGGGAAAGCCAATCTTGCAGCAATCGTTTCAATGAAAATCAGAAAAATTGGCAAACTATCATAAGAAACGACTGACCTGGTTACAAAACAAGGTCTGGCCAGCAGCAAACAATGAGAGTCGAACTCATAACCACACTGAACATAGCAAGATATGGTAACCACTAGTCTATGTTGATGGTCAATTAATAATATGTATATTATTAGTATCATATCATTATCATTATACTTATTTTATTATTTTTATTGTCTACATATGTATGTATATGTATATTGTTTATATGTATGATAGGGGTTGCACTATTCTCCTTATCGTCTGAACTAATAATGATTATTAATTTTATAAATCAAAATGACCCGTACCACTTTCATAATAACAAAAAATATATTGCATTGTTCATATCATGAGGGTTCTCTTTCACAAAATAAGATTGAACAAAATTGGATTGTCTACAATACAGCCAGTAAATGCTCAAAATAATTTCGCCAGAATTTATTACGGCTAAAATCTATATAACGCCTCTCAATTAATTCAATTAAAAAGTTATCGCATCGTTATGTTTGTATATAAAACACAGAATTCGTGCGAAAAACCAAAATATAAAACTTTTGTTTTGAACTTCTGATACACCAGTTTCAATTTTGTAAAAAAATAATACACACTAACATTTATCGTAATTAAAATCTGTACACGCGGTATTGACAAATAAAATATATTTGTTATATACATTTCAAAAAGTATTTTTGTATTTAAAAATTTAAAAAAAGTCAATGCCAAAGCTCCCATACACTGAATGCAAAAATAAAATGCATTGTCTTGCAAGTCAGATGCTCTGTGGGGTCGATCGATCGCCGAGGGAGCTTGCAAAATACCTCGACCGTGCAACTGCAGTTTACATAGATAGTAGCATTCGAAAGGTTAAAGGTGAGAACCAGGCTAGAATCCAGCTTCCGGTGCGTTCGTCGAATCGATACACTCGTACATGCACAAGTGTGGTTGGCTGACATGCGCTTATGGCCAAATAGCGTCCGAATTCCCATTTCCGGTTCTGCGATATGTGCACAGTTTCAAACACACACACACACACTGGCGCACTCGACGCAGGTGCCCGGATACATATTACACATCCCGGGAAAACGCTTTCAGCTGTTATTGATTGCACATTTGACATTTTCTGAATGGAATCTATTCCCGGATGGGTTCGCTTTAGTATAATTTTCGAATTTAATAAAAATATTGTACGAAAGTTTCGGAATTTATCCTTATCATAAATAGTTAACTGTTATTTATCTATTAGATACATATTATATTGATTTATTGGTGCATGTTTAATCGTATTGCATCATTTTAGGTAAAGCATAATATTTTATTTTGATTTTTAAATGCTTTTTGTTGTGCATTGCATTGTTCATATATTCACAATGCATTTCAGGTCCTTTGTAATAATTAATTAACTAATCCTGTGATCATTTTTTTGTCAGTACTGTAGGGTGGATGTGTACAAGGGCTTCCAAGATCAGAGTGAAAGGCGTAGTTTAGTGTTAGAGGTAGCTTATTGTTCTTGATACGTCAGTTTACCACGGACCAAAGCCGCCTAATATGTATACCCATCGGGCACTCTCAACACAGAGATCATTGGTCGATGGATCGCGAGATCTTATTGGCTGTTGTATACAGCTTGTTCATATTAGGTGGGCTGAAAAGTTCGTAGGCTGACACATAGATGGCGCTACTAGTATTAAATGCATATGATTTTTGGTTAGCCCTAACCTTCAAAATACACATGTATAAATTTGACAGCTGTCGTACTATTAGTTTGTGAGTTATAGCATTTTGAGTGAAGCAACTTTTATTAGTTTGAAAAAATGGATAAAAAGGAATTTCGTGTGTTAATAAAGCATTGCTTTTTGGCGCGATTGCTTTTTTAAAGAACGCGAGATCATGTGATCGGCACGAATAAACCAGTAGTGAACTTGCGCCAATCAGCTTATCTCTATGTCACAATATTTTAAATAATTCATTTCTCAATGACTTTGTGATTCATTCAAATTGTTTTTTTTTTAAGTAAGACTTTCGGCAGAAAAAATGTTTCCAATCACCTTATCAGTATTATCTTATTTTATAGTATTGTCTTATTTTAATTTTAATTAGGAAAAAAGCTCAAATTTCCATTAAAATACTTATAAGTGTTCGTATAATATTTTAAACATTGTTAATACCTCAAGGATATAGACACTTTGTTAAATATAATCACCGAGACTCTTCACAACATACAAATTTTTGGACAGATCTTCCTTGGAAATAGTTTCTTGGATTATTTAAAGTCGTATAGAAATTATAATATTTAAATGTTTGAAGCCAATTGTTCCTCTTACATATATTATACACTAGTTGTTTTACCCGGCTTCGCTCAGTATTTGTAATATAAACAGCTTAAACAAGGTGAATCAGATTTTTTTTTTGATTTTCAAAGCTTTTTATTATTACGAAATTACATATGTTCACAATACATCTTATATCTATTTTATAGCTACTGATCTACTGATCATTTTCTATTTTACAATTTAATTTAATTTGGTTAGCAATCATAGTATTATATTATTCTAATGTTAATGTACAGCATAATAGGAAAAAGAGCTCAAAAACCTATTTACAATTCTTATAAATCCTCATAATACATCTAATACATAATATTAATTAAAGACTCTCTAAAGTCGATGACCTCAAGCAGATTGTGTTTAGATAATCTACAAGGCGAATTTAATAGTAGATATTCGTTTGTTTTTTTATTAAATTTATTTGAATCGAAAAAAATAATATTCAACCAATTGAATTGTCGTCATAGAAACTTTGTTTTGTTTTACGAAATTTAATGAATTGTATTATAATTCTGATGAGTGTATCTTCATACATGCCTTCGCCCCCGGGGTGAATGCAAGCATGTACATATTGTATAGTAGGCAAGTAAGTATATACGTAAATTAAAATGAATGAATGGAACACATGGGTAAATTAAAATATTATTTATTCATTCATTATGTATATTATAATAGGTACACATGTTTTATTTTATATTATAAACTCCATTCTTCCCGTACATTTCTAAAATCAAATATTAACAATGTCTCAAAGAAAAAGTTAAATATTTATTAAATAAAAATGTATATAAGATGAATATTATGCAATAAAATATTTATCGTATTATTTTTTGAAAATAAAAAAAAAACATCTACGAGAATTGAATCAAGATTAAATATGTATGTAGGTCAATTTCAAAGTGCTCACAAACGCAAAATAGAATAAAACCATATATGTATTTGACTTTATCATATATACATACGTAAGTAATTCAACAAAGTTGCCAAAACAATAACTCTTACATATGTGTGCTGTGCATACAATCAATCCAGCAATAAATTTGGAAATTTTCCTTAATTATTTATTAACTACCACCATAAAATAAATTTAAAAATCAATTTCCATCAACGGTGCCCGACTCGTGGGATTTCACCCTCCTTACCTGCCAGGTAATCTTTGATGTATTAATATTCACCTCCGAGGGTAATTTTCGATGTCAATTAGGATTGACCTGGTGACCTTCAGGCTCCGTGATTCCGGTCACGGAACCGTGCGGTATTTTTAGCAGACTTCACAGTTTCCTGCGAAAATATCCGACCACACTCTAACGCCCCGAATTAATATTTTCTTTTTCGCCCTGTCATGTTTGTATGTATAGTACACATACATACATATAATACACAATATACCATTTTATTACTCGACGTATTTTTTCCTTCTCTCATTTTATTCCCCTCTCTTCTCACTTTCTTTTGTTTATATTTTCCGATTTATTTCGAACAACGACAAATGTAATTCGAATTTTCGGTATGTGCGTGTGTGTGTGTGTGTGTGTGTGTGAAGGAGAGACCTCGTAACAAACGAAAATAAACACCGCTTTTCGGTGGCGGACCATTAATAATGCTCGCGTTTTCGTATGTGATTTTCGGTCGAAATACAAATATAATTCGACTGTGTACACGCCTCGCTTTTCCGATTATAATTACTCGCGTTACAATCGCATTAACCTTTCCATTATTTTGCAAATATTTTCTCAAGCTTTCCAGGTGCCGACATAAGAGCGTACGAGTCAATTAAGACATGTGTACGTTTTAGTTGCACTTAGGTATATACATATGTACATATATATAAAGATATATAAAATGGCAAAGTTTTAAAACGATCGAATAAGAACCCAAATTTCATCACACGAAAAAATCGGAAGCGAGCTAATAAGAGGCTTGTAATAATAATGGAGTATTTTCAAACGTGTCTATTACGATTATTTTTCACCATCGTAATGGCGGACTTGATTTCCACATATATTGATGACCAAAGCGAGCAAAATGGCAAAGTTTGAAAACGATCGGATAAGAACCCAAATTTCGTCAAACGAAATCAGACGTAAAAATCGAAAGCGAAGTAAGAAGAGGCTAATAAAAAAGTTTTTGCCTCCCCTTTTTACTTCCTTCTTTGAAAATTATCATATACATACATATGTATGTATTTATCTCTAACCTGTTTTACATCTTGACGTTACATTTGCTATAATATGTAAGATAGGTGGAGTATTCATAAGATTAATTAGTATATTACTTTCTCGTAAGTCATTTTGCTGCTGAAGCTAAAATATAATATCATCATCATCATCATCATTTACAGCCATTCGCCATCCACTTCTGGATGAAGGCCTCTCCAGCACGCTTCCACTCGTCTCTGTTTTGCGCAACACTCATCCATCTCACCCCGCACATTTTTCTAATTTCGTTCACCCATCTTCCTTGCGGTCTTCCTTTTACCCTTTTGAATTCTCTCGGGTACCATTCAAGCACTTCTTTTGTCCACCTTTCGTCCATCCTCCTAGCTACTTGACCCGCCCATTGCAATTTCAATCTCTTCACTCTATCCACTATGTCCACTACTCTTGTCATACTTCTCACCCACGTGTTCCGCTTTCTGTCTTTCCTCGTCATGCCAAGCATACAGCGTTCCATACTTCTTTGGGTGCATTGGATTTTATGTAGCATCTTGGCGTTCAGTGTCCAAGTTTCACATCCATACGTCATCACTGGCAAAACGCATTGATTGATGATAAAATCATTTATTTCCAAAATTTGGTTTATTTTGACTAGGATAACAGATATATAATGATATTTGACAGATAGATATACATACAATGATAGAGGATATATTTAAACAGGATAAGGTATATACAATTTGTAGGTTTTTGCTTATGTACTTTTGCACAGTGGGTTATCTAGGCAACGGCGCAGAGGTTCATGGAGGATTGAATTTGATGATTTTGCCACCTAAATTAATTTTCGCAAAATCGAAATATGTATATCAAATTGTTTTTTGAGTCGGAAAAAGATGGTTTAATTTCATTTAAATATTGTTTGGATATACAAGAATCGTTCGGAATATTATCATAATGTATTGGGAAAACCTGTAATGTCACAAATTTATATGAGAAAATAGTCTGTATAATGTGAAGTAAAAATTTCATTTTCATAAGTGATTCAACGTAAAATTAAGCTTCCTACTTAAATACTTATAATATGTACGTACATATGTATGTATGTACTCAAAGCAAATGACCATAAATATCTTGTGATATATGTATATGTATGTATGCAAAAAAGGATAATTTTTTATTTGAGTGCAAATCCAATACAAACCTTCAATTTCGTACCGTAGCAAGTTTTTCAATTTTGACTTAATCCCCACAGTTTGGAAAATTTATGTTATTTATCGAACGTACAATATTGGATCCGTGTACAGTTTCGAGTATGAATTTATCGGTAGCTTCAAAATGTATGTATATTTTGTTATCGAATTCATCAGCTCGGGGCTTTTGGGTATTCCTCGGGCAATTTTTTTCCGGCTCGTAGATGCTTTATCGTAACAAGAGCCAAAAGTCATTTTCGCAAGCCTGGATTATTAAAGCGAGGCCCGCGGCCCGGTCGAGGGGTTGGCCCTCGGATATTTGGCAAAAAAGAGGGGGATGAAACGGCTTCAATTAAAGTTTAAGGAATTATCTCGGAATTTTGTAGCGCTCTGAAAAATGAGACCTCCTCCAGCAGCTAAATGGATGAACAAAAAAAAGGATATATATAATATATAATGCATAAAAATAAAACGTCAAGTGTCCATTGGTTTAATTAAAAAAATACATAAGGTTACCGTGCGACGTTTCGTAAAATTCAAATTTTAATTAAGAGCCAAATTCGGAGTCGAGACACCCCCCCCCCCACCCGCATTTTCCGTACATTATTCAAATTAATGTTTAATTTAGTTAATGAATATAATTAATATTCGCGCGAAGTTTAGAGCGATACGAGCGAGGAGCGCCCGTCAAATCTCAAGTTCAAATTAATTAAACCTTAAGTTTTGACCCTTTATTCACTCTCAAAATATGTCGCTTCCGCTCGGGATAAACTAGTAATATTTTAGTCATACATATGTACGTTCAAAACTTTTTCCCATACTTGTTAATTAAAGTAAACATTTTTGAAAATGAAACTTTCTTCATGCGCGAGTTAAGGGCTGAGGATAACCCTCTATGCACCATTATATTCAGATATCACCAATTTGTCACTAGTATGACACCATCATGTATGACTCCTTAATTGTCACATGATGTATAATATGATCACTGTAATAATTAAAACGACTAACCAGTAGGGATAAAACACACCATTGATATGTGGAACACCTAATTTAATAAATATCACCATTGATTTGTAGCACACATTAAGCATTGACTAACCAAAATTGTACGGCACGTGTCTTCAAGACTTCATTGTTTTAAATAAGAGTACATATGTATATATAAACTCGATACTGCTAGAATTTAAGTTAGTCTGTAATCAGTTCTTATACTGAATATTATAATAAATTATTTTTTATTCAAACTGTTTGTCTGCAATTATTTATTCGCGCTAGAGTGAATTGGATTTATAAGGCTGATCGTGCTACGAAACGTTGCATCCCCACTCCTCTTCACCATTATATTTAATTATTTTATTGTATTTTATTATATACTTATTTACCAGGAAGGTCTAACAGGTAAACTCCAATGTGCCTTCCTGGCCAATTACAAACAATGCAGTATTTTTATTACATAAGTCGTTGAATTACAAGACACTGAAAAACTCGAAAGCGAGACATTTATGAATTTTAAACCTGTACATAAATTTTATTGTACATTTATCATACTCAAATAGTGGTGACATAGTAGGTAGGATGGTTTTTAGCCAATTTAATGCAGGATCAACAATGAAATCAGAAAAATTGGTAAACTGTGATAGGAAACGGTCGACCTGCAGTCAAAAATATCCAAGTCTGACCAGCAGCATTACATATACTCGGAATAAATTATTTTCAATCGAGGACAACTCACGGGATAGAATCCGGCGCCTCTCGGTGTTAGGCAAAAGCCCAACCACCGAGCCATGCTTCTGGCTATTATGAATTACATAAAAAACCTAGCCTGCTTCTTATCTGGTTAGTATGCAGATTTTGACTAAGTAAGTTTCACTTCTGTAGTGTGTAGTTTAAAATAAATAACTTTTTTTTTAAATCTTTCTCTTTCGGTACTAAAAATTCTAAGCAATTTTAATTTAATTTTATCGTTAAATCTGCGCGATTTATTATGATTATTTTTCAAGCACATTTACCGTCAAACAGCAAATTTAAATTGAATCTGAAATTTAATTAAAATAAAATCAAAAGTTTTTACGTTTTACAAAACGCGAAGGTTTACTTACTGGGAATTTTCTTTATTGCACATTAATTTAATTAATCTCCTTTATAATTGTGCCTTGCTAAATTATTATATTATACAAAGCGTTTCCTAGGACGTTTTCGCTTTATATTATTTTTCATGTATGTATGTATGTTTAATTTATTCCTACTGTATATTCAAAAACGGGCAAAACAATGCACTCTTGGTAAAGTGCTGAAAGTGTAGCCTTCTCGACATTAATAAACCATTTCCTTTAAAAGTCTAAGCGATGCACATGATTTATTATTTACACAAGTTTTGCCAAATAGGTCAAGCGGAACGTTTTAAGGATTTAAATATCATTCTCAAGAGATATCAGATTTCTGGACGACAATTTCATATATATATATATATATATATATATATATATATATATATATATATATATATATATATATATATATATATATATATATATATATATATATATATATATATATATATATATATATATATATATATATATATATATATATATATATATATATATATATACATATATATGTATGTATATGATACATACATATATACATACACAATGAGAGCTGTGCGGTGGATTTAAATCGAAACTTACATATTTTTCTAACTTGGCAAATAGATTTTGTCTAGTTTACAAGAACATACGTAAACATACATAATGAAAACGAAAACATCGTTCTGTCACGACTTTTTGGAAAGATCGGTGATTTACAATTCGTGGTCCAAAGTAAAGTTTCTAGTTTATAAATCAAAAGTTGAAAATTTTCTTGAAATAGGGATTTTAATACATAAATTTGACTTTATCGTGCCCATATCTTACTTGGGTCTGAATTTGAATTTATCATTTATCTTCAGCACTTCTTCTTCAAAATTCTTCAACTATTGACATCGTTATCTTTCATTCTGTTTAAACAGGCATATGTCTATTGTATACGACATCTACGGTCAAACACTGTACAAGTACAAGTATTATTCAATGCTAATTGACATCGAATAATAATCATAGAGACATCTATGAACAAATTTGTAGCATTTTATCAGCAAATTAGAGATGGTGTTAACTCGAATTTTGTGAGAAATAGGACAGGGTTGCCAATTTGCCAATTTGTTGGAATAGTTTCAATGAAATCAGATAAATTGGAAAACTCTGGTAGAGAACGATTTACCTTGGAGTCTGAGGCCTGGCTAGCAGCATTTCAAAGGGTATCCTTGTCAACATTATCTTGAAAATTTACTTCATGTTTAATACTTTCCTTTAATTTATTGAATTTCATTCAAAGCTTCATACATTTTTAGCACATGTATTGTAACGGGGGAACACGAGAGAGAGAGTATCCACTGTCTATAACAATAGAGACCCCCAGATTAGGTTTAACGGGACTCAGAAAGTGCCCGAACAAAGAATACGCTGGAGTTTCTATATACCCGTTCGAGTGCGTGCAACTCGCCAGGGTAGACTACGTGCCAAGACAATAGACACATTAATGGATTGCGGAAGCTTGTTCTTTATAAAAAGGTACACACGGTAGATCAGATTGTTCTGGAGCGAGCGGTGGTTACGTGTGGACCTCCTGAATCGTCGAATAAATGCTTTGAAGCGACTTTGGCCTTTAATTTGGATCCTGAACCCACCTTTACGCAACAGTATGCACTTTGTTACAATACTTCGGATTGACTGTAAACCACAATACCAATGAATTGTAATTTTTATTGTCGAAATCCTACGTCGAAAACTAAAACTGTCGTCTTCAAATCCAGTAACTATTTATTTTTTTGATTTTTAAATGCTTTTTATTATTACGAAATTATGTTCACAATACATCTTATATCTGTTTTAATAGCTACTGATCTACTGATCATGTTCTATTTTACAATTTTTATTTAATTTTATTAGTAATCATAGTACTATATTATTCTAATGTTAATGTACAGCATCATAAGAAAAAGAGCTCAGAAACCTATTTACAATTCTTATAAATGCTCATAATACATCTAATACATAATATTAATTAAAGACTCTCTAAAGTCGATGACCTAAAGCAAATTGTGTTTAGGTAATGTGTTTATACCTGAAGGGTATAGACATTTTGTTGTAATCACCGGGACTCTTCACAAGTGTGTTTGTATGGTTATTAGTGATTCTGTCATACAATCTACTGGTTACTTTGTTAGTAATGTCTGTAACAAACGGAATATTATTTAAAACATGCAGTTTTTTCAAATTAGTTATTTGGGTGTATTATAAATTATTTTTAGGGAAGTAACTATTCATAAAATTATGGATTTGTATGGAGATAATATTCCTATTGAGTTTAAGTGATGAATCCAAAGCTGTTGAATCTGAAAGAAATTTTCTCCTAAATCTGAAAGCAACTTTGAGTGCCAAACATGGTTAGGGCTAAGAACTTCTAACCCAGATGTGATCCTTACATTATTCTCATTCGGAGATTTATTCTCGCGTAACGTAACGTAGAGTGAAATAAAGTCCGACGAGTGTAAACTGGATGTTAATGGTCGTCCTTTAAATGGCAAATGTCACCCGGAAGGTTCAAGGTGCCCTGGACTTCGACCGAGCTGCCTTGCAGAGCAGCAACGTCCTTGCGGGCTACTGATCCCGGGGAAAACCCGCTTGGAAACCTCTCATCCCCATCCAGACTCACACCAGAGCGAAACCTCTGTAAGCTCGGCCACTCGGCAAATGCAACCTCCACAACTATGGAACGGGATTCAAAACCAGTTCGTTCCGTGTGCAAACTCCCATCTATCTCTAAATATTATATAATACATATATGTGCATAAGTATATCCCAACGCCAGGCTACCTATGTATGTATGTATTAGTGTGCACTTGCAGAGTGCAATCCGCAGCATCCGAAAGCCCATCAGGAAGATCGCATTTAACGTCATAATGCATTAGATGGCTACGTTTCAATTCATATGTTAAATTTCATATCGTTGTATGCAGGACCGGCTCAACGGTGCAGCGAACTAGAGGCACGTGCCAAGGGGCGCTGCGAGGCGCCTCCATTTTTCTTTTTTTGATTATTAAATTTAAAAAAATATATATTTGGCTTTCATTGAACGTATAAAGAATTTTATATTCAACTTATTTTTCTACTCGAAGTAACAATACTGATTGTAAAATATAATTTTTGAGGAACGCAGGAAGTTGACTGTCAAACGACTCTTGAATAAAACTTGTAAAATAACAAACTGTAATTTGGAATTGTATTTTATATTAAATATGTGTGTATATATATATATGTACATACTAAGGCTTCCAATCCCGGGGTCCCGGGCACTGGGATCCCGGGATCCCGGTGTTTTCTGGTACCGTGAATCCCGGTGCTGAAACTAGTCTGAATACCGGGATTACGGTGCTTGCAGAAATTTCTTTAAAAATATTATTTTTACAAAAATAATATGGAAAAAAACATAAAACAACATTGTATAATGAACAATGGTAGGATAAGCAATGACAGCCATAGTCCATTTGTTTGCCAGCCGTTTCGACGCCGGCTTTGCTGTTTGCGCGAAATGGTATGACCGCAATAATATTTGAAGCATATTTTAACTGATTCGAACTCAGAATAGACCACTGATCACGTTTTCGTGATCTAGAAAAAATGTGTGTGTGTCTGTATGTTTATTGTGTGTCAGTGTATTTTGGGGATTTTTTGAACACAGTTCGTCCTATCGAACTGAAATTTAGTATTGGTTACTTAAATTTTTATCGATACACCGTAATTTTTTTTCAAGTTTTTAGGTTGACCGAAAATGGTAACTTCTCTTATAAGTGTCTAAAACTTTCTTTTTAAGTTTTTGAATTAAATTATCTCCCAAACCATTCATCAAATCGGTCTGAAATTTCTTACTTGTAATAGAAATTATAAATATTATACCCCAATATTTTTCCTAAACCGAAAGTAGTACTTTTAATTTAGAGAATCAAGGTTTTTTTATGTTTTTCTAAGAAATCCTTTAATTTATTGAACTGAAATTTTACCAAGTTATGTATAAAAAAGTTGGTAAGCATCCGTCAACCATAAGTGGCAGTATACTCTTGTTCAATTTTTTCTTCCACTATTTTTTTCTACCCCTTTAACATGTGTGCTCTTCACGTAAAAAATCAAGTATAATTGTTGTATCAATTTGATGAAAATAAAGAAAAAATCACTAAATATAATAAACCGGAAGCGTGATTTTTTCATAGATAAAGTCGTTGGTTGGTCACATGCGAATTTTTTATATAAAGTAAATGTAATCGGAGTTTTTTTTATATTAGGTGGATTGTTTCGATGAATAATTACTAGACGGTACAAACTATTTGTAATAAACGAATCAAAGCGATGTTTTTTACGTTATTTAATTAATCTTAGAAATTTATGGATGCGAACCGAAAATTTAAAGAATGTAGCCAAACTCTCAAAATTAGTACGCCAATATAGGAGTATTTTTTGCGTGAAACATCGGGAGAGTTTGCAAAATGCAACTGAACATTTTGAAATATGAAAACATGCAATTGAACTTTTTTTCTTATACATTTGAAATCCCGGTGCTAGCACCGGGATCCCGGGATCGGAAATCCCCAGCACCGCAATCCCGGTGCTGAAGAAACCTTCCGGGATTGGAAGCACTAATACATACATATACATAAATCAGGTATAGATTTGCTTCACGAAATTAAATATCTTATTCGTATACGAAATTAAATATCGTATACCAATCATATTCGAAAGAAGAAATGTCACTCTATAAAATTCTTCAATTCTTTGTTGAATAATTAATGTCTTCATTACCGAATTTATTCAGTCATCCGTATTTTATTTTATTTTATTCATTTTTATAAATAAAACGTGCCTATTTTGAATACGAATTTTAAATTAAATTTTTTGTTTTTGTCTTAATATATACATATGTATTTGTTTCTTCAAAATAAATTTCCTAAAATTTATTGTTTAAAAATTTAAGGGGGGAGGGGAGGGCGCTGAAACCAATCTGCCTAGGGGCGTCATATACCCTCGGGCTGAGCCTGGTTGTACATACATATGTATTTTTACTACATAGTCATGTGAGAGCTTGAAGTCGATCAATATATTATTACAAGACTCGAATGCCGCTAGTTCAAAAATAAGATAAATTTAACCGTGTCTAAAATACCGGACAGGTTGAATTCTGTCAATTATTGATTTGTTTGACCTTTCCGTGTGCCTCTTTGAGGTGCCACAATTAAACTTCTTTGTTATTGTGAGCTAGATTGTTCGTTATAATAATTTGATTTCAATTGAACGAGTACAATCCGGATTTAAAACGGGTATTTCCGTACTTCAGGGATTAAGCTGGATGATTATTTTTCTACAAATTTATTATATTTAATAGAAAAGCTGTATTCAAAATTAAAGCAATCAATTTTATTAATTGTTAATAAATTTTATTAATCAAAATATTGTTTAAAACAATACAATATAAATATGTTTACAATATAAATTTAAAGTTTATATGAAAATAAATATTGTTTAATATTGCAATTAAATCAGTATTGACAAAAGTTCCTGTACAATGATAATTACCAAATAAACTAAACAATTAATTTAGCTCATATAATATGTTATATAACCATAGTTGAAAGATCTTTAGTGCATTTAAATTTAATTTCCAAATATTAAAATCAACTGATACTTTGAAGTGAAATGCATAAAATAAGAAACAGGTAAGGTTTGTGAGGTAATTTTTAAAGAGGGCGAGGATGGGAGGTCTCCAGAATCTTCTTAAGTGCCTTCTTAGCGTTCTATTGTTACTCAATAGTGCAGAGGAGTCTCTACGGAGGACATTAGGCCGATTCAAACTTGCTTTAATTTATTTCTAATCAGCAATAGGTGGCGAATGGCTGTGAATGTTGATGATGATGATGAAAAAGGGATAAATAAAATAAAAAGAAAATTTCGTTGCAGATTATTATTTTAACTATAATGTAATTGCTTTGTTAAAAATAGTATAATAATTTAAATAAATCAATAATGACGCATAAATACTTTTTTTATGTGCTTCCAGCCCATTAAGTGCCATAAGCATCGTTTTTATTAGTTTCACTCTGTTAGTTCAATGACTTTCCTACCCGTCAAAAATTGTGGTGTGATTTTGAACCACTTCTGCTCTTTAGATCGTTTTGATATCTTACTTATCTTATTCAAGTAAGCTAATGTTTCCGACATCAGGCTAGAGGAGTTTAATGATTAGAAAACTCGTTAAAATTTACATCGGAATCTTGTTTCAGATCGTAGCGATGACAGTTTGCTTTCCATTCGCCTCATTCTAGTACCCCTTTGCAAATCAATTAAACAGTCGTGAATGCTATTATTTTCACTCTCATTTCATATTTTTGTTAGTATGACAAGCTTCTATACTTTCTCATATTTCTTTTTTGATTCACTAACTATCGTTTACTATTGACTTGATATAAATATTGTTTTAAAATATTTTGATCAATTTTGAAAATAAACGCGTTTTTTATATAAAACGATGAAAATTGTGTATCTAAATTATTCAAAAACTTATTAAAAATATGTAGATACATTGTTAGAAACCATTTCGACGGATCATGAAAATTTAATACGCGCTCTTGTGGTCCCTTATCTATTTCAATTTTGGATTTCTTTGATGCCGCATGTGTGGGACACGATGCGTAGTCAAACACGTCATAATATCTTAGCAGCCCAGACTTTTTTCATTTATGTAAGGTTAGGTTAGGTTAAGTTAAGTTAGGTTGGTTTTATTTATTTAAGATTAGGTTATTAGGGTTGGTAGTACGTTGTAATTCGAATTACAAATTCACTGACATTGAGAAATGAATCTGTAATTCTATTGTTGTATCACTGCTTGAGTATTTTTGTTTGGGAACATCGAAAACAAAACAAAGTTTCTATTACTATGATTCGATATTATTACTTTATCTATGTACATACGTAGTAACAATAGATGAAGTTTTGTGATCATGCGAAAATTCGAACTCGAGATTTTGACTGATTCGAACTCAGAATCGATTACTGATCACGTTTTCATGATCTAGAAAAAATGTGTGTATGTGTGTCTGTGTGTCTGTGTATTTTGGGGATTTTTTAAATACCGTTAGTCCTATCGAACTGAAACTTAGTATCAGTTACTGAAATTCTTATCGACACGACGTTAATTTTTTTTAAATTTTTTAGATGACCGGAAATGGTACCTCTCTTTATTGGTGTCCTCTTTTTTATTTTTTTTTTCGATTCAAATAAATTTAATAAAAAAAAATGAATATTTACTATTAGATTCGCCATGTTTAAGCTGTTTATATTACAAATACTGAGCGAAGACGGGTAAAACAACTAGTATATAATAAATATGTTTTATCAGATATACAAAAAAAAAAAATATCCATTTGAAATAAAAAGTATATAAAAACGTATGTATGTTAATTTAAAATGGCCTCTATAAAATATTAATCACACATTTCCATCACAAAAGCCGCAATTTGATATTATTACATGGTTTATCGAATTCGTATTCCTCGTGAGGTATATATATATATATATATATATATATATATATATATATATATATATATATAAATATGCGCCGGCAATGGCGGGCAATTACATTAAGGCAATTTCCCAGAGAAACAAAGACATGATAAATAAACAGCCTCATTTGGCTGAGGGTGGCTTACATTAGGCTCGTCCACCATTTTCCCCGGACCCGGCTTTTCCCCGATTCTTCCCGTTTCCCACCCCCCTTCTCTAATTTCCTCACCCCTCTTCAGACATAGCAAAGGTCGAAGGGCCATCGGCCAACACGGCTTTCAAACTCTCGCTGAGAGGGCAGAGTGCAAATAAATAATTCGACGATTAATCACAAACTTCGATGTCGAAATTAAATCGGATTGTTTGCGAAAACCTGCTTGTTTCCGCCTTTTGTTTTCCATTCGGCGAATTCACCGTATACAAAATACCCGACCAAAGTTAAACTCTCGCTAAGTGTGCACAGTTTAATTTTGGATCTGTTACAAACTTGCGTATTTACGGAATCAAATTTTCGACAAGCGCCATTTCCGAGATTAATTATTCAAAATTTTATACCCGAAATGCGTATAGACCACGTGGGTTATTTTATGCTCGCAATTCCATCGTGCAAAGTGGATATATTTTCAACCGCAAATTATATGTTTTCACTTTTACTCAAAATGGGTACAAATAAATATACCGAATGTGACTTATGCGTAGTCCATTTATGAAATTAACTAAACAACGTTTCGTATATCGATCGGCCCTCTACTATATAATAGTATATAATTTACTGTCGTGATAAAATAGCGCAAATCAATTAACTAATTGTCGTTATATGCAATTAACAAAAATGTAATTTCGTTGAATGATCTCATGTGTTCGAAACATTTATATTATTGTTGGGTATTAGCGAACGTATATTATATACTTTTCATTAAGGATTAAATCACGCAATGTTAAATTTAATTACGCTGAATTTAAAACTGGTGTATAAAAATTACAATTAAAATTTGAAAAGTTGAAGGCTTTCCACAAAGCTAAGTAATTACGGTGTATAATTGTCGCAATAAGCGTGCCTATATACAAACATTCTTCTTAAATGTGTTCAATTTGGGACAATAAAGGTACATTTAATTCTCACGACTCTCTAAAATAGGTCATTAAAAACAAACTGTATTAAGGGATATAAAGTTATACCGGAAACGTATTAATGCTTATGAAACCGGTCGTTGTTTTGTATTTATTTGTTGGTGGCAAGTAATTTTTTATTTATTAATTACCTATACATTTGGTCAGGAACTTCTAAATTATAATGCAGTGGTTGTACGAATTTTGTCATTGGAATATTTATCCTATCAAATTTGAAAATAAAGGTGTTTTCATGATTAAAAAGTAATGCAATTATGCGTAATAGCACAAAATGTAGTACTTTATATAAATATGTCAAAATAAATTTAAATTACTTACAGACTGTTCAATATAAAATATTGAACAATTTATATATTTGTATGCATTTAACTGACCACTTATTATTCATGCTGGCCATTTATTGTACTAACTGACCGCTTAATATATGCATAATAACTGACAACAACATATGTATAAAGTTACTAACTGATATTAATATTGTTGCGTAGGGATGGGTGGGTTCAGGATCCAAATGAAAGGCCAAAGTCGCTTCACAGCATTTATTCAACGATTCATGAGGTCCACACGTAACCACCGCTCGCTCCAGAACAATTTGATCTACCGTGTGTACCTCTTTATTAAGAACAAGCTTCCCTGATCCATTAATATGTCTATTTTCTAGGCACGTAGTCTACCCTGGCGAGTCGCACGCACTCGAAAGGGTATATAGGAACTCCAGCGTGTTCTTTGTTCGGGCACTTTCTGAGTCCCGTTAAACCTAATCCGGGGGTATCTATTGTTATAGACAGTGGATACTCTCTCTCGTGTTCCCCCGTTACAATACATGTGCTAAAAATGTATGAAGCTTTGAATGAAATTCAATAAATTAAAGGAAAGTATTGAACATGAAGCAAATGTTTTAGATAATGTTGACAAGGATAAATTTAATAAATCTTTGAAAAACAGTAACGACGATAGTTTCATTTTCGAATGAAATCCTAAGTTATGGTGTACAAAGTTAGTGCATTTTAACACATTAGGCTAACTTTTGTTGAAGAATGGCAGGAAAATAAATATTTCAGACAATTAGAGATTTGTTAAGGAAGAAGTCAGAATAATTAGAAGATATCGGAAATATGGAGTCGGTATAACCAGCAGCATAGATCAGTGGCCAGCGTGTAATGCTTTCAATTGTGTAGCCATGGGTTCAATCCCTGGCTATATGCTGCTGGCCAGACCTTAGACTCCAAGGTAAATCGTATCCTTTGTTCGGGCCCTTATGAGTCCCGTTAGCCTAATCCGAGGGGTCTCTATTGTTTACCCACGAATGCACTTAGACAGTGGATATTCTCTCTCACGTTCCCACGTTACAATATTATAAATAATAAATATTATAGCGAGTTATATGTTTCTAAAAACAAATATTCAAGCATAAACTCTGACATTTAATAACATCGTGTTTTAAATTTACTTACAGAAACACGCGCACACACACACAAACACATACACATACACCTAATATGAAATAAATCCAACGTGAAAATTCAATGAAACGAAATAATTTGATTATGAAACGTAAGAGAGGTGAAAGCAGACTCCGCTAAAGTTCAAATCGACTAAAAACTTCTACCTCAAAATTCACACCACAATGATTACAGAACACACGTTATTATTATTACATCTCAAGCTCGCCAAAATTTCTCGCATTTGTATTTTCCACCGAACAAAGAGTCATCGCAGGTACGAAGATTTCGCCCCAGATTCTAAAAAGGAGTTGCGCACTCGAAATAACCCCACAAGGGGATGTATGGGGCTTATGGATGAGGGCAGGGGTCTATAATTAGAGCTCGCGGCCCGGTGACCTGGAGCAGAAATAGGGGATGTACAGAAAGGGGTGGCTAAAGGGGGGGGTTGAACGTTCCAGATGTGACCTGGTCGGGTGCAGCAGCCGCCCGGGAAACTAGGCCAAGGTTCCGGGTGCACAGGTGCCGATACCCAGTTCCCGGGAATTCCCGGGTATGTGTACAGCTACCTCGATGTTTGATCGACACACGGATTCCTCTCGTTCATTCACGCTCTGTTCGACTCATTCACTCGCCGGAATTATTGCTCCTTTGTTGGTTCGTTTGGTTATTTAGTAGGGGATGTTTGTTTGTAAGTTAGCGAAATTGTGTAGTTTGAGTTTTGGGGCTTGAAACATTAATACCTGAATGGAATTTGTGTGTTGGTTTGCTTCTATTTATTTTTGGCTGATTCTCTGTTTGCTCGAAGATGGTTTCGGTGTTTTTGGGTCGATGTGTAAATAGAGAAAGTGAGTGAATTAATGGCGTTTTATAAATGTAAAAATAAAATAAAATTCGTTTGGGGATAGTATTTTTTACAAAAATAATGCTGTGTGAAAATAAATCTTAATGTTGAAAAATAATTTATCAGAACAGTGACACTATACAAATACTCGACGATTTTTATAATACAATATTTATTTAATGACAATATTTATTTATCTCTCAATACCCTAACTTGGACTTAAATTTTATGTACATATGTACACATATGTAAACAAACATATGTAGTTCGTCTAGTTTTATATCTAAATAAATACCTTTGTAATATTGCAATATCTTTCTAAAATTATACAATAAAATATCAACGAGCACTAGACTCGTGTCACTAGTATATGTACTAGTAGTTTTACCCGGCTTCGCTCGGTATTTGTAATATAAGCCGCTTAAACATGACTAATCTAATAGTAAACATTTTATTTATTTTATTTGAATAGTTTTATTTTATATAATATTATTTGAATACTCATTTGTTTTTTTTTTTTAATTAAATTGACTGTCACGAACAAACAAACATGTATAGTAAGTCTATACGAAATTATATGTATACCAGAATCCGTCGCCTGCGCCCTTGTGGCTGCACCCCCTAGGGCTCCGCCCCCGGGGAAAATGCGACTTCTCCCTCGCCGCCTTTGCCCCCGGGGACTTCGAATCATTTGAATCGAAAAAAATCGAATTATTTGTTCGATGACGTCACAGATTTACGACCCAACGAACGAAGGCTACATTCATATATACAAAGTCTCTTTCCAAATTATATATTAGATGTAGGTTTTGTACACATATTGTACACATGTACGTATATATGTATACATATATGTATATTATGTACAATTCCAGAACGCAAAACAAAATAAGCCACTAATGAGGTCGATTCACACTTATACAAAGAATCTCATTTAATGGAATAAATACTGTCCCATTAGTGAATTTCCGCAAGATAAGCAAAAAAATGAGCTTTTCTTTGTGTACAGATTTCCTAGGGCTGTGTCCTAATTTCGATTCGTGACCTACATTCTCCTATAGAGCTCGACACCACGCAGTGCAACAAGCCGCTCTTATTCCAATGACGTCATTCGCCTCTTTAAACGTCTATGCGAACATTTCTTACAGATTAAATTAATATTTTAGCTATAAATTTCGGGAGCAGTTGTCTGCTACGATTTATGTGTGTTTTGGAGAACACATATTTTACTCCCTTTTCAACAACGCCTATCTGAACCTTTATAGAATATCGATATTTAACGAGGTATATGTGTATGTATAAAATGCCTTTGAGATGCTTTGGTTGGGGCATTCGATTTTTTTTTCTATTAAGAGATATTTAGCTTCCGCATCCGGCTATTAGCATTTCAAAAGCGCGGAAAAAATGTTTTTTCTTTGGCATGTAAAGCAACCGAAATTCTGTTTAAATGGAATTTATATACAAGTATAAGTATTGAGGGGCATCTTTTCATGCTTCGGCTACAATTTTTCATCATTTCGTGTATTAATTAAGTCTTAAAAATATATTTTTATTTGAAATATATAATTAATATGATTACCAAAAACGTAAAGGCAGATGTTTCATCTTTAATTTGCGTTGGCATAATCTGTTTTTTCTTTCAGAATAAAAAGAAATGTTTAATTTACCTTATAGATGAGAGCTTTTCGACTATTGATTTTACGCTTAATAAACTCCGCTTTTCCTTTCAACGAAATTTCATGCCCCTCATTTAAATGCAAAAAAAAGATATTCGGTCAAAAAAAAACTAGACACCGTAAAAGTAAATTGCGGTTGGGTCACGTTCTTTTCAGTTTTACTTTTAACGAACGTTCCTAATCTCTTTGTTAGTAATTAAACCAATTCCTATATAAATTCACAAAAACTGTAGAACTCTTTTGTTGTAATAACTCATTTAGGTACTGTATAATAGAAACTTTTTAAGATTGAAGCCTTTTTCTCTTCTCTTTCGCTTCATTAATGATTCCGAGAAATATTACTAAAGCTGACAAACCACTGGATTTTACCTCATTTAATTATTTAGGTCCATTACAGGTCCATTTTTCTATTTAAATACATATGTACATATGTACATAAAAACAAATCACAAAGAGCATTATTGAACGATTCGATACCAAAGTATTTTCCATTTTAATTAATGTGCATACAAAGTAGACAGGAAATTTTCGCTACGTCTGATCTTTTGAAGTGAATACTGATTTACAAAAAGTAGATTGAATCGTATCAGCCCGGTGCTAGAATTATTTCACAAATAATTATAACCAGAATTATAGATAAGTGGTTAGCATGTAATGTTTTCGATTGTGTGATTACGGGTTCTATTCCTGGCTTTGTTGCTGGCCAGACCTTGGATGATTTATAGCTCCAAGGTTGATCGTATTTTTTCAGAATTTGCCAATTTATCTGATTTAATGTGAAACGGTTCTAACAAATTGTCAATCCTGTTCAATTTCTCGCAAATTTGCATTAAAAGCATCTCACAATTTGTTGATATTTAAAAAAATTGCATAAATTTGTTCATAGATATCTCTATGATATTTGTAATGTTTGATGAACGATGAATAATACGTTCATCCAATGTTAACCATACATATGTAGATGTTGTGTTTATAAAATAAAAATTGGTGCGTAAATAATAGGTAAAAAAACTGAAGCTGTTTCTTATCTGGTGTAAATATGAGCCGTTATAATTGAAAGTGGCCGTTATAGTGAAAAGTCCCATTTTCAGTTCTATAAAACTCTTTCAGTTTGACTTAATTCACAAATTGTAATTACTTCTTTTAATTTTATATTTTTTTTCAATTAATCATGTGCACTCGTCTTACAGATTGCTCCAATGCGACAAGTGTACAATACAGATCAAGAAACACACCAAATTACATTAAATACATAATTATTATATACTTTTACATTATAAACAACATCTATGATCAAATATTGCATTGTAAATACGATCAATAACCATTTATAAAATATGAAATTTTTTATACAATAATCATCCACAGAAACATCTGTGGAGAAATTTTTGCAGCATTTCTTTTGTACAAACTGGTGAACCTTGAGACGCTGAACAATTCAAGATTTGCGAGAGAAATAGGGTAGGGAATGTCAATTTTACAGGAACCGTTTCAATGAAAATCAGAAAAATTATCAAACTGTGATAAGAAACGATCGACCTCGAGCACAAACCAAAGTCTGGCCAGCAGCGGGACTCTAGTGGAAATCGAACCCGTGACACTCAAAAGCGTAATATGCTAACCACTAGTCCACGCCAGTGATACGTACAGAATCTCGGAAAAGCAGAATAAACATATCACAGGCTACCAGTATTTTTAAATATTGTTAAACGTAAATCATTATATTTAATGTTTTGCGAGATATTTCTCGAAATGAATAAATATCACGACTTGTATAATATATGTATGTATATTTGTGGTCTATTATGTTGGAATTTCAGCGTGAATCGTTTTATATCAAATATATTTTACTCAGTTACTCAGTTGTGTTTATGAATTCGATTGTATGTAATTCAAAGAGAGCCGTTATCGCACGCTTTTGCCATGTAATATATGTACATTTTCGTCAATAATGTATATTTAATTCACTTTTGACGGAGAAAACGCTAATTTTCAATTCGACGTGAGCTACCTTACCTGCAAACTTTTCAACCTGTAATTATGGGTTGAACTTGGGCAGCCTTATTACCCAGTCTAATTTTTCGTGCTTCAAATCACCCCTTAGAAACGATTCTATTCAAACCGAGAGCAATTTGATTTATGATTCCAACAATTCCGCCTTCTAAATTCTAATAATATACAAAGAATAATCACTTATAATTTATGGTATGTATATATGTACATTCTATTCGTCGACTTTGCCGTGCCATTTCTTGTGCTACCCTCACAATTCCTTGTTCAGATTTAATCTACTTATACATACATTCGTATTTGTTTTATTTTTTTGCGTCTATGATCGATTTTCGTTGAGTAAAATGTATGTCTAAGACATTTTTTAGTGACGACAAGATAAGCGTTTCTGCCAGCACACATTTTGTATCACGCGAGAACGTGAGCCGCACAAACTTCAAGGCGATACGAATTAGCATATTTAACGTGCAATCGTAAAATTATTTGCGAGGTATGTATGTATGTATGTATGTATGTGCTACTAATTTTTTTTTTGTAAAGTAGCATAAGGAGATTGCGGTCTACTTCTATTTTTTTGTCGAGGAAAAAAATTTAGCCAATATGATTCTTAAAGCTTCCGAAGAATAAAAAATACGCATTTATAATACATACATACATATATGGATAACCCACCTAATGTAATTTCTCACACGAGTAAACAACGTCGTTCGGAAAATGCTTCGAATATATTTTTATTCGAGAAATTTCGTAATAAAAAAAATTCCATTTATTTTCATATAAAATTTCCTGCGCGAAAATTGAGGCACCTTTTCTTATCACTTTGTCTTTTTATGCGTTGTATTTTTTTTATGTTTAAAGCAAACTGAATTTTATACAAGTACAATTTCATATAAAGATATCTACCAATATTTTTATTTAATTAAATTAAACGAATTTCGAATTTAAAAGTGTGTACTAGAATTAAGACACGTTTTAGGGTCAGTTTTTTAACGAATCAATATATTTTAATTGGCGACTGAATGATTGATGAAGCAAACATTTTTTATCCAACATTTTATATTCACATGCGTAAACAAAAGTCGCGGTCGCAACTTTTATTTTTTTATTTTTATTTTATTTTATTAATTGAAAAATCAACAGACAGGATGTACAGAGATAGGTATAAAAAACACAAAAAGTAAATAAATAATATATGTAACACCCGAGTCCAATAATAGATTTTTACAAAAATGAAAAAGATAAATATAAGGAAACTTTCGCACTGAAAGCTTTTTCCATTTTTTCCTCTTCGTTGTTTTTTTTTTTTTTTGGTCCAGGTCGCAGAAAGGTCGAATTACGAAGAATTTAGTGAGAGGCACGGTCAACTTGAAACTTTTTTGCGGTTTAACATAAACCTCAACTCTGATCCAGGTATGGTCGAGTTAAATATTATCGCAGTCGATTCGTTCGACCTTTGCTCGCTCTTTTTTGTTCGCTCACCGCAGATGAAACTGGTCAATTTTCGGCATTTCCCCATCTCTCGTGCAATTTTTCCCACGTTTTTCATTTCGACTTTCCGCACAAATTGTATAAACAATGGGGGAAAGCTTCCATGCGGGTTTTCCACTTGAAATACTCGTCCCATCTCAAATACACGCACTCAATACACACACTCGACAGTACATACATATGAACACATGTTTGTATTGTGTGAAGGTGACATTTATGACCTTTTTCTATTATATACATATATATATATATATATGTATATATATATATATATATATATATATATATATATATATATATATATATATATATATATATATATAAAAGCTGCAATTTTTTTTGCAAAGATGTCTCTGTGGATTTTTGTATGGATCCGCATTCTATAAAATTCTTATGAATATTGATTGTATTGTATATGTTTAAGTGCACTTGTCACTTTCGGGTGATCTGTAAAGGCGAGTGTTCATATTCTATGAAATAAAATAAAATAAAATATTATAATATACATATGTATGTTATATATATATATACACTACCGTCCATATGTTTAAGACCAAACCTATAACTCGATTTCTAATGTCCATTAAAATAATTTAGCGTAAAATAGTTCAAAGAAATGGGTATCATTTGTTTCCCTACACCCTTGGATTTAATTTGAGCAAAAAAAACAGGGATTATCCCATTGGTTTGTTGTTTTTTTTATATAAGGGTTCAAAATGGGCTCAAAGACACCGCGTGACGAATCGACACATGTTGCAATTCGACAACTCTACTATACGCAGTTTATGTTACGAACTTTTTTTGTTATTTTATCCTGCTGATATGACATCGAAACAGTTCAAAATAATAAACCCTAAATGAATTTGGTTCAGTTTAATCTGATTAGTCAGACTTTGAAGTCGTACTAGCGGAAAAATTTATAATACATAAAGAGGACAAAAATTTTTGAAGAAATATGGGAAAAAATAAAAATCTCACCATGGAAACTCGAGGAGCCATTATTGCTCTTTACAAACAGCAAAAAACCCAACGATATATCGCCGAAAATTTGAATATTTCGAAGACTGCAGTACAACAGACGATAAAAAAATTCCAAAATTCTAACAACATTATGGATTTATCAAAATCAGGACGTCCCAGAATCACAACACAAGCATTGGATCAACAAATGATATTATTGAGCAAGCGAAATAGAAGGATAACGGCACCAGAAATCGCCTCTGACATAGAAAAGACAGCCTTCAAAAAAGTATCGGTCACCACGGTTAAACGTCGGCTGATGGAAGTGAAGCTGGGAGGACGCATAGCAGTAAGAAAACCATTATTAAGAAGAAATAATAAAGCGAAAAGACTAGCTTGGGTTCTTCAGCATCGTAATTGGTCAATTGAAGATTGGTCAAAAGTGATTTGGTCCGATGAATCGAAGTTTGAATTGTTCGGTTCGAAAAGACGAGTTTACGTCCGGCGCACTCGCCAAGAAAAAATGATGCCAGACTGTGTGCTGCCAACAATCAAGCATGGTGGTGGATCCATAATGATATGGGGATGTTTCTCAAGAGCTGGAGTTGAGAATTTAATCAAAATTGATGGAATTTTAAAAAAAGAAGGGTATTTGAAAATTTTAAAAGAACAAGTTTTGCCGTGCGGCCGGAACTTATGTGGGCATGATTTTATATTCCAACAAGATAATGACCCAAAACATAAATCAAAGCTATGCATGGACTTCTTACAACAAGAAGAAGAAAAAAATAATTTAAAAATCATGAACTGGCCTCCTCAATCCCCCGATTTAAACCCAATAGAACTTTTGTGGGACGAATTGGACAGACGAACAAGAATCCATCGCTCAACATCCATAAATAAGTTTTGGAATCATCTACAGGAAAGTTGGAAGTCCATACCTCCCATCACACTTCAAAATTTAATAAATAGAATGCCGAGACTATGTGCAGCAGTGATTAAAAGTAAGGGTGGGTTTTTTGACGAAAGTTCAGTTTGACGTTTTTATTTTTTTATAATTTTATGTTTATTAATTGTTGTAATATCTTTATTTATTTTAATAAATGCGTATTTTTTGAACATAACTGAGTTTATATTTTTTAAATTGGTCCAAAATTGTGTAAAATATGCTCCAAAAACACTTTGGTCTTAAACATATGGACGGTAGTGTATATATATATATATATATATATATATATATATATATATATATATATATATATATATATATATATATTATATACATAATATATTATATATTATATACATACCTATCTTTTCATCTCCTCAAAATAACAATAACTTTTAAAGTTATTAATGAATATTTAATTTTTGTTAAAGTTTTCATTTTCTGTAGCGAAAGGTGTCAAATAATTTTCCTTTGTTTACGAATAAACTTTACAGCTGCTGTTTCTGTTTATAATTAATTTTTATTTTTGAATTGGGTATATACATACATAAGTAAGTAAAATAATATATAAATATAAAATACACACTTCATATATGTATATCTACTAACATACATATGTATATTATAATATTTTATTTTATTTTATTTCATAGAATATGAACACTCGCCTTTACAGATCACCCGAAAGTGACAAGTGCACTTAAACATATACAATACAATCAATATTCATAAGAATTTTATAGAATGCGGATCCATACAAAAATCCACAGAGACATCTTTGCAAAAAAAATTGCAGCTTTTATTATCAAATTTACGAACCTCAAGACGTTGAATAGCTTAAGATTAGCAAGAGAGATAGGATGGATAAGTACAGGAACCATTTCAATGAAAATTGAAAAAAAAATGTCAAACTCTGATAAGAATCGCTCGACCTGGAGTCAAAAACCAAGGTCTGGCCAGCAGCAGGACTCTAGTGTGACTCGAGCCCGTGTCCACTCTGCTCAAAAGCATAATACGCTAACCATTGGTCCACGCCACTGGTTATATGTATAATATATAAAAACAGGAAATAAAGAGAGTGCATTTGGGCGAATGAATGCCGTTTTCAAATGTAAAATGCCACTGTGACTGGAAAAAAACCGTTTAGTAATGTGTCTTGCCAGTGATAACGTATGGATGCGAAAATCAGGCATTGAACGCCAGAATTCTATATGAGGTCTAGTGCATTTAAAAAAGTATACAACGCTGTATGTCTGGCATAACGGGAAGAGATAGGAAGCAGAATATGTGAGTAATAAGTATGGTTAGAAGTGAACAGAATACGTGGGTTAGAAGTATCACAAAGGTGGTTGATATAATGATGAGAGTAAAGAGATTGAAATGGCGATGGGTGGGTCACGTAGCTAGAAGAACGGACGATAGATGGACGAAAGAAGTACTCGAACGGTACCCGAGAGAATGCAAAAGGGTGCAAAAAAGACCACAGGGGAGATATATAGATGAAATAGAAAAATGTGTGTGATAAGATGGACGAGAATAGCTCAAAATATAGATGAATGGAAGCGTGTTGGAGAGGCCTTCATCCAGCGGTGGATGGCGAATGAGTGTGAATGATAATATTATACTATATTTTCGTACGATTCACTTTGAAACCTTTCTGAAATGTAAATCAGAAGAAAGTTCATAACAATCATTAAAAATATAAAATAAATTATTTATAATTATTGACACCTACATATATCTTAACTGATGTGTATGTTTATTTGTATGTACATATAAATATTAACCAGCAGCGTGGTCCAGTGGTGATTATTGAATTCTTTGGTGCTTGATGTCACGGGTTCGATTCCCACTAAGAGTCTCGTTGTTGGCCAGACCTTGGTGTGTCGAGGTCGATCGTTTTTTATCAGAATTTACCAATTTTTCTGATTTTCATTGAAATGGTTCCTGTAAAATTGACTTTTCCTTCCCAATTTTCTGTTGCAAACCTCGAGTAATTGTTATATCTTAGGTTTTGCCAGATTTCTCACCATAGATGTCTCTGTAGTTGTTTATTGAATGTAAAAATTCGAATTGTTACATGAAAATGTTATTAATCGTATTTATACGATGTTTTTAATATCTGACCATAGATGTCAGGTA
This sequence comes from Arctopsyche grandis, assembly GCF_051622035.1. Classification (NCBI taxonomy): domain Eukaryota; kingdom Metazoa; phylum Arthropoda; class Insecta; order Trichoptera; family Hydropsychidae; genus Arctopsyche; species Arctopsyche grandis. The sequence continues at coordinate 27,130,454 of NC_135357.1, forward strand.
TTGTTTCGATTAACATGTGTATGTATATAATAATTATGTATTTAGATGTCTCGTTAATGATGAGTTTTCAATATCTTGTAATAAATTAGCCACAGTGACGACCTGGAGCTAATCTGTAATGGCACTATGGCGAAACTGTAAAAAATAAATAAATAAATATGTATAGACGTTTTACTTCCGTAGAATGTACCATTATCTAATAATTATTATGAAAATCTTGTCCATCTCAAGCAATAGAATTTTGCACGCACAAAGTTCTATTTTCTGCATGAAATGCTATTGGTCGAGAGGCTGAGTAAGGTACAGCATGTGCGTTTTACCTTCATAATTACCAATTACCTAACTACCAATTTAACGCTTTCGTCCCCTGTCGCCAGGGGCATCAAGCTCCTCAACCAAATTTCTATTAGATTGGATTTGTTTAATCTAAAATATACTGATATGGTTGAGGTATTGTTTAGTTTGAGATCGTAGCACCTTATAACATATTGTATTTTTATATCCATATTTTTACATTTTTATATTTTCAAATTTTTATATTTTTATGTTTCATATTTTTATTTTTCATATCAGGATAATTTTATTTTTCATGTTTTTATATTTTTATATTTCATGTATTTACAATTTTATATTTTATATTTCATGTTTTTACAATTTTGTATTTTTATATTTGTTTTATCCATATTTGTCTTTTAGTTAATATATAATAATATAATAATATAATAATAATTAATTTTCTTTTTATGTAGCCATAGTGACGACTTGGAGTTGATCTGTAAAGTCATTATGGCAAATTTGTGAATAAATAATTAAATAATTGTCTTCCTACAGCGGTTGGATGGTAAATTTGTATTTTAATAATACACATACAAATAAAATTCACGTATTATTTAATTTGTACAGAAGATAAATCGCTACCAAGTTAACAACAATTTTTGACATCATTGGTTGTATCATACATAATTTTTATTAAGTTTCACTGTCTAAATATTTATGTCAAAATTCAACGTGTTTATATTCGTTTGATTTAAACAAACGAAAGCTCAATATTTAAACAAAACTCATTTCGCGGAGAAAATTGTAAGCGAGAGAGTCGGGCGTGCACGAAGCACACGAGGCGAAAATATACAAATATGAGAATAAACATGAAATATCGCCGAGCGGCGCGTGTGCGGATATTTGAAATGAAATATATTCGACGTTCATAAATAAATACTTATTTCGTTTTCCGGCAAAATATGGCGGTCGTTGTCATCGGGGAAATCGACGTCGCGGCCTCCCTTCACTCCCCTTCTCCCCCCCCCCCCGCCTTCATCTCTTCTCGTGCGTTGAATTTCCCGGCTGGGGAAAACGTGCGGGTAGGGGAAAAATGGGTCAAGTTGGGTTCACAGGGTGTGGATGGAAGGGAGAGATTCTGGGACAAACTAGGGGCGATATAGGGCCAGGTCACCAGGCCAGGATGCTGGGAGCTGTTGGAACCACTCTGTCGGGCCTATTCCCACCATTCAAAATGAATCGTAAAAAGCGGCGATGTGAAAGGCTCTCATTTTAGTCAACTTCAAAAACGAGTATAATGTATACCGAGGGATTGAAAAGAAATTCAACTTTTATGTGGGACTTATTCCTGTATTATAAACTGTATTTGTTCTGTATTCTCATTTTTATTATCAATGATACCTATTCAAATCACGTATATAGACATAAACTTGTTACAAACAGTTTATGATTAAATCGCTCGAAATATACGAAAATAGATAGTCATTAATTTGGGCGAAAATTTCATTTAGAAACTTATATATGAAACATTTTTGCAAATACTAATAACATGTGCTTTTCTTAATTATGAACTTCAAACGAACCAATATACAAGTTGCTCTTCTTTGTACTTGAATTAAGCGTATCAATTACTTTCTTAAGAAAAACTTAAGTACAACGTTTATGTATGTATCATAATATTCTTTTCAAATGTCGATCAAGCATGAAGACAAAAAAAATACAGTTTTTCTTCATCTTCTCCCTCTAATAGAAAATCACGACTTATTATATTTTCATTAAAACAACTTTAATAATAAACTACAAGCTAAAAATTCTCACAAATTCATTGGCAACGAAATTTTATTTCTTTTATTAATAGCCTCGTTATTTTAAGAGCTTTTATTTATTATATGTATGTATGTGTGTATAAAACAAAATTAATCCACTATTCATTTTGTGCAATCTCTTGAATGTTTTAAATGTCTTCATATTAATTTTGAATCTTATTTCAATGGGTTTGCTTAGTAACAAAGGCTGAATTTTTAATATGAAACACTTTATCACTTCATAGCTAATGTATTTAATACAAAAATATTATGCAAATGTGTGCGATAGCTTGCAAATAAGTACAAGATTAAAACACTATTTATTGCAGCAAAAAAAATTAAATACAACATAATATTACATATATCAAGAAAAAATTAAATTCAACTTTGATATAATATATGAATACCGCTTTCGGCCGAACAAAGGATTGTTTTTAATACAACTTTCTACTTTCTGTTTGCAGGAGACTTAAAGATTTATCGCAAAATTTAATAACCATTCAATGTAGGAAATTAAATTTCCTGAGTATTTCCACCTTATTCGATTTTTTCTTAAGAAATTTGCGAATGAAAAGGGAAGCTCAACAATATTGCTCTTTTTGCATAACGCTTTTTTGTACGAAGAGCTGTATCAATATTGACTGTAGTCATTTTCCTAAAGATCTTGAATGAAAATAGAACATCCGTCTTCAATTCGGTCGTTTACTACGCTAGTATATACATATACATATGTACATCTATTTTTACTTTGTATACTTTATTATACAATACCCATACGAAAAATTTTCTGATATATTGGTTTTTATTCACCGAACAATGGAAGACTCCAATTCGCAAATGAAGAAGTTTTTCATCATATTTTTTAAAAATAATTTCTGTAGTTGTATGTACATATGTATACAATATACATACATATGTAGATACATTTGTTATTCAATTTTATACGTAACATGGCATCCGCAAACATTTCGCCAAAAAGATATAGGAAGCAGAATACGCGCCGAGGATTACATCAAAGCTCGATACACTTGACTAGGTTTCCTTTTCGGGGAATTTTTTCTTTGAAAACGGATCACAGCGCCATTTTTTTTATTTCTTTTTACAATTTCCGACAGTAAGATTTCGCAAAATACGCACACACGTATGTATGTTTGTAATCTGCATGCGTAAACGTATTCCGCATATATTTCCTTAGAACGCGCCAAAAATATAATAAAAAATAAAAACACTGACGCAAATTGTATTTTAATATGTGGAAATTTATAAAAATATGAGGTTACGTCAAATTTATTTCAGAATTTAATACACTCGGGGATCGAAAATAAAATATTTACTTTATCCCTGTACGAAATATGAAACAAAGTAAATATTTTTTTTGTTTAAATTTTGACATTAATATTTACATACATACGTTTTTATATAAAATCAAAATTTAGGATTATTTGAACTTAAGCAATATAGAAAATTCATATTTATTATAAATTAGTTGTTTTTTTATTAAATTTATGTGAATTGAAAAAAATAAATATCGAATCGTCGTCATAGAAACTATGATTTGTTTTCGATGCTACCAACCAACATTACATACTTACAAAGTCTACTGTCTACAACTTTCTAATCAGCATAAAATATCTTATGCAGCCGTTGATAGTTTATATACATATGTGTATGCTTTTGAGCTTTTTTCCTATTATGCTGTAGAAATCTGTCAGAAAGTTGTCAATGCTTGTTGTGTTCGTTAGTAACCACGTTACCAGTTGGTTCACGACGACACGGCTTTGAAGCTACGTTATTTGATCTCCAACCATCGCTTAGAACGAGAACGAGAACGGAAATTGCATGCCTTATTATGCCATTGTAACGCATGCCGGTGCATATATATATATATATATATATATATATATATATATATATATATATATATATATATATTTTAGTTATAATTGACAGTAACTAAAAAGCAGTAACTAAAGCCTCTAATTTTTTGCATGGTCGGACTTGCATGCCTTATTCTGGCATTGCAACACATGCCGGGTTCAGCTATTATCTTATATAATTATAAATTGCATTATAGACTCTAATTATTTCTCATATATTTTTACTTTACTAATAGGTTATGACTTTCAACTTTTAGCTAGTGACTTAATTAAAGCATCTACAAGATATCTCATTTCTTAAATACAACCCCATCACTCAAATCTGTCGCCCAATTCAAGTGCACGTTCATCTCGTCAACAATATTTTAATATTTATCAGTGTCTGACACAGACAAAACAAGAAATCACCCGCAGAACCCGTCAAAACCTTATACAAAGGCCAATAATAATAATAATAATTATTATTTGGTACAATAGCTGAAAAACGAATTAGCTTAGAGAATTTCTTTATCAGTTTTGCGACGCAAACAAGTGGCCTCAGAGCCTCTCATATGGAATAGATTTGCTTTCGCACGCGGCGAACACGCACGCACGTAATGATTGCACCAGCCCTGTCCGGTGCAGGGTCGGTTGTGTTGGTCAGGGGTATGTGTCGTGTGGTGTCGTGTGCGTGAGCGCGCATGCGCAAACGCGCGTTCTTCCAACAGCCAGGAAACCCGTGACGTCAAAAGCGTCGTTCGTGACGTCACGGGGCGCGGTTCTATCGACCGGCCGGCCCCTTCCTCACACACACGCCACTGGGACACGGAACGGGTCACCGCTTTCCCGGGGACTCCCTGGATCACGACCAATCGCTCTGCTTTCGAATTGTCCAATGTTGATGCCCCACATTACTGCAACGCAAAGCTCGCGTAACCCAAACTGCCACTTTATGCCACTTCCACAATGATGCCAACTATGTACATATGTTCAATTCCTATCAGAAATCTGGAGCAACCACTTTTTATTACATACCTCCTTTACGTTTCACTTACGATTACAATCCAGGAAAAAAATTGCCTCTTATCCGATCGTTTTCATACTTTGCCATATTGCTCATTTTGGTCATCAATATATAAGTAAATTGATCCTCCGCCATTACGATGGTGCAAAAATATCGTGTAAGACGCGTTTGAAAACGCTCCCACGAAAAAGTGCTTGACGTTAATCCAGCGTTTTTTTAGACTATTCTCACTATTCACCATGTCAGATTTCAATTGTTTAAACGCCTATAACTTCTTTTTTTTTTCACTCTATATTTTATAAAATTTGCTTTATAGGTTCTCATTATCTCTAATATATAACCTATAAATATCTAATATATAATCTCTAATATATAACCTATGTATATATATATATATATATATATATATATATATATATATATATATATATATATATATATATATATGTATATATATATATATATATATATATATATATATGTATATATATATATATATATATATATATATATATATATATATATATATATATATAAATTTCAATATATATATTGTCACGTTCCAGGAAAATATTTATTTAATTTTTATTTACTACTTGGTTAACCAACCAAGTTTCTTTATTATTATTAAAATGTTACATTTATCTTATATTATAGATATATTCGAAAAACGATAGATTATGGAACGATGACTTTTATAATAGGAGACACGTAGAACTATTTCACTATAACTTTAACTTTCGTTCACTTTATTCTGCTGCTGTGCCGAACGTTATTTGCGGACGCGTTCTCGGAGTCTTTATGATGACGACTGTCACTCTCGGAGTCGATGATGATGACTGTCTCTCTCGGAGTCGATGGTGATGACTGACTAATGCGATCGAATGGTGATCTATATAAATGATTTGTTATCTTATGGGCTGGGCACATTCCTGTGTTATCTGAATATCCTATTACAGGAATTTTTATAGTTTTGTTATTCACGTGTTGGAGGCAGCTGGTTGACCGCACATCATAGTCACGATCCTCAGTGATGAGGGAACCGACAGCAGTATTCACGTGTATGAGCGTGTGAAAAGTACATTTGATATTGTGGGAACTAGAGTGATAAGCGGGGTACATAACAATATATATATATATATATATATATATATATATATATATATATATATATATATATATATATATATATATATATATATATAAATTTCAAATTTGGCGTATAGCTTCGTGTAATGGCATATAATAGCCTCTATATATCGATTTACGGCCAAATGTGTCAGATCTGACATTTCACAGCTAGAACTACATCTCTTCACTGAGCGTTATCTGCGAGATAAGTATTCAATAAAGTTATGTTAAAGAAGTTATGTTTTATCTAATTGTTAATATCATTTATCAAATAGTTTTCCGCCAACAAACAAAACTGGCCGCATTTGACGTTTAACCCATAACCTCAAACTTCAGTTGTTTCTTCCTGCAAAAAAACTTTCTAACCAATTCAGGCTTAATATATGTACACAGATCAAACAGTGATAATTTTATTTTTAGTTATCAGCTGATTTTTTGAGTTTCACGATGGAAAAATAAAAAAGAAAGCGCGTGCACACCTTCATTTGTACAGAACAACAATGAGTGAAAAAGTATATAAAACAAAATATTTATAAAATAATATAAACAACTAAATGTGCCACATGCCAAATTATTCCAGGATAATACACCATAAAATATTGAATTTATCACAAATTAAAAAAAAGCATTCATTTAATTTGTAAATTCTAAAAGGGATTCTAAATCATAAATACAAAATATCGGAGCAGTGGAGCACTACAAATGTTTGTGCTCCGGCTCCGCTCCTACTCCGTGCAAAAACTCGTTACTCCACTGCTCCCCGCTCCTGCTCCACGCTCCACTCCAGATCTCTCCTATAGTCAACCAACTTTTTTTTTTCATACGGTGGAGGAAAAAATCTTCAAAAGACTCCCTGTAGTCCGCACTAGAGGGAAGTGTCAGATTTTTACTGACTAAAAAACTTCCCCCAACTCACCTCCCCCCCGCGGGATAACACTCTACGGTGTATTGCTTCCGCCAGGGTTGAATCAGATCCATGCCGGCTCTTCCAGGTTTTGCGGGTTTCCTCTGTTTAGTGCTGCTAATTAAAAGAAAGATAGAAAGAAAGTTAAGAATTACAACTATAATTAATTAACGGAAAAGGAAGTCAATCAAACATATGTATGTTTTGTCGAGTTTTTTTGATAACATATCATCGCATAGTTGTTGGCATACTAAGTTATTAAATAAATAAAAAAAGTAAAGAAAAGTGAACTTATGCCACTTTTAGTTATAACGGCTCATATGTACGAGTATATCAGCATAGATTTTGCGGAATCCTTTTGCTCTGAAATAGTATTACGTGATGTTCCCTTATCTCTAGGGTCGGCTGAGACCTCAGGAAAAAGCTATTAACCCTTTGACTGCTACAACAACGATAAATCGTTGTTTTGAAATCGGCGAAGATTGCTACGACGATCGTTGTTGACGTCATTAATTGTCGTATTTCAATACTTTCTTTGAGCCACCAGCGCATCAGTGGCACGAAACATTTTTTTTATATACGTATTTATATTTATTTTTCAATCAAGCTTTATAAATATTTATCAATTTTTTAAATAAAAGCTCTTCAATTTCGGGTTCATCATCAAAGTAAATTTCGGGTTCGTTGTCAATGTCATATAAGGAGTTATTACTTGGGAATTGATTATTATCGATAAATTCATTTTCAGAATCAGTAGAGCTGCTGATTTGTCGAGTTCCTCGGCGAGGAGCTATTATTTCGCTTTCATCACTTTCACTGTCCGATATCATTTTGCAGAGTTAAAATAAATGGCAAAAAACAATAGAAATCCGCTTTCAATTATATAGGTCACGAGACGTCACGAATTCATGCAATCAATCAAATGCAACTGAAATGCATACAAAATGTTTATGATACATGTTGAAAAATTATTTGATTATTAGAAACTTCGCATCCTTGTGTGTCTTGCTCACACGTACACAATTAAAACCAAGAAAGAAAGAGAGAGAGACCACTACCTGTTTCGAATATATCGCATGTTGTAAGGATACATCGATATCTAAAAATAGATTATTGAAAAGAATAAAGCCTCGGAAAACAATCGTCAAAACTTATTTAGTGTATATATGTAGGTATCTCTTTCGCACGCACGCATGTAAAAGCAAGACAGAAAGAGAGAGCACGAGTCCACGACTGCTTCTTAAAAATGTATATAAAGTATTATAAAAATTACGAGTGTTCGGCGAAGTAAGTATGTAAAAAAAAATATTATATTTATTTTTTTTCAAAATAATTACAAATGTTAGCATTTTTCGCTTGGACATTGAAAAACCTCGTAGCAGCCAAAGGGTTAACCCTCAGCAAAAAAAAACGGATGTTATCAATCCATGACTTTATCTATGTATTTAAGAAATATAAAAAGTATCAAAAGCAAAATTATACTCACACATAACAGATACGAGAACGTTCTAGAAACACATTTTCTGTTTTTAGTAAGACTCTAAGTAAATTCTAATTTCTGTTGTCAGATTTTATTATTTTTTATTTATTGCTTAATATAAGATAAGGGTCATAAGCATTAAATATCAAGAATATTTTGAAAAAGCGAAATAAAATTACGAAACATCGTTTTTTTGAAAAAAGTATTAATTCCGGTTTACAGATTCTAAAAGGGCTGTGGAGTCGGTTCAAAATTTACCGACTCCAAATTTGTTTTATGATTCGACTCCGACTTCAACCTGAACGATTTTAGTAATATCAGTAAAAAAAAGGAATCAATAAAAATCACTTAAAATTGTAATTTAACCCAATTTATTGAATTATTGGTAATTAAATAGGTATAAATTAAGATTAAGTACATTAATAGTATATGTATGAATTTCATAAATCAATGAGAAAAATTAAAATAAAATAGTATGAGACGGAGGAAACAATCGGTTTTGGCCACAACATATCGAAATACGTGCAATTCAACGTTATTAAATTTAAATTAATTAGTGGATTTACTTCAATAAAATTGGAGACTTTAGTTGACACATACCGTAATACTATTAACTAAAGAAGATAATAAAAAAAACAAACGTCAACCGTAAACGTCAAATAGAATGTCGGCGGGCAAATTACAAACGCGTCTTACACGATATATTTGCACCATCGTAATGGCGGAGGCTCCATTTACTTATGTTGATGACCAAAATGAGCAATATGGCAAAGTATGAAAACGATCGGATAAGAGATAAAAATGACCACTAACACGAAAGCTATGTGAAACGTAAAGGAGGTATGTAATGAGTCGGATTTGTTTGATTTTTATGACTCTGACTCCACTTGAAATGCCCCGACTATGAACCTTCTGGAATCTAACCAAAAACCTTAACAACTCTGATGGAGTTCATAAATAAAATATACAAAATTTTAGCTCGATACGTTCAGTAGTGAGAAATAAATTGTGTAGTAACATTTTTTACTTTTCTAAGAGGAAATAATCTCACTTCCGGCTTATTAAATATGTTTTTTTTTTATTTATTCGATATTTATACAAGGTTTATACTGTAATTTTTTTGTGAAGAGCACATATGTACAATACTTATATTTAAAGGGTCGAAAAAAAAAGCAAACAAGAGTAAACTGCCACATCCGGTTGACAGATCTTCGCTTAATGTCTTACATAACTTTATAGTATATTAAACTGAAACTTATGGATATGGATTCTTAATTCAATACGCCAAAAGTTTCAATATGTAGAAACACGGCTAAGTTTTACAGAAGTTTTGTCAGGTTCCGCGATTCATATTTTAGTAGATATTACATAGGCATATTTTATATGGCACAATGCACACAAAAATATACTACTAACATTTTACGTGTTTCCTATGCGCTATCCAAAATGAAATTGCCTAGAAAAATATCATCACCTTGAAGGAATTTGAGCTTATTGATCAGTGGCGCTGAACTTTATGTAATTGTTGGGAATTCTTCGCGTGATCAAGAAAATCTCTCGCGTGCCATATTTGGCACGCATGTTTTAATTTTGCCTCTACTGACCTAGATATAAAGGCCTTTAAGTATCCACATTAAAAATTTAGTAAACTTTGTAGATAATTTCTAGTTATCTCCCTTATGTAGTAAAAAATACATGAAATCATATAAAGTCACTACTTTTAATATATTTTCTGTATATTACATACATGTATGGACATATTATATATTATGTATTTAAATATTAGGTTATTTTATTTTGCATTGGCTTAATTCTAATGAAGCTTTTTAATATGTTTTATTATATAAACAAATATATTTAAAATTTTATATTTAAGTGGTGAACATTTTTAATATACATATATGTATTTTATTTTATTTTTATTTTATTTTATTAATTGAAAAATCAGCAGACAGGATGTACATAGATATGTATATAAAAAACAAATAGTAAATAAATAATATATGTAACATCCGAGTCCAATAATAGATTTTTACAAAAATGAAAAAGATAAATATGAGGAAAAAAAATTAAAAAGTAAAGAATAAAGGCATGACAAAATATGTAGAACATTGCATAATTAAACAATAGTATTAAAATATTTGGAAAAGGTTATAAAATAGAATATAAGAAGAAATTGAAATTTACAAATATAAAACAAATGAAAAAGGTAAATACAAAATAAGCAAATGAAAAGGAAAAGAATGAAAGCTATAATATGATTAAATAGCACATTACATAACTAAACTAAAGTATAAAAATATTGGAAATATTGGAAAAATAGAATAGGAGAAGAAATGAATCAATCGGTCAAGATTCTCTTGATGTTAGACCTGAATTGATGTAGGGAAATACCAAATAGATCATACATACATACATATACATACATACTCATACATATACATACTCATAGTATACATACATATACATACTCATAGTTCTTAGAATTAGATTTGTCTCCGAGTCTTCTTTTAACGAGGCAATTCCAATTTTGGCGTTTCTTTATCCATTCAATTTTATCTTGAATATTTTGATATTAATAATATAATTAATTCAAAATTGACATACTTGCTTTATACATTGTAAATTAAAATTGGCTTTTTATCATTTTAAGAATATCTCCAAAATATACGTAAATCAATTTTACATTTTAAAAAAAGTTCTCGCATTGTATATCCAATCATTTTAATTTTCTGCTATTACAAAGACTAATTGTTATTTGTTGGCCTTTAAAATTTTAAAATTTTCTTCGGCGTATTGAAAATATATTTGATCAGAATGAGCGGTAATACAAACATGCTCTCTATTAAATTATAATTATCTAAATTTCATAGCTTTTAAAATGATTCGTTTAAAAACTTAAGTAGACAAGCACATTCCTTTTTAATATATTGTAATATAAAATAATGCATATCTGAAGAATTTTAGGTTCAATTTTGTTTTGAACTGTTTCAATCGATACAAATATTTTTACTGTCGAATTTTAGTGGCAATAAAGTCACATGAAATGAAAATTCTCCGATAAAATCAACCACAGAATCCTATATTTAATATTGAATCGCAAGATTTAAATATTAAAAGTAAGCGATTTATTGAAAAATCTATTGTAATATGTATAATAAATAAAGCCTATTATTACTAACCTCTTTTTCATTTCAACATTTCAACTTCATAACTTATTTATTTATTTTTTGAAGATTTTTTTTAATAACATTTAAGAACATTCGGGCCTACATTTATAATTAATTTTAAATCCAAACTTTTCCACAAATCCAATTAAATAACACACAGCAGTGCTTAAGCCTCAGAGCGAAATTAAAAGGCCAAACTTATAAACTTAAAATATTAATTGATGTTATCGTCTAAATAATATTAAATATATACCCCTCGAAAGCCTGTACTTTTGATTCCGAGAAGCCGGTTTCGCAACGTTTTAATTATTTATCTTTCACACAGAAGAACACCGCACCGTTTGTCTTGCGATATTTGATTTTAATACAAAGCGATATTTTCACCCCGGCCTAAAGTGGCTTAAAATGTATGTCAAAAATATATTACATATATATTAATTTTATACTAAACAATTATGTGCGAACCCGTACAAGGCGGTTTCTATTCATGACGTCACTCCTACCAAACCACAAAGAACATTCACAGAAAGGGCACTCTGCACTTGAACCCTTTATGGTAACCCGCAGGAAAATTCTACGAAAGCATTTTACACGAATGCAATTATTTTTATGGGATATTGAAATTTTTCAAATTTTTTTCACATTTTTATAACATTTATTGAAAATTTATCATAAGTCATTTTCGTGAATTCAAAAATTTGTATGCAAAACTTTACTTAGCTTTTTTTTAAATATACGTTGTTACTTATTTATCTATTTATTTATTTATTACAACTTTGCCATAGTGACAATATATAGTAGTTCCAAGTCGACACTTAAGCTAAATAAAAAAAATAAAAAAGTATACAATAAGATGAAAATAAAATAAAACATAATAAAAAAACAAAACTAGCATAAATATAAAACACATGCAATAATAGAACACGTTACGATCTCAAATTAAACAATCCCGCAACCAGATCAGTACACCCGTATTTTAGATTAAACAAATCCAAGTCAATAGAAATCTAGTTGAGGAGCTTGATGTCTCAAATTGGTACCAAATTGATAACATCAAAATATTAATATCAATTAAATAAAATATTAATATCAATTTGATACCATACCATACCATACAATTGGTACGTGCCCCAGCTGAGGAGAATAAATTGTGGTATCTAATGTATGTACATATTTGAGTTGGCTGGGAACATTGAAGCTCAATTCTGCAAGAATTTGAGGATTTATCACCTAACCAACCAGTAACACATTTGTATATGGTACAGCTTAGTGCAATGGTACAGCTATTGCATACCAGTAAAGAGGTCGTGGGTCCAAGTCCCGGCCAAATACGCTGTTGGCGAGATCTTGTGGTTGATTAGAACACAGATCAACCGTGTCCTGTTACAATTTCACTGTTTCAATAATGTAATCAGATAAATTGGCAAACTTTGATAGGAAACGATTGACTTGAAGTGATAAAGATCCAAGTCTGACCAGCAGCATTAAAGATTAGCACGGGATCGAACCCAGAAGCCTCTCGGTAATTAACTTAAACGCAACCACTGAACCATACTGCTGGCAATATGTAAAAAAAGTAGAAAATCTGTCATTCGAATGTTGATGTATGGTCCAATTAGTAAAATTTTAATATTAGCTGAAAAGTTTCGAAAAGTTTGGCAACGGTCACTTACAAAATGACATGAACTTACGTCTTTATATTTTGAAGTGAAACATATTGTTGCGTAGGGGTGGGTGGAGGATCCAAGTAAAAGGCCAACAATCGTTTCACAGCATTTTTTGATGATTAAGGAGATACGCGCACTGGCAGTGCTCAGTCCAGAATGACATGATATCGCTTAAGTATCGCCTTATAAGAGATAGATCTCTTAGGACATCTTCGACGTCTAATTTGTTTACCTATTGTTATGGTCACGTACAGATATGTCTTCCCACGACATTCGCTCCCACGGAACAGGTCAATTCTGGGAAGTGCAATCATTGTTTAGCTTACTTGCACTTATCCTGTCGCTAATCCTTAAAATCACTTACACCGGTCACACGGTCTCTCAGGACGCTACCCGGCCTAATCCGATCGCAATTACTCAGCGGCTCTTTTCAGTATACGTAACAATATTTAACACACGGAATAAAATTGAATTTATTGGGCTGATCGTATAACGGAACGATTCACCACTCTTTTTGTTCCATTATGTTAGAATGAAATGCTGGAAAAGTACTACGGGTCATTTAATATTACCTTAAAGCCCGAACTTTTCTTTTTTCTTTCTTTTCTTCTTTTCGTTTATTTTCTTGTGTGTATGTAGATTTTGCGCAAATAACATTTCAAAGCCGTGGAACATTTTCAACCGTACAATTACATCCGAGCAATTTTCCGGCTTTCCGCAACAGTTTGTCCGGTTTCCTCGAAAGCATCCGTGAACATTGACAGGTTATTTATGCCGTTTCTTGTCGTCGCCAAAGCACACGCCAATCAAGTGCTCTTTCAAACGTCAATCAACCCCATAAAGTGGGAGGTGGGAGAGTCACCCGGTTTCCCAGCACGAGCTTTCGTCGCGATAAGAAAACGAAGGGGGAAATTCATACGGCTTTTCCGTTTTAATTACGCAGTTAATGTTTATTTGTTGTCGGTACGGCGTAATTATTCACTTTGCGCCCGCTGCTCGTGAAGGCGGTTATAAAGCTTCCAGCTTTTTGTCCCCAGCGAGCTTTAAGCTCACAAGTGTCTGCGGAAAAGAACGAAATCCTTTGTTTTGGGGGGACATAATGAATTCGGGTTAACATAAATCAATATAGTAGAGCCACGCGTTTATGCAGGCTGGGCTTTGGTTAATGCGAGCCCCCATCCCAGGCCTTTCTTTGTTTCGCCGAAATGTCAAATCTATATACGGACTTTACGTATAAAGGAGTGCCGTAATATAAGTTCAAGTTCATTCAAAACAAAAACAAAAAAACCAATTCGATATTAGATTTGGCTCGGGTTGAAACGTATGTACATATTTTAAATAAATTTGCTTCGCGATCTGGTTTTGAAAAGGTGTCACATGACATGGCTTAAAACATGGTAACCCACTTTGAAGCTTGTTATAATATTCCAGTGTGTATTATTGTTTTAAAATTATATTAAATATTAAATCATTGTGAATTGTGAGGCTGCTAGAAAATTTATAAGCCGGCTATTCTCCGTCTACTATTAGTAATTTATAATGCAAATTTACCATTATACGTATTATGGGGAAGGTTGTTTTAAAGGTCAGTCGTATGCGATCATTGTGAAATATTTTAAACTACCCTAACTAGGATTTATTTTTTATTTTTTATGTTTATGCTCCTCTTTCTACACGAAATATTATGTGGAGATAAAAAATATATACACTAAGGAATTTTTAGTTCGTACAGTGGAGTTAATTGGATTTATGCTACTGAGAGTGTTACGAAACGTTACACCCTCACTGCTCTGTGTTGAGAATTATCCCACAAACCTGACCTACTTCTTATCCAGTGAATACATATGTACATATGTAGATTTTACGTAAGGAAGTTTCACTTCTGTAAAATATATAGTTGATTTTCATCATTAAATAATTTTCATACAGAATCTCGACTATCCAAGCCCTTTAAATCCCCTAGCCCTGTTACCTTGCTTTTCAAATCATTTGTCATATGGAATTTGCTAGTACTGTTTGGAATCCTTTCTATCGCGTATATGCTAATAATTTATAACACATAAATAAAAATGTCCATCCTTACTGCGATTCCAGATTTCTTCACAATGATCGTTTTGTTCCTTACAATCTAGGAGGAAAATTTATGATGGATGTTTTTTGTTTCAGCTTTTGAATTATATAATTGATAGTCCTTATTCATTCCAAAATCCAATCGGTAATTCTTCATTATTTTACATTAATCCCTGTTCTACCAAAAATTCCCGTAATTCCTTTTTATATATGTACATACATAGATCTTACTCTTCTTTTAACAAAATTCCCCCTCATATTGATCCTATTTGTTGTACTTTTTCTTGTTTTAAATTTCTATTGTTTGATCATTTTTCTTAGTAATACATAGATATGGTTATATTATATATACATATGTATATATAATATTACCCATATCTACCATAATTCAATGCTTTTAACAAGCCTCTTTTATTTCTTTTTTGTTTTTGTTTTTTTCATCGTTATTTTAATCTTTTGAAACATTTTATGTCAACATTGTATACATATACATTGTAATGCTCTATTTTTCTTGTTTTTTTATAATTAATAAAAATAAATATTTCATGTATGCGCGTAATATAAAAATAAATATTTCAAATTCCGCGACCAAAAAAGATTGACAATCTACGCGTTCATCATAAGACTTTTACTTATTATTGAATGGATAAAGCCGATTATCGCTGTACCTACATACATATATGTGTATGTGTTTACTGTTTTCAAATTATATATATATATATATATAGTTATGACATTAATAGCAAACATTGATAGGTACTTAAACGTGTATTTCGATAATGGTTCATGTCTTGTACAATGTGCGACTTTGAAACGTAAATCATTCCAAATAACGCTCGCAATGATCATAAACGTCTTAGCAATTGTAGTTGTTTTAATTCCATACCAAAAACACGCAAACAGATCACAACGAAACGTTGTACATATAATGATTTACGAATTTTCCTTTGCGTTTGACATGTTATTAATTTTCTCTGTAGGCACTCACTTACCCACTTTAATTCCATTATGTGTACGCTGGAAGAGGAAAGTTTCGGTTGCGTCACTGGGCCAACGGTCACTTTAATACAGATTGTGTATGTAAATAGAATTTTTTTCCGGTTAACGACGCCAGATTATAATTCAAATAAACATCACCATCAATCATCCGCGGTGGGAGTCCTTAACGACCCACGCGCAGATGGAAAACCGCCCCGGAAAACCTCTAGCAAACGTCTGTCCTTCAACCCGCCGAAACAGATCAATAACTCAAAACCTTTTGTTCCCTTCGTCCTTCGCATACTCCGGGATTACTGAATCTTCCATTTACGCGTACTTTCTCTTATTTTTTCTTCTGCTGTCGTTCTGTACAGATACGTGCGCTCATCGTTACATATGTACATACGTAACATCAATCGTTAAGCACCCGCACCGCAACGTATACTTAAATAAATATAATAATATATTCGGGAACGCAAAGTGCTGGTGTGAAAACGGATAAGGCAAAAGCGCCGAGAGGAGAATCGAAAGGAAAAAAGTTTATTTCCGGTATATCAAAGCGCGTGTGAAACCCTTTCACTAGAGAGATACCATTGTACGCTGGAATACGTTCCTCTGTTATTATCAATTGCTTATCGCTACAGAAATGTATCACAATTGTACGCAACAGAAGGCATAAGTTTCATGGTATCTTTATGGAATGACAATATTTATGATTCTGTTTTCCAGTACACGACGGAATTTCCTTTCGGATGCAAATACATAATCTCATTTTTTTCTAGCAACATGTGGAAAGCTTAACGGTATCGGGACATGAAGTCTTTTCTTGTACGAATGTGTTGAATTAATTCTTTAAAAACAAATATGTATGTAGTTTGAAAATTCAATTCAAACATGCTTTTATGTATGTAACTTATACATTTGTTATTTTATTTAATTATTTAGTACTTGTGATATATTAAAAAACTACCTACTTACTACATATATGTAGACAGCATTATGGCTTAATGGTAGCGTGTATGTTCAGCACCAAGTGATCAGTGGGTTCGATCCGCCATTCTGCTGGTTAGATTTGGGGGTATTTGTGACTCCAAATCGATCGTTTCTTATCAGAGTTTGCCAATTTTCATTGTTGAAACGGTTCCTCAAAATTGGCAAAAAATCATATTTCCAGTTGTCACAAATCTTCTGTATTTATTGTGTGTATAATTTGTAAAAATTATGAACAAAATCTAATTAATTAATTAATTGTTATTTCGTGTTTTTCAACTTCTGGAAATACAGTGATTTATATAAAAATAAAATGCTGCATTGTTTGTAATTAATTGTCCAGGAAAGCGCATTGGGGTCTTCCTGTCAAGCCTTCCCGGTATATATCTATGTAAAATGTAAACAATATAGCACAGAAATAGAAAAATTAATTTATTAATTAAATAAATTTTCAGTAGATGGCGCTAAATGCTCGTAGCACTCTTTTCCAAGAGGAAATTTTGATATCAAACGATATATATACAGGTTTTTTCTTGATTCTACCACCCAAACCTTACATCAAACCTTACATATGTACATACAAAGTCTCTTTCGAAATTATATATTAGATAAATTGTATATTAAAATATATATTAAATAACATATGAATACTTGAATATTTTTTTTTTAAATACCAATTATGTCATCAATATGAAGACTTCTAATAAGGGGTTTTCATATGTTCTTACAAAAATAAACGCCTTTACGGAATTATTTCAGTCGACCTGACTTGTCAGGGATATGCCTCTTCCTCTTGTTCCTTCCATGCCACTAACGACGAGTCGCTTCTGGCTGTCGACCCTTCTCCACACAACATATCCAACAAAATGAAGAATTCGTTTCAGGCATATCAAAGGGAGAAACAATACAATACATAAAAGGATAAAAAGATATTTGATTTATTTTCCGAGCTACAAAAATTAAAAATATTTACATATACACTCTCTTGTTAAAACACAGATATCTGTTGTCTTGTAATATATAAGTATACGCATATGTATGTGTTTTTATTTTTTTATCGTTTCTATTATTTTTCCATCAAAATATATAATATATCATATGTGTATCTTCCATTGTACCAATGCTTTGTTCTATGGAATGTCATATTTCATTCACTGGAAAGGTAATTGAATTAGTTATGCACATTAAATTCATATTCTTTTTGATGTACATACCTTTGAAAAGCGCCGCTTTATTCGGTCTAAAAGGCGAGTTCTCTCCAGCAAATATCTGAATTCTTTCAAAGCCGCATGTGGTTATATTAGGAATGTTTCGCCGTTTAAAACAAAGCCCGAAATTGAGATAGCTTTGTACTAACGAATACGCGTACTTAAAATTGAAAAAAAGAGGCGCTTTCACAACTCTTTATTTGAGAATAAAATTTTTAATACGGTGAGCAAAAGCTGTATGGCTGAATTCAATTTTTTTTCCTTCTTTTTCGTTCTCAAAACCCTTTCATTTTAAGGTTTTCGCCAATAAAACTCCGCGCCAAATTTAGAGCCAGATAAATTTCGGCTTATCTCTCGTACCTGAAAAAACCGAGTCCATATGGACAAAAGGACTTTCAGGGCCTACAGCGATCATTATAATAATATTATCTAACTGGGACATCGTTCATTTCTGTGCCTAGCTTCTTTCAAATCATTAAATGAATTCGAAATTGGGTCAAACGCCAAAAACGGTGACCCAGTTAAGTGCGAAGAGGTCGCATTCATATCATTCCATTAATCCGGCATTCCGATCCAACTATTTTGATTTACATTAATCGTTTCCAATGAATTGATATCGTTTGATCGTATTGTATACGGGAATTAAGATATTTCCTTAATTAAATCCTTTCTTTCATTTTGTAGATCTTTCAGTTTCCTTCTGCAAAATTGCCATAATGTTGTATGAATAGATTATCGTTACATGCACCGCTTGTGAATCATTTGAATATTATTGTATGTAAATGTCTCTGCGAAAGTCATTTTTCAACACTTATCATGATGCGGAAAAGAAATGATTTTCCAGCTTATTAAGTCGCAAGGAATCCATTTATCATTCAAATGTACAAAAAGTTATAATGTGTTGAAAATATCCAACTTTGCTCAATACCATTAATAATGAAAATTAGTGGGAAAAGTCCAAAAAGGACTGCGTATTTCACAATCTCTATTTTTTATATTATTATAAAAGTGACAAATCTACACTTATTCTACGAAATATTAGTAACAATTTTTTTTATATTATTAATTTCCATTCTAGTATATTTTATTTTAATATACAGTTTTTAATTTGACTCACGAATTAATTCATTCAATTTTTATTTTCGATATTAATTCTATGCAATATACTTTTGTAAAATAGAAAAATTATCCATATTTTATTCTAACCCATAAAAGAATTTTCGAATTAAATATTTAATCAATTTCCTACTGAAATCCGTCCTATTTTACGGGAATTTTTTCTACCATTTTATAACTAACAAAAATTTACATAATCCTTTTCTAAGAACTCCTTTGATCAAATAAAAATTATGTTATAATATTCTATATATAACAAATTATATAGCTCACGATTTATTATACTTACTGATATATTTATTGATCTAATATATGTATTTAAAAATCAACGAAAAGATTATTCATAAAAATAGTAGAAATTCATAAAAATAAAGAATAAATATAACAAAACAACATCTGAGCCCAATTATAGATTTTTACAAAAAACATAATATAGCTAGTTCTATATAAATACTAAAATATGACTAAATAGAACAATGTATAATTAAACATAAAGTGATATAATATAATTAGATAAAGGTTATATAATAAAAATAGAAATAGAAATGGATCAATCAATCAAGACTCTCCGGAATATTTTAGGTTATTAGTTTCGAAAGGATTAAGTGTAAAGATTGCAACTAACTGGGATCCTGAAACCAACCTTACTCAGTAAATTGGAATAATCAAGGAAATAATTGGAAGCTTAAAAAATAATGTAGCTAAACTAGTAAAAAAGAATATATGTAGACTTCGTCAACTAAAAGACGTTTCAATTAATAAAGTTCGTTTTATACTTATTATTAATACCTCAAAATATAATAACTCATTACAAAAGATTATACGTATGTACATATATACGTATTACATAATTAAGAACATTATTTATGTAAATACTATGTACGGTTTTGATAGATAAATCCCCAAACAAACGTAGAAACTTACTCTTAATTTATGTGTATGTGTATAAGATTGTTTGTATTTATAATAGACTTGCTATCTAGTGATACATATATACATACACGTTGTTGAAAAGTTAGTTAGTTGAATAATTTCCATTAATATTGTGTGTGTGTATGCTTTCGGAGAAGCCGCAAATTACATAGTAGCTATTTCTAGCTATTATCAATCATCCTCACACATCTGTTACTCAAATAATCTGTTATAGTTATTCGTCTCTTTACCATAATTTCAATACCCAGACGGATCTCTTCCGTTCTTTCCTCGATGTCGAAGTTTCATTAATCACCAGCAGGCGAAATTTCCCATGAAATCCCCCCTGGGAATTCAGGATTGGGAAATCGATACAACAATGGAGACTTTCCGTAAAAGCTCACTATACAATTCGAGAGCACAAAAGAAAATTTATTGTCTCAGTCACCAAGGAAACTCAAAAATTGACTTCATTATTTCTACAGAAGCATTTATTAACATTCCGGATACATTTCTTAGCGAGGAAATACATTGCTTCTTATGAAAAAGAATATTTCCATCATTATATGAGGAATTAATGCCAATCTGTATATCTACAGAGTGCTACCAAATAAAAATTGAAAATATAATATCATATTACATTTTTTAAAAGAAACCTTCGCAGTTTTAAGTTAGTCCAACTGACCAATCGAAATCTCAATATGTGTTATATTTTGATACCAATGACTCTCCTCATAAGAAATCTGTTCTTATCACAACACTCTTGAACTGAATGTTATTTTTGTTAACTTAAAATTCATCTATAAATATTGATTTTTGTACCGACTTAAAAAGTTTTTAGTCTGAGACTACGGACTACAGGTAGTCCTCGATTTACAACGATTCGCACTTACAGCCGAAAAAATCAACGATTTTCGTAAAATTATTTTTTAAACATTCCTTTTTACAAGGCTTTACTTCGCAAACGATTGAGCTAAATTTCATACAGTCTTCTGATCGTTTTGAAACTTTGCCATTTGCGTGGTTTGGTAAACGATGGAAATTTCAATCGATTTTTATAGTTCGATGGTGAAAAATAATCGTAATAAACACGTTTAAAAATGCAAGGATTTTGGACATCTTGACGTTTAGAGATCAGTAACCTTATACGTTTGACTTTCCGCCACCCACTCGTCTTGTCAGATTTTAATTGTTTAAACACTTTAAATAATATATTTACGTATGAAATGATATAAAGGCGACCCAAGGCTTTAAGTAATATATTTATTTACATTAACTTAAGTCGGGATCATAATTTTGATTGAAATCTTAATAATCATTGCATTACATCATTACAAGATATTCCACTAAAACTGTTACTTAGGGCGGGATTATAATAAATTATGATTTGAAACATTGATATATTGTTTAAATTTTCTTTTTATTATTTTATTTTGTAGGTATACATTTTTTTATATTCGAGGAATAGCTGTATTTAAAATTCATTTGAAATCAATGACTTCCCATAGTTTAAACGAATAGTCCTTTTTTCCTTAGAAATTGATTGCAATGTTGACTTTATTCATTTAAAATCCTCTATATGTATGTACATTCAATGCAATTAAATTCTCAATACAAAAATGCTTCACAATCCACAGAAATATTATTTAATACATTTCACAATTGTAACAATAAACCTCACCCGTGCGAAAATACATGCATACATACATTCAAACATTGTTCTGGTATTAACGATTCAAATTTATTACACGATATGCTTTGCTCGAAAAAAAAAACACACACACACATACATCCTTTATTTTATTTATTTTTTACAACCAACACACTATTTATGTAACGAGACTGATTTATAATCCCATTACGAATTTAAAACAAAACCTGCCAAACTCATAATTCTCTTCGTTTCGGGCTTCTGATTCGTCGAACGCGTGTGTGTACATACACATATTACATATATTATATATTACGCACCGTTTCAAAATCGTAAATTTTTGCACATAAAAGGAATAGCCGCTCACCCCCCTCCTTCTCACTTGTATAATGTATCGTATAGTATATAGATACATATATAATTTGTATATACAGGTATGTTTACCTACGTTGAGTGTTTTGATCGGACACGTTTACACACACGTACACGCACAAAGGGCCTGTTATTTGGGGCGACCCGTTAGGGGTTGGTGGGGGGTTGGCTATGTGGAGTTTGGGGCACATTCGCATAAATCGCCATTAACGTCCCTGGCAGAAGTTCTGATTAGCATCCGCCCCTGGAAGTAGCCTCGCATTAATTTTCGTGTCAACGCAGAAGCCCGCCTTATCCCACTTGTTTGTTTCCTTGCTGCGAACCCGAAAATTTTTCATTCAACTTCCTTTTGAACTTTCGGCATAATTACACTTCCAGATAGAAAGTATCGACCCGTCTAGTTGTGTTATGAAAATCTACTGTAACATTTGTTTCAGAAGCGCGAAAGCTTTTTCGGTATTCGGGTCTCATTTTAACTTTTCGGGTGGTGCGTGGTTTGCATTTTAATTTTTTTTTTTTTAAATTGCTAAACTTATTTTAGCCAAACGCGTGACTTCATCAATACGTCAATATTTTTTCTATTTTTTTTTTTCACACTTTAACACATGTAAAGTAAATTTATTTATATACTATATTCATTCATTTTAATTATAAAAAATTAATACACAAAAAATGTATGAATAATAACAAATTAATGACCAATTTGACGTGACAGGTTGCCCCAATGTGTCACACTTTACGTGTCACGTCTTACAATAATACAAGAAGAGTAATTAGCAATCATTCATATATGTATGTATGTAATTCAAATAGACTCATGTTGAATGCCATGAATATTTTATTTTATTTTCTATTTTATTACTATAATAAATACTAAAACTACACACTATATACTATAAACTATATGTACATATACATATGTATCTAAACATACATATGTAGTTATAAAGTTATTCTGATCAAATTGCCTGGCTATGCACAAATGGGTAAAAGTTTAAACATAAAAAAATAGTTAACCGCACCATGAGATAGTATTGTTGCGTAGTATTATTGGTGGAGGATCCAAATAAAAGGCCAAAGTCGCTTCACAGCATTTATTGGGTGATTAAGGAGATCCACGCACAGTCAGTGCTCCGTCCAAAATGCCTTGATATGGCCCAAGTACCTGCTTATATATATTTTTTTTATTTTACATATACATATATACCAAGGCTTTACAGGTAAACCCCAATGCGCCTTCCTGGCCAATTACAAATTTACAAATTACAATTCAGCATTTTTTTTATATAAATCACCGAATTACAAGACACTGTAAAACTCGTAAGTCAATGAGACATCTATTAATTTGTACACAAACTTATTTTTGTACATTAATTAATAACAAATTTTAGGTGACATATCGTATAGGTGGGATTTTTTTTAGCCAATTTTTTTTCCGGGAACCGTTTCAGCAATGAAATCAGAGAAAATTGGCAAACTCTGATAGGAAACGATCAACCTGAAGCCACAAATCCAGGTCTAACCAACAGCATACAGAAAAATCCATTTTCATTCGAGGCTCGGGCCCAGGGATCGAACCCGTCGCCTCTCAACGCTAAGCAGAAGCTTAACGACCGAGCTATGCTGCTGGCTAATATATACTTATATGTAAAATGCAGGTCAGGTCACTCACTGAATATTGACGCGTTTGTTTCCCTTCTGTTAAAGTCAGTTACCAGATATGCAATCCCACGGTCTCGGTACGCAGTCCCACGCTTTCGCGCTGTCAGTTCTGAGAACTCTAGCGGGAGTGCCGTTACCGACCACTTATCGACCACTTAGTTAATTCGGAGGTCTCCATTACTAGCCGACTGCACTTAAGCCTGGAGATAATCCTCGAAAACCAATTAAAACGGCGGCTTCTTTTTGCATACGCTACAGTATCTATGTTTATGCCAAATTCAATGGTTTCAATTAAAAACTACGTACATATGTAGATAAAGTAAAAAACTGTAGATTTGTATAGAGGTAAAAAAACGTTCATCTTATATTATAGAAGAATATAAAAAGAAAACGAACTTCATTTAAAAATTCGACATAATTATTGTATTATACTTCACTTCAAATTATGTTATCGGCGTTGGAATGCAGGCCGTTAAATTTTGCCTTCCATTCATTTTAATTTTAATTGTGTTATTATAATCTCAAATAATTAAATTTAATTATTTTATTAAATTTTATTTGTTTTTTAGTTGTAAATACTGTTTAAATATATTTACAAAGTCACTTAATAATAGATGCAGTTAAATAAAAAACTGCATTACAGAAATTAAATTTAAATAAAAAATATATAATTAAATTAAGTAAAAAAAAAATAAGGTGTAAAAAATAAGAGAAAAGACTTAAAATTATGAATAAAACTATCAACGTTAGGGAGATTCCTTTTTCACGTATGCAAAAAGGTATGCTTTCGCTGAAGACGATTATTTTATTTTCTTCTAGTTCCTTTGGCGAAATTTAAAGTTGTCGTTTTGTAAAAAGTTTACTTTGCGTCTCCGAGTTTAATCAAATTGTAAAAACGTGTTGCTCTAACACTTGCAGCACTGTGATGGATAGCGAAGGACCAAGACTTGTATTTTATTTTATTTCTTCAAATATATATTATATGTATGTACATACATAGGTACTCGATGCATATTTTATATTTTATGTATTTCTCATTAAAACCTCTATGATTCGAACTATGTCATTACTAAAGAGCGGACCCAGAACGCGCTGTTCATTGTTCACATGTTGTAAATGCATTGTTAAAGGTTTGCCGAACCTTTTTTAAAAAGCATTTACAATAATGGAATAATAGACGGCGCGCTTCCGGTCCTACCTCTAGTCATTACAAAATACAACACATGGCACACGGCATTCAGTACGGTGCGCTTGACGGTCAGTGTGTGAATGATATCCACCTAGGAATGACGGCTCGCTATTTCTTATTTTACATTATTCAACGTTTAACACACGATAAAACGATTTTTAGCTTACCTTGCAAATTTACCTTATTTTAACTTAAAGTACATTTTTAAATGGACGCTTGGAGTCCAGCACAGTGGTAAGTCGATTTTTTTAACACAGTAAGGGATGTTTTCTTTTCGACACTCCAAAATTTATTTTATTTTTATTCTTATTTTCATAAATAGAATAAAAAGGTATACATAAATATGAAAAAGTAATAGAGAGAAGAAAGTAGTAATAAGCATTTGGAAAATTCAGGGGTAGATAGATTCAAAAAGACAATATTTTATATTCCAAGTGAGTATGCACCGCATGGTGGGTCAATATGGTAAAAAAATATTATTTGCATTATAAAATTTGGCTGACGATTTATTGATCATTTTATGACATTTTTTGACTTTCATATAAATATCACAATGAAATTGAATTAATTTATGAAAGTATTTAACGGTTAGTTGCAATTTTCCGCAGGCCATGGTTGCAAATCTCTGACATACTTAAAAACCGCAAGGTATTTCCACGGTGTGCAATATACATATTGCATCGTCTTTCTGTTTTATTAGAGAGGGGTATTGCGGCCGCATTCAATCGATTACCACACTATATAATTATTTTTTGTATAAAAACATATTATATTTTTGTTCCAAGATATATTTTAATCTACAAATTTATTTAGCATAACTAAAATATTTAATTATGTTAATTAACTAAAATAATTAACGGATCATACTTCAAAAACCATGAAATGGGAATATTTGGGTGTATTTGAATGTTGTTACTTTTATATTTAGTCGCATATTACAACGGAAAATGTAATTAAATTTTAATTACATAAATTTTCAACATAGGTACCTATTTGGTAGATTATCAAACGTTATTTTACATATTAATTATCGGAAAATTCGCAGTCGTAACGGCTCGCAAAATGGTGTCTTTCCACAGTCGAATTTTCGGTCGACCGCTTTTTTTATCGCACTTGTCGTATATCTGAAAAATTGCTCGTAAAATTCGCAATAAACGCAGGATTAAAATACACGAAGGGCCTTTTTTAACGTTGCAACGAGACCGAATAACGACTTCGCTTCTTAGCACACACAAAAAAAAGAATGAAGCAATAAAAGAAAATGGATTAAGAAGAAAAAAAATATCGCCCATTTACCCGGTAACGGATATAATTCGATATTATTTTATGGTATGTCGGCGTCTCTTGAATAGATTTTCTTTGTTCTCTCGCGTATCGAAGACGGAAAATTTTCCGGGGAAATATGCGCACTTATAAACGGGCATGTAAATGGAAATTTGTAAATATGTTTAGATATTTACGTTTAATATATAACGAGGACCTTTTAGCTAATATGATATTATTGTGATGAATGTAAGATATCAAATATATTGAATTATGTACTTCGAATTACGTTTCAGATAATAATTGAGTCGTTGATTAAGGAAACGTTCATTTATTGGAAGTATGTGATATTTCTTAAAACGCAGCATGTAAACAACAATGAAACCGTTATAGTCAGTGAAATTATAATTTCACTAGTAAGTTATAATTTCGATGACTCAAGCAATGTGTACGGATATAACAATAGAATTATAAATTCACTTTTCAGTGTCAGTGAATTTGTAATTCGAATTACAACGTACGAAATCGAATTAAAACATGCTACTAACCATAAAAACTTAATCTAAAGTAAATAAAACCAATCCTAACTTAACCTAACCTAACCTAACCTTAAATAAATAAGTGTTGGCTGCCTAGATATTATTTATTATATTTACATAATTATTTTTATTTAAAAGTTTTGGACCATTGTGGCATTACAGTAAAGTAATAAAATAGCGCATAAATGAAAATTTAAATGAGTAATAAAATACAAATATAATTTAATAAGTAGTAATAATACAACGAAGGGAATGTCTTGCACCTGCAGCCTGTTCCGATAAATAAGAACAAGCTACAAATAAAAAACATCCCTGCAAAGCCTAAATGGAAGAGAGTAGATTAAAATTCCCCTCATTCATCACATTCAAATTAGGAATATAATGATGAGCGCAGATTACCAGACAAGTATGTAAAAATAATATCCGATAATCTACGCTCACCTAGGTGGAAAATATCGCATTCAGGCACAGCAGCAACGATTTCATTGAGAAGTCGAATAGCTCTTGGAATAGGAGTCATTCGAAAAATAACTGTGCGAGCAGGAGGTACAGCCATCAAATGATGATGTCTACCACGCACATAGTTATTAGGGACATAAAGTCCCAACTGTTCCAGCAACAACGGGCCACGTAGTAGCTGGAGAATGAAACGAATGAATGGGTAGATTCTCCGAAGTTCAAGTGAATTATACCCAAGCATGCCCAAAAGGAAAGGAGTAGGGTAAAGATATGGGTAATACCCAAACTCTTTCTTATAGAGAAAACGAAGAAATGCTTTTTTAACTTTTTCGATCATGAGAGAGTAATTTGCTTCTAGCTTACTTCTAACAAGCGAGTTGAAAAGCAAGCGAGAAGACATGTGGCATTATGATGTGTTTGCTTCCGCATCCAGTCCCACACATGCGTTACAAAAAAAACAAATTGAAACAGATAGTGGACCATGAGGAGAAGGGGATTGGACAGGAGCGGGGTTGCGGGGAGGACGTTTAAGCGCGAGTTCGGCATCGGAGTGGGAATGAAGAGGAGCAGGGTTATGACGTGGAGTGGCGCGATTCGTATCGGCGACGCACTATCATCCAACTGTCAAAAAATATAATTTCACTGATAGGGACCAGTGAAAATGTTATTGGATATGGTTATCATTGAAACGTCAGTGAAGTTATAATTTCACTGTGACATATACATACATATTTATATGTAATAAATTTAATTCGCAGTATCTAATATTACATTTTTATGAAATTGGAAGCTATCTGAAAAGTTAAGTTGAAAAATGTGACGACTCTGTGAAATATTTTCCGGCTTTATTCTCAGAGACGGGCCAGTAGATTAACACCAGAAGCTAAGCTCGGTATTAATGTTGGACACTTTTCAACTCCCTGATGCAAGTCGCCAACTCCGCTGCACTTTGATGCAATTAAATTAATTGAAATCCCTCGGGAAAACTTCGCAACGTATGCATGTATGTATATATATATGTACATGCATATGTATGGTAAATGTCCGCGCTAATGCGTTTCCAAAATAGTAATCGCTTATATATTTAAGCTTTTCAAATTTAAACTGTGTCAACGGCAAATGAAAACGAAGGAAACGAGAGCTGTAACAATGGATTAAAAAAAGCACCACTTCAAAGCTCGTCAAAGACAATCTTTTCTCAGGTAAAGAAAAATTTTTTTTTCATAAAAAAAATTCACAAGTACTTACGAAATTAAATAAATTCTTTATTTTTTTCTGATTCATCTCCAAGATAATTAATTCCTCGCTTTGAATACCAGTTCATTTATTTTATGTACAAATAATTTATTATATGTATATTAACCTTAAAAATATCTAAAAAAAAAGACTCTTCGAATTTTATTTAAATAAAAAATAATAAAAACAATATTTAAAAGATACGACCGTATTATGAATGCACATTTTACGTATCTAATAATATCACGTTCGAATAAAAAAAAAATCTTTAATATATGTGCATTATAATACTACGAATAATGAATTTTAAATGTAAGAATTACATAATGCGATGTTTAAATTTATTATCTACGTTACATATATATAATACATACATACATACATACACAGTTAATTCTGGCGTAATAAATATATAGCATTATTTTATCCTCTTAAAATATTCTGCGAAACATTTAATCATGTCATTCAGATTTCAAAGCTTGGCATATAAAACTCCGAATATATGTATATATAAAGTTTGGCATCATATTTTTCTACCAACCATTTACATAAAAGTTTAATACCCAATTACAAATGTACAATTCGAAGTAAAAGATGTAATTCATACACATAATATATGTACATATACAAATGTATGCACATCTAAAAATGTATTGGCCATATATTTTTTCGCGTTGTTATACGATATAGTATTCCACTTAAGTGTTTATCTTTATTTTCGTCAAAAATATTATATTTCATCTCTATATCGATTTTCCACGCCCTTTTTCTTTTTAATGGATACGCACTCACTACGTTACTGGATGGCCTTCTCACACCACTCTTGTCGAACATCAAACACATCCCTTTTTACCTCGAAAAACCACTCGTGTTCCACATATAATATACATATGTATGTACATACATATATACAGCATACATATGTATATAGAGTCAACATACCTAATATTTTTCCTGCACGCGTACAAGCATAAGAAAATATGCCGAATAAGAATTAGGTGTTTATCTATCGATAAGAAAAAAACACATTCAGATTCGATTCCATGCGCCTAGGAAAAATAGCTCAAGCACGCTCCGATGGACAAAGGCAAAACTTCATCGGAAATGGAAAATTAACTTACCCAGTTTTTGCGTGTTCGTCCCTTTGACGGAGCTGAATCTAAAAAAAAATCGAATAAAGTGAAAACTTTATCTCCTTTGAGAATTACATGTTTCTGTGAGTAACCGCTCAAATTTCATTTTAATCTAGAACTTTGAACCGAACCCCAAACTTTTATAGCAGGCTTTTGCAAAAATTTATATCATTTCATTTAATATTAGCATACCAGCATTGAATAGCTGGAATATAACTGTTTACTGCATACATAATACATCATCGTTTGATAGGTGTTCATTATGATGATTTACGTCGAAAATTACCATAATTAATATGCATGCCCGGGAACTGAACAAACATAAAGTATATACCGTGTTTGTTTGACTAATTCCATATCATATTATTAAAACTGTTTAACATAAAAGATATCTACATATATAAAAAACCTTTAACTAAATACTAATTTCACACGAATATTATTATACACTAGTGTAGGGCCCGTTGATTTCAACGGGTGGTTTCGAAAAGAAATTGAAACTGGAATAAAAATAAAGTTAAATATATGGAATCGACTGGTTTCGGAAAGACAAAGGCACAAAAAAATGAAAAATATGAAAAAAATGAAAATAATGAAAAAAAAAATTAAAAAACTGAAAATAATAAAAATATGAAAAATATGAAAAAAAAAATTTGATCCCCATACTGGTTGATGGTTGATCATAAGAAATCGGAAATCGAAAAAGATTGTCGACGAAAGCCGAAGATACGCGAATGATTGGTTCCCCATACTTCTATAGGATAATCGTATATTAAGTAATTTTAGAGCGTTTTTTCTGTCGAGGCTGTAGTCTAATGGCTAGCGACCTGTTCTGGGCGAGGGGGCCTTAGTTCGATTCCGTGATTTGGAATTAATTTTATTTTTCAAATATCGCTAAAATATAAATTAATTTCAATAATTTCAATTAAAAATATATATTTAATTGTTTTATATGAAAAGAAAAAAAAATGGTTCAAAACATCGCTAAATGAAATTATTAAAATTACGTATTTTTATATGGCGAGAAGGAATATTTCAATTAATGTTTAAAAAAAAAGGCGAAATGAAAAATTGGATTTGGCGTGATGTCCGAGACCATTAGCTCATTAGATCCATATTCAGGCTATTTGGGGTGATCGGTTCGAGTCGCGACAAAGTCGTCTCGTCGAAAAATGTATTAATCGATTTTTATCGATTCGTTCATTATGTTCGGCGAGAGTTAGCACACACACACACACACAGATTATCGTCTTTATATATATGATATTATTATATTTGAAAGCGGTGGAAGTCCAATTTTCAGTTCCAATAACACTATTTCTGTTTGACATGACAGAGTTGACTACGGTGAATTAAATAATAATTAGAAAGAACGTATAATACAATAATAATATGTGTTCGAGCTAAAAGCCCTCATGGCCGTTGGTTGTGTTCTTACGGCCTTTTTCGGGCCTCTTCTGACAGTTGCGTTTTAGCCTCTGACAGTTTCGTTTTAGCCTCCTGTTCTGTAGGTCTTGCGTCCGGTAATCCCGGCGAGGAACGCCAGATGTAGCAGCCTCGTAGCAGCCAGCCGAGGAGACTGGCCTCGTGATCGACCCCAGCCTCGATCACGGCGAACTCTCATCATTGGCATTATAGAAGCCCTCCGAGGAGTTTTGCTTCTCTCGTAGTCGACCCTTACTGACTACGGCCAGCTTGGCTCCATGTTCGACCCAAGCCTCGAACACGGCGAGCTCTCACCAGACGCTCACGAGCCGCTAACCAGGAAGGTTGGTGGGGCTGGTTGACCCACACACACACCCTGAAGCTATACGAAACAATATGTAATTTAAAGTTTTGCGAGAAAATTTCTTACGTTTGTAGGATCATAATATCCTATTCGGGCTTTAATCAATGAACAATTAAGTATGTATTTGTTTCTACTTTAAAATGGTAGATAACGTTTGCAATCGAACTTTCGTGTGTGTACACGTGCTAGTCTCAAGAAGTTTTTTGCTGTCTATCTATCCATCTATCTGTAGTGTTTTGCCATTGTCGCAAAAACAATTGTAAACAGCATACCAGTGGAGACGATGGTGGGCAAATTCTGAGAAAACTGTCATTATTATTTGCGAGGAATGAGGAAAGAGCTTTAAGCAATATCCTGCCATAAATTATATTATTTTAGTTAAAGCTACCCAAGCGTCACGAAAGCAATTAGCCGATGTCATCGAATATTAAAATAGTTTTCAAATATCACAAAACTAAATTTATATTGTTAGAAACGCCTCTCGCACCCCCTGATATGCCTGCTCGCACCCCATGGGGTGCATGCCCTCCCGGTTAAGAACCACTGATCTAATATAATGGCTCATATATAGGGGTAGGACCGGAAGCATGCCGTTTATTGTTCAATTTTTGTAAATTCTTTGTAAAAATGGTTCGGCAAACCTTTAACAATGCATTTACAACATTTGAACAATATACAGCCCCCTCAGGGTCCGGCCTTACATATATTGCAATTTTTATTTATAAAAGTCCTAATCAGGCTTTAACTTTGGCTGTGATTCATATCTAGTATATTTGCTGCTAGTTTTCAATCTGTTCGCCTTTTTGATCAGCTCAATACCATCGGTGAACATATTTGGGTTGAACTTCTCTTAAAGAATTTTTCTATTTTAATATGTGTACTGTATTTTCCTCCGAATGAATATCCTCTTATTATAAATTCATTTTTTTTCAAATTATTTTAATGTTTTGGCTGGCAGGAAAGTCATGATCTTGGGTGATTTTAATCCTAGGAGTTTGAATTTTGTTCCTAATGAATTAATTTTTATGTCAGAACTATTTAATATGAGTCAATTGAACTCAATAACTAATTGTAATGATTTATGTGTTTATGTGTATATGCATGTATAATGTTTGTATGTATATGGATGTATGTATTGTATGTGTATGTGCATATGTATATATATATTTGTATATGTATATGTATGTATATGTGAATATATATATGTGTAGGTGTATATGTATGTATATGTATATATGTATATTTTTATATTTATGTATGTATGTATGTGTATTTGTGTATACGTGGAAGTATTTGTGTATATATGGATGGTGTACATATATGTTTATATAATTGTCTTTGGCCAGGAAGGCGCATTGGGTTTACCTGTTAGGCCTTCTTGGTGTAAATTAAATAAAAAAATAAATAAAATAAATAAATAAATATCTAGCTATCATACACTTTTGGAAGTAAAACTTCTTTACGGGCAGTATAGTGAATTACTTTTTATTTTTTTACTCTATGCAAACATCATATGTGCCATGACGGGAGAAACTTAGGGGGAGGATACCGATTTATAAGATCCGTCACAACAATTAAGCGAGAAAAATCGGAAAATTCTAACAGAAGACGGTCGACCTGTGTTTTAATAACCACAAGATCTCGACAGCAGCGTAATTGGCTGGGAATTGAACCGACGACCTCTCTACTTGTATGCAATAACTCTAGCAGTGCACTACACTTTGGATACTACGGCTATGTAGCTGAACGCGTCACAAAATTATCCACGCTGAAACATTACACAAAAATTTCTCCCCCTCCTCTGCTTCCCCTACCGCTTCATCCGTCTTAAATACTTTTACTCACAAACCTAGCTATATCTTAACTGATATGTACATATGTATATGGATCATGTGAAAAGATGGTTTACTTCTACATATAGTTTGTGCATATTAAATAGTAAACGGTCGTTTTTATTCTACAATATTGGACAATATCAGTTTCGCTATGACATTTCATAACTTTTTTTTTGACATATCATATTTTATCAGAAGCCTTCTTATAATAAATCCATAAAAAATAAAAATAGCTTACAATATTTATATCTGAGTTCACACGTCGAGTCCAATAACGAAGATATAACTCGTTTCGAGCCCATAAGTTATAACCGGCCTTGTCAAACGTCAAACTTTCGCACGTACATTAAACTTTCACATTATATTATACGTAAAAGAACGGCAGAAAAATACCATATAATATTTTACACTATTGACACAATGTATCCATAAGGGATGAAAAAACACCCCTGTCAAAGTTACGCTAGCGAATTATTTTTCAGAGCTAAAATTTCCACGAAAAAACAAGCGGGCGGCTCGCGGATTTTCGCGGCCATTTTTCCGCCGATTTCTCGTTTTTCCGCTTTCGGCTCGTCACATCCACATCCGTCACGCGTCAACTTTGAACTTTGGCGTAATGGCGAAAGGTCGCCGGTAATCCATAACGGTTGTTTGTGCTCGGCCGGCACGCTACAGCCCCGGAACTTACTATAATACCACCATAGCGCACCCCCATCGATCATCCCGCCATTGTCCGACCGCAAGTGCCATTACGAGACACCCACCATAGTCTTTTCATAGCCAATCATAACTCGAAACAACAATTATTATTACAAAGAAAATTTTACGTTTGCGGCTAGTTTTCCGCAGAATCTAGGTACATACTGTGTAGCCTTCGAAAAATTGTAGAGAACCCGCATAAAATAGAAAGATCTCACCCAAATCGACACATTACTCATATAAAGTTGTGAAATCCATTCCGGGAAAAGTCGCTTAAAGTGAGACATAGCGCTCGTTTAAATTTGGGGCAAAATCTCAATCCCTATAAGAAGTCAGGTTCCTTTGCCATTCTCAATATGATTGGAAATTTAAATTTTTGTTTTTTCTGATACATATGTACATATGTATGTACCTATTACATAGGCTTTATTCGAGGGGATGAAAATCATAAAAAAACTTCTGGATCCATTAAAAACCCGTCTATGGTAGTTAAGGTACCATAAAATTGTACACAAAATTTTCTAGTTTTAAGCTGATAACTGTAGGTTTTACATTATGCAAGGATGAATAAAGAACCTTTGAGCGAATGACCGCCATTTTTTTTATAAAATATCTAACTGAACCCGGCATGCGTTGCAATGCCAGAATAAGACATGAAATTCCCGCTCCCGTTTCAAGTGATCGTTGGAGATCTACTAACGTCTCTTCAAAGCCGAAAGTCTCTTCAAACCAACTGGTATCGTGGATACCAACAAACACATTTCCTTGAATACACAATGGCGTTACAAACTTTCGCGTCGGTAAAATCGTAATTACGAATATTATTATTAAGAGGTTTTTCCCCGTTTTTTTTTCACATTAATCTTCCCGGACATGCATACAAGATATCCTAAAAGTTCCATCGAAATCGGTTGGGTAGTTGAGGAGCCTATACGAGACAGACAGACAGACAAACAGACATTCAATTTTATATATATATATATATATATATATATATATATATATATATATATATATATATATATATATATATATATATATATATATATATATATATATATATATATAGATTTATATATACATACATACAAATATACCGGGAATGCCTAACAGGTAAACCCCAATGCACCTTTCTGGCCAATTAAAAACATTGCAGCATTTTTTATTACAAATTGCTGAATTGAGAAATTATGAAAAACTCGAAATTAACTATTAATTAATTAATCCATAGAGACATCTATGGATTTAAACTTGTATATAATCAAATTCAGTTAGTGGTGACATATTGGGTACAATGACTTTTGCCAATATGATGGAGAAACCGTTTCAACAATTAAATCAGATAAATAGGCAAACCCTGATAGAAAACGATCGATTTAGATTCATAAATATCCAAATCTGACCAGCAGCATTAAAGATTAGAACGGGATTGAATCCGGTGACCTATCGGTGCTTAACCTAAACGCAACTCCCCAGCCATGCTGCTAGCTAAATCAATAATGTTTTTAAATCACAAATGCCACTTTGTTTGAAGAAAAATATCTTCGATCAATATGTTTTGGCAGTAGTGACGTAAGGATGTGAAACTTGGACATTGAACGCCAAAATAAAACAAACTCCAATGCACTCAAAGAAGTGTATGCTAGGTATAACGAGGAGAGATAGAAAACGAAATACGTGGGTGAGAACAATGACAAGGATAGTGCATATAGTGGAAAGAGTAAATGAATTGAATGGGCGGGTCACGTAGCTAGAAGAATGCACTAAAGGTTGACAAAAGAAGTGCTGGAATGGTACCCGAGAGAATATACATACATGAAATAGTAAAAGGAAGGCTGCAAAGTAAGATGCGTTAGGAATATGTGTGGGTGAGATAGATGAGAGATGAGCAAAACAGAAACGATTACAAGCGTGTTGATAATATACATACGTACGTACATATATTTCTTTGTATTTACTACATAAATATGAGCATTTTACGGAATTTTACCTGAGTCAAAGTTGGATTTAGACTTGTAAGTCAAAACTGAGGTCGAATCCGTAACTGGAGTCATATTCAGATTCGTCGTGGCTGTGGTGTGAGTTGAAGTGTAAGACAAAGTTGAAGATGTAGTCACAGACATATTTTTTTCAATCATTCCTGAACTCCAAAGATGAGTTTTGTTTGTTTGTTCACTATGCAAATTTTTCATTTTTAATTAAAAACCATTAAATTTTGTATGGTATCATCTCAAGGAGCTCTAATTTGGAACTAATGCTGGTAAGTATCTAAATTTATTCAAATTCAGATGGGCTACCTCCTGTCTATGTCTTCTGATCTTATTTACTTTCCTATTCAATGATTGAGATATAAAAATTAGCAACACTAAAAGAACCATCCAAATTCTCTCGTATTAAATGAATATACATATGTATATTCATATGTTTATACTGGCAACAGGCGAAATTGTATCACATACATAGAATTGTGCTAATTATGGTACACATCTCCGTCTGTTTATTCCAGCGTAATTGTCGGTTATTGTGTGGGAGTGCGCTTTGCCAAGTGTTTATTGAAATAAGCGGCTGCTACAAACAAGAAAGGATATATGTATTAAACTAGATAAGCATTTACCGTTTAAAAGCCTGTTTATTTATTTTGAATCGTGTACGTGTGTGAATTCGCACACGTGACATCCTTTACATCCCAACTAACAACGTACTTACATACATACATATGTACATATATACATAAGCTCACTAACAAAGCATCCAACTTGTTATCACTATCCACAATTAGTAATACACGCTATGTCAAGTACCAAAATTCGATCATGGCGAGATTCAAACAGCGATAGGTCGATTGGAGTTCGTTTCGAGGGGTACGAAATCAACGGGGATGATTAATGGCGACGATGAGGGCTCGTCTTTGGGAAGGGCATTGGGTGGTTTGTAGGTGACTTTGCCCTTGAACTATTCAATGCTGGCCACAAGGCGTGTCAAAACCAGACTTGAGAAACGATCGATAGTTGGGCTTGTTTTGCATCGTCAAAACAAAACGTGATTGATGTATGCGTATGCTTTTTTATTATTTGCAAACGTATGCTTTTTTATTATTTGCGGTTCTGTTTTCGCCGTTCGCTTCTCTTCTCCTTTGATTGTTGTGATAAATCGACAGCATCGCGTGTCCATATCAGGGGTCCTTCTATAATACATACATATATGGAATAACTGCGATCTTTTGGGGATTAGGATTTTAAGGTTGTATGAAACATTGGAATACTTTTAATAATTATTTGAAAAGATTGTATGTAATTTACGTTGGCGTCAAATCTCCCAGATCTTGGTTTTGTCGTGATGTTTGTGAATTAATGTCACCGCGACTGCATTAAGCTATCGTTTGTTACGTACTTTGTGTCTCAATCCAATGATAACATTGCAATTAATTATAGAAGTAAACGATACTATTTATAATATACATATTAATAGCAGAGGTTCTTAACTTTCTTATGTAAAAGATATCTTATTAATATTTGTAAGGTTTACATTTTAAAATTTCGCAGTTATTATATTATACTACATAAAAACATCGACAAAATCTTACATACAACCTATACATATGTACGTATATTTTCATGCAAAAATGTATTTGTTGTTTGTTTGTATAATAATTAATAATAAGATAACTATAAAATACGATAATAGAATCTGAAACA
The DNA here is from genome assembly GCF_051622035.1 of Arctopsyche grandis. Classification (NCBI taxonomy): domain Eukaryota; kingdom Metazoa; phylum Arthropoda; class Insecta; order Trichoptera; family Hydropsychidae; genus Arctopsyche; species Arctopsyche grandis. The sequence goes on from NC_135357.1 coordinate 27,168,563, forward strand.
TCGTATTTCATTTATTATTATTTTTCTTTAACAAATATAATATAATTATAATTATAAAATTAAGTAAGTTAAAACGTGTTTTATAAATAAAATGAAAAAACGATTTTATTTAATTTTTTAGCATGTATGTATTGTTTTTAATTATTTTCTTTGTTTGTAAACATTGAATATATTTTACTACGATATAAATATTATATTCGAAACCTATGTTTATATACTATGTTATATACATATGTATATAAATGTTCAATATTTTAAGAATTTTTTTTAAATTCATATGTAGGTATAGATAGCTACATATTTTTACTTACCTAAAAAAAAAATATCTGTATTTTCAGTAAATTATTTCTAAATGCAGACAATGAAAATCAGAAAAAATAGCAAACTCTGAGAGGAAAGGATCGACCTGGAGTCACAAACCAAGGTTTGGCCAATAGCTACTGGTGGGAATCGAACCGTGACCACTCTGCTCGAAAGAATAATATTCTAACCACCATAATAAGTCCACGCTACTGGTTATATGTAATATAATGTATATGTAAGTGTGTATGTACATATATAAATGTACTACAAACATACACATACGAATACATATTACATATCGTAGGAGCAATATAACTTTATATTGAAAAAAACGTTCCAACACAATTCTCAAGTTTGAACTATTTTACTTCAGTGATAGTAACAGTACTTTGGTTCGTTTGCGTTAATATTTCGCGTCTAGACATTCGGAATACGTATTTAATCTTGCGACAAATTGAAATTACGCGTGACGAAAGAAAAACTTTCACATCTTCGACTCTCCTTTATAACAAACATATAACTAGAGACGGTGACAATTCAATTCACGTGAACCTAATGATCTGATTTGAATTTGACAGATGAGAAAATTTAAGTGCAAACTGTCACCGAACACATTAAGCCGTTCGACTCTCTGTAAGCAAGCAACCTGTGTTTACTCGGTAAATATTAAATCAATTTTTTTCATATTAAAACCCTAAAAAGCTTACGTCAAATGTAAATACATATATTTTCATTTAAGATGAAGATCAAAGCGTTTCGTCTTTATTTGATTTCAAGTGGTCATATTATATTATGAATTGCAATAGGAATATTATATGTAAATTCAAAATGATTAATATATCGCGCTCATAAAACATTGAAATCTGATTCCCGCAGGATATACATGTATATTATATTATCATATTTAAAACGTCATAGATGATATGCATTTCAGACTTATCTTGCCAGTGCTTCTATATGTTATTTTTTCTCCCTTTCAAAACATATATTCAGCTCTGAAATAATAATAAAATTAAACCATGTTTGCAATTTTAATATACTATTGATTTGATTATTATATTATAAATACATAATTTGTCGAATAAATTTTGCTTGACGATGTTGTAGTGTGTGAACGAAGATTTTTAAAATCAATTTTTGACCCATTTCTACACCTCGCCCCTCTAACATAAACTTATTTACAAAATATTTTATTCGCTAAAAAGATTGATAAGATTTATGTTCGATAAATATTGAAATTTATATGTTACTTGTAGTATGTGAATAATTTATATTTTTGCAATAGTCGAGAGATGAAAAATGAAAGATGCAGCCGTCGAGAAACTACAGATGAGTGTTGCAGTTGCCAACATTCTAGATGAACATGGTACGTGAAGAAGATTGGACAATCAGTGTAGTGTTCGTCGACCAATGGATGAGGAGCACTCATCGGTCAATCAGCGATCAAAATTCAACGGCCAATGAGCGAGCAGAATTCAACGACCAATGATCGATGGCGACCAATCGAACGATGGACGTCAAATAATAACGATAGAATGTAAAGAATCAAAATGTACTTACTGCACAGATAAAAAAATCTAGTCATTAACTATTTTACTGTAGTTTGAGAAACACAGATTAGAGTACGAGCAGCGTTATATTATTTTATCGTAGAGATTTCCGTGAACGCCTACGCTGTAATCGATACGAAGAGATAATAGCTGAAGCGAGAAAGTCAGTCGATACGCCCACAAAATTACATGCAATTATTAAACTGCCGTCGATAAATTGAAAACAAACAAATTGTTAAATTAAAATTTCCACATTATTACAACCCTTCCTATAAAAAATATTCCCTGACTCGGAAAATTCGGGTAGAAATTTTCACAGATATGAATCGCGACACACACAACATACCCCCTTCCATTATATCAACATACGCGCGTATCATCATCCCTCATCTCCAATTTTTGACGCTCGCGCACATTTTTCACACAACAATATCGAATGAAACGGCAATTTCAGCAAAAATACTCGCAACCCTATGTTGGTAAAAAAATAGTATTTTGTTTGACGAAAAAGCTTCGTCGATTTACGACGCTTTGTTTTTCAGCATCCAATTATGTCGCCTCTGTGCGTCGATGCGTCGTAATTTTGCCAACACGTGCAAAAGTGACAGTTTGGTATGCGATGTGATGTTTTTTTTTCTGTCGAAGAACGACATTATACAGCATATAATAAAATACAAAGTGACGGCTTAAAAATTCACCTTTATTCTGTGGCTCACGTCTCGTATAATATACCATGATTGTTCGTGTTATATGATACATACGTGTCGATGTTAAAAATCGATGGTTCGTGGTTTGAATCCCAGGTGGAATAGTCTCAATACTCAGTGTTCATGTAATAGTCATGAATATATTTCAAGACAAATTTTCCGATTGTACATAATACAGTCGAACTCTATAATCATATAGTATAGGACCGTTACGAAACACATGATTTACATATACCTGAAAAAAATATTGGTACGCATTAAATTAACATGTGCCTGTATTTAATTGGTCAGCACATTCTGATCAGTAGATAAACGGTTAGTAATCAGTTATACATACAAAGTTATACACACATACATCCATTAAATTAAATTAAACTAAAGCAATTAAAACAATGACAGAACACTTCACTAAGTGGAAAATTCAAATTAATCAAACCAAAACAGACGCCATCTTCTTTAGTTTTAGAAAGCATAAGTCAAGTTCAGATCTGAAAATCCCCTCTGGAGAATGTTTGAAATGGCAGTCAGTAATAAAATATTTAGGAATAACGTTCGATAAAACAATGAGATGGGAACCTCACATTGAGGCAGCGAAACGCAAGGCGATGCGGGGTATATCCTCAATATACCCAATATTTAATCGCCATAGTTCTTTATCAACTCAAAATAAAATAAAATTATATCGCGCGCTCATATTACCATTATTAACCTATGCTTCACCTGTATGGAATAACCCAACTGATCATTGGGGCAAAGCCCTAGACGGCATTTAATCATGGGGGCGCGGAGGGGCGAAGCCCTAAAAGGCATCAGCTAAGGGGGGCGAAGCCCTAAACGGCAATTGCTCATGGGGGCGTGGAGGGGCGAAGCCCTAGAAGGCAAAGGCTCAGGGGGGCACCGAGGGCGAAGCCCTAGAACGCAAAAAAAATTTTGATTTTTTTTTTTTTTTTTGATTTTTTTTGTTATTTTTATTTTTTGATTTTTTTTTTAATTTTTTTTTTTTTAATTAAATGTTTACTATTAGCTTAGTCATGTTTAAGCGGTTTATATTATAAAGACTGAGCGAAGCCGGGTAATACAGCTAGTATTCAATAAAACGATAATCCACACTCAATTTCGATTTACTTTCATGAAAACGTTCATCTTCGTTCGCGAGGAAACCATTGTATTGATCAACAAGTACTTGAAACGTAATATGCGTACATTTTTTTCCTAGTTCGAGGCTCGTTCAATATTCGTCAAATGAAATTGAATAAAAATATACAAGTGAATTAAATTTATTATATTTAAGTTCAAATTAAAACACGTATTTGATATGTGCGTTTAAATTGTAGTTCTTTTAATGCTTTTCTTTCATTAGATTTGCAATAAGATCTGCGTACGGTGAGACCACATACATATGTATGTATATTTCATTTTTGTAACTAATTTGAAACGTCATTCTGCTTTCAAACTACTAATTTCAATCAATCTTACAACTTTTCTACCATCTAAAACTGTATAGGGCTACCATCTAAAACTGTATACTGAATATTTTTTTATACTTGCTTGATAGGTGCATCTAATGCATTCTAATTTTGTAACACTGCGATTTTTCCTACATACGGTTGACTTCATATTATATGTAGTCTATACCCTTCAGGTAAAAACACAATCTGCTTTAGGTCATCAATTTTAGAGAGTCTTTAATTCATATTATGTATTAGATGTATTATGAGTATTTATAAGAATTGTAAATAGGTTTTTGAGCTCTTTTTCCTATTATGCTGTACATTAACATTAGAATAATATAATACTATGATTACTAACCAAATAAAATAAAATTTGAAAAATAGAAAATTATCGGTAGATCAGTAGCTATTAAAATAGATATAAGATGTATTGTAAACATAATTTCGTAATAATAAAAAGCATTTAAAAATCAAAATCAAGCTGTTTACATTACAAATACTGAGCGAAGCCGGGTAAAACAACTAGTAATATAATATTTATAATAATACAATAAAGCAAGTTAGAAGCAGTAATGAAAAGCACTCTGTAATGTAATATCGTCCACTAGACAAAAACATTGTTTATTATAGGATAGTTCAGTAATTAATTGATCGATCGATAATATTCGCACATTACTGGCACAATTTTCAATGTTGATAAAATTAATTGTTGCTATTGTCAAAATTGGGTCACGGTTGTACCGAGTGTGGCGTCCGATAGGTAAATATTACACTAATACATATACATAATAGGTTGACAAACACGCGTATATATGGAATTGAAGTCAATCAGTTTCAATTAACTTAATGTTTGCCGATAGACAATCGAGATCTTGACGGCTAGTTATCATTAATCGTCGTCAAGGTTTCGCTGAGCGTAAACTTACGCTTGTTTACATCTATCAAACAATAGAACTTCACGTGTAATTTAATCTGGCGATAACGTGTTGCGTATCGATGCGATTGACTGATAGCCTAGTTATTGACGGTTATGTTAATTGAATGATCGATTGTTTCGAATGTGTACTTACATATATGTATATAATGCGTGTATGATATACCAGATTGAATGACGGCACAATCTCATTAGCTCTGTATTATCTATATATTAAAATATTAATTCTCTTTAATTGATGTAGCCAATTTTGATCAGATAATTTCAATCACGATTATTATTCTACAATTAAAGGTCTGTTCATACCTAGTCGGCACGTACCGACTTCAGCAGGTATCCGGCCGTACAAAAAGTATTCTTTGGTACATTTTGTATGTTCATATCAACCGTCACGTTTACGCCACGGCAGGCTTATAGCAGTACCCAACATTTCCTGTTCATACCTTACAGCAACATCCGTCAACGTATCGTATCCGTCTTTTTGGCCATCGTGGAGATATACACGCGAATTACGTGCCATGAGTCTGCCGCTTTGCTGTTTTGGACCAATTATCGATAGTGACAGTTGGCAGCTGTTCAATCTTTCGACATGGTTTTGGCGCTGACAATGACTGTTTGACAATGCTTCCTTAAATTTTGTAGATTTTTTGGTGATTTGTGTTTTTATTTTATCCAGTATTGTTTCAAATTGGTATCGGTTCATACGGAAATATTTAAAAAAAATTTGTCCATCATCCACAAGCTCCTTATACAGTGTCCAAAACTCTCCTTCGGTTTTTCGGCACATCAAAACGCCTCCGTGCTTTTTTATTGCCTTCTTGAGCTTCTTCTTCCAACAACAACGCGATTATACATCATTTTTCGTTCGATAAACGCCGAAACATTTTTGCTGACTTGTATTCTGACGCGTAGCTACGAATGCACGTGTATGCATTCATATTGTAAGTACTCGACAATACGACGTAAGCAATATTGCGCCGTATCGTCATGGCTTGCAATGTATAAGTAAGCCGATTTTATTCTGCTCTAGAATAAGAAACAGCTCAAAATATTAGTATTGTAGCATGGACGTGTTATTTTTACATTATTTTAGATATTTATTAAAAAATATCACAAATGCTATATTTTTCGTAAAATGGACACACTGTCATTATTTATACAGATACTTTTATTTTATACATACATACATATACCAGGAAGGCCTAACAGGTAAACCCCAATGCGCTTTTCCTTTTTAATTACAATAATAGATAAACAAGTATACAGTTTCATAGAGACATCTATGGAAAAATACTGTAATGACAATACTGTAACTTAGAGATTAGTCAATTGGTGCTCTTCGATCACTGGTTTACTATCGTTGATCATATGATCTCGAGTTCGCGCCAAAAAGGCCTCGACGTATGAACTGGCTGTATACAACAGCCAATAAGGTCTCGCGACCCAACGACCAATGACCTCTCTTGTTTTGGTCCGTGCTTTATTCGGAGCTGGTAGGCCGACCTTGAAAACTTCTCTACACGTCCATTGCTGCAATACTAATATTTGTATGAAAACATACACTATACAAATTGGGTAGCATGTTTATAATATCAGCAAATTCTATAAATACTATAAGCTCGAATTTTCTAAAGGTTTTTGTCAGTTTGGTGTAGCCGTTTCAATAAAATCAGATAAATTGAAAAACACTAATAGAATACGATCAAACTGGAGTCACATACATACATATGTATATCCAAGGTCTGACCAGCAGCTTCGGTCCAGGGTATGAACCCATGACCCCTCAGTTGATAACATGTACCTAGAGCTATTTTATATGATATTATTACGACACATTCACACGACTAATATAATATCTCATTAGATATCTCATACTTATTACACAACATATGTATGTATGAAGTTGAATACGAATTCATTTCATGTTATAAATTTCAAAAGCCTGAGGTGTAACTACTTCTACATTTCGAATTGAATCATTTTAAATATTTCAATAACACACTCAGTTCATATTCCATTTCAATTTCTAAGACTTTTTCATCGCTCGAGCGAAAGGTTTCATAAAAAATAATAATAATAATAAAAAAAACATATCTCAAACGCACATTCATTTCACAACGTTATTGACTCGGTGACACAGTTCAAAATTAAACCACCAACTCTCTCAAATACATACATATAATATACATACAAGTCCTCAAGAAACCAAATATTCGATTACTTGAGCGGAATAAAATTATTTACTACTCCACAAACATATGTACCTACATATTTATATGTACACATCACTTCTCAAACTGAAGATAAGTGTATAATATGTACATAGATTCAATTTTATAATTGTCCACATAAATGTGTCAATCGTTCCACATACTGACGTTGCGTAAAATAGTCACGAAATCGAGCATGATCCGACGATTAGCAGCTCGTAAGCCATTTTGTCTGATCGTCAGTCAAATGTTTACCAACACGGCAACATCTAATTGATGACGACGTGCGAACGTGCGACCGCTCGTTAGTGTCTCGTGTTTGTCGATCGGCTTATCGACTTCAAAAGAAACGAACGCAAAAGCTTTACAACAGGTGTTCTCAAACTTTTTTTCACATAAATACTACTTACAATCAGTGGCGGCTCGTCCTAATGGGCTGCCGAGCTGCAGCCCCTCCTATAAAATTCTAAGATATATATTTAATAATACATTTAATATTTTATTTATTAATGATATTTTTTTTATTAGTTGGATGGACTTAACTATTGGGGCCTTCGACAGAGTAAATATTACTTACAATATCACCCATATCCAAAAGGGTGATATTGTAAGTAATGTTGACCGTTTCGAAGACCCCACTAACTTGTATGGTGACAGATGAATTAAAATGTTGCTGTACTGGCTGTAAAGTGTTACAGCGCCGAGCTGAACGCTGCCCAGCCCGGAGTTTCGGAACGAGAAAGAGAAAGAGCTATTTGCAACTGCAGATAGCTCTTTCTCTTTCACTCACTCTTCCGTTTTGGGCTGGACAGTCGGCAGTCTTCGCCTGTTAAACGACATTCATCTGTCAGTTTGTTTTAGATTTCGCGCGCTTGATCTTACATTTGATTAGTTGAATCGCACGATCACAGCTTTATTCGTTTTCGTTACTCTTAATTGGTTGCGTACGAGCCCTCATCAAATCTTCGGTGAGTCGTTTTCATTTTGATAACAACAAACTTTTTTCAAATCTGCTTAACTTTTTCTCGTAATTTTTATTTAAATATATTAAGATTTTTTTTCTTTTAAAAATGGAAGAACAAAAGAATTCAGTAAAATATTTACAAAATTTGCACTTTTCGCGACTAGAACTTACCGAAAAAGTCGCTATAAAAGCATTAGGCTGCCTCACGCCCAATTTAATTATTTCACAGCCTGCAACTAGTAGATCTTTTAGTTACTCGCGAAAATTTAATCCAGACATTTATAAAAAATACAATTGGTTAACGAGATGTACAGAAAAAAACGCGTTATTTTGTTATCCGTGTCTTTTGTTTGGAGGCGAATCGCCAGGCGAAGCATCTTGGACGAAAACAGGAGTTATTGACTTAAAACATTTAAACGATTAATTTAAAAACACGAGGGAAGTGTCGAACACTTAAAAAATGTGTGTAATCTCACGATTTTGGGAAGCTTGTCGGCGGGAAATAGATAAGCATAACGAAAACGTCAAAAAAAAAATCGGGATGTTTTATTTAAAATTATTGATTGCGTTAAATTTTGCGGTAAATTTGAAATGCCAATGAGGGGACACGATGAAACAGATAATTCAAAAAATCCAGGAGTTTTTCGGGGGCTTCTAGAATATTCACAAAATTTCGACGATTCTTAAAAAAAACATTTTCAAACTTCTTCGGTTTTTAAAGGGACATCAAAAACTATTCAAAATTAACTTTTAGATTGTATTTTGAACGTGTGTAGGGAACAAATAAGTGCTGAAATAAAAAAAAAGCAACTTATCTAGCTGTTATGGCAGATGAAACAACCGATGTATCGATGCATTGTCAACAGGTTAATGTTTTTCGTTACGAATTAGGGGGTTAGGTTTTTGAAAGGTTTTGGGGTTTATTTTAATCCGCGTCGCGAAATCAGCAAGAACGAATTTTTTTTAGCAATCTTACTGGAGTACCAGCGTATTTTTCGAAATCTTCATCGCGTTTGCACGCACCCCTTTAATGGCTGGTGAATTTTGCTAGTTTTTTTTTAAATAATACTTAAATCCACATGTATGTAAGTGGTCGTACGCCAAAAATTGTGCTTATTTTGTCCTGTTATGACATGATAGAATAATTATGGTGACATTTTTTAGACATCTTTTCAGTGCAGCCCCGCCACTAAAAATTATCACGAGCCGCCACTGCTTACAATATCCACAATTTACAAAGGTTTTCATAAATTTACAAATTAATAGGTCCAACCCTTACTTAACCTAACCCATCCTAACCCTTAAATGATACCAACCCTAACAATCTAATCTTAAATGAATAAAACCAACCTTGAAAATGTAACTGGTTATGATTTCAATGAAACTTCAGTGAATATATATTTTCACTTGAAATATAATTTCACTTTGACATGGATAAATCAGGCAACGTGGATAAATACGGCAAATAGACGTCACGTAGAATGATAATGGAGTATTTTCAAATGTTTCTATTACGATTATTTTTCACCATCGTAATGTATATTGATGACCAAACCGAGCAAAATGGCAAAGCTTGAAAACGATCGGATAATAACCCAAATTTCGTCAGACGAAATCAGACGAAAGAATCGAAAGCGAAGTAAGAAGTGGCTATTAAAAAAAAAACACTTTTTATATTGATATGAAATATATGAATGATATACGAATTAAATGATTTAAATAATAACATTAAATAAAGAAAAAAATTCGAACTTGAGATTTTGACTGATTCGAACTAAGAATTGATCTCTGATAACATTTTCATGATCTAGAAAAAAAGTTGTCTCTGTGTTTGTGTGTGAGTACCGTTAGTCCTATCGTACTGACACTTAGTTTTGGCTACTTAAATTCTAATCTATACTACGTATTTTTTTTTACTAAACTCTTCTTATTTCAGAATCGATTGTGACGTGTGACGAAGTTTGGGTTCTTATCCGATCGTTTTCAAATTTTGCCATTTTGCTCGGTTTTTAGCACTTTGGCATACTCATGATCAAAGTTTACGGAGAGAATTGGTGATTTCTCAATTAGGGTTTTTTATATACATTTATATACTGTCTTAATTTTATAAACAAAATATAGAAGAGGCTAGTTTTTAAAAAAACATTGTTTTATATACATTTTTTTTCGTGCTATGCTAATAATTTAAAAATTTTAAGTTAACCGGAAATGGTACCTCCCCTTATACATAGGTGTCCTCTTTTTTATTTGTATTGTAAACTAAAACTAAAAACGAAAATATATTCTCCATACGGTTAACAATTCTTCAGAAATAAAAGACTCGAAATAACATTGGAAGGGTCAATTTAAAACTGAATAAATATACATACGTTAGTCGCGAAGATTTCGAAGCCAAAAAAATTGCATTAGCAGTAGCTTTGTGTATCCATAATGGTGCTCTTCTTGGAAACTAATAAGGGCAATATATTACTTTTTATATTAAAAACCTAAGTGCAGATCTACTGTAACGTAAACCGTTCAACGTTTGGCAATCCCTGTTTACAAACTACGAGTACAAGGAGACATTTTATTGCCAATCTCCGTATCCAGTTTGTTGTCCACGACGGGTTATTTCCATCTGTTCAAAAATTGCTGATTTGTCATCGCTGACGAAGTACGAATTTATACATTGTCCGCCGTCATCGTGAGTTCAAAATTAACCGATGCGTTGTACGGATTCTGTTACATTGAATTTTTTTCACAACCCCGACATTCACTCACCGGAGACTGCGAACGTTTCAATGGTTAAATGGACCTCGCTCATTCCGAGCGATGTCTGACAATTATTAATTGGAAATGTCGACGTAGATTTGTGTCTTTTGTCCACTTTAACGGACTGTGTTTAATGTAGCGGTCGAATCGTTTTCCCTAGCAAATTCAATACCTTTTACGTCACACGTTTCTGAAACGCCTACTGAAGCTTTAGAACCTGCGATTGCCTAAATTGTGATCATTCTAATCAATTGCAAATAAAGCAACTTAATTACATCTATATATGTGCAATAGTATTAATTTTAAAATATATTATAATGAGGGCTAATGTTGCGAGATAATATTAAATCATTGAATTAAACACATTTAAACATTCCGCACGATTTACTTGAATTCAGATTATAAACTTCGAAATGGACGCCCTATATTATTTCCACTTTGAGAATTCTTCTATAGATACAATTTTTTAGTCGACTCAATTTTAATAATATGAAATATAAAATACGATAAATAAAAATGGTAAGCACGTGTGTCAAAGTAACACTTATTCTATCCACATGTATAAAATAAATGCGAAGCAATTTTTTAAAATAAATACATACTGATTATAATACATACATCTGCCCACATATTAGATTATAATTATTTTTTAATAAATAAATATTGTTTATAATACATACATCCGTCCACATATTAGCCGTAAAACTCTAGATTTTTTTTAAATAATCATAAAAAATGTCAAGAAAAGAGCAATATTTAATAAAAAGGAACCTGATCAAATCTGAATATGAAGCTGTTCTGATTTAAATTATATATATAAAATTAAAATATGTACTTGGGAGGGGCAAACATACATACATATGTAGTAGATACATACATATACATATAATAAATAAAAATAATCTCATGGAAAAACTTGAACTCAATACAAGTGTTCTTCAAAACTGTCTAAGTATGTACTTACATGAATACATATGTAAATATAAATTTAATATGTATTATATACATACATATATGTATGTGTATATGAATACAGGCAACAGAAACAAGGCTTCATAGTTTTATTTTTTAATTACGTATAACTCAAATTTCTTTTGTGAAATCCCTATCAAAAGTCAAGCATAATTCCATGTCCTTTCCCCGACAAGTTGGTTTAAGCACCTGGAGCTACTGTTGAAGATTCTCAAGATCTCATTATTATTCTTCTCTCAAGAAGCTCTATTATTGTATCTCCTTTCAAAAGACATGATCACGTTACATTATACCCATGCTATTTTTAACTTAGTTTAAAATAATTCTCTACTCAGACAGAAACTCGCATCCCACGACATTTTTGATTTTTAAATGCTTTTTATTATTACAAAATTATGTTCACAATACATCTTATATCTATTTTAATAGCTACTGATCTACTGATCATTTTCTATTTTACAATTTAATTTAATGGTTAGTAATCACAGTATTATATTATTCTAATGTTAATCTAAAGAATAATAGGAAAAAAAAAGAGCTCAAAAACCTATTTACAATCCTTATAAATGTTCATAATACATCTAATACATAATATTAATTAAAGACTCTCTAAAGTCGATGACCTAAAGCAGATTGTGTTTAGGTAATCGGTGTTTATACCTGAAGGGTATTGACATTTTGTTGTAATCACCGAGACTCTTCACAAGTGTGTTAGTATGGTTATTAGTGATTCTGTCAAAGAATCTACTGGTTAGTTTGTTAGTAATGTCTGTAACAAACGGAATATTATATATGGCATGCAGTTTTTTCAGGTTAGTATATATGGGTGTATTATAAATTATTTTTAGGGATTTATTTTGTATTACTTGGAGCTTGGAAAGGTTAGTATTCGAGGCGTTATTCCATACAAGTGAAGCATAGGTTAATAGTGGTAATATGAGCGCGCGATATAATTTTATTTTATTTAGCGTTGATAAAGAACTATGGCGATTAAATATTGGATATATTGAGGATATACCCCGCATCGCCTTGCATTTCGCTGCCTCAATGTGAGGTGCCCATCTCATTCTTTTATCAAACGTTACTCCTAAATATTTTATTATTGACTGCCATTTCAGACTTTCTCCAGAAGGGATTTTCAGATCTGAACTTGGCTTATGCTTTCTAACACTAAAGAATATGGCGTCTGTTTTGGTTTGATTAATTTGAATTTTCCACTTAATGAAGTGTTTAGTCATTGTTTTAATTGCAAATTCAAGATTTTTAAGAATAGTGTCTGGTTTTTTGCTACTTGTGAAGCAAGCTGTATCATCTGCATATAGGGCTATGTGACAGTTTTTTGGAATAGGTATGTCATTTATATATGGAGAACAAGAGTGGGCCAAGCAAGCTCCCCTGCGGAACGCCAGCTGCGATTATTTTTGGAGACGATAATTCATTATTTACGCTAACCACTAGCTTTCTACGAGTTAAGTACGATTTGATGATGAGAATTAGGTAGTTAGGTATTTTGTTAATAAGGAGCTTATGAATGAGTCCATCGTGCCAAACCGTGTCGAAGGCCTTTTCTATGTCGAGACATACCATTCCGGTACTTCTCTTCATATTAAAGTTCTTCGTCACGTGTTCAGTTAGTCTTGTTAGTTGTTGGGTCGTGGAATGTCCAGTGCGAAATCCAAATTGTTCATTTATTATATATATCCCACGACATGCATATGTATGTACACACACGATTTTGCCTTATATTTGAATGTATCGATCGTTTCTATAGGTATATTTCACTTCACGACCGTTTGTGGCATGGAGGAAAATTTCTATTGATCAGTAAGGTATTGTATTCAGACCAATTGGAATCAGTTATTTTGGCTTTCGTATGTTGAAAAGTAAAGTTTTAATGTTATAAAAAAATATCATTATATTATAGTCGAAATGTATCCAGCGTATTTTCAGACAGACAATTCCTCAAAATAATTATCTCATAATTTGATTTTTATTTAACGATTTATTCATACTTATATACATATAACATATCACTAATAATACTTAGTCTGGATTGAACTATAACAGTGACAATTAATTTGACTTTGTCTCATCGAAGTAAAAAGATAAAGGGCATACATATGTCCGACGAGTTCAGACGTTCAATATCAATTGTTCAGTATTGATTTGACATTCCAAGGAAAATAGATATACACAAAGCATTATACACAAATTGTATACGAAAGTAAACCCATTTCGACGCAAATAAACATATCAGAAATGTGACTTGGGGAGTATGCGAGATGCGTAGTAATGTACGCGATATGTTTCGCGTTACTCAGTTTTCATTTCATTAATGTATTTTCCGTTTTCTCCGAAGAGACTCTCGTCGAAAGCGTTCCAATTTTATAACGACGAATAAAGCTCGCTCTTCCGAGCAAAACACGCTGCGTAAGAAAAGCCTCAAGATATATGGCTTTATCCTGTCTAAATTTAATAACACCGACGCACCCGGACCACTCTCTTTCTCCCTCTTTCTCTTTCACTTGAAAATAGCCGGAATAATAAGCAACAAACCGATGGGTTTAACCATCCATCTTTTTCGTATCGTATATTCATTATAAATCGTTCAATTTTCCGATTCGATCTTTCGGAAAGGTTCCGATTTTATCCCCGTGTGAAATTAATTAACGGCGAAGCAGAGAAAATGGCTAATTCGTTTGCTTGCGGTGCTTTACCGAGCTGGAAAAAACCCGTATACATACATACATATATATGTATATATAGACATACGAGTCAGTTTATACACACGTCAAAAAGGTTGTATAATTAACGTTACTTCGTTAAGGAAATTTACGTTTAGCGTAGCGGAAAATTTCGCGTGCGTTAAAAGGAAATTTCGGTTAATTTAATCGCACGAAAAATTCAATTTTGAATTTAGAGGGCCATATAAACGAAATAACGGATACGACCTGCCTAATCGTGAAACGTGTACCGCTTTCCCTCTAACGAGAGCGTTTCGCGTATTTGTGTAATGCTAATATAATATTAATGAACGTTATGTAATAGGGCTCGGACGTGAATTTGCTTTTATTTGTGTTCTAATTTTTTTTTCACAGAAATCGTGAATGAATCTTATTATAAAATTCGGCAAATAGGTTTATACACATACATACATATGTATATACAAATGAATATATAATTATCTTTTCTCTGTAAAATCAAATGCTATATATGTATGTATGTACATATTAATATTAAATATTCGTAATTTTGAATGAAACATGAATATTTTCGATAGAAATACCAATTTTATCAAAATTTAAGTCGCCCCTACCATCCCTTAAGACACTTGTTAACAAATTCTTTGAATTGTTAACGAGAGTATTATATTAGTATTTTGGAAAATGTTCTCCATTTACCTTATTAATTATTTGTACTCGTATTATACAATATTATTTCAGTACATGTATTTATAGTATGTGAATACATATATCGCGTTATTTTAATACTCGTAGTCTAAAGATAAATACTGAAACACTTAAAACCATAAATGAAATTTTAAATATGTTTTTTCACGATATCATGAACGTTTTCAGAGATTATCGAGCAATTAAAAATGAATTACACCTGTAGATCTACTATCAGAATCTAGTGAATTTCAGTTCATAAAAATTCCATTGTACATTTTTTTTTTGATCTGTCATTGATGGAAATAGTGTTAAAATATTCGTACTGAATTTTATTACGATCTATATCGCTCGATTTACATAATGCGTTGTGAAAGGACTGATTAAATTTAAATTGAATTTCGTTTATGATTATGTCAGATTTGTTAAACTTCCTTGCGGAAATGCGATCAAAATACAGTTTCGGAACAGTGCTACCCTTTCTCGGAAAGGGAGACACTGAGTTCTCGGCAAATTATCAGATTTTGCCCGCAAGAAGATAGGGCTTTTTGTTGCCGACACGATTCTAAGCCCTCTAGCCCTCTCCTGGTCCTGAGATAAGACTTAATTAAATTCGCAATTGTGTCAAAAGTTTACGGGGAACAAGTATTGTCGAGGCGACAACGTGCCACTCCAATTGTATCTGCTCGAGAATCAAAAATATTCAGAAGATCACTCAGAGTCGACATTGACGTCGAGCTATAAAAAAACTCGCCTTCACCTTCGGGTAAAATTGTATACGTCAACAAGTTTATTTTGACTTAAGAAAAACGAAGAGTTTCAATTATCTTTGGAGAGAAGATAAAAATAAATTAAAACCCAGAGTAATATAAGACAATGACGTTGACAACACAGACTCTATTTACATACATATATACAAATTAAAAGACATTGTATATATAACATACATATACTTAGACTGGAAATTACGAATTTAATTCGCCATAAACCGACAACTGTAAAATATTCAAATCGCGGTAAGATTTAGTGTCGGTCGTCGCGGGGTTAGTTCCGGGGGCCAAGATGCTGGAGCCTTCATAAAATTTATGGGGCGTAATAGGAAATGACAGATGTTACAAATTGAATCCTGCATTGCTGACCCTCATTAATCCAACTTCACCATAACTTTATAATAAATTCATTGAGAATTAAACGATTATGCCCGTGTCGACTTTGATTTACGACCGAAACGGGCAACCGGAAAAGCTTCACGCTATCCAAAATGTATACACACATACATACATACATACATATTATATAACACGATAACATTATCATCCAGTTCATTAGCATCGTGTTAGTTTCACTGCGATGCATAGTAGGGTGGAAGCAATTAGATGATTGTATCTCAAAAATTAACACCTTTAATTAAAAGATGAATATTCATAAGCTAAATATGTACATCAACATTCACAGTATTGTGTCACAAAGTAACTTTTTTCAGGATAATGTCACTCAGATGAGCTTAACATATTCTCGAACATTATCCATCGCTTTTCTCAGAATAAACTTTGAAATTCATCAAATGTTATTCTTCACCAGCTGAATAGTTATGAAGATATACATACGTACTTTTTCCATCAAATAGCCTCACAGTGAGATATTACATTTTGATAAATCAGGAAAGCGTGGAAAGCTAGGCAACATCTATAAAATGAAACACGACATGATGCAAGAATATCTTTCAAACTAAACAAGTAATTTATTTTGTGCAGATTGCATACACCGAGTTAAGCCTTATCCTTTTTAGAACAAGAGCATTTCCAGGCAAATATTTCAAAACGAGTTCAGAGATTACGCAATATAAGTTCATAGATTATATATGTATATATATATATATATATATATATATATATATATATATATATATATATATATATATAAATATATATATATATATATATATATATATATATATATATATATATATATTATACATTTACCATAGTCCATTACAAGTTTCCACATGGCCAAAGTTATACATGTATACATATGTATGTATGTATGTACCAGGGGTAGCTCGTTTTAAGGTGCGCTTATGAAGTGAACCCCCCTCCCCAGTTATAAAAATTTTATATCAATATACTAGCATTAAAAAAGCGAAAGTCATTAAAAAATTAGTAGGTATTTTCAAGAAGTTGTGCGTATTTGAAACATGTGGTAAAACAATAGTACATAGAATTGTTCGTGCCAAGTCTGGTGCATCAACGATCTATTTGGAGTGTGTTTTTCTTTGCGCTCCCAATTAAAAATTCTCTATACAATATTTCATACAAAAACCAGTGAAAGAGAAAAAGTTCTCGACACGTGAAACAGATATGTATATGTATTTCCATACAAAAATAATATGCATCAGCGCTCCAAAGTCACAATTTTTTACAATCGATTTTGAATCTCTTATTCCCTTATTCTTCGAATAATTACTTATCACCAGAGATAAGTAACTATTCGAATTATAAGTAACTCACATACATATATGTACAATATATGAGTTACATATTTTATTTTATTTTTATTTATTTTATTTTTATTTATTTACATCAATTAATCAAGCACATTCGTCTAACAGAATGCTCCAAAGCGACGAGCGTGCTAAACAGATTAAGAATGGAAAAAGCACATAAAAATACAAGTAAAATACATAAATAGAAGAAAATAAATAGAGAAAAATAAATAAACATGACATAAAAATTCGTAACTGATCAAACTAACTCAACTGTTCCAATTAGTCGCGACCTCCGTAACCGAGGAAGTGTTGCAGAAAATAATGAGAGATGTGACAAATGTCAATGGCACCAGCCAGTGAATTTAAGAAACGGAGGCCACGAGGAATGGGAGAATTGCAATAAGCCACAGTTCTTGCTAGAGAAGTGTGAAAAAGGGGATGGTCCATATCAAACCCTCCGGAGCATGAAGGCCCAACTCCGCCAGGATAGACGGGCAGGAGATAAAACTTCTAAATATGGAAAACAAGAACTTCATGAGGGCAACACTCCTCCTGTGTTCAAAAGAAGAATAGCCGACTTTACCCATGACGAATCGTGAAGGAAATAAATCCCATATTGCTTCTTATAAAGCAGCCTAAGAAAGCGTCTTTGGATAAGTTCGTTTGATAGATAGAAATTTGGTTGAAGGACTCCAAATCATAGAAGCGTATTCCAAGATACTCCTAACCAGAGCATTGTACAGCAACCTCAGAACAGGTTCATCCAGTAACATCGCTGGGCCAGTGCTCAAACCCGTGAACCTTCTGTTGTTAGCAATATTTGGTCTCGTTCAAATTCATGTACATTGTAGGTCACATCTAATTAAGTTACACTTTTTTATTCAAAATCTACATATATGTATGTATTTACATACCAGTTAATAACGAGACCTGGTTTATTAGTTAATTTTTAATAAGGGAGGAAAAACTGATTTTAGTTTCGTGCAATGTATCAGTTTGAAAATTTCCTGATTTGTGACATCACACCAAAACAATTCACTATACCGTTTGTAAAATAATTTTACTCCAAAAGTGACTTTCTAGTATGTATGTATGTAGTTTGGTTTTATTTAATAAGTGAATATTTGATTTTCATTTTCAAAACACTCCGTTTTACGATTATTTTTTTCCCTAGTAAAAGCTATACAGTTTCAAAAATATATACGATATGTAATGTGTTAATTATCATTCCCACATGCGATTGGTTTTACATTAAATACGACATATGATATAAAAAATAATATGTAGATCCATTGCACTTGATCTACTTTCAATTTAGTTGCATTTTATTGCATTATCGTGCAGCCTATGTATGTATGTTACATGTATGCGTGCAACACTCGCCCTTGACACGAACGTGTTAGCATGACGAAAAGATAATGCATTCGTTGCTCACGAATTGCAATTATGCTCTAAATTCGAACATTAATATTATTGATAATGCATTTGCGACTGCACAGTGGCACAGATATGTCAGCATAATGTGTGCGAGCAATAGTTGGAGTAATGCAATTTTTGCGAGCGCGCTCCAAAGACGAACCAGCATGATTTATGGCGTTGCATTTGCAACAGAATGCACATGCAAAACACGACCATGCACTCGGCTCTCGCTAATGCAATATAGTACAATAGTCGTACCATAGCCACGAGTGAGCTGATGACTGTATTAAAACTGAATCACTTAATAAAATGTGCGAAAACACATATTTTTAAACGCTTCTTATTAAATTCACACTTACAACTTTAAACATAATTTGTCACTTTACGTTTAATATTTCGCTTACGTTCTTAATCAAATATGCGCTGTGTGTATATGTAGTATGCTTACGTGAAATTTTAGCAATTTCCAATGTATATAAATACGGTGAAATTACGTTTGCGAAATGGCAAGAGACTGGTAATAATGTTTGCTTACGCACGTGAACGCTCCCTAAAGCCTATAGTGAACGTTGTGTTGATTGATTTACAACCTAAAATATAGCCTTAAAACACCAAACCTTCCCCAAAAGTGGAAACTTTTATCGTAAATTTAATTTATATGATCCGTCGAATCCTTTCATAGTATGCTATATACTTTTAGAATAAAATATCATTGTTAAAATTCAGTCCAAAATACGAACTCTCGAATGTACCCAACTTGACGTAATTTATCGGCATACTATTACATTCAATTTATGTTGTTTTTTTTACATTCAAATAAATTTATGATTTATACAGAATGGGCCGCAGAAATATGATTTTTTTCATTATTAAATTATGAGCAGTTCCGCTTTCAAAGTTGCAAATAATTGATTATGAATCATTCAAAATTTGCTTTGATTGTACATACATACATATATTGAACTTTATACGTATACCAATTCCCCATATCAAAATTTAGGTGAAATCTGTTATAAATTAATACTGATTTTTCAGTTCGAAATGTATGTACGTTATAATATGCCAGAGTTAAAGTCAACTAAGATGTATTATGAGCATTTATAATATGCTGTACATTAACATTATAATAATATAATATAATATAATACTATGATTACTAACAAAATTAAATTAAAATTGTAAAATAGAAAATGATCAGTAGATCAGTAGCTATTAAAATTTAGTAATAATAAAAAGCATTTAAAAATCAAAAAAATATTATATGTACTTCGTATTTATAGCCATAGTTTTAAAGTGATTTGTTACACGTTTTAATGACAAATTGAATTATTCTCCTTAGGGATTTATCTAAAAATTTTCCTGTTAATCAAACAAAATACAGAACCATCTCGCATAACGAATGCACGCCCTCGTCGGTTATTACGCCCAACGCCCCAAAGCCAATTCGGGACGGAATATTAGATTGGAGGATGGTGGTTTAGGACTATAACCACTTCCAGGCAAAGGTTTCACAACGTAATAAACCCCGGTTGAGCGGTATCATCCCTCTGCCAGCATACGTTCTGGCAAAATTCTCTCTGGCATGTGTCACGTAGGCGTAGATACGTTCGCTCGAAAAATTAATTTAACATTTAGGCACAATGGAAATTTGTTCCGGTTTGGGAATAATTAACTTGCGACACCTTTGCCGGAAACGGAAAGGGATTATCTGCACCGTGAGCCTTCTCGCTTTCTTTCTGCTTCACATCCCCTTTATCTTCGGCGCCAAGCGCAAACGGTAATCCTACTACCGAGGGGAAACGTCACATCCGGAAAAACGACGTCCTTTACTTGCGAAAAGATTTTTCATTGTGAGTTACAAGCCTCGAGAACTGGGCCAGATAAAAGATTTAGAGGATTGTGTCCGCGCGAAAGCGAGATGCGTCGCTTAATAGAGGAAACGTGAGGGAGATTTATGTATAATAAAATTTACGATTGCGTAGCGAGTAACAAGCAAACGTTATTCTGGATATGGCTTAATGCTGAAAAATACTTTGTAAGTTTAATTTTCGACGTGTTTCTAAATTTCCGAAGCTTAAATGTAAAATTTCCATACAGAAAGAGCGATTGTTTTGCGTACATGGTGAGTCATAAAAATTTGAAAAATCTTCAATAAATAAATTAAACATTATTTTTTTAGATTTCATGATTACTATTTTAATGAACATTTAATAAATATTTTCATCTTTTTCTTTCTTTTTTGGAATCTATTCGTCTTTAACTCAAAACTTTTGGATAGCAATATCAATCTTTTGATCCAGCCAAATAAAATGCCCCGCGATATGGCCAGATAAATCGATTAAAGGATTTCAATAAAAATACTAACACATAAATTCTAAGGAATTTTCCTATCTCCACATTTTTAATTCAATCTTATATAATTTCTGCCCGCACACTTCTTTTTCGAACGGCTCCTATTCCAAGAGCTATTCGACTTCTTAATGAAATCGTTGCTGCCGAGACTGAATGTGATATTTTCCACCTTAGACTATCATTTATCTGGTAGTCTGCGCTCATCATTGTTTTCATGATTGATTGTGATTTATGAGTAGAATTTTGATTAACCCTCTTCCATTTGGGCCTCACAAGGATGTTTTGTATTTGCAGTTGGTTCTTATTTATTGGAACTGGCTGTTTGTGCAAGACATTCCTTATGTTATATTTTATATTTGATATTTTTACGTATCTGCTATTATAATTGCTATTGTTTTTTATGATTATGTATAAATATATTTTTGTCTGTGTATATACATACATACATATGTTTATATTTATTTTTCTTTTATAAGACATTCCCTTCTTTGTTGTTGTTTTTTTATAATTTGTGATTATTATTATTATTAGTTGTTTGTGTATACATATATATGTTTTGTTTTTGTTATGTCTAATTTCTTTAGTTATTATTTTGTTTATTTTCTTTTCTGTTATATTTTTGACCATTGTGGCGCATTAGGAATTCCTGTAATGCTACAATCGTCCAAACTTTAAATAAATAAATAAACCATTAGCCATATCACCTGCCCTTTTGATTTTCAGTTGAAAATGTATAGCTTGTTGTTTTATTTAATTTAAAATCAGTTTTAAATTTAAATTAACTTAAACAAAACTTGATAACTAATGTAAAACAAAATACGGTTTTAAATTTTATTTTATTTTATCAGAAGCTAAATCGGAAAATACACTAAATCAGTGACGCCATAGTTATTGAATATATGTATGTACTCTTATATATAATCCAAGTTAATCCTCACCAATACTTAAATACACAAAGAAAACATCGCTTCATAATCGACCATTTTTATGCCCCAACATGTACGTCGTATTCATTCCGTGAAAACTTCCATGCACAGCAGAACAAGGGCCTTAATTACTAGAAACGTTCGAATTACAGTTAGGTGAACGTTTTTGTTTTTCCGATTCAATTTTCCGAGGCGAGACACGTCGAGGAAAAAACGTGACTCGCCTTCAATGTGACGTCCGGTCATACGTCACACGAAGTCTTCTTAATTGCTTCGAGCAACATTTTTTTTTCATCTAACGCACTCTTGACGTATTCGAATAAGAAACAGTCTACCAAAACACTGTGAAATTTTCCTTTAATAAAAACCATGAACGAATTCCACCGAGAGATTGAGCAGTGTCACTTGTCCTCCGAACGGTTAATATATTGCACGTCAAAGTTCGTACTGGGAAACTTATCTGCATTTACCCGTATCATGGTTCAAATACGAAAGCGTTCACGTTTTGGAAAGATGGAAAATCAATAGTACGTGTCGTTAAGTCGAAAAGTGATGATTAAGTTATCGTTGGTCAGTGAAAATTTTATGCCAGTCAAGATTTCTTTGCAAAAGTCAATTTTCTGGTTGTAAAAGACGTCCGACCTATTAATCTGTAAAAAATGTATAATATATAGCTATAAATCGAAGTCAAATCATACCCGCTAGCGATCATTTCATATAAATGTCATCCCATGAAATGGATTCTGTAAAACTTTCATTTTATACATTGTCGATTCGGTTTAATACACCCCGGCTCGCTCCCTCGACTACATTGATGAAATGACTGGTTTTTTTATAGGCTAGGGTCAGCTCTTTGCATCATTATGTAATAAAATTTATATTATACCATAATCTTGTAGACGATCGACTCATAAAATTTTGATTAAGTTTCCTTTTTTTTAATTTTTGTATACATTTTCATACATTTTTTAGGCATTGTGGATGGACATTTTTTTATAGAAAAGAATTTAGACGACATTCTTTCGCATCATTACAACGATGAGAATTTTAGTTAGGATCGTAGTAATCTGCTATGCTCTGATTATACATATTTGGTGTTCCATTTTAATATAATATAAGCTATATTTTTATTAAAATTGTGGAATTACTCCCTTCCCCTCCCATCCCATAGTATAAGCAAATATTATGTTTATAGTCATTTACTAGAATAAGTGAGATATAATTATTAAAATTGTATACATGTATAAAAATATAAATTTTATATGAGATAGTTATTCAAATTTGCTATTATAACTGTTCAAATATGTATCTTATGTACGTAGTTGTGAGTATTAATGTTCAGTCATTTTCATCTGACGGATGATTCTCTTGAAATTTGAATGATTTCGTAAATGATTAACTCACTATAGCGTAGAGCTGCCATACGTCCCGCTATGACAATAAAATAAATTAAATAAACCAAAAAAAAAAAACAAGTAAATGAGAAAATAAAGGTGCAAGGGGGCAAGGAGTCGAACGCGAGTCACCAGACACAACCATATGCTCATCCCTGCGTTCAATTTACGGTCATTTCACCACGAACGTTTCACCGTGTGACTTTTTCAACTTTTGACTTTTTCAACTTGTGATATTTTCACTGAGGGAAAATTCCCTATGTAACCTGCAATTTCTTAATCGAATACACATAACCGTGTGAAGGGACCGTCGGTCCCAGGGTAAAAAATATGGAACGCCAAAACCATCATTGCAAATTTGAATTTTGAATTAATTACGACAAATTAAATTTGGCAGATTAAATCTGACAGCAAATTATAAAAAAATAAGAAGAAAGCATGTAGAATTTTTCAGTAACCACCACTCAGTGGTTGTGTTAATGCTTACCACCGCGATCAAGCTGATCAATAATGGTTCCCGCGATAAAGCTCTGGGTTGACCTCGATCGAAAATCATTTATTTGGAAGTATTTCTGTAGTACGACTAGTCAGGCTTGAATATTTATGACTCCCAGTCGATCTATTCCTATCACAGTCTGCCAATTTATCTGATTTCCTTTTTGAAACGGTTCCTCATGAAATAAACAAAACCAGCCCACTTACTATATTTCCACTTCTAATTGAATATTATTTCAAAAATGTATAATCTAAAAAAATAGCCAAAAGATATTTATGATTTTCAATGGTTCAAGATATACTAAGTTATATACTTTTAGTTGAGGCAACACGATCCCATTTTGTTTTAGAATTATTGACGAAATTGAATTTATTATCCTTCCTCAAAGAAAGGATAATATCAATATGTGGGTAAAATAGTAAAGTGATCGGAAGGCCGGAGTTGGATCAAAACTACAAAATTTGAAAAATTCAAAAACTTCTAGCGAAACTATAAAAAGCTTGTAATAAATGTATAATAATGTGTACACCCTAAAGAAACTTACATGCATGATAGTTATTTATTAAACTTAAACTCTATTTCAAGCTAGAACTCAACTGAGTTTAGTCAACTCACATCAAACACACTAATTCCACCTGGAAACCCTGCTGTATAATATATCAGCATTTTGTCTACTTCTAAAATTAGCAATCCTTTAAACTTTAAAATTCATACCCCGCCCCATAGCTCCACGAAATATTAAACACAACCGCCATAAACAAGAAAACAAACAACCATCCGCTTTTTTTTCCTCATCGCTACAATTTCACATACTAACACACCCCATCCCCATCCCAGAAGCTCGCACTACACGATATTATAATATACGACGTTGTTGTTCTCAACTGCCATGTATAACGAAGGCAATATTCCTCATACATTGCATGAAGTATGTGCACGCGAGCGTCGAAGCAAAACTGTCGTCGTCAAAAATATCCCGTTTTGCTCATTTCGGGCATGGTGTATGTCTGTTATCTTTGGCTACAAACTGGAAGATCGTTCCGTGGAATGAGCCGGGCGTTTGACGGCCGTCGTTTAACCCCCTGCCTGCCCTAGGGGAGGAGGGGTTGGTTGGTTCGGTCGCTAACTGCAAGGAGTGAACGAACGCGGATGCGCGATGAACCCAACGTGTTACACCAGAGTGCCACACACGCTAAATAACCTTTACAATGCTTGAAGGACTTTCTCGGGGAAAATCAACCCTCTACCACCCCCTTCTGTATAACTGTTTTATTGCAGATCTTCTAATCCGTGGCAGCGCAACGCTTTTAAATATTAACCTTTCAATTTATGCCGCTAATCCCGATGTACAGGTATCCAAATGTACGTGATTCAATATCGTCCTGTTGAAATCAACTTACAGAATAACTGAAATGGCGGTGCTCATTTGATCTCAACCTCGGTTGTGGTTTCGTTTGTTTACACAACGAATTCTAAGAAGGGTGTCTGTACTCTGGTGTTGTACATGGTACAAACGTATGTGATATTTATTTATTCATACATGAAAGCCTAACAGATAAACCAAACCAATAGCAAACGATTATACAGTATCATAGAGACAGAATGGGAAGCATTTTATAATATCAGCAAATCCGAAATGCCTGTATGTAAACTTGAATTTGCGAGAGATAAATAAGATATCTTTTATAAATATTATATACTAGTGGTTTTATCCGGCTTCGCTCGGTATTTGTAATATATACCGCTTAAACATGACTAATCCAATAGTAACCATTTTATTAAATTTGTTTGAATAGTTTTATTTTATATAAATTTATTTGAATACTCATTTGTTTTTTTTATTAAATTGACTGTTATGAACAAACAAACATATATACTGAGTCTGTTTCGAAATTATATGTATACCAGAATCCAGCGGCCCCCCCGACGCCTACGCCCCTGGCGCCTTCGCCCCCCGAGACTTCGAATCCTATGATTTGAAAAAAAAATAAATCGAATTTTTTTTTTACAGAAACCATCCCGGCATGCCAATAATAACGCATGTAAGTTTCATCGCAATCGGTTTATTGGTACATATATAGGAACGCATACGACACAGACAGACAAACAGACAAACATTAATTTTTACATATATACATATAGATATTAATGTTCAAACTCAATAATGCTGTTGCTTCACTCAAATCGACCAGGAAGGTCGACTTTACCCACATTAAATCGAAATGGTCACCTAGTCTTGCAAATATTCAAATATACAACATTACATCGAAATGGTCACCTAGTCTTAAAGTCAAACTGCAATCGTAACCTTCTTGCAAAAATGTTGGGGTTATTGATGCGAATTACCAATTGCGAAACACTTAAGATTTTATTCGTATTATATGAATATCAATGAACCAGAATCTCCTAAATATTATATTACATAATAGAATCTGCCTAATATTAGCAGACGCTTATAAGAAACTACATAAGCGGAAATAATATCCAATTATGGGTTTGGATGGAGTGTCAATATCTGAAATATAATTCTGTTCATGCTTACAGACTTTCAATAATAATAATAGCAGAATAGCAATGCTTAAATATTGATGGTCCTGATTATATGTATACAGCAATAGATATAAATTGCGACAATGTTAGCTACATATATATAGCTCACATTGTCGCAATTGACGAAAATAAGAATATATTACATATAAAAAGCCATATGTAAATATGCATGTTTCTTTTCTATGGAGATTTCATAAAGTAGTTAAAAAAATTATAAGAATAGTTTTAATTAATCCAAGTGTCAAAAAGCATGTATTTTTTACAGGGTTTTCATAAGTTTCACTTCGTCGATCGGTCTGACCAACTCCATACTTTCTTCCAATCGCCATTTTGTGAGTTTTGGCCGCTGATAGTAATAAACACGTTTAAGAGTCCAAAAATTTTGGAGAAGGTGACAGCTCACCCACCACCAATATCCAGTAGCCTTGTTTGTTTGACTTTCCACCCCCCCCCCCCCCCCCTACTCGTTTTAACAGATTTTAATTGCTTAAACGCCTATAACTTTATCATCTAGTATACATAGTATTTTTATTTATTTAGTTTTGGAAAATTTACATTTTAATTAATTACAAATTACCAGGAAGGCCTTACAGGTAAACCCCAATGTGCCTTCCTGGCCAATTACAAATTACAATATTACAATGCAGCATTTTTAGTACAAGTTTTTGAATTACGAGACACTGAAAAACTCGCAAATTAGCGAGACATCTATGAATTGTACATAAATTTTATTGTACATTAATCATACTTCAAATAGTGGTGACATAGTAGGTAAAGAAGGATTTTTAAACGGAAACCGTTTCAAAAATTACATCAGAGAAAATTTGCATACTCTGATAGGAAACGATCGACCTGGGGTCACAATATCCAAGTCAGACCAGCAGCACTACAGATGTACTCAGAAAAATTATTTTCCAATCGAGGTCAGCTTTACGACCGAGCTATGCTGCTGGTTAATGATAATAATAATAAAACATAATTTTTGATGCATATAAAAAAATATTTTGGTGTCAGAAGTGGGATAAAAAAATATGTGGGAATTCATTGTAAGGATATTTGACAAGGACCAAGTAAAACGCAGCTTATACAAAAAAAGTAGTTTATTTTTTCTTTGATAAATTACATATACATATGTATGTCTTATTGCCAGCATCTTCCGCGCAGCCAGCGTCTCTTGCGCATGCATGCACGCCAACCCTACATCACATACCATTCATACCAATCCTTCATTTATACATTTTTATATTTATATTTTAATGTTTGAATATCTTTTTGTATTTATTTTTATATATTGTTTTAAATTTTTTTTATACAAAACTAATTTATAATGCATGATCTAAAATTAAACAAAAATATTTTTAACTTACTCTCTTAAGCAATACAAAAGATTGAAAAGCATTGATATAAAATGCATGTATAGGTTTTTGTGTCGATCACGGTATGTACATATTTACATAGATTTTATGAAAATTTGAATCAATTCCACCTCAATAGTGTACAAGTCATAGCGTACAGATTGATAGAATAATGAAATACTTATACACATCCATATCCATATCCATAGCACTGCGAAAAACAATCCCACTACCAATAACAACAGTATTGAAATACCATCACGAGCATATAAAGAATATATGGCCGTGGGTTGAAGACTCCCAGCCGCACACTGTTACGATTACGAAGACACCGTCTCTGAAAATGCAATATCACCTCGGGCGCGCATTTTCCTCGCTTTTCCCGGTTCAATATCTACACATATACAAACAAGACGCGAATAGTTTTCCAGTAGTGCAGAGCGGGGTCAACCACAGCTCGTCACAGCCAGGGGTAGTCAACCCCTCACGTAGCAACGACCACATCGTCGACGGAGACTGAACCCAGCCACGCTTCCGTGACGTTTCGGTTACACAATTCACAGCATCTGACCTTGCTTCTTCTCCATCATCATCACTCTCCTCCTCCCGTATGCATGGAGCGCGCCGCCACCACCCTGCATATTAAACAACACTTAATTGCGTTCATTTTATATTTATATTCAACCTGTGACATGTTGTCAACCGTGTTATTTTTCTGCCCTCTCACTTTTTATTGCTTGAATTTCAAGTGTTTTCATTTAAGTTTTCCCGAGTTTTATAGCAGAGGTGACCGTTAATTTTCGAGTATCATTTACCTCACTCCAATCCCAATGGTAATAAAGCAAGATAGATCAATGGTTAGCGTGTAATGCATTAAATTGTATAGTAACGTGTTTGTTCCCTGTATATGCTGCTGGCCAGACCTTGGATACACAGCTCCAAGGTTGATCATTTCCTATCAGAATTTACCAATTTGTCTTATTTCATTGAAAAGGTTGCAACAAATTGGCAACGCTGTTCTATTTTTCGCAAAATTCAAGTTTACATGCTGTATAATTTAAAATTACATTGTAAATTACAGCTTCTCGAATTCACTGACTTATAAAATGATGCGAATTTTTCCACGGTTGATTGCATTGATGTTCGTATTGAATTATGAACGTTTGAAAATCACCTACTATGGTATTTTCATTTTGGCATTCAGAAATTGGTGTAGCAGGGAAGCGGTGAAGTGGAGGTATGGAGCGTGACATGTGCTCCTGATATTAAGGACCTGACTTGGAACGGGTGACGTCAGTGTCAGATGCGATGCGCGGGAGCGTACACACATACACACATCCACGAAGACCCACACACACACATATACACATATTCATTCATCATTTGGACGCGGGCGAACGTCGGGCGTTCGCCCGTATTACTTTCGTATTAATAGTAAAAGTCGGTGGGCGCTCGACTTTTACTTTTAATACGCTCGCATGCCTATAAATTACCTTACAATATATTTATATATAACATATAACTTTATTTTAATACATTTATCAATTCCTTTCCGAAGCCATCCTTTTTAATTAACGGGCACAACACTAGTATTATATATAATTCACTCATTTATATCGTAAATAATAATTGACTAATGCGTGCGTGTGTGTGTGTATGAAGTTCTGTCCGTTGACATGCTCCGTCTCTCTTTCTCCCTTTGGAATCGTAAATCGTGGAAAGAGACGCAGCATAATGTGGGCTTTGCGCAAGTCACTTCGTTCATATTTATAATATTAAAAATTTAATTAATTATTAATATTTTACCGAGTGCACAAGTATGTGCACACAGGCCACTAGTTATATATAATTCATTATATTGTATAGTGTGGTTTTTTTATTAGAACAGTGATGTGCGGTTGTTCTTGTGCGATATTCATGAACAATCGTCTCGTTCTCCGATGAAAGGGTCTCTTAGACTGTATTCGTTGGGGGGGTGGTGGCCTCATGTTGAGGGCTTTAAGAGTCAAATTCCTTGACCTTTAAAGCGGGCTTTAATAATTCATTATTTGACCTATGTACATACTTAATACAATATATGTTATATGAATATCAAACATGCTGAAGAAAACACACGCCAACAACACATGAACCGTTCGATCGATTTATTAATTTTGACTCGCCCTCATCCAATTTGACTGTTCTCCCTATCTTCCGCAGACATCCTAGTGAAAAATTCAAAGAGGGAACGACATGTTTTTTCCTATGTTATCATCCATACAGCCTTTCGAATCCCGTCACATACAGCCGATCCGTCATAGGAGGACGCTCGACATGGAACTCGTAAATTAACCGAGAGCTTCGGTAACGACCGCATTCCGGTAATTTGCCCAGCGAACACGTACCCTTAAATCGACCCATTTACATGCGAGTAAAAAAAATCCGTCATCCGAAAGAAGACGGAAAGGAGGTGTAAGTACTGCTCCACAATTCGGATGGGTTGTGTCACGTGCCGGCTTTTTTTCTCCCCCTCTTCCCGGTTAACCGAGATCTTCGCGTCGCCACGTACTAACCGTTCGCCATTCCGACACTGGGTTGTAAGATAGTATATCTCTTTGGGATTTTCGACAAAGCCTACTTTCTTCTCTCACCTTGCGCTAAAACGCCTGTGGAATTTTAATATTTGGTAATTTTTAGGAACGTGCCTGCGAACACTGTGAAGTGCTAATAACATACTGATTAATTTGGGCGAAAGAATGACTCAAACCATGTAAATAAAACTGATACAAATATAATACATCTACATACATAGTTGATTTTACTATTTAAATTGATCACATCTTCTAATATATAAAATAAAATGCCGTTTGTCAATGAGTCAATGCTCATTTTTCTATCTTTAAAATTTAATTGCCTTCATTTTTAAAATACTTTTATGTTTTACTGACTGTATACGTGATTGAATTATTGTGATCTGATTTTAAATCACTTCCTTTAGAACGCTTTCATATTTGTAATTATAGCAAGCAAATTTCTGACATAACGCTAGAAAAATTTAATCATGAAAGAAATCATTAGAATCGACAGTCAGATCGACGTGATGACAGCTGACTATCAAATGCGCCTTCTTTCTGTCCCTACATAATTCACAGGCTACATAATTTAACAGTTTATTTTTTTTACACTCATATAAACATTATATTACAAGCTTTCTCATATACATTTTTAATTCACTAATATATCATATCATTAAAATAAGGCTTATATTGAGTATATATGTACGTATATGTGTGTATGTATGTATGTTCGTGTAACACGTCACAAAATAATCACCAGTTTAAAAGTCGGTTACAACCCTAAAGGATATTTTAAAAATTGTGAATAAGAGACTGCATAATTTATAAACTGAAAACTTCTTTGTATACGGTAGAGTATACGTATTACGAAACGTTGCACTCCCATTCTTATGGGCATTTAAACTAAAAATGGGATGCTGAAAGGCGTTCTTATCTCCCTTTCTCCCACTCTTCTCTTCGAAAACTTCTTTACAAAATTAGTCCGTTTCATATCTAATGTACATATGTATTTATGTATATTTACATATGTAGATTTTGAGTGAAGAAGTTTCATTTCACTAGTGTCTAGTGAAAAATATGTAAATAAGTCGATTTTTTTTTTAATATTTTCACACTATTCACAGTTTTTTGTATATTAATATACACACAAATAAAAGTATCGTGGAAACCTGAAAGATGTATCAAAATTATCTCTTGAGATTTATAGGATTTTTTTTACAGAAACCATTGTGGGCATACACACAATAACTCCTGTAAGTTTCATCGCAATCGGTTGAATGGTATAGGAACGCATTCGTGACAGACAGACAAATAGACAAACATTAATTTTAGATAGATAAATTTTTAAATCATATTCAAATAGTGGTGACATAGTGGATAGAATGGTTTTTTCATTTGACGAGAAACCGTTTTTAAGAATTAAATCAGATAAATTGGCAAACTCTGATAGAAAAAAAATCGACGTGGAGCAGCACTACAGATATCACTCGGAATAAATTATTTTTAACCGAGGTCAACCCACAGAATCGAACCCGGCAACCTCTCGGTGGTTAGTATTAACGCAACCACCAAACTATGCTCCTGGATAATAATTTTAAAGCAAAATAATTTAAAAATGTCTGAAATTCAATTAATAATGTTTACGAGTTATTAGTGTTTTCAATTAACTTTTAGTATTCGGCTTCTTGCAGACATTATTAAATGTTAAAAATTCATAACATACAAATTGCATAAGATTTTTCATTGCCATTCGGCAAAAAATTATTAATCACCTTTTTTCAATACAATGCACCTGCATGTATCCCAAATTCTTTCTATATATGTATATTCGAAATCATATAATACTTATGCTATAATGCAGCACGACTTTGGCATATTTATTACAGTTACCATACAATAAACAGACTGGAGGTTTTCCATACGTCTGGAAGCCTTTCAAAAGCTCTTTATTAATACCCAATTTTCCTCACTTTGTTTCATTATTTTCTCGATAATATCTCGATTTTGAACGGTCGGGTGAACGAACTTGGACCAGAGGCAGTGGCAGCTTGTTCGACGATAAAGCTCAACAGCAAAGTTTCTCTCTGTCCACAAGAAATGACACAAGTATAATACAATGCAGGGGGGACGAAACCGTTTTCCGCAGTCGTATGCGGGACCATTCGACGAAATACAACTCCACTCTCATTAGCTTCACTCGGCACGGAGTTGGTCTCGGTTGTAACTTTTCGTCATTTAAAAATGTAATATAATGGAGGTTTTTTTTTTTCGTTGCATACACGAGAGAGAAGCTTTTGTTGTGAGAACTCTTTTATAATATTAGTAACTTCGAACGAAGTAATAAAGTTGGGCAGGGTCCGCTGTGTCCTTTTGCCCTTGGTCCTTTGTCAACTACTGAAGAATCGTTTCCTGAACGGTCACTTTGGCTATGAATGAAAAATTTATTTCCAAAAAAAACTCGATATGAAATTCAACCACAAATACTTTCACTTCGCAGTATATTTTATTAGAAAGATATTTAAAAAAAGTAAATAGCTTAGATATATGCTTCTTTTAAACGCATTATTAATTTGTAATTCATTTATTATTTATATTAAAAACAATAAGTCATAAAATATCAATTTTTAATTATTATTAAAAAAATAAAAAAAAGCATTTACCTATCGGTGGCTTGGTGCACAAATTTTTTATGTACATTTTTGAATTTGTATCGAATTTTAAGTTTGTAGATGCTGGAATAATCAAAGTTTTTTCTTTCAATGTAATTTATGTATACCACATAAATGAAAATGAGAGGAAAAACCTGAATTATTCCAGCATCTACAAACTTAAAATTCGATACAAATTCAAAAGACATACACTATCTGTGCCACCAAGCCATCGATATATAGATCATATTTACATTATTTGTGAGAAATGTTTGTTTTTAAACCAAAGATCACTTTCGTATGTTTTAATTACTAAAGTGAAAACTTATTTTTGCACAGTGTAGTAAGTTGGATTTATGCTACAGAACTCCTTCCCCTCTCCTTGAGAACTACTCCATTAACCAAACCTTTTTCTTATCTCATGTGTGGATAGATTAAGTTTCACTTTTGTTGTCATTTACACGGTTGTTTTTAACTTTTCGATGATTATTTTTTACTACTGTAAGGTCTATTTATATTATAAAGTAGTGCACGTCAACAACTTGACACAGCCCTGGACGTAAAAGACTACTTCTATCCATATTATACAGCATCGCCCCATTTCAGCAAGTCCATACAAAAAGTGCAAGGCAAAGTAAGAAATTTCAGATTAATCCACAACAATTTAAGGTGTATTTATGTATATTATCCAACATTGTATGTCAACAGCCAGACACAGCACTGCACGGAAAAGACTTCTTCTATTCATACTATGCAGCACCGTCCATCATTTTCGGCACGTTCATACCTTTTTTAGACGATTGCAAACCAAAATTGGTTTATAAACATATACATTACAATTTACATGACGTTTTTGAAAATTATCATATGCGCATGACAGCACTTTCGTTATATTACCATGTGGTACTCACTGTACATGGAATATTATATTTTTATTTGTATTTATTATTTTTTTTTGTCTCACTATACTGCTTTCTTGTTTGTATATTATTCTGTATGTGTGCCAATTTAAATAAATAAAAATTAATATAAACGGATGCACTTGCCACTATGACGTCACCTCATGCGTGAATATTTCCACAATTGCCAAAGAAAACCCATTCTGCTTGATACTTTTCGGTGAAATTCAGTAGCATGCTATATAGTATGAATAGATCGTGTCGGTTACTGATGTAACTGTTACGCCACGTACATATTACGGCACATTTGAATGTGTCCATATAGAATGTACTACATAATATTTTGATACTGCTGTTTTCGTCCAGTTGCTGGTTTTTGCTGTGCTTGTATTCATATTCATTGAGCACAAATGTGCTGAAAAAGACATAAAATATTCGGAGAACAGTACTCGTACTAGTATTATATTTATTATTCATTTGTTGAAAAAATTGTATTTTATTGGGACGCTAAAGTTTATACATAGTTTCTTTCTACATAATATGCAGCTAATAGGATTCCAATTTCATACAACGCTTACGCAGACTTTTCTTTCGATGGTACATTTAAACAAGATTACTTAATATAAAAAAAAAACTGACACTCTATTTAGTCGATCAAAAAATATTCCCAGACACTTGATCGAGATTATTCAAATTTTTATAAATCTTATTCCAAAAACCGTTGCCTAGACATAGATTCGCGAAATGTAACCATCCTTTAATAAAGTACACGAACTTTGTAGATGCATATCTACATACAAACATATCTCCAAGACATAAATGTTGATACACAACCATAATTGAAACATATCTGCCGAGACATGTCCATGTCGTGGAGATGGCAACGACCTTATTTTCCACGTTGAGATACATCGCGTACTTCCTGTGACCCTGGAACGACATCGACCGCGCGAGAAAATAGCCACACCCCACACCAACCCCAAGCCATCCCTCGTGGATGTTCGCGATCGAGATCCAATAAACGGCCAATCTAGACGAAATTACTCACTCAATCCTCCGCTTTCGAATACTTTCCCTAATGAAATCATTCCGATGACTTTGCGGGCGAGCCGTTATTTTCACTTTATTTTTTCTTCGTCCTCGGACGATCCCTGACTTGATGAATATTTAAAGCGATGAAATCCGTTGTGGTTTTTTTCCCCGCTTTTCGAAAGCTAAGCCACATCCGCGGCTAGAAAGGATTCCTTTCAGTTTTCGGCCAGGATGCGGCGTAGTCCTCCACCGGATCTTATGAATTCCCAATGAAACCGCTGAATAATTTAGGTATCCTATTTTGGCATTAGCAATTGAGGAGCAGGGAAATTGAAATTATGAAAATTGCTTTAGTAATTTTTGGTACATTTTATAGCAAAATAAATGACTGTAAATAGAAGCTACAAATATTATATAAAATTTGCACATTAAATAAAAATCTATATATACATCCACCTACAAATATATGTATGTACTTTCAAAGCTTCATTTACAAGCATCATAGATTAGTGGTTATCTTTTAATGATTTCAATTGTGTGATCATGGGTTAACTTCCTAGCTGTGCTGCTGGCCAGGCTTTTGAACGTGGCAGTGTCCTTTATGGGCAGGGTAACTTGTCAATGAGCCGTATTGGTAACATATTTTATAAATTCAATAACATACATATAACGGCTAGCGTAAATATAACAAACGACATTCTATTTTTCCAATATCCACCTGAACAAGTGATTGGCACACGTTTTTTTTAATTATTCATAGGGAGTATTTTCAGGAAAGAGAGAATATGTTCAACGCTATATTGGATGTCCATTGATTTGGTACTTTTATTATTTTACATAGATATATACCAGAAAAACCTAACAGGTAAACCCCAATGCGCCTTCCTAGACAATTACAAACATTGCAGCATTTTTTTAATTACAAAAATGTTGAATTTCAAGATGCTGAAGAACACAAATTAACTATTCATTAATTAATGAATTAATCCATAGCTACATCTATGGACTTGTACATAATTTTTTAAATATTTTACATAAATCAAATTCAGATATTGGTGACACAGTGAGTAAGAAAGTTTTTTCCAATTTGGTGGAGGAACCGTTTCAACAATGAACTCAGATAAATTGGCAAAATCTGATAGGAAAACGATCGAATTGGAGTCACAAATATCCAAATCTAACCAACAGCATTAAATATTAGCATGGGATAGAACCCGGTAGCCTCTCGGTGTTTAATATAAACGCAACCACCGAGCCATACTGCTGGCTTATATGCAATTACAACGAATATGGTGTGTCCTACTTGTTTAAAAAAAAAAAAAAAACAATTTAAATTTTATAAATTATAATAATTATGTGAAAAATATAAAACAGTTGCCTACTTCGGCTCCCTGAATCCCCATTTTTTTTTTCGTTCAACCTCTTTTTTTGTCACCCGATGCACCGATGAGTATACACACAGAACTATACGGCATGGCATGCCTAGGTAGACTCAGGCTGTAAATAGGCGTGTCTTATTTTATTGTTAATTCGTACGATCTTATTATTTCTTTCTATTTATATTATTACGATCCTAAATTTTCTCCGGTATTTCATCAAATATGGGAATCACCGATATCGATCACTCTCAAACTTATGGAAATACAAACAAAATATATTATCAAAAACGCTCCAGTGATTAGTGTTGGCCTTGCATAGATTAGGCGTACAAAATTATCAAGAAAAAACACATGCCGCGTACCACTCTGTATCTGCACCCTTAATGATAATAAGTCAGATAGGTTCATGCATGTATTATTTGCTTTTAATTTATTTGGTCACGTAGGCAACGGCTTACAGAGGGTTGAAACTGATGTTTTAACCTAAATTAACGTTCTTTTTTAACCTAAATCAACCCTAAATTAATGTTCCCAAGTCGAAACCTATATAGTCTCATCTGAATATACCATCAAAATCCTTAAACCATAGATAAAATTGACAATCATACAAAATATACATACGTATCGTTCGTTTAATAGTATCGGGTGACACAATATATGAAGTAAGTGTCAAAATTTTAAACATTTTTTAGAGAATGTCAAATTTTCAATCAATGTTAATCAAAAAAGTGCAATGCTATTCACCGATACCGCCGAGTTGATGACGTGGACTATTCACTCGTATCTTTCACCACGCCCTGCACTTCGCAGTCGTCATTTAAAATGCATTATCACCGGCCAGATTCAATCAAGAGGAAAGGGTCTCGGCGAAAAAACGATAATATGAAAGTCCACGACCGGTGCAAATAGCCAGAGACATTTCCGATGCAAATTCGGTACCGCATTCGAACACGATAAGGTTCTAGAAGGGCGTCGAACCGAAGCCCTCCACCCACCTGCAGCTCTCGTCTGCACTCCATTGCATATTTATTGTGCAACGTGCACAGGGCGCATATGAAAACTTCACTTGTGACGTTCGTACTTGCACTCGAAAAACACGCTGTAACGCTTTTTATTTCGCATTATTTTTATTTTTATACCTCGTGTCGTCGGTGTATGGACGCGTCTCGTTCGCTTTTATAGGATCTCGGTAGTGCAGAAAATATCATACAAAAAATGTGCATATTCCCATATCCAGTTACGGCTATGAATTGTATTTTTCCAGTTATTATTTGAAAGGTTTCTAGTTATCAAACTGCAGTTTGTTTTGTGGACGCCAATCTTCATCTAAAATGAAATGTTTCAAACTTTTTAAATCAATGCTTTCAAATGTGTCTGCTTAGTTCGCGTGATACGTCATAAAGTATTTCAATACGCTTTTAAAAATTCGTTCAAATATAATATGTATTATTCTTTTGTTTTCACGGCTATTTATTTACTAAACGACCATTTTATTTAGTTACCAACAGCTAAATTGTTGATGCTTGTGTCGGCCATTATTCGGGTTCAATTTTCAATATTGAAAGTGCTCAAATGTGTGTGTTTTATATCTAAATTAAAACACATTATTCGGGTTTAATTTTTGATATAAATAAGTGTTTTTATGTACAAGTGCAACGATCAAATCAGCTGTGAAAATTTTAGCAAAATTTTCAGTGAAAAATAATTAAAATGTTTTCATTTGTTTCTTCATAAAAAAATTAATTTGAAATAATAATAAAATGGTGGTCGTGTTAAATATTAAGTGACCGTAATTCGTTCGTTTGTGCATGAAGCTTGGCGTCAACAACCTGCAGCTTTCACTCAAAAGGATGAGAAGTTGGAAGTTGAGAAGAGTTAACTCATGTATGTATGTATGTACTGACAAAATACTAAAAGTTTTTAGACATAAAAAATATTTCAATACATCAAACGATGTTTTTCAACATACGGAAGCGTAATTTGTGTGTATTTATAATATCTATTAACGGTACAGTATACAGTAAGGATAGTTAAATTTTCTTACACAAACGTATATGGTGTTTTGTAACACTTGCATATATTGGCCTGTTTTTTAAATGTTTTTATATGAAGGATAGTTTATTATTAAAGTCATAATATGATTTGTATTGCATAAATAAAATATATGTAGTCTTTAATTCAAAATAATAAATAGCATTTCGGAAAAGACATGTAGGATAGTTGACTTATGTAGTTTTACATACATACATATATTATCGGCCTCCGTGACGAGCCAGAATGTTAAATTACAGAAAACGCAAATATCGGAAGGCAAAGATCGAAAATCGAAAGATCTTAAGTCGAAAGATCAAATAAAAAGGGTGCATGGTAAACGGTACATACTCACTTAATTTGCGCGAGCGGGATACAACAGGAACAAGAGGAACAGGCTTTTCCTCCCGTATTAATGTGCGCGCGCAGAATACGGGAGGAAAAGCCCGTTCCTCTTGTTCCTGTTGTATCCTGCTCGCGCAAATTAAGTGAGTATGTACGTGAGTATGTAACGTTTACCATGCTCCCTTTTATTTTGATCTTTCGACTTAAGATCTTTCGATTTTCGATCTTTGCCTTCCGATATTTGTGTTTTCTGTCGTTTAACATTCTGTCTCGTCACGGAGACCGGTTTTACATATATTATACGGATATTATTTTGATTAAAAATAATTATATATTCATATGAATTAAAATAACGTTTCAAATTAGAGTCGTGTAATCAACATGCGGCTTGCGAGTCTTTTGGTGGTAAAATTGCATACTTTACTTATTGGGTTTTTAATAACATATTGACATTCAAAAACTCATTCCAACTCATAATTATCTGAATGAGAAAAATTTATGATCTAATATAAGGTTATCTTCGCATACAAAACATTCTTATATTATTTTTTATTTTACCTGAACTATCTGAAATAGTAATAATTTTATTTTTTTTCTCATTTACGTTTATTATTTTTATCATTGAACGCAATAAAATGCATAATTCCATAGTAATTGCCTTAATGGTCCAATGGACTCTTGCATCCGTTTTTCTGACAAACGCATAAGTCTTAAAATGTTTTATTATAGTTAATAAATAAGTTAATTGATCAATAAAGTAAGTAGTAGAGGGATATTAACCGATTTCTTTTCTATAATTGAGTTATTGAAATTTAAAGGGAAAAGTGACACCTTGATAGTGACACTGGATTACGATAATTAACTTAACTTAAAGCTGATTTGAATTGAGCAATAATACCTACAACGTGTTGAAAGAAGTTTTCTGCAAAAATGAAGCATTGTTTATCGAAACAAGCCAGTTACTTTTGACGTGTATGTTTGCACAGGGCTTTACACATTTTTTAGAAAACACTATATTTTATCTTACGTGACACAATCGTTATCTCGGTTAATTTAATTTGCTAATGCATCTAAAGCAAACCATTACTGTTTTATGTCTGGATCTCCCATGCGCAGTATTTATATTTCATTAGAACCACTTATCCTATCTTGATGGCGAGCGGTCGTTGACAAACGAGACTGTAATCACAACGATCAGAATTTAATTCACTTGAAGAATTTAATCTTAATTTTCAAATGTCGCTTTTTATATGTATGTATATATATTTTTTTATATGTCTGCGAAGGCTTGTATACGCGTTGGAGTGGGTTTTTCACGCGCTTTCACTCCGAAAATGAAATTTTTCCCTTTCGTAGGCGAAGAAAAGCGGGCTCGTCCGGAATTTCTTAATAATTAAAGTCTCCTGGTTCGCGCGCGAACAATTTATATAAGTCAGGTGGTTGGGAACGCTTTGTTCTCGAAGGGAAAAGGTCTTTGTTTTCGGGACCAGATTCGCGCCCCGGATATTTATGAAATACGGCTCGTCGTATTTTCCCCTAGCCTAGCTCCTGAACTAGATCCTCTCCTCACCTATACACGGGATTTTCGCACGGCTATTTTTCACACTCGGCAAAACTGTTTGACAAATAGCAGGACCGGGAGTGGTGGGGGGTTATTGGGGGGGGGGGAGGGATGCGATACTTTTGCGGTCCAACGTCTCCTACCTTATATACGTATATTGCCCAAGAATGGAAGCGATTTGTCATCTGCTAGGCAATAAAGTTTTTCCTCTTTTTCCTTTTCGAATAGTTCAAAAATATCTCGCAATCGCTTTGCGAGCATATGTACAGGTCGTCCGAAAATTTCGCGATATTTTTTCCGGTGTCATTTTATGCTGAAATTCTCAGTTTTGCCTTTTTTCGTTCACATGTTGTGGTTAGAAGTGGTCTAATAACGAAAACTTTTATGTTCGTATGAGAATGGATACGAACATTCACTGTTAAGTCTCCCAAAGTTGCTTCAATTTTCCAAAGACAAATTGAATGGATTTTTTCTGAACGTTCTCGCAGCAGAATTTATCAACCTTTTTTCAGCCCAAGTACCCATTTTAAAATCAAAAGGAGACCACGAATGACTATTAAAGTCGAAAGTTTAATATACATATATAAAAATGCTATTTCTTCATTAAACTTAATTCGTTAAAACTATTCGCTCTACATTTGATCCTCAAATACATATTTATATAAGAACAGATTCTAGTAAATCGTAGTTAATTGAAGGGTGCCATACCACAACTTTGTAAGTGCCACATCAACACAAACGCGTTTTATTCATGATTTGGGGTGTATGTGCTTGCCATATTTTCACGTACGATTTTTAAATTCTGACTCCTAGGGGTAAAAAATTAAAGCAGTAATTTATAACGTTCTAATTATCGATTGCATTATTACTGTCTATATGTGTCGTAAAGATATGTATATATGAGTACATTTAATGAGTCGTACGATATTCTTTAACTCTAGTTATTTGAATATTGCTAATAAGATGACTAAAATCAAAAAGCTGGTGATATTTTCAACCATCATGATCAGGGTGACATCTGTGAGTTGAGAGAGACGACGGTATAGAAGTTGAGCATTTATATTATGAAAGTGGTGCATAAAACGTTAAATATGACACAAATGATGGCAATTAAAACTTTTTTTTTTAATTTTATACCGGGAAGGCTTTACAGGTAAACTCCAATACGCCTTCCTGGCCAATTACAATCAATGCAGAGTTTTAATTACACAAGTCGCTGAATTACGAGACACTGAACAACTCGCAAATTAACTAAACACTATGAATTGTATATAAATTTTATTGTACATTTAACATACTTAAATAGTGATGACATAGTAGGTAGGAAGGTTTTTAGCCAATTTTAATCGGGAACCGTTTCAACAATGAAATCAGAGAAATTGGCAAACTCTGATAGGAATCGATCGACCTGGAGACACAAATATCCAGGTCTGACCAGCAGCACCACTGATGTACTAGAATTTTTTTTTAAATCGAGGTCAGCTCATGGGATCGAACCCGGTGCCTCTCGGTGTTAGGCAGAAGCTTAACGACCGAGCTATACTGCTGGCTTATTTAAATACATGGGGAAGGCGGCAAAGTTAATAAACCCATTGATTTTGAAGAGTTTGACTTAAATAAATAACAAAATAAAAACAAAAATTCATAAAAATAATAAGAAAGAAGAAAAAAAGTAAAAATGAAAAAAAAACCGAAATACATAAGAGAAAATACCACAAGAAG
This sequence comes from Arctopsyche grandis, assembly GCF_051622035.1. Classification (NCBI taxonomy): domain Eukaryota; kingdom Metazoa; phylum Arthropoda; class Insecta; order Trichoptera; family Hydropsychidae; genus Arctopsyche; species Arctopsyche grandis. Next base: position 27,210,943 of record NC_135357.1, read on the forward strand.
AAAAATAAAAATAAAATATCTGGAACGATAACATAAAAATAATTTCGAATATCTTGTCTCTACAAAAGTATAGAAAAGATATTAGAAAAGAAGAATTACAAAAATCCAAATTTAAGAAAGACATCTATGTATGTATATGCTTGTTTTTAAAAATATAAACGTTTTCAGAATTAACTGCATTTTTGGGAAGATTATTCTGTTTGAAAAGAAGGAATCTCTGATAGATTTATTCGATTTTTATGTTTAGAGTCTAGATGTGACCTCTAAGATGAGTGTTTTCATTGAATATAACGAGTTTGGACATAAACAATTATTTTTTTTTTTTTTTTTTAAATATCTAAGATTTGCTGATAGCTCATTGAATGATTATAATTAAAAGAATTATAGTTTTTTTTTTTTTTTTTTTTTTTTTTTAATAAATATTGCCAGAATTAATGCATTATTTAATTATTTTTCAAGTCTCTCCTGAAAACATAATTTTCTGGCACTTGAAATATTATGGTTTCGCACCCCTTAATTGTTGTGAACGATGATTACATTGGGCATAATAAAATAATACAATAGCCTCGACTAATAAAAGGTATTATAAAATATTCGCTATAATATTTTTGTGCACTCTGTTCCATCAGAGATACATATATATGTATGTAGGTACATAATACGAAACGAGAATTACAGTTACGGTTCGATTCGCACAATGGATGAACTGATGCAGTTTCTTTTTATTATTTTTATTATATTACATAATAAGTGTGCATAGATATAAAAGAAATAGAATTGCAGCAATTTATTAACTTGATTCAGCTTGCGTTAAACAACTAAAATATAGTTTTGTGGAACAAACTTTCGACAATCGCTATTATTTTAAGCATACATACATACATAAACACCGATAACATATTCGCTTTTGTATACAAAATACATACATGCAATTGAATGTTTGCATCGTAAATTTAATTTAATTTTCCACAATCACAGGTAAGTTTACGGTAAATTTTAAGCGATAAAATACATATATACATTTATGCATGTGTTCGGAAAAACAACGTAGAATTTTTATTTTTATTGCATTTCGTTTATTGCGCAAACTTTTCTATTGCTTAAACGTTTCACATTGCTATTTTACGAGCCGAATACAATTTCTATCCATTTATCGACGCAAAGCATAGTACAAATGGATATACATATGGTACCTATGTAATATTCATAATTGTCCAATCATTATCTTCTTCGCCATAATTCAATGTGAAAACAAACACACATACGTATGTATGTATGTATGCATATGTACATACACGACTTCGTATCATGCGTAGATGTAATTTTTATAAATGATAAAAAAAAATGACAGATCCAGTCAAATTTATGCGCAAAACGTGTGATAGTCGTCGTGTTTGAAATCGGTTTCATTAGCACTACGTGATTTGCCCACAAATATGTTTATCAGATTTAAAAGGTTCCTTTTTCGGGGGAGGGAAGGGAGGGGGGTGGCTAAAGCATGTCAAGGCTGTTTACATTCGTTACAAAAACATACGAAAATTTTTCGTCCGGTGTGATTTGCCGTGAAAAATGTTTTTCTCTCTGTTTACTATGCGATGACGTCTTTCGCTGAAAAATGCGTCACATGAATGACATAAAAGGGCATGAAATTGTAGGATAATAAAATACTTATATAAATTTACAAATACAAATACAAATTTCTTGGTTTGGTAATCGTGTAGCACAATTGATTGTGTAACTTCGAAGCTTAATAAAAGAAAAATTTCATATTAAGTCAAATTAAACTATGAAATAAAAATTCACAGTCATTTGAAATTTATTTCGTTTGATTTTTCTATAACAATAATATTTGATTTTTTTATTTTTAAATTCTTTTTATTATTACGAAATTATGTTCACAATACATCTTATATCTATTTTAATCACTCGTCACTCGACGCTCCGTGAGAACGGACGTGCCGAAGACGTACTCTCTGTGCGAGCGCTCATAATACAGCGATACGCCATACCGTCAAAAAACCCACACCTTTTAACATACAAAACAAACACCCCCCACAAAACGAACACCAAACGAACACATGTTGGCACCATGCGAGGATCCAACCTGAAAAAGCGAATTAAGAAGACACTGATAGCTACAACCGAAGCTCCTCAACCAGGCTGCTCTCAGACCGCTCAGATGGAGACCGAGTGGCAGTTTCCAAAACATACGGCAAAGAACGTGAAAGATGTTGCTCCTGAATTTAAAATTCAGGAGAAAAACAAATTTGAAGGGCTCTTGGAAGTTTCCGATGTCCCCAGAAGCGGTGGAAGAATCCCGCCCATCATCATGACAGCTACTGGCACTCACGGCAGCATGATCGAGTCGATCAAGAAGTTTATAAAAGACTTCACAATGACTTACATTGGTCAAAATAATGTCAAGATACAATGTAAAAGTCTTGAAGACTTTAAAAAACTTCGGGATGGATTGACACCAGACCGACAATTCCATACCTTTTCCAGGAAGGAGGAAAAGGAAATAAAAAGTGTCGTACGTGGCTTGCCGAAATTGCCGGAAGCTGATATTAAAGATGACATCATCAGACAGGGATTCCCTGTAACCAAAGTCATACAGATGAAGACGAAGGAGCCTAGGAGCAACGCCACCGAGCTATACTTGGTGTTCTTCGAGCCATCGGTATCGGCAAAGAAGATTAAAGAAATCCGGTACATCTGTTACACAAAGGTCAGTGTCGTTAAATATACTAGTAAATCACAAAATATTACTCAATGTTTCAGATGCCAAGAATATGGACACGCTGCGAAAAACTGCAATCGGCAGGCCAAGTGCGTCAAATGTGCCGGCACTCACCTCACCGCACAATGCAATAAAGGAATAGTTACCCCTGCTGTCTGCTCAGGCTGTTCAGGATCTCACCCCGCTAACTTCAAAGACTGTCCAAAAAGACAGAGCTATCTGAAAATGCTGGAATCGAGGAAGAATCGAGCATCAATTGTCAAAGCCAACCCTTGGAAACTCCCAGTGGCGCAGCCACAAAATATCCCGGTCGTTAACGATCATAACTTCCCAAAGCTACCGACCATTAAAACTCCTTCACCAAATATCCCAAATATCCCTAAAAAACCCCACCAACCAACCAATCCCAACATTCAACCAACAACAGACCTAACTTCCATGGCGTCTATGACGAAGATGTTGAAGATCCTCCAGGAGATTCGTGCCAAGGCCAGCGGTTGCACCGACAAACTAGAGCTGGCACTCATGCTTGTCGAATATCTCGATGTCTTTGATTAACGGGAGGCGCCTGAACATTCTAGCTTGGAATGCTCGTGGACTTAAGAATAAGATTGACGAACTAGAGTCGGCGATCGGTGAGTACTGTGTTGACATAGTTTTAATCTCCGAGACCTTCTTAAAACCTCATATCCGTATTAACCTACCTAACTTTAACTGCTATCGCGAAGACCGAGAACAGCATGGAGGGGGAGTTGCCATTTTTATAAAATCGTCAATTAAACATTGTCGCGTAATAACCCCGCCACTAAAAAATTTAGAACTAACCGCCATCGAACTAACAATTAACAACACCCATCACATAGTAGCATCCGCTTACAATCCTCCCCAAAAACGATTATTGGCATCCGATCTTAACAAAATATTTAACATTGGTAGTTCGGTAGTGGTAGCTGGTGACTTTAATGCCAAACATCCGTTATGGAGTTGCGTAAACACTGACCTACAAGGCACAACTCTTTATAAATACATTCAACTAACAGATACAATCTTACTTCATCCGGATACATACACACACTATCCCACAAATAACTCACAACCATCCACACTAGATCTTGTCCTCGTCAAGAACTGCCCAAAAATATCGACACCAAATGCCCTTCAAACCCTGTCGTCTGATCATCTCCCGATAATCTTCTCAATCGACGGGAAACCCGAGGAAATCATCAAGCATAGTTGGGATTACGGGAGAGCTAACTGGCGAGAGTTCAAGTCATACATAAATGACCAAACCATTCTAACTTCAACCACACTCACAAACAAAACCGAAATCGACAGCTCCATAATACACCTAACGGAATCAATAACTCGATCCAAACACCTTCACATACCTAAGACACAATACATTGAACACAAATTAGAGATAACTGACTTTGTTGCAAATCTAATTAAAAGTAAAAATAAACTCCGTAAAATTTGGCAAACATCAAAAAATCCAGCATTGAAAACATTAATTAATAAGCTCACATATCAAATTAAAATTAGAATCAAAGAAATCAAAAATGAAGCTTGGTCTAAAAAATTAGAAAAATTGAGCTCAGTTGATGGCTCTCTATGGAAATTAGCTAAAGCGATTCGCAGGACAAAAAACTCGATTCCTCCATTAGATGATGCAGGAATCTCAGTGACGCGTGATTGCGACAAAGCAGAACTATTATCAAAATCCTTCCAAAAACATCACACACTCACACAACATTACAATCACATACCAACGCATAATAAAGTCAACCGGTCCATTAAAATCATCACAAAAACTCCCACTAACAGTACTAAAAATATAAAATTGGTGCATCCGTGTGAAATCCAAAATATAATACGTAATTTAAAAAATAAAAAGGCACCTGGGCGAGATTCAATAGATAACATCATAATCAAACAACTTCCATTTAAAGCTTTAGTCTCACTATCTAAAATATTCAACGCATGTTTACTCACCGGGTATTTCCCAGAATACTGGAAAACAGCCAACGTAATTCCCATACTTAAGCCCGATAAAAGCTCAAAAAACCCGGCCAATTATCGACCCATTAGCTTACTTTGCACGCTTTCAAAAATTCTGGAAAAAATAATCTACACACGTTTACTTAAAGTCGTAAATAATAAATTAATAAATGAACAATTTGGATTTCGCACTGGACATTCCACGACCCAACAACTAACAAGACTAACTGAACACGTGACGAAGAACTTTAATATGAAGAGAAGTACCGGAATGGTATGTCTCGACATAGAAAAGGCCTTCGACACGGTTTGGCACGATGGACTCATTCATAAGCTCCTTATTAACAAAATACCAAACTACCTAATTCTCATCATCAAATCGTACTTAACTCGTAGAAAGCTAGTGGTTAGCGTAAATAATGAATTATCGTCTCCAAAAATAATCGCAGCTGGCGTTCCGCAGGGGAGCTTGCTTGGCCCACTCTTGTTCTCCATATATATAAATGACATACCTATTCCAAAAAACTGTCACATAGCCCTATATGCAGATGATACAGCTTGATTCACAAGTAGCAAAAAACCAGACACTATTCTTAAAAATCTTGAATTTGCAATTAAAACAATGACTGAACACTTCACTAAGTGGAAAATTCAAATTAATCAAACCAAAACAGACGCCATATTCTTTAGTGTTAGAAAACATAAGCCAAGTTCAGATCTGAAAATCCCCTCTGGAGAAAGTCTGAAATGGCAGTCAGTAATAAAATATTTAGGAGTAACGTTTGATAAAAGAATGAGATGGGAACCTCACATTGAGGCAGCGAAATGCAAGGCGATGCGGGGTATATCCTCAATATATCCAATATTTAATCGCCATAGTTCTTTATCAACGCTAAATAAAATAAAATTATATCGCGCGCTCATATTACCATTATTAACCTATGCTTCACCTGTATGGAATAACGCCTCGAATACTAACCTTTCCAAGCTCCAAGTAATACAAAATAAATCCCTTAAAATAATTTATAATACACCCATATATACTAACCTGAAAAAACTGCATGCTATATATAATATTCCGTTTGTTACAGACATTACTAACAAACTAACCAGTAGATTCTATGAAAGAATCACTAATAACCATACTAACACACTTGTGAAGAGTCTCGGTGATTACAACAAAATGTCTATACCCTTCAGGTATAAACACAGATTACCTAAACACAATCTGCTTTAGGTCATCGACTTTAGATAGTCTTTAATTAATATTATGTATTAGATGTATTATGAACATTTATAAGGATTGTAAATAGGTTTTTGAGCTCTTTTTCCTATTATGCTTTAGATTAACATTAGAATAATATAATACTGTAATTACTAACCAAATTAAATTAAAATTGTAAAATAGAAAATGATCAGTAGATCAGTAGCTATTAAAATAGATATAAGATGTATTGTGAACATAATTTCGTAATAATAAAAAGCATTTAAAAATCAAATCAAAATATCTATTTTAATAGCTACTGATCTACTGATCATTTTCTATTTTACAATTTAATTTAATTTGGTTAGTAATCATAATATTATATTATTCTAATGTTAATGTTCAGCATAATAGGAAAAAGAGCTCAAAAATCTATTTACAATTCTTATATAATAAATGCTCATAATACATCTAATACATAATATTAATTAAAGACTCTCTAAAGTCGATGAACTAAAGCAACAACAATAATATACATATATGTATATGTCCTTACATATACGATGTATTATATTTAATATTGTACGATTTTTAGTTGAAATTATGAATTAATTAAATTTTAAATTTCTATTAAATTTCCCAAAAAATACCTTAATGTCAAAAAATTTAATGTAGGCGAAAATTTCGCGTTAGATTTATATTTATTTAGGAAAATCTTCTTAATTGGAAAAAATTATGAAAAATCGATAGCAGCCATTGAAAATAACTCGGACATAAAATTCAACCACGTTAACACAATTTGTGTTTTATACACTTATGTACATATGTATGTTTATATATATATATATATATATATATATATATATATATATATATATATATATATATATATATATATATATATATATATATATATATATATATATATATATATATATATATATATATATATATATATATATATATATATATATATATATATATAAATGTTTGTATCGTCAAAGCAAAAAATATGTATAGTAAAAATGATTTCCTTTATATCTCAGTCAAAATTTTGTCATGTTAACCTTAAATTCAGGAAATCGGTGGACCTTCCCTCTTCGAAATACAGTATTCAATTATTGTATCTGTGAAAAGTCGTCGGTTTGAGTACATCGACCCTTTCCCCGCTGGATGAAGATGAGTGTTCGTCCTGTAGTAGATATTTCCTAGGAATCCCTAGACGTTCATTTGGCGCACCAGTTCGTTCTGGTGAAAAGCATTCGGTGGCGTTTCTCCCTCTTGGAAAATTCCTCACTTGACCGTTTTCCATTAAATCTCCTTCGTCCTTTCCACTACAATTTATAGAAGACCGTGATGAGTGCAAATACCGTAGATAATGCACTCACTGCCATGGAAACGGAGCGGAAAACTAGTCTCAAATACACTCAACCGATGCTGTATGTAACATACATATGTATGTAAGTATATGATTGTACTGAATTCACTAGGAAAGGTTCCTTTGTATTATACATATGTTGAATAATATTGTATTATATTTGTACATCGTGCTTGGAAATAATAATTTAATTATTATTAATATACCTATATATAAATAGAATAGCGTGCAATAAAGACATCAACTGTATTGGTGTCACAGCTATAAAAGTCAAATTAGATGGCGTCAATCACATTAGAGTACTTGGTCTTATCTAATAAATCGGATTAGAAAAGTTTGCGATTGGAAAAAGTCTACGTAGTCGTTTGTTTATTTTTCCTACAATTTTCGACAAAGTTTTTCCGTTAATGGAACTTGTCGTGTTGAAATGTGAAAAATGACCTTCAAATGCCACCACGGCAATTTAAAAAAACCTTCTGTAACTTCTTGTACGTTATATTGTAAGTAATTTCCTAACCCTCGTTTATTATCAAAAATCACTGGTTATTTTCAAGAAATCAAACAAATCACCAAGAAGACCTTGATTTTATTTTCGTGTATTTTTATGCTCAATTTTAAATTACATTAATCAATAAATACAATATTGAATTTTGTTTATACGTAATTTATTTATAAATGGGAATACTCGGCGATGCTCGGATGGATGAAAATTGGAATAAATTGGGATGCCTTTAAAGGGTTTCATAGCTGTTATTGTCAGTGAAATTAAAATTTCGACTTAAGCAGTGAGCACGGATGTAACAATAGAATTAAAAATTCACTTCTCAATATCAGTGAATTTGTAATTCAAACGCTAATGCACCATGTATTTTAAATACAACGCACGAATTCGAATTACAACGTACTACCAGCCCTAACTTAACTTAACCTTAAATAAATTAAACCAACCCTAATTTAACCTAACCTTAAATAATTAAATGTTGGCTGCTAAGATATTATGATGTGTTTACTTCCGAATTCAGTACCACACATTCGGCATCAAAAAAAGCCAAATCGAAACAGATAGTGGACCATGACGAGAGTAAGAATGGACAAGACTGGATGGGGTTGTAGGGAGGATGTGTGAACAGGATTTTGGTATCGGAGTGAGGGTGGAGAGAATCGGGGTTGTAAAGTAACGTGGTGGGATTCATTTCGGCGACGCACTATCATCTAACTGTCAAAAGTGATCATTTCACTAATAGAAGCCAGTGAATATGTAAATTCCGTAGTGAAAATATAACTACACCCAGTGAAAATGTCATCGGATATGTCTATTATATGTCTGTAATAATTTTATTGTAGCATATGCATACATATGATCATTTTAGTATTTTCGTAATTACAACCCTTTCGTAATTAGAACCAAAGTCTGAAGAGAAGCTCTTATTATATAATTTGTAATTATATTTAAAAAAAATAATAGACAAGCTTTCCTCATCGCTCGCAAAACCAGCGTTGATCCTATTAGATTATTTATCGCATAATAAGCACCTAAATTAATTTTAGGGATCATTAAAAGGAAAGCATCTCTTCCCCGCACCTGAATATTATTCGCGGCGTGGGCCTATTTTGTTTAAATTACCTATTAATCTGCACTCCAACATCATCAATTAACTAAACCCAGCCCTCTTATCTTCTGGTTAAGTGTTTCAGCCCGGTATCCCAATCTTGGGCGAAGATACAAGCGAAAACATTTATCTTTGCCCTTCGTCTTATTCCCTCACATCAGTATAAACAATTCAGATGAACACCTCTTGAGATGATTGATGGATATTTGAGCCCTCTCATCCGCAGATATTTACGGCTGAATTGATAATTTCACAAATCGCAATTAAATTGTGTATTTGTGTAGCTAAATAACTTGATTTTTTTCTGTGTTATTAAAAATTTTATATCAAAAAAGAAAAAATATAATAATATTGGTCCAGCAAATGAAACTGACCAATGCAACCTATAAATCAAATCAGTGACATACCTTTAACGATTCGATTTCGCTCTGTATGTATTTAAAAAAACTTTTTGGACGTGATATTGAAACGTTTCATTTGAAAGACATGTATATATGTAATTGAATTTTATTTAAGTATTTAATTTCGTTTTCCTCTGCATAAAAGGAAAAATTGAAGGATATTTTTATCACAAAGAAAAGTATATTATTTAAATATACGTTTCAAAGACACCTTTCATCGCAAAATTCTGACATCAAAAGATTCCTTAATCAAAAGTCCATGAAAAAAAATTCATATTTTCCTCAACAGGTCGTATCAATGCAAAAAAAATCTTTTTTTTTTTTTAATACTAATAATATTCAATTTTGAATCAATTTTATCAGTAGTTTCATTTCCAATTATTCTCATCAAATGATACGCTCAATATTTTTATATGTATTTTTATCGTATAACTTTCAGAAACGAAAAAATCAGCTGACTCTTATCGCGGAATTTCGTCACACAAATGCGAAACGTCTGGGAATGATTCACATTCGACATTTTTCCGCTTTTCAATTGTAAACTTTTATCTACAAACTGGAACAATGGCTTCAATCTACTATTGTCAATCTAACAAACGACGCTAATTTAAAATTATCGTCGAAGTCGTCGTCGTCTAAAGTTAAATAAACGACGTTAAAATAAATTGCAACTTACGTGTTTCCAGAAGACATGCAATGTTTATATTATGAGACTCGTAGATACGCATATGTACATATGTAAATGTCTCGATTTTACTTTTTTTAAAGGTAAATAAATTTGATCGTTAATATGTATGTATATGTAATTACTTAAGTAATAATAAATAAAATGAGAAAGCGTGAGCAAAAATCGCTAACGTCGTACGATATATGTATATATATGTATGTAATTAACCGCATTATAAATAACTTGAAATACGAGCACGAAAGGGTTGAAGTGTAATTTAAAAATTTTAAATCGCGATAATGTACGTATATTTTTACAGTGTTTTTATACACCTATAAATCGATCGTTATCTGTGTATAGGTAATCTCCTTAAAAAATTCGGTTGTTATTTATAGTACACTATAAATATTGTTTATTGTGTATACCTTTAGATGTGGGGGCGTTTATATTGAACCACTTTTTTGCATGCATGTATTCATTGTGTGGCCATTTTGAATATTCATTCAGGGATTCAAATAAATAAACAAACTTTTGATTCATTCGTTTAAGGATTTTTCATCTGTCATGAGCTACAAACAAACGTGTTACCGTCTTTTTGGAGGATTTAAATGAATATTATCGAAACTTACATACATACATAGTTCTTTGTAAAGACATACGCGTAATACAAAGTTAAACCAATGGCGTGGACGAGTGGTTAGCATATTATGCTTTCGAGTAGAGTGGTCACGGACTCGAGTCCCACTAGAGTTCCGTCGCTGGCCAGAACTTGGCTTGTGACTCCATATCGAGTGTTTCTTATCCGAATTTGCCAATTTTTCTGATTTCCTATCTCTATTGCGAATCTGAAGTTATTCAGTGTCTTGAGGTTCGCCAATTGGATTATAAAATGCTGCAAAATTGTCTTAATATATATCACTGTGGATCAGACGCGTAACTACTAAGCCACACGTGCATGCGGTACATGCGGGCCTTTTAGATTTAGGGGCCCAAAAGGTTTTTAAATACAAAAAATACTAGACATTTTTCAAATAAAAATCTTTGAAGTCATTTAAATTTGGAATTAGTTAAAATGTACACTGCCTTTTTGCTATTTTTCACTTAGACAAATACTGTCGCTAGTGTTGAATGAGCTTTTAATAAATTAAAATGAATAAAAGTTACAAGTTCGACAAATGACGACTTTTTTTGGTTCAGAGACGAGATATAACGTGATATGCCCAGTAAACACGAATATGGTAATAAAAAATGTTTATTGGCTCGAGATTCGGAGATATAAGTATTTTTTAAATCGCGCGATTTTTCTATATCTCGGTGTTGTTCGGTCAATTTCTCAAAATCTGTCAATTTTCTGTTCAAAATGAATATTGTCATCTATAGTCGGGTATTTTATCTTTTATTTTTAGTACTTTTCAGCTTTCAAATCTCCCTAAGTAGTCGTCCAGTTCAAATCAAAAGTCGAAAGTACGTATTTTCACTTGGGATTTTTTCCCACTGCTAATACTATTTTATATTGAGTATTTTCTATTGTAACATGTTTATTGGGATAGTCTTCTGGCCACAATATTTTTTTTTTTCGTTTAAAAGGTTTAATTTTAAGTATGCTAAATTTTAAATCGGTAAAATTGCGAGCTAAAAACTCGTACTAGTGGAGCACGGTTTTGTGTTATTATTTATCCATTTACATAATGCATTTATTATAATTTAGCCAGCAGCGTGGCTCGGTCGTTAAGCTTCTGCTTAACACTGAGAGGCGCCGAGTTCGATCCCTTGAGCTGACCTCGATTGAAAAAGAATTTTTCTGAGTATATCTGTAATGCTGCTGGTCAGACCAGGATTTGTGACTCCTGGTTGATCGTTTCCTATCAGAGTTTGCCAATTTTCTCTGATTTCATTGTTGAAACGATTCCCGATTAAAAATTGGCTAAAAATCCTTCCTACCTACTATGTCACCACTATTTGAGTATGATTAATGTAAATATTACAATAAAAATGTATGTACAATTCATAGATGTCTCTTTAATTGTCGAGTTTGTCAGTGTCTCGTAATTTAGCGACTTATGTTTATAATAAAAAATGCTGTATTGTTTGTAATTTGGCCAGGAAGGCGCATTGGGGTTTACCTGTAATGCCTTCCTGGTATGAAATAAAATAAAATAAAATAAAATAATAATAAAACAAAATAAAAGAAATTCAATGAGTCAACTCAGGCTCAGTAAATTAGGAGCATTATCAATTGAAAATGAAAAAGTTTCTAAAATAAATTTAAAACATGTAATTGCAGAATTTACAAGTTTGAAGGTGAGGAAAAAGAACATTTAAATTATATGAGTTGGTTGTCAATTTAATTTTAATTAAAAAATTGCGAAGCCTTTTGCTATCATTTGCATGCGGGCCCAATTTTTCTAGTTACGCCACTGCTGTGGATGTTTGTATAATATTCTATTCGCATTGTATAAAATGCTTATATTGATTGATTGTATCTGTTTAAGTGCACTCGTCGCTTTAGAGCGATATGTAAAGGCGAGTGTTCACGTTCTATGAAATGAAATCTTCAGGAGACTCGTGCTAAGATCTGAATCTCTTGGGATACAATTAGTCGAAGCTTTCAGGCTATCGATCCATTTCGTCTAGGTTGGCTATCATTGGATTGAAATTATCTACGATTATCCTAAATAACCCTCATCAAGCACGTGACGTGTCGTACATATTATACGTATGACCTTATGAAAGCTGTCGGGTCAGACGGGTGGACAGTTTAACCCTCTAGCGGCATAAGGTCGATATTTCCTCCATGAATAGTGATCGTATCGGAGATAAGAATCGTCGGCGATGGGTGGCAGCCATCCAACCTTCCGTCTTCTGGCGACCTTCGGCTCCATCATCAGCTCTGCGCCGACGAGCAGATGGCTGCGACGAACCGCCTGGCCGACAGCTCGACCGCAAATACCCTGACGTTGAGCAACTGACGACTATTTGAAGACGAGTTTGCGGTGCCAAAAAGAGGAGCGCGTGACTCAACACTGGCAAAGAATGCAAGCAACATTCGACGGCAACGGCAACAGAGACGTGTGACGTCACACGCTGAGGAAAATTTTCTCATGACGCAAGCGACGGTGGCGTCTGGCAACCAGACGCTCTTCGGATTTGCTTACGGAAGGTCGTCGGATTTGCTCATGGGCGCAGTTCTGTAAGAAGGGACCAACCCGTGTGGCTCAATACGACTTCGATAATCTATGTATTTGTACAGTCAAAAGGTTCTTGAAGTTGCGTTGGTGGAGCTATCGCACGTGTAGGTTGATTCGTTCATGCGTCTTGCTCAGTGGGGGAGAAATCCGTTAGCTTTTTAATTAAGCTAACTAATTTAACATCTTCACTTGCAGCATTTCACAGTCGACTGCTCTATCACGCTTCGTTCATCTCTGGCCGACAATTCCCGGAAGAATGCACTGAATCGCACCGAATAGTGGCGCAGTTTCGAGAAATCTTCATTTTCAAAGGCGCTCAAGAAGAACTTGCGCGATAGACTTCCACAAAAAAGGGTTAGCACCCTCGTATAACATTGAAATACCCCTTGACGCTTTTCGTAGAATTCTATTGCGTTGGATCTTCTTGAGTATCGTTGAAAGTTCGGATGTCTCGAGAGTGCATTTATCCCTGGGCAACACCCATTCCGTTTCATCTACCCCCACACAATTTCTAGACTTCGTGCAAGCATCTCGGTTGTGACCTTCCTTGTACCCTCAGATTAAATTTTCTTGTGTAACATTCGAACTTTCTGTAATCCATCTTTCGTCCAATCTTCTACGCACTTGACCCGCCTATTTTGCATTTCTATCACTTCACTCGTTCAAATGTGTCAGCTACTCGAACAATATATCTCACCCATGTGTTTCTTTTCGTGTAATACCGAGGTTTCATACAATATTCCATGCTTTTTTTAGTGCATTGAACTTTTCGTTATATTTTACCACTATCTAAATATCTAAGATCGGATGTGATCAAATATCTAAGTCTGACCAGTAGCATTCAAGATTAGCACATAATCGAACCCAGCAACCTCTCGGTGCTTAGCATAAACGCAACCACCGAGCCATGTTGCTGGCTTATATTTGCATATAATACTATTGGTCAGGAGACGGTATAAGGGACAGCATGTCCGTTTTTCCGAAGTGTTCGTTTGTCCATGTCCATGTCCGTTTGTAAATGAAATATCTTGAATATTTTGATATTGGAATTTGATTTAAAATGATTCTAATAATTTTAAAATTTATTTAGAACTTATCTATAAAAAATCTAATGTATGTAATTAGACAAGGCTGCAAAACAAGAAAAGTAAAAAGTACATACTGTTGCTTTCAGCATTCCTCTACAAACACCATTGACTTGTAATATTAAAACACACAAATGAGTTTATCATTAAACGATGTTAAGTTCACAGTTTATAAAGATATGATAACAGTTTTCAAATACAATAAATTATAATTTCGTAGAATATCATCTTTTTAAACTTCCAACGGTAAGATATGTAGTACTTACATAAATGAAATAACAGAATGAAGTTAATAAAAAGCTTGTAATAATAAATGGGCTATTCTGTAGATAGTTTATATGCACGTGTTTGTGTGTTGATAGAAGATTTTTCATTTAAAATTTACTACATGGGATTTCTTGTCTAGTGGTAGTTTAGAAAATATAGAAATATAAACACAATTTTTGCGTACCACTCGCCGATCCGTCCGTACAAACATATATGTAATATGTTCAACATGTTTTTACAGAGGAAAACAAACGTAAAAAAATTCATTTGAATAGAAAACAACAACCCACGCAAACGTATTATCGCATAATCTCAAATCCCATCCACAATACTGCTGTTTCTTTTTACGAAGACGGACAAAAAAAAAACTTTTCATAATCTGGAGAAATCTCGGATCGGAACAAAGTTGAAATGAAAATTCGAAATAATACATTTTCTTGTAAATAAATATTTACATAGTTCTTGTACATAAAAAAATTACGTACATTAATGATTAATATTTTAAAGAACCAATACTACTAATTGGTGTATTATGTCATATATTTCATACGCATTTTCCATAAACAAAATTATTTCGGCGTAACAAAGAAATTTTTGCATACTTATATATGTATATGTATGTACATCGCGTGTTATAACTGGACGTGACAGCGTATCGCACACGCAGATCATATAAATATTTTAAATCTTGACTTTCCATTTAATTGTCTCAATTATTATAATTAGCACTGACACTTTGATGGTAAATCAACTTGACCTACATACATATATAAAAGCAAAAGTAAACAAATCGATCAATCTTACTAATGAAAAGATCAACTGTTGAACTTTGAGTGTATTAAAATAATATGTTCGTTATTTATGTTTCATTTTTTTGTACCGAAAATAGTTTTGAGTTAGCTAGTATTATTAATTAACATCAAAAATATCATCATCCGTACATTGACCTCGGAATTTCTCTCGGATTAGCCGGAAAAGCGAGCACGCGAGGTCTCTCAGTTTAACTGCGAAAAACCTCTCTCGCTATATCTAAGTCTGTATCTTTGCAAACAGTGTTTGCATATATATTTTTAAACAGCAATTTTCTTTGGACGCCAAACGTTGCAACAATAAAAGCTTGAAGTTTATTTTAATATAAGTGATTCGTTCATTATATATGAACAGTATTATCAGAAAGAAGCGTTTCTATTTTTTGTTACAGGGCGTATAATTTCAATATCTGGCAATTATGATGTGTGCCATAATCTGTGTGTATGAGATGTATCATCCATTAGTGCAACACGCATAAAAGAAGACAGTGTTATACGGCTGTTAGTTTCGACCCTTGCTTCCCCCACCGGATATCCTTCCATTTATTTATATATCGCCTTTTCTTCTCGTCCATTTTCCAAAGAGCCGGAAAAACAATTTACAGCGTCCGACGGTTTTTCTCGGTTCGTGCATTTCGAATTCACGACGGCGGATAGGGTTTTGTCTCCCCCGCTCCCTCCCTTATTGTGATTCCCTTCTCGGAGAGAAAAATCCTTATCAAGATGTGTTTTTCGAGCGGCAAACAACAGCGAAATGGACTCTGCTCCTTCGCCACGGGCGCAAATTAACTTGGAAAACGCTTTAATTTAAAAACATCGCCTTATAAACAAAATTTAATGCAAATTAACGCAGCGGGACTGGCTTGCACGCGTCGCTAACTTTTTTCATCCCGGTTTTGTTTACCTTGCGAAAATTATCTTAGGAAAATTTCACGAGTATGCGAATTTCACTCGGGAATGGCATGGCGCTCACCGAGAGAGGCTCAATCGTGAAAATGTCGGAAAAATTCGCAAATGGCTTTTTCCTCTTGCAAGTGTGTGTCACTTATTTACAATGCAACCTGGTATATTCTGAAAAATAATTCGAAAATAGAATGTAAATTAAAAAATTAAAAATAACAGTGAAAATCATCACTATGATCTATTTTAATCAATGAAAGTTTATAAAATAACGCCAAGCTTCAGTCAAAGTTACGGTGCCGTGAAATGTACATATACAATATTTGGTGATCAAATTAAAAGCTGAATTTGCAAACACTCTTGTCAGGCATTTTTATATGCAAGTCCTTCGACCCCGGTCTCCAAACCTTTCTTTAAAATACATACATATGTATACATATACACATGTATTATTTGATGTATTCTTAAAATTTTGGCCCTTTACTATTTACAATAGTCATTAATAACCTCCCAAAAGTACTACGCAATGCTTCATGTCTCTTGTTTGCTGACGACGTTAAACTATTCTTTGCTGTTAAGGATGAGAGGCAAGCCTCTCTCCTTCAAGCTGATATTAACGCTGTTTTAGAGTTCAGTTCCAGTTTAGGGCTTGAACTGAATACTAGTAAATGTGCTATTATGAGTTATGGACGTGCGAATTCGCTCTATTGTCACGGATATTCCATTGGATCCGTATTGTTGAAGCGCGTGGAATCAATGGTCGACTTGGGTATCACTTTTGATCCTCAATTCACCTTTCACAACCACATCAAGACAATCGCTGACGTTTCCTTTCGTCGACTTGGATTTGTCTTGAGATATGCTAGATTATTCTCCAACCCCTTGTCTTCTCGCTTGCTTTTCAACTCGCTTGTTAGAAGTAAGCTAGAGTATAATGCAATTGTGTGGAATCCGCACGAAGCAAACTACTCTCTTATTATAGAAAAAGTGCAAAAAGCATTTCTTCGTTTTCTTTATAAGAAAGAGTATGGGTACTACCCATATCTCTATCCTACTCCTTTCCTTTTGGGCATGCTTGGGTATAATTCCCTTGAACTTCGGAGAAACTTCTCGTTAATTCGTTTCGTTCTCCAGCTATTGCGTGGTAATACGTCATGCCCGTTGTTGCTGGAACAGTTGGGACTTTATGTCCCTAATAATTATGTGCGTGGTAGACATCATCATTTAATGGTTGTACCTGCTGCTCGCACAGTTCTTTTTCGAATGGCTCCTATTCCAAGAGCTATTCGACTTCTCAATGAAATCGTTGCTGCTGTCCCTGAATGTGATATTTTCCACCTTGGGGAGCGTAGATTGTCGGATATTATCTTAACATATTTATCTGGTAACCTGCGCTCATCATTACTTTCTTAATTTGAATGTGATGAATGAGTGGAATCTTAATCTACTCTCTTCCATTTGGGCCTCGCTGTGATTTTATTTTTTATTCATATTTTGTTTTATTTTATTTTATTTTTTCTTTCTCTTTTGTACATTTTTATATACTATTTTAATTTTGATCAGTGTAAACAAAGAATGGGATTTATGGATTTTATTTTTAATTTTTACACTTTTGTTATTTTTTTTTTCTCTCTGAATGATGTATTATTTTCCTTTTGTTACTTTTTTTGTAATTTTATTTTACCATGTTTTCTGCTTTTGCTTTTTTCCTTTATTTACAGTTTACTTGTTTTTATATCATGTTTTTATATATTTTTCAAATGTAGGCCATTGTGGCGCATTAGGTTCTTCCTGTAATGCCACAATGGTCCAAAACTATTAAATAAATAAATAAATAAATAAATAAAAATTTATATCTCAACATGATTCCATTACGGGTTTTACCCGTGAGCGACACTTACAGTATTACACTTATAGGTACATAAATATATAAATTTATTGATTATTATGTAAAAATCGTATTGACAAATAGTAAATAGGATGGTTTTGCCAATTTTATAAGAAACCGTTTCAATAATGAAATCAGGTTAATTAAAAATCTCTTACGAGAAATAATCGACTTCTCAAATAGCTAAGTTTGACCAGCAGAACTACAGAAATAATCCGAAACATCACGGATTCTACGACCCATAATTTACAGTCTCTTTCAAAATAATATATAAGATATCATATGAATATAGTTATAGCTTGTATGTAAGACATTAGAAGTTTATATTCGTAATTAAATCAAATTCTAATATTCTAAAATATTTTTAAAATAAATAAACCTAACGGTGTTTCAAATTGTTTTTTTTTTTTTTGGGACTAAATAGCTCGTAACATTATAAATATACATAAATTGTGTCTGACATAAGTCACAAACAATTTATATACAGTAAATACAAATTATATTATATTACTTTTGAGTTCAAATATAAATGAGACTTCAAATGTAAGTTATGTATATTACTTTTGAGATGATATGACCAATTTCATATTTGATAGTGGTATGTACCATGAAGTCATTAATTTATTAAAAGTTAATACAAAAACCTATCATGACATTAGAAAAACGTAAAAACATATCGTTGAATCATAAACTCAATTTTCATTAAAGCTTAATGAAGCTTGTACCAAAAGGGAAAATTCAATAAAATCCCAATTTGAAAAGAAGCGGTTTATATTTGCAACGTTTACACGACAGCGCACGCTTTATTAATAAACGACGTCATTTAAATTAGCTTCCGCGAAAATTTATAATTAAATTCAGCATGCGGGGTGCGCCACGCTTGTTCATCAGCGAAAAAGCCTCCCCTTTATTACTTTTTGACGCGTACATCCGTTATCATTTAGGATGGTCGCACACCCGAAGACGTGCAACAATGCGAAAATTAGCCGCCGTATAATTTAAACCCAACAAATTTGACATAACTATGTATATATGTATGTACATATATAAAAACATAACGCGTTCGTACACGTTGATCATTGTTATCGAAAGGCGTGTGTGGCTTCCTTTAGTCTTCGTCAGTTTTCCCGTGGTTTTCCTCGGAAAAGCGCGCTATGGAAAAAATGTATTCCCGCCGCACAAAAGCGACCCTCTCTCGTCTCGCAACTGCTATTCAAACTGTGGTGCGCCGTTTGCGAAAGGCGCCTCGAAAGTCGCGAGCACAAAGGCGTCTTCACCCCGCCCCACCCCTCTCGCCGCTTTCGGGCGTCCACTGTGAATGCAGAAAAACTCGCATTCGAAAGAAAAGAATTGTATATTCAAAGGAAAAACTCCGCTTGTTTGACCCTTTAATTCAATGGAGGACACGAGCATGAGAAATTTCTAAACGTACTTGAATTTTTATTTTTCCAGCGAATTTGTGTTTTCAGATTCCTATTGTTAGATTTCGTAAAATATTTGATGGTGTGCAGATTCTTGTTAATTATTTTCAAACTTTTAATTGATCAGTATGCATACACTAGTGTTATACCCGTTGAAATTACAACGGGCTGTTTCGGAAACAATGAACGCAACGGGTTGTTTCGGAAACAATTTTGATACATGATTTAAAAGAAAGGTGCAGTACGAATATTAATAATTAATCGGAATCGGAACTGAAACAAAAATCGGGAATCGGAACTGAAACAGGGATCGAAAATAGGAACTGAAACAGGAATCGGGATTCGGAACTGAAACAGGAATTGAGAATCGGAGCTGAAAAAGGAATTGAGAATCGGAAATGAAATAAAATTCCGGAACCAGAACTAAAAAAGGAATCCTCACCCGACATACAAAATGCATATCAAAGTTTAGCTGCTATGTTTAGTTTACAAAATGTAATACTTTCCGATTATAAACAAACTGTCATTGACCTCGCAAAATTGAATATTATTATTACACTTAACACATTACATATACATATGTATATTGTGTATTTAGCATACTCTTCTCGGGGAAGACGGTAGCCTAGTTGGTAGACGGTAGTCGAGAAGTATAGGATCTGGGTTTGATACCTCGTACCCACTATTTCGATTTAATTTAATTTTTCAAATATCGTTAAAATATATTTAATTTTTCAAATATTGTTAAAATATATTTAATTTTAATTAAAATATGGGATGGGAAAGATGGGAAAGCAATCAGCAGCTTCTGTACAGTAATCCATAATACAGGATATAAAATTGGTATATGTTTTTGTAACCAGAATTTGTGGTATCTCTGTTCAAACATTGGTTTCAGCTCATTTGTGGATAATTCAATAAATTATTCCTGTATTAGTATTGATTCATCCGAGTTTGTGAGTCTACTAGCAAAAGGGTTCAACATCCAATCTGGGATAACCAAGTGAAGAATGTCTTCAAATATTTGGCCGAGGTCAGAATGGGGAACCTTTAAGTGTTGACAGTAAGCAAGCAAATCGTCATCTCGTTTTTGCAATTTTGAAAGATTTGGAAACTGAAAGCATTCCACCTTCCCCAAATTTTGTTTGTATAGAAAAATTTTTGTAACAAAAGCAGATATTACACTTTAAGTTTTGATTAAATTTAATTGAGCCGAAAACCATTGTCTTTAGTTTCCAGGAATTACAAAACTGAATCAAAGAGTGCATAAAATGCACTTTTAGTCAACCAACGAACTTCGGTGTTAAATAGTAAAGGCTTATAGTCTTCATCATTTTCCAAACGAAGTTGAGCAATTAATCTCTCATTTAAAGCACTACTTTTGATTTTATCAACTGCTCTAATGACATATGTAATATAATGAGCTATGCATGCGTTCACTAAGATTTTTGAAGACCAAATGGTGTCATTGAATGACAAATCACAATTTTTTTTTTTATATTAAAGTTTTCGCAGATCCGCCGACGTTTTCCACGCACCCCCAAATTATTTTTAATTTGCCACAGACCCCCTCTGTGGTCACAGGAACCCCTGGGGGTCGACATAACCACTTTGGGATCCACTGGATTACATTAGTCAATCGATTATCTTTTATCCAACTTGCTTTTAGTTTCTAATAAATATAACAAAATTACAATTGTATAATACATAGTATTCAAATGTTTGACTTTTGACATACTTATGTACGTACGACCATGCTCATAAAATATTCATCTTCATTATAATATTGAAGAAATTTAAACTAAAGAACACTAAATAATAATTCTTATGATCAAGTAAAATATTTTTTCATGAAATTATAAAGTTTATCGTTTTAAATACATTTAGATTTAAGCTTTAAATACATTGTACGTACATACATGCTAAATTTTTCTATTTACATTGTAAATAACAAGGCACGACAAAGTACAGACCACATTCGCATTCCGTTTTCTGTTGTCATTTTACCACACATACTAAATTCAAAAATTACATTACAATTAACATATGCCAATTCGACAACAACGAGGGTAATAGTAGCCATTCCGCCATTATATTATGCCATGTCAACGACATACTCCACAATCATATAATGATAGTACAGTGTAATTTTGTATTGTTTCAGGAGCGCTTCATCACAACACAATTTGCAAATCGGGCCCAATGGCAGATTTTCACATCGCAGATATTCGAAGTAAGCCTTTTTATTTTCTGTCCAATAGCTATCTCAAAATATGCGAATGCGATATTTCAGTCATCGCACAGGACGAAGCGGTTTTAGCCCGTGCGTGGGCGCGTCAGAGCCGTGCGGCGAATAAAACGCCAGGACAGCGGCCGCCCCACGTGCTTCCAGCGGAATGTAGAGTGACGCAATTGCCACACACTCATTATACACTGTTTTTACTTAAGTGCCTATGTTTAGCTGGCAGATTGCGGCGAAAATAAACGGCCAATTCTCGCGCGAGATACGCAATTTCCGTGGTGGGAGCCGCGGCCGATACCTCCCTTAAAGGATTTCTAAATTTATACAACTGATTCGAAATGCAAATACGATGTGACATTTATACATATAAACGTATACATATATGTAATTTATTTTTTCAATTTATTTATTCGTGGGTAAAACATTTCTCTATGAAGTGACAAATCAATTTTAAAATGTCGTCACCATTTGTCGAAGCTTCGTTTAATTAATTCATTAATTAGTCATTGTAATTGTAACATTGCTTATATTTCTTCGTATTATATACAAAAACTCTTTTCTAAACGATTATTGTCATGTCGAATTCGTTGAAACGGCTAATACTTGAAAATACCTTTTACCTTTTACTTTTGTTCAACAATGAATATTGTATTGATACAATATTCAATTTACAATATTCAATGTCGTTTCTTGCCATGTTTACTA
The DNA here is from genome assembly GCF_051622035.1 of Arctopsyche grandis. Classification (NCBI taxonomy): domain Eukaryota; kingdom Metazoa; phylum Arthropoda; class Insecta; order Trichoptera; family Hydropsychidae; genus Arctopsyche; species Arctopsyche grandis. The sequence goes on from NC_135357.1 coordinate 27,233,446, forward strand.
TTTAAAAAGAATTTAGAATTTATAGAATCTGAAACTTTAATTAGATAAAATACGTTAATGAAAAGATTAGGAATATTAAGACGCGAACAAACTGGGCGAACATGACGAACGCGGAATTTGTGTTCGCCTTGTTCGTCATGTTTGCCTTGTATCCAAACGAAAAGTACCTACTTTGTATATGTATTTTTGGAGACTGTTCAATTGAATATATAGCTTGTGTATCGATAATGCGAAGAGATGAAAACTGGAGGCTGGGGAGCTAGGAGGATGTTTACGCTACGTTCGCTGTTTTTAGCTTGTTTTATCTGTTCGTCGACTTATATGTTTCTCCGTATTCCTCACCGTGTTTGCCTTGTTCGTCGTGTTCGTCTTGTATCCAAACAAACAGTTAATTTTATATGTATTGCGGAGACTGTTTGGTTGACTTCTGTAGTTTGTGTGTCGATAATGCGAGGCAAAGTCGGAGATTGGGGAACGAGAAGGGTGTTTATCGCTGTGTTTGACTAGTTTGATCTATTTGCCGATTTGTATTTTTATCCGTGTTCGCCTTGTTCGTCGTGCACGCCTCGTTCGTCGCGCTCACCTCGTTCGTCGTGTTCGCCTCGTTCGTCGTGTTTGCCTTGATCCAAGCGAACAGTACATTATATATGTATTTTGGAGATTGTTTAGTTGGTTTATGTATATATATTGTGTGTCGATAATGCGATGAAAGCGGTAGGCTGGGGAACGAAAATAATGCTTATGTTCTGTTCGCTGTGTTTTGCTTGTTCGGTTTTTTCGTCGACTAGTACTTTGCTCCATGTTCGTCTCCGTGCTCGCCTTGTTTGTCGTGTCCACCTTGTATCCAAACGAATAGTACACATGTATATGTATTTTGGAGACTATATTGTTGACTAATGTAGCTTGTGTGTCGATAATAAGAAGAGATGAAAGCTAGAGGCTGGGGAACAAGGAGGATGTTTACCTTGTGTTCGCTGTGTTCGGCTTGTTTGATCTGTTCGTAGACTAATGGTTCGGCTTGTTTGATCGCCTTGTTCATCGTACTTGCCTTGTTCATCATCCGTGTTTATATGTGACTAGTGTTGCACCCGATGACATATCATTGCATGGGTGTTGGCATATTAAGTTATTAAATAAAAAATAAATAAAAGAAATATGTCAGTTCGATCCGCATGCGGTCGAGCTTTCACCTTTTAAATATATTTAATTTAATATTTATATTTAATTGTTTAATATAAAAAGGTAAACATTACCTACCTACCTACATGTAAACAAAAAAAACACCAATAGAAAAATGAATTAATTAAATACATTTTCTATAGATGGCGGTACATTCTCTGCCAAGAGGAAATATTGATAGCAAATAGTATATATAGAAGTTTTTTTTATTTTGTTATTGTATTCGTATATATGTACGTTTTGGCAATCGAAACGACTATTATTGTATGGCGAGCGTTATCTCAGACAGACAGACACATACCCAGAATAGCGATCTTATACATATTGTTACGTATACTAAAAAGAGCCGCCGAGTAATTGCGATCGGATTAGGCCGGGTAGCGTCCTGAGAGACCGTGTGACCGGTGTAAGTGGTTTTAAGGATTAGCGACAGGCTAAGTGCAAGTAAGCTAAACAATGATTGCAATTCCCAGAATTGACTTGTCGTGGGAAGACATATCCACACGTGACCATAACAATAGGTAAACAAATTAGACGTCGAAGATGTCCTGAGAGATCTATCCCTTATAAGGCGATACTTAGGCGATATCATGTCATTCTGGACTGAGCACTGCCAGTGCGTGTATCTCCTTAATCACCAATGAATGCTGAGAAACGACTGTTGGCCTTTTACTTGGATCCTCCACCCACCCCTACGCAACAATATGTATATATGTACATACATATATAAATTCGAATTAATTTTGTGTACCGTACAACTTACTGTAGTGCTTATTTGCAATACAAACATTTGAGAATATTGACAGAATACATACATATGTAGTATAGATATACGTTATTGTCAAACACACTTATGCATTATATGTACATATATGTTTACTCGTAGACGGAATAAAACGAAACGTCATTTTTTTACCCCGATTCAATTTGTATCATTGGCTATTGTTGTCGACGAAATGTGTCCTGTTATATTTATTGCATTCGCTTTAGATATAGTGTATGTATTTAAAATTTTGCGACGATCTGCGACTAAGTAATTGGACGGCTTTCAACGAAAAAAATAAACGAACAAATGGAGTATAATGAAAATGCACTTTTTTTGCCCTCCAGCACGCAAATATCGTGTCGCATAAGTGAAATTGGCGATAAAATCAGTACCCATTATACAATTGTGGCCGTGTGTATTAAAATTGGTTACTTTGTTTAATTACTTTCGTACAAAATGGCCAATTTTCCATTAGCTAAAATATATTTGCGTTTATATATTTTTTTCTCCTTCAACGTTACCTTTTTCGCACGCGCGTATTTGTCAACTCGTTAATTAAAATAACTAACGAGCGTTAATTAAATGTAACTTTAAACCACAACGACAGTGCAGTCGAGATTCATTCATGCACGTCGCTGCATATTTTCCCTCGCCAAAAGGCAGTTATTTTGCCAAGTTATTACGATGTTGGCGGGCAGTGTTGTCGAGATTCCTCACTGAAGAGAAAATTCGTTAGATAAAATAAAAGGCGGCGTTCTCCTCGGCAGCTGAGTGATGTGACATTGTGAACTCTCTCATATGTGTTTTTTTTTATTTCTATTATTTGTCATGAGCATTTATGTGTGTGTGCGCTTTTTCTAACTTTTCGGTTATTTTTAAAGTGTTGTTTTCAGTATACGAACTAAAAAATAAATTTCAGCTCGTGGCATTTAACGGCTTTTTTTGTATGCTCGAAAAAGATTTTTTTGCGTATCCTGGTACTTTTCCTATACTAAGAATGTTCTAGTTCTTCTCAGGCGGAGTTTGTTTATTCTATACGTACAATTTATATTTTTATTGTCTGTTTATAAACGCAACAAGATCACTTTGAAAGTAATGCAATTAATTAAGCGGTAGTATAATAATGATTCAATTCAATATATAATTCAAGAAAAAACATTGATTTAACTTACTTTTACCTCGAAAGCCTCATCGATGAAGCCTCTAATAGCAATTCCTTGAACTTTCTGAAATAGAAACCAGTACAACTCGACAACATCGTATACTAAATTGGATTTGTCATGTGTATATATGTATGTATGTATTACTTATGTTTTTATTTTTATCGTTTATTTATGTCATTTATATTTATATTGGTTTGTCCGATTATTTTTTATTACGCTCAGAAGTATTGGTTTTTTTAAAATAAAAATTAGCCTTTTCAAAATTTTAATTTTCTTTTGCGTTTATAGTAGAGGAAAACCCTGCACGCGACAAGTGCATTATTAAGGCTCACTATAACAGTTTGCGTGACTTTCGTACTTATAAACAGAGTCGTAAAAAGTAAAAGTTTATTGCTTTTGCATCAAAGAATACAATATAAATTTAAAATTTTGCTTTTCCGCGTTCTCTAAGTGTGGGTAAAGAAATTGTTACGATAGTGCTTTGAATTTGAATAAAATTTTCTCTCAAAAATAGCACGTGAGTCAATTTTCTGGGTTTGAATTTTAGAACAATGACTGAAATAATTTATTCTGGAGCTGAATCTAAGATTATTTTATTATTTTATTATACATACATTTCTACCATAGATGCCATAAGAGGTTGCCCCAAAGCAACACCTACATGTGGTCAAATTCTTACTACTTTATTTATTTATTATTTTTAAATAGCAAATTGCTATTGAATTATTTACAATTAACACTTTTAAGCTTAAACTAACAACTATAATATAACATAGTTAACAAAATTAACCAAACTATAATTAGTAACCCTAAATAATATAATATAGTAATTTCAAACATAGCATTTTAATTAAGTAACATATATATTTACGTTATCTTCTACATATGTAGAGGTATCCATTAACACCCCTGAAGACAGCACCAATGTTACTAGCATCTCTAATGCTCTCAGGAAGGGCATTGTATATTTGAACACTCATGTGGAAAACACCTTCTGCAGTTTTGGCTTACTTAACTCTACCTATGTATAATTAATTTATTCACATTTCTAGTTTTATAATTATGTATATCTCTATTCCTAACTATATGATTATTAAAATATTTGGGTCATTACTAAACCTTACAATACAGTTATTATATACTCGATACAAAAGCGTCATCTATGGTCGAACTGATACTTTACTAAAAAAATTGCAAGAAACACATTCTACATATGTACATACATGTGTAGGTACATCCAACGTAGGTAAGCATATTTTTTTTATCAACAAATTCGATGATAATTTGGATGGATACGTTAACAATTTGCTTGGAACCGTTTCAATAATGAAATGAGATAAATGGACAAAATCTGATAGGAAACGTTTGACCCGGAATCACATATATCCAAGGTCTGGCTAACAACACTGGTCGGGGATTGAACTCATGACTCCCCAGTTGAAACCATTATACGCCAACCACTGTAATATGTTGCTGGTTGAAGATATTTTTATGGAAAGTCAAGTTTAAGGACGAACCTAGGTACTTGTGAGGTAGAGAATTTCCTACCCCTGATTTTGTTTAGTATAGTTTTTATTTTAATTTGTTATTGTGAAAGGATGAAAAATATAGTTTACTAAATTTGTTCTAGTTTTTTACAAAGAAACATGAACCAATTATGCTATCAAAATAAATGTTACGCATTATTATATTACTCTCTGAATATGTGTCAATCGTTTTGGCATTGTTTGTAAAATAATATGCGAGTGAAATATGGCGGTGATTATTTACGTACGTGCGGATTTATTTCGGTGAAATTAATAAAGGCGATTTTCATCCTCAGTTGGGCTTGTTTGAGAGAAATATGTATGGGTATGTACGCGTGCAAAAAAACGAAATAAAATCTCTCTGAATCGTCCGAATCGCAATGCCGTGAAAATCGCTCGTTAGTCAGCGTCGTTTGACGAAAATCCGTTAAATTTGGCCGAAATAAAGGGATTACAGGGCGGCGTTCGCGTAATTGCAAATGGCGGCCGCATCAACTCGAGCGATCGTAATGGCCGGCACGTGCATTTTTCGAAGGCCGTTTTTGATTAAATTTAGAGAGACAACTAAGTAAAAAATCGAAGTCATTTTGTTTTTCAACAATTCGGACTTTGGAAAATGCGACATTCCTTAAGTCACTCTGACGACGTACACAATATTTCGTATCAATATGCTTTCTAAATTCCAACATATAAAATGCGTACTCGAATTCGATGTTTGTTCGATGGAAACTTTGAAATGTGATGAGGAGATACAACAGTTTGTAAAGTGACAGTTATGGTCTATATGTACATATAGTTTGTACATACATATAGTACAACTTTCGTACGTATAGTTTTTGTATGGAACTCTTTTAATTATAACAAATAAAATCATCCCATTCTGAATGAAAATATATGCCATTGTGGCTTAACTATAATCCAATATGTGTATCTCAATAATATATTATTAAAGATGAGTATTCTTTCGTTGAAGGTATTTAGACATGTGTGATCCATTTCAGATTTAATTAATCGTACTCTTAATACCGAAATCTCTATGTAATCCGTACAAATGTGATAGATTCGTCTCGTATTACTCTTAGGTAATAAACTATAGAATTATATTATAAATAACTAATTCGATCCGTCACACTACTGAAGTACTTCTTCGGGTTTATCCTTCAGGACATAATTCTGACATTTCCGTAGGACGAGATCTCCTCTCACTCGACAAACTTAATCCCCTGCTGCGAGTACGTATGAAATTCCCCGAACGAATTCCGTTCTTTTAACAATCGGAAATAATATCCTCTCAATTTTTGGAAAATCTCAGAAGTGTGTGATTAAAAAAAATCCTTGAGATTTTTCTCTTCGCTTCTCGATAAATTCCGGAGTGCTCTCGTGCCTTTTCCTTTCATCGCGAAGGGCACCCGAGGTCGCGAAAATGGAAATCAATCCGGAAAAATCAATTACTCTGATGAGAGCTTCGAGCGAGAGGTAATTTGAAGAAAGCTTCCTTATTTACTCCGGCATCCCTTCCACAGAGGATGAGAGGGAGGTTTCGCGGGCGGTGAGGGCGTATCCTGTGGTAAAATCGGATTACGGGGCGAAGAACGATTTCTTCAATTCGCAAAGGAAAACGCACCCGGTGAAATCCTTTGAGATTTCACTCGCACGCGTGTGTACTACCATCGCGAAAATATGATACGTACGATACGTTAATCGTGTGAGAATTCTGTCGAATGCGCAAATTTAATAATCAACATTTTGTACGTTTATCTCGCAGCATCCTCGGATAATTCAATACGTTTGACGGCTGCGATATGGTTGCGATAAACAGTCGTATCAAATTTTTCACTTTGAACTCCGTGTGATGGTTTTTCAGCGGTGAATTTTGAGATTCGAGTGCAAAGAATAATAGAGTCGTCGAGAAAGTTTCATCGAAGATACTGTTTGAAGTTGTTCGAAAGGCGATTCATTACGATGAAAAGCTTTGTTTTGAATGGTCGGGGCTCGAGTTCGGTGATTCTGAAAATCAATAGTACGACTGTTTTGTTACGATATCGAGTTTTTCTCCGAGATACAAGCTTGAACATTATCGAAAAGTATTTTCGGAAAAATGTATAATCACTTCTCCTTAATTCGACTTGTTTCGCAACAGCTTTTTTATACTTTAATTTCGTGCGTAAGCATTTAAGTAATTCCATGGACTTAATGCGTATATGCTTTGATCGTAAATTTGTAAATTTAGCTGCTTTTTTTTCTGCTACGTACTTATAACCTATTTAATCGCAATTTGGCCTCCACGCAAAGAGTTTTCAAACTGTTTTGTCACAAAGTATGTTTTTCTGATACCTAGATTAAATAAAATCAATAAAAGAGAGGAGACGGTTGAGGAGGGGGGTTGAAAAAGAGTATCTAAAAAGTAAGAAAATCTTTTTCATCCTCTCATTTTAGTTTGTGCAATGTTTCAGCGTTGCAAATTTTCGTGACGCGTTCAATCACATCGAGGCAATCACTATACTGTATTTATTTAAAATACTTGGGGGAGGCGGCAAAGCCGATAGACCCAAAAAGTTTGATTTATACATTTACATATGTAAATTAAATGAGAAAAAAAGTAAAATATTTTCAAAATGACAATATTAAAATAAAAATAAGAGAGAAAAAAAAGTAAACAGGAAACAGAAATAAGGAATTGGCAAATGTAAAAAGTTTTACTTCAAAATCGTTCTGCCACACCACTGCTATGCAAAATCTATTTTGCATCTCCCAGGTCAAATAACTGTGAATTTTGATCACTCAATACCGTACAAACATAATTTTATTAAGAAATTTCATCATCCTGAAACTTATGTAAATTGACTCCAATATTAGGCATCTTTAATTAGCAGTCATGAATGTAACTTTAACTAAAATCAGTAATTAACTGTGTGTAAATTTAACTAGTACTTATGCAGCAATCTTTGCATCTACGGAACACAGTTTGAAAATCTCAGACTGGGCGGTAAACTTCAAGGAAGCCTTTGATGTGTGATAAATATACAGAAAAGGTCGACGTAAACGTGCTTTGACGCATGACCCGTAGTGGTTAATGAAGCACTATAACATTAAAATTTGATTTACTGGACATCGATTACTTTAACTAAAATATATATGTACATACATATATACAGCAGGTTTTATTCTCACTCTTGATATCGTGCAATATAGTTATAGATAAAACACGGTGACACGTCGGCGTGGCGCGAAACGAACCGCGTTTTTGATTGCGAATCGTAAAATTTGATCGACCCAACCGAATTCGGCAGTTAACTCGCAACAATTTGACGTTCCATTTCGGGTCCAGGACGTGTCCATTATCCCCCTAAATGCCTCCCGAGGGATCTTGCGGGACTTGTGACCGAGACGAGAAGGTCTTAATTCCACTCACAAGTGCGGTAGATATAACTGGCGTGGATTAAGTACGGCCCCGCGTCACTCTGCGGTTAGTTTCTGGTCGACAGTCCCTCTACGCCGTAGAAGTCGTCAGTTTGATTCGCCGAACCGGAAGTAAAAAGTGTGGTTAACAGCCGGAAGGGAAGAGCAGACGTTAGATATTACATACCTACAGAAGCTCGCTCTAATACAAACTTTGAGATACATATATAGTGATGCTGAACCGTTCATTCACGATGTTTTCTTCGATGGGTGAAAAATCAATGCTCAATGAAACTCTACCCAGTTTCATTAAGCATTTTAAAATTGAACACGTAACAAAGTGAAACTCAGATCATTCGGTGTGGATCGTCTGACATGGGCTCCTGATATTGAGACAGTTGAAACGGGTGGCGTCAGCCTCAGATGCACTGCGCGGGAGCGTACACACATGCACACATCCAAGAAGACACGCACACACACACATTCATTGCGGGGAGCGTTTTAATACGCGCGCGCGCCTATATATTACCTTACACTATATTTATATATAACACTAGCTGAACCCGGCATGTGTTGCAATGCCACAATACCGCGTGCAATTCCCGTTCCCGTTCCCGTTCCTGTTCTCGTTCCCGTTTCACAGATAGATCTTGCAAGCAGCGCAAATGATTACTCGATTCCGGCCGGGATTTGAACCCACGAACTTCTCTGCTGGTAAACAATGATTTAACCAGTTTGATTTTATTAACGCTTTTGCTTGTATATAAATAGGATTTTTCTTTTATGCAAACTTGTCTTTTTGACTTCATTAATTTAAATATTTTTACTTTATCTATATACGTAGTAACAATACATGAAGTTTTGTGATCATGCGAAAATTCTAACTAGAGATTTTGACTGCTTCAAACTCAGAATCGATCACTGATCACGTTTTTATGATCTAGAAAAAATGTGTGTCTGTGTCTGTGTATTTGGGGATTTTTTGAACACCCTTAGGCCCCCCAGAACTGATTTTTTGATCACGAGTATGGCAAAGTGCTCAATCTGCCATAGCAAGGGGGGCGAAAAGGGAAAAAAAAACGATCAGAACAGTGTGGACAAATGGGACAGTTTGGATGATATACGTCACCGTGAACGAAGATGCAGTATTTTAAAACGTGTCTATTACGATTATTTTTCACCATGGTAATGGCGGACGTCATTTCCGCGTATATTGATGACCAAACCGAGCAAAACGGTCAAGTTTGTAAACGATCGGATAAGAACCTAAACTTCGTCAGACGACAAAATCGATTCTAAAATAAGAAGAGGTTAGTAAAAAAAACTATCACTGTTTGATCTGTGTACATATACTAAGCCTGTATTGGTTAGAAAGTTTGTTTTGGAGGAAGAAACAACTGAAATTTGAGGTTATGGGTTAAACGTCAAATGCGGCCAGTTTTGTTTGTTGGTGGAGAACTATTTGATAAATGATATTAACAATTTCATAGATACAACATATCTTCTTATTGAATACTTATCTCTCAGATAAAGCTCAGTGAAGAGATGTAGTTCTAGCTGTGAAATGTCAGATCTGACACATTTGGCCGTGAATCGATATATAGAGTCTATATGTCATTACACGAAGCTATACGCCAAATTTGGAATTTATATATACATATGAGAGTTAAAACTATGAATATTTATATATTAGAGATAATGAGAACCTATAAAGCAAATTTTATAAAATATAGAGTGAAAAACGGAAAAGTTATAGGCGTTTAAACAATTGAAATCTGACAAGTGCTGGATAAACGTCAAGCACTTTTTCGTGGGAGCGTTTTAAAACGCATCTGACACGATATTTTTGCACCATCGTAATGGCGGAGGATTCATTTACTTATAGTGATTACCAAAATGAGCAATATGGCAAAGTATGAAAACGATCGGATAAGAGGCAAATTTTTTTCTGAATTGTAATCGTAAGTGAAACGTAAAGGAGGTTTGTAATAAAAATGAAACCATACTGTGGAGTTATTGTACTAACAAGTGAACGGAATAAAAATTTCACAATATTTATACAATTAAAACGCTGCAAAATTCTAAATATAAAACCGGTAAGTAAGCGGTTTGTAGACGTTTTCAGTTTTTCTTATCCTAATTTGAAGCCTTGATACATATTTTCTTGGTCCGTATTCGTATGTCGCATTATCTTAAATCCAATTGTTAGGAAATTGGCTTCCAACTCGGTTTCGAATAAATTTATCGACCTCGATCAAACATTTTGAAAAGTGGCTTCCTAAATGTCATCTGATTCACTCGGCGTATCGAAAACAATAAACACACTCATTTCGACCCGGTACCAATTAGCGACCAGTCTATGAATTCGGCGTGCACTGAAATAAATACAAGTTTATTGTCTTGGACGCGTTACTGAAATTACACTTGGCTCGTCCGAATTATTTAGAATAATATATAGAATTTTCCACTCGCGTGTCTGCGGATAGCGTTTGCCAAAGTTTTTACCGCCTGGCACATGACATCGCCTTTGCCAAGCCGAAATCGCCGAAAGGAAAACCTTTATTTGGGAACTGTCGACCTTGAATTTTTGCATTTTATTTATAAGAAGACAGATGTGGCCGATCTCGGACACTCGCTTATGCGGAATGACTCGGCCAGGCATTTCCCGAGAGCGTATTGAATAATAACGAAAACAAGCCGTAGGTGTGTGTAGTGTAGTAGTTCGCGCGTCAAAAATCACGAGTTCTACTGGACTGTTATTATTTAACTATTTTTCGTATTGTTTGCACGTCGAAACGGTGCCAATTTTTTTTTTTTACTCCAAAATTCTCATCGTTTTAGAATGTGGATTTTAAACCGTCGGCTGTTTGTTTGCACGCCGAATCGTTTCTGCGAATCTGCTGCGGCAATGGTCGGATATAATTTATTCGTAGATAATGGGAAAATTGATTCAGCGATGTTTCAGTAAAATTCATAGCGCAATCGAAGACTCGAGCGCATCTGCCATGAATAATGCATTCGAATGCATTCGCGACGACTGCAAAGCCGGGCCAAACAAAGTGAAACAGCGGCAATGAACATTTTCAATCGTATTTATGCAAAATGTGAATTCTGCAGCTCTCGGAGACTCGTTCAAACTTTTCGATTTGATTCGGGATATTGCTTATTAAAATTTGAGTCGTTTTGCAAATATGGCATGCATTTGTAATTGAATCAAATTTGGAAATAGCAAAAACGATTCAATATGCTATTGATTTAATACATACATATATAGACATCAATTTTTGTGTATGTTACAGTCGAAGTGTATTTTTATATGTAATATATTCCAACTAGCGTTTTAGGTCATTCATATTCAAATACAATTTAAATAGTAAATTATTTTATTTTATTTTTACATATGTAGATATATACCAGGAAGGCTTGACAGGAAGACCCCAAAGCGCCTTCCTGGACAATTAATTATAAATAATGCAGCATTTTATTATTACATAAATCACTGTATTTCTAGAAGCTGAAGAACACGAAATAACAATTAATTAAATAATCACAGAATTAATCCATTGACACATCTATGGATCTTAGATTTGTAAATAATTTTTACAGATTGTACATACAATAAATACAAAAGATTTGTGATAATAGGAAAGATGATTTTTTGCCAATTTTGAGGATCCGTTTCAACAATGATCAGATAAAATTGGAAAACTCGGATAAGAAACGATCGATTTGGAGTCACAAATACCCCCAAATCTAACCAGCAGTATAGCGGATCGAACCCACTGATCACTTGGTGCTAAATATACACGCTACCATGAAGCCACACTGCTGGCTGAATTATATATCTAAAAGCGCAAATACGCTTTCAACAGTGTGCGCCAGTTGTAATATAACAGTTGAGTTTTCACAGCTCTGATGTTTTTATGGATGCTTTAGAATTCAATTTTATGCAAGATGCTTTAGAATGTGTTCAAAACAAAAAAAAAATAAAAAAAAAAAAAATATATATATATATATATATATATATATATATATATATATATATATATATATATATATGTATATATCAATTAACATCCTGAGAGATATCTATGGTCAAATTTGCATAATTTTATATAATTCAGCGAAATTCAAGATTGCTGAAAACTCGGGTCAATTTGTTGGAACCGTTTAAATATAAATCAGATAAATTGACAAACTCTGATAGGAAACGATCGACCTAGAGTCGCAAATCCAAGGTCTAGCCAAGCGAGTGGGATTTGAACCCATGACCACTTTTTTCAAAGCATTATACGCTTACCATTAGTCTATTCTGCTGGTTGAATATGAAGCAACTTATTTGGGTTAGACGGAATATATTCCAAATAATCAATATATATATATATATATACAACTAAAAATACACTTCAACTTTGACGGTGGTTGGTACCAGGTTAGATGGAATATATTCCAACTAGTCAAAATATATTATAACTGGAAGATTCACTTCAACTGTAACATACATAGTTGTAACATTGAAAAACACGCCTCAATCGTAAACTAATCCGACCCGATTCCTGGGTTTACATACATTTATTCATTCGATCGATGTTTCTATTGTAGTACTAAACTTCCTGCGCACATTTACGTACACTAAAAGCTTCTATTAGCATCATCGCTTTCATTATTTTTAACACGCGATTCTCCACGTTTTATTGAAACTTTCCGCAATATTAAATATAAACAGTACATTGAATGAACGCGTATATTTAAATGTTGTCGATCGCTTTTTGCGTTAGTGCTATTTCTGAGCCGCGTTCCCCGCAGAAGTCGGTCACTATTGAAGATCAAAGTGTCACGAACGTAATAAATGACGTCACTGCATTTCTTTCGTTTCGATAGGATGCATCGTGTTGCACAATGGACACTGCACCAGTGCCAATGTGGAGGAGGACGCTTCTCCTGTGTGATCTCGTCTTTGTTGCCCAACTGTCGACATACTGGGCAACGACACTTGCCACGAAACCATAACATACCTGTCAAAAATGCTTGAAACAAAAACAAACTTACAATATTACTCTTCGGATTTTCCGATTTTGATCAATATGATTTATCTATAGATTTCACTGTAATTGATTGTGTTAATTATGACATGTATTGACTCAAATTCGGCAAAATCTGAACCTGATTGACATCAAATTATAATAAATTCGAACTGGCTTTTCGGATCGTTAAAATCTGTTGTTGTCGCACGGCGACTATAATTAAATTATTGGCTCAGGTTCATCTCATTTCATTTTAACTGCCATTCACAGTGATTTTGAATCAATTGAAATGTTCTCAAATTTGATAGCCGACATTTGTGTCAATTTTGTGCCAACTTGTATCGTTTACGAACATATATTTTATTCAATCAACAGATGGCATTAAAATTTTATCCAATATAATTATGCAGTATGATTTTCTTGCAATTTTCTATTCATAGAATTATAAATTAGTATTAGCGTATATTTATTATATGGCAATAATAACTTCTAGTGAATATTTAGAATTTTCAATCATTTAAATAATAGTAAGTACGTTTAAGTCTAATCGTCAGTAATTGTATTTAAATTAATATGTAATTAAAATAAAAATATTAGTAGCAAATAGTTTCACATTCAAAATTACAGACCATCAATCGTTTTTCCACTGACCCAAATGCACTGGCGTTTAATTTATAAACTGACCATATAAACGGATGGGATGTGTGTGAGTATGTTTTATCGCATCGACAAGTATGGAGTGAATATCAATATCATACAATTCAAATCCCACTGATTTCTGATTTTTGCCTCCAAACCTTGGATTTACATATGCCTCCAGGTCGATCGTTTCCTATCAGTGTTTGCCAATTTATCTGATTTTGATTTGAAACGGTTCCAACAAATTGGCAACCTTACACATTTTCTCGCAAAATCCCGAGTTTTCAGCAATCTCGAATTTTGCTGAAGTGTACATATAAAATGCTGCAAATTTACAAATTTTACTATACATGTGTCTATAGATGTTAATTGATATGTATGTATTTGCTGAATTTCTCTTAATTGTTTATAAATGTGCAAATTTATAAAAAAAATTGACCATAGATGGCTCTGTGGATGTTAATTGATATGTATTTACTTTGTATAATACTAATAATACTTGTATCAAATGTACATTTTTTTTGGCCAGGAAGGCGCATTGGGGTTACCTGTTAGGCCTTCCTGGTATAAATTACATTAGTTTCCGAAACCACCCGTTGAAATACCAACTGGCATAACACTTTTTTATTGTATAGCTGACCAAAAGCATTAAAGCATTAAAGCAATTAAAGACATATACGAAGTTTTATGTCTTTAATTGCAAAAAAAAAGTCACCTTGTAAATGACGACCTTTGTTCGGCACGCTCCCTCAATTTGGTTTTTACACCCTAATTCTATTAATTGGCAAAACATCTGCATGAGTGTTATCTTAAAAGAAAGGGCAATAAGCAGGCATGTTTTTAAAAGTGTTTTACTTCTTAAAAAATTGAGTTGTTTTTTTTTAAATACAAAAAATTATCAGATTTTTCCTACTTGACAAATTTTTAAAACTTATTGTGCCTCAATATTTTTTTATGTTTGCACATATGGTTTTATTTGTTTTTATTTGATTAAATAAGCATTAGAAAAACAAAAAAAAAATTCGGGTGTGACCAATCCATGACTTTATCTATATATTTGAGGAATATAAGAAGGTTACAAAACAAAATTCGATATTGAACTGATGACTATGATAGTGATACAACTTGAGCGCAAATGTATGGAAAATTGCACAAAACAAAAGTTCTACTTCCGGTTGTCAGATTTTGTTCAAATTTTTTTTATTACCAAAAATCACTACCAGTATTATAATACTCATTAAATATCAAGAAAATAAAAATAATTTTACAGGTCAAAATAAAATAATGAAATATTGTTTTAAAAAAAAATACTACTTCCGGTTAACAAATTCTGACCAAAAGCCTACCAGCTCTAAGTTAGTACATAAAAGATAGAAATATAAATTTTCAGCTTAATACGTTCAGGGATGTGGACAGAGTAGTGGGCACAACATTTTCAACCTTTCTAAGAGAAAAAAATCCCACTTCCGGTTTATAAAATTTAATAATTTTTTTTTTCTTTTCATCACATTGCTACAAGAATTATACTTGAATTTTTTTGTGACGAACACACATGTTTAAGGGGTCGAAAAAAATAGTGGAAGAAAAATCGAACAAGAGTAAACTGCCACTTCCGGTTGAAAGATGCCTACTAAATTTTATAAATAATTTGGTATTAAGCTTAAACTTCTAGATATGAAATTTCAGTTCAATAAACCAAAAAGTTTTTGAGAAAAACATAAAAAACCTCGATTCTATAGAGTAAAAGTACTACTTCCGGTTCAGATAGAAATATTTAAAAAATTTAAGGTTATAAAAATTATTATTTCTATCATATTTAAAAAAAATTCATTCTGATTCAGTTTGGGAGATAATTGAATTCAAATACTTAAAAAAAAGAGGACACCTATAAGGGGAGGTACCGTTTCCGGTCAACTTAAAAATTTGAAAAAAATTAACGTCGTGTCGATAAGAATTTTAGTAAATGAAACTAAGTTTCAGTTCGATAGAGCTAACGGTGTTAAAAATATCCCCAAAATACACACACAAACAGACACACACACACATTTTTTCTAGATCATGAAAACGTGATTAGTAATCGATTCTGAGTTCGAATCAGTCAAAATCTCGAGTTCGAATTTTCGCATGATCACAAAACTTCATCTATTGTTACTACGTACATAGATAAAGTAATAATATTCGACTAACATATCACTTTTAACTTAGGCAGTAACTGTGATTAACCGTGAGATTTTGGTGTTTTAATACACAATCTTTAAAAATGAAATTAAAAATAAACCATAAGACTTTGTACTGAAGTATGTGTGGCTCAAAATAATATAAATTATATAAGCTATTGACCATTTAAGGCTTTGCAGTTAGCTTCATAAAACCCTGTATACATATGTATGTATATAGTAGGTATTAAAATGAAAATTAGATTAAATTAAAATAAATAAATTTTCTAACTGATTCACCTTCAGATGCCATATAATGCAACCGCGAATAAAATTATAAAAGATTACAATAAAAACCTCTTAGTACTCCAATATGTATATACATATGTACATGTATACATCATAATAGAATTCTATTGACAATATACCTACATCGAGGCATTCAAATTTGATTGTATTGATAAGCGAATAAGGCAGGCAACTGACGGTTTGTTCAATAGTAGATTTTCCATAGACAGATAATACAATATCGAGTCGAACATTGTCGAACAATGCGATCGATATTAAAGCCCGTTCGCTCAACTGGCACAATGACAGTTATGCAGATATGTATAGTAGGAGCAGAGCGAGCGAGATAACGGCGCAGCGTAAAACCATTACATTTCCCGGCCCTTAATTTCCACGGCCGGAAAATTGAGAAAATTTCAATGCAATATGCCGAATACGTCCTCGTCAAGCCACGTTCGAATTTCAATAATAGCGCCGCGCGGAAAACCGATTAACCTTTATAATACGGCAGCCCATTTTCCCCACTACAGGTGTGCTATACTTGTGTGTGATGTTTAATGTACCGCGAAATCCGCTTCACGCGATCCTAGGCGACCTTGGCGAAGGTCGAAAAGGTCGATCGTGCTTTGGCGATTTTAAAAATCGGAAAATTCCACACGTGTGATTTTTTTTTGTTGTTTTAAAATATGGTGAAAAGCGCGCGTCATCCGTCCTCGTAAATCCTGGGGCGAAACAGGATATCCGAGGATATCAGAGTTGGGATTCGGGTTATTTTTTTTTATTATTTTGTATTTATTTATTTTTGACGTTTTTCGCGGATATCATTCAGAGTTGGGTCGTTATCGTAAATAACCGGCATAATCGCTCGGATAGGGGTCAAACTCTTTCACCCCCCCCCTCCCCCGCCCTCCTCCTCCATCTATACGCACATTATGCGATTCAAAATGTCACAGAATCCCGGATATTGTATTTCATGTATAGAAATGCGACACGGTTAACTCTTTCCGACCCCGTCTGTACTGAAATATAATGTAAAATGGCAATTTATCTAATGTTATTTGATTAAAATTGTTTTTTTTATTTTATTTTATTACATTTTATACCAGGAATGCCTTACAGGTAGCCCCCAATGCGCCTTCATGGCCAATTACAAACAATACAGCATTTTTATTATACAAGTCGCTGAATTACGAGACACTTAAAACTCGCAAATTAACGAGACATCTATGAATTGTACATTAATCATACTCCAATAGTGGTTACATAGTAAGTAGGAAGGTTTTTAGCCAATTTTTAACCGGGAATCGTTTCAAAAATGAAATCAGAGACAATTGGCAAACTCTGATACGAAACGATCGACCTGGAGTCACAAATATCCAGGTTTGACCAGCAGCACTACAAAGATACGAAGTTTTTATAACATGAATTTTTAATTTTTAATATTAATTTTGAATGTGGTACGCTTTTATTCGCTACCTTTATTCATTTTATTAAATGAAATATTACTTACTTCAAGGAGGTATGCTCATTTTTATGTGTATCTGAAAAATAATACTTTCATATTATATATTCAGTCATTTCAGTTAAATTTTAAAAGAGGCGAAGTTGTATTTTACATAGTGGAATATTTATAATATATTTTTGAGAATTAATAATGTTAAGTGTGTATAAATAATCTCTCCAGAGGTTTGTACTTGGATTAAAGTGATATTTAATTCTCGTAACATAAATATATGTACAACTCCTAAATACAATAATTCAAAGACAACTAATATTAATAATGAAATTTCTATGATTATAGCATTAAACATTAAGCAAAAATTTGAAAGTAACCAAATTTTAAATAAAATTAGTGTTTTAAAATTAATTAATTTCAAAACAATGAAATCAAAATCTTAACATAAAAATACAAACAAATATTTCTGAGTAAATGTAAAAGTTCAATCATGGAATCCAACACTTCACTTACATAAATGTATTTTCTTAATTCTGATTATAGATATATCATATTAAAAATCGTGAAAAATATACACACAATATAATTTCATTCACTTAAATCTTCTTAAAATTCAAAAATTGAGTTGTAAATCTCATCGTATAGCCTTTTTTTAAAATAGAATATACACACATATGTATGTAGAATAGCTTGTATGATTAACTCACTAGGATTTGCTCACTGTGCACAATATTCAAGATATTTTTCGCTCAATTATAGCGTTTAAATGTTAAAGTTGTATGTAGAATGTGTTAGCACGTTTCATGCATTGTTTTTTGTGCAAACAAGCGTTGGAATTTCTTGCACATTTTGACTTTTATCATCGGTCAATTTGTTCAGTGGTTGGTTGACGTTGTCGCTAACATATGACGTATTATATATGTACGACAAACGAAACAACAAAGAAAAAGGTGTATGTGCACAAATGTTCGATGCACATTTGCAAAGAGACCTTGTCACCCCACCTAAACAAATTTACCACGAAATAAATTAAACCAAAAAAAAAAAAAAAAACATATATTAAATACATTTAATATAACGCGCGTACAGCAGCTCGGCATTTTGAAACGTTCGTATTTTAATTATTTTTTTTCGATAATAAATATAAAAAAGGGTTCGTCTAAGCTGTGCATTAATTAAGTGGAATTGAATTCGACCAGCTTTAGGGTATAGCTTTGTGTCAATGTTGAATCTGAATGGCAGAAGTTTGGGGATTGGGAGTTCAGTGGTGGTACTTCGTTTTCTGAATATAGACAAAGGATTCGACAAATCCGAGGATATTTATCAATTGGTAAATCGAACGTAGTTGGAGATGGAGCCCCACAAGTATCCATGTTTCGTTGTCACTGCTGTAAAAAACGAGCCGAACATTGCGGTAACCATTTATTTCACTGTACTTGTTCGATAATGCAATAAGTTATTTGAAATTTAAATTGTTTTTCGTTTTAAAATACCGTGCGTTTTTAATTTTGTGACGTATTGACGTCTCTGTCTATTCGTGTGATATAACATCATTTTCATTTAACGATTCTCACAGTTTCAGATTATATACATATGCGTATACACAATTTCAGATTAACCAGCCGCGTGGACTAGTGGTTAGCGTATTATGTTTTCGAGCAGATTAGTCACGGGTTCGAGTCTCACTCGAGAGTCCCGCTGCTAGCCAGACCTTGTTTTGTGACTGCAGATCGATCGTTTCTTATCAGAGTTTGCCAATTTTTCTGATTGTAATTGAAACGGTTCTTGTAAAATTGGCATCTCCTTCTCTATCTCTCTTGCTAATCTCAAGTAATTCGGCGTCTTAAGGTTCGCCAATATAATTATTAAAAAATGCTGCAAAAAATTCTCCATAAATATCACTGTGGATGAACATGTGAATTCGCATTGTATAAAATATTTTTTGTATAATAAACCTAAAGTTTATTATACAAAATAACAAAATTTTCTATGATTTTTTTTCATTATAAACAAGTTATACACTTAATAAATATTATTCATACATATACTCTTAATTATAAAATTTAAATATAATAATAAAAACATAAATATAAAACAGTTGCGCTAATGTAACAGTTGCCCATCGGGAGGTTCCCGGATTCAAGCCTTTTATTTTATATAAATTATATTTATAATACATTTTCTTCATTTAAATTATATTTATAATTTTCCCATTCTCAAAGTTACTAATCTTGTGACCATTTTCAATTATTTCTTTTTTAGTATTTATAGTATTTATAGTATAGTATTTATAGTATTTATATTCCCCAATGGACTGTCCTGATAATATTGTGCGAAACCAAATTGACTTTATTTTGATAAACAGTAGATTTAAAAATAGTATAAAATCGGTGAAAACCTACCCTGGTGCAGACGTGGCATCCGATCATAATCTACTTTGTGGGAAATTGAAGATAAGACTGAAAAAGATTTTAAGAGCATCAAAACCTAAACCAAGATTGGATTTAGAGCTGCTTAAAAATCTTACGATCCACGAACAATTTACAAAAGATCTCAATAAAAATTTTAAACAAAAATGTATTGAAGAAAATAGTAATGTAAACTTAAAGTGGGAAGGTATGAAATCAGCAATGACCCAATCTGGGAAAAAGTTTCTTGAAACAAATCAAATAATTAATAAAAAACAACCTTGAATGACGGATGAAATTATACATTTAATGGAAGAACGTAGAAAACACAAACATAATAATCCAACACAATATAAAAATATTCACCGCCAAATTCAAAGGAAAATTAAAGAAATCAAAGAAAAATGGATGGAAAATAAATGTAACGAAATTGAAAAATTACAAGAAAAACACGACGAATTTAACGTACATAAAAAACTAAAAGAAGCAACAGGATCATTCAGAAAAAAAGATTTCATACTCCTTAGGAATAAAGATGGAAAAATCATTTTAAATATGGATGAGAAGAAATCAGAATGGACCGAGTACACAAAATTGCTCTTTAAAGACAATAGAGAAACCGGAGGGCATATTGAAGATCCAGAAACGGGACCATATATATTGAAATCCGAAGTGGAACATGCTATAAAACTAGCAAAGAGTCGGAAAGCTACTGGACCGGATCTGATTCCTGCCGAATTTCTCAAGTTATTGGACGACGATAACATAGAAAATCTAACAAAACTCTATAATAAAATATATTTATCAGGCGAAGTACCTAGCGATTGGTTACAATCCATATTTATCCCGTTGCCCAAAAAGAGTAACGCGAGGACGTGTAGCGACTTCAGAATAATTAGCCTAATGAGTCACACATTGAAGATCCTACTAAAGATAATACAGGGCAGAATTTACTCACGGTGTGAAGAGGCGATTAGCAGAGAGCAGTTTGGGTTCAGACAAGGCTTGGGTACCCGAGAGGCCCTTTTCTGTATGAAAACACTACTCCAAAGATGCAGAGAAGTCCGTAAACCTGTGTACATCTGCTTTATAGACTTTGAAAAGGCCTTTGACCGTGTCCAACACGCTCGCCTGATGGAAACATTAAAAAATATTGGCCTGGATGACAGAGATGTCAGATTGCTACGAAATATTTATTGGAATCAGACTGCAGTAGTACGTGTCGATGATCAATTCACTGATGAGATTCCTATAGAACGGGGCGTCAGGCAAGGATGCATCCTATCACCTACTCTTTTTAACACCTACACCGAATCCATCTTCCACGATGCTCTCCAAGAGGCGGAGGGCATCAAGGTGGGCGGCGAGACGATCACCAATATAAGATATGCTGATGACACGGCACTAGTCGCTGAAAATTTAGCAGACCTGCAAAGATCTCTAGACCGTGTACATCAAGAAAGCAATCGAAGAGGTCTGCGCATAAATCTAAAGAAAACAAAATTTATGATAGTAGATAGAATGCAAACAGACACCGGGAATCTAACCTTGG
This sequence comes from Arctopsyche grandis, assembly GCF_051622035.1. Taxonomy (NCBI): domain Eukaryota; kingdom Metazoa; phylum Arthropoda; class Insecta; order Trichoptera; family Hydropsychidae; genus Arctopsyche; species Arctopsyche grandis. The sequence continues at coordinate 27,255,002 of NC_135357.1, forward strand.
ATGGAGAGGTGATAGAAAGAGTAAAAAGATTCAAATACCTGGGTACCTGGCTGAATGAAGAGATGGACCCAGATGAAGATCTAAAAATCCGCATCGAGATGGCTAGAACAGCATTTGTAAAAATGAAGGCGGCCCTTACAAACAAGCATCTCAATCTTCATACGCGGTTGAGATTCGCGAAGAGCTACGTCTGGACAGTATTACTACACGGATGTGAGACGTGGACTCTGAAAACCAAGATGATCAGCCGCATTGAAGCTTTTGAGATGTGGGTCTATAGGCGTATGCTGAAGATTCCGTGGACCAAAAAGATATCAAACGAAGCTGTCCTCGGCATGATGGGGAGAGGCAGGGAACTTGTTTCTGTCATCAAGCGGAGAAAGATGGAGTACCTCGGACACATGATACGGGGTCCAAAATACGAATTTCTCCGTTTGATAACCATGGGGAAAATAGAAGGAAAAAAATGGATTGGCAGGAAAAAGTTATCTTGGCTTCGAAACATGCGCATGTGGACCGATATGAGCGCCGAAGAGCTGTTCCGAGCCGCTGAAGACCGATGCGGATATATTCAAATAATCGACGAGGTGGTCGCCAACGTCCGGATGCGGACAAGGCATTAAGAAGAAGAAGATTTATAGTACTATCATATTTTAATGTTAGTTTACAACGTAATAAGATGAAACAAAAAACCTACTTACAATCCCTATGTGTTACCCTTCATATATTATAAACACACACATAATTCAGATTCAAATTTGTTTTGCTCTCTAGCTTCTACGTGGCAATACATCATGCCCGTCGTTGCTGGAAAAGTTGAGACTTTATGTCTCTAATAATTATGTGCGTGGTAGACATCATCATTTTTACCTCCCGCTCGCACAGTTCTTTGTCGAATGCCTCCTATTCCAAGAGCTATCCGACTTCTCAATGAAATCGTTGCCGCTAAGCCTGAATGTGATATTTTCCACCTCAGTGGGCGTAGGTTATTGGAGATTATTTTAACCCATTTGTCTGGTGGCCTGCGCTCATCATTATTTGCATAATTAAATGTGATGTTTGAGTGGAATTTTGATCTTTTCTCTTCCATTTGGGCCTCACGGGGATGTTTTTTATTTGCGGCTGGCTCTTATATATTGGTGCTGGCAATAGGTGTAAGACATTCCTTATTATTTGATATTTTTACTTTATCTGCTATTGTTTTTTTATGATTATGTATAAATGTATTTTTTGTCTGTGTATATATGTATATATTTTTATTTTTCTCATCTCTCTGTATTGTTTCGACCATTGTGGCGCATTATGGCTTGGTGGTTGCTTTAACTTTAGCACCGAGAGGTTTCCGGGTTCTATCCCGAACTGATCTTTAATGCTGCTTTTAAGACTCCAAATCGATCGTTTCCTATCAGAGTTTGCCAATTTATCTGATTTCATTGTTGAAACGGTTCCTCCATCAAATTGTCAAAAACCGTCCTACCCACTATGTCACTAATATCTGAATTTGATTTATGTACAATATGTAAAAATTGATGTAAAAATGTATGCACAAGTCTAAATCCATAAATGTATCTATGGATTTATTCGTTAATTACTTAATAGTTAATTTTTCATGTTCTTCAGCATCTCCAAATTCAGCGATTTATGTAATAAAAAAATGCTGTAATGTTTGTAAATGGCAAGGAAGGCGCATTGGGGTTTAACTGTTACGCCTTCTTGGTATATATCTACATATGTAAAATAAGATGAAATAAATAAAATGAAATCAGGGATTCCTGTAATGCCACATTGGTCCAAACTCAAACTTAAATATAGGTTCTTAAATTGATTTTTTTATTATTTTTAAATGCTTTTTATTGTTACTAAATTATGTTCACAATACATCTTAAATCTATTTTAATAGCTACTGATCATTTTCTATTTTACAATTTTAATTTAATTTTGTTAGTAATCATAATATTATATTATTCTAATGTTAATGTACAGCATAATAGAAAAAATAGCTCAAAAACCTATTTACAATTCTTATAAATGCTCATAATACATCTAATACATAATATTAATTAAAGACTATCTAAAGTCGATGATCTAAAGCAGATTTTGTTTAGGTAATCTGTGTTTATACCTGAGGGGTATAGACATTTTGTTGTAATCACCGAGACTCTTCACAGATGTGCTAGTATGGTTATTAGTGATTCTGTCATAGAAGCTACTGGTTAGTTTTAATTGTTAGTAATGTCTGTAACAAACGGAATATTATTTATGGCATGCAGTTTTTTCAAGTTAGAATATATGGGTGTATTATAAATTATTGTTGGGAAATATACTTAAATAATATACAAGCTATACATAAACAAAGCAACAACGTTAATTCTACATTTAAAATATTCAAAATTGGTCGAGAAAATGACTATATTTTATTGTCCTGGCAACACAGTCTGATTATACAAACAAAAAAAGCACTCAACATAGTTTCCAAACGGTTTATTTAATGCGAAGTTTAAAATATCTAAAACCATATATTCAAGCACTATAGTCGCACAATGGGCTATCTGCCTAATTACATAATAAAAAAATATGTACATATTTTCATCAAAATGAAAATACTAATGCCATTTTTCTTCCCCAACCTAATTTCAATCCGTATGCGATATATGTATATATGATAAATTTTCGTATGTATGTACGACCATCCTAGCTATTTCTCTCATCAAACGATACATTCGAAATTCCAACACATACACACTCATACATATGTACATATATGTACATTCGCCTTAAATAAATTACGATATCGCTCTGTCAAATGCGGAAACACGTATTCGCCACATCATGTATTATTCAAGTTTTCTCGCGGAATACACTGCATGTATTTTTGATTGAATCACTTGATATCGCAATATTGATTCAGTTAGCTTCCGACTCTCTCTCTCTCTACGTACCAACAAATACGCGGACATTTTTCCAATATGTCCGCGCGAACTGGGCGGGCATTTTCCTTCCCCGCAGTTTTTCCGGCCGGGGATTATCGCGTAACAACTGGAGCGGAAAATACACCATCCACGGCAGACGTAACCGTCATCCATAACTAGATGAACTCGGACAGACAGACTTACATTGCCGTCTTGGCTCGGCTTATACAAGTAAACAGTTTTTTTCTCTCTGGTCTCATATTTGTTCGAGTGTGTGTGTGTGTGTGTGTGTGTTTGTGGCCTGGCTTGATACTCATACCGCAATTGGCAGTGCTGTGGAGAAAACAAAGCACTTGTAATTTATCTGTATAACTTTGTGCCTCGTAGCGTTTGAAAGAATTCGTTCAACTACAACTGTAACTAATTACTTATTGACGTTCTGTTGACATGAAAACATCTGTGTCGTAAGCTTATTGATTTCGATTTACTTCGTGTTAACGGTCGGTATTTATTGTGGATTAAGTCCGTTTGTGAATTATCCAACGCGTTAAATTAACGCATTTTATGTTGAAAAGAGGCTCCGGTTCAAAATTGTGGCCCTTGGGGTATGTATTTTTACATATCTCCTTTACGTTTCACTTACGATTACAATTCAGGAAAAAGTTTGCCTCTTATCCGATCGTTTTCATACTTTGCCATATTGCTCATTTTGGTCATCAATATAGGTAAATGGATCCTCCGCCATTACGATGGTGCAAAGATATCGTGTTAGACGCGTTTGATATCTGCCCGGCGAGATAGTCGTTGACGTTTATCCATCGTTTGTTTATTAGTTTTAAACATATGTAGATGGCGGTAGTAAAATAAAATTATTGTTTTTATTCAAAATAATAATTTTATATATAAATTATAGAAGAGATGTGTTTAAAAAAATTTTTTTTATGTATATATTTAATCTTAATTTATTTTTAAGTTGATTTAATAAGAAATATACTCAATTATTGTGTAATTAAAAACTGCTGTTATTTTATTAAAATTAAATTAAGCGTTTAAATAGGATTTGGAAAAATTTTATCAAGAGCTGACGCACAGGGTTGAATTTTTTTTAGAATAAATTTTTTTTCATTTGAAATTAAGTTACTTTGACAAATAAATTTCAATTTAATTGAATAAATTTTTCTTTTATGAAAGTACGTAAAACTTGTAGTTTTGAGTTAGAACTATATCGCAATACTTTTTTTAATTAAAAAATTCCTTGCGCACGGTAGAGTGATCTGAATTTATATGACTGAACGTGCTATGAAACGTTGCACTCACACTCCTCTGTGCCTTTAAGCTAAAGGGGACGCTGGAAAGGCTTTTTTAAATTACCTCACTAACCTAACCTGTTTCTTACTCACTTATCTTGAAATTCCCATACTCTAATTTCACTCAATTAATGCAGTCATACGTGGGAATATAAAAACCATAAAAATATTTGTGACAAAACCGGAATGCGTATAATGCTTTGAATTATGTGGTCACGGGTTCAATCCCAGGCTCTGCTGCTTGCCAAACTTTGTATATATGACTCCAAGGTCGATCGTTTCCTATTTGCCAGTTTATATGATTATATTGAAACGGTTCTAACAAATTGGCAACCCTGTCCTATTTCCCGCAAAATTTGAGTTTATAAAATGCTGTAAAATTGTCCATATATGTCTCGAAAATTTCGAGTTTTTCACTATCTCGAAATTCAATACAAAAAAAAATACTGCAAAAATGCAAATTTCTTAAAATTTATCCATAGATGTCTCTATGATTTTTTTTAAATTACATGTCGATGTTTGTAATTGACCAGAAAGACGCATTGGGGCTTACCAGTTAGGCCTTCGTGAAGTAAATAAATAAATACAGACCGCACTTCAATGTGACAGTTAGTCATAACATTCGACTCAACGATTCACTACCTCCAATTAATTTCTATCATTCATCGATTCAACGAGTAAAGTATAGTCAAAACAGCACACCGAGTCAATCAGTGCAATAAATATCAAACAGTTCTATACATATATGTATGTATGTACGTATCTTTCAAGTTCGTCGTTCCAACTTCAAATTCAAATTAATTATGTAGTTAAGTGATTTTTTTAATCATTGTTAATATGTGTATGATAAATACATATGTCTATTCAATATTGAACAACTCCATTTGTTTTCAACTATGCATAAAGCATACTTAATGTAGCAGATTTTCCGGTTTGTCTTAGCTTCATCCAGATGCCGTGTTTAATTACATACAGCTACGCCTTTTGCATTTTAATGTGCATTTTTCCAACAAACAAACTCATCCGACATTCGCACGAGAGACTCGCTCAATCTTTTTCAAACCGATGTCCCATTATAATTGCAACACGAACCCCATCACCTAGACAAAGGAAAAGGTGATCGAGAAAGAGAGCCTCTCCGGTCGGATAAATCCCTCGATCACGCCAAAAGAACGTCGCACAATTGCAGAGATTGCACCAGATGCACCGGCGACACCCACCCACCGTTTTCCCATTATCCAAACACCACAATCGCACAGTTTCACTATTTGTCGAAGCAAAATAAACAAAAGTTCGATCGAGGTGGTTATCCTACTTACACGACTGCGCGTATTTACACGCCTAAGATAAATATTTAATTCTGACGCGTACTAACACATACATACATTCATACGGATTCGTATGTATGAATGTATGTATATCACGTTTCCCAAGGTGATGGTTTAAATATTCCTAACGGGGTCGGAAACTCGACGTTTGAACTTTTTCGCGGTGGAAAAATGATCTAATCGGTTTACGGCTTTTCGGGGAGACGTTACGCATGTTAATTTGAAACTTGGTGCACGTCTGGCTGTGTAGCTAGTGCTCTGTCGAAAACGTTTGATGGTGCAATTTTAAAACGGTGCATATGCGACCGTAAAGTGCACAATCAAAAAGGTTCATGGGAAATCTCGTGCACTCGTTCGATATGGACGCTCTCACCCGCGAGCTTTTAGCGAGTCGGGAAAACCAGGAAATGGACCTCTTTCATTCCTTTGACTCTTAACACCAGTCTGGTGCTAATTCATCGTTCGTGATATGTACATATATTTCAAAGGTTTCTTTGTTGCAATTTTTTTAAGTTGTATATTTGAAGACTTTTCATTGTCTGTCTGTCACAGTTGGATATTCGTCTGACAATATTTGTTATCGATTTCCATTTACTCTCAAAAAAATCAAATAGTCGAAATCGAGTCTGAAACCATCTCAATTACGATTTAAATGTAAATAAAAATAAAAAAAACCTGACGTATTCAATCAAAAAGACAAAGAAAATGGGTGTCGAAATGCCTTTAGATATATTTTGTATTCATTTATAGAAGAAATGAAATATACGAAGTGCAATGAAAAGCTATAAATCATTAGCCAGCAGCATAGCTCGGTCGTTAAGCTTCTGCCGTTAAGCTTAAGATTTGTGACAGCAGGTAGAATGATTTTTTTGCCAATTTTGAGGAACCGTTTCAGCAATGATCAGATAAAATTGACAAACTCCGATAACAAAAGATTACAAATATCCAAGTCTAACCAGTAGTATAGCGGGATCGAACCCAATAATCACTTTGGTGCTAAACATACACGCTACCATTGAGACATACATATGTACTGCTGGCTACATACCTACATATGTATATAGACAGCAGCATTGCTCTGTCGTTAAGATTCTGCCTGGCACCTAGGGGGGACCGGATTCGATCCCATGAGCTGACCTCGACTGAAGATAATTTTTTCTGAGTATATCTGTAGTGCTGCTGGTCAGACTTGGATATTTGTGACTCCAGGTCGATCGTTTCCTATCAAAGTTTGCCAATTTTTCTGATTTCATTGTTGAAACGGTTCCCGATTAAATTGACTAATAAAATTCGTACCTACTATGTCACCACTATTTGAGTATAAAATGTATGTACAATTCATAGATTCATAGAATTACGAGTTAGTTACGAATAAGTTATTTATTATTTTCTGCACTATCAGACCGAGTCAAATAGTGCAGTAAATAATAAACAGTACGCGTCTCCCAATTTCATCGTTCCAACCTCAAATTAAAATTTTATTTTATTTTAAATACATACATACATATGTATACCATGAACGCCTAACAGGTAAACCCCAATGCGCCTTTCTGGCCAATTACAAACATCGATATACAATTTTTAGAATAATTTTAACAAAGCATCATAGAGAAATGGCAAAATTTTAACAAATTATTGATAAACTCACATTTTTGGAGCATTTTTTTTTTGAGAAAAACTTGAAATTCGCGAGACATTAATGGACAAATAAATTTGCATAATTTTACTAATTCTCGAAAACTCGAAAATTGCGATTAATGGTAAAGGTTGCCAATTTGTTGGAACCGTTTCAATGAACATCAGATAAATTGACAAACTCAGATAGGAAACGATCGAACTGGAACTGCAAACAAGGCCAGTAGCAACCAGTGGGACTAGAACCTGTGACCGATATGTTCGAAAGCATATATACTAACCACTAGTCCACGCTGCTAGTTAAAGTGTTCTTGAAATATACTAGGGATAATTAAAAGTGTATATTTTAAAATATATGTAATAAAATAATGCAGTATTAAAAGAATCCATTTTATTATAATGTTGCATCAGGACTTTAAAATTATAAATTAAATAAAAATAATACAGAACTATTGATTGAGATATTGACTGAATCGTCATCATCGTAATTAACTTTTCAAAAAACATAAACTACCTCTGGAATGTGACAATACTTAAACAATTCGAATTAAAAACATAAAAAGAAATAATTAAAAACGGCCAGATTAATAAATAAGTTATGCAACTGTTCGCATAACCAAAATCGTATGTCATATCATGCATATAAAATCACTCATATGTTCTTAATTAGTGTTCGTTCAATATTTCAATTATAACTGGTCATAGAACACAGTATTGTATAATATGCAATTACTATCTAAAAAAAACATATTCTGCAATCTTTCAAACGGACAATTTTGATATTTTATATGGGTCTACGTGACGAGCCAGAATGTTAAATTACAGAAAACACAAATATCGGAAGGCAAAGATCGAAAATCGAAAGATCTTAAGTCGAAAGATAAAAAAAGGGTGCATGGTAAACGGTACATACTCACTTAATTTGCGCGAGCAGGGTACAACAGGAACAAGAGGAACAGGCTTTTTCCTCCCGTATTCTGCGCGCGCACATTAATACTTTTTTTTTTGATCTTTCGACTTAAGATCTTTCGATTTTCGATCTATGCCTTCCGATATTTGCGTTTTCTGTAATCTAACATTATGGCTCGTCACGGAGACCGATTTTATATATGCAATTCAATGTATTATACGTATAATTTCAAGTATGTATGTATGTAGATATGCGAATATGTTAACAGCATCCTGAAACGTTTCAAATTTCCCATACTAAATCATTCTACGTAGTATTCTTAATTAACCGATTGATATTGAAGCCGCAATTATAAGCGGTCGGGATTCGACAATTCAATTACTGTCGAACTTCAATATTCGTGCTAGATAAATTAACTTACAGATACGCGTGAATAATTAAGGTTGGAGTCTGCCTCCCCCTCCCACCCCTCGCTAAGATCTCCAAGGCATGTTAAATTATTCAAATATGGATGTTGCTCAGGGCCTTCCGGTTCGCAGGGTACGTCTTCGCGGCTTAATTTGGACCGCATCCAAGAGAGGGTGCGAAAATGTAAAGTTAAAGATTTTTTTCAAATTGACAAGGTTTGCACACTGAGCCACGTCGTATCTACGCAACATTCTCAAATGTTTCGTGTATTGAATTTCAATTGAACAATAAACATGTGGATTTGATTGACGAGCGAGAATTGCATTCGATTGATGTCTTTTGAGAACTGTATGAGCAGTCGGTATCGGTGTCAGTGTTTGAATAGGCTGCTGCCGACGCTTTTGCGGAAACGGTTTATCATTCAAATGACACGTTCGTATTATCTGTGTCATTCTAATTTGTGCTATACAGTCAGATAAATATCGCAGATAAGACAAAGTAATAGATACGCGTACGCTTCGGTGAAATACTATGTGACGTATTGAGTTGACATGCATTGTGTAGTAGCGCAATGAATTATTTTCCTGTCGTATAAGTGCAGAAATTGATTCGAATTATTTTATGAACAGTATCTATTCATTTATAAAAATGCAAATGTATTCACCTGTTTGTCTGTTTTTTGTAAAAAATCTGTTTTTTTTATAGAAATACGTGTCCGATTATTTAGTATCAATTTTGGCGAATGTTTGCACGATTTCAGACTCTCATACGCGTCTAATTAGCACGTTTGGACGAAAACAAAAAAAAAAGTGTGGTAATTTTATAATCTTATTGAATGGATTACATCATTTTAAAACTTATCAACCAACCGCATAGACTAGTGAATAGCATATAATGCTTTCGAACAATGTGGTCACGGGTTCAATCCCACTGGTTGCTGCTGGCCAGACCTTGGATTTTGTGTCTTCCTAAAGTGGATAAATTACAGTTGACGCATACTGTAATACTTTTAATTGAAGAAAATTGAATTTTACAAGGTTTATATAAGCTTCACTTAGTCCGTTAGTCTGGAAAAACTTCCTACACTCTTTCGATCGCTTTGAAACTTTGCCATTTTGCGAGATTTGGCCGCCGATAGCGATTTCAATTAAGTCGATGGTGAAATATAACCGCAATAAACACGTTTACAAATGCAACAATTTTGGAGACGGTGACAGCTAACCCATTTCCAATAGCCAGTAACGAGTAATTTGTTATACTTTCCGCCCCTCTACTCGTTTTGACAGTTTTAATTGTTTAAACGCCTGTACATAATTTTCAGACTATATACTATAAAATTTGCATTGCAGTCTCTCATTATCTCTAATATATATTTTTACTTCACTAATAAGTTAACCAGCGGCGTAAACTAGTGGTCAACATACAATGCTTTCGAAAAAAGTGGTCACGGGTTCAATCCCACTCGTTGCTGCTGGCCAGACCTTGAATATGTGACTCCGAGTCGATCGTTTCTTATCAAAGTATCCAATTCTCATTGAAACGGTCCCAACAAATCCGCAACCTTTGCCTATTTCTCGCAAATTTCGAATTTGCAGCATCTTGAATTTCACTGATTTGTATAAAATGGTGCAAATTCGACCATAGATGTATCTATGGATGTTAATTGATATTTTTTATTTGCCTTGTATAATATGTACAACACTGTACAATGTTTGACCATCGATGTCTTGTTTAATGTAAAAATGTATGGGTGCATACCTGTAAAATAAATAAATAAATTTAACTAATATATTTGGCCACAATGGCGCATTGGATCACTCTGTAATGCCATTGCGGTATAATAAAAATAATAAAAAAAGATTTTTGCAATAAAATTTGATCGACGGTATATTTTCCACTGAAAAACTGGTAAAGAAGTTTTGCTTCATAAATCTACTGATGAAAATGTGAAGTAATTTAATAAAACTCTTGTATGTATAATGAAAAACATCTGTTCATTAAATCTTATAAATCGTTTGAGTACCGGTAAAGTGCAATGCATTATCAAATCCATCATCACGTTTTATGACTTTGAAAACACAATCATCATCATTGTGTCAACACTGCACTTAATCAATTCAGTCTACGCATGCCGTAAGTCATAAAATGAATGCAATCATACACAAGTATGCATGTATGTATGTTAAAAAACGTGTACATCGGGGTGCATGATTCGTCGATTTCACTGAAATGCAAAACGTTCTATTGCACGAATCAGTTGAAAATTTATCGCCTTTGCAGACATGAAATGACGATTTTTTGAGTTTTCTTCTAGTATTTGTATCGCCGTCGACACGACATTTCGAACGGTCGTAAATCAAAATCCAAACAGTCACGCCCGAACATCTAGCCAATCTCGGATTGTGCTATTACGATAAAAAAAAGATGGCAAAAACCGCGTTTGCAGAAGACAGGCTGAATCCTGAAAATTTTATAAGGTTTCTCTGGCTCGGACGTAAATCAAGATAAGTCAACTCGGTTCGCCTGTAAACATTCTGTTTATGTTCTAGCGTCACGTGTTACGCTTCTAAAATACACCGTGCAATTTCTAGAAGACTAAAAATAATAATAGGAACCATCCGCCGTGAAACTTCCACTTGCGAATTCGGGATCGAATAAAAAGAGCTTATTTATTTTTCGACTGGTTCAATAAAATTCCTGGTTTTTCTTTGTGTGATTTTTTTCACTAATTGCTTTTCCTTGTTAGACAATTATTTGTCGATAACGATGTTGACTCTGAAGTCGTTCAAATTCTCGTCCAATTATTATTCAGATATTAGTGTCGAACAGTAAAGCTGTTTACACACGGCGACGCAATTTACACGTGAAAAAAATATGAAAATTTCATAATACGTATGACTTATCGTCACTCGTAAGAAAACTGTATATAATCAACCGCACACGATACGTATGTATGAACGTCATTAAATGGAAAAAAATATCCAATGACTATGTGCACTTTGAATGATTGGTGTTTTTGCATCACATAAATTGACTTCTTAATATGTTTATCTGTATAAGAAAAATCATTATTATTTATACCAAAAAATTATGACTAAATACTAAGTATACACAGTGCCGGTTTTATGGGGGGGGGGGCGGCACCCGAGGGCGCCAAATAAGTTAGGGTGTCACACGATGCGCCAAAGGCGCTCTAAAATTGAAAATTAGACCGCCAAAAGACATACAAAATTTTAGGTTAGAGTGCTAAAGGCAATTTTTTTTTCTAAGGGTGTTAAGAAAAAATTGCCCGAGGGCGCCATTGGGTGTAAGGCCGGCACTGAGTATATGTACATATGTATATAGTTTCTCACCTTGACAAAAAATATCATTGATCAGTATGTCCTGCCAGTGATTGCGTATTAGTAGGAAACTTGGGCATTGTACGCCAGAATTTTGCATAAAGTCCAGTCCACTCAAAGAAGTATGGAACGCTGTATGCTTGGCATGACGAGGATAATTAGAAAGCATAATATGTAGATTAGAAGTATATCAAAGGTGGTTGATGTAATGGTTATATAATAAAGGATTTAAAATGGCAGTGGGCGGATCTCGTAGCTAGAAGAATTGACGATAGATGGATAAAAGAAGTGCACGAATGGTACCCGAGATAATATAAAAGCGTGCAACGAAGGCTGCAGGGTAGACGGGTAGACGAGATGAAATCAGAAAAATGTGTGGGATGAGGTGGATGAGAGTTGATCAAAACAGAGACGAATGGATGCGATAAATGTCAAAAATCTGTGAAAACGCTCATATCTCATAAACGAGAAGATACCAATAAAAATCGTTGTTCAATTCGAATTATGTGGATTAAACTTGGTTAAAATGTATGTATGTATGTCTCCGCTTCAGTAAGTAAAAACGTTTTTATCCAACATATGTATGTGTATATTATATGTACATACACACGTACATATATCATTATTCCATAGAAAATTACACCTACAATATACATGATACTAATTTTGAACCCTAGGCTAGGCTGTAGCCTACCCCAATTTAAAATTAAATTACCTTAGGATTAAAATTAACTTATGATCCGTTCGGAAATGAAATTTGCCTACATAGTAATTTTCATCGTGTCACTATTATCTCTACACCTCGTTGTAATAGTTTCGTTTATTAAAAAAAAATCAGGGCTGTGGAGTCGGTTCATATTTACCAACTCCGACTCCGACTCCAACCCCGACTTCATATTATGATCCGACTCCAACTCCAACTCTGACTCCAAATAGATCGATTTTAGTAAGATCAACTTTTTTTTCCAACGTATAAAATTACATATGCATATATTAATATACATATATTACATATATATAAAAGCGGACGCGATGAATATGGGTATGTTTGTGACGGACAGTGGAGACACAGCCAATCAGAGTCAAGTGATCGAGGAGACGCGGGGAATCATGGTAGCAGAGAAGTGTAGGGGTTTGGAGCGTTTGTGATGTCAGGCCGAGTGACGACAGACATGTGCGACGTCAGGCCGAGCGACGGGTGACACATACACACATCCACGAAGACACTCACACACACACACACACATTCATTCAATCATTTCGAACGGGTTGGATCGGTGAGCGTGTAATGTACGCACTCAACTATTTACGATTAATAATATTTGCGCGCGCGCCTATAAATTACCTTACATTATATTTATATATAACATATAATTTTATTTTAATTCGAGTATCAATTCCTTTCCGAAACCACCCGTTGAAATCAACGGGCACAACACTAGTGTCTTATAAAATTTGCATTAAACAGTTCACAAATAGCTTATATAATGAATGTTATTTACGACTCCGACTCCGCTTGAAATACTTCGACTCTGACTCTACGGTCCTACTATCATCTCTAAACAGCGTTGCAATAGTTTCGTTTATTGCGGAACTTTCAAACATTTTTCACAAAACTTTTATCACTGTCAAAAAGTGTCATCCTCGCATCTAAGATAATTTCAATTTTATTATAGTGAAGATGTGTGGATATTTATTTTATTTTATTTTCACATATATGTATATGTATGTATGTATCAGGAAGGCCTGACACGTAGACCCCAATGCGCCTTCCTAGACAATAAATTACAAACATTGCAGCATTTTTATTATATAAATCGCTACACTTCAAGAGGCTGAAGAACACGAAAGTAAGAATTAATTAATTAATTAATCCATTGAGACATATAAGGATTTAGACTTGTACATACATTTTTACATTATGTACATAGATCAGATATTTGTGACAGCGGGTAGTATGATATTTGTCAATTTGAGGAACCGTTTCAATGAAAATCAGATAAATTGGCAAACTCTAGTAAGAAACGATCAACTTGGAGTCACAAATATCCAAACCTTCTTATTCTTCTTCTTATTGCCCTGTCCGCATCCGAACGTTGGCGACCAAATCGTCAATTATTTGAAGATATCCGCATCGGTCTTCATCGGCTCGGACACCTCTTCGGCGCTCATATAGGTCCACATACACATGTTTCGAAGCCAAGACAACTTTTTCCTGCCAATCCATTTCTTCTCTTATGATTGAAAAAGTGTAAAAATCATTTCTTCGTTTTCTCTATAAGAAAGAGTATGGGTACTACCCATATCTCTACCCTAATCCTTTCCTTTTGGGCATGCTTGGGTATAATTCCCTTGAACTTTGGAGAAACTTTTCATTAATTCGTTTCGTTCTCCAGCTACTGGGTGGTAATACATCACGCCCGTTGTTGCTGGAACAATTGGGACTTTATGTCCCTAATAACTATGAGCGTGGATCATAGACATCATCATTTGATGGTTGTACCTCCTGCTCGCACAGTTCTTTTTCAAATGGCTCCTATTCCAAGAGCTATTCGACTTATCAATGAAATCGTTGCTGCCGTGTCCGAATGCGATATTTTCCACCTAAGTGAGCGTAGATTATCGGATATTATTTTAACATATTTATCTGGTAACATACGCTCATCATTATTTTCTTAATTTGAATGTGATGTACATACATATGTGTGGAATTTTAATCTACTCTCTTCCATTTGGGCCCCGCGAGGATGTTTTGTATTTGTAGCTTGTTCTTATTATCGGAATAGGCTGCAGGTGCAAGACATTCCCTCCTTTGTATTTTTACTTATTTTAATTTTAATTATTACTATAAAGTTTTTTATGATTGTGTTAATGCTGTATTTTTTTTTACTTTTTTTGTAATTTTTTGTATCTTAATTTTTTGCTATTGCTTTTTGTTCTATCTATTATTTTTTATTTTTTGTTTTCTCCCTCTCTTATTTTATTATGTAGGCTATTTTTATTTTATTTTATTTATAGAAAAATCAACAGACAACGGGATGTACATAGATATGTATAAAAAAACAAATAGTAAATATATAATATATGTAACATCCGAGTCCAATTACAGATTTTTACAAAAATTATAAAAAAAAAAATGAAAAAGATAAATATAAGGAAAAATATGACAAAATATGTAGAACATTGCATAATTAAACTATAGTATTAAAATATTGGAAAAAGGTTATAAAATAGAATATAAGAAGAAATTGAAATTTACAAATATAAAACAAATGAAAAAGGTAAATACAAAATAAACAAATGAAAAGGAAAAGAATGAAAGCTATAATATGATTAAATAGCACATTACATAACTAAACTAAAGTATAAAAAAAAGTATATAAAGGCTATTGTGAGGTTCTTCCTGTAATGCCACAATGATCCAAAACTTTAAACAAATAAATATGTAGTTCTACGTCATAACATCGTCCGCCTCGACAACATCGACCCAAAAAGATGGATACGTTTCTTTGTTTGACAGTACGTAGATGGTGAATGTGCAGGGGCGCTTCCTGGTGTACGGCACGAGGGACGCCCCTGGTGTCGCCCCACGCCCCTGTCGACGGGCGAAGGGGTTAGTGGGGGGGGGGGCGGCAAGTACCGGGGCGGCCCGGCGCAGCGGCAGTGCGCCCCGACGGCCGTCAGCGGCGGACGCCCCTGCCGCGCTTATAACAAAACGGACGCGGAACGGAGACAACACCGCACTACCGTCACGGACGCCGACGCCGACACACGCAGGGGCGCACAAACACCACCAACCACCCCGAACCCCCATCCTCCCCCTCACATTCAACTCGAAATTTTAAAATAAATACAAAGTATTATTATATTATACATTTTAAATTTAATCAATAATAACATAAACAAAATAAAAACGGGCGTCTCTCTGTGATAAAAGAAATAAATTTAAAAACAAAAGAAAAAAAATACCGTTGACAAATGTTAACATTAAAAAGTAAAAACATTTGAACACATATATTTATATATATATTATAGATCATATTTATTATTATCATTATTAGTACTATTTTTGTACTTTTTACCTGATTCTTAAAAATAATTAAATTTAACAATATTAAAACTAAAACAAAAAAGTGTGCGTGAATTGCATCGACGAACTTTGAAGACGTGTGCTTCTACATACTACTACTTCTACTACTACGTCTACCAGTACGTCAGATCATTAGCTCTTCCTTGGATTTAAAAGGTAAACATCATTTTTTCATAGTGTTTTTTCAAAACGACAGCATATTTTACCACACATCTACATATATGTACATGCATATAAACTAATCTAATATATAATTTCGAACGAGACTTTGTAAATTTTGGTTGAGAGCTTCAAAAAAAAAAACCAAAGTCTCTATGGCGATGGTTGATTATTGTTTTTTCGATTCAAATAAATTTTATAAAAAAACAAATGAATGTTTACACTATTAGATTAACCATGTTTAAGCGGTTTATATTGCAAATTATATTACAAACACCGAGCGAAGCCGGGTAAAACCACTAGTCTTATATATAATTTCGAAAGAGACTTTGTATGTATGTAACTATCGTTGGTTCGTAGAATCCGTGACGTTTAATTTAATAAAAAAAACACAAATAAATTTCAATGAAATAAATCTATTCAAATTAATTTAATAAAATGTTTACTATTACATAGATTAGACATGTTTAAGCGGTTTAAGCCACTATAGTAATAAATAAGTACGCCTTTGTGAAATAAAAACAAAAATCGACTTTGTTTATAAAAGATTCATATATTAGAAGCAGTGTCGGTCAAAAAAATGTATGCTATTCTTCTAATCCATTTCAGTTGTATCGATTTATGTAGTTTCAAATGTGTTTTGATCGGTTTGTTGTATGTGAAATTTGTTTGTGTGTGTGTTTTAACGGTCTTCGACCGGTTCTATTTCCGAGTTAAACTGGGTAACCGGGTGTGGGCTATTTTAACTCGGAATCCGATCTAACGAGCCGCTCAGTGTCCTAGTCGCGCTGTTTGTTTTAACATTTTCCGATCGCTATCTAGACTTTTACGCACATTTTCCAGAACGTTCTGGTGATTTTCCACACTAGAACTATGTATACCTACGAATGCGTTTCGCGAGCTCCAACACATTGCACCATAGCGCGATAAAAGTAGAAATTTTCAAACGGTGCGGAACTGTACTGTTTACGATCGATACATTTTCATTGAGTATAATATAAACAAACAATACGTCCAACCTTGAAATTGATCTTCACAATTGAAAATGTAAACAAATGTATATACACATGTATAATATATTACATTATTATACTAGGGACGATACGCTTGATGGTTTTTCAGTTCCAAGTTGAACTGATTGATTACACCGTGCTGGAAAATTTCAAAGTGTGGCGCGCGCAAGTATCATATGTTAGTTAGTACACACAGCTTATCTGATGTTTCCACAGATGTTTCGAAATTTATTGTGTGACACTGCCCTGTGGCCTATCTATATCAGAATAATACAATATATAATACCGACTAATATTCACAGATAGCGTTTGTGCAATTTTTGACGGAAATTCTGTATACATATACATACATACATATATACTACATTTTTTTTTAATATTAAAAAATACTCTTTAAAATTGATTTTCATTATTTTTATCGTGCACTTACTCATAAAAGTTTTAATTTGGTATAACATTTCCATTGAAAACATAATCTAACAATGACGTCACAATTGTAAAATTTCCAATAGATTAAGAATTCAATGAACAATATACAAAAATTTATTTGCATCGACCTTGTAATACATCGTCTAGTTTTCTGATGGTTTTTTTTTTGTATAAAAAGTCGGCAAGACCCTATTTTAAACCGTTTAGATTATACTCTTCATTGCCAGTAAACTTGATTAAATCGCCTAACAAACGACACAGTTTAATTTTAATTGATTTTCATTAATGTTGCATTTGAAATTAAAGCGTATACAATCTTGCACCATTATACATAAATGATTTTATAAACTTTGAAGTCGCATTAATGTTGATTCTTCAACTTGTAATGACAGCCTTGTGCTCGTATCGCACCGTTTTGCAATCGACAATAAAAACGTAACAAATGTTTTATTTATTTTCATAGAAAATTTTCTTATCTATCTTCTTTACACGGTGATATATATAACATATGATTGTAGGGATAATTTATGTATATTTTAAAAGTGATAACAAATTGACCTACATATTATACATTATACAATATAATGAAATTATCATATGCTTATCACCAAAGCGGAAATTAATTGATTTTAATTTACATTGTTAGTTTTATTATCGATTCGCCCCAACGCGTCTATAAATGCATACTGATATATAAAGCAACTACATACATAGCTCAGCCATAACCACGATGCACCGATCGTCTGTGAACTGTGCCAAATACTGTGGGCTGTTTACAACCAACGTAATTGGGTTAACCAGATGTGGTAAAGTGGCGTGAAGGCCGATAATATATGGGCTCGTTATAATATCATAAAACTTTATGGCCGTGTAGATAAATAGAAATTCGATACTTTGCCTAATATGTTTAGTCCATGAATGGGTTGTTTGAATTTCTCAAACCACAAAATGGCTATGAAAGGGTTTATCAATTGTGTTGATAATTTCGATGTAATTTTTAATGATTTCGTTAATAATTAAACTCCTTTAGCTTCGTGCTAGAAATAATAGTTTACTTCAATGCTAGATAACCCACGTTTTTCAGTAAAATATTAAAGCTACCGAAGAGTGGAAGTGGTTCATAATCAGAGTAAAGCTATTAAAAAGCCTATAAAAAAGGTTTTATGTTTCAAATAATACAACTTCTTATAATGTATGCACACATATGAAGTCAAATTGTTTGTGTGTAAATTTCAACAATAAACAAAAAAAATTATTAAATCACATTTGATTTAATTCGAAATTAAATTTGTATAAAACAGTCAATTATTCAATATAAATGAAATAAATGTATTAAAAAAAACTTTTACAAGGCTAATTTCTATGCGTGATCCAAATATTATTAGATCGAGTATTTTTATTTTATGTCATTTGAAAAAATATTTGAAATAATAATTTGTTTCTTTTTTATTCGGAAATTTTAAATACCACTTTGGAAAAATGTCTTATTTTTTTCTTTTTACTCGATAAAAAATATTTAAACACCTTGATGAAATTGCTGAAATCAAATCTGTAGTCTAGACAAAGCCATCAGCTTATAAACTGGCCCAAAATATAAAACTGTGTAATAATAATACAGGAACCTTTCACGCCAATTTCGACCAAAAACGTCAAATTGCATAATTCGATCCATTCACATGATATCGTAAGCGATTTTCATCGTAACTTAGTCTCTATGTAATCGCGTGGTACGGTGTATAATCGCGTGACACTCGTAGTTCACGTGACGAGTCATGCGACATGTTCGCTCATTTGCGATAGATTGATTCCCTTCGAAAGCTTCTCTCGAACCTTGATCTATACAATATAATAATAATTCCTCCTATTATAACGGTTGTCTTCGTTTTGAATTTGCAAAGCTAATATATTGCGAATTCACTGCAATTTATTGCTCACCCTTTCATCTTTACAACGTCTAGTAAACATGAACAATTGATGTGGGTGAAATTCAATTCAGAAAACTCGCTTCGAGCACAGTCTTCTCTTGAAACCTCATAAATGAACACTCAACAATAGCTCGGTGCAAAAAGTGAACCAAATCCAATTGATGGCACGTCGGTGAAATAAATTTCATAATAAACTTAATTCTGAATATAGATCGACGATATTGAATTGATTCTGTACGATGCGAATGTAATAAAAATTGAATTTATCAAGATATGTTTATTATCGAATTAATACATTTATTACCAAATAACTAATCTACCTACGTACATATATACTTGGCTTATTCGATGGTAAAACCAAACAATTTGAATGCCACATTGAATGTAATAGAAACAAATTATAATTAAGAGTTCATCGTTTGATCATAAATGTTTTAATACGGTCGAAATATTTTTTTCTTATTATAAATGCTATTAATATTTACATAGATTTGCCTTCTGTCAATATTTTCCATATAGCTTTGATATGATAGGCTATCCTTACATCTAAATTTTCGACTTTTTTTTATTAAATACTTCAAAAGACAAAGGATAGCACTCACCTGTTTTTTTATAAATTAGAAAATGAATGTATTTTAATTGTAATTCGAACAAATCTTTGTTGAAGCGTAACTTTAAAATTCACTTTTGAAATAAAGTCATACATTGAGGCATATTGTATTATATTATAAATTGTATCATTGACCAACAGCATAGATTAATGGTTAACGTGTAACGCTTTCAATTGTATGTTCACTGGTTCTATCCCTGGTTTTGTTGCTGATCAGACCTTGAAAATGTGACTCCAAAGTCGATTGTTTCCTTTCACAGTTTGACAATGTATCTGATAGCATTGGAAACGGTTCCAGCAAATTAGCAATCCTGTCTTATTCCTCACAGAATTTGTGTTTATAGCATCTCAAAATTTGTTAATATTTCAAATTCTGCAAAATTTTGTCCATATATGTCTGTGCGATTGTTAATCGAAGTTTATAATTGGACTTTAATAATACTTATGTACAATGTTTGACTATAGACGTCGTTTAAAATAAATAAATGTATATAATTGTATGAATAAATGAATAAATCATTATTTTTTTTAAAAATTACAGATATTTATATGAAATATTTATATGAAATTCTGGTTGATTAAAAATAAAAAATATGGTTCAGTGATTATTCCGCACAAAACGATCTCGCAAACGTCACAACCTGGCACCCGAAAATTCATATTGAAATATCATACTATCGAGAATTCTGGTGCCAGATAATACGTATTCGTGGTTTACGTTTGCGCAATCGCAATGTGCGAAATAATCCATTTACCAAAAAGTATATATAACGAAGATGAAGCAATTCCTTTGTATCATTTTCCATCTTAATTATAGGCCGTTAAGAATACAATCTTCGCATAAAACAAAATGGCACATCTGCGGTCTTAATTTGGCATGGTTGACAATTTCGCGAAATGAAGCAATTAAATGAGCTAACTCAGTACCACAATCGCCTGTTACTCTGCTGCAGTTTCGTGACGCGGAGTCGTTTCGTTCGATCTCGTACGCAAAATCACGTAGACATCGCCATCGCAAAGTGCGAGATCACGTCCGACAGCCATCGTCACGTTCTTGACCGCAACAATATTATCGTCATTGTCATCGCAAATGGAGCATCGTTTTTTGACGGACGATAACCACCTGACTGACGTGTCCGATACGTGACGGCACGTGGCGACCTTCGCCGGATCGCCTTGCGACCTGCAACATGACCAACGGTGACCAACAATGACCGACAATTACCCACGGTAAACAATGGCGGGGTCTCTCGAGTATCTCGTTCGTTCGACATTCAATCTCGCCAAAACGAAACCCGGAAACGCGGCTAATTGGACATCATTGTCGATACCGACTCGCGGCCAACTCTGTGAAAATCAATAGCGCCGAAAGACCTTTCAGCAAACTGTATCGGGTAGAGGTGGTGGCCTCGTTTGAGGCCTTTAGGATTTTTCTCCTTAAATTTACCATACATACACACGGGATAAATCGATTAAAAGTACATACATATGTACATAATAGTACATTGAACTAAATATTTGAAAATAAGCTTTATTAGTATCCTTTTAATAAACCCTACATTTTATTTATTTATTTATTTATATATAAAAATATAAAATTTTATATATAAATGCATCCACAGTCTTAGGGAGGGCATTGCACATGAGCACACCCCTGTGAAAGGGTGGCCGGAAAAATGCACTCGTTATGGTTGCACTCTCGATACATCCAAACTTTCAAAGATGCTCAATGAGAACTAACGCAATAGAATTTCACAAAAAAGCGTCAAGAGGTATTTGTATGTTTGCCGAGGGTGTTAAATCTTTTTTTTTTGTGGAATTCTATTGCGTAAGTTCTTTTTGGGCGCCTTTGAAAATTAGGACTTGTCGAAACTGCACTACTATTCAGTGCAATTTAGTGCATCTTTCCGGGAACCCTGTGGAAGACACCACCAGCTGTCTTCTTTTTCCTTACTCTACCTACAAATTGATTTTGATTTTTGATTTTTAAATGCTTTTTATTATTACTAAATTATGTTCACAATACATCTTATATCTATTTGAATAGCTACTGATCTACTGATCATTTTCTATTTTTCGATTTTAATTTAATTTTGTTAGTAATCATAGTATTATATTATTCTAATGTTAATGTACAGCATAATAGGAAAAAGAGCTCAAAAACCTATTTACAATTCTTATAAATGCTCATAATACATTTAAAACATAATATTAATTAAAGATTTAAGTCGACGATCTAAAGCAGATTCTGTTTAGGTAATCTCTACCTACAAATAAATTGTTCTTATTTCTGGTACAATAACTAGAGGTAGGACCGGAAGCGTGCCGTTCTTTGTTTATTGTTCGCCGTGCATTGTTCATTTTTATGATGAAACTTTTTTTTAACTCTAGCTTTGTAGTTTGCTTTATTTCCTGGAAAATAGACCCAAAATGTCCTGTTTCCTGGAAAAAGCACGCTTCCGGTCCTACGTCTAATAATAACTATGCATATCTCTATTTCTTATTGTATAATCCTTAAAATAACTAGTTAATAACTTATGATCTAACTTATATAATTATAATAAACCCTATTATAATAAATCCTTCATGTTATAAAAAGTTTTATTTTAAATTCAATTTCACCATTTTGTTTCCCAATTCTTGACTTTTCTTAGTATATTTAAAGTTTTCAAAAGTTTCAGCCGATTTTTGTACGAATTTCACTACAAAATTGTGACCAAATCTTCAACACAATTTTTTAATAACTGTTCAACTTCTTGTCTTGTTGCCAATAAAAAGGATTTAAGTAGTGATACTCACAGTAAAACTATTACATTGACCAAAATTCTAATTTTAAACATCCGTTGTTCTCCAACTATAGTTTAATGTGTTAATGACTCTATTGATTCTTGAACGTCCACCAATCTGTTCAAAATTGTTTACGAATAATTTGGTTGTTCGCCAACAATTTGAGAACAACTTAAAATGTACCAAAAATTTAAATAGTGTAGTTCAGAGGTGGCCACGCGGGCTTTCGTTTGGGCTTAGTTTATTTTTCCAGTATCCCATTAGCCTATTTTTTTTCTATATATGTATGTATGTATTAAGTTGACGGGGATTTTCAATATCACATATAATATGTATTTTAATAAAATAAATCACAATAAAACAAAAACAAAACAAGTACTATCTACGTATTGTAATAAAATAAATCAATAACAATCTTTGAATCAATATTTTCGTTTTAAATATTTTAGATAAGACTTCGTTTCATTTTTCTCTTTGTCAGGAAGGTTTATATGTACCTACTTTTTCTTTTGGCTTGCTTGGTTTTGACTTCAATTTAACGAAATCCATCCATCCGTCCGTAAAGATGCGAGAAAAATATAAATTCCTAACTGGTATTAATCGTATATTAGTCGAAAAAAAAAGCTCACGCCCAAAATATAAACTACGCCCAAAAAAAGCCCCCGTGGCTACCACTGCTGTAGTTCAATGTACATATGTACATATGTATATTCACTTCCTATCCATTTTAGGACGTGTGATATGTTTGGTAACTATGTCACTCGCATATTTAAACTACATACAATACGTTTATCTAAGTAGAAGGCAATTTCACGTATATAAAACATATTTTTGCATATCGACCCGATATGCACACATACCGAAACATGTCACGGCTGCAACGTGTTAACCGTTCGGCCTCGTCGGCCACGTTCTATCGACGTTTGCTCATCCCGCATGATGATTGGAGATAATGTTTAAAATATACAGGCCGATGCAAAAGTCGTGTTCGACGAGCACGATTTCGTACGGCGCTAATTCCAAGTGACAACAGGCGTAAATGCAAATCGGCGCCGCTTCAGACACACTTTCTTGTGCAATCATACGTATAAATTCGACGTTTTATTATGTGTGTACTTGATTTAAGTAACAACTTAGTGATATAAGATTCTCGTGTAAGCAACGTGACCAAAAGAAAAAGCTATTAAATAATACGTACTTGATTTCGTTGTCGTGAAGTTGCTTTTTTTATGTTCAACTGCCTTATTGAGTGTGTATTGTCACTCGTGTGTATTGTTACTTCTACTATTTGCCTTCTGTCTTTTCTTTTATCGTCGCTTTCTGGCTTCCATAATACGACCTGTCATGTTCATACAGCCATCTCGACAGCCCGCAACTCGTAATGACTCAACTGCAGTTTTCCCAGCAGCAGCCTTGACCTGATCACTCCATCTTGTTGGAGATCTTCCTTTTTTTTCTGCTTCCTTTAACGTTTCCCAGAACGACCAACTTTTCCAAGTTTTCCTGGTCTCGCCAAAACTAGAAGATTCGTATACGATAGATGGATTATAGCCTATCGCCAACCCTCAGTTCTTGCAGAATGACTTGCAGAATGTCTTCTCGCTATTCAGGGGATTCTAAGCATCTGTCTCCAATATAATTCAAATAATTCAAAAGCATTTATTATCTCTCAAAAGCATTTATTATGTCTCTACTCCGTATAGAAATACGAGGAAGATCAAAGCTTCGACCAGGCGCATTTTCGTAGACATGGTCTTTTCAAATTTTGCTCGGTTTCCATCCACATTGAGTTTTTTGATCCGCTTTTTATTCCAGTCTTAGAACTCGTGTACAACTTTAAGATCAGATAGATCATCCATCCTCATGAGTTGACCATGTCAATTCATTTAATTTTTGCTCTTTTAATCTAGAGTTTTAGATGCAGACTCTTAATAGATGGTATCATCGTTGTATCTGAGATTGGATATACTTTTACCACAATTTAATAATTCTAGCATATCTTATTTAACATTATATTCCATTCCATAATATTTACCACTATCTTTCCTCGTTTTCTCAATGCTGAGCGTCGTGATCATTGATATCATCTGGAATTCGATGAATAATCTGCCTCCACTCCTTCCGGAGCTTAAAATTTAAAACAGCGTTTAGAGACGATCCCGCAAATTCTTTGACTTATTCTGACTATCTTATGGGAGACTGTCCTCTCGCTTGCCTTCACTCTGATGTTCCGGTGACTACCAGCTTCTCTAGACTCTCCACATTCTTCCTGGCAATATGGACAAAACATGAGAGAATCATTTTCCTGCATGTTGTGGAGAGTCTCTCTGAAACTGTCATCTCTTGCAGTCCATCAGATTCACAGCATCCACCTGCAACACCACATTCCGAAGGCATCCGAACATGTCCCTTTCTTTCTTTTAAAGCAACCATGTTTCGACTCCGTACAATATAGGTATAATGAAGATCACCAGAAATTGCCGGATTTTTATTCTTCTCATTATAGAGCAGTTTTCCTATGTCTTTGCTGTTTTCGTCATGCCTATTCTTCTGTAGATTTCTGTTTGGCATCCTTCTTCAATTATGATAGAGGCACTTAGGTAGATAAATTCCTCATAGACTTAATGAGATACTCGAATCTGTCAACGAAGAGGATTTTTGTTTTATTTATGTAGTATTTACATACATTTTATTTGTCAAATCTATATACCTTTTTTATTTATTTTTATTTACTGTATGAAACTTTTAACCTGCCAAATTAATCTCATGCTATGTATGTATATTAATAGTTCAATTTGAAAGACTCCCAAATGGGCTAAGAATATGCACGCATTACAAAAGCAACTAAAATTTTATTTTAATGTAGGAATCAAACCATTCGATTTGCTGTACCAATTCTAAAAAAATTGAGATGTGTTGTGTTACCCATCATTGATCGAATCGGACCATGAAATTAATTGGACGGTGTGATTCCTGCATTAGTCGTAATGTTTCATGGAAAACTTCGCCACTATTTCACCGCACAACAGCCTCCGACCTGCATATTACGCAGTATATCTGTAGTAAGTCCAATCGGATATTTACCATTAGTGTTTGCCGCTATTCCATTTGCGGCCAGGAACCAATTGACGTTAATTGAAAGTCCCTCGCGCGCTAAATACACTCGCGTACTATTAAACAATAAACCGATTTAACCCTATAATTCCAAAATAACCATCCGATTACTATACCCGGCGATGGCAGACCCTTTGCTAGTTCAACTCTCGTGACGGTCGTTCCAAGTCCTAAGGTGATTATTATTTTTATTTCAATTTTGCGAATATGCTATACTCTCACGCGATTCCCGCCGGGGCGTGTGTTTGTTTATTCAAATGTATTCAAAATTTAACGATCTGTCGTATCAAGGTCCCTCGAATAATCGTCATTGTGTAACGAACTGAGGTAACTGACCATCGGCTGTTACATACACAATGTAGCTGAACATTCGCTGAACCGAAACTTAATTTCAGATTGAAAGTGAGTCGATAGCCTTTGCAGTTATACGAGTCCATTTAAATGTGACGGTTGCAATTTATGAATGGAAATCATTACTTGGTATTATATTTAATAGATAACGTTTTCGTTATCTATTAAAGATTTATCTATTTAGCCCTTTGCACTCTATCGGATCAGAGTTTATTTCTTACGTAGACCTTTAACGTCATTGTCTAGTGATTTGTTTATTAAATTTAAACTAACTATCAAGTATTGAGATTAATGAAATAACTTTTCGTTAAAAATGTATATGACTGATTACACTGAGCAATTACTGGAGTGGAGACTAATCAATCTTGACTAAGTTTGACCTACTGAAATCGGTTATGATAATGATTTTTGTTGGTGTCTTCTCGTTTATGAGATATGATCGTTTAAAAAAAAGAGCAATTTTTACAGATTTATGGCTTTTGCAGACTTTAACTCAAAATCTAGTATTTCTGTGTCCAACGTGAGTATTGTAATCAATAGTCGGGTGCTTTTTCTATTGATCGTGATTTTTTAATGATTTAAATTATTTATAATTCATTACCCGACAAATTTTAAAAGTAAAAAATATACTTTTTTCTTATACATTTTTTTTCAAGCTATTAATTATCCACTGGGACAGTTTTGTATTTAACTACGTTTACAAAGAATGGTTTTCAATTTGAGTATATTTTTTATAAGTATTATTGCTATGCAAGAGATAAAGAGATAACTTCGTTAAAAGTTTAGCGAATTTGACTTATTATGTATTTTTTTACACATTTTTTCTCGAGTTGCATTTATTGAGCCAGGAATATAAATTTCACACTGTTTAATGATATTCAATCTCGATATATTTTGTAACTAATTGTTAGACACCGGACCCAGAAGGTGCCGCGTATTGTTCAAAGGTTGTAAATGCATTGTTAAAGGTTTGCCGAACCTTTTTTACAAAGGATTTACAGCAATGGAACAATGGATAGCACTGTGACTATCCGGTGTCTATTAATTGTACTAGTTCGAGCGGTAAATGACGCTCATAAACACTTATATCTCACAAACGAAAGAAAACTTACAAAAAGCATTGTCATATTCGAATTTAGTGGACCAAACTTATAAAATGAGTAACGATCGATTAGCGATCCGCTCCGGAAAGTAAAATGGATGCTTTTTTTTTGCTCGGTGCTATATAGAAACTATATAGAAATATTCATTAATTCCTAAATGTTCATTCTGTTACTAGTGGTGTGAAATCGTGTTTTAAGAAACCGAATTTAAAATTCTATAAGTGAGATTTCTCCTGAATTAAATTAAAATCCATGCCAAAAAGTACCGAAATACAAATAAAAGCGAATCTATTACTCAATGTAACAATTGAGAATGAATTGAGAACGCTTCAATTAGTTCTCAATCTTTTGTATTTGTTTTCCTCGTCGACTCAAGTGACATAACACCAATTTGTTGCATAATAGAAAATATTAACAGTGCCGAAACAATAATGAGACACGCTGAACAATCGATTAGTAAAAAGCAAACTTTCACCAGTGCAGATTTGTCAAAAAAAAAAAATAGAAACCAATAATCAATTTGGTCTGTGAATGCAATTGCACTCTTCCGTACTAAAAAAATGACAAATTGTTGTAATTTCACTTTGACTTTTTCTCGAGTCGTGACAATTTACACGATTACGAAACGTACACATAAATAATATTAAATCAAAACCGATTAATCATTAAAAAAGATTACACGTTCATGCAGTTTTTTAAAATATTTAACCCACATATGTATAGGTATGGACTCGTCGGTTAAACTTGAAATGTCTGAAAACCGTAATAGTCGCCATAAAGGGGCTTAACTGTGCAGTTAACTTTAACTGACACACATTTAGGCTTACGGCCGCTGTAAAAATACCCACACATTTCGTGAAAAACAACTCCGGAATCCCGTTTTTCCTATTTCCGGGAAAAATGGAGCAGAAACAACGGCTTCCTATCTCACGTTCGCCTACCGTAATTCTTCAATAATTCAAATACTCGTCTCGCTAATGCCTCGTGTATGGGTATTTCGATTGTTCGTAACGTATTATGGTAATAAACTTTTGTTTGTATACACATTTTTCGGAAAATGTGAAGAATTTCCGTCGTGCCTCGCCCGATTACCGTTCGTAAATTATTCAGACCTAATCTTAAACATTCCCCAAGCCGCTTTTTTCCTTTGGTTAAGAAACGAAACGCGAACTTTAAACGTTATCGAACAATGCTCCACGTTCTTGCGTGTATAAAGCAGTACGAAAATAACTCGTTTATTGACTTTTGGCCTAGCCTGTACATGCATAAGTTAATATAATCCCTCGCTTGTATAATATTCATTTTATTGCAATTAATTTCCATTAGTAATCGCTTACGCGATAGCTCAATAAGCTTTCATCGACACTCTTAGATATGCTGAAATGTAAACAAATCTCATACGAGTCTTTGAAATGTTTTCATTTTGTTCAAACAAAATAAAAATCCTAGTTTAAAAAATAAAAAATTGCCACATATTTGTATGGTCTGTTAAATGTGAATGCATTGATGTTAATAATAACAACAGGATGCTGTCAATTCGAGATAGAACTAATTATTGAAAAATATTGATTTCTCTTTTTTTTTTGGTACACATTCGAAATTGTTGCACAAGCTGTGAATGAAACTGTTCAATTATTACGAGTCGAATGAGCGTCGCAATTATTGCTAATTTGAAATGAATTAATGTAAATTTGTTTTTATAAACATGAAAATTCGAAGGGGAAATCCCATAATTGTTATAAAGTTGACAAAACATTTCAATTTTCGTACATATGTCAAGGTAATAACATTATTGTTTCATTGTCACGTGTGACATTATGTCATTAAGGCTCGAAACAACAATGGCAACGATATTACATCAAAAATAATAACGACAAAAGCAACGATAATATTCTCGATCGTTACGAAATGCGTGTCGAGTTTAATTTAGTGTAGTAAATCAATCGATAAATATTATATACGAACCCGGAAAATGTAATTTTCTTTTGATTCGATTCAAATAATAGAATTGTTTGTATCTGAGTAATGTTTAGGCCGCGTATAAATTGACCTTATTTTATTTTGATTCACACAGTAGTAAATGTCATAGTTTAGAATTATTTACGATCAAAAATTGTGTATTTATAAAATTTTAAAGAAATGTTTGATCTTCCTGTTTTAATGGATGGCGTTTAAATGCAGCGTGTTCTAGTTAGTACAGTGTGTTGCAAAAAAATTATATAGACATTTTTTATTGTTTGTTTACAAGTTTCTGAGTTGCATATTAAATATTGCGATTTAAGCAATTCATTTATTTGCGTCACTTATGATTCGACTTATAAAGTTTTCATTTTAATACATATTATATATCTTTACTTCAAATTACAGAATTTTTTTATAAATCGCATCTGTTGCAGAGTTGTGGATTAATTTTTGACATGACATGACTGAACTTTAATCCTGGATTTCGTTTTCAAAATGGTTGACAGCGTCATATAGTTTTTTTTTCATATAAAAAACAGTTGGCTTGCGCTGTTCTTGAATTGAGCATTTTTTTGACACATTCATGAAATGAAATAAGTCTTTTAACAAATAGAAATTAATATAAAGCCCATATACGCTGTAAAATAGTTCGTTCTTTATGGTTTTCGTATCATTATTGTTATAAATGAATTATATTAACAATTTAATGTCAGTAATTTTTATAAAAAAAATTATCATGTACTATAAAGTATCTTTAAAGATAAAAAATGAACATTTAATAATTCGCTTATTGTTTTAAGTATTTTTTGAAAAACAAACAATAGTCAAGCAGTCAGTGACCGATAATATAACTTAATTTAATTACTCAACTTAATTTAATCACGCAACATAAAGATAATTTATTTACTGACCAAATAAAGATAGGCCACTAATATAACTTACCTATTTCATCTATTTACTTATCTATCTCATATATTTACTGAACAAATCAACAAAGCTACTGACCAAAAATAAATACAGGCCAATAATTATCCAATTAATTTAATCAGGATCATAGAAATTGTTTCTGCAATATTTAGTTCTTCAAAAGTATAAAAAATGTAAATTCATCATCTCATTATCATTACAAATTGTTCTTGTCATCTCAGTTCTTGTTCTGAGTTTGTTCAAATTACAAATTGTTCTTGTCAGTAACTTGGTTTATATAGTCGTTTCTAACTTCATACTTCGTTTATAACTTCATACTTTATAGATGAAAATCAAACAGTAAATCGCTTATTTTTTTAAGTATTCTTTGACAAACATATATGTATATGTATGTACAATAATCAAGTAAGTCAGTGACCGATAAAATAACTTACAGATCATCTATTTACTGACCAAATGAAACGAATTTGCTTACCGAATAAAGACAAGCCAATAATTATCTAAATAATTTATTCGTCGACTTGGCAAGATATATCGATAGGTTTCTCAAAGCGCAAGAACATACATATAGAAAGTTCTGAAAAATTAATTTATTTAAAATTTAAAAGTATAAAAAAGTGTAAATTCCTCAATCGAAAAACTTATGGAATATATGCCGCACTCTTATCTTGCCTTTTTATTATATCTAAGATTGAAGTGAAGCAAGACGGTTCTCGTTGCTGAAACACACTTCAGATAAAATTTCCAAGGCTCTCTAAGCAAAAGAGCCACTCAACCTTGAAGATTCCAAGTCCGCTTCGGACGAGGCTGTGCGGAAAAGTCGACGTCTCGAATTTTCCCCCGTGAACTCTCTGGCAGTCTCGTGCAACAGAAATTTTTATATTAGACTTTTGGCGTACCCAGTGGTGTGCGCGCGTTTCCACATTCTCAACGTCTCGCAAACAAACATATTTTTCAGTGCCAAAAATCTAGAATAATAATGAGACGCAAATAGAACGCGGCTGAGATACGACCGCCGCCATATGTCTTCTTCCACTGCGATATCCACTGCGAAAATATCATAATGTAATAATGAACGCTCGTCGCTGAGAAGTACAACGGCTCATTTTGTTTTGTTTGTATATTATGTAAATTGGCCGTTCGCATAATGCATGCCAACTTATGTATATTGTATACTATGCATATACCTATGTACACACACACACTCGCGTAGCACGTAAATAAATAATAAATTTGGCCGACGCATACATTTCGGCATATACTGTATTAAGTTGTTGCTACATGTGTACCAAAAAAATTCAAGATTTATATCATAATCTTCAAAGACACTCATATGAAATAGAACGCAACCTTCAGACATTTTAAACAACATGATGAACGATAGTGTTGAAATTGTATTTAATTATTCATTTAATTTCTTGACAATTATCGAAAATATAACTACTTATTATTTTGCGGGATGAATGTACATATTTTTAATTGTACCATTTTTACACCATCCATTCATATACATATAACGTACTAAATGAATTAAATTTAGTATTGTTGATTGGGAACTGTTGGTGGAGTTTCTCTGACGACGATTCGTTTTTTTTTTTCGATTCAAATAAATTTAATGAAAAAACCAATGAATATTTACTATTAGACTCACCGTGTTTAAGCTGTTTATATTACAAATACTGAGCGAAGAATATACATTTATTTATTTATTAATGAGCCACGGTGACATTACAGAATAAAGCGTCTCTGTGACCAGACATATAAGCTATATACTATATAGATATATAATAAAATAAGCGAGACATCTATCTACATATGTATCAAATAGTGGTGACATATTGGGTAAGATGGTTTTTGTCAATTTGATGGAGGAACCGCTTCAACGGTGAAATCAGATAAATTAGCAAACTCTAAAAGAAAACGATCGACTTGAAGTCACAAATATCCAAGTCTGACCAGAAGCATTAAAGATTATACTCGGAATAAATTCTTTTCAATCCATACATATATAAATACATGATATGGATACAAATATTGACTTTGAAATTTAAAATTTTTCTAGGTTTATACCTTTTGGTCGAACGCTCTACCATGTGACCTATGGATGTGGCTATAAAATCATTATAGCTACATTAAATTCTATTATTAATCGCGCGTGTATTTTTGAATCGTGCAGTACATATGTAGTGATAGAACACGTATAGTCCGTCCGAACGATATTAACGCGCGTACACTTCGTCGGAACGAAATCTACGAAGCGTGACGTAGCGAATACGTAGTCGAAAATTTGAGCGCTACGTATTCAATACGTAATCGCACGTATACGTAAGCTGGCAAAAATCGATAAATTCTCATCTCGGAATGAATATAGGCAAGAATGAGTATCAAGTTGAGAGGATTTGAATTGTCCGTGGTGGTAATTTACGACTTTGGACGTTGTGCGACTATTATGCGCGTTTCATTTCGTCGTGTGCTAAAGTTAATTAAATTATAAGTTTGCGGCGGGGTCTTAAGCCATAACTCTTCCTTAGCGTATCCTTCCTGCGTGATGAAAATTCGGGTTATGAAACTAAGCTATACTTTGCGGGACGGGACGTACGCTAGTAGCACGAAAACTACATTATAATCCGTACAAGTCTTCCAAACTTCGAAGTCAGAATGGCGATTTAGTTTCTGTTTTGTTTATCTGATTGCGGAACAGTGTAATAAAACACGTTGTATCATAAAACAATGCGAAGGGCGGTATTCGAGTAGAAAAATCGAAACGACATTTTCATAGCACGCACTTCGATTAAAATTCATTTTTATGTATTTTCTCGAACAACAGTATAAAAGCAATAACGATGCTTCGAAACGATAAGGTTCCGCCGAGTATATAGCACTATAAACATTTTAAGACTGAAGAAATATCATTCAAACAGTGAAAGACTGATTGATACATTTTAATTTTTATACTAAAATTCCGTTTTATAATCATTTTTAGTAAGTGAGATATTAAGCTTCGCTTAAATTATTTTATCATTATCTTGATCAAACATTGTACCGTCTTGTCTTCATTTTTATTCCAAGTTTATTCTACCGAGATATTAAAATTAAACACCATTTCAAAAAATGTCGTTCAAAGATAAACTTTATTTATATATGCAAACATTTTAAATTCGCCGGTGAAGGCCAAGCTAAAATAGACGGAGAAAATCGTTAATTATTCATCTTGATACATTTCCTTCTCGCCCACAGACAATGATCCCGTCTAATT
Organism: Arctopsyche grandis; assembly: GCF_051622035.1. Taxonomy (NCBI): domain Eukaryota; kingdom Metazoa; phylum Arthropoda; class Insecta; order Trichoptera; family Hydropsychidae; genus Arctopsyche; species Arctopsyche grandis. The sequence goes on from NC_135357.1 coordinate 27,288,566, forward strand.
GGCTTTTCAAATAGTTCTATGTATTTTTGAATTCTATTTGTTAACTTATTGAATAGGAAAAGCGCTGATCTGATATATGTATGTATGTATGTATTTCACACGTTTGAATTTTCTTTTGCGTATCCATTAGGGCAATTTTATTATTCGCACGCCATAGTGCTATAAAACGGGGAAAACTGCGCTCATTTGTATTTTATTGTCACGCGAATCTCGAAAATAGGTCGAACTATGGCAAGGCTTCGACTGTGAGGCAATTTCGACGCAAAAACACATCCGAAATAATACGTATAAACCACTCGTTCGACTCGTATCACGCCACCGGGTACTTTTTAGCCGAGAACAAAAAGAAAGTAACAACTTTCGTATCTTTTTAGTTGACTTAAATAAACTGGGAGGGTTCACGTCCGTTTTTACGCAAGGTCGTGACATTTCCTTCGCTTTGATACGCCTTGCGAATTCTGTGTTATTTATCGCTCTTTGGTCCGCTGAAGGGTTAGTCGTATACTAACTGTATGTATGTATACTCTAAAACAAACATTCGTGTTCTGTCGCAACACCCGTGTAGTCGAATGGGTTTCTATTTAAAAGCTCTATTTGTGAATTTGTACTTCCGCCTCTATAGGTATATTGAAAGCTTTCCGATGGGAAATTGTAGGTTTGTGGAGAAATGAGGGAGAGTGGGTGTAAAAGCTCTCAATTTAAGAGGCTTAAACTTATTAGTTTCGAATAAGTTCATATCGACCAATATTTCTTGAAAGGAAACAACTTAAAAATATTTCATATTGTATGGAATGAGTTCTATTTTAGTACGAAACCATTATTGCTGCTTTTAAAATATGACTAAAACATTGATTTTTATATTAGAAAAAGCTATTCCACGGCTCATATCAATCAAATATACATATACATATGTATATTTCATTTCACGGTTGTTTACAGTGAGGAGAATAAATACGCGACTAAAGTTTCCAGCTTATTGGGTCAGACCTTTAGTGAATTGGAAACGTATATGAGAAAGTATAAAAGCTGCTAATATTATATATAAGATGAGGGTAAATGAGAGTGAAAAAAGTAACTTTACCACTGTTTAATTGAGCTGAAAGGGGTAGTAGAAAGAGGCGTATAGAAAGCGACTTGTCATCGCTCCGATCTGATACAAGATTCCGATGTTATTTTTAATGAGTTCGTTAATGATTAAACTCCTCTAGCTTCATGCCAGAGACATGAGCTTACTTCTCGATTGTCGGTAAAATATCAAAGCGGTCTAAAGAATGAAAGTGGCTCAAAATCAAATCAAAAATTTTCGACAAGCAGAAATATCACTGAACTAACAGAGTGAAGCTAATAAAAACCTTATATCTTTGAACTTTGACTTCAGTTTGGTGCTTCAGATGTTTATTATAATTTAATTGTAATAAAAGTTTTCTTATAAATCGATCTTGTTTCCTTACTCATTCTATTATGTTAGCTAAACCTAAATAAAAAAAAACCTATCATAAACAAATTTCATGTGATCTATCGTTTGATTTTTTAATAAAAATGGCACCATGCAGTGTCAACATTTCAACTCATCAAATAATCATCACAAATCCGTACTATAATAATCAGAAACTATGTAGCTGTCAGTAATTAGCAACGACGAAACAATCCACATGAGACGAGACATCGTAATGATGGCCGAATATCCATTCGAGTCGAGCGCTTCCAGGTCAGAAGGAAAACAAGCGTAACGAACCATCATTCAAGCGACACAATGTTGACTTTCCCTTCCTCGTTTCGTCGATTTTCCTCTGCGAAAATCAATCGAGCGAATCGCGAAGCAATCTCGAAAACTACGCTCTGACGCAGTCGGACCGATCGGATCGTAAAAAAAGTCTTCAAATTTCGCAATAAGAACGCAGATATATACGAAGCATCGTCGCCTAACCCACATGTGTACATACCTCGTTCTAAATCTTTCACTTATAACGAGCTCGGCACATATTTTCGAGTGTAATCTTATCGCAGCCGCGTGACCGTCTCAAAGCGACTTGCATAACAACGGTAACTTTATGAACAGCCCCGTGTCGTTTCACCTTGTTAAACACGTTTTTGCATACAATCGCCTTTAATGTGTACGCGATAAGAGGTTTCCTTAACAATTTTCCATTTTCATTCCGGCGAATGTATTAAAAAATACACGATCGATACCTAAAACACTAGCACACACACGAATAGGTCAAATCAGAATGACATTTTGACAAGGAATTGTGTGAACTTTTATCAGAAAGTTTACCTTTTTATGTTTATTTATCTATATATCAATGTAAAAAAACTTCACTGAAACTGAAGATGAATAATACAAAACAATACAAAATGCTCATATAGAAAGATGTTTTCGTTTTTGCAATCAAAATACAAACAAATCGTACATATATTACATGCAATTCACGTTTACTGTGTTGTCAGTTGGTGCATCATTATATCATCTGATGTGTTTTTTAATGATTTAAAATCTTAAAGGCGAAAATCAATCGATAAATTATCGCCTTTTACGATGTGTCGGTTTCTATGGTAATAATAATTATTATATTTTATGACCTTTTGACTTTCAAAAACGAATCTTCTATACGTTGTTATGTATGACAATTAATAAATGCTTAAACATTCATAAAAACGTTGGAAGACTTCAACGCGTTAAGTCTCGCAAATATTCTAAATATATATTTGCTGAATTAATAAAATCGATTTCATTGCATTTATCTGTTGATTGAATATCTACATATATAGAAGAATAGTGATCAACCTTAAATACTTTTCAAGGTGCAAAATGGTACTAAAAATAAGATACATTCAAAATTACCATCTGATTGTGCGATTTGTGTATATTGATTTTTTATATCAATTTCGTCGTTATGAAATAATGAATTTATTCAAATTTCCGTTAGGGCTTGTTGAGTATGATTTTTTGTAGTATATTTTAGAGCTATTTGCTCGATGACACAATACAGTCGACCGTGAGTTAATATCGTAAAAATTAGTTGCGAGCATCTGCCTCGGCAACAATGCGAATCGACGATCTACACAGAGGCGTATTGGAAACGAATAAATAAACATTTCTTATCGCAAGCCAGGAAAAACGAACGTTATTTCCGTGCCATAAAAAATATTACATTGTTTGATGCGGCCGTAAAGTGGCGTCGAATAAAAAAAAAATAACGGGAAAAATCAAACGCAATCGTAAAAACAAGAACGTACGTCAGCTTTCCTCCAACTGTGTTTCGTGCGATTTTTACCCACACATTCATACATATGAACATATTTTTTCGTGAAAAACAACAAAACTGTTCATTCGAATGGTTTTCGTATTGAAAATTCTCACTTTATGTCAAATTTATTAAAAATTTAAGCGCCGTTTATTGTTCAAATGTTGTTAATGCATTGGGTCCGTACGTATTAATATATACTGAAAGCACTCAATGTCCAGAAAAACACAACGAAAAAAACAAACCAAACATATAAAAGCTAATTTATTCCAAGGCACGTGCACTCTTCACGTGTCAAGCAACCCAACATTGAGAACGGTCAGTACCCAGTATTAATTGAACCATTTCTCTACACATCCCAAGCGAGGTTGAACAATCGCTGCAAATTTTCCCCGTCACATTGTACCCGGCGACTATTCACAGTTTTCAGAGCATCGATTCACAAAGCCTCTGTACACACAGAGACAGATACATGCATACATGCAGAGGTATTCAGCAGCAGTCAAACACAGCTGTGTTGGTACATACAATATTATACACGGTTAGGTGAGTCGGGCACCGTGCCGATGTGCCCTAAACGTCCGCTCGTACACCGACGATCAATAACACTCGCAGAGGGACCCCCAGCCGGCAACTGGGTCGGCAGGGGTCCCCAACTGAGGGCCCCAAAGGATATTCAGATCTGAAACTGAACCCTTCACTTTTTCGCAGACTGTTGCACACACGTTTCACGACACACATGGGGCGCTTGACTTGTGAGTGTCGGCAGATTTGTCTGCCGTAGTAGTTTTTACAAACCTCTTTTTAGTTAAACTTACGATTACAATTCTGAAAAAAATTTACGTCTTATCCGATCGTTTTCATACTTTTCCATATTGCTCATTTTGGACATCAATATAAGTTTTTACGATGGTGCAAAAATATCGTGTTAGACGCGTTTGAAAATTCTCCCACGAAAAAGTGCCTGACGTTAATCGCCCAAAATGTTCCGTGGCATTGTTCGCCTACTGCGCTCGCCTCGGCGTTTTCTTGGTGAATATCCGTTTTCGCCGTCATCTAACTTTAATTACTTAAACGCCTATAACTATTTATTTTTTTCACCATATACATATTTTATAAAATTTGCTCAATAGGTTCTCATTATTCAGAGACCAGCATCTTGCTTGTCCGTATTTTGCTTATGACACAATCGGTCGGGGATGTGAAATATTATTAATTAGGACAATTATCTATTTATATTACTCATAATGGCGGTGTTTCAAAGATAACAATACTTCAGGCGTATTGTTTATAAAATCTCAACATGAATATGACATCTCAATAGGTGGTTTAACTTGTGAAGAGTCTCGGTGATTACAACCAGATGTTTTTAGTTATATATACATACATAGACATAGCTTTTAGTTATACATATATATATACAAAGAAAGTGGTTTGGTTTGTGACCTTGGTTTGTGACTGCAGGTCGATCGTTTCCTATCAGAGTTTGCCGCAAATTGATCTGATTTTCATTAGTTCCAACAAATTGGCAACCTTTACCCATTTTCTCGCAACATTTTGAGTTTTTTAGCATCTCGAATTTCGCCGATTTGTATAAATGTTGCAAATTCATTCATAGATGTTTAGATGTTTGTCCACTGATTTAAAAATTATGATGATTCATATGAATTGTAATTTTTTTTTAATGTAAGGTTTTTGAGTTTTTTCTACTATGGTTTCAACATAAACGTTAAAATAATATTACATTATAAATTCTTACAAGAAAAGTAATGTGTAAAATGGATAATGATCACTGGATCAGTAACTATTAAAATATATTGTGAATTATTATTATTTATATGAACAACAAAAAGCTTTTAAGAATATAATAAAAAGGAGATGGTTTTAGAAAGGAATTGATACGTGATTTCAAGCAAAAATTAAAACTTTCATGCATGGTAATGGAATAAAAACGTTAGGTTATTTTTGAAAAAATGCCTTTGTGTTCTGACAGATATAAAAACAGAAATAAAACTACATAAATTCATACATCAATATCTCAGCTCATCTAAATTGTGAAGTTATCACAAAGATCGGCGTTCGGAATATTATTTTAAAAGCACCCAACCAATATATACCTCTGGTTAAAACCTTAGCGCTATCATCATAATTCACAGCCATTCAGCATCCACTGCTGGATTAAAGCCTCCCGAACAAGCTTCCATTCTCTCTGATTTAAGCAACTGTCATCTATATCATCCCACACTTTTTTCTAATTTCATCCATCCATCGCCCTGTAGCCTTCCTTGCACCATTTTACATTATTTCGGATACCATTCGAGCACTTATTTCGCCCATCTATCGTACATTCTTTTAGCTACGTGACCCTCCCATTACTATTTTAATTTATTTATTATATAACCATTACATCAACTACATTTGTCAGACTTCAAATCCACGTATTCCGCTTTCTAACTCGTTATGCCAAGCATACACCGTTCCATACATCTTTGAGTGCACTATGAGTTGAGGAAGCGATATAATGAAGTTGAGTTTTTTTGTTTCTTAAATAAAATTTCTAATTCGCATTTGATAAAAAATTGTTATACTGAAAATTCTCTATCAAATTTGTTCTATCAAAAACCCTACGAGAAATTTGTTGGTAAAATATTCCACTTTTATAATGTGCCATGTTTACATTCCGATGTGTCGTTTTTATGCCTATTGTAGTATTAAACGATTATTCATATAAAACTTTATTGATTACAATCCGATAAGGTTTTTAATCTTGTCGATACTTTCTTGTGTTTATTACAGACGAGTGTGCTGTGCATGTTACAATTTATTTAGATTACACGCTGTAATGACACTTAAGTGAATGCGGACTAGACATGTATATTGCAAAGCAAAGTAATGTAAGTGGTTAGCTGCCGATTTTAGAAATGTAACAAAGCCGGTTAATTTGACTACATAGATAGCTATAAATTACAGTAGTCTTTGTGTTTGGGCGACCAAAACTTCCAACGGGATTGTGTGTAAATGAAAGTTATTGTTATGTGGTTTATATTGGACAGTGACTACAGATCTAAAGAGAATTGGGAAACACAGTAAAATGCCTGCAAGGCAAACAAAACGAAATACTATTCCAGTTATACTGAAACCAGTTATATATAAACATATAAAAAAAAGTTTCAATTTAAATTAAATCGTGTTTTGAAAGCCTTGGTGTGACTTGTCACACCAAGGGTTTATAATAGTGGCGTGCCGTCATCGAAATAGAGGGACTAGGTTAGTCCTCTAAAATCTTTTAATTAAAATTTAAAAATATCGATATTGCTCGCTTAGATTAGCAAATTTCAGAAACTGGAATCGCCCCACTTAACGTAGCGGTAGTGGATTGTTATGGTGTGGTCCGCCGCGTCGTTCGCTTACACGAACTTGCCCCTACCTGATATAATGGTAGTGGATTGTTATAGTGTGGTCCATCGCATCGTTTGCATACACGAACTCGCCGTCTCAATTCTATTCCCTTCACAGCACTGGCGAATTTTTATGTGTAGGCGTTCCATTAAAGACAAAACACGTTTTAATTTACTCATCTCTTCATGCATTTATGGAATTTTCACTAAATATATTCTGATTTGTGTCTATCGAGCACCATTCTATTTATTTTTTTGTTAAAATAACATATATTTACACAAAACTTCGTGAGTACAAATATGGCAAGGGACTCGGCTCACGAAATGGCTCCCCAGAATAAATCAGTAGGGAGTGCGCGGAAATAAATAAAGAGACCTTGAAATGTTGCATTCTCGGTCGATTGTTCGAAAAATCATTCAGTAGATTATTGTTTGAAGACAAGCAATATGTTATTAAGATAGGTAGGCTACTTTGGATATTTCTGTTAGCAAAAAAATTAAAAATTATACTCATCACTTCAAGACAGAATATTATAATTCAAAAATATTCTTTTTTGTCCATTGCCAGCGGTATGGTTCGGTGGTTGCGTTTATGCTAAGCATCGAGAGGTTACCCGGTTCGATCCCGTGCTAATCTTTTATGCTTATGGTCAGACATGGATATTTGTGAGTTGATCGTTTCTATCAGAGTTTGCCAATTTATTTGATTTCATTGTTGAAAAGGTTCCTCCATCAAATTGGTATGTCACCAATATCTCAATTTGATTTGTGTGTTTATGTGAACAAGGAAATGTTTTCGTTGGTAACCACGTTACCAGTTGGTTTATGACGACACGGCTTTGAAGAGACGTTAGTAGAGCTCCAAACAATCACTTGAAACGAGAACGGGAACGGGAACGGGAATTTCATGCCTTATTCTGGCATGCAATTAAGATATTCAGCTAGTATCTTATAAAATTTGCATTATAGGCTCTCATTATCTTTCATATATACTTTTTAAGTTCTAATTGACAGTAGGCGTACAAAGCCTCGTACGCCTCGTTTGCATGGTCGGACTTATTTTTACATGATATTATTTACGTTTTATGTTAGCAATAAATCATTGTTATCGAGTTGCATATTTACCCAATTCTCTTTTAATCACTCGTATCTTGGTATGACATACCAATCGACACAATGAAATGGGTCGCGGTCGTCTCTTACACAACATCCTCAAATATTGAGCTCGCGCCTCCACATACAGAAGATCAAACCGGACAAGGTCTTGGTCTGATCCTCGCACGTACAACAATTACGACAATTGAAGAAGCATTGGCATTGCTCCTGACAGACCTTGTCCCGACAACGGCACGCGAACAATTCAAATTTACACATCGTACAAAATGAAAACAACAAAAAAAAAATAGCCGAAAGCGTAAACTTCCACGGTACTGTGGAAACCTCATCCCCGAGCTCACATACGGAGCACGTGGGGGGTGGTGGGTTCGTTCCAGTGTTAGGGTTTTTCAGCTGTGGTCGTGTCAGGTCCACCGTTCAATACTGTTTCAGTTCCACCGTTGCCACAACCGCCTACCCGCCCACCCTGTGCGATTTTACTGCGCACTCTTTCCATTGGCGGCCATTTATTTTCGAAACGTCCTTTGTCCGAGTTAATAGGATTCCGATTCAATTTTTAGATAAGCCAGAACACTGCTTATTCGACGGTAATTCGCGAAGTCCTAATGACCCAGCGACCGATATCTGCGGCTTCCGTTTATTCTCTTGCACTTTTTAATGCCTTTTCGCACGAATCAATTGTGTACATATATATTATATATGTACATATATCCAGCAGTATTATTCGACGGTTGGGTTAATGATAACCACTGAGAGGTTCCTGGATTCAAGCCCTAGGTTGACCTCGATTGAAAATAATTTATTCGGAAGTATTTCTGTAGTACTGCTGGTCAAACTGACATAGATATTTGTGACTCCAAGTCGATCGTTTCCTACCAATTTATCTGATCTCATCAAATTGGCAAAACCATCCTACCCACTATTTGAATATGATTTCAAAAATTTACAAGCTATAAATTTATATATGTACATATGTACATAACTTACATACATATAATGGCATCATGGGGAAAATATAAATTTCAATAATAAATAAAAATATACGAACAACCTCGTTCAAGTTTATGTCTTGCATAGTATTAGTACTTAGTAAAAAAAGTATATTTTTACTTTAAAAATTCACTAAATAATTAATTATAAATATTTTAAAGCAATGAAAAAATTTAAACGTTCATATCAAAAATCATTGTCATATTCGAATTAAGTGAGTCAAACTTAGTATAGATTGACTAGTCTCCGCTCCAGCATTTTTGTTTTTTGGTGTTCAGAGTAATTATTCGACCGGATGATTTACAGTAATTTTGAAGTCCCATACAAAGCCCTAATACACGAAAGTATTGTTAATTACTACAATGATGTTCACAAATAAAATGTACAGAATAATGGTGACAGCTATAAATTAAGTAATGAATCTTCTCTGATACTATTATTTAAAAAAAAAATCATGAGCTAGGATGTATTTACATACTTCCAAGTCATAGCACTGCTTAAAATCCACCATTTTAGTTAACCTGTAAATCGAAAATGGCCTAGGTTTTTCGGTAATATGTTTTCCTTATATTGACATATGTATATACGTAGGCTTGACAGTGATCGATAACGGTGATTCCCATACATGTAAGAGAAACTTTTCTAAATAATAATATTGTACAAATTAACAATAACATAAAACACACAGCTAGAGTCTACCTAGCGTGCCGTGCAGTACGATTCCGTGTGTCAGCGCCTTAATTAGTGTTAGTTAAAACTTATGTAAATATAATATTTCATACTCATACAGTCAATAATACGGGATACGACGAGTGCCCTCGCCGCAAAGTGGGAGTACAAGCAAAGAACATGGACTACAAATTGATGACTCAAATTAATCTGACAAGCCCCTACTTTGACATACATAAGTATGCATATGTGTAATAATATATAAACCGACAATTTTCAATACACAACCACAATGCGTGGTAACTCTACAATGTATTTAGTACGAATAAACGTCCCGCTCGAAATAAACCCCGTGTAAATCCAGCTAAGGGATTTGTCTTTTTGTTGTGTGTGCGAATACTGTGTATTATACCTTCATATATGTATATACATATATGAATAAGGTAACTACATAACTACATATATCGTGAAAATCGATTTTCCTTGGAAATATTTGTGTGTGTGAGTGTAGGCCAAAGTTTCGCGTGTGTTTTTGTCTGCTAATCCAGTTTGAAGGAGTTCTAGAAGACTTCTAACCCCTCCTCGACCAATACCGCTAAGACCCACCCTACAACGTCCTCTATGCAAACACTCGTTTGTTTGGCTTCTGCCTGTTCGTACAATGTCCTTATAAATAGATTGTAGAAAATTTATATAAGCTGTAGAGCAAATACCGTGAAAATCGTACGCAACTATTAAGTACTGTGAATGGTATATTTTCAACTATTGATAGTATGGATTAGTAAACAAAACTACTGTACCTGGTCTAATGAAGATCTTCGAATCAAATTAAAAGTGTGTTTGAGAAAGGAAGTTACTAGAAAAAATATGCCATCATAATGCATAGTCTCAAATTTAAATAATAAACGAGAACGTAAGGTCAATAGTGCAAACAGCAGAGTTGAGAGGTTGAAGGGTAGCGATAATAGAAACTGTTTCAACAGAAGAATATGAATTTTTTTGGCATTCCGTTAAAATTACACTGAGCAACAACAAAAAATACTAATCAATTTTTACTAAGTTTAACCCACTAAATTCGAATATGACAATGATTTTTACTGGCTTATTTTCGTTTATGAAACAAAAAGCGTTAAAAAAAGCGCAATTTTTAGAGATTTTTTGCTTTGGCAGTCTTTAACTCAAAATATGGTATTACTGAGCCAAAAGTGAGTATTGGAATCAATAATCACATTTTTTTCTATTGATTGTGTATAATCACACTTTTTCTATTGATTTTATTGCTCTAAAATACGTGAAATAAAATATGATTAATTATCCAGCGAATATTATAAGTGAAAAATACGTATATATACTTTTTTACACGGTTTTTTTTTAGTTTCACTTCGCCAATTGGTCTGACAAATTTCGCTTTGAAACTTCGCAATTTTGTGAGGTTTGGCCGCCGATAGAGATTTCAATTGGGTTCGCTAAGTAGATGGTGAAATATAATCGTAGTTAACACGTTCAAGAATTCAAAAATTTTGGAGAAGGTGACAGTCCCCTAATCCTTTTTTACAAAATTTTAATTGTTTAAACGTCTATTTATCAATGTATCACTAAAATTTTACATTATAGGCTGTCGTTATCTCTCCTTATATTTTTACTTCACGAATAGGTTATATAATGAGTGATAAAAATGTGTTTTTATGAAATTTAAATGACCGATGCGTTTCGTATTCGTTCTTTGGCCAAGGACACTTGTTTGACGTCTCTCTTTTCGATGCCTTCTATCTTTGTTTGCAAGTCTCTGATTTTGAATTTTTGGATTGATTTTGAACTGAGAGCGTCTTTTCCGAACTGCGATATTTTACGAACCTTTTATCATTTGTATTTTTAATTCATATTTTTTCCCTAATATTATGAACTTATTTCGCTATTAACCACATTTATACGGATTTTTTTGTTGCTCTGTGTAATTGAACTAATAATTAAATTTTAATAAAAAAGTTTATTTAAATACTAATATGTAAATAAGAATCAAACATTCAAAGTGAAAGCAAGTTATTCTTAGAAAGGTGTTTTCTTGTGTACGTCTAATTACATACGGAAGTATTTTGTAAACAAATCGCAGACTACATAAAGAGTCAACGTCCCTTTCTTCTGTAATACATATTAGCAATATTTCACAACCCCAACCCTTTCACACGTCACATAAAACTAATCGAAAAACGTCACCACAATAAACATCAAGATATTCAATAACACAAAACGACTAGGTCACCCGCATAGCGCTGTACGTCACGTGACGTATTCATTCACTTTGCGCTTAAGTGTTCCGCTTCCGGTACCACCCACCCCACCCCCATCATTCTACAGCAAGTACAGACCAGTGGGTAGGCCGGGGGGTGAACGGATCGATGTCGGTGCTGGCGTACGAAGCCGGGGGTTGAGGTTTCGGTGAGCTCAGCTGGAGCCGAATTTACGCGGAAACTTTTTGCGCTCGTCGCTGGCCCTCTCAGCTGTTCGGGGGTTGCGAAACCACCCCGAAGCAACGGGAAGGGGTTAGGGGAGATATCGATTGAAATTCATGGCGTTGTCTGAAACCGGAGGGACGTTTCAGAGGTTGGGGCGACCTTTGAACGGCCAGCGCGATTGTTGCTGTTCTCGGCGAACGCACACGCCTTGAAAATATTACGTAGGAATTTTGCCGGATGAGAAGATATTGTGAACATAATATTACGCAAATTGGTCGTGTGTATGTTTTGCATCTCGCACATTGTGCGTTTTGTACAAATTTTGTGGTTTTAATTGGTCTTGACGAAATGTGGCGGTGAGCGTCGGATGCTTCGTTGCAGATATCGTAAGCTCTTTTTCAGTGAATGGTGAATGTGTGCTGTTTTCAAAACAGCTGTTTTCTAAATTGAAGGTTGTGATGTGATTATTATTACGATTATGTGGTCCAAAATTGTAAACCGAATAGATAGGACACAACTTACTGGATTCTTAATGCTTCTATTGAAGAACTATTGCATTGGTTACAGTTAGAATGTTGTAAATACCTACATATGAGCCGTTATATTTTAAAGTGGCGGAAGTCCAAGTTTCAGTTCCAAAAATATTATTCATGTTCGACTTCATTCACAAATTGCTATCACTTGTTTTAATTCAATATATCCAGAATCGGAAAAGCAGAATAAACGTATGTATTACAAGCAACCGGTATTTTTAAATATTGTCAAATGCAAAACATTATATATTATTTATTGTTTTGCGAGATATTTCTCGAAATTAAGAAAGTGGACTTTTGCCACTTTTAAATATAACGGCTCACATAGTAAGTGTGGACTGTCATCATAAAGTAAAGTACGCTCCTTAATTTAGAGTTTCAGTTCCTTTATATATGCTGTACTATTTCTGAAATGTAAGATCTTCAGACTTTTCTCATAAAGATTCGACAGTTGGTCCTCTATTTCTCTATTCCTCTTTCTCAATTTCCGAAACTTCTTCACTTATCTATAAAAAATTTCCCAGCCTGTTTGGTTGATAGCCCTCAATTAATAACACTGAGCAAAAAAAATCACGTCTTTTACTTACCGGAGCAGAGACTAATCAATCTTTACTAAGTTTAGCCCTCTGAATACGAACATGACATTGATTTTTGATGGCTTTCTCTCCTTTATGATAAGAGCGTTTTAAAAATGTGCAACTTTTACAGATTTTCGGCTTTTGCAGTCTTATTGAGATGTCTTTATCTATTGATTGGGATTTTTTATTGCTTAAAAATACTTAATTACTTAATAAGTATTTTAAAGCAATAAAAAATTGAAAAAAACATCTGTATATTGATTCCAATACTCACTTTGGGCACAACAATACTAGATTTTGAGTTAAAGCCTGCAAGATAAATGTCATAAATCTGTAAAAAATGCGCATTTTTATAAACGTTCATATCAAAAATCATTGTCATATTCGAATTTATTTGGGTGAATCTTAGAAAAGATTAATTAGTCTCCGCTCCAGTAAGAAAAAAACGTTTTTTTTTTTGTTGCTCAGTGCAATTATTATTAATTAAAGAAGAGTTTGTTTAATATAAATTATATTTGTTTTAAATCGTAAATACACCCATCCTTCAATTTACGCGATAGATATGTACATACGTTGTGCGAAAAATAACCTTTTTATTTTTCTATTCAATTTTGTTTTTCTACAAATCATCGTTTTCTGTTATATCATTCCAAATGGATCATCTATTCCTTATACGAACTATACGAATAGACGCACAAATTTCATTTATAAATTTGTATGTATGTATGTGTGTTGGCTCGTCCGCTATGTACATACGTACATATGTATACTTACCCTGATGCAATATTTTAAAAATTAGCAGAAACGGAAATTATAGCAATGCAGTTTCCATAGGATTTCGCTTTTAAATACTTGACGCTTTGACATCTCAATGATTGTGACTGTCAAAAGTTTCATGAAACACTCGGTGAATCTATTTAAAGATAGCTTTTGACTGTTAAAACTTAAACCCAATAGCTCGTGTATGAAAAAACTAGTATGTTCATGAACGAAACGGAGTGTACACTTGGACTGTAACGTATACGATGTATCTTTCTCATAAATGTGTATTATGTACGTTACCTTTATAAATACATATGTACATATGTAGATACACAAAGTTTTACAATTCCGATAATTCGATTATTGCGAATTCCCAACAACGTAAAATTCACTTATGTAACTTACACCATTTTCGAACTCTACTCTTAAATTTTCATACTCGTACGTGCGTGTCAGTTCGGTTCAAGCTAAAATCTAAAAACAACACTCTCGCCAAAATGGGAAAACTCGCTCCACAACTTTGAATTCATAACACAACTTCCAGCGTTGGAAATTTTTCGCAAACTTTGCACTTCGAATTTTATCTCTGCCCTAGAGTGCATTTTTATGTTTCCGAGCTGCACATACAGACATACACAGGTAATGCAACATGTGTGTGTGTGTGTGTGTGTGTGTGTGTGTAATATATACGTAATTGCGTACGTCTTCTTCGGTAACTGTGACATATTGTTATTTAAATCATTGCTAGTCCGCGATGGCCACTGCCATTGAACACGGATGCTGCACACATGTGCCATCATCATCATCATCATCGGTCGAGCCACTGCAAGGTCGTCTAATAACCGTTTTCCTCGACGATTTACACTCCCTGCTGCATCGCGAATCCCTCACGATGACAATCCGTAGGAAGAATTGCGTCATTTGGTGAAAAAGCGAGGTTTAATTTTGGGCCATTAACCCTCCTCTATAAATCTTTTCGGTAAATGTTGAGGGAAAACATTACTCACCGTACATCCGATGGCGGCTTGTCATTGATTGATGCGAAAGAGCCTTATCGTCGGCCGTATTTTATATTATATTATATTTTTAATGCCGCTTTTAACGCAATATGATGCCTCGTATGCGACCGTAAGTTTCCTCGTTTTCAAATTCATGGTCAAGGCGCAAAAATATTTATTTTCTATGCTTTTTTGACAGAGAAAGACAATATATTATGTAAAACGCGTGAAGAAGCTGTGTTGTGTGAACGAAGATGACCAATTCGAATGGAGGTCGCTGAAAAACTTTAACCCGTTCTCTACTATTCATTCGAAAATATAATTAGCTATTAATTTCCTTCAGAAAATTAGCCATTCATTTCCGTCAAAAATATATATGATTCCGTAAAAAGTAGAACTCATCTAAAAACACATGCACGATAAGTAATATATTTTATGTCCATTTTATTTTTTGATAAATTTTATACTTTTAAATAGTGGTAATAAATAGCCAGCAGCATAGCTTGGTAGTTGCATTAATGCTAACCACTGAGAGGTTGCCGGGTTCAATCCCATGGGTTGACCTCTATTGAAAAAAAAAGAGTATTATCTGTAGTGCTGCTGATCAGACTTCTCTCTCCTCGTTATAACTAGCGGTGACCGGAAAAATGCACTCGAGATAGTTGCACTCTCGAGACATCCAAACTTTCAAATATGCTCAAGGGGTAGTTGGATGTTATCCGAGGGTGCTAACCTTTTTGTGTGAAATTCTATTGCGTAAGTTCTTTTTGAGCGCCTTTGAAAATTAGGACTTCCCAAAATTGCGCTATTATTCAGTACAATTTAGTGCATCTTTCCGGGAACCATAACTAGCATACAGCGTTCCACACATTTTTCGGGTGCATACCATTTGCGCTTATGTTAAGCACCGAGAGGTTGCCGGGTTCGATCTCATGCTAATCTTTGATTCTGCTGGTCAAACTTGGATATTTGTGACTCTAAGTCGATCGATTCCTATCAAAGTTTGCCAATTTATCCAATTTCGTTGTTGAAACAGTTCTTCGTCAAATTGGCCAAAACAATCCTACCCACTATTTAAGTATGATTTCAAAATTAAAGATCTATATGTACAAGTTTAATACCATAGATGTCGCTCAGGCATTGAAAAATGGCATCACGGATAAATATAATTGAGTCCATCAGCTATGCCGCCATTTCCAAGTATAAAAAATAAATAAATAAAAAAACCGGTAGGTGGTATTTGGTGAGGAACTGTTTCAACAATGAAATCATATAACATGGTAGACTCTGATAGGAAAGGATCGACTTAGAGTCACATTTATTTTCAATCGAGGTCAAACCAGGGGTTGAATCCGGGACCTCTCAGTTGTTAGCATTATATGTATGTATAATAATTTTATGATTTATTATCAGAATAAGCGAGATAAGCTCAATTTAATCGTAACATAAGAACTAACATCTTCTTCGTCCGAAATTGACTGGCAATTACTTAAACCATCCAAGCAAATCAAGCTTTGATCATTCGCACGAATTCATAACTCATTCAAAACTGCCCACAGCATTATCATAGTTATGCATATAAGATTGTTATTATCAAGTCTGTTAAAATATCGTTCACGTAGCGAGGTTTATTTATTCATTTATACAATTTACTCTCATTTTTACTAACACGACATATATTGCCAACATTATACATAATTATTATTCAAAGCCAATTACAAACATCGATCATCCAACATTACAATCACCATAAAGACATCTATGTCATATATTTTTTACATTAAATGCACAAAACTTAATGGTGAAATGTTTCGTTAAAGATAATTGTATATTTCATATAAATATGTATGTATACGTCAACTTTTATAAAATAATGATTTATTTGTTTTTTTTTATCTATGGTCAAACATTGTACATAAGTATTATAAAAGACCAATTATAAAAATCGATTAACAATCATACAGACATCTATGGACAAAATTTTGCTGCATTTTTAAATATCAAAAAATTATGAAAAATTATTCAAATTTTGCGAGAAATAGAACAGGATTGCCAATTTGTTGGAACCGTTTCCATTGAAATCAGATAAGTTGGAAAACTCTGATAGGAAACTATCGATCTTGGAGTTACATATCCAAGGTCTGGCCAGCAACATGCCAAGAATAGAACCCGTGACCACACAATCGAAAGCATGTTCCTGGTTAATGTTGAAATCTATGTTGAGATTCTGTTTTAAAAAAAAACACAGATCAACCGTCTTCTGCTAGAATTTTTCGATTTTTCTAATTTAATTATTGTGATGGATCAAATAAATCGGTATCCTCCCCCCCCCCAGATTCTCACAAATTCGAGTTATTAGCGTCTCGAATTTGTTGAATCTTATAAAATCCTACCTTCATCATGTATCTCTCACAAATTTGCTGTGTCAAAAAATTTGTTGATTGTCTGTGGTTGTCTCTATTGTATTCTATTTCCTGTTATGTTTGAAAAATTGTCAGTACTTATTTACAATAATAATCTAACCATATGTGTCACCTTGATTTGATTCCTGTCATGGCATTTACATACAATAATTATATAATATATAAGATGAGAGTTAATAATAAAAATTCTAACTCAAGCTCCTGCTCAAACCTTGTTGTTTCAATATTTGAATGTACAAGGCTTTTATCACACGAATCAAAGCAATCCACACAATCATTATAATATACATTGAAGAGCTTGAAACAATCCTAATTATATTACGAAACGTTCCCAACATTGTAGCAAGTGAACACAAACGAAAACAATATACATGCAAGTGTATACATAGGTACATATGCTATTTTGCAAAATCACACTGTTTGCTGACAAGGCAGTGGCGAGGGGGTTAGCGTCTCTAATTATCATATTGCACGCGCACTTAAAACGCCACAAGACACTCTGGTACAGTTCAGTAGACAACAGTTTCTCACAGTGGTATTTTGGTATTGTTCTCAGGTTGGAGAGCGCACGCAGCCACCATGCATATTGAGGTCCAAGTGGCGCTCAACTTCGTCATATCGTACCTGTACAACAAGCTGCCAAGACGGCGAGTCAACATCTTCGGCGAGGAGTTGGAGAAAGCGTTAAAAGACAAATTCCGAGGGCACTGGTACCCAGAGAAGCCCTTCAAAGGATCAGCGTTCCGCTGCCTGAAGACGGGAGAGCCCCTCGACCCAGTGTTGCAAAGAGCATCTCGCGAATCCGGAGTGCCCGTGAGAGATGTCCTCGAGAACCTGCCTCCAGAGCTGGCCGTGTGGGTGGATCCCGGAGAAGTCAGCTACCGTATAGGAGAGAAGGGAGTGGTGAAGGTCCTGTTCAGCGAGGAGCAACAGGAGGACCGGTGCGCAGACCGCGAAGTCACGCGCACCTTCAACCCAGAAGCTCAGTGCTTCAGGCCCATTGAGGCTGTCAGTGGGGGGCTGGGTGCTCTCAGTTTGTCGCCTAGGGCTCCGGCTTCGGTCGGGGGCTCACCGGCGCCTGCGCCCACGCCTGCACCTCCTCTACCCCTCGCCTTCCGGGGATCCCCTGGTCCGGCGCCTCCGCCCTTCCTGCCGCGCGCCACTGCGCCCCTCACCTTCACAACAGCCACTTTTGCCCAGACCAAGTTCGGGAGCACCAAATTGAAGACCACCAGCAAACGCGCCAATAGGTAAATATTCGAAAGTCTTAATTTCCATACTACATCTAAATTTTTAAGCTGTTGAAAGAATGATTCTATTAAAAGTTTGCTTCTTTCGAGCCCAGCGATGCCCCTAAGGATAGAACATTCTTGAATAATGACTAGGGAAGTTAAAGCACCCTATTATAGCAACTCAGTTGATGGAGTTAAATGTAGATTAAGAACGTGGTTGGTTAAAGTTTTAATTGCTAGATTAATTTAACGTTTTGTGACATTTAAACTAATTCGATCGAACTAACGATCGAACTTTTATTACCTATGTAAACGTTTGTTAACAGACTTTAGTGCAATATGTAATGGATAAATAATATTCTATAGTTCAATATTCAAATAGTTTATTAGATGTTTTCAATTAATTTCAGTTTAATAGGGTGGTTAAAGGATTCCATAAAGTCAAATTTACAAAAGTATTTACAAAAGAGTTTAGGTACATGATCTGAATTGTACGAGAAAAATCAATCGTTAAACAGATTCCTCTGCTACACACCTAATCCCTTTAGACAGCACAATATTTACATATGTATTTTACATAATATTTACTCTGTTTTCCTGTACTTCTAACCTTGTAACACTTATATTATATTTCATTTGAGTAGTATTTGCAAGACAAACTCTGAATCTAGATTTCTATTGGTCGAAAAGCTTAGTTTTAGTTATACATATATGCAATAACACGCGATTGCTTTTGGTCAGAACATATCAGATGATTGATAGGAATCGGTTTTATCATTGTATTAACATATGTAGGTTTGACAGTGATCAATAGCAGTGATTCCCATATTTGAAGAAATGTAGGAGGAACTTGTCGTAAAAGTTGTGTGAGTCTATTCAAAGACAGCTATTGACTGTTATGATTAGTCTCCGGCGCTGTGATGCGCCAGCTCGAAAAAAAAGGGTTCCTTTTGTCAATTTCTATTGTTAACCTTTGAAATTGACAATATGAACCCGTTTCAGCCCCCTCCTCCGCCTATCTCTGGTTATGATGCATCCACTGTAGGAAGACAACTTTCTCCACATTTCTTCAAAGACGGGATAAACCATTATTGATCACTGTTAGGCAAGGATAAATGGATAAAGGATAAAATATCACCGAAAACGCTCCAGAGTGTGATTTTCGGGACTGTGTACCATGTATATGGGCTAGGAGTGCTGCGTTTTTCTCGCATGTTTAAAAAAAACGTACCACTCAGTGTGTTTTCGCTCTTAGGAAAAACATATGTACATACTATCTCTTTCAACGCCTCTCAGGCAATTGCATTTCGAAAGACATTGTACGCGTGAAATGCTATTGGTCGAAATTCCTGGGGTGAAAAATACAGCATATGCGTTTTATTTAATCCTTTGAATGCTGACTAACGCCGATTAACGTTTTGCCAACAGGTACATGAGCCTGAAATACGCCGATAGGCGTTGCTTTTTGAGTATGTACATATATAAAAATAAGCAAGAAAGTTGCTACCCGCTAAGCCTTTCCAAGTAGCATTGAAAAATAGTGCATTGAACATGGGTCGTGTAATCCGTGTCAATGTTTATAAAGACTGGTTTACACCGGTGTTTCTGAATTTATAACCATAGCAGAATTTCTCGATGGAAATCCCTAACTGCTGAGTATTTTTGATTGTGGCTTAGCATTCATAAAGATTGTGAGCATTACATTTTAACAACAATGAAGAAGATGGAACCAGTTTTGGAAAAAAACATTCTTATTTTGTTTATTTTATATTTTTGCAAGATATATTAGAGAGTCTAAGCCAGAGAAATGTAATATTAATAGAAGTGGCTTCAGGTGTTCTTTTGTTGTCAAGTGACATTCTGTCCACGGACAGATCTAAATAATTTTAGCATCAGTCGTATTTGACGCTTGGTGCTCGACGTACATACATATGTCCGATAAAAACTTTTCTGTTTGTTTATATTACTAGCAAGATGGGCAAGCATCGGTAAAAATTGCACAATACATTCAAAAACACACAATAAACAACATGGGATACATTTTTATAAGTAAATTGATCCGATTGTATTCCGCGCGATGTAGCGTATTTATAGAGACGTACCGCGTAAAATTGACAACAATTATTTATTCGTAAGGGCCCCTCTATTCTTATTACATCTCTCTGGTATAAGCACACACCTTTACATAACTCGAAATCCTAGTCGGTAGTTATCTAGGGTTTGTTTGGATAAGCTACAATTTTTTATTATTGGTTTCTAAATCATTCATAGTTGGCGAAATTTTCAGCGTGGCGGGCTTTCAATATAAAAGACGTCAGCACTCAAAGGGTAACGTGTCATCCTACACCGGGTGAACAATAACAATGACATGAAAATACACCTATCACAGTTGGAAACCACGTACGCACCCCATGCCGCACTTTTGAGTGTGTTCGAAAAGGAAAAGCCTTATACTTTTCCTCGTTTTCCAATGTGTTTTTCCATCGACCTCGTACTGTTTTAGTGTCACACAGTAGTACTAAGGCAATATTTCACAATGTTTCAGAATGTCGCCAACGGAGTTCTCCAACTACATAAAGCAACGCGCGCTGCAGCAGCAAGGCAGCGGGGGCGGAGGCGCCGGGGGCTCTTCCGGGGGCGGGCGAGCCCTCTCCCCCGCAGAGGGGCCCCTCTACTACCCAGGGGCGTCGTACGCGTCCAACGGCAGCGGTGGCGGCGCCCCCGGCCGCTTCCCCCCGTCTTCTTCGGCGCCTGCGCCCCCATCGGAGCGCGCGTGGGCGCCCCCCGCAGAGCTGGCGCCTCGCTACCAGCCTCTCCTGCTGGCCAACTAACCGCCCACGACAAACGCAACCCCAACATTATGCAACTAAACGTGTCGTTTATTTTTTCACCGGCTTCTACAACTAGTGCATCGTAGCGGGACGAACCACACCACACACACACACATCACGACAGACGACGAGACATTTAACACAACACACACACACACACACATACGCTAGTTTACATACATATATATTTAGTAGGATGTATGAGAGTCGTTTTGGTGTAAATACGAAGGACACAATTGATACACAGCCAGACAGACAGACGTACACAGGGCAGCAGAGTGACTCTAGTCGGGGTCGCCCCATCCGCGCATATCACAGCTCTGTGGCCGCCCTGGGTCAAATGTCCGTAGCTTTTAGGGTACACTGGGAGGGATGCCCAAACGATCCCTCTCTGAATTTACTGCGTTTGTTTCTTTTCATTTTTTGTTTCTTTTTGTATCATAGATTATACCTAGATTGTACGATTTCATTATTTTACTATATTTTATTTTTTCACAGAATTTTTTATTTTTAATACTTATTATATTTGTACGCGATTATGATGTATTTTTTATTACGTAAATATAAATTTTTAATTTTGTTACTTTCGACTTTTATTTTATGTTTTATTCATTCTAAACATTACACGGAACCACCGACGTTGAACGCCCCCTATGATGAACACATGTATCAGACTTCCTAGAAGAATTTGAATCCAATTACAATACTATACTATATAAAATACATAAGTAGTGAGAGGCGTTGAACCAGGTGTAAACGTGTGATTAATTTTATTTTGATCCAACAAATCCTCCTCCATTTCCTCGATCGATGCGTTTCTCAAGTGGTGCATGCAGCTCATTGTTTCAATGATCTTAATGAAAAATTGAGAAACGTTTCTGTGTGTGAAGCATTGACATGTATGTACATAACATCACAGCCTATCACATACACAAGCATGTAATTAAAAATTATATATATGTATAGTATATACTTTAAATGTCCGTATATGATGAATGCTAACAATGTCTAAAAAATGCATTAACATCACATAACGACAAAGATTCAAATTGCTACACAAACTTAAATGAAACAAAACTCATGTAAAATGTTTGTTTGTAAAAAAAAAACGCTTAAAAATTGAGAAACAATGTATCAAAATGGAAATTATTCAATATTTTCAGTTTTTTTATATTGAATTAATATTATATATATGTATATGTATACAAATAATATGAAATAATCTTCAAAATATTATATATTTTCACATCTAATAGAACAAATTTAGTTAAATTTCATATATATATATTATAATATTATATATATACATACATTTATATATTGAATGTGTACAAAATGTATAAAAAGAAAATGTATCAGTGTTTTAATTAGCTAATTGTTGTTTCGTTTCAAACATATGCGTACATTGTATACATACACAAATGATGTAAAATTAAAAAAAAATCTTGCCATATTTTTTAACTTGAATAATTCAAACAAAATTCAAAGTATATAATTAATGAAAAGTATAAGAGCGTGTATATTATCATATTTAATTATTAGTAAAATTTTTCGCAATAATATTTGATAAAAATAACGTAATAGAATCGTGTCATTGAAAATTCACATTGACGGACGGACACCTATACATATTTCACTAGGTCAATTTTCCTACACGATATATAATATCGTGCTGTTATTAAATGTTTAGCATAAAACCAATTAATAACAATGAGAATCAATAAACGAAAAGGGCGGAGGCTTCTCCCTGGTATTATGTAGAGCTCTCTCTTAGAACATCTGCACCACTCTAAGGCGGCAAACTCTGTTAAAAAGTCTACTTCGTTACCTTGATATCGTTATATATATTTAATACAAACATATTGAGTGGTCGCTTACACTTGCGAGTGATCTAAAATCAATTTAGCAAAAACATTTTTTCAAAGAACAAACATTCATGCATGTATCATATAATGTGAAATATTAAATATTATATTAGTGAATATATACATATATATGTATATCAAAAAAATTAAAGGGATTGTAAAAAAAATCAGGCCTTGCCATTATCATAATTTCAAACTGATCATATACATATTTTTATACACAATAAACAATCAATCCACTGTCAAAAAAGCTTATTTTCATCGACGGGTAAAAAAAAAACTTTGTTCATTTTGTCATTTGAAACAAAGAAAAGTTTGAAATTTATACAGCGGGCTCATTCCTTAGGGTTAACGATAGTCAAAAAAGGAAAACCTCTTTTGCATTAATAAAAATAATGAAAAATACGTTTATTATCATTATTATTATTATCATTACGTATGATTATTTGATTCTCTTGTATACCTAGTGGCTAAAGCAAATATATTTTTTCATATTTTTAACGTAATTTTAGGCACTAAGTGTCGATCTTTGTAATGTCTGGATCACGTGCAAATTTCCATTACTTATCCAGAATAAATATGTACGCAATAAATGTACCTTCTATAGTACTCGATGTTATCTAACTTAATATGTATTTAACGATTTATAATTACCCCCAAAACCCCAAACCCTTATATTCCCTTTCTTATATGTCGATTTAAGGGTAATAATAGTTATACATATATAAATATGACTTGTGTAGTGTTTAATTTGAGCGGAGATATATATATATATATATGTAATATAGAAGCGAACTTTTGAAATGGTGAATATAGACATGGAAAAAGTAGCTTTCCATCACTGTGTATATCGGGTCAATTCACTTACATATGTATTATTTGTTAGCGAGGAGACGACGGTTGTGCTAATTCATCAAAATGTGAACGAAAAACGTTTTGAAGAGCTCTGATTGATTTGCCGTTTCTACGTCACGTACATTCCATTCGTAAAGCTCGCATGTCTAATCGTTAGTACATACAATACTCAAGTAGATTTTTCCTTTCGAATATATTATTATTATTATTATTAAATATATACATACTTAGAATATTTTTTTAAACAAATAAATAAATAGAAGTAATGTTAAAATACTTATTGGACGGGAGTATTGCTGCTCTGAGCGCGGAAAGTAGTTAACTATTCGGATTAATGTGGTAATAATCGATTCGCGTAGGCATTGAATAAACGTGTGAAATTCAACAAAAAAAGGTGACCGTGACACTGTTAATACGATTCGAACCAGACACGTGTCTGAATCATTTTAAATTTGTTTCATTTCAACCATCCGTTCTGCGATTTGCATCTTGAACGAGACCACCTCGTGTCTGGTCCGAGCTATGTATGTTTAAAACGCATTACAATAATAAATATGTGGCACAAAAAGGGATTCAGTGTATAAACAATATGCATAGAAATAGATTGTGGAAGGAAGATTCGCAATATCTATATCTCGGACTAACCCGCTTAATAAATAATATTTAAAAAAGTAAATAAAACATAGCTACTTATTGTAAAAAAAGTAAACAGTCCATAAAATTAGAAGAAGGTTGTTTTACAAATTGTATTTAAAAATTGTAGTGTCTGTCTGTAAAATTTATCTTTCTTTCGATACCGTATAAGAGTCTCGTAGATTTCCAGTCGACATCTAAGCGATTCAAAGTGAATATTTTTTTACATTTCTATTTATGACAATTAAAAAAAATAATACTGTTTCCCTTTCTGGATTTTGAATATTTGGAAAACGGTGACTAATTCAATTTCACTTCCCAAAAAATAATTCATTTGAAATACATGTTTTTTAAACACTTTCAAACGTGTTCTTTATAAACAACATAATTAAAAGGGTCGCTGAATTTCTCTAAGTGTTATGTTTACTATATTGTAATTACATATGTATCTTGCAGTAAAAACCATCTACATACATAATTTGAGTGTTAATATCTGGCACTCTTTGGGTAATTTTGTTAAAAAATAAAAGAAAAATATGAAAGCTCTCTTTTATTGTGAAAAAACCTGATATAGAGTTTCTAAACCTATCAGAAATCCCATACCCCACAATATCAATCAATCAAACATCAGTATTATTCAACCTGATAACATTTAATATTATCCCAAACAATTTTTCAATGATATATATTACATATAAAGAACATAAAACCAAAGCCATGTTTGAAAAATATTTAAAATTTTATTTAAAACTTCAATTGTTTTCTTATATGAACTGAATGGTTTTTGCTGTAAAGTCTACATATATAAATATGTATATTTACAATTGTAATACTTGTATTTGAATTACGCTTATGAGTACGAAAAAAAAACTTAGTTTTAAAACAAAATAATTAATCATTAAATGTAGGTGAATGATAAAAAAATACAAAAAAACAAACCAAAAACAAAAACTTTGATCAATGGTTATAAGTAAATTTACTACTAAAAAAAAATCATATATTTCGTGTATGAAAATAAAATATCTTCTTTACTTTCGATTAAGCTTTAAAAGAGTATATTTATATTAAGAATAAATTTGTGACACTCGAAACCCTTAAAAACGTTTTGACAACTCTGTGATGACTGCTGATATGCAATTTTTTATATCGCGCAAAGTGAGATGCAATACATTTAATCGTTTTTTCTTACATTTTTGTATTGTGTATTTATGTATGTATACTTACTTTTTTTTATTATGTTGTGGCATTTGTTTCGCTGTGCATTGTTTACTATTGTTTCACATTATATTGATTATTATACTATCGATAAACGGATACAACTCAAATGCTGCCGAGCCGTCGACAACGGGCCCTGTATACAATTCCATCATCATGCAGCATTTCATTTGTGTCCGTTAAAATGTTATCACTCAGTGCAATGTTTCTTCCTTGATAATGTACAAAATAGTATAATTTCAAAATGGCCGCCACTGCATTTACGAGCGGTGTACGAAACACCGCAAAAATGCATGTGACAACGCACTCGGCAAAACCTTGAATCCGGTTAGAAACATATACAGCAATCGCAATACATGTGTATAATTTTGTGTGAAAATGTACCTCGGTAGTGGCATTTCTATGATTTCGCTTTAATCAGCTTCTTTGTAATTTTAATAATAAAAAAATTTCTAATAAAAACAAAACTGATATTTTTACATTAAAAAAGTAAAATTTCTTGATGTATGTGTAGCTAGGGTTTAAAATTAGTAATATTCATGTATCATTTATTTACATAGAAATAATGAAATTTATACTCTCCTAAAGGATGGTAAGATTAAAATACTATATTACTATAAATACATCTATATTTATATTCAGATAAAGTTAAAAAAAAAAAAAGTATTTTGATCGTAGCGTTTGTAATTTGCGCAAATAAATATTGATATGCGCTATCTTTCTAGATGTTACCTCTGAATTTTTAAGAAATATTCGATTCTCACTATGATGTAACTAAATATCACCGATGAGATATTAAAAAAAAAAAATAATAAGAACATTAATTTCCCTAAATAGGTGTTTCCCCTGATCCTCCCCCTTCTTCAACTCCTGATTAGTTCAAGTCGGCACGCACCGCATACTAATTCTAATAAATGTTTGCGTGCTAAATATAATAGGTTTACCCGAAGATCGGTGAGAAATGGGACACCAGTTAAAATTATTCTAAACCAATCGTTCAACGTTTGAAGTCACACTTTGACACCAATAATTAAGACCAGTTCCGACCGATCTTCGCTATCATAGAGACGTGTATTTAATTTGAACTTAAAAATTTCATGTTCTATTGAGATTAAAAAGAATAACATTATATAGATATTATTAATTCATTAATTATTATTATTATTATTATAAAGTATATCAATATGTAGGTAATTAAAACTTTTGGGTGGTTACAAAATGAATTTATATAGTGAGAACGGACTTCCCATCCTCCCGTTTATTATTATAAAAATAGTCTATAATTTTTCATATTGTTGTACGAATTTTTAAGTTTATATTAAAATGTTTTGTGCATTCAAATTGTCTTTTTACTTGTGACGTTGAACCTCGCATATACATATGAATCCTCAAACCTGTATTTTTTTTAATATAAAAATACTCACTCCTCCATACTTTCATACGATAAAAAATCCAGGATAATAAAAGTAAGTAAAACTGTAGAATATCTTTTATTTTCTTTACAAACCCTGGTGTCGTGAAAAATGTACAAGGCAATAAAACAATAAATAAACAATAGTTACAAATATTATATAAAGCAATGTCAACATTTTGAGTAAACCACAATTCTGATTTTACTCGCATCAAAGGATATTAAACATTAAGAAGACATCTATGTTCAAATGTGTGAAGTGCTAATTAAATTTGGACTAGGAATTAAGCGGTAGGTATGCATAGGTGTTGTTTGCTCGTAAAAGTCAGAAAAGTAGTCATAAACAAATGTCAAACGAAAACTGGCGTCATTGTCATGAAAATTAGATTTTAAAAGGAACATTCGATAGTGAAAATTTATATTTCTAATAACAAATCCAAAATAAGCATAAAAAATATATATATGCTCGAATCCAATTCACGAAACAATATACATACATAAGTGTATAAATACAACGAATAATTGGAACCAAAAACAATTGAAATGTATTAAAAATTATATATGAAACAAAAGAACTTCATTTTATATATTTTGCATGGGTGTGAAAAAATGATAAGCAAAAAATCTGTAAAAACTAAAATCATTCTCTTCTCTTTTGGAATCTGTACTTATAATAGTCCATTCATAAAGCGCAAATAATCTAGCTTTTAAAATATCGTATTTTAAGTTAAAACACAAGATAAAAATTACTACGATTTGGTAATATTACATTTTTAAATTTATGAAAATGTACATAATAAAAATATATATATATATCACTACAATAATGCCAGTAGATGAAAATGAAACATTACTCAAATTCAACCCTTTCATGATTAATTAAATTCCTATCTAATAACATTTTATACAACTACCTCAATTGTAAGACTAGCTAGAATTCATTTTTATTCCCAATAGTAAATATATGCCTTGGTTTGGGTCTACTAAGTATTACAATTTATAATAAAAGTACTCAATTACTTGTACTTACATATAACAAAGAACACATTGCTCACAAAAGGGTCAAAATCATTGTAAATTAATCATAGAAAGACTTATCGACAAAAAAAGGCTATATTAGGATCATAATAAAACATTATTAAAAAAATCTTAAATGATACCTAACCACAAATTAAAAATAAAAATTAAATTAAGGCAACAAGAAAAATATTGAAAGGCAAAAAATATCTAACCAGTGGGAAACATTTATTGAATACAAAAATATTTAATTGCGAGAACCATCAAAACATTGTTCACACGCATTTACATAAAGATGTTCGAACACCTGTGCTTGTATATAATATAATATAACGTAGTATACTACAGTTGTAAACACAGTTGGTATAATGTTAAGAATAAAATCAATCCATGAAACAAACAATCGATTTAATAAACAGATGGAATAATTGTGTTCAATAAAAAAAAAATACAAAGAAATAGAAAATACTTATGATATACAATTTGATAAGCATTGATAAAATTCACGGATTCGTTCAAACAATTAACACTATATAAATTTAAAAAAGTGCTCGGAAATAAGTAACAAAATTCATTTACACACTACTAACAAAAATGTTCACATCATTATTTATATATCGGTATTCAATTTGGTAACAACTGATATATATTAAAAAAAAAAAAAAAGTTTTTAAGCCTTTAAATCACATACGGATGGGTATGTTAAAAAAGAAAAGTGTTGGAATGGTATGCAAAATCACTGCATATACATACATTTATATATATATATATATAAAATACTAAAGCCAAATAACACCATTATTACGTAATTTGATTTAAAATCGCACTCGGCGAGAATTCGCAATTCGATGCAATACATTTAAAAATCACCTTAAATTTAAACCGAGAACACAATAGCGACCACCACTGCGCGCGCAGATTACTTACTATGTTTAAGTCTTTTGATGTTTTGGCATTTCGTGTGCTTTCATTTCACGTGGTGGAACACGGTACCCCAAGTCAGTCTGTACAAATACATTCATTTATATAAATACTATTGACTACATTCACTATTGATGAAAAGTTTCAATATGCCGTTGAAGACTCTTTTTATTCATGTAGAATCGCTCACACTGACCGCACGGAAAGTACATCTGCTCTTTCCCAGGATTGTGCGCTCGCATGTGCTCTACCAGGTACTGATTCTGTGAAAAATTCATTCCACATAACGAACATCGGAAATGTTCGTGGTGCCACACCCCCTCCTCGGTGTCCCACTCGTCCTCACACACACCACATTTGTACTCTTTTTCGACACCCTCCTCGATGAAGCGGTTCTCCTCGACGGCCTCGGACAATCTCGGCGCTATTCGGTCGTTGACGTGATTGCCCACCTCGTTGACGTCTCGATGGTGCTTCAGCCTGTGCCGTCGCAGCGCTTTCGAAGAACTGTACTGCAGGTTGCAAACTTCGCACCTGTACACCGGCGGGGGTCTGATGACTTGGAAGCTGCTTTCCTGCTCGTCGTCGCTGTCTTCGGCTTCGGCCGGTTCGGAGACATCGTCGGGATCGTGCTTCCGCATATGCACCCATAGCGTGGACTTTCTCGAGAAACTCTTGTTACACACGGGGCAAAATACGGCATTGAGTTTGTGGACTTCCTCGACGTGACGCTGATAGGCTGCTTTTTTGGTGAATACCTTCCCGCAGGGTTCACAATAGCGGTCTTCGTTGACTGCTAGCTGTTGGGTGACGGGATTCTGCGGGATGGTAGGTGTCATGGGCAGAGCCTCCATAGAGCTCTCGGAGAATTTCTTTTTCTTCAGCAAAGTAACCTGCACATCGGGTGGCAATTTTCGTTTGATTTGTAGAGGTGATATTTCTTTCTGGATGACCTGATTCTTTGGGCGAGGAGGTTCTAGTACTTCGTGCTTGCTTACTTTACTGGTAACTTTATTCTGGGGCATCCAAAGGCCCGAGTTGCTGAAAGCAGCTCTGCCGTCCGGAGAACGCAAATGCCAGCCCCGGTGGCTTTTGAGCGCTGAAATCGATGTGTAACTCTTATTGCAAATTTCGCAATCGTAAGTCTCCGACATAGACGCTTGCGGAATACAGTTGTGATTCTGTAACAATGACACGTCGGGGAAAGTTTTACTACAAGCTATGCAAACGTATTTAGAGCCTTTGCGATTGTTGGAATGACTTAACGACTGACTGCCTTCATCTTCGTCACTGGAAATATTTGTTCTAGATATTAGACCTTTCTTTTGAGGCTTTACTTGACTAGCATTATAACCCAACAATTCCTTTTCGTGCGCAACTCGCAAGTGTTCGAACAATTCCATGGACGTGTTCAAAGTCATGCCGCAGAGTTTACACATTTGCAAGCTGACTTTGTGCGCAATTTTTCTATGCCGATAGTAAGCTTTCTTATCGGTGAAGTTTATTTTACATATTGTACAACTTATGATAGCAGTTTCAGATTTAATCATGTCTGTTTGGCCGCTATCGGGTTTCAAACAATCCATCCTGGTAGTTTCGGGTGTAGATGGATTTATCACACCGTGTTTAACTCGTTTGTGCTTCCAAATACTACTTTTAACAGCGAATCTTTTATCACAGAGATCGCATTGATACATTAAATTTCCTTCGGAGCCACTATTATCCGGCTGATCATACATGGTAGATACAAAACTATCAAATTGAGGCGTCGCAAGGTGTGAATGACCATCGTTTGTATATTCATCTTCCTCGGTCGAGACGCCCCTTATTTGATTACTACTAGTTTCAGAAGTTTCCTTCGGCTTGTTAACAATATTAGAATGCAAGATTTTCTTATGCTTCCATATATTTTTCTTATGCAAAAAGCCTTTTCCGCAAATATCGCAAGAGTAAGGTGCGGGACTGACGATTTTCAACGGCTTTGAAGATGATTGAGTGCTTGGAGGTTGTGTCTGGTGCCCCTTGAATTGAGTATCGACACGTTTTACCTCACCGGCACGACGATTGGTCGTTGGAACTTTAGCATGAATACGCATATGGTTAGAGAAAGCCTGTCTACTTTTGAAGAATCGCTTACATATTTCGCAATAAAACTGGGTCTCAAAATGTTTTTCCTGGTGAGCCTCTTGATGACATTGAAATATATGCTCTGTGAGTTTTTGTGTAGTAGCATAAGAATTCGAGCACATGGTGCATTTGTAAATCTGCGCTCTCATATGGGTATTTCTGTGCTCTTCTAGTTCACTTTCTTCCCAAAACTTTTTATTACATTGATCGCACTCGAAAGCGACGTGATGATGCACACTAATCTGATGTTCAGTCCATCCATCGACGGTCTCAAAAACAGCATCGCACTCAGTACACGAGTAATTATAAGCAATTTCCTCCTTCACATCAGAATCTTCTTCGTGTCCATTCATGAATTGTTCCGAATGTTCCAAATAGACATGTTGGTTCAATTCGCCGACCTCGCTGAATTTAGTATTACAATGCTGACAGATATGGGGTTTGTCTTCATTGTGCACCATTCTCAAATGTTTGATAAGATTGTGATAGTTCGAGAAGCTATTTTTACACAGGGGGCAAATGGTAGATCTTCCATTGGTCGAATGTAAATTATTATCGACGGATTGGTTTACGAATGCCTCCATGTGCACTATCAGGACGTGTTCGTTGAAATCCTGCGTCGATTGGAACCTTTCTGAACAAAGGTCACACGATACGTTTACAGTGCATTCGCCGTTTCGAATATGTTTCTTCCAAAGACGACTGTCTGAGAACTTATATCTGCAATTGAAACACGTGAGAGACGGCACTTTTGTTATGCTCTCGTGAACGTCTAACACGTGTTTGATGATTAATTGTTTCAATTGGTATTTAGCTGGACATAATTTACAAGCGTACGATCGGAAATTCAAAATCTCTTTGTACTGCGACTTGAAAAGCCCTTCAGAACTATCTTGGGAATCCATCAGAGACATGTCGTCGACAACCATGCTATCCGGAATATCGCCTTCTCTATATATCAATCTCCAAGTGTCGTTGCAGCAATTATAGCGCATGTGACTCAAGAATGCACCGATATTGTTGAATTGCAAGACACAACTGTA
The DNA here is from genome assembly GCF_051622035.1 of Arctopsyche grandis. Classification (NCBI taxonomy): domain Eukaryota; kingdom Metazoa; phylum Arthropoda; class Insecta; order Trichoptera; family Hydropsychidae; genus Arctopsyche; species Arctopsyche grandis. The sequence continues at coordinate 27,320,881 of NC_135357.1, forward strand.
GCACGTGTGTTTCGGTATCTTAGATCCATTCTTTTGCAAATGTTGAATGACTGCCTTTCTTCTAGGAAAATCTTTATCGCAACACTTACATTTCATCGTGTTGATTTGTTCGATGACGTCTCGGTAATTCAAGATGAAATTCTTTTGACCGGACGTTATCGTTAAATTGTTATCACAAACGCTTTCCAAAATAGCCGATTGGTTGGATTCGGGGGACTCATCATCTGACTCACTGTCATCGCTCTCCATATTTGTACCATCGGCAGTTTCGTTTAATTCAACAATAGGTACTAAAGACTCGGGAACGTCATCGTCTTGCTCTTCTTTGACATCATTTTCGTCAGGGTGAATATTATGTAATTCTGCATCAACCGAGCATACAACTTCACTCTCCACAATATCAGACACGTTTTGACCTTCATCGTCGTATTCATCATTCACATCTTCATCGTTTTCACCATCATCGTTTTCACCTTCATCGTTTTCACCTTCATCGTTTTCACCGTCATCGTAATCATCACCATAACCGTCACCATCTACGCCAATAATTTTATTTATATCTAACTGCGAACTCAAATCCAAATCAATGTCGTAATCAATATCTTCAGCGTTTGACCTCGGAGAATGTTCAATTTGCATATTATTTTCATCATCAGACATGTCAGAGTTGTGCATATACGTATCAGGTTCGGATATTATCGTTTCAACTTGGTACGGCTGCAATTCAGCATCGGAAGCCATCGATTCTGGGGTTTCAGAGCGCGATCGAACATGTTCAGACTCTGAAATTGCACCGTCCGATCTTGCTGTCAGTAAAGATTTCAGTATTTCAGGTTGACCATCCAGCGAGGATTGTGTCTGTAACATTTCCACTCTATTTCCCATGGTATGTTGCACAAACCTCGATTTGGGATTGTGAGAATTTGATCTCATGTTCGAAATGGGAAGGTTTTGTTCAATCTTGTTGGTGTAGCGGTCGTATCCGTGAGATGTGAGTTCGTGGCGGCGAGCATTGTGAGAATAGCGATAAGCACGACCGCACACCAAACAGTCTTTAGACGCTAAATGCTCGACAGGTACAGGACGATGCTCCATCTCGGTTGACAAATGACCAGCACCGACCAATCCATTTGACATATTGTGCTCCTCGTCATTTTCCTAATGAAACAAATGTTAAAACAATAAAATTACACATCTCAGACTTATTAATACAGCTATTATAATAAATATATATAACACACATATAAAAAAAAAAACGTAACTAATGCAAAGTGACATTTATCTAATGTGTAGTCATTCTCAATCTCAATAATTTATCAAAACAGCCTCTAATATTTGAAATTTTTAATTCAATCTAATGTTTTTTAAAATGTGCCTGTTTTTCATTATGAATCATATAAATATATTTAAAAATAATACGATTGAATAAAATACAAAATAAAAACTTTCATTATTGTGATTCAACTCAGTTTTATTAAAATGTAACAAATTACAAGCTGATATAGAAAAAATTTGTGTATAAAATTTCGAAATAAACATTATAATGATAAACTATTAATTATACATAATTCAAGAAGTTTCTATAAAATAATTTAAGTTATTTTTCTTATAAAATAAAACTTTAAATAAAGTAACTTTATCAAAATAGATCATAAAATGTAAAAAATCTTGACAAAAGATATAACAAGAAGCTTGATTGTCAAAATATAATACTCATCGAATCAAGCAACAAAAACTAAAAATTTATTTCAAATATATAGAAAATTTATATTTAACATAATCTAAAACTTTAAAGCACAACAAATACACAACGGTTTATAATGTTCTTTGCAGACGGGCGTACTGCAAGACACACAGTACGCCTTAGTTTTACGATCAGCATTCCGAGCACACAATTTACACCTGCGATGTCTACGAAGCAGTGCGTCAGTAGAAGCAACATTTTTAATTGGACCACCCCGTATGGCGAGCAACGGATCTAGCTCATAGCCGGTGTTCTTCTCCTCAGAAGCATTGGTCGCTTTGATGTGATCGTTCATCAATTCCAAAGCCAAACTCCTGATGAAATTTCTCCGAAATATGACATCGGACTGAGTGCGATTGGAGAGCCACAGTACTTGAGCATTGATAGCGGCGATATCGAGAAGAGTAAAGAATACTGTGAGCGGCCACCGTCCACATCGACGAGCAGTAGTATAAATTCTAGCCAAAGATGTAGCCACATTGGCTGCACCTCTTCGCTGTTTGTACCAAACGAGTGCTTCCGGCACTCCACTACGAGTTGTCTTTCGAACATGATAGTGATCATTCTTAGTCGAAATCATCATACAAGCTTTCTTCTTAGAATTGATATAAGATAATAATGTAATGCCGTTTTCAGTAAAGCCGAAAAGGGAACTGCAGTTCTTTCTTTCTTTGCCATAAAAAACAGACGGTATTTCTTTGCGTTTGGAAAGCAAGCCTCCGACACAATTAAGTCCAGATTCATTATACAGATGGTTAACTAAATTAAAAGAGGTAATTCTTGGGGACATTAAAATTGTCATCCCACTGTGAGACAGGTGATCAACTAGTTTTTTAATAGTATCGTTAACAGCACGGGTGTGTGCAATTTCACCGTTTCCCTTTTCAGCGGTGCAAATTTCTATGTTAGCTGTGTAGAACGTATCGGATTCGACAAGCGTATAAAGTTTAATACCGATTTTTTCATTGTTATTGGTCTTTATCGATCGACGAAATGAGCAAGTACCGTCAAACGGTAAAATGGTTTCATCGACCACAGCACATGACCCAAAATTATAGGACGTCTTACAATTTGTAGTGAAACTATCTAGAAACTTCCTCATCGAAATGAGTTTATCGTCACTTTCATCGTCGTCTTCTTCAGATTTCGAATTTTCAAATCTCAAGCATTTTAAAAGAAACCGGAATCTATCTAGAGTCATAGCTAACTGAACGATACCCAGCCCACATCCATCGGCCCACCACATTTCCGATGAATTGTAAAAAGCAGGTCTCATAATGCCCGATAAGTAAAGTATTCCAAACAAAGATTTTATCTCGGCTAGAGTCGTCATATTTTCTTGTAAATCACCAGTAATACAAGCAGCAGGATGGTACTTCTCTATATACTCATTAGTATGATAGACAATATTCTCTATCATTATATCGGTTATGATACACGACCATGCTTGTACAGGCGTCTGAGCATTGCTAGCATCTCCGATACAACCCGAGATAAATTTTCTCTTCAGCGAATCGGTAGTGTTGCGATTGAATGGCTTTTTGGAATATCTGACGTATCCATCTCTAGAACGATATTCTATTTTATCTTCGTCGTCTTCGTTTGCCGATACCAGTTCTTGATCGGAATCACTATCCGCTTCAGATACGTCCAAGACATCGTTTTCATCGGCAAACTCGGTCCCTTCAACGGCTTCGTCTTTCTCAATAAGGCTCTGAATGGCAACAACTCGATCCCAATCAGCACGTGGATCTATGTTGCTCTGTGGGCCAAAGAAAATAACGCAGTCTGCTGGTGTAACAATGCAACCACCATAGATACCTAACACTAATGACTCTACTACCATTCAAATCAATTCAAACATTTGAAATTATTTTATTTTATTTTTATTACAATCTCAACGTGAATTTATTAATCAGGTGATCAAATGCAATTTTATATTATTGAGAATGGCTACAACAGATAGGTAAATGGAATCTTAAATTTATTGCAAAATTATTTATGGTATTGCATTTAAATTTGGTGACAAAAAAAAAAAAAAAATAATAATAATATGCAATGAAACTTACGATTCCATATGTAAATGAACACACTTAGATATATGTGTATTTAAAATGATAATGCCTTAATGATGACAAAAAATTCATACTATAATTATGTAAAAACAAACTCCACAAACACTATTTTTTGTACCTGTGTAATTGATGACTATTGAACATATATCTGGCACTTTTTTTTTTTTTTTGAAGTGTGGTAATGAAAAACATTTTATATTTATACACAGGCTCATCAATAGACACAATTATCATAAAATGTCTCCTCCAAGTATTTACCCCCATAATATTACTAAAATATAATAAAAAAAACTAATCAACTTAACTAAATAATATGTTTGTAATTACCTTTTCATTCCGTGGTGCCAAGCCAAGAGAAGCCAATATCGGTGGTCCTTCCGGTTGCAGTCTAAGACGATTGCCATCTTCCTGCAATCAAAAAACAACAAAATAAATATAAAAATTCACAAATGAAAAAATAACAATACAAACATTTCAATATTAATATATTTACCAAATCCATTCCTGTATATGTTGCATCGATGACGATATCATCATCCTCAGAAGAGGGTTCTTTTTTAATTTTTATTTCCTGAAAGTCAAAAAAAACTTCAATGAATTATTTATTGATTTAAAACAACATTAAACACTCTTAAACAAATTATATTTATTTTAATCAAAAAGATTTTCATTCACAAACCTGATCAGCAGAACCGTCACCGTTTAGCCAATCTTGTAACTTGAGCTGAGAGTCCTCGCAAACCTTCTTAAATGCATACCAGTTATTAACATTGCTCAAGCATTTCTTGCATATTTGAGACGGCATGCCATCGTCTTCATCGACCTAAAGATAAAAACAAAAATAATAATTATTATAAAGATCTAATCAAAATCTACATACGCACAATAAATACAATCACATTGAAAATGTACCAACTCAAGAAATTGGTTGGGCTACGAATATCCAATGCTCTTTCTCATTACTAATATTACCACTTTGAAAAATAAGGTCATTTTCATATTGTGAACAGCACAAAATGAATGATAACACTAACATGATAGATAATAAATGACGAAGCTCCAGTAACATAACTGACGGCACAGTAAATTGCACACATTTTATATCATCAATGAATCAGTTATTGGTTTATGTATTCAACCATCGTTTTAAATTACACTTTTTTTTCTGTAAGAGAATGATAGCGGATATAAAGCCGATAAATAAATATAAAATATGACAATCTGATCAAATCCACACCACTACACCAATATCACTTTCGGACTAATATTAAAAAAAACCAGTCAACAGTAAAAAGGAGCTGCATTTATATTAATTTTATTTTATCCAACGTAACATTTGAGGCACACAGTAAAATGATATATATTCAATAAAAAATGATAAGAAATCCAAAAAGCCGAGACACAAATCTTAGGTCTAATGTCATAATATGACTATTAATTAAGAAATATTATACGGATAAGTAAACGCATACAAACACTTTTAAAGTGGCCTTCGTGTAGAACTGTGCTTAATTTATTAGAAACATAATCTTATGTAGTGACTCAACCTTAGTTGTATTCACAGAATCAGAAATAATTAAATGATCCGAGATTATATGAAGCATTGTGTATACCTTATACAAAAATTGGTAGACATTATTTGTCATAACTGAAACTGTTGGAAAATCGACCTTTACAATATATTTTATATTTCAACATCGGAGATCAAAATCATAGATTTCTAAGTACATGTCTCCTTTACAAACATACTATCCTTATAATACGGTTATTTCAAAAATTATACCGGGATTGCAGAAAATTAAAATTGCCGGGTCATTGAAACGGGGGTGCTTTTGTATGATGCAATCATAAGCTACATACTTTCCATAAATATTCAGTTCACGGAACATACTGTAATATCGACTTAACAGCAGTCTGTTCATACAATAATAAAACAGCTGCCTAAAAATAAGTGAAATAAGCATTGGAAAGAACTAATTTTCAAAATATTCCCAGAATACAACATATTTCATACAAAAATGAGTAGATATTGACCTTCGAATTGAAATAGTAATTTTTTAAATAATAAATTTTATGTCAAAGAATTGGGGAACTGTCTGTGCTGATATAACAACAACAACAAAGCGTCATTTGCATTTAGACTAATCTGTTGAAGAACAGATCATTGATTCCATACATGAAACTTGGTAACCGTTGAACGTTTCAGGAATAAATCTTTACTACGAACCGTGGAAGTGTAATTGTATAGTTTTGGATAAAAGATTGAACTATACGAATAAGTGATATTTTGACCACTAAAATTTGGTGAATCTTTAGAAAATTTAGTATGTAGTCAACAATAGTACATAGCTATAATAATATATTTGTACATTGGATTAAACAAATCATAATATACAAAAAGGCTGAAAGTAAAACATTAAAAATATATCAACAACCTTTGGAATGGCGACAAAAAAAAGAATAACGGTGGATACTGTATTAATAGAAAATATTCAACGGAATCACATTATAATTGTGAATACAAAAAAGATTGAAATTTCATAAAATAATAAGTTAACAAAAACATTTGCTCATTGTAAAGAACATACATTTGTATTTGCCAGATTCCATACAAGATTTGCAATTTATTGATATTTAATTTATATGTCCAACAACCTATAAATTAAAAGCCAAATGTAAGTTTAAAATCTACAGCTTTCAATTTAAAACACCAAATCTAGTCACAGTCCTCACACAAAATTTCTTGAAAAAGATATCCGAGTAACGCTGAACTCAGTCTAAAAAATTAATTGCAGCATCCATGCAGCTCCACAATAACAAATTTAAAAAACAGCAAACAATATCAGAATCTAAATTTCAATTCGATTTAAAAATCCAACATCGGAATAGCGCATACTATCAAAACAACATTGAGACAAAGCCATCCGAGTCATTTACTTTATACAAATGAGCAATACCGAATCATAAAAAACCATGTGAAATGCATAAGAGGTATGTAAAAATATCCAACTTCGGAATACAATAATAATAATACACCGTGAAGAACTTATGAAAATAACATATCTAATACATATTTGCCAAATTCTACATAAAATTTAGTCCAAGAGTACATTTCGATCGTTCATGAACATACTAGTTTGTTCATACTCGAACCAATCTGATCAATTATACTGTACACAAAATAACAAATTGACAAACTATTTTTATTATTAACAGAAACAGAATTATAGTAACATCGCAATGCGTTGACAAGATTTCCCACTTTAAATACTTGGCGTTTTAGCATCTGAAAGGTTTTGACAGCTAAAAGTTGCACGCAACACCGGGGTGAGTTCTATTCGACGACAGCTATTGAATGTTAGTACTTAAACTAAAGCAAATGGAGTTTGTATCGCAAATAGAAGAAACTAAAGTGAACACTTGGACTGTAACAAAACATAATACGTTTGTTTGTTTATTTGTCCGATATACAAATCTACAACTTTTTGAAAGGATCGGAGAATCTTCACATGAAATTTCCTGAAAACGTCACCCAAGAAATACTGAACGATTCGAATACTATACAGAAGAAAAATCTGGCATACTTTTAAAAAATTCCAACGGAATCATCCATTTAATACAAATGAGCAATAACGAATTATATAACATCTCCCGAATCAGTCTTCATACGATAATAATAATTTCAAAAAAAAAATGTTTTCTTTCAAATAAAATTCGATTTTATATAAAACATCCAATACATCCAATGAATGAACGATTGTTTGTTTATTTGTTCGCTACACTTTTTTGGAAATATCAGAGAATTTTCATACAGAATTTCCTGAAAGTCAACGAAGCAATACTGAACGATTTGGATAATGCTTTTCATATAAATGTACAACTTTTTGAAAGAATTGGAGTCTTTGTACAAAAGTTTTTAAAAAAGTCACCCGAGCAATCCAACTCGGGTGACTTTTTTGACAACTTGACTCGGGTGACTTAATAATATTTAAAAGAAAAATCCAATATATTTTCAAAAAGTTCCAACGGAATCGTCCATTTCATACAAATAACTATTAACCATCACAGAACCTTCTGACAAAATTTCTTAATGTCACCCAAGCTGAATACCAAACGATTCAACAAATACTAAAAAAATTCAGAATAATACAGCACACGGAATCATCCGTTTCATACAAGTGATACTAAAATATAAAAACATTTCTGGAATCAGTACTCATACAATAATAAAATGTGAAAATTATAAGAACACAATACCATACATCAACTACAATTTGTTTGTTTGAATCCTCGCTATACAAATCTACATCTTTTTGAAAGGATCAGAGAACCTTCTCAAAAAAGTCACCCCAGCCAAACACTAAACAATTCATAAAAATACAGCACACTTTCAAAACAGTCCAACGGAATCATCCGTTTCATACAAGCAATACCGAAATACATAAAAACATATCTGGAATCTCTCCTAGTCCGATAATAATAAAATGTGTACATTATAAGAAAACAACACCGCACATCATCTTTTGAATCCTCACTATACAAATCAACATTTTTTTGAAAGGACCAGAGAACCTTCTCAAAAAAGTAACCCAAGCTGTTCGGCTTGGGTGAACAATTCATAAAAAATACAGCACACTTTCAAAACAGTCCAACGGAGTCACCCGTTTCATAAAAACAATACCAACATATATAAAAACATTTCTGGAATCCCTCCTCATACGATAATACTAAAATGTGTACATTATAAGAATACAATTTATTCAGTTTGAATCCTCGCCATACAAATCAACATCATTTTGAACGGACCGGAGGAAATCCACCGGCGATAGATTCACCCTAACAATACGGAACGATATGACACTCTATAAATGGTCATTTCAACAGAATCATGCGAATGAGCAGTTTGAATCCTCGCTATACAAATCAACATCATTTTGAACGGACCGGAGAAAATTCACAGGCGATAGATTCACCCTAACAATACGGAACGATATGACACTCTATAAATGGTCATTTCAACAGAATCATGCGAATGAGCAACAAATAACATTCAAGTGAGAAACGCCGGGGTCTTCAAACAATAACACAATAATAATGCACACTCAAATGTGGACATAAATGTTTGTACATTGCGAGCGACGAATTGCGGTCGAGAAGTTTATCGCGTGGATGAGTATATGCGATAAGCTGCATCATGGAGTGGAAGAAGATGCATCCACATGAGCGGGCGCGAGAGCGAGCGAGCGAGAGAGGGTGCGTGAGAGAGTGTGGGAGTGCGAGCGAGAGAGCGCAGCGTGTGCAGGTGTCGTGGTGTGTGTGGTGTAGTGGTGTGGTGGTGTGGTGGTGTGGTGGCGAGCATTCGAGCACATGCTGGTGAGCGGTGACGACACACGCGCCGATCGATATCCGCACAAAATGGTGGACAGCTGCAGCTCGACGTGTCGAGGAAGCGAGCCGGGAAGCACCTGGTGCCGTTGCCCTTCCCGCTCCCGCTCCCGCTCCCGCTCCCGTTCCCGTTCCCGCCGACCGTCAGCTCTGGCTTCCGGCGAGGGTTACGCCCACAAGATGGCGGAGGCGCGTGTCGTCACGCGGCCGACCTCATGATGAGCAAGCGAAGGTCGAAGGTGGATGCGCGCGCACGTCAGCCACATCGGCCCGGGCGTGCGGGTGTACAGTAGAGGTGAGAGGGTAGTGAGGTAAGGGGGGTACCTGAACGGAGACGCAGGCCCTGATGCGGTCGGCGAGCGCGGCTGGGGGTCGGTCGGCTTGGAAGATGGATCTGGTGTCGCCGCGCGCCGAGAGGCAGAGGCGACAGAGGGCGGCGGTGGCGAAGGGGGCCCCGCTGTGAGGCATCGCGGGGGCCCCGCGGGGGCGCAGGCTGCGGGGCGCGAGGAGCTCGAGGCGTGCGCGCGCTGCCGGGAGCGTCCGACGAGTGGCGAATGGCCGACGACGACGAGCTGCAGCAGGCGTCGAGGAGCGCCGGCTCCGTCGATAGGCGCGCACCAGCACCACCTGCCGGCCGCGCAATGCGCATGCGCGCTCCGCTCGCTTCGCACTGATGCCCTGTGATCGGCCGCTGTTGACGCCGCACGCTTTTGTGTCGTCACGCCACTTTCAGATTTCTCACTCAGTCGAGAGACTAGCGATTGCAAATTTCCGTCAAACTTCATATTTAGCTAGCAGTACGGCTCAGTGGTCGCGTTTATTTTTATTTTATTTATTTTGTTGGGAAAATTTATAGTTTTTTTTTAATGACAAAAAATTATTATTATAAGAAAAACCATTTTAAAAATTTTCGCATATATGTACATATGTACATAGGTGAAGTAAAAGAAAAGTTTAAACGTTAAAAATAAAAATAACAATAAAGTAAGATAATTAGAAAAAGCAAAAAGATAAAAATAACAATATCATAAAAAAAATATATAAAAAATAAAATAATAAAAAAAATGAAAACAATAATATTGTTGCGTAGGGGTGGGTGGAGGATCCAAGTAAAAGGCCAACAGTCGTATCACAGCATTTATTGATGATTAAGGAGATACACGCATTGCCAATGCTCCGTCCAGAATGACATGATATCGCCTACAAAGGGTAGATCTCTCAGGACGCCTAATCTGTTTACCTTTTGTATAGTCACGTATTCGGATATGTATTTCCACGACATTGGGCCTCCCCGTACCGATTCTGAGAAATAACTAATAACGGTTATTGTTTAGCCTAAATGCACTTAGAGTCCAGATATAATCCTTGGAAGTAAGTGCATGCATTTAGTTAATCCGATAACAGATATCCGTTGGTCTAAGTGCAATTCGCTCAATCCGCGGCGTACGTAACAATATATTAAAAATTCACAATCACTATTATCAATTTACAACAATGTTTAGCATCAAAAAACAAATTCGCAACAATCACTCTAGCTTGGTTTGTATTAATATTAAATAAGTCAAAAACACAAATTGTAGAAATGAGTGTATTGATAGTGAAGCTTGCACGCCAGATGAATGAGCATCTTCCATAATTTGAAAATATATTAGGCACGCAAAGGAGCTCATTGCGTCTGGTCGTTCTATTTGGCACACGCAATGTTAGTCTGCTCAATAATTGAGGACAGTTGATCGAACCGTTGAGGATGTTCAAAGTTGTTAAGATGTCAGCTATCTCCCTTATTTTGACAAGTGGAAGCAGATGCTGACACCTACAAGCATCTTCATATGATGCATAGGACAATCCTAAACGGCTGCTGACGCACCTCAGGAATATTTTCTGGGTGGGCTCTAATCTGTCCCTTGCACCAGAGTAATCTGGGCTCCAGATTTGGGACGCAAATTCAACAATTAATTTAACACTGAGAGACAGTCTCGGTTTTAGAGGGGGGGGCTGAGTCGGGCGGCGCCCAAGGGCCCCAAATATGTTAGAGCGTCGCTTGATGCGCCATAGGCGCATTAATGTTTGCCCGGTGTGCGTGCTACCATTCAAATACATATATGGGAATAATTAATGCTTCCTGAATCGTTCGCAGCGTCTGTATGCGTCTTCGGTATGTGGCCGAGCTTAATCGCCATAAGCGCACCGGTGCGCGCTCTTTCGTGTTTAATACTATGACTCGAAATTAATTTTGGTTTCTTCACAGTGACATCTAAAAATATCCTGTGATACTAATTAAATTGAAAAAAGTTAATATTTTTCCTTGGTTTGTTATATATTCAAGAAGTAGTTTCAAGGATTGGCACTAAACATAAACATAAAATAATCGAATCGGTTTCTAAAAACGCGTGGAGATTAAATGGCTAATACTGCTGGTCAGACTTGGATATTTGTGACCCCAAGTCAATCGTTTCTTATCAGAGTTTGACAATTTATCTGATTTCATTGTTGAAACGGTTCCTTCATCAAATTAGCAAAAATCATCCATCCACTGTCTCAAATATCTGAATTTGATTTATATAAAAATTATGTCATGCATTAGAGACTGGGAAATTATATCAGTGTTGAAAATTTTGTATGGTTAGTGGGTAAAAGTATAAATTAGAACTTCAAAATTATTTAGAAAAATTTTATTCATATATAGTAAAATATAAATATGCACTTAAATTAATTGTAGTGACATCTATCTGATCAATGACTTATTTGGTTTTGAGTTTTTCAATATTTGGCACATAAGTGGTTGGTTTAAGTCGTACACACGACTTAAGTCAACTACCCGCGAGTAATAGTTTACCGACCGCTGCATTAGAGTATTCTGTTATATCACTGTGGCAAAATATGTAAAAAAAAAATAATATACCGGTAGTGGCATACAATTTTTCGTACTGCCGGTATACCGGTATTTACCAGTAAATGAAAAAAAGTGGATTAGATCTAAACTGTATGTGTTTACTTTTCTTAAAACCGTTATCCTAAATTAAATCATAAATGTCAGGTGAATAATCTAATTCATTTCTGGTTGGCGGTCGTCAAAGTTGTTTCTGATTGGCTGTATGGTAAGTAAGTACAAATCATGTTCGATGCTTTGCGCAATATTTCTCGAAATGTAGAAAAGTCGACTTATGCCATTTTCAAATACAACGGCTCATATATTCAAAATTATATATAATATATACATTTTTTTCCGCACTTCCTTGAACTCAGCATCGTGCTCCAAGTAACAGTCTTTTTTAGAAATTACATTTGTAAATGTGTACTAATGCTAAAAATTTATCATTATATCGTACAACATAATTTCGCCGAAGTTACTATATGCCAACGCAATGATATAAGTGCATCACATACTCCTCGTATGTCAAACTTTTATGGTTGCTAATAAATTTAAACAAAATTTGTTTTTTTTTTTAAATTACCCTTTTTCATAAACATTATGATCGCGTCAAATTTACATTTGTTTTTTTATTTTTATTTAATTATTAGAAAATCCCATACTCTACATTCCAAAATTAGCAGTTTTGCTTCGTAAAATAGAAAAAAAGTAAGCTTATTAATGTTGTGTAATAATTGCATAAATATTGTATTCGGTTTATATTCCATATAATTATTACGCATAATGTTTGAGGTTCATAGGAATTGTTGTTGTCGCTTCTATTGACTGCCAGAAATCGCGCGCCAAATTCAAATGATACTGAAGAATTTTGCGCGAAATGTCACATGATTACTGTTGACGTTTACTTTTACACAACAAAAATGTATATTGAAATTTATTTTGTATATGCGATGGAAAATGGTATGAAAAATGAAAAAAAATGTAGTTTTAATAATTTTTATTCAAAATTATCTGATGTACATGTATGTATATATATATGTATTTTCAACATCGACATTCATTTAACTTTGCAATACTATGTAATTATTATCATTTATTTTAAGATTATATACATTATATGTATTATAATTGTATACATCTGTGAGTGAATAATAGTAATTTAATAATATGAACACATACAAAAATACCATTGATCACATTAGCAACATTAATTATAGACATAAATATTTATACTTTGTAATATAATATCAACAATATTTTTTTTTAAACAATTGAATAGCATATTTATATATTATGATATATTAAATTTGAAAAAAATTAAATTTGGTATATATTTCTGTAAATTTGATATTAAACACCGTTTAGTATACAGTCATATTGGTAAATATGGTAATACATATATCTATTTTCTATACAATTTTATATTGTCTTGAAATTTTCAACAATTTTATTGTGGTCTAAGCATCTTCAATAGATAGATACATACATATAATTTAAAAAATATCTTATAAATTCAGTAAATGATGAAAAATAATAAACTTTGTTTTAAAACAATCTACACGGCTATTCAAAATTAACACATTTTATTTTTCATTCAGAAAATCCTTTACTTCTAACGATAAACACCCAAGATATTTCAAATTTTCATATGCAACATTTCATATCACATATTTTATTTAAAAAATTGGTTCATTATATGTAAATTTATATTTATATAAATAGATGCATGCAGATATGCAAGAGATTCATACTACATAATTCAACTACATAATTTTGTTATAAAATATATGCTAAAATATAAATAAATGATGTATTTGTGAGACTATATTTAATATCATCTCCGCACTTGCAAAAAGATATACACATGAATGACTAAAAATACACATTGGATTTGTTTTACATTTTTTTAACAATAATTTAAATAAATATTACGCAATTCATAATTTAATATATTATAATAAAAAAAGCTAGAAGATAACAGTGATAATTGAATAACTATATTATTTTTCTTTTCTAAAACATACATACATGTATGAAAAAGCTTATTTATACAATATATTGACAGTCTACTCTTTTATGATAAGCCTTTTACAAATATGTTATGTAATACATATACAATTTCTAAATGGATATGAGACATGATATTTAATGAGAAATGATATGTAAATATTAAAATTTTAATGATTTAAAGCAATATATTTTCATGGAATGTACATACATATATAAATTCCACATTATATGAATCATTATACATATTTAGACCTCCATAATACACTTTTTTTTGTATTTCAGCGGTCATATTTTAACATACAATATAAACATATACATATAATTTTCTCAAATTTGTTTTTTATTATTGTACATACATAGATGATAAATAAATTTTCTCAATTTTAATAACATTTATTATAAAAAGATTAAAAAAAAATGTAAATTTGTCCTATTATTTCTTCCTGTCGCATTTAAAATGTACATATACATATACCCCTTTTTATTACCAGTGATTTTCAATAAAGTTTTAGATAAATATTTAATATTTAATTGATATACATTCATAAACATAAAAATAATAATAAATAAAATTAAAAAATAAACATCAGTAGTTCATATTTAACATTATGATCTTTCATAATTTACATAATATGCACACCGAATAAACGTATGTCATATTACATACATACAATAATATTTTTTCTTTCAATATTTTTCAATTGTTTAAATATTAATATATTTTCAATATTTCTTACATATCCACCTAACGTGAATCAGTTAAATATTAATATATATTTTTTAACATTATTTATTTAACACGATGATTTTTTTTCCACAACTACGAAAAATACTTTTTTTTTCACTAAGTATGGTCCATTATGGTGTTTTATAAATATTCAATTGACATAACAATTATGTATATGTATTGTTATACGTGATCATAAGCGCAATAGACCCAAATCGATAGGTATAATTTTATTTTTATTGAATTGATGATGCTTAAGCCCGAAGAATCGTTTTCACCAAAATGTATATCCTTGAGCGTATCACCACATATTCATATACCTCGAAATTTAATATAATTCCAAGTATTGTATAATATTGAGATACTTCGCTCTGGTTGCCAGGTAATCTAGAAAATCCAGGTAACCAAGCAACGAAACCAAATTGATCACTTCTGAGTCTTCGTCTTCGTTATGTATGTACATATGTATATTACGTAAGAATATTGTGGATACCTATACTGTATACATGTATTTATATGAACGTTTACACAATATGTAATATAAATTCAAGAGTTTAAGTAGGAATTCTACATTAACAAGGAACATCTTGAACGTTTAATTTAACTTTGCATATTATATTGTATAATTGTAATGATGCAATTATACAGGAATACATGCAAAACTGTTAATTTGGTACAATTTTCAAAATATGTATGTATATCTCAAAATAGAACATGCCTGGTGAAATTTTTTTGTGTGAAATGTAAAAAAGTCTTCATATTAAAAGAGAACTTCAAAAAATATAACGTGTATCAAAGGAAAAAAATAAAGTTACCTCAAAAAGCTTTGACCAGATTGACTTTTTCTACGCTGAATTTATAGGACCATATAAAATTAAGACATTATATATAAAATAATGTATATAAAAAAACCTAATTGAGAATTCACCAATTCTCTCCGTAAACTTTGATCATGAGTGTGGCAAAGGGTAAACGGACTACTAGTCATATGTGAACCAGTCACAGGACAACCGGTCGCACTAGATCGGTCACACGTGATCACCCGTTACACCAAAACTGGTCACGAGAAAACTAGTCACACCCTAAAACTGGTCACAAGAAAACTGGTCACACCCGAAAATTAGTCACGAAAAAACTGGTCACACCCAAAAATTCGACCAATTTTTAATTTTTGGGTGTGACCAGTTTTTTCGTGACCAATTTTCGGGTGTGACCAGTTTTAGGGTGTGACCAGTTTTCTCGTGACCAGTTTTAGTGTGACGGGTGATCACGTGTGACCGATCTAGAGCGACCGGTTGTCCTGTGACCGGTTCACATTTGACTAGTAATCACCGAACCGTGGCAAAGTGCTCAATCTGCCATAGCGAGAGGGGGGCGAAAAGGGAAAAAACGGTCAGAACAGCGTGGACATATGCGACAGTGTGGATAATAGACGTCACTGTGAACGAAGATGTAGTATTTTCAAACGTGTCTATTAAGATTATTTTTCACCATCATAATGGCGGACGTCATTTCCACTTATATTGATGACCAAACCGAGCAAAATGGCAAAGTTTGAAAACGATCGGATAAGAACCCAAACTTCGTCACACGACAACATCGTTTCCGAACTAAGAAGAGTTTAGTAATAATAAAAAATAATGTCATATATCCGAATTTGTCATCTTCATAAATCCACTTTTGGTCATGTTATTTTTTAGAATAAAAAATAAAATGCAATTTTGGATTTACGGAAGATTACAAATAAGTATAATAATATACAGGGCCGACTCAAAGGGGCAGCAGACTAGACACGTGTCTAAGGGTACCATAGCTAAGGGGTGACGCAATTTTTTTGATTATAAAATTGAAAAGAAAATTCTTTGAACTTATGAAACATTTTATATTCAACTTAATTTTTCCACTCGAAGTAAAAATACTGACCATAAAATAGTATAATTAACGAGGAACGCAGGAGGTCGACTGTCAAATATCAACGACTCACGAATAAATCTTGTGAAACAATAAACTATCATCGGTACAAATGGTTACTTGGAATTGTATTTTAATAAAATAAATGGATATGATGGATTTGATTCATGAAATTAAATATCTTAGCCAATCATATTCGAATGAAGAAATTTCAGTCGATAAAAATCTTCAATTAATTTTTATTAATATTATACATTGAACATGAATCTGCCTATTTTGAATAAAAATTGTAAATTTTGAGTAAATTTAATTTTATATATTTTTTTCTACATGTACCTTTTATAAAATTTATTGTTTAAAAAAAATTAAGGGGGAAAACCAATCTGCCTAGGGCGCCATACACCCTCAAGCCGGGCCTGATAATATACAATGTAAAAAAAACTGAACTACTTTTTACATGCAGCACACTTTTTAATAGAATATTAAAAATAAATTATATTCACTCGAGATTTTATATATGTAAAATAAAAAGTCAAATTATGAAATCCATGTGCACAATTAAAATATAATAAAAATAAATACCTACAAACAAAACAAATAAATCTATATGGGAATGTGTAAATAAATGCTTTCATAGTAATCATTTAATAAAATAAAAAGCATAATATACCTATAACTACATTTATAAGTATATTATTGTATTTCTGCACGTACTCATTGACATCAATTGAATTGTGCTCAACGATTTAATCAACGAAAGAGCAGACCACCAAATATAAGTAAATGTAAAATAAAATCTTATTTCAAACTATTTGGCATAACATGTAGAGAGATTGGGGAGGGGGATGCAAAAGGACTAACAACAGGTGTTGAACGACGTAGCATTACACGTGGACGTTCACGTGTTGCATGGCGGGCAAGACGTGGTCTTCTGGGTCTGATCGCGCACGTACTCCTGGACACAGAACCGATCCTGCTGCTGCTGATCCTGACAGCTCCTCGCTCGCAGCTCCCTGGCGATGGCGGTGAAAGCAAGTTCGACATTAACTCCGGTTTTTGCTGAAGTTTCCATGAAAGCCACCCGGTACTCGCGAGCCAACCGTTCACCTTCTTCTCGTCGCACCTCACGGTCTGAACCACTGTCGCATTTATTACCTGTAAAATGACAGGACAAATCAACATTGAATTTCACTATTTTTACCCCCCACATTTCTGCCGTCAAAATGGTGATTGTGATTTCAAACTATGTACAACATGTTCATAAGCAATATTTTCTTCGAATAGATTTCTAATAGTCTCCAGAATCCATTTGTTCGAGTTTTAAAATTATTATTAAATCGACCGCATCCTATTACGATGTGTCAATTTATCAAACTTAATTGTTGTGAGGGTTACAATAAAATCGGCATTCCCGCTCCTGTCTCTAGCAAATTCGGCATACACATTCTTGCAATGGTGACCGGAAAAATGCACTCGAGATAGTTGCACTCTCAAGACATCCAAACTTTCAAAGATGCTCAAGGAAAACTAACGCAATAGAATTATACAAAAAAGCGTTTTTTGTGGAATTCTATTGCGTAAGTTCTTTTTGAGCGTAAGTTCTTATCGAGTAAGTTCTTTTTGAAAATATGATTTATCTAAGTGGAATTTCGACAAAATGAATATTGGAATTTATAGTCGGGTATTTTATCTTTCATTTTTATTACTTTTCAGGTTTCAAATTTCTCTAAGTAGTCGTCCAGTTCAAATCAAAAATCAAAAGTACGTATTTTCATTTGGGATTTTTTCCACTGTTAACACTATTTTATATTGAGTATTTTCTATTAAAAAATGTTTATTGGGATAGTGTTTTGGCTACACTTTTTTTGTTTTCGTTTAAAAGGGTTAATTAGAAGTGTGCTGAATTTTAAATCGGTAAAATTGCGAGCTAAGAGCTCGTACTAGTATTTACTCGTATTTACACGAATCTGAATTGAATTAATAGAGATAATATATATTAAATTGTTTTTATATGAGAATTAAATAAAATTCCACTTAGAAAAATCATATTTCGACTATTCTTGTGGATTAATAACAAAAATTCTATTGGTAACTGACTTACCTCGATAAAATAAACTAATCTTATTTAATTCTCATATAAAGACAATTTAATATATTATCCCTATGAATTCAATTCAGATTCGTGTAAATACGAGTAAATAATAGTACGAGTTTTTAGCTCGAAATTTTACCGATTTGAAATTCAGCACATTTCCAATTTACCCTTTTAAACGAAAACAAAAAATAGTGTGGCCAGAAAACTATCCCAATAAATATGTTTCAATAGAAAACACTCAATATAAAATAGTGTAACGTACGCCGCGGATTAAGCGAATAGAATCCCAGAGACTGTGACCGTTCAAAGATTATCTGTAACGGATATCTGTTAACGGATTAACTAAATGCATACCGTGCGACTGGTATAAGTGGGTTTTAAGGATTAGCGACAAGCTAAGTGCATGAAACAATGATTGCACTTCTCATACCGTGGGAATACATATCCGAATACGTGACTATACAGTAGGTAAACAGATTAGACGTCCTGAGAGATCTACCCCTTATAAGGCGGTACGTAGGCGATATCAGGTCATTCTGGACTGAGCCGTGACAGTGCGTGTAACTCCTGAATCATCAATAAATGCTGTGAAACGACTGTTGGCCTTTTACTTGGATCCTCCACCCACCCCTACGCAACAATAGTATTAGCAGTGGGAAAAAATCTCAAGTGAAAATACGTACTTTTGACTTTTGATTTGAACTGGACAGTCACTTAGAGAGATTTGAAAGCTGAAAAGTACTACAAATGAAAAATAAAATACCCGACTATAGATTCCAATATTCATTTTGAACAGGAAATTGAAAGATTTTGAGACATCGACCGAACAACACCAAGATATAGAAAAATCGCGCGATTTAAAAAACACATATATCTCTGAATTTCGAGCCAATCAACATTTTTTATTACCAGATTCGTATTTACTGGGCATACATATATCTATAAGAAAAGTCATATATCGTCTCTGAAAAATTTTTCGTGTCGAACAGTGTAATCTGTCGTTTTTCGAATATATCTACAATAAACATACATATGTAAGATAAATGTAACATTTTAATAATAATAAATAAACCAAGTCTGTAGTTTTAAAAAATAAATGAATATTTCATTGGAACATGACAATACATATGTACATATTTTTAAATTATACATATGTAAATACATATAATGGCAAGCTTTATTGAAACCGTATAAAATCCTCTTAAAAGCGTTATACTAATACATATGTACATATGTATACTGTGTTTCTCATATCCGAAAAATAAATAGGAATAAACGTGAATATTTACCTCGACGAAAGGATGAAAATCCATCAAACGTCTTTCGCTTTCTCGTTTAACGCGCGCACATTTTGTTTACTTATTTACATGCGAATATTACATGCAGATCTTGATCTTATTTTTAGATGTGGAAATTTTTATAAAGACATACCTAAAAGCATGATGACTACATCGTCCTGAGCGTACTCCCTGATTTCTCCCAACCACGCTCTGATGTTGTCGAAACTCGTTTTGTTGGTCACATCGTATAATAGCAGCAGGGCTGTGAAATAAACACCTTATAATTACACAAATTCTTTTCAGATCGGACGCTTAATTTTTTTATTATTTTCTCAATTAACGAAAGCAATCTCTGCGCCGTGATTAGGAGATGTAATAATGAAGGTGCTTATCGGAACGATGGGGTGTGTCGGACGTTAACGAGAAATTCAATCTTTTTATCACCATCACTCCTTCTACCCCTATCTAGCTCCCACTCCACGACTTCATTATTTTGTTCTTAGCAACGGGAAAAGTTGCATGATGAAGAAATTTATCCGACAATCGTATAATCGTGTAAAGTTTGGTAACTCTCTTCAAAAGCATCTAGCGATGTTGTTGACAAAACATCTCAGACATTATTATGCGTGTATATTAATGTCAAAAATTAATCTCAGATTATTTATAAAGTTTTACAAAGTTTCATTTGCTTAGTCATTATTTTGGTGAAAGTCATTGGAATTAACAATAGTTTCGTTTATTACAAACATTTATAGAACTCAATACAAAGAAATTTTCCGCAATAATGTGGACTGACTGTAAACTACCCGAACAACTAATTGTAAATTATTGTATTGATAAAATCATTTACCGTTTAAATCAGTACGTTTGGATAAAAAAAAAATTGAGATAGAAATCAATCCTTATAAACGTAGTGAAATAAAAAGCAGACCTAATAAACGCACAATGGTACGGAAAAAAATATATATTTGGCTTTTAAAATTCGCTAAATAATTAATAATTAGTATTTTAAAGCAATAAAAAATGACAATCAATAGAAAAAACATCTGACTATTGATTCCAACACCAGCATTGAACACTAGATTTTAAGTTAAAGCCAAATATATATATAAATCATTGATATATAAATCAATCCTTATAAACGTAGTGAAATAAAAAAGCAGACCTAATGAACGCACAATGGCACGGAAAAAATATATATTTGGCTTTTAAAATTCGCTAAATAATTAATAATTAGTATTTTAAAGCAATAAAAAATGACAATCAATAGAAAAAACATCTGACTATTGATTCCAACACTCGTATTGAACACTAGATTTTAAGTTAAAGCCAAAAATAGATATAAATCATCGAGATATAAATCAATCCTTATAAACGTAGTGAAATAAAAAAGCAGACCTAATAAACGCACAATGGCACGAAAAAAAATATATTTTTGGCTTTTAAAATTCGCCAAATGATTAATAATTAGTATTTTAAAGCAATTATGAATGACAATCAATAGAAAAAACATCTGACTATTGATTCCAACACTCGCATTGAATACTAGATTTTAAGTTAAAACCAAAAATATATATAAATCATCGAGATATAAATCAATCCTTATAAACGTAGTGAAATAAAAAAGCAGACCTAATGAACGCACAATGGCACGGAAAAAATATATATTTGGCTTTTAAAATTCGCTAAATAATTAATAATTAGTATTTTAAAGCAATAAAAAATGAAAATCAATAGAAAAAACATCTGACTATTGATTCCAACACTCGTATTGAACACTAGATTTTAAGTTAAAGCCAAAAATAGATATAAATCATCGAGATATAAATCAATCCTTATAAACGTAGTGAAATAAAAAAGCAGACCTAATAAACGCACAATGGCACGAAAAAAAATATATTTTTGGCTTTTAAAATTCGCCAAATGATTAATAATTAGTATTTTAAAGCAATTATGAATGACAATCAATATAAAAAACATCTGACTATTGATTCCAACACTCGCATTGAATACTAGATTTTAAGTTAAAGCCAAAAATATTTTTTCAAATGCTCATTCATATTCTAAAAGAGTTTGAGTTTTCTCAAATAATTCATCTTGCGCCATAGCATTATTTGAAGCTAAGCGCAAACAAATTTCGATTGAAATCTAGATTTATCTCAACATTTTCGACGTTTTTACATCTGCAAGTTGAATTGAAACGATACTGAATTTAAAACATCTTTCCCCTGCCAGAGACTTAGTTAGACTTAATTGTTGGAATGATATTCGAACTAAATTCCCTCTCAGAAAACATCGGAAATCATTGATTGCCACTTCAAGTAATTAAATAGTTGTATTCTACCAAAGTACATTTCATTAATTTGGCTGTCACATTCAGAAAGACAATTGTAATTTGAATTCTATTTCCCCTGTGTCGCTATCGTTATAATCGAGTTTAAAGTTGCACTTTAATGTTGGAACGTACATAATGTTCATTTGCACATGTTTCAAGTTACTTTGGAGTTGTTCTTCAAATGGAATAACGCCACTATTGCATACATACATCTGTATTATTTGAATGTATGCGTACATATGTTTATGAAAACTAATCAAAAGTTTATAAGAGTTATTAATCAAATTGGACATACCGTGTGCATCTCTGTAGTATGCATGTGTTACACTTCGAAATCTCTCTTGCCCTGCCGTGTCCCATATTTGCAATTTAACCTTGGAGCCATCGACTGCTACAACTTTATTCTGAAAAATAATATTTTGATTATATTTATTTTTTGTATATGTGTATAATAGAAAATATTGTCTTTTTAGCGAATGCTTCACTTACCGTCTTCTATAATATAGTTATATATATATGTATAATACATATGCAAAAGTACGTGCATTAAAAGTGCGTAAAATCATGCTATAACGTAAATATTTTAAAAGTCTTTTGGTGCATAAATATACATATAGTACAAAAGAGAAAAATATCTCATTATTTTTTACACGTGTCGAAATCGTATGAAACTTTCTAATGAAAGGAAAATCGATATTGTTTGATCAATGAAGCGAAACTTTTTCTCCTCTTGTGAAAAGAAAAAAATCCATGCAAAGAAATGAAAATAACAAAATTTAATTTCGCTTGAATACAACATCAAAGTTTTTACCTTATCTTCTAAAATTAAAATTAAAATTAGAGAAGAATTTTATTCTATTATATGTATTTTAATTATTTTTTTGAGAATTCACTTCGAAATTTTCCGTAAATAAACATCTTTATGAAATGGAATGTAAATTTTCGAATAATTTGAACAAATTTCGCGCGATAGAAATTGCCATTAATGCAAAAAAAATTCTTTGTATTCTTCGACGAAATTCTTTCAAAATTCTTATACTTTTTTTCGCAATAATGAATTTTAAATTTTATCTTTTTTTAATTTTAACATTTTAAATATACATACATACATAGCAAAGATTACTGATTAGAACTAATTAATTTCCAGCGTGTATTCCACCATCGAAAACCATATTCAATAAATAAATTTCCGATTCTATTTATATTTTTTTTTAAATATTAATTAGTTTGTTCATATTTTAATTTGAAAAATATTCGAATAAAGTAGTACACATTTCTATAATGAACGATAACAAACCACAATAGCATGAAATAGACGTTGAACTGAAGCCAAATTAGCCCGAAATTTATTTTATCGGAAATTTGATTAATTAATTCTACGTCGCACTGTTAAATTCAACAGATAAATGGAAAATTTTCATTACACAAATTACACAAATACATACATGTGTATAATATTATACATGAATAATTCAGATTAGTTCATCAGGGAGGCAACGATCAAATAACGAAATCTATATTGTGTTCCGACCCCTTGAAATAAATACATGATATTTTATACGAAGAAGGGGAAGTTTTTTTGTAGGTTTATCCTAACCCGGAAATCGATTCCGACTGTCGAGATGTAGTTTCCCCCGAGGAAAGTTCCGTCTCTGAAGCGGACCAGGAGACACGTCTTGCCCACTCCTGAATCTCCCAGAAGCATCACCTGTATATTCAAAATGGACAATAAATATAAATAAAACTAATTAAAATGTATCTGGGGCTCAATATATGTACAAACATTACATACCATCCACACATACATTACAATGAATGCTCGCTAACGAAATACACCCCATGGAAATCTTAAATATTTCTGGTTTATATGTCGTAGCATTCTAATTTTGAATTCATGGCCTTTTATTATATATGTATATGAACACTTACAAGTGTCATCGGCGTGTATTTTTATAGACAAAATAAAAAAATACTTTTTTTTTCTAATTGTCAGTCAGCCTTCATTATACCAACGAGAAAATTTCTAAGATTTCTGACATTTCAATTCATCTCGACAAACGTCGGCATCCGTTTTTCTATTTATTCTTGTAGGTTAAACGAGTTCTGACTACAAATGTACATACATGTTTGCCTATAAGTATGTACATATGTACATATAATATATTGGACTCCACTTTCTATTCCAATTCATTAGCAAGATTAATCATTCACTTATAAAAAGTACATACATAATATTTCAAAATAGCCTATAATCAATCCAATTTTCTCAATCAATTAACACTTGTCTTACTCTTCTTAAAACATCCGTTAGCCACTGTGCTAAGCGTCTAGTTAAAAATGTGTGTTTTAAGTTAAAATAACAACATTTGCGACATTAATTATTGTAATTAACTATAAAGATCATTTTATCGTGTATTAAACGTCGAATAATATAAAATAAGTGCAAGAAATGAAAAAATAACGACCGAAGCAGAATCGTCATTCCAAAGCACACATGTATACATATGAGGCACATGTACAAGGGGCTTCCCGGGAAAATATTTTTTTCTGTTTTTATTGATGAATGTTTTTATTTCGTAATGACATAATTTGAATCATAGAGGTTTTGACGACGAATAAATAAAATATGAAGACCCTGCGTTCAGTATATTTATGTTGAGGTATTATGTAAAGTTCGAGTATAAAGAGGTACCCAGGTATTTGAATCTTTTTACTCTTTAGAAATAGTAAAAAGATTAAAATACAAATACTGGGTACCTGGCTGAATGAAAAGATGGACCCAGACGAAGATCTAAGAATCCGCATCGAGATGGCTAGAACAACACTTATCAAAATGAAGGCGCCGCTTACAAACAAGCATCTTAATCCTCGTACGTGGTTGAGATTCGCGAAGAGCTACGTCTGGACAGTATTACTACATGGATGTGAGACGTGGACTCTGAAGACCAGGATGATCATCCGAATCGAAGATTTTGAGATGTGGGTTTACAGGCGTTTGCTGAAGATCCCGTGAACCAAAAAAATTATCAAATGAAGCTGTCCTCGGCATGATGGGGAGGGGCAGGGAACTTGTTCATGTCATCAAGCGGAGAAAGATGGAGTACCCCGAACACATGATATGGGGTCCAAAATACGAATTTCCACGTTTGATAACCATGGGGAAAATAGAAAGGAAGGAATAGATTGGCAGGAAAAAGTTGTCTTGGCTTCGAAACATGCGCATGTGGACCGATATGAGCGCCGAAGAGGTGTTCCGAGCCGCTGAAGACCGATGCGGATATCTTCAAATAATCGACGAGGTGGTCGCCAACGTCCGGATGCGGACAGGGCATTAAGAGGGCTGTATACCCGAAACCTTAATTTTGTTGCCGTTCCTTTCTTCGATATGTATAGTGAATGAATGTATATATTGAGTGAATGCGACAATATATATCAATATATATGTATATATTGAGTGAATGCAACAGTTTCGCTTCGACCAGATAATACGTATTTTAAATCGACAAAATCGAGGTTTCGCATTCTCCTATTTTCTCCTCCAAAACTGGACCAATTTCAAAAAAAAATCATCATCGGTATGAGAAAGATATTTTCTGTGCAACTATGCGCGCGTTAAATAAGCACGCTGGACTCTTTTCATGGGTGTAAAAAAGAGGCGATTTTATAGATGTTTGGCGGCTCCTAGCTCCTATAAAAATAACTAATCAAAAAAATAAAACGATAGATGCATCCCAATGGTGGATATCCATAGCATATTAAAAAATTATTTCTCTAGTGCCATAATTGAGGAAGGGAGAAGTGTAATACGTTTGTATGGACAAGGCGCTGGTGTCCAGCCCTCTTAAGAAGAAGAAGATAATACAAAATATAAGTCCTAGTCACTCGCTATCCATCACAGTGCGGCAAGTGTTAATATATGTTAAAAAAATAGCCCTAGGCTTGCCCTTCAATATTATGGAAATTGGACAATGGATTCACGTTTTATTAATATTTACGACCCGAACTACATATGTACTCCTAAATCTACAAAGGAATTGCTTTTATAGGCGTTTTGCTGTCAAAGTATCATTCAATTAACCAACAGCAAAATTGATGGGATTTACAATATTCTTTCAGTCCATCCAAATTGTAGGATTGCAATTCTCCCGCTCGTATATAAATATTGTTAGAAATCTACATTATTATTATTAGATTGTATTTTTGTAAGGTTCAAAGGGTTTCGATTTCGCTAAAATTAATCCGGTGAACCAAAACCGGCCCAGAAAGAGCAAGCAATCCTTTCGCATTCGCCAAATTAAAACATTTTAACCGGAAAAGGGTCCCTGCCGTAAACCGTTAATATGATGTCTACGTCACCGCCCAGTGTCTCTCCATCTCCATTGCATTAACACAAATTTAACAGAATTAAATTATGTAGGTATGTCAATATTTGCTAGCACCGGAAGCTTTTCAGTAAACGACTCCAGCCCTCCTCCCCCCCCCCCCATTTAAACAAAATACAAATCACACGAGTCAACTCGCACAATTTCAACACACAAATTCACCTAATATGTAAATATGTAAATACTAGTAATGTGCGCGTTGATTTCATCGGGTGGCTTCGGAAAGGAATTAAAATAAAGTTATATCATATATATATAATATCACTATTCTGTGTGTCTGTCTGTCCGATTCGACATACATATGTACATACATACGTCACAGCTAAAACACTGCCTAATAAATGTATGAATATAATAACAAAAGAAAAAACTTCTATATATAATGTTTGCCACCAATGTTTCCTCTAGGAAAGTCTCTAAGCATTTAGCGCCATCTATTGAAAGTTAATTTAATTTATTAATTAATTTTTCTATTGGTGTTTTCTATTATTTACTAGCTGAACCCGGCATGCGTTGCAATGCCAAAATAAGGCATGCAATTCCCGTTCCCGTTCCCGTTTCCGTTTCAAGTGATAGTTGGAGCTCAAATAACGTATATTCAAAGCCGTGTCGTCATAAACCAACTGGTAGCGTGGTTACTAACGAACACATTTCCTTGACTACACAATGGCGCTTCAAACTTTCGCGTCGGTAAAATCTCAATTACGAATATAATTATTAAGAGGGTGTTTCCCTTTTTATTTCACAGTAAGCTTCCCGAACATGCATACAAATCTTGAAAGTTCCATCATAATCGGTTAAGTGGTTTAGGAGCCAATACAAGACAGACACACAGACAAACAAACATTCAATTTTATATATACCTATGTATATGTAGTATATATTTTTAACGAAATTTTGATAATTGAATTATAATTTATTTTTACTAGGCTTTTCTATGTAGGTGCTCTGTAAAAAATACGTAATAAATTTTTTATTGTCTTCTTGGTATACAAATATGTTAAATAACAATAATATTTAAGTCATTACGAAAGTAAAAAAAAAGTTACGAAAACATGTACTAGCTCCATATCCTTTGCACTCGTTGTAATAAATTCAATACAAGATTGCGCACTCTATTTAGCGCTCGTCCCGCACCGCTACTTCCCACCACCCACCGGTGCCCCTTGCATTAAGTCTTCACTCAATTTTCCCTGCAAATTGTCACGAATCAATCCTGAATTTTCACATTGACCGTGTGTAACCTCACATAAATCTAATTTTTATCATTTGTACTCTGGATTTATTATTTATCGAAAAACTTAAGGCATGAAACAAATCAGACATTAAAACAGCTACATATTAAGTATATTTTGGAGAATGAAGAGACGTATAAAAATAGGATTTGGGCGAATGAAGGCCGTTTTTAAATGGAAAATGCCACCTTGCCTGAAGAAAAATGAGGTTCTATCAATGTATTTTGATACAAAAATGTGATGACGTGTTTATGTAAAACTTTGGGATTGAACATTAAAATGTTACAAAGTCCAAACCACTCAAAGAAGTAAGTATCGCTGTATACTCGGCATAACGAGGCAATACGTGGGTGAAAAGTATGACAAGGGTAGTTGACACAGTGGAGAGAGTGAAGAGATTGAAATGGCAATGGGCGAGTCACATAGCTAGAAGAATGTACGAAAGGTGGACAAAGAAAGTACGGGAATGGTACCCAGGAGAATGTAAAATGGAGAAAGGAAGGCCGTAGCGGAGATGGGTAGATGAATTAGAAAAATGTGTGAGGTGAGATGGATGAGAGTTGCGCAAAACATAGACTAATGGAAGCATGTTGAAGAGACCTTCATCTAGTAGTCAATGGTGAATGGCTGTAAATGATAATGATATTTATATTTTGCAGTACGTTTCTTCTTCAGATAATGTTTAAAATAATTTAATAATGCTTCTTTTGATTTTGTATAAAATCATTTATTTCATTTTTTTTATTTAAAAATTAAAAGAAATACTTATTTATTTTAATATATTAATTTATTCTACAGATTAGCTAAAATCAGTCAACGTAGTCACTCAAAAAGACGAACACAAACAACCCGAAATCCTGACTACAAAGTCTGCCAGCAAAAAAGCTAATCTAATAAAAGTCAGAGCCGTAACTAGGCAAGTACAGAAAGTGGCTCATTATGCAAAATAAATTAAGGAGCATGAAAATTGATTACTCAAAAGGAAACGTTTCTTGCAGAAAGATCAAAATTTCACATTTTGTTGTAAATAATTTATCTGTAGTATACGTATAATGTTTCAATTTTTTTAAATAAAGACTTTTAATATGAATTGGAATTGAGAGTCAGACCATAATTATAGTTATAATATTATAATTGTTCTATATCATATACCCATAAATATATTCTAAGTTATGTAACATGTTCATATATGGTTTATGGTGTATCTTTCAGTTGGAATATATTCCGTCTAACCCACGTAAGTTGATTCATATGGCGAATTACATTCCAACCGGTCAAAATATATTACAACTGAAAATACAGTTCAACTTTCAGTTGGTACCTGGTAAGGTGTAAAGATTAGGTTAGGTTAGGTTAGGTTAGGTTATGGTGTATCTTTCAGTTGTAATATATTTTGACTAGTCGAAATATATTCCATCTAACCTGGTACCAACTGCCGTTATAGTTGAAGCGTATTTTCAGTTGTGATATATCTTGACTAGTTGCAATATATTCCGTGTAACCCACGTAAGTTGATTCATATGGCGAATTACATTCCAACCGGTCAAAATATATTACAACTGAAAATACAGTTCAACTTTCAGTTGGTACCTGGTAAGGTGTAAAGATTAGGTTAGGTTAGGTTATGGTGTATCTTTCAGTTGTAATATATTTTGACTAGTCGAAATATATTCCATCTAACCTGGTACCAACTGCCGTTATAGTTGAAGCGTATTTTCAGTTGTAATATATCTTGACTAGTTGGAATATATTCCGTCTAACCCACGTAAGTTGATGCATATTGCGAATTACATTCCAACCGTTCGAAATATATAACAACTGAAAATACAGTTCAACTTTCAGTTGGTACCTGGTTAGGTGTAGGCATTAGGTTTTCGTGAAAACGTCACTCAACTAGTAATTAGGTTGGAAAGTCACATTTTTTTTGTTTTGAACACATTTTCAGAGCTATCGTAATACAATACTCATTACCATTATTCGTAATACCTAGCAAATATTAAGAGGGCTGTACACCCGAAACCTTAATTTTGTTGCCGTTCCTTCCTTCGATATATATATTGAGCGAATGTATATATTGAGTGAATACGACAATATATATCAATATATATATATTGAGTGAATGCGACAGTTGCGCTTCGACCAGATAATACGTATTTTAAATCGACAAAATCGGGGTTTCGTATTCTCTAATTTTCTCCTCTGAAACTGGTCCAATTTAAAAAAAAAATCATCATCAGTATGAGAAAGATATTTTCTATGCAACTGTGCGTGTATTTTTTTTTTAAATCGACCGTTAAATAAGCACGCTGGACTCTTTTCGTGGGTGTAAAAAAGAGGCGATTTTATAGATGTTTGGCGGCTCCTAGCTCCTATAAAAAATAACTAATCAAAAAAATAAAAGCACAGATGCATGACAATAGTGGATATCCATAGCATATTAAAAAAAATAATTTGTCTTGTGCCATAATTGAGGAAGGGAGAAGTGTAATACGTTTGTATGGACAAGGCGCTGATGTCCAGCCCTCTTAACGCATTATTGCATTCGTAAAAACATCAAAATTGTCAAAACCCAACTTTTATATTACAACTGATGCACATTGTTGAAAGTGTATTTGCACTTGTAGAGCTATAATTTACTTAATGTATTCAAATATTAATGACCTAAAAAGCCAGTTGGAATATATTACAACTGAAAATACACTTCGACTGTAACACAAATCTGAGTTTGAATATATGCAAAACGCTTCACTCACCTTGCAAAAGATATCGTATGGTTCCACTTGAGGTCGCAAGGGAGGATCCTCGAAGGAAGGTGTCTTGGGAGGCCTTGGGGGTGGAGTTCCCTCCCCCTGATTGGCCCACATTGGCCGGACTCGGTTAACGACGACCCTCCGGCCCTGACTGCCCACCGTCACAGCTGATACATCACTGCTTTCCCACATACTTTGAGAAGCGCTGACGTTGACTAATAATAAACTGGGGAAAAAACACTCACAATCCGAATTCACTGGTGCTCGACCGGGATCAAGTTCGACCCTTCCATTTTTCTTCTCTCTATTCAATGTTTAATTGAAATTTTAATTAATATCGTTCATCGTAGCTGAACACGATCTCTCACAATGTGTTTTGCCAATGCAATCAGTACTTGGAATGTTTTTTTTTTAATATTTGAAGCTTGTATCTTCATAAAGTTTCGATTTTCATATGACTTTTGTTACGTCAAAAATTCTACTCTTCAGAAACAGGTATAAAGTTCACATATAATAGCCATTTTATACAAAATAAATAGCATGGTAAAAAAAATCCTTGAAGGATATGAAAATATGTTGAGAAAAAAAATATTCCCTAATAAATTATTAATATGTTTAAATTAAAAACTAAAATATGTTTGAATAATTCAATATTCAAAATATACCGTACATTATTTTATTAATTAGAATTATTATTATACATTATCATAATTGTTTTCATAAGCAACATTAGCATAATTATTTTGATAAGCAATTAATCAAAGTTTAAATGAAATTATATAAAAATATTTTAATATGGAGCAAAATCTTGTACATATTAAATTACATATAATATATAGCGCTACAAATTAAGATATAGATATATAAATTAGGTAAATTATTTTATCAGATATTTTTTATAAGTTTGAGAGGCTCTACGACATGGTCGAGTTTATGGTCGCCACCCTGTAAATACAGATTGATTCTACCATGTTGGTGGCTACCACTTTACTTCCTTCCCGGCTGTCATATTAAACAGTCGTACATTAAACCACACCGTCATTTCATTCAATTCGTTACTATTAGTAGTTTTTAACACCGTGGCAAAGCAATTCGTGGCAAGGAAATGCTTACTTTTAATCAAAAATGTAAAATATTTTGATTTTACCAGATATTAAAAATCTGGCGAATTGCAAAATAAGCGTCAAAATGTCAAAATTAGATCAATATTAAAATTACTATATACATACATATGTATGTATATACATACATATATACTAAATTATAATTATTAATTCACTGTTCACTCATTTATCACTAATAGGAATGTACATGTACATTTTAATAACTGGTGGTGTGTTGTCGAAATCCAATATATTTTGGTCGAGCGTCAATTTACGTCAGAGATAATTAACAGTTCGCTTATAGGGTGTAGTTGGGGAAATGTGCATATTATATGAGGCTGTGACCAGTATCGGATGGGAAGGGTGGGAGGTGAATTGTGGAGGATTAATCCCCCTGACCGGATATTATCGAACGAACAACCCCTAATTCCCATCCATATGAGAGGAAAATTAGACGCTCACGATGTCCTATTCTAACCTCCAGTCGGCGACCGAGGTGAGTCATACTTTATAAAGAATATTAGGGAAGGCCGTTTCGAAAAGAATTTCTTGTGAAGATTGAGATTACGACCCTCGGAAATTAAGAAAATATGAAATTTTACAGATGCTAGCGTACCTAATTGAATTTTTGTATTTGAAGCTTTGATGTGAATTACGACACTTTTTGACGAGGAAATTTTCATTTTTTAACTGCATTTTTATAGCCTAGAATAATGCATGTATGACTGATAAGGTTGGCATGCATGAGTTGAAGAATGGTTGAGTTGTCGTCTTGTCATGTGACGCTTAACAAAAGCTTAGAACGTTGCAGCGCTCCACCGAGTAAAGAGTTATTCAAGCTGCTTAACGAGTTTCATTTACTGTACTTTTCTTTTATGTTTCCTGACAACAAGATCCTACATGTATGTATAATATAATATATGTACATATGTATATGCCGGCAAAGTAATTTCGGCAAAAAACGATTTCTTATAATATATCTATCTTCATCTACATACATCTACATACGTTACATTGAATCCGTATTAATCAGTGAAATTATAATTTCACTGGTAGAAGTATACTTGAAATCATGTAATTAAAAATTTACATATACACTGAAGAAGTTATCAAAAAAAAATGTTGGAAATAGAAGAACAAGACACATCAAGTATCAGAAGTAAATTTCAAGTATTCGGAATATAATTTTAACTCTTAAACCCCAGTGAAAGTACACTTTTACTGCTAGTATGAAATCACTGTAGCATATACAAATGAATATTTGTTAATTAACTACAATTTCACAAATGTGCGAAATTGTAATTATTCTTATATATTATATTTTAATTTTTACATATACAATGTATATATTTAACACATAAATGTTGCAAGTATAACATTTATTACTCTTACAACAATTATTTTATTTTAAAATTGAACAAAGAGATCCACTGTGAAGTCCCCTACGTGTATTTTTTTAATTAAAAACGAATGCTAATTATGAAGCGCCCTAAGCTCTTTGAAAGCGGCGAGGGTTTAAATTTGGCAATGACAGGTTCGCGAAATTGCATCGCGACCACAAAAGCCTTTGAATTTGCGTTCACGTTTGCCAAACTAACAATATATAGGTTCATAAATATAATATTATATAAAACATATGTACATTAAATTCACTTGATCTCCGACAATTCTCCAATCTGATCGAATAATAATGCCAATCGCATTTTTACGAAATTGGATTTTGCAACAACGACTAAACAATGCAATTAATAACACTGTTCGACAAATGACGATTTTTTTTTGGTTCAGAGACGAGATATGACTTTTCTTATAGATCTATGCCCAGTGAGCACGAATTTGGTAATAAAAAATGTTGATTGGCTCGAGATTCGGAGATATACATACATATGTGTTGTTCGGTCTATGTCTCAAAATCTGTCAATTTCCTTTTCAAAATGAATATTGGAATTTATAGTCGGGTATTTTATCTTTCATTTTTATTACTTTTCAGCTTTCAAATTTCTCTAAGTAGTCCAGTTCAAATCAAAAATCAAAAGTACGTATTTTCATTTGGGATTTTTTCCACTGTTAACACTATTTTATATTGAGTATTTTCTATTAAAAAAATGTTTATTGGGATAGTGTTTTGGCTACACTTTTTTATTTTCGTTTAAAAGCGTTAATTAGAAGTGTGCTGAATTTTAAATCGGTAAAATTGCGAGCTAAAATCTCGTATTAGTATTTACTCGTATTTACACGAATCTGAATTGAATTAATAGAGATAATATATATTAAATTGTTTTTATATGATAATTAAATAAAATTCCACTTATCAATAGAATTTTAGTTATTAATCCACAAGAATAGTCAAAATATGATTTTTCTAAGTGGAATTTTATTTAATTCTCATATAAAAATAAATTTAATATATATTATCTATATTAATTCAATTCAGATTCGTGTAAATATGAGTAAATACTAATACGAGATTTTAGCTCGCAATTTTATCGATTTAAAACTCAGCGCACTTCCAATTAACCATTTTAAACGAAAATAAAAAATAGTGTGGCCAAAGCACTATCCCAATAAACACATTTCAATAGATAATACTCGGTATAAAATAGTATTAACAGTGGAAGGGAAAACGGGAACAGGAAAACAGGAATGGGTGGCATTGCAACGCATGCCAGGTTCAGCTATTATTATAAATTCCATATGTATCGCCGTAGGGTAACCATTAATGGCACACGTATTCGTACATAACTTGTATTCGAACATATACAGATTGATGTTTTGTTGCCTTCACCTGTTTGTGTGCTGCTAGTTCGTGCATCAATTGAAATTGCACTACACCACGTTTGATTGTGGTTTTCGAAACTTGGGTTGAGAGTGCATATGTATGTATGTGTACTTTCAACGCATCCGGAACGCAAAACCACAATCCCCTACAATTCTCTATCATCAAATCGAGTCTCCACGGTACTTCAAGAGGACTTCACAGTTTGAGAGTCGGCGGTTTGTGCATGCACTCATCGAGATGCATCCTTTTCCAGGAACGCTCGCCGGCAGTATCGATCAAGCACGTCCGTTTCCTTGAACTAATTTATTGACGTCGCGGAAAAGTGACGTTTTCCGATGATATTTTCGCGAAAGGGGACAAAGTATGTAGCTCTGTCGACATCAAAGCGAGCTTTATTTGCGAATGTAGGGCGTAGCTTTCGCAACGGGTGCGAGCTTTTGTGCTGCCTCGTTCCAAATAAATTACCTTTGATGTTTTCAATCGATATGTGAACGAATCGCGTTGTTTACGTGTGTCCTCGCCCATATCCGGTTTTCCTTCCGATTTGCAGTGGTTAATTAAATTGAAAATTAAAATCACCCGTTCACGTTCCAAGAAGGAAAAATAATTTCACATACTCACGGAATGTTTCAAATAAGGAATAACATCGAATTAATTAAAATAAAAGAAAAACAAAATATATAATAATAATAATAATAGCTTTATATATGTATGTAAAAAGAAAATCAAATATTTTCATGACATTATAATTTCATACGAATTAATAAAATTATTGACGTACGCCTTTTGAATTGATTATTTCTTTGAAATTAAAATAATAATACAATAATGAATTAATCAACGTAAATGTTTTTATATTTTATTAAAGCATCGCCCAAGTACTATATGCATTAGTGCTTCCAATCCCGGAAGGTTACTTCAGCACCGGGATTGCGGTGCTGGGAATTTCCGATCCCGGGATCCCGGTGCTAGCACCGGGATCGGATAATGTATAAGAAGTTCAAAAGTTCAATTTCAAAAACATGAAGAAAAAAGTTAAATTTCATGTTTTCATATTTCAAAAACGTTCAATTACATTTTGCAAACTCTCCCTATGTTTCACGCAAAAAATACTCCCATATTGGCGTTCTTATTTTGAGAGTTTGGCTACATTTTTTAAATTTTCGGTTCGAATCCATAGATTTCAAAGATTAAATAAAATACAATAAATAAATTAAAAAAAACATCACTTTGATTCCGTCGTGATAGATTGTACCATCTAGTAATTATTCATCGAAACAATCCACCTAAAATAAAAATTGGAATTTCATACATACATTGACTTTATTAAAAAAATTCGGATGTGACCAACCCACGACTTTATCTATGTATTTGAGGAATATAAGAAGGATAAAAAACAAAATTCGATAATCAAACATATGTATGTACATATATATGTACATACACGTTAACACATCCCGGCTATGAGCATTTTCGATACAAATTGAACACAAATGTAGGAAAACTTACACAAGACAAAAGTTCTACTTTTGATTTCTGAGAAAAATATAAAAAACCTTGAATCTCTAGAGTAAAAGTACTACTTTCGATTTAGGAAAAAATATTGGGGTATAATACTAATAATTTCTATTACAAGTAAAAAAAATTCAGTCCGATTTGATTAGCGGTTTGGCAGATAATTTAATTCAAAAACTTAAAATAAGAGGACACCTATAAGGGGAGGTACCATTTCCACTCAACTTGGAAATGAATGAAACAAATGGACTATGACTGTCATTTCTCATCCCTCCATTGTTCATTATATAATTTTGTTTTATGTTTTTTCCATATTATTTTTGTAAAAATAATATTTTTAAAGAAATTTCTGCCAGCACCGATTCCCGGTATACAGACTAGTTTCAGCACTGGGATTCACGGTACCAGAAAAGACCGGGATCCCGGGCACCGGGATGGAAGCCTTAATATGTATATATACACAAATTATATGTGTGTTGTGTGTGTACATATGGTGGTAAATTTTAAACCTTCCTAGAATCACCAATTTGATACAAGATAATATCTAGGGTTCAAAATGAGATACGTGTGTGTGTATGTAATAATACTTATGTAATATAAATATTACATAAGTAATACGAATACACATTTCAACTTGAAAAAAATATTTTAATTTCTTAAAAGCTTTTACTTACGGGATTATATCCGTAAGCCCGTAATCATTTGAAATGCCGTCTTTAATACTCGCGAAAATATCTAAATATCAATTGAAAACTTATTGAAGTCAAAAATGTAACGATGAAGATTGAGTGTGAGTATGAATATTGGAATTGGAAGCTTCAGGAGTCACCTGTTGCCACGAGGGTAGGCGTTTCGCCACCCCTTGTGCACTAGGCTAGAAATACCCCTCTTTTCTCCATTCTTATATACGTAAGTATATTGGTATAGGCTTCGTAGATGACTAACAAGGTTAAAAATGATTTTATTTACCTTCTAAGTATATGTACGAATATGCGCATCAATTCAATTAACATGAATCTGACGTACATATGTATACTTATAAACCAAAATATATGTACATTTAATTAATAATTAGAAACCCGCAAAAGTGGGATGCTGCTTGAATGATGTGATAAATAACTATCTCTTTTAAATTTTGATGATTTAAATTGAAACAACAGTTTATTTTTGGTACCACAAAAATAGCATCTTTTGTTTGGAAAAAATTAAAAAATTTTCATATGAAAAAGAAACAATTGAATTGTATCTAATTTCTCTCTATTGGAAATGAATCTTTTGAAATGTACACAAGTATAAAAACTCTATGAAAAGTTCTCTTAAGATACATTTCTCATCGCTTTCAAACATCTTAAAAGTTGATTTCACATTATTTTCAATGGAAAAATTTAAATTCGTTGATCACATACGGTCAGTAATTGCTTTTGCGATCTTTTTTATTCAGAGGATAATCGAAAAGTTACCTCCAACATTGAAATGTAAATATGTATCTCTTTCCATACTTTACTTAAAGATATTGCCAAATATTAAAATATATGTACATACATATATTCTGTAACTTATAAATTGAGATCCACTCCACTATACAAATATACATTGTACGGTTCTACGTGACGAGACAGAATTTTAAATTACAGAAAACACAAATATCGGAAGGCAAAGATCGAAAATCGAAAGATCTTAAGTCGAAAGATCAAAAAAAAATGGTGCATATTAACATTCTGTCTCGTCACGGAGACCGACATTGTACATACATATGTATGTACGTATATATGAAATAAATAATGCGATATAAAAAATTCGTAACATATGTACCTTCTCTTTAAAAATAGAATTAATGAACATTCATGTAAAAAAATTCTTTTACATCCCATAGCAACCTTATGAATTATGCATTCTATATTATTCCACCCGAAAAGTTCGATTCAGTTTTGCCGCTAAAGTTAAGTTTTCAACCGATCCATAAATTAATATGTATAACATGATATTTTAATAAAAAATATTATACGTAATTGAATTTTGCTCCCAAAGCATCGTATTGCGATTATTATTAGCCGTGCGGGATTTGCAAGTTTCGCGTTGGTATTTGATCAAACCGAAGATTCCATCGGAGAAATTCGATATTCAATGATGATTGAGTATATTTGTATATCTATGCCATCGTCGAGATATTGTGTTACTTTGGTGATATACATACATAACTGATTTCGATGGCAAATCAAATATTATGGCGGGTCGCCAAGGAGTGACGCACCGGCACGCAAATAAAGACCCTTGGATACGAACCCTCGATCTGGCCCTCAACATCGGATGATCTACCCAGTGAGCAGTGAGTAATTTACACTGCCATGGCAACCGTCTCCTTACCCAGTTTCACCTTCAAGCGCCCTTTTTAAACTGAACCCGAAGCTTATTTACATATATAGACACCTTATCTGTCGCCCCTGTCTAATATTATCATTGTCTGATTTTTATTTTCTAAATATACAACATCACAAGAGGGCTTTATACTATTAAATTTATCCACTAAACAGTCAATCGATAACGAATTTTGGACGGAACAAAAATATATGTGATTCATAGTTATACTAAATTAAAAATAATACTAGTTAGAGTGGGTTCAATGATGTCTTGTAAGGATGCCTTATTAATTTCACTGCTATATTGGTGACGTGAAGAATGGATTGTGATTTAATGCAGGTTTAAAAAACAGTTAATAATCATCATGTGATATCAAAATCAGCATTAGCTCATTGGTTAATGTATAATGCTGACAACTGATGGTTAGGGTTTCGAGCCCTGGCCCAGTGTTGCTTGCCAGGCCTTGCATACATGTGACTCCAAGTTGATCGTTTTTTGCCAATTTATCTGATTTCATTTCTGAAACTTCTCCTCATCAAATTGGCCACCTACCCTCATGTTGTCACCATTATTATAAATTTGACTATTTCGCATATGGCGATCTCGCACAAGACAATCCTTGCCACGAAAATCGGGAATACGGAATATCTGGCACTCGAATTCTCGTTAGTGTGATAATTCGAGTGGGTGCCTCTCGGTGGGTGGTATTTTCGAGTGCATATATTCCGTGATCGAGATATTAGTGACGTGTGTGAGATCGCCATGTGAGAAATAGTCACCGAACTGTAGTACAAAGTTGACCACAGGTGTCGCCTTGGAACAATTAATTTTACTAAGGGATCACGGTTTCAGTCCTGGCCCATCAGTGTTGCTGCCCAGAACTTGGATATGTGTGACTCCAGGTCGATCGTTTTCTATTAGAATCTGTCAATTTATTTAATTTTATTGTTAAGACGGTTCCTCAACAAATTGGCCACCTACCTTCTCTTTGTCACCTCTATAATACATCTGAATGTACAAATTTGGCCATGTGTTTCACCTTGGGCCTGTTATGGATCGTGGTAAATATAAAAAAAAAATGAAAACCCTGTTGATATAAATGAATATATTCATCTATGACATATTTTTAAACTGCAAAATTTCAAATTGTAAAAACGGAAAATGTAGAAAATTATTTTTTTAAATATAACAGAATAAAAACTGTTTTTTTAACGCTGTAGTTAACGATTAAATATTTCTTTTTTAAGTATCTTTAACAATAATTTAGTTTATTGCCTCAAAATAAATGGATTAGTGTAACTCTTTTTAGGTATAGATTCATATTTTCCCTAAGTATTCGTGTATTTTATATTGTGTTTAATATATTTCTGGCTCTATTATTGTTTTACTCTTGATAAAATAAATCCCTTAGGCTCGTCGTTGTACCATTGAATCGGGTATTTTAAATGAATAAACAGAACCAAACTCAAAAATAAAGTGACAAAACATCATTTAAATTTATAATATTCATAAAATATTTGTGAGATTCATTGAATTCATTTAAAAAATTATATGTATATGTAGATATATTAGGAATAGGAATATATTTTTATACATAATTGATCAAAGAATAAATTTCACATGTTTTTACTTGCTAGCGTGGAAACGATAAAAACATCGTTTCAAATTAATTTCATTTGAATCCTCCCTCACTCTCTTTTACTGAAAATTCTTATTTCATAAATTATATTCATACTTTTTACATCATCTTTAAAAAGTAAGCTACTGAGAAGGATGGTGGTTAACATTTCGTTATGCATTTTCTCTTTTATTGGCCTTCGGTTTTACTTTTTCACCTGAATATAATGATAATTTAGTTCTAGAATCGAGAACACTATATAATACGAAGGTTTTTAAGGCTTTTTGTCGAAATAAAAATTACAGCAACCTATTTCTGTTATGTTGAAGAGTCAAAGGTATATCTTATTGTCGTAAGCTGAAGCAGTTGAGATGGCGTCTTGTTTTTAATTAAGCTAAATTTCCCCGAGATTCGTTTTAATTAGATGTATTTATAAACGAGAAACACACGCAAACCTGAGCCGCGATTTAGCTCAATTATAAAACATTTTCAGCGAAAAACTTTCATCTTAAAAACAATTAGTCGAGGCGGTGAAATTAATTCGGAGAAATAATGTACATCTGAAATTTGTAATCGTGAAATTTGATGCTTTTTCAAAGACGAAAGCATACAAATGAATTCCTCAATTTATTAAATCATTGATTGTATCGCAACTATCTGTTAAATAATTCACCAAGTTTCTGAATTCAATAATGGAAAATAATAATAATGTCATTTAGTTCCCGGAAACTCGGCGCATAGAAATATTTCTTTATGAAACGTACTGCGGGAAAACGTTACTTCATTTTTCATCTCTCCGTTTTGATGGAAAATTCTTTTTCTTTGCTCTCCTCGCTCTTATTTAAAGAGCACTTCCTCTTCCAATATTCATTTAGTGATTTCCCGGAAAACGCAATTTTTATAAACACTCGTTAGATCAAAAATCGTTTGTGTATCATCGATGCCGTATAAAATAAAAAATAAAAATACAATTAAATAAACAACTCATATAATATATATGAATATTTCCTTGAAAAATAATTATAATTAAGATTTCATTTTATGAGCTTAACCCGCCAAACTTGAATTTATTATATCAAGTCTTAAAGGCATGATTTACAAATGCTACATTAGTAATTCCTACATATTATGCTTTTATGTAACTCCTCCCGACCCTTTTTATAATTGAAACATTACATTATTTCGATTTAATTCATTTCTAAATGGATAGCCGAACTTTCGAACGTCCGCGATTTAACCCCTTGAGAGCTTCGCTGGCTCCGAAGTTCGATCTGGTTAATTAATTAAGCTTAAAAGCTGTTAAAAAAGCACGTAGATTTTTGCGAGTAAATCATGGTTTCATTAGCATTGCATGAATTAATAACTGAAGACGACTTTTGAAATCCATTTGTTCAGCAAGCAGACAACAAAGTTTTCCACAAAGGCCAGAAGTACTTACATGACCAACTTTTCACATTTCCCGTATACAAGAAAAAGTTGATAAAAACGTATACGAACTATAGTACATACTACATGTAAAGAAATTTTGTCACCTAACTTTTTAAGATGCTCAAACTTCAGTTTCAAAATTTTTTCTCAAAAGATATGCATAGCTTGGTCATACTTAATATCCTATCTATTATGTAATTTTTTTGGAAAAAATATCGGTGCATAAAATAAGGCGGAAATTCTCTGTGTAAATCAACAGGTGAAATTTTGTATTCTTTACGGCAGTCTAAGCTAGAATTTCAATTGATTTGAATTTTGAAACGACATTTGGTGGTTTTAAATTATTGAAAGCATATTAAAAAAAAAAAAAAAAGCCTGTTCCTCTTGTTCCTGTTGTATCCTGCTCGCGCAAATTAAGTGAGTATGTACCGTTTACAATGCACCCTTTTTTTATCTTTCGACTTAAGATCTTTCGATTTTCGATCTTTGCCTTCCGATATTTGCGCTTTCTGTAATTTAACATTCTGGCTCGTCACGGAGACCGATACAAATATACATATATATATATACATTATATTTATTTAAAAAAAAAATAGCATTCAAAGTGAATTCGTAGAATTAAGTACTTTTTTTAAATTTTTATACGTGTACATAAATACATATGCTGGCATAAAAAAATATTTGAATTTTACATATGATTTTTTATGTACCTACTAGACAAATAATGTATGAAACTCTGTCCATTTTGAAGATAATCCTGCAAACGGTGAACACAAAGGGTTTTTTTCACAAGGCCTAATACACCAGAGCTAATTGGGTGAAAAATTTTATCCCGTCACCACTGAACGTCCTGCCAACCCACCTACCCCTT
Source organism: Arctopsyche grandis (assembly GCF_051622035.1). NCBI lineage: Eukaryota > Metazoa > Arthropoda > Insecta > Trichoptera > Hydropsychidae > Arctopsyche > Arctopsyche grandis. Next base: position 27,363,354 of record NC_135357.1, read on the forward strand.
TTATCCACTGAGAATAAATGATAAGTAGGCGCAAAGCAAAATGGGGAGGAGGGGTTTCTACCTCTTTTTTTTCATTTTTGGGAAAGTGTCACAATCCCTTAAAATAAAGACTTCGCTCCGAAGTAGACTAATTAGGTTTAATCTTGACTTGGGCGTCCTTTTTGAGATCATCCGACATGTTGGAACCGGTTAATTTTACATGATGACACATACATATGTATGTACATATGTATGTGTGCAGGCCCGACCCGAAGGTACATATATGACGCTGCTGGGTAGATTGGTTTTCAGCCCCCCACCCCTACCCTAAAATATAATGTCAATATTGCAATATTGAATCACAATTGTTGACTACGAGTAAAATGCTTCGATGAAAAACTGTATGACTTTTGAAGATACTCTTCTTCGAACAGTGGCCCATTGAGCCCATATTCTTCATGATTTTAAAGTACAGGTCATCTAATATCCCCTAATTACATAAAGATTAAGCCATCCCTTAAGTATTATTTGTATAATATTTCATTTTTGCTTGAGAAATACTTATTATAGTCCCGGCTCTGATATGTATGTATGTACATATATGTATGTATAATGTATTATATAATAAAATAATCAAAAGCATGTTTTGAAAATTATCAAGTGCTCCCATTCGTGAAATTTTCCATTTCTGGCCCTGATTCGAATATACGTAATTCGTTAAGATATTTAATTACGTGAAGTAAATCTATCCCAGATATATGTATATGTACATATATACATAGTTCGTTTAATGCCATGTTTCAGCAGTATTTTATTAAAATGCAATTACAAATAACCGTGAAGTTCCAATGATTTATTTTTGACAAATTTTATTCATGCGTCGTTGATATTTGGCAGTCGACTTCCTGCGTTAGTTATGATATTTTAGCCAGAATTGTTACTTCAGGTAGAAAACTTATGTTGAATATCAAATGCTTTATAAGTCCAAAGAAAGCCAAACTTTCTTTTTTTTTTTTCAATTTTACAATACACTTTCGGGGCTAGGTGCCCCTTAGCTATGGCGCCCCTAGGCACGTGCTTTCTCTACTGCACCTTTGAGCCGGCCTTGTATGTACATATGAACAATATACATACACATGTTAATCAAACTTTATCTAAATAAATTATTGCAACATTGAAATTGTAAGACTTTCTACTTTCATTTCATAAAACTTTGTTAATTTTGGTTTTATTGTACATATGTATGTATGCATACATAAAAAAGAATATTGACATGGTCACCTATATATGTATGTATATATGTATATACAAACATATGTAGATAAGCTGTAATCTGACCGCAGTTTTAACTTTCAACACTTAACGATAACAATAATGGAACATTATATATTTAATGCAACCTTTTATGTCTGTGAAAATTTAAATTGGTTTGTACTTAGGTACAAGAAATATTATGTATGAATATTTATTCTAGTACAACGTATACTGTGTACATATGTATGTACATAAATACAATAGCAAAATTTATATCGTCAATAATTTTGATATTACATTTTTTTTTTATTTAGTTCACCCATTTTTTCCTACTTTTAGTTTGAAACTAACGTCTTTAAAAAATAATGATAATTTTTAAAAACCTTATTTAAATTTTAAACTCATTTTGACTTATTTATTACAACAAATCCAATAAATGTTTTAACCACCAAGTATATGTACATACATACATATATAATTTCACGGCTGTTACAAGAAAACTAGAAAAATTACGCGATTCTTATTGATTAGATGTTCTCACCAAATTATTGAAAACCTAAGTTCGAGGTTCAAAACAAAGCTTTTCGACCAATAAAAGTTAAGATTCATAATCGCAAGCGATACTCAATGGAACAATAAAAAAGAAGTCTACGCCATTTCTAATAATATTGTAAATACATCCAATTGCAATCATACCCTTTCAACATACCTACCAACCATATGCTAATGAAATTATGTTATAAATAATATAATTTAAATAATATAATAAATTTGCTTAAAATCTTAATGGACGTCGACTTTGAATGCACTTCAAATTTTGTGCATATTTCACATGATAATCTTAACTATTCACGGATCGCTATTTTGATAATATTCCATGAAAGTCAATATCATCCACAACATATTTGAATACGGCGATGCATGACGTCAGTGATTGACAAAATTAATCGAATTTAAAATGAAAACAGGATTCTATGCAAACATATATGTATGTATGTATGTATGTACATATGTATGTTCACATAATAAATACGTATGTATATAATATTATATTTGAATATCAAATAATATCATTTATTCTTAATTAGATATTTATTTATGAATCATGCGGGGCCACTCACTTTAAATTTGGAATCTATGTAAATCTCTCATACAAGATGATTTGACCGATTATTTTAAGATAACTCTCATATATTTTTTTTATCTCAATTCGAATTTCGCGCGCTGAATGCGAAACTTCCGCGTTTCCCGGGTATTTTCCCGGGCGTCCCGACGCCACGGCGAATGAATCAAGACTGGCGTCCCGGAGCCCTAATCCCAGCATTCGAAAGCTCCCCTCAAACTGTGGGACGCTCCCGCTCGAATCAATCCATGCTTAAAATCCCGTCTCTATCACTATCTACCTTTCTATTTTAAATGTAGAGGTCAATATGTCGAATTTCGTTCACACGGATAATATTATTGGTATTATGCCTCAAATAAAACTACATTATTTGATACAAAGAAAACTATTGGCGTGTATATGGATGCTTTTTAAAAGCTTTTTACTAAATTTTTCATTATTCAAGCAACGTTATATTGTTACCAGTGTTGTACTCGATGAAATATCAACCCATGGGAGTTGGCATATTAATTTATACATAAATACAAAATTAAAATAAAGGTGTCAGTCCTGTGTTCGATCCGTACCTTTTAAATATATTTTTTTCAAATACCTTTTAAATATATTTAATTGTTTAATATGGTAATGGTAGCGGGTATGTTTAGCACCGAGTGATCAGTGGGTTCGATCCACTATACTGCTGGTTAGATTTTGCCAATTTTATCTGATCATTGTTGAAACGGTTCCTCAAAATTGGCAAAAAATCATCTTTTCGGTTGTCATAAATCTTCTGTATTTATTGTATTATATTTACAATTTGTAAAAATTATGTATGAATCTAAAAATCCATAGATGTCTCAATGGATTAATTCTGTAATTAATGAATTAATTAATTATTATGTTGTGTTCTTTAGCTCCTGGAAATACAGTCATTAATGTAATAATAAAATGCTGCATTGTTTTTAATTAATTGTCCAGGAAGGCACATTGGGGTCTTCTTGTCAAGCCTTCCCGGCCTTCGTATACATATGTACATAAAATAAAATAAAAACTACCTAACTACCTACATATAAACAATATAAAACACCAATAGAAAAATAAATTAATTAATTAATTTTCAATCTAATTTTCATATATTTGTCTAGTGGAAACATTGGTAGCTAACAGTATATATAGAAGTTTTTTTCTTTTGTTATTATATTCGTACGTTTTGTTGGCATCGTTTTAGCTGTGACGTACATATGTATGTCGAATTGAAACAACTATTATAGTACAGCGAGCGTTACCGCAGACAGACACACAGAATAGTGATATTATATATACATATGTTAATATATACTAATTAAATAATTTAAATATACATAGGTCATCATAAAATATTATCAAATCATTATTTCAGTTAACTTTTTTATCTCGTAAGAAAATTATTATGTATGTATGTATGTATGTATATCGTGGATAAAAAAAATATTTTGGCAAACGGCGCAAATTTGAGCCGAAGCATGAAATTAATTAAATATTTTAATATTTAATTTCTTTTATTTTGTAATATCTTCTCAAATCGCATGCCCTCCTTCTGTATCTAACAAGCTACCGTCAGTAAGCCGATTATTGTAATTTTAATATTTCGTAATATTTTTATCCTTCGTACGTATTAAAAGGTATATCAAAGGAAAACCCAATTAAAAAAAAAAACAAACAAACAAAGAGCGTTCAACCATCCTTTCATCCTCCTACATTTTCATTATAAGAATCATTTAATTAATCTTTGTCTCGAACTGAAAATTGGAGCAAATAAATGAAATGGATTTCAATATCCTCTCCAAATTATTGCTTGGTACCTAGAATTTTCCTTAAAACTTCGTTATTATATATTTTTAATATTACTTAAAATTATTAAAAATATTTTCTCGTGATGTTTTTTCCATTGAAATGTATGCTTTGATATAAATTAAACGACTGAAAGACTTCATCCCGAAAAAAAAATCAAACACTGTAATCAACAGCTCAAATTATAATGTTCAATTTACAAATCCAATCCATAGCCAGCAACAAATGCTTTCAACTGAAGAGTCATGAGTTCATTCCCTGGCCCGGTGCTGTTGGCTAGACATTAGATATATGAGCCGCTATATTTGAAAGGATCCCCTGAAAAGGATCCCCTGGGTGGACAGAGTCCGAAATGAAGAAGTGTTGAAACGAATGAAAAGAAAACGAGAGTTATTAAGCGTCGTGAAGCGCAGAAAACTCGAATACCTGGGTCATGTGATAAGAAATCCGAAATATGAAACCATACAGCTCATATTGCAGGGGAAAGTACAAGGGAAAAGAAGCGTTGGTAGAAGACGCATCTCATGGATGGGCAATCTCCGTAGATGGTACCAATATGACTCCACAACACTTTTCAGGGCAACCATGGATAGAGAGAAGATAAATGTATATCATGATATCCAACCTCCTACGAGGAGATGAATAAAAAGAAGAAGAAGATATTTGAAAGTCCAATTTTCAGTTCTAAAAACACTATTTCAGTTTAACTTATTCGCAAATTGTTATCACTACTTTTAATTCAATATGCCCAGAATCTCAGAAAAGCAGAATATACGTATTTCAGGCCACCAGTATTTTAAAATATTGTTAAATGCAAAACATTATATTTGATGTTTTGCGAGAAATTTCTCGAAATGAAGAAAAGTTGACTTATTTCGCTTTCAAATATAACCGCTCATATGTATGTAGGAATTTTCCAATTTATCTTATTTCATTGCTGAAACTGTTCCACCAAAATTGGCAACCTATTCTGTCTCTCGCAAATTCCAGTTTACATATAACAAGTTTGTTGATTATGATATAAACATACTGCCCATTCTGTGAAATGTATAAATTTATTAAAATATTAGTATGTATTATCGAATTTGTCCAGACATGTCTCAATGAATTTGTCAGAGATGTCTCAAATGTATAAATATAATTGTTTATCGATGTTTGTAATTGGTCGGGAAAGCGCATTGAGTTAAACTGTTAGACTTTTCTGGTATATATGATTTTCATTTCTATATAAATACATACATTGATCAAATATGTTAATAAATTCAATTGTATATACCGAGCACTAATACTTGACTTACTTGTAAATTGTATTTCATTTCTAATTACTATACCATACATTGGATAAAAAATCTGGCATCGGGCCTAAAGCAACAGGTTGCAAACTTTTGCATCACCATTTTCCGCTGGGGACCTTATTTTCAAGAATGAAATGAATATAACGAAAGCGATGTATACACTCTAATATCCTTTTGAATAATTTCAATACATAATTCATCTTATTTTGATTTATCACGCGTGAAAATGTTTGCACTCTTAACTCCGGTGCGCACTGCTAGTTTACTCCGTAATGCGGAAAATTACCAACATCCAAAAAGAAAACGAATTCAAATCATCAAATATGATATGTGGCGACGTTCTATTGGACATTTTTCCAAGTATCGTTTATTTTTAATTTTAAAAAGTCGATAAAAATGTAAATGTATTGAAATACGAAACGCAAATTTCTTACTACGGCGCATAATATTGAAAAAAATATGATATCTTCGTGTTGTTTTGTGATTTTCTTCTGTATTTTCATTACACATAATATGAGTTTCATAATTTTCGAGGAATGGCGTATTTTTCTCAATCCACAAACGATTTTAATTTTAACTGAAACATTGCAAGTGTCGCCGTCAAATTCTTCACTACAACTTATCAACTGAACTACACTTAATTCCTAAAAATGTAATATATAACATAGCGTGTAATGCATTCAACTGGGTGTTCATGCGTTCATTCCCTGACCCGGTGTTGCTGGCCAGACCTTGGATATATGTGACTCTAAGTCGATCGTTTCCTACCAGAGTTTGCTAATTAAACCGACGTTGTTGAAACGGTTACACCGAATTGGAAAAAACCTGTCCTGTCTCTTGCAAATCCAAGTTTATAGCATCTTGAATTTGCGGATATTATAAATATGCCACGTACTATGTAAAATGTATTTATTTATCGAAATATTAGTACTATCGAATTTGTTCATGGATGTCACCTAGATCGGCTCGTGACTTTAATGTGGGGCAAGAAGAAGCTAAATCCACCCCCTTTCTACATATATTTTTTCCAAAAATCAAACTTAATATATTTTTTAGTAAAATATTATGCAAGAAAAATGCCTATTTTTATAAATTATCAACTTCGTTCATTATGTGTTCTAAAAAACGAAAAATGTAATTAATAAAAAATATTTAATGATAAAAATGAAAGAATTATATACCTTATATATGTATATAATTTCGCTATTCCGTCTGTGTGTCTGAGATAACGCTCGCCGTATTATAATAGTCGTTTCAATTCGACATATGTATGTACATGTGTACGAATAATAACAAAAGAAAAAAAGTTCTATATATACTGTTCAATGCAAATTTTTCCTCTAGGATAACAGCCTGAAATAATATGCCGCCATCTATTGAAAATTTATTTAATTAATTAATTAATTTTTTTATCGTTGTTTTATATTGTTTATATGTATGTAGGTAGGTAGGTAGTTTTTACCATTTTTTTTCATATTAAACAATTAAATATAAACATTGATTTTAATATATTAAAAATTTTACATGAGTCCTGGGATCCCGGGAATCCCGGGAAAGATACCGGGCTCCTTCCCGTATCCTGGGAATTGAAAAAGTCCGGGAAATCAGAAACCCTAACTAGTACCTATATAAAGATATACCTTGGTAAATATAATGCCAAAAGACATTGACGATGTTTTGTATTTTTCACATCATATAGAAAATATCGACAACCGGGGCTGGCGTTTTCTACCCCAAATATACCTTTAGGGCGGTTTCAGACTATCGTTTTATACGCGCGTATAATCTCGTTTTTTGAAGTGCATGTAGGCGCGTATAGGCGCGTCGTTTTCCATACGCGCAACTCGTACGAGCGTAGACGCGCTTATAATCTCGTATTATCTATGTTGATACTAAATCACCACTACCGGTTCGAGCGAAAACGCCGGAATAAGCCCGTGTACGCGCGTCCGGTTTTTTGAAGCGCGAAAAGTAGCACGCGTGTAAGCGCGTATGCCGAAACGACCGTATACGCGCAGAAAAAAATGCTAGTCTGAAACCTCCCTTACGACTGATTGTCTACACTCTACACACAGTACCACTCGCAAGTGCCAGAGTACCATGCAATCCGTAGCTGACGACCACGGGACCACGGCAGATAAACGATTGCCCTGAACTTAATAACAAACCGGCTCTACTCTCTGCATGGTGAGCGGAATAAATACTTTTTTTACATACCTCTTTTTACTTACAATACGATTACTAATAACGAAAAATTTTGCCTCTTATCCGATCGTTTTCATACTTTGCCATATTGCTCATTTTGGTCATCAATATAAGTAAAGGTATCATCCGCCCTTACGATGGTGAAAAAATATCGTATTAGACACGTTTGAAAATACTGCATCGTATTACACGGTGACGTTTATCTGTCACATTCATCATTCACATCGGTAGTTTCATTACTTTTCGCCCTGCCATCTCGCTGTCAGATTTTAATTGTTTAAACGCCTATTACTTTTTCTTTTTTCACTCTATATTTTACCGTTTTTTACTGATTGCTCTTAAAAACGAGCCGCCCCTGGACGTCTCTATGATACTGTATAATCATAATTGTTTATTAATGTTTGTAATTGGCCAAGAAATTGCATTGGAGCTTACCTGTTAGACTTTTCTGGTATATATATATATATATATATATATATATATATATATATATATATATATATATATATATATATATATATATATATATGTACCTATAAAATATATATTATAATAAAAATTCAATCGAACACAATTTGATATATTTCGTTCATTTTTATTGCTTCACTCGCTGCTGGTTTCTATCAAATTTGCATAAAAGAAACGTTAACGTTTGATTGATACCAGATATTCGCAAAAAAAATCGATAAGGACGACCTTCTCCGTAGACTATATTGTGTATATTTACCTAATATTCAAATATCGGCAAATTAACCTTTTCGTAGATATCGGGGTGAAAAGCGACGTCATCGAAACTGTCAAAAGCTCCAAAAGTTAAATAATACCATTTGAGCCTTGATAGTCCCTATCCACTTCAGAGACAATTCTCCGCTAAGCTATCAGTTCAACGAATTAGCATACAGACGATAGATTGTTGCGTTCACTCTATTATCTTTGTGATTTCGGCATGGAAAAACTTTCGTTATCTATCTTTATAATTAATAATATTAGCGGAATGGTATGTGCTTCGATAAGATTGTATCTAATATCAATTCGGAAGCATGCGTGCATAAATCGTATTGAAAAAGTGTGACGTGCGACATGCAATAAGCGTATATCGAATGCAAAATAAATACAAAGTACACTCACAGTAAAACCTATGCCGACTGTGGCTGAAAAGTTACCAGATTGGAATTTTCCCGTTTCGAATTGGACCAACAGTGATGTTTTTCCGACGCCGCTATCTCCCAGCAATATTGTCTGTAAAAAATTCACAAAAAGACATTTTGATGCAATGTTGTTTAAAACGGTTCCCGGAAAAATGCACTAAATTGCACAGAATAGTGGCGCAGTTTCGAGAAGTCCTAGTTTTCAAAGGCGCTCAAAAAGAACCTACATAATAGAATTTCACAAAAAAAGCTTATCACCCTCGGATAACATACAAATACCCCTTTACGCTTTTTTGTGAAATTCTATTGTGTTAGTATTCCTTGAGCATCTTTGAAAGTTTGGATGTCTCGAGAGTGCAACTATGTATCTCGAGTGCATTTTTCCGGTCACCGTTTTAAACTACGCATCAAAAGGAATAAAACGAATAAAACGTATAAAACGAACATCTGGGAGAACGTAAGACCGCCCACGCCACTATGTTTTCGCTTGGTGAATATTTTCAGAAAACAAAAATAGTACTAACATGTCGCGTGTGATCTTACAATCGCATTCGATCTTATAGTGAGAAAGGGCGTTTTTTCAGGTCATTATTGATTCGTACTATGCTATTATTTTCACCGTTATCGAACACTGTCAAACTTACATATGTCAAAGATAACATATATCACCAAAAACACTCTTGGGGGTGATTTTTTGGCTTGGGTGCCATAGCATAGAGCAGGCGTGCCAGCGTTTTTTTACATGTGCAAAAACAGACACAGCAGACACCTCTCTGTGTCTGCACCTTAAGGTTCGTAAAATCAATAAGCTTTATATTTATAGCATTGAATGGATATATTAAGATATTAAAATTGCAAATACGTCAACATTAAATATAAATTTGTATTAATGGTTACCTTGTGAATAGGGAGGTCTTCTTCGACTTTCTTGGCGGAATAATGATTCAGCAAATCCGGGGGAGGTTCATAGTCCCGGTATCCTGTATTCGAAGGGGATGGAGTTGGGGCTGGTTTCACCTCATCCTCGAAGACATCATCGCTCATGCTATCATCAGTCATCTTGAATGGAATGAACGTCAAATAAAGACGTGGAAAAACATGTTATGTATTCAAACGATTGCACACAATAGTACTTGTGGCGTCAGAATTATGACATGCATATGTATGTATGTATGTATGTGTGAATGAGATGTGTATGTACATATGTGAAGAATAAATGAAGTAAACAATTATGCTAAATTTATCGTAAATGATTTGATGAAAATTCAATCGATTCGCTTTTCATATCCCCCGGAATACGTGCATGAAAGCACGCATAAAAATGCAATTTCCCGATTGAAATGTGTGTGATTTTGTCGTAATGAAAATCAAATCCAACATGGAAAATGATAAGTGATTTTACTGTATTTTTTTATTTATTTTGATTAATTTCGTTTAGTTTCTTTATTGATTAATTTACGCAGAAGCTGGTAAAGATTCTAATCTTCAAAAGTGTTTTGATTTTTATACATATGTACATATATACATATATGCACATGTGTATACATAGAATACATAATAGATACAATACTGTGTTCATTTAATTAATTAATTATCCTCGAGGCTTTGATCAGATGAGTCGAAAATGTATTTACTAAATGGTAACTGTTGATTCTAAGTCTACTTTTTTATATTGGATATTATTATGTGGAATACATTATTGCTTTAGCATTTCGCCATAAATCGTATAAATTTGTGTCAAAGTTACGGCAGCTTTTCGGAAAACTCGACACCTTCGAACGAAAGTTCGAAATTACTTTATTCGAGATCATTGAAAGTCGCCGCTCGTTTCTAAAAACTGAATCCTTTCAAAGTTTTTTTTTTTATTTTCTTCCATTTGTAAAGGACGCGTGAAAAAACGAAACAATTTTCAGTAATTTTTTCCAACGAGATTTTTCACAAAAGAACATTTTCGAAATAAATTGCTGTTTTTCAATAGAAATTTTTCAATATTGTAATATTATATAATACAAAAAGTGGTCAATTTAATATATAACGGCATACATACATACAATACATAGTCAAAAATGAAAATAAAATCTCTGAAAGATTGAAATGTAAATTTTAAACTGGAGACATCTTACAGGAAAAGCCGAAATTTTTAGGCGCTGTATCAAAGCTGTCGCTAGATGGTGCAGCATCCAGTCTATTTCGCGCCACTCAATTTAAATCATGATTTTACAGAGCCTACATATACCCAATATAAACTATCAAAGTGTACTAACAAATATTTACATATGGAACCCCCGTCTTGTGTGCTTATTATTATATTACGATATATGTAATTAATATGAAATTTTCAAAGTGAAAAATATCACGTAGGTACCTAAATAATTAATTAGTACAACATTGTCAATATTTTACCATTTTTGAAAATAAACGTCACATACAAAATCGATGTTTTAAAATTAAACTAATTTAAATGCCGCGTGACGAAACGAAGGGGGTGTGTGTGTTTATTTTTACGTTTTTACATATTTTTATTTATTTGTTTCACGTTTAAAAATCACTCACACAGTCGTTTAACAACCGGTGATAAAATATTTACGCTATCGCATATGTGAAATTCGTGCCGGAAGTAATTTGCTTCGTAGCCTATATATGTATGTATGTGATATTGAATAAAATTTAAATCAACACTTATTACGTGTAATCTAATATATAATTTCGAAAGAGACTTTGTATGTAACTATCGTTGGTTCGAAGAATCCGTGACGTTAAATTTTAATATAAAAACAAATGAATATTCAAATCAATTTAAGCCATGCTTACAAATACCGAGCGAAGCCGGGTAAAACCACTTTTATAATATAATATATGTATGGGTATACATTTCGTTATATCCGTACGCTTAATTTGACCTAATTTTATCCGAGAATTAATTATATATCGAAGCCATATTCTTGATATAAATGTGTGCTTGTCTATTATGTATTATATTATATTAAATGCTATTTTATTTTGAATCAATGCAATGTTAATTTAAATGCAAAAACAAAAACATATGAATGTAGTTTGATATGAAAATATAAAAACATATGAATGTAGTTTGATATGAAAATATAAAAACATATGAATGCAGTTTGAAATGAAATTTCGTCCAATATTAAAAAAAAAACCAAATGAATTCGTTTAATCGTTCACTAAAATTCAAAATATTTTTTCTTATGTATATAATGTTGAGAAGAAATTTGCGTTCACTATTTTATACTAATTTAAGCTGTTATTCAATAAATAAAATTTATAAATATACATGTGTGTGTGAATTTTTCTTTTACATACAATTTTAAATGAAAAGTCACGAACAGCTGACAGCGTTTCGTTTGCAATGCAACGATTTTTCACAAAATAAATACGGTTTGCAACAATTCAATTGCGAATGTCTGGTGCATAGCATATGTCAGATTCGTACGTCAGAAAATGTGTTAAAACGGAAAATCTTTGACATTTTTACCTTTATTGTTTGGAGACGCGCTTGTCGACTGGCGCTCGACTGTCACCAAAGCATCGATGCGTTAACACATTATCGGCCGGCCCGAGTCTTTGACTTGTTTACCAGTCGGCGACGTGTTTACTAAAGCCGGCTGGTTAGAGGGGCGACGGCTCGCGCGCCTGCGGTTGCGCGCCACTGCACCTGTGTGCGCCACACACTATCGATTCAACTGTGACGTCACCGCGAATCGACCAATAAGGTCCAGTGTTGCTCGGCTTTGAGGCTTGATAAGTTCCTAAAGTCCAAAAGCAATTCTTCGAAATGCCTCATCGTCAGTAGTGCCTGGAGAGCAATTAAAGAGACCTCAAATGTGGCAATTTATCGAGCAATAGATCGCTCGGAAAATTACATGCTATATGGTAACTATCATAGCAGAGAATTCTACGAGCCATTTACCGACCTTCTGTTTCTGAGAATCAAAGATTCTTTTGTCGAATCCAATTTTGTAATCATCGTGTTTGTAATGTTTCTTCGCTTTACACGTCTACATATATTTTTTTTTACATATATGTATACCAGGAAGGCCTTACAGGTAAACCCCAATGCGCCTTCCTGGCCAATTACAAATTACAATTACAGTGCAGCTTTTTATTTTTATTTTTAAGCAATTTTATTTTTATTTTTATTTATTTTTATTTATTTTTATTTATTTTTATTTTTTATTTTTATTTCATATCAGGAAGGCATTACAGGTAAACCCCAATGCGCCTTCCTGGCCAAATTACAAGCAATACAGCATTTTTTATTATATAAGTCGCTAAATTACGAGACACTGACTTAAACTCGACAATTAACGAGACATCTATGAATTGTACATACATTTTTATTGTAATATTTACATTAATCATACTCAAATAGTGGTGACATAGTGGGTAGGAAGGATTTTTAGCGAATTTTTAATCGGGAATCGTTTCAACAATGAAATCAGAGAAAATTGGCAAACTCTGATAGGAAACGATCAACCAGGAGTCACAAATCCTGGTCTGACCAGCAGCATTACAGATATACTCAGAAAAATTCTTTTCAATCGAGGTCAGCTCAAGGGATTGAACTTGGCGCCTCTCAGTGTTAAGCAGAAGCTTAACGACCGAGCCACGCTGCTGGCTTATTTTATTACAAGTCAGCATTTAGCCAGCAGTTTGGCTTAATGGTAGCGTATATATTTAGCACCACTGCGATCGATGGTTCGACTCGTCAAACTGCTGGTTAGATTTGGGGGTTTTGTGAATCCAAATCAAAATGAGCAAAAAAATCATCCTACCTGCTGTCACAAATCTAAACAAAATGTAAAAATTATGTACAAATCTAAAATACATAAATGTCACAATGGATTAAACAAATAATTAATTGTTAATTTCGTGTTCTTCAGCTCCTGGAAATACAGTGATTTATGTAATAAAATGTTGCAATGTTTATTACTGCACTGCAATTAATTGTCTAGGAAGGCGAGTTCGGGTCTTTCTGTCAAGCCTTCCTGGTATTTATTCATGTAAAATTAAACAAAATAAAAATGAACATATTTGATTTTTTTTTTTGGTTTTTAAATGCTTTTTATTATTACGAAATTATGTTCACAATACATCTTATATCTATTTTAATAGCTATTGATCTACTGATCATTTTCTATTTTACAATTTGATTTAATTTGGTTAGTAATCATAGTATTATATTATTCTAATGTTAATCTACAGCATAATAGGAAAAATAGCTCAAAAACCTATTTACAATCCTTCAAAAATGAAAATATAAAAAAGTATTGTTACGTACGCCGTGGATTGAGCGAATTGTACTTAGACCAACGGATATCTGTTATCGGTTAACTAAATGCATGCACTTACTTCCAAAGATTATATCTGGACTCTAAGTGCATTTAGGCTAAACAATGACCGTTATTAGTTATTTCTCAGAATCGTTACGGGAAGACCCAATGTCTTGGAAATACATATCCGAATACGTGACTATACAACAGGTAAACAGATTAGACGTCCTGAGAGATCTACCCCTTATAAGGCGGTACGTAGGCGATATCATGTCATTCTGGACTTAGCAGTGACACTGCGTGTATCTCCTTAATCATCAATAAATGCTGTGAAACGACTGTTGGCCTTTTACTTGGATCCTCCACCCACCCCTACGCAACAGTATTAAGCGACTGAAAGTTTTTGATCAGTTCGTAAAGCTTTCAAATATTTAGATGAAATTTTTAAGTATTGTAACGTGGGAGCATCGGAGAGAGTATCCACTGTCTAAGTGCATTCGTGACAATAGACACCCCGGATTAGACTAACGGGACTCGAACGAAGGACACGCTGGGGTTCTCATAGAACGGAGCGAGTGCGGGCAGACTTACGTGCCAAGACAATATGCCAACGGATCGGGGATGCTATGCTGGGCAACTAGTTCTCTATAAGGAGGTACACACGTTAGATAAATTATTCTGAAGAGAGCGGTCGTTACGTGTGGACTTCCTGAATCATTGAAAGAATGCTGCGAAGCGACTTTGACCTTTCATTTCGATCCTGATCCCACCCCTACGCAACAATATTATTAAATTTTAACAGAATCCTAACCTAGTACATCTCTGTTGTCAATTTTCTGTATGTAAGTCGAAAAAAAATTCGAATACACGGATTTGATACCCCTAGTTAGGGTATTAATTAAATATCTATGGCATTTCATCGTCCAGCAGACTTGCTGCCCAGCAATCGAGCAATCTGCTGGGTGATGGATTACCGGCGATAAATTACCCTCTGTTGTCTCCTTAACTAAGGAATTACAAACCCGTTTATCTAGAAAAAAATTCATTCATTTCAAACGGGATAAATATATGAAGCTATCGGACCATTGGCGATGATCAATCACACTCGTCACTTGGTAGTGACACTCCATACATCTTTTTTGTAGTATTAAAATCATTCCTTTCACGTGTCGAGGATCTATTTCACTCACTTTCAACGCTCTCAGAATAAGCTCAAAGGAGCGATATTCCAAATCTTCTCATTTGTACCACAAATATGTACAACTTTGTTAAAATTGGTATATATTTTTTTAATTTTAAGTGGGAGTTCACTACACCAGTGCTCCTCAGAGCCAGCCTACCTTTCTCACTATCCTGGACTGTTGATTTCAATCAGCTGTTTAAACTTAATTAAAACCTATCCACTTAGCTGGGTGAACACTAGTTGAAAGATTCAAATCTATAATCGGTATTTTAAAACAATTGATTTGCTATTTAGATATTAAATCACAAATTCGTTCCATTTAAAAAGGCCCAACCACCACTTCCGATTTTCACTCAGGGGCTACTATTGTTGTAGTATTTGATGACAAATTGTTCAATTCCATGAATACATTTTTTGCTACCCTCATCGACTCTTTTTTTACCACACTATTTTTCACCTAAAAATTAACAATACTGCACATTAGCAGTCGAGCTTGGAGTAAGCAAGGTATGTAGGCAAAGTGTCGAGACGTTAAGATCAATGCTCTGTTCTATATCAGGCATAAAATATACCCATATATCGATATTTTATAGTACATTCGAATTATTATAACAAGGTAGTGTTTCTTACAACCCCTATCCTCAGAAGAGGACGTAAATTAAGAGGATGAAAATTTATTCAGCCGTCGTCTCTCGTAAAATCAATGAATAGATTCGTCTGGAAAGTGTCTATATACATATATTATACATACATTTTATAAATGCAAACCTAGCAATCGCAAATTTGGCAAGTTCAACCCTTCAGTTTGCATTAACGTTGAATGGAGAGGCGTTGGTGAATCGATGTGACGTCACACAATCTAAATTAATTGGATACAGTTCTGCTCTGCAAAATTTATGCAATTTTTTTCTTTACCTTATCTATATATGTGTGTGTTTACGTAGTAACAGGTGAAGTTTGCTATATTGTAAAAATTTAAAGTCGAAATTTTGACTGATTTGAACAGAATCGATCAATGATTGTATTAGAAAAAGTGTGTGTTCTTTTTTTTTTTAAATAATATTTCATGATTGTATTTAAGTTTTTAAATTATCTCTATCTTCTTGATATTTTATGTTTATAATATTGATGGTAAAATTAAGTAATAAAAAAATTTTGAACAAAATCCGAAAGCCGGAAATATTAATTTTGTCTTGTGTGAGTTTCCCTACATTAGCGCTCAAACTTGTATCGAAAATGTTCTCATAGCCGGTATGTGTAAATGTGTATGTGCGTGTTATTGTCCAATTTTGGTTTTTATACTTATCCTCAAATACATAGATAAAGTCATCAGTAAATGAGTCACCTTCGTGCGATAATATCACTCTGAAGCAAAACTTTCTTACGACGAAAAATACAATACATTTATTAAAGGTTTCATTTAAAAGCTTAGACTTAGTTTGTGTTGTGCAAGGGCGCCGAAATCATTGGAACGGCTGGAAATATATTTATTGATTTGTTTGGTTGCTGCAACTGGCAATTTTATTGCAATTTTTTTCGTATTATCTGCATCTTTTCATGTTTTGTCTACAATTTTAATTTCACTTAAAGTTTATCATGTTTGAAGTAACTAAATATGTACTTAGGTTATCTGTGCCACAATCACGAGTTTCGGGACGAATAGAAAATAAAATTGACAAAAATGATCTAATATTGTATACATATGTACATAAAATATATTAAATAGAAAATGCGTTAAAATAAATAACATCTCAAATGCACATATGTACGTATAGATCCCAATCAAATATTCAAATATTCGAGTATTAGAATTATTCGTATGATTTTTCAGGCATTTGTTATTCGAATATTTCATCAACTATTCGAATATTATTCGTGTATATATTTTGCAAAAAACTTATTTTTTTAAAGGATTTCACAAAAAAGCTATATTGCGACATTTAATATCATACTATATTATTTCTAAAATATCCTTTTCTGAAATCAAATTAAGATTTTTCCAAATTATAATTTTCTGAATTTATACATATTTTATGTGTGTGTATTTTAGTTTTATGTTTTTTTTAATTTTCTTAAAATTATATTTTATTAATTTTAATATATTACATATATAAATATAATGTAATTAATAAGTTAGCACATACATGTGTAATTATTTCAACTATTCGAATATCGAATAGTTGAAGTCGACGAATATTTGGGATCCCTAGTCTGTACATATGTAGGATTAAATTGTAAAAGGACACGAGGTACGGGTAGTAATAAGACACCCTAAGTGCTTTGAATTATATTTAATTTTACATACCTACTTTATTTGATGCGTTGAAATGAACAGCATGTCATTTGACCCATACATACCAACTTGATTATTTATACATACATACACTCTTCTACGTTTGAAAACCAAATTCTACAGGTACATATGGACAAAACATGTACAAGGATGTTTGATGATTTTTTTTTTACATCTGCGATACAGTGTTTTTTATGATCTTTCTAATATCTCCAGAATATTTTTGGCTTATTTATAAAAAAAATATAAGAAATTCCTCGTTTTTTTTCGAATTTAAATTCAGTTTTTTTATGATTTATATAACTTTAAAAGCGGTCTTCATCTTAATAGTCACTTACAAACTCTGTTGTTGCGTCTGCTTCCATCTCTTGACTTTGCGGATCCAATTGTACAGTACTTTTGGATAGCACAAAATCATCGCAACCAAACATTTTCGCAATTGTAGTCGATGAAGTAATTTTATCCGTGGTAAATTCTCTCTAAAAAATAAAATCCACTTTATTTGTGTATATTTAAGTAAAAAAAATATATATTTATATATATACATATATATATATATATATATATATATATATATATATATATATATATATATATATATATATATATATATATATATTTATATATATATATATATATATATATATATATATATATATATATATATATATATATATATTTTTTTTTTTTTATATACGTATATATATATATACATATATACATATGTATATGTATATGTATATACATGTATAAGTATATCTTTGTGAACGCATATATGTATATATGTACATATGTACATGTAGGTATATATGTAAAATTACATGTGTTACTGACCAGAAGAGTAACATTTAATTTTTCATATTTTATTCCACTGATAAACGCCAACTCGCTCTCTCCATTTTTGTAGGAGATTGTATCAAATTCAGGAAATTTGTAATAATTCGTCAAAGGCCTTCCACTATTCTCGTTATAGCCATACTGGTACCTTTGATTTGGTAATTCTTGTGTTCGTTTTCTTTCAATTCGTGATAATAATTCATAATCCTTCATATTTAAGGAATTTAAATTCTTTTTATAAACATATAAATAATCATTTTTAAAAATGTAAATGTTATTATTAATTTTAAAGAAAGCTTTGATATGTGAAGCACTCTCCGGGAAAACTGTAAGTTAGAATAAACAACATTAATATCTGCAATAAAATCTATTAAAAAGCATAAATACTAAAAAATATATAGACTCAATAGATTTAATGTATGGTTTTGATACATCGCAAATAAATAATTTATTGCTAACCATCTTTTATCATTTTTGGGTATCCATCGATCAATAAATCTCCTATATATTTCCAAAATATGTCGTCTTTAAAAATGAATGTAAATCCATTTTCATCTTGGTAAATAGCAGTAATTGGGCCATCGACCAGTGGCCATCTATTTGATATTAGCTTGGGATGTTCAGGAACCAATTTTCCGTCTGATATCTTCCAATAATGTTTGTCTGATATTTTAAATATTGTATTAAAATACTATCAATACAATATTTTATTTATTTAAAAACCAAATAACCACCTTTAAAGACATATGTATGAGCTTTGTCCGCCGTCGTAAATATTGCATCAATTGAATCCACGTAACATAATGAATTTAGATTTGAAGATTGTTCTTCGTACATATTCTGAAAAACGATATATTAAATTTATTTTTGATAAATCTAAAATCCAAAAAATATCACTTTACCTTAATCGTTTCCAGAGCCGAATCATCTGCTTTGATAATGTTCGACTGTTCCGAATTATGTATTGGAAACATGATTGAAGATGAATTCTCATGTTCTAACCCCAGAACATGTCCTATTTGATGAACTAAAACATGATACAGATTTTCAAGGGTCTTCCAGTCATCCTTCACATAAATTTTACCCAAAATACCCTAAGAGTAAATACATCGTATAAAAAATCAATTAACTTGTGATAATACTGCTATATCACCTAACTCACCGGATAACTGGTAGTACCGAATACACGGTTGCTAAGTGCACCGAAACTGGGATGCGTTTTGACAAATCTGCAATAAAATAAGTTATTTTTATAAATCTTTAAAACAATTACTTGTATTATTATTACTATATTTCAACCTGATTTCAATATCCGCTCCATGTTGTACTGCGGAGAAAATTATATTCATATGCTGCCCCCAAAAATTGAAAGCCTTCAACACCTCATCGTCGATAATTTTTTTTTTCAGATAAAAGGAATCCTTTACTATGTATGTTATACTCTTGCTCTTCCATTTTACTACAAATTAAATAATAATAATACTAAATTTTAGCTTTAGGTATAACAATTTTAAGATTGTAAGAACTCCTATTTTATACAACTAGAAAATCGGGTGTTGGTCAGAAAAATGCGATTTGGGCAAAAATAATATTATACGGTGACAAATTGGGTTTATCTGTAAATTCACTATGACCCAATAAGAAGAATAGAAAATTAAATAAAACGTATTGACTTTTACTATTGTTTGTTTGCCTTCGTTCTAATGTTACTTTAATTTTTTTCATTGTCGACTTTGATTTTCATTTTTAATTTGGTTTTTTACTCGAAGGTTATTATTTCGGACAAATTAATGTCTTTTTTAATAAATCAACCCAATTAACCCTCTGATATAAATTCATTCAAATCCGTTCATGTTTTAAAATATTATACCTATAATATTCGTTATTATTTATTTATTTATTTACAAACTTGCCATAGTGACTTTACAGATTGGCTCCAAGTCTTCACTATGGCTACATAAAAAGAAAATGCGAATATACTAATTAAAAACAAATATAAAAATATGAAAATATGAAAATATAAAAATATAAAAACATAAAATATGAAATATAAAAATATAATATGTTATAAGTAAAGAGCGGACCCAGAGCGCGCTGTTCATTGTTCACATGTCGTAAATGCATTGTTAAAGGTTTGCCGAACCTTTTTTACAAAGCATTTACAATAATGGAACAATATATGGCGCGCTTCCGGTCCTACCTCTAGTTATAAGGTGCTACGATCTCAAATTAAACAATACCTCAACCAGATCAGTATATTTTAGATTAAACAAATCCAATCGAATAGACATCCGGTTGAGGAACTTGATGCCCCTGGCGACTGGGGACGAAAGCACTAAATTGGTACGTGCCTCAGGTGAGGTAACAACTCGCGGTATTTAGTAGATAACAAATAATATCGATTATGTGTAGTACATACCTGAACCATTATCTAAATGTTGAATACTTCTATTAAAATTTTTCTCTTTATTTCCACAGCGATATTTGTCCATCTTTGAAATAGTTTCAGCGTCCAATTTTCCTTCAAAAATGCAATATCATAATTTTGTTTCAAAATGGCAAATATGCGATGCAAGTTTAGCCAGTACATATATTACCTGTTATATTCAAATTGACATACGATTGAAATTCTCTCAATGCGTTCTCCAACACCGTATCGTCGACTAAACATTCAGCCTCCATGGTAGTTTCTATATATCCATATTGTTTTAAATATTTCTATTAAAGAAAAAAAATTGCAATATGTATATGGTATCATTTGAACATCACACAAAAATGAGCCGTTATATTTAAAATTAGTGGAAGTCCAATTTTCAGTTCCGAAATCACTGTTTCGGTTTGACTTTACTCACAAATTGTTAAGACTTCTTCAATTCGATATGTCTTTTATAAAATATCATTTAAGCTTTATTCAACAAATAATAAAAAAAAATAACGGTATCCATACAATTGCCCGAACTTGTTTAACATCCACACCGACTACAGTTGAAATTAAAAAAATACTCCAAAGGAGTAACAACGTCTTCTGACACTCCATTCTCTGCACTACTGATCTTCACTATTGTAGATTGTACCTATATATAGGTATATTATGTATTGGTGTTGTTGACTTAAATATGTACAGACGTACTCGAGTTGTTAAATAATGAATCCTAGACGCAGTGGCGTACCTAGAAATTTTGGGCCCTGATGCAAAAAATACGTAAAATTGAAATTTATTTTTAAATACGAAATGAAATAAGTTCATGTACATATTTTACATAATAAATATTCATATAATAGAAAAAAATTTTGTAAAAAGCTCACCAATTTTTATTTGTTTTCATTCTTGCTTTCATATTAACTAATTAAATTTTTAACTTCTAATTTTGCCGCATTTTTTTGTAAAAAATGATTTATGGTCGTGTTTTCAGTGAAATCGTTTTTCAATAATAAAATTACGTGACTGAACTGGTCATCAAATTGATCTGAGAAAACTTCTGGATATTTTTTCCTTAATTTTAAACAATTTCCTAAAATATTTTCTTCTGATGAATTCATAATATTGCGAGGTTCAAGAAAACTTAAATAGTTTTTCACTAACTGCATTCCTTGAAAGCGACTTTTAAGTTGAACGGTTACCTTGTCAATAATATTATAAAATACATTTACTCTGAATAGTTGTTCACTGTTGAATCTGTAATCGGATGCTAACTCATTAGAATGACGTTTAATGATATTTTGACGTTTGACGTTCCTGGCCATTTTTTTCGCTTCTAATTTTATTTCTTCGTATGAATTTCGTAATTTACTAACTTTCATATATACGATTTAACACCAAAGTGGTTTCATCTAAAGTAAGATCTCGTTTCGTAGATATTGTTACGTAGGGGTGGGTGGAGGATCCAAGTAAAAGGCCGACAGTCGTTTCACAGCATTTATTGATGATTAAGGAGATACACACACTGGCAGTGCTCAGTCCAGAATGACCTGATATCGCCTACGTACCGCCTTACAAAGGGTAGATCTCTCAGGACGTCTAATCTGTTAACCTATTGTATAGTCACGTATTCGGATATGTATTCCCACGACATTAGGTCTCCCCGTACCGATTCTGAGAAAGGACTAATAACGGTCATTGTTTAGCCTAAATGCACTTAGAGTCCAGATATAATCCTGGAAATAAGTGCAAGCACTTAGTTAATCCGTTAACAGATATCCGTTGGTCCTAAGTGCAAGCACTTAGTTAATCCGTTAACAGATAACCCTTGAACGGTCACATAGTCTCTGGGATTCTATTCGCTTAATCCGCAGCGTACGTAACAATATGTTCGTACTCGAGCGGCTACACGCCTCATTTGTAATTGACCGTATAACTAAATGTGTCATATGCAGCTTAGCTTATATATATATATACATACATATATAGCATCAAATATGAGCCATACATACTTGGCTTTTATTGGAATACGTGAGAAAGTATTAAGTAATTTTCTGTTCTGATCTGTTTCAATATTCGATATACATAGTTAGATTGATAATAATATTTTTTTCATATGAGTGTTTAAAAATTTGGGCCTTGTTGAGCATAGACCGTGATGCTTTGCATCACTATGCGCAATGGAAGCTACGCCACTGCCTAGACATCAAATGTTAAACTGATAACGAGTGCATAGTTCAAGTCGATTCTAAAGCAAAAACATTATTTTCGTGGAATCTTCAACATGTTTTAAAAGAACCCCCACATAAACCTTGAATCCGACTTCTTATCTTAAAATATATTTAAAGTAGACAAACATTGCGATAGGTGGAGGGTGCATTGCCGGTATACTAGTTGAAATATTCAAACCATACCGGTATTTTAAAACAATTGATTTGCTATTTTAGATATTAAATCGTAAATTTGTTGGGAAAAATGGGCAGTTTCTATACATATATATCCATATTGTTTTAAATATTGCTTTTAAAGAAAAAAAATTGCAATATATATATATGGTATCATTTGAACATCATACAAAAATAAGCCGTTATACATATTTAAAATTAGTGAAAGTCCAATTTTCAGTTCCAAAATCATTAATTTTTTTTGATTTAATTCACAAATTGTTAACACTTCTTTTAATTCGATATTTCCAGAATATCGGAAAAGCAGAATAAACGTATTACAGCCCACCAGTATTTTTTAATATTTTCAATTTAATAATTTAATGTTTTGTGATATATTTCGCATATTGTATATATGTATGTATATTAATTTTTTAAAGTTTTTCTCAAAAATGAAACAAAAGGAACTTTTTTGTTATCTAAATTTATTTATATCTAAATTTTTTTTTTTCTACGAGCTTTTAGCTCGAAATTTTACCGATTTAAAATTCAGCACACTTCCATCAACCCTTTTAAACGAAAAAAAAGTAGTATGGCTAGAACACTATCCCAATAAACATGTTTCAATAGAAAATACTCAATATAAAATAGTATTAACAGTGGGAAAAAATCCCAAGTGAAAATACGTACTTTTGACTTTTGATTTGAACTGGACGACTACTTAGAGAGATTTGAAAGCTGAAAAGTACTACAAATGAAAGATAAAATACGCGACTATAGATTCCAATATTCATTTTGAACAGGAAATTGACAGATTTTGAGACATCGATCGAACAACACCAAGATATAGAAAAATCGCGCGATTTAAAAAACACATCTCCAAATTTCGAGCCAATCAACTTTTTTTATTACCAGATTCGTGTTCACTGGATATAGATCTATAAGAATAGTTATATCTCGTCTCTGAACCATTTTTCGTGTCAAACAGTGTAATCCAGGTATAGTGGGATCGAACCCAATAATCAGTTGGTGCTAAACATACACGCTACCACTGAGCCATACTGCTGGCTCAGTGATAGCGTGTATGTTATAAATATACATATATATGTTACATACATGTACATACATATGTATTTTATAGAATTTTCCTAATGTTTTTGATTCTTATTTCACGTTTGTTTCAATTAAGTTTTTTTTATATGATTTCGATAAAACAAAACTGTAAAAAAAAAGTATTATTTTCACTTCAATAGGAGGGGTTGACACCAGGGCTATTTCTACCTAACACCAGGGCCCAATTTAAATTTGTTGAACAGTTGCATATAAATTGAATTTTCATTAGTTTATGTTATTTCTTACTCTAGCAATAACAATGGCGTGTTGATACGTTTTTCAGTAAGTAAAAAATGATTAAAGACGAGGTACAATAGAAACTCTATCGGTTAATCAAGACTAAATAATATCGCATTACTGGCCATTGATCATTAGTGAACATTAATAACTTATCAGTGATTTCGCAAATATTAAAGCAAGAAAGAAGAAATATTAAAATCGGTGAGCATATATGTAATTTATTTTCTTATATACTCTGTATTATGTAAATATTTAGTATTTTATTTCATATTTTAATACTTTGCAGGACGGCCCCAAAACCATGACTCACTCTGCTGTTTTTCATCTATTCGTTGCGAATCTAATTGCTCAGAATTAATCGGTAGTACGCAACCAAACATTTTCTTAATTGTAGTCGATGAAGTAATTTCTTCTGTGGTTAATTGACTCTAAAAAATAAAACATCATTAGTGTACATATAATACATAATTTCGAAAGAGACTTTGTGTATATTTAAGGTTTGGGCGGGAGCATCGAAAACAAATCAAAGCTTCTATGACGACGATGTCGATATCGTTGAATATTATTTTTTTTTGGAATCAAATAAATTTAATAAAAATACAAATGAATATTTTATATTACATTAGCAATGTTTAAGCGGTCTATATTACAAATACCGAGCGAAGCCGGGTAAAACCACTAGTATATGAACATAAATACGAACAAGGATTTATTTAACAACACTAAAATATTTAGTATAAAATATGTATAAATATATATATATATATATATATATATATATATATATATATATATATATATATATATATATATATATGTATACATATATGTATATTTTGTAATTTCGAAAAAGACTTTGTAAGTATGTAAGAATGTAAGAAAATATGGAATCTTGGTTGGGAACTTCGTTAACAAATCAAAGTTTCTATGACGACAATTCCATTGGTTGAATATTATATTTTTTTCGATTCAAATAAATTTAATAAAAAAAACAAATGAATATTTACTATTAGATTCGCCATGTTTAAGCTGTTTGTATTACAAACACTGAGCGAAGCCGGATAAAACAACGTATATGTACATATATATATAAATATATATGAGCCGTTATATTTGAAAGTGCATAAATTCACTTTTCTTCATTACGAAAAATATTTCGCAAAACATTAAATATAATATAATTAAATACAATATTTAAAAATACTGGTGGCCTGTAATATGTTTATTCTACATTTCCGAGATTCTGGACATATCGAATTAAAAGCAGTGATAAAAATTTGTGAATGAATACAAATAATTTTTTTTTAATCTGAAAGTTGGACTTCCGCCACCTTCAAATATAACGGCTCATAAGTACATACATATGTAAACAATATACATGTAGGTATGTATGTAAAATTACTTGTGTTACTAACCAGAAGATCTATATTGATTTGTATATATTTTGTTCCATTTATAAACACAAACTCGTTCTCTCCATTTATATAGGAGATCGTATCAAATTTGGGAAATGTATACGAGAAAGAATTTAATGGAGGCTCTTCATCAATCGTTTCTGGATACACGTCATCCATTTCACGATAATTATCTGGAACTACATTTCTCGTCTGTTTTCTTTCTATTTGTGATAATAATTCATAATCCTTCATATTTAAGGAATTTAAATTCTTCTGATAAATATATAAATAATCATTTTTAAAAATGTAAATGTTATTATTAATTTTAAAGAAAGCTTTGATATGTGAAGCACTCTCCGGGAAAACTGTAAGTTAGAATAAACAACATTAATATCTGCAATAAAATCTAATAAACAGCATAAATACTAAAAAAATTATAGACTTAATAGATTTAAAGTATAGTTTTGATACATCACAAATAAATAATTTATTGCTAACCATCTTTAATTATTTTTGGGTATCCTTCGATCAATAAATCTCCTAAATATTTCCAAAACATGTAGTCTTTAAAAATGAACGTAAATTCATTTTCATCTTGGTAAATAGCAGTAATTGGGCCATCGACCAGTGGCCATCTATTTGATATTAGCTTGGGATGTTCAGGAACCAATTTTCCGTCTGATATCTTCCAATAATGTTTGTCTGATATATTAAATATTGTATTAAAATACTATCAATACAATATTTTATTTATTTGAAAACAAAATAGCCACCTTTAAAGACATATGTGTGAGCTTTGTCCGACGTCGTAAATATTGCATCAATTGAATCCACGTAACATAATGAATTTAGATTTGAAGATTGTTCTTCGTACATATTCTGAAAAACGATATATTAAATTTATTTTTGATAAATCGAAAGTCCAAAAAATATCACTTTACCTTAATCGTTTCCAGAGCCGAATCATCTGCTTTGATTATGTTCGACTGTTCCGAATTATGTATTGGAAACATGATTGAAGATGAATTCTCATGTTCTAACCCCAGAACATGTCCTATTTGATGAACTAAAACATGATACAGATTTTCAAGGGTCTTCCAGTCATCCTTCACATAAATTTTACCCAAAATACCCTAAGAGTAAATACATTGTATAAAAAATCTATTAGCATTTGATAATATATTGTAATATTACCTAACTCACCGGATAACTGGTAGTACCGAATACATGGTTGCTAAATGCACCAAAACTGGGATGCGTTTTGACAAATCTGCAATATAATAATTCATTGATATAAATCTTAAAAACAATTACTTATTTATTATTACAATTAATTTTAATTATTATTATTATATTTCAACCTGATCTCAATATCTGCTCCATGTTGCACTTGGGAGAAAACTATATTCATATGTCGTCCCCAAAAATTGAAAGCCTTCAACACCTCATCGTCGATAATTTTTTTTTTCAGATAAAAGGAATCCTTTACTGTGTATGTTATACTCTTGCTCTTCCATTTTATTACACCTTAAATAATAATAGAAAATTTGACTTAAACTATATATTTTTTTGTTAAAATACATCTCCTTTTTTATATAACATCAAGAAGAAGTTATGCTTAGTAAAAAGGTGATTTGGGCAAAAATAATATTATATGGCTGCAAATTAGGGATATACATGTATGTAATATCACTATAACCCAATATGAAGAATAGATAAAATAAATGTATAATTTTTATGAAAACTTTTATTATTGTTTTTTTTTCCTGATTCCAATTTGTTTTCAGTTTGACTTGTATTTATTCAAATCAAAATTATTTTTTTTATTACTATGATTTTTACTTTATCTATGTACGTAGTAACAATAGATGAAGTTTTGTGATCATGCGAAAATTCGAACTCGAGATTTTGACTGATTCGCACTCAGAATCGATTACTGATCACGTTTTCATAATCTAGAAAAAATATGTGTGTGTGTGTGTGTCTGTGTATTTTGGGGATTTTTTGAACACCGTTAGTCCTGTCAAAATGAAACTTAGTATCGGTTACTAAAATTCTTATCGATACGACGTAAATTTTTTTCAAATTTTTAAGGTGACCGGAAATGGTACCTCCCCTTATAGGTGTCCTTTTTTTTTAAGTTTTTGAATTCAACTATCTCCCAAACCGCAAACTAAATCGGACTAAAAAAAAATTTACGTGTAATAGAAATAACTTTTACCTACACCGGAAGTAGTACTTTTACTCTAGAGAATCGAGGTTTTTTATGTTTTTCTCAAGAAAATTTTGATGTATTTAACTGAAATTTCATACCTTGTTCGTTTTTCTTCCACCCATTATTTTCATTGCCGACATTCGTTTTCATTTCTCATTTGATTTTTTACTCGAAGGTTATTATTTTGGAGAAATCAATCTATTTTAACAATTACAAGCCTCTTCTAAGCTTGCCTTCGCTCGTTCGTCTGACAACATTTGGATTTGATATCCTAAATTCTTCTGATTGTTTTGAAACTTTGCCATTTTGCGCGGTTTGGTCAAAAATATAATTTCCAATTAAATCCCCCAGTGTGATGGTGAAAAATAATAGTAAGTTTAAAAAATGCTACAAGTTTGACCATCTTGACGTCTGTTCCGACCAAGTCTTCATGGTCAGCTTTCGTGGCGTTACGACCAAAGGAGCCGTTTTGGAGGGAGATCGGCGCCGAGCGCGCGTCCCCGCCTCCTATTCGTTTTCCGCTTCGGTCGAGTGAACATCTCTGTTCGCTACCGAGTTTGTTCCCACCACCGAGTCCCGATCAGCTCAGCCTGGATCGGCAGACGATACTGGAAGTACAGCTTCAGTATACGTCCGGTGAGAAGTGAGGAAATCCTGGTCTTTCTTCGTCGAAGTCAGATCACGTAGTCACGTGAGGAGTGAGGTTATCATAACCTCTCGAACACGTGCGCGCTAATTTCACGACGGACTCCCCCCCCCCCCTGCTTATTCTCTGTATTTATGCATATATAAAATACAGTCACCATACAAACAGAATTACAACCTGTTTTTATTATTATACAATTTCCTCCCTTTTTCCACATCACGCATCCCACGCACATTACGAAGGAGAAAGGGACATAGCAGAGCAGCCGACATCAGCAGAGACCAGACCACCGACGACGAAGGAAGGCACCGTGAGGAAACCAGTCCCGCCCAAGCTTACCACTAGCTATCTCAGAAAACCGACTTCGGGGGTGCTCTCGAGTTGAACATCCCTGGAGTCTGTACAACGTCTAATGTTGTATTTATCTCCCGAGTTGTCGTATTTATCTCCCTTTCTGCCACCCAATTAACCCTCTGATATTAATAAATTCAAATTCATACTTATTTTTCAAATCTTAAAGCTATATTATTTAGATAATATTAATACCTGAACCATTATCTAAATGTTGAATAGTTTTGTTAAAAGTTTTATCTTTATTTCCACAACGATATTCGTCCATCTTCGAAATAGTTTCAGCGTCCAATTTTCCTTCAAACATACAAAAATGCAATATCATAATTTTGTTTCAAATATGGCAAACATGAATATGAAAATGCATAACGAGTATATTACCTGTTGTATCTAAATTGACGTACGTTTGAAATTCTCTCAATGCGTTTTCTAACACCGTTTCATCGACTAAACAGTCAGTCTTCATAACGTCTTCTATATATCCATATTTTTTTAAATATTTCTGTTTTAGGAAAAAATCAAAATATGTATAAAATATCACTTAAGCTTTATACAACAAATAACAAAAAAAAATAATGGTATCCTTACAATTGCCCGAACTTGTTTAAGATCCAAACCGACTACAGTTGAAATTAAACAAATACTCCAAAGGAGTAACAACGTCTTTTGAAACTCCATTCTCTGCACTACTGAATTTCACTATTGTAGAATGTACATATATAATATGTATATTGGTGTTGTTATCTTAAATACAAGTGTATATATTCAAGTAGTTAAATAATAAAGCTTTTACGTTGAATGTTAAACTGATAACGACAGCATAGTTCGATTATTTATAGACTATGATGGTTCTAAAGTAAATAAATTATTTTCGTGATATTCTTTCAGTATGCTTTAAAAGAGCCCCTACATAAACTATTAATCTGATTTCTTATCAATTTAGAGTTGATAAACAACATGACACCCCTCTCAAACATATGTATGAAATAATAATATATAATAATATTATTATTTCATACATAACCATTATTATTTCATATAAAATACAATATAATTTGGTTCCTATAAACCTAACTTTAACTGCTATCGCGAAGACCGAGAACAGCATGGAGGGGGAGTTGCCATTTTTATAAAATCCTCAATTAAACATTGTCGCGTAATAACTCCGCCACTAAAAAATTTAGAACTAACCGCCATCGAACTAACAATTAACAACACCCGTCACATAGTAGCATCCGCTTACAATCCTCCCCAAAAACGATTATTGGCATCCGATCTTAACAAAATATTTAACATTGGCAGTTCGGTAGTGGTAGCTGGTGACTTTAATGCCAAACATCCGTTATGGAGTTGCGTAAACACTGACCAACAAGGCACAACTCTTTTTAAATACATTCAACTAACAGATACAATCTTACTTCATCCGGATACATACACACACTATCCCACAAATAACTCACAACCATCCACACTAGATCTTGTCCTCGTCAAGAACTGCCCAAAAATATCGACACCAAATGCCCTTCAAACCCTGTCGTCTGATCATCTCCCGATAATCTTCTCAATCGACGGGAAACCCGAGGAAATCATCAAGCATAGTTGGGATTACGGGAGAGCTAACTGGCGAGAGTTCAAGTCGTACATAAATGACCAAACCATTCTAACTTCTACCACACTCACAAACAAAACCGAAATCGACAGCTCCATAATACACCTAACGGAATCAATAACTCGATCCAAACACCTTCACATACCTAAGACACAATACATTGAACACAAATTAGAGATAACTGACTTTGTTGCAAATCTAATTAAAAGTAAAAATAAACTCCGTAAAATTTGGCAAACATCAAAAAATCCAGCATTGAAAACATTAATTAATAAGCTCACATATCAAATTAAAATTAGAATCAAAGAAATCAAAAATGAAGCTTGGTCTAAAAAATTAGAAAAATTGAGCTCAGTTGATGGCTCTCTATGGAAATTAGCTAAAGCGATTCGCAGGACAAAAAACTCGATTCCTCCATTAGATGATGCAGGAATCTCAGTGACGCGTGATTGCGACAAAGCAGAACTATTATCAAAATCCTTCCAAAAACATCACACACTCACACAACATTACAATCTGAAAATCCCCTCTGGAGAAAGTCTGAAATGGCAGTCAGTAATAAAATATTTAGGAGTAACGTTTGATAAAAGAATGAGATGGGCACCTCACATTGAGGCAGCGAAATGCAAGGCGATGCGGGGTATATCCTCAATATATCCAATATTTAATCGCCATAGTTCTTTATCAACGCTAAATAAAATAAAATTATATCGCGCGCTCATATTACCATTATTAACCTATGCTTCACCTGTATGGAATAACGCCTCGAATACTAACCTTTCCAAGCTCCAAGTAATACAAAATAAATCCCTTAAAATAATTTATAATACACCCATATATACTAATCTGAAAAAACTGCATGCTATATATAATATTCCGTTTGTTACAGACATTACTAACAAACTAACCAGTAGATTCTATGAAAGAATCACTAATAACCATACTAACACACTTGTGAAGAGTCTCGGTGATTACAATAAAATGTCTATACCCTTCAGGTATAAACACAGATTACCTAAACACAATCTGCTTTAGGTCATCGACTTTAGATAGTCTTTAATTAATATTATGTATTAGATGTATTATGAACATTTATAAGGATTGTAAATAGGTTTTTGAGCTCTTTTTCCTATTATGCTTTAGATTAACATTAGAATAATATAATACTGTGATTACTAACCAAATTAAATTAAAATTGTAAAATAGAAAATGATCAGTAGATCAGTAGCTATTAAAATAGATATAAGATGTATTGTGAACATAATTTCGTAATAATAAAAAGCATTTAAAAATCAAAATCAAATTATCGGTTTTTTCTCCTGGCAGCATGTATATTTTAATTTATTTTTTAAAGTCGAGATTATTTTTATTTACGTTATTTTGTATATTTGTTTTTGATAACTACTTATTTAATTCTTCATTCATCGACAAACACACAATTGTTTCATCTTTATCCGAATCTAAAATAGTTTCTTCCATTGTGAAATCGTCAGTACAAGAAGGATATACTCGCTTCATAATAGTTTCAGCGTTGAATATACATACATACATTCGCTTTTATTACAACATTTGAAGAATGTTTTGTTCGGCATAAAATTAGAATTATTTAAAATTTGTGTTAAAAAAATCAGTTTTACGCTTCTTCTTTCTCCGATTTTAGTTTTCAACTCTCGGAATAATTCATCGGTAAGGTCAAGTTCTTCAGTATTGAGATTTTCCTAAAATAGAATTAAAGAAACGATTTTGGCCAAACGCACAGAACCATTATGCTCATAAAACTTCCACTTCGAGGAATGCGCTTTACTTACTGCTGAACAACAAACCTTTGAGAATATTTTACGATTCTTTGTATATTCGATTTTCCTTTCGTGCAGTCGTGAAAATGTTGTATATTTTCAAGATTTTTTAAATCCAATTCCCGGGATTCTTGATAAAAATTCCCGGGATACGGAACAACAAAAATTCCGTGAATTCTCGGGAATGTCTGTCCCGGGTTGACCCGGGTCAGAAACCCTAGTTGCAATGCCACTCGTTATTATATTCACAACACCAGTACGAATATAATAACGAAAGAAAAAACTTCTATATACATATATACTGGTTGTTATCCACGTTTCCCCGAGGCAAGTCAAATATCAAGACAAAAATATTGACAATATTTTTCAATTTTCTAAGAGGAAAAAATCACACTTCCGTTTAATAAAAATTGTCAATTTTTTTTCTATTTACACGATATTGTCTTCGAATACACAGGCATACATTCTAGAATACAACAGACAATTTAAAAATCATACAAACGTGATCAGTGACCATTTCTGAGTTCAAATCAGTCAAAATCTCAAGGTCCAATTATTGCATGATCGCAAAACTTCATCTATTCATCTATTCACTAAGTATATACATATTTATATACGTAATAAAAATTAATATGCAATTTATATAGTGCTAATCAATTTTATTTGTATTAAATTTCCAACAATATCATAACGTTGCACTAATTGTATTGTTTACGGACTCATATTGTTTATATTAGTTGGTAACTTATCAAATTGTTGAACTATTGCCCCTTTTCAATGATCATTAAATACACACTTTGTATGTATTTGCATATAAATGTCGCTAATTCAATTCCAATCCATGACTTATCTGCTTGTTAGTGCAACAGAAATGATATTTTTCTTCATCATACACAGACTTTGTTACACATTCATAAATGCGAGTTTATCATAGTTCAAATTAATCGGTGCTTACAACACATGTATAAATCATGGAATTAATAATGATAAAATATATATTTTGTATAATCATGACTAGGTATAAATGCTATGCCAGCTATATGGGTCATATGGCATCGATAATGAAAGAAAATATTTTTTGTATAATTATCGCTTAAATTTATTTAACTTCAGTGTAATACAATAAAGCACATATGAATTCATTTTGATGCAATTTTTAAAATAAAATTAATTGTCATTTGAAGTCTCGGCACTCTTGTCTGCACATCCGAAAAATTCCGAAAGTTTGTATCGATAACTATTTTCAACTGACCCTTTATTATTCTGAAATTGAAAACAAAATAATCAGATTGATCGATTTTATTCAAGAATGTTAAAAAAATATCTCAATAACTTACCACAAAATCGGTTTTACTGATGATATCATACTTGTCGTTCATGAACACATACATGGTAGAATCATTTCTATAGTATAGTATTGTATGAAACGCAAATAATTGTGAGAAATAATCGCGATATATATAACCCTCTTTCTTGTTATTATCTTTTGAATAAATGTATCTGTATTTAGAGTCTATTAACAGCAACTGGTCGTTGCTTTCAATCACAGATGTAATAGTGTCAGGTGCCTCGAGGAATACTTAAATAATCAAATTAAAATTCATGTAATAATTTAAATCTTCAACGACTGTAAATATCCTCGTGATCAAAAAATATACCTTCTTTTATATTCTTTGGATAGCCATCTTGCAAATAGTTACCAAAATACTTCCAAAGCTTTGTTCCAGTGAAAAAATATGTCCATCCATTTTCATCTTGGTAAACGGCGAGGATAGGACCTTCCAATTCTTTCCACTTCGTTGATATAAATTTCGGAGATTCGATAACCTTCCTTTCACTATCCATTTTCCAATAAAATTTACCTGAAAAATCGCACGTACCTATACCTATATTATGTGTATGTACACGAATTCTATTGATAGTATACATGTATTGTTACTTCGTATATACATATGTACATAATAAGTACGTGGATAATGTAAAAAAATGAATATAACTTTACTTACAAAAACATACAATTTTTGATGATTTTGAGTGAAGAAAATCGAATCTATATAAGGCATTTTACATAAGATATTACTTTTAAAATCAGGAAGTCCATATAAAGCCTGCAAACAAAATTAAATAATAAAATCACAATTTAATTACGATCGCAGACAAAAATCGATACTTAACTCACATGTAAAAGGTTTAAAGCTGTATCATCGCATTTTAATTCATTGAATTCTTCTTGAATGCCAACAAAAGGTGACATTATCGATGTAAAATTTTCATGTCCAAGACCGAAAATATGCCCTATTTGATGTACGACAGTCCTGAACAAACTAAAACCTTTGGCATTTTTTACACTCCATTCGATTTCATCATTTATGTAAATTTTACCCAAGAGTCCCTAAAAAATGATATATATATATATATATATATATATATATATATATATATATATATATATATATATATATATATATAATCATTTTTTATATATATATATATATATATATATATATATATATATATATATATATATATATATATATATATATATATATAATCATTTTTTATATATATATATATATATATATATAAATATATATATATATATATATATATATATATATATATATATATATATATATATATATATATATATATATATATATATAAAATGAGTCCGAGCCCGACTGTCACCGTGTCCGCGCGCGTTTCTCTCGCTCTCACTTTGCATTTCGAAATACTCGGACTCCCCACCCATCTATCACTACAAAACTAACCGTCTACTCACTTATTTAACTAATTGCATCCTAGTATAATTTAAGTGTAAAAATAAACAGATGATCGGCCGTTAACAGCGTTTTTTAATATCAGTGATTGCGTAAAATTTTGTGCTAATTTTGTGTCAGTTACAAAAGCGTATACGAACGAGATACATCTCCCTACCTGAATACAAAAAAAAATAAGGGTCCCTGCTCGTCAGCCAAAATTCGGTCCCACAGAAGCAATAAATCTTCCACATAATTGCTTTCAGACAAAAATTTTTAACGAACTTTACTTAATAGAATAATAGCAAACAGAAACGGTGTTTCCCAACTGTCTAATAGTTCTTTTTCATATTTAATTTATATTAAAGTAATTCGTGTAATTTTATATTCTTTACTAAATTTATTATTAAAATATTAAATTGCAAACCGCACTCACACATATATAAATCCGTTGTCTCCAAAGAGGCGTCTCACGATAAAGATCTGTAAAGAAAGTAGTATAACAATTGCTAATCTATTATTATCATAACTAACTACTTTCACTTACAAAGTAACCCTGTTAAATGGCATGTAATAACTCATAAGTGATCCAAGTGATACCTAGGATGACTATCAGACAAAGCTGACCACAGAGAAGAGTCTATGGCGGTAAGAACTCACTCCTTGAATGGAAATCTCTCTCAAGTACCGCCTTTTTCTCAACACATCTTGGATAAATGCGAGAAAAATAATATCCAAACCTCCAACAAGGTAAGAGTGACGATGGATGATAGCTTAGCTAATAGAAACCTGTACTTAGCCACGTACAATGTAAGAACGTTATCGAGTGAAGGAAGTGTGCTTGCATTAGAGAATGAATTAGAAAGTATCAAATGGGATTTAGTAGGACTTAGCGAAGTAAGACGAAAACAGGAAAACCAAATAATCCTAAAAAGTGGTAACTGTCTCTACTGGAGAGGGCTACCAAATGGTAGAATAGGAGGAGTAGGGTTTCTTATCAATAAGAGAATAGAAAGAAATATTATAGAAATAAGCGACATATCGGAACGTATATGCTATGTAGTATTAAGAATCTCGAGCAGGTACACTTGTCAAATCTTCCAAGTGTACGCCCCCACATCTAGCCACCCAGACGAGGAAATAGAAGACTTCTACGAAAAACTACAGGGCGCATACGATAATAGCCGCCACCACTTTAAAATAATCATGGGCGACTTTAACGCAAAAATAGGACAAAAGGCAAACACAGAAAGAGCAGTAGGCAATTTTGGTACCGGCCAAAGAAACGACAGAGGCGATCGCCTCATAGAATTCGCAGAACACAACAGGCTCTCTATCACTAATTCATTTTTCAGGAAAAACGCAAACAATAAGTGGACTTGGGAGAGTCCTAAAGGAGACAGGAACGAAATAGATTTCATCCTAACAAATACCCTGCACTCCGTTAACGACGTTAGTGTTTTAAGTAAAGTAGATATAGGTAGCGATCACAGATTAGTCCGGGCCAAGATGGCCATTAATATAAATTGCGAACGTAGGAAACTAATAAAAGGATGCAGTAGCTCTCCAGACTTCGCTCAACTAAGGTCTAGGAAAAAAGAATCCGAACTCGAACTTAGAAATAGATACGAGAAATTAAACCCAGAAGCAGACATCGAGGAATTGAACACTATAATTAGTTCGGTTCTAACCTCAACAGGTAAGAAATTAGGTGGATTCAGGAAACAGATTAAATTAAGCAAAATTTCAGCGGAAACAAAAAACCTAATTAAGCATAAAAGGAGTTTAGATAGGGATAATAATAAGCAAGAATACAATCTAGTAAATAAGGAAATTAAAAAGAGAATAGTCAGGGATTTTAACAGCAAGTTAATAGAAAGTACCATTAAGAATAACCTTAGCCTGAAAAAGTGCAAACAGGATCTTTTCTTAGGCAAAAACCAATTGATCGCAATCAGATCAGAGAGCGGAGTAATAATTAGGAATAGAGAAGAAATCATAGACAGAGTTTACACGTTCTATGCAAAACTATACGAGAACGACAACGGCCAATCCCCCGCTCTGGAATCGACAAACGGCCAAAGGGTTCCTGCAGTATTGCCTAGCGAAGTAGAGGCCGCGCTAAAAACTGCAAAGAACGGTAAAACCCCAGGGGAAGATAATATTCCCATTGACTTACTAAAATGTGGCGGCTCCCCCCTAAATAATATCTTAGCTAGGCTTTTCAGCAAATGCATCCAGAACCAAGCTATACCAGAAGGATGGAATAACGCAACTATCATCTTAATACACAAAAAAGGTGATAAAAGCGATATCAAGAACTACCGACCCATTAGTTTACTTTCAGCGGTCTACAAACTCTTCACGAAGGTTATTACAGAAAGGCTGAAGAATATCCTCGACGAGAACCAACCTATAGAACAGGCAGGATTTAGGGCAAATTTCAGTACAATGGACCACCTCCAAGTAATTGGCGAACTAATCGAACGCGCCAACGAATATCAACGGCCATTGTGCCTAGGTTTCGTCGATTATGAGAAAGCCTTCGATACAGTGAGCCACAATGCAGTACTTAACGCTCTACAAACACAGGGAGTACCGGAACCCTATGTGGGGCTGTTAGCTGCAATATATAAGAATGCCACAGCTTCGGTTAAAATTTTTTCAGGTACAGATAGATTTAGCATAAGAAAAGGAGTAAGACAAGGAGATACAATCTCGCCCAAGTTATTCAATGCGGTGCTTGAGGGAGTTTTCAGGAACTTGGAATGGGACAAAGCCGGAGTAAGCATCAACGGTCGCTTCTTGAGTCACCTTCGGTTCGCAGACGATATAGTTTTAATAGCTCGTGATTCAGCTGACCTACTTAACAGACTAACACAGCTGGACAGGGAAAGTAGAAAAGTAGGATTAAAAATTAACGTAGATAAGACCAAACTAATGTTCAATAGGTATTGCATGCCTGATAGCATCCCATTAGATGATAAACCAGTAGAAGTAGTAAATAATTATTTATATTTAGGTCAAATAATTGACGTCTGGTAATAAAGATGAAGAGATAAAGAGACGTATGAAATTAGGATGGAGTGCATTTGGACGGATGAATGCTGTTTTTAAATCAAAAATGCCACTCTGCCTGAAGAAAAAGATCTTTGATCAATGCGTTTTGCCAGTGATGACGTATGGATGTGAAACTTGGACACTGAACACCAAGATGCTACATAAAATCCAATGCACTCAAAGAAGTATGGAGCGCTGTATGCTTGGCATAACGAGAAAAGACAGAAAGCGGAACACGTGGGTGAGAAGTATGACAAGAGTAGTGGACATAGTGGATAGAGTGAAGAGATTGAAATGGCAATGGGCGGGTCACGTAGCTAGGAGGATGGACGAAAGGTGGACAAAAGAATTGCTTGAATTACCCGAGAGAATGCAAAAGGGTAAAAGGAAGACCGCAAGGAAGATGGGTGAACGAAATTAGGAAAATGTGCGGGGTGAGATGGATGAGTGTTGCGCAAAACAGAGACGGGTGGAAGCGTGTTGGAGAGGCCTTCATCCAGCAGTGGATGGCGAGTGGCTGTAAATGATGATGATGATGATATATATATATATATATATATATATATATATATATATATATATATATATATATATATATATATATATATATATATATATATATATATACATATATCATCATATATATATATATATAGCCAGCAGCATAGCTCGGACGTTAAGCTTCTGCTTACCGTCAAGAAGGTGCCGGGTTCAATCCCTGAATGAAAATGAATTTTTCAGAGTATGCTGTTGGTCAGACCTGGACTTGTGACTCCAGGTTGATCGTTTCCTTTCAGAGTTTGCCAATTTTCTCTGATTTCATTGTTGAAACGGTTCCCGGAAAAAAAAATTGGCTAAAAATCCTTCCTACCTACTATGTCACCATTATTTGAAATTTGATTGATGTACAATAAAAATTTATGTACAATTCATAGATGTCTCGTTAATTTGCGAGTTTTTTCAGTGTCTCGCAATTCAACGACTTATAATAAAAATGCTGCATTTGTATTTGTAATTGGCCAGGAAGGCGCATTGGGATTTACCTGTAAGGCCTTCCTGGTATATATGTAAAATAAAAAAAAAATAAAAAAAAAAAAAAAAAAAAATATATATATATATATATATATATATATATATATATATATATATATATATATAATAGAATTGAATTCGGATGTTAATAATGCATAACATGGTTTGCCTTTTAATAAAGTCTAGTGGGACTACTTGCTTACTTTTAATAAATATACTTACTTAATTTCAATATCAGGCACGAACGAAACGCGTGTAAATAAGATGTTAGTACGTTCAGACACAAATATAAGAGCTTGCATTATAATTTTATCAGTTACATCAGATCTAAGGTAAGATGTATCTAAGATAATTTTTTTTTTTTTAATTTCAAAGTATGAAGGCTAAAAATCTAAAAACTTTAAGGTTAAAATTAAGATTCATACCAATATCTTCATCGTTTACATTGTATAATTCAAAATCCTTCATTCCATAACGGAAATCATCGATTCTATTCATAGTATTTGTATCAAGTACACCTAATCAAACAAATTAATTAATTTATTCGCATTGTTATTTAAATCTTTATTATAATGTAAATGTGAAAAAAAAGTTAACCTGTTTCTCTCAGACCAGCAATATTTTGAAATACTTTTAAAGCGTCTTTCAAAATTTCTCCGTTAAAGTCACACTCTTCGATTTGTTTGTCAATATACCCATATTTTTTTAAGTATTGCTTATTTAAATAAAATAAACCATTAGTATATCATTTTGTGTATAAACATAATTAATTAGTTTCCTTGTAAACATATTATCTTACCAGGGCGCTAGCTTCATCAGAATTTAGAACAGATGTTGCACCAGCAATAAATATAAAAATGTATGTGATAATATTAAAATTCAACATTCTCACTAATAAACCTATTTGGAGGCTTTTCCAAAATGTATTAACTAGACTAGTGAATAATATATCTAATTTTTGTATCTATGTAGTATGTACATACATACCTATATGTGCACTCACTATCTTAGTCGTTAGGAGGGGGACTATACATACATATGTGATTTAGTCTAGTGGTTCCAAAAGATATTTTTATATGACATCATTATACCACATATATATGTAATATACATAAGATATATACATATGTATGTATATATATATATATATATATATATATATATATATATATATATGTGTGTATATATACATATATATATATATATATATATATATATATATATATATATATATATATATATATATATATATATATACATATATATATATATATATATATATATATATATATATATATATATATATATATATATGTGTGTGTGTGTGTGTATTTGCGTGGATTTCCGTACTCGGATTTATTTATGTATGTATTATAATTTGAAATGACAAACCACAGAGATTATTATATATTTTTATTAGATAATTTCTTTCACTATACATAAATGATAATTAAAAAAATTACTCAACTGTGTCGTCTATGAAACCAACCTGACTACTGTCGTTACATTTGAAAAAATCCAAAAGTTCGTTTTCATAATTTATAGATTCAGAACTATAACGATCAGCACCCTGAAATAAAATGAACATATTATCATATAATTTATATACTACATATGAATGTATAATACTTACGAATTAAATTTATATCTTACCATAATTAATTCATTTTCAAACCTTCCATATCTGTCATTTTTGAAAACATATATAGTAGAATTATTTCTGGAATATAGTATTGTGTCAAAATCGTAATTTTGAAAATCATCACTGAATCTATAGCCGTTTTTCACACTGTTGTCTTTTATATAAACATATGTACGAGTTCGTTCGTTTCGTAACAGTAACATATTTTCACTTTCAATCACTGAAGACCTCTTCTGGTCCATTGGAAAATACTAAAATCAATAATATTTCATACAATATTTGTACGTATGTACATATAACAAGTAATATTTTATCTACTATATTTAGTAATTAATGTGAATTTGCATGTTTGTTTGTCGCTATGCAAATCCTAGTTTTCAAACTTAACCACTAAATTTGGAATACCATTTCATGTTTCTCTATTTTAGACCACAGACTGGTTTTGGAAGGGGTCAGCTACCATTGAAGATATTTTTTTCAAATCTCAATCAACACCATTTTGAATATATAGTATTTTTAAAAATTGTCTCAATCAAAACAATTGTTATACCTTCATTTATTTTCATTGGATATCCATCTTCCAAATTATTGCCAAAATATTTCCACATGTGTGTTCCCATAAAAATATAAGTCCATCCATTTTCATCCTGATATCCAGCATCGACGGGACCAATCAATTCTTTCCATTTCTCTGATATTAATTTGGGAAATTCGATTTTATCCCTGTTACTATCCATTTTCCAAAAGTATTTATCTTAAATTTATATTTTCAAAATTTTATTTTAATTGCAGAAAGATGTAGATAAGTTTTTAAAAAAATGACCTACCAATAAAAACATACAGATATTGATAGCTTCGGGTGAAGAAAATCGTATCAATGCTCTTTGCACTGCACAAGCTACTCTTTTTTGGAAGTGATTCATAAGCGGTCTATAAACGAAATATGAAATTTGAGCCATTTGAGGAAATATCTTGTAACGTATTTAAATATAATAAATATACACATAAACTCACCTGCAAAATATTTAAGGCATCATCACTGGATTTTAATTCGTTGAATTCATGTTGAATTCCGACAAAAGGTGACATTATCGATGTAAAATTCCCATGCCCGAGACCAAGAATATGTCCTATTTGATGAACAGCGGTTCTGAACAAACTGAATCCTTTTTTGTTTTTCACACTCCATTCGATTTCATCATTAATGTATATTTTTCCCAAAATTCCCTAAAAATAATATAATATAAGTGATTTTTTCCAAAATATTTGAGAAATCAAGATCAAAATTAAACTAAATACAATACAGGAACAGTCGACACTGCAGTGACATGAGATCCTTCATCAAATGATGTATAATTATTACGTTTTATGGATTTAACAAACCTTAAAAATAATATTAAATATACATATATTTTTATTAATGGTACAATCTATTGACAGTAGCTAATCGACATAGCATATGCACATATTAAATATTACTTAAAACTTACTGTATTTCTATATCAGGTGCATACAATACATTTGTAAATATCATATTAATGTGTTTAGACATAAATCCAAAAGCTTTCATTAAAATATCATCGGTCACGTCAGCTCTGAGATATGACGGGTATTTAGTAACAGCAAATGTTACATTTTTCTTACTCCACGTAATTGAACCTGAAGTAAATGTTATATTATAATAAACATATGTAAATTATATAGTAATTTTAAATTAAAGTCAATATACCCATATCTACATCATGTACGTTGTAATATTTGCCAAAGTCTTTCATCCCACAACGATGACCATTGATTATATTCAGAGTAGCCTCATCAAGTGCGCCTAAAATAATGTTTTAAATTGTTTGTATTTCTTTATCGATCAATTCTGAAATAGTATTTCCACTGAAGAATAATGCCAATATATAAAATAATTAACCTGTAACACTCAATCCTGCAATACTTTGAAATACTTTTAAAGCATTCTCCAGAATTACTTTGTCAAAATTGCATGGGGCAGTATCACTTTGGCCATCAAAATATCCATATTTTTTTAAATATTGCTTAATAAAATAAAGTAAACAGTTGGTATTTTATATTGTGTAAAAATAAAATTGAATTCCTTACAAATTATTATACATCTTACCACAGCTTTAATCTCATCAGAAGTCAATGATGAGGCAGTACCACTAATGAATATAATAATGTATATGATTACATTAAAATACAACATTTTCACTAAAATTCCCAAGAGCGGCCCAACTCGTAACTGATTGGGCTCGGAGAATAATATCTTTTATATATTAACTGGCGTTAATTAATAAGTATTTTGCAGTGGCGTCCATCTTTATAATGAAACGTCAAAGAT
This sequence comes from Arctopsyche grandis, assembly GCF_051622035.1. Taxonomy (NCBI): domain Eukaryota; kingdom Metazoa; phylum Arthropoda; class Insecta; order Trichoptera; family Hydropsychidae; genus Arctopsyche; species Arctopsyche grandis. The sequence goes on from NC_135357.1 coordinate 27,406,784, forward strand.
ATTACTGCAACGGAATATCTTATAATGTGCACATAAAAAATCTTTTTTTTAATAATCCATATTTCTTGTCTGATTACATTGAGACCAAAATTGTGATTACATTACATTAAAATACATTGTGACAAAAGTGTTACTTTAAAATGCATTAAAAATTTACATTTTTCATTTCAAATGATATATTTAATTACATTTCAAAGATTTTAATCTCAAATTAATTGGAAATTTAGATATGTATACATGTATATTATTCTTAATTTTGCCTTAAACTATTACACAACATATGATACAATACAAAGAGAACAAGGTTTGAAATATACACATGTACTTGTGCTCTTGTTTTTAACTTTTTATTTATTCATCTTTCATTGGCTAGTACATACAAACATATGTACATGGTATACATATGTATATGTATGTATGTACATATGTATAGCTCGAAGGAAACATACATATTTTCTATTAATATAACAATTTGTTTTACAATAGATATAATGAAAGCAAATGGATAAAAGTACTGTGGAGGCTTGCCGAGCCAGCGGTCTTGGGGGTTGCCACACCGGCTTTTATGCAGGCTGGCAACACCGGGACGCGCGCGGTTCGGCGCGTCTGACAGAAGCGCCCCACTCGGTGTACGACAACCCAATAGACAACACACGTTCCAAGCACGCTCTATTATTTCAACACCCCCGTTACTACGAATTCTACAGTACAAAAGTATTTGGAATGAAGCTAGGAAAACAAAAATAAATTTACTACTCAAAAATAACCATACGCCACTGTTATACAATGTATAATAATGTTGCGTAAGGGTGGGTGGAGGATCCAAGTAAAAGGCCAACAGTCGTTTCACAGCATTTATTGATGATTCAGGAGATACACGTGTAGGCACATAGTACAACAAACAATGATCTCACCAGGCCACTGCGACACATATCCTGAAAATCGTTTACTCGTGGCAATCATTTACACGTGTTCGTGGAAACAAAGAAAAAGCATTAATGTGTGGCGCTTGAACCTATAAAACACGCGCCTCGAAAATAGTTCGACACGTGCTTCGTATACACGTGTCTTGAAAACAAAGGAAACGTATGACCCCATTCTCTTACGGACATCGTCCTGGCTTTGACCCCAAAGCTATAAAACTCTCGCCCTGAGAACACGTGCCCTGGAGAACAAAGAGATCTTTTGCACACGCCACGCTTAGAACTTCCATATATAAAGCAACGCAGCAACCTCCACCGGCAGAGTGAGCCTCTAGAGTTCAACTAGATCACATCTCCGAAGAAACCTCTTCGTACATACAATAACCATTGTACCAATTGAACAAAAATAAACGATCCTCTTTCAAACTCAACTGAATTTCCATAGGCCGGGAAACGGTCGAAACCTTTCACTCGACCACCTGTTCTATACACGCATTGCCAGTGCTAAGTCCAGAATGACCTGAGATCGCTTACGTACCGCCTTATAAGGGGTAGATCTCTCAGGACGTCTAATCTGTTTAGCTACTGTATAGTCACGTATTCGGATATGTATTCCCACGGTATGAGAAGTGCAATCATTGTTTCATGCACTTAGCTTGTCGCTAATCCTTAAAACCCACTTATACCAGTCGCACGGTATGCATTTAGTTAATCCGTTAATAGATATCCGTTACAGATAATCTTTGAACGGTCACACGGTCTCTGGGATTCTATTCGCTTAATCCGCGGCGTACGTTACATTGCCTCCCTCTTAGGTCCCGATTGACCAACAAATCCGAACTGATAAATCTACAGTAGTTACATTTATCTCTGATATCAGTCACAGTTACATTTACAATTACAGTCGTTATCTTTACAGTTACAATAGAAACAAATGACATTTAAATTCTATTACCGTTACATTAACGTTACCTTTACAATTTAAATTCTGTTACAGTTAGATTAACGTCACCTTTACAATGGAAACAATTGCATTAAACTTTCGTTACATTTCAATTTGTCACCTTTACAATGGAAACAATTACGTTAAACTTTCGTTACCCTTCAATTTACGACACCTTTACAATGGAAACAATTACAGTTATATTTCTAATCCCCTAAAATTAGTCATCCGATGTTCTACATTTGGAAATCATTATTTGTTAGCTCTTCGGTCCAAAATTTTCTCACGTGTTTGGTCCATGTTGCTCGTATCACCAAAGTCCAAATTTGCTATGGCAGCCCCGTATTCCTGTCATGTGGCCCAGCATCCTGCTGCAGACCAACGTTCAACCCAGAACGTGCTCCAAAGCCATGTCCCACAAGAATCGCTCCCATCCTCACAAAAGTGACTTGGTCCATTGCTTACTGTCAAGTAACTGGCAAATTTAAACAATTTGATAAGAGGCTAGTAAATAAAAAATAAGATCGATTTATGTACTTCAGAGAATTTATTTTCCATCTAATTGTATGTTGAAATTAATACGTCTGAAAACTGTTTTACGGCAATCATTGCATTAAGATCGGTTTTAGTGACTTATTACTTGAATCATTTGAAAATCTATTTGGTCTTTAAACATATAATTTAACAAAACTATATAATCGTATACAAACAATTTAAAACTATAAAAAATGAAAATATGGTATTGTATTTTATTTAATTTAAGAAACACTCCAAATCTAATATAATTATATAATTATTGCTATTCGATATGCCAGCTAAGCAAAATATGAAATTATTGTTTTAATAAAGTTCAACAACTCTGCAAGATTGAAAAATAGCATTTGGAATTCACAAAATAAATTCAAAGCAAATTCACAAAACAAAAAAAAATATTATTTTAACAAAGTATAATGACTGCACGATTGGGAAATAGCATTTTGAATAGTAAGCTATTACAAAATATTCATAAATTCGCAAAATGTACAGTAAGCTTATTGCGTAAAGAACAATAACGGTGTCAGATACATATCTACATATGTACATATGTACTATGTATGTACATACATATGTTTGTATGTACATAACGAGCGCTAAATAATCATAATTAAGACTGTTTTCAGTTTGTGTGAATTGATTTTCTAATGTTTATAAATAACCTTTTCTTTAAAATACATACATACATACATATATTAATATTTTGAAATCTTCCCGAGAAGCCCGGCGACCCTCGGGGAACGCATACTCCCGAGTCATAGAAGTTACGCCACTTTTCCGATGCCCAATTATTACAGATTTAGACTATCTAAAAGATTGGATGAAGGATAATAGTCTCCCATTCAGCATTAATAAGTGCCATATTGTCTGCAATTCTGGATATCATCTAACATTTCAGTACTCTTACAGAATCTTAATTCTATTTTATACCGAGAACATATAAAATAAACAACAGACCTATGTTTGTTGTTTATACATATAAGACATATATCCAAATTACACTAATTCCTCTCTCAAGTTGGAAAGAGTTGAGAGAGTATGTTTATTATCCTAATTTATATCTTAGTGCCTTTATGCTTGGTTCTTTGGGATTCACATCTCTGGCTTCTATGAATATTTTTTGGGCTAACAGTTACAATCTCTCTATTTTAGAATATTTTAAATTTTGGGTCTCTGAACACATTGGGGAACATCGTTCCTAAACACTTTTTCGGCCCGTTAGATCTAGGACCAATATTCTCATTAACTCGTCTCAATCTATTGCCATTAATCTTATTAACATATATTGGTAGTTCATGTTGATATCTATGCGGCCAATTTTGTTGAGATTGATTTTTTCTCAATTTCCATTGTTCTTTTATAATTATGTATGCATACATTTGTGAATTGAGAATGTATTATGTACTTACGTACATATACTTATATTTATATGTGTGTTATGTATTTTATTTGTTCATTTATATTTTGAGGGATTGGGTTCATTCATAATGAGGGATTGGGGATACCTTATATTTAAAAAAAAATAATAAAAAGTAAAAAAACCATACCGGAACACTAGACTTTGCAGTAATTCTAGATTCCTCTTCCAAAGATGTGTAAGCATTTTGTTTATTGAATTTGACGAATCTTAAAATTATAAACGTATTATATTATAAAAATTGAATTGAATTCGGATGTTAATAATGCATAACATGGTTTGCCTTTTAATAAAGTCTAGTGGGACTACTTGCTTACTTTTAATAAATATACTTACTTTATTTCAATATCAGGCTCGAACGAAACGGGTGTAAATAAGATGTTAGTACGTTCAGACATAAATGTAAGAGCTTGCATTATAATTTTATCAGTTACATCAGGTCTAAGGTAAGACGGATACTCGGTAATGGCAAATGTTAAACTTTTCCTACCCCATGTCCACGAATCTACGATAAATTTAATTTTTAAATTTCAAAGTATGAAGGCAAGCTTCAAATCTAAAAACTTTTACGCTTAAAATTACGATTCATACCATTATCTTCATCGTTTATATTATATAATTCAAAATCCTTCATTCCACAACGGAAATCATCGATTCTATTCATAGTTTCTATATCGGGTAAACCTAATCAAATAATTTAATTTATTTATTCGTATAATTATTTAAATCTTTATAATGTAAATATGCTAAAAAGTTAACCTGTTTCTCTCAGACCAGCAATATTTTGAAATTCTTTTAAAGCATCTTCCAAAATTACTCCGTCAATGTCACACAGTTCGATTTGGTTGTCAATATAACCATACTTTTTTAAGTATTGCTTAATTAAATAAAATAAACCATTAGTATTTCATTCTGTGTAGAAACATAATTTATTTATTTCCTTTAAACATAATATCTTACCCGGGCTCGTGCCTCATCAAAATTCAGAACAGAAGTTGCACCACCAATAAATATAAATATGTATGTGATAATATTAAAATTCAACATTCTCACTAATAAACCTATTTGGAGGCTTTTCGCACATGTATGCACTAGACTAGTGAATAATATTTAAAAACTTTGTATTAACATATATGTATGTATGTGCACTCATTAGGAGGGGGGCTATATGTGATTCATTCAGTTCAGTGGTTCTCAAAAGATATTTTCATACCTCATCTTAAATGATGTTTTAATTGCACACGCTTTTCATAGATGTGGTAAAATATAATGTTGAAATAAAATATAATATACATACATATGTAATATGTATCCAGTGGAGTCATCCCAAATTCGAAACAACGGGTTTCCGAAATTGTAATATATAGTAAAAGATTCAGCGATAAAAAAATATTAAAACGTTTATTTATTTTTTCTGCATTGAATATGTTGAAGAAGTTGATATTATTAAATAAAAAAAATATTAAAAACAATCTCAATTTTCACGTAACAGTGCTTTGGGCGAAATTTTTTCCCAAATATTTCTATAAATCCATTAGCAGCTGTTAAATTTGAATCTTTCAATTCAATAATGTAATTTGATTTTTTCACATTGCTAATTTTAATTGTTGACGCTCATTAAGTAAGTGTTCGCAATATTCCTAGAAGCTTGTAACTCTAAAATATCAGAACTAAAGTAAAGCGAACTTTAAAAACATGGAACCATACCATATAGAACCATAAAAAGTCATTAAAAACCTTGCAAATATACTTTTGTAAAATACTCAAAAATATTAATATTTCAAATGAGTCATTAGATTAATTATTTGGTGTAAATCTAAGTCAATTATTTATTTTTCAAATGAATTATTTTTTGAGTAAGGTTAAGAAATCAAATTATCAATAGGAAATTAACAATACTGTTCAGTGAGGACCACGAGAAAGTCGAAACTTATCCCCTCACCAAGACAATAATTTGGGCAGGGATATTTGGGAAAGGTCAGTTAATATCTAAATTTATTTTAATATATGTATAGAAAATTAAAATTAAAGTATAAACAAGTAACAAGTAAATTTGAAAAAAATACTTTTTTGTATTGATAAGACTACAACATTAAAAACAATTAAAACAAGCAAATCAGTATCTGTAAATTAATAATTACTTTTATTCAAATCTGTCTAAACTATAAATAAATTTGCTCGGTATTTCATCTATGTATGTGTATTTTCAACACTTTTTTAAGTAGGTATGTAATATATTTTGACCATTTATGTTTTACATATAGTATCAATAAGTAGTTTGAAAAAATAGTTTGATATATCTGCAGTCAACAAGTAACAAAAAAATAAATAATGTGGGCAGATTGTTGCACATACTTGTTCTGCATACATACATACACATGTACAATGTATGAATATACATCTATCTATCTGTGTTACAACATCTATCTGTGTTTATTATATGGATTTTATAGATGTGGATATCTACTGCTGGATGAACCTCTCTCCAACGAGCTTATATTCGTTTCTGTTTTGAGCAACTATCATCCATCTCACCCCACACATTCCTTGCACCCTTTCAAATTCTCTCTGGTACCATTCGAGCACTTCTTCTATCCACATTTCGTCCACTAAATTCCGTGCCTCAAAGAATTAAATTTCTTCACTCGCTCCACTATATCAAATACCCTTTGTCATACTTATCACTCACATTATGCTTCCTATCTCTCCTCGTAATGCCAAGCATACAGCATTCTATACTTTTCTTCATATAAATATATTTGAATAGATACATATATTTAAAACTATTTTTTATTTTTCTTACTTTTTATGAGACTTTAATTTACAAACATTATTTTAGGTATGATATAAAAAGGAGGTTTGTAAAAACTCTTATATTTCAATTCTAATGAATTTATAACTACATATCTTATCGTTTTTATTTGGAGTGCACATACTATTTTATGTTTTACATTAATAAAAACACTTCATTTTATTTGAATATTTCTGTAACTACTTTAAATTAATGTGTTTGTTATATAAGAGCCAACATCTTGGTGAAAATTTAGGTTTATATGTATATTAGGTATAAAATAGGTATATAAACAGAATAATTAGGTATAGAAAAAATTGTATGTTATTTTTATTATATCAAAATTACAAAATCATATCATCTTCTAAGTTATCTAAACTTTTATCAGTACATTTGAAAAATTCTGGAAGCTCATATCTATAATTTGTTGCTCCGTAATAATTGGAATCCTGAAAAAGTATAAAAATCTATGTTTTAAGCGAAGCATATTACATTTGTATATATACAAAGTTGGTTATATACATATAACCTACCACCAATTTTTTCATGTTCATCAAGTCATATTTGTCATTTTGAAACACATATATTGTGGACGTGTTTCTGGAATATAACGCTGTGTCAAAAATGATGCCATGTCGATAGTTGCCTTTGAATTGATAACCATTTCTCACATTGTTATTTTTTATATATACATACGTATACTCTTTGTTCGTTAACAACAACTCGTTCTTGACAACATCTTCAATCGCTGTTGATACTTCAGCGGGTCCATTGGGAAATACTAAAATTGTCAAATTATATTCACTTATGATATTTATTTGATATTATATTTCACCTCTCATTATTAAAAACAGACCATCAACAATATTCTTTGGGTAACCGTCTTGCAAATAACTGCCAAAATACTTCCAAAATTTGCTCCCGATGAAAACATATGTCCATCCATTTTTATCCTGATATGCAGCATCAATGGGACCTACCAATTCGCTCCACTTCTCTGATATTAATTTAGCAGTTTCAATTGTCTTTCTGTTGCTATCCATTTTCCAGTAGTATTTATCTACAAAACATCACCATCAGCTTACTTATTGCAATTGCAACCATATCTTGTTTAGTGAAAGAAAATTACTCACCAACAAAAACATACAAGTATTGATAATTTCTAGTGCGATAAATGGTATCTATATATCTCGATCCACATAAACTATTCTTTTTTACTGCAGAAGACGCATCTTGCGGTCCATAAAACGTCTATAAAACACATTGAATACAAAAATATTATATACATGCATGCATATGGCTTGCTTTCCATTATGATCAAATTTTACGACTCGCCTGTAAAAGATTAAATGCTAAATCAGACTTTTCTAATTCATTGAATTTTTCTTGAATGCCAACGAAAGGTGATAGAATCGTTGTGAAGTTACCATGTCCCAAACCTAGGATGTGTGCTATTTGATGCACGGCATGCCTAAACAGACTAAATCCTTTCACGTTTTTCCTACTCCATTCAATTTCGTCGTTGAAGTATATTTTTCCCAAAATCCCCTAGAAAGATAAAATATTTCAATATTCTCATAGTAAGCGCAAAAACAATTAAAAACATATGTATAAATCAAAAATATCATACAGGAACACTCGATACTGCGGTAACGTGAGATCCTTCATCAAACGCTGTGTAAGCACTTTGTGAAATGGAACTTACAAATCTTTAAAAAAAATATATATATTATATTTCGCATTATATTATAGTTTGCATCGAATATGAATGTTATTACAATTTCAAAGTAAATGTTAATGTTAATTGGTTTTGGTACATATGTATGTATATTAAGCTATTAAAAAATTGAAAGAAATGTGTCAGTTCTGTATTCGATCCACAAGCGGTCCAATTTTTTTCAAATACCTTTTAAATATATTTCATTTAATATTTATATTTAATTGTTTAATATAAAAAAATGGTAGGTAGGTAGATTTTACCTTTTTTCATATTAAACAATTAAATATAAATATATTTAAAAGGTATTTGAAAAGAATTCAACCACGTGCGAATCGAACACTAGACCGACACATTACTTTTATTTATTTTTATTTAATAACTTAATATGTCAACACCCATGCGATGATATTTCATCGGGTACAACACTAGTTATATATTATATATAATATGATGCTATGATATACTTACTTAATTTCAATGTCAGGTTCATATAAAACGCGCGAAAATATAATATCGACATTTTTTGACATAAATGCGAACGCTTGCATTATTATGCTGTCAACAACTCCGGATCTGAGATATGATGGGTACTCGGTGATGGCGAATGTTAAATTTTTACTTCCCCATATTAGTGGACCTTCGGTTTTATGATACATAATAATTATAAAATATTACAGGAATCAAATTGATGACAATATATAATTTTGCATCTTTTTTAGAAACTGAATCTTATCAAAATTCAATTTAAATTATACTAATATTAATATAACAAATTCTGTTCATTTACCAATATCTTTCTCTATTGCATCCAATGAGCCCAAGTCTCCCATGCCGCAACGATATTCATTCATTCTGTTGATAGATTCTTCATCGACTATACCTATAATTGATTTTAATTTTTCAGTGATGTATTTTCTTTGTTTGAAAACAAAATTTATAAGATCGATGTAAATATAAACCTGTAGCTTTCAATCCAGCAGCATCTTGAAAACTTTTCAATGCTTTCTCCAATACTTCTTTATCAAAGTTGCATGAAGAGCCAATATCATTTTCTTTATCAATATAACCATACTTTCTCAAGTACTCCTACAATATTAAAAACAAGCTACGTATTATATTCCAGAAACAAATTCAATTTCTATAAAACAATATCTTACCACAGCGCGGATTTCATCTGTAGTTAACGTTGAAACCGCACCACCAAAAAGAACGAAAAGATATATGAGTATATTTAAAGGTGACATGGTCACATTCAAACAACCGATCGTCCTCGAATGCCTCTGCTCTAGACAGAACTTGACCCCAGTATATTTCAGTTTGGAATTTTGATAAATACTAACGTAAGGGCTTCCAACAGGTCTCTTTTCGAGAGAACATGTACTCTTTTATTCTCTCTCTCTCTTTTGTCAAATATGCTCAAAATGTTCTCTTTTTTTGATTTAGCTGACTAAAATATTTTCTAATGATTAAATAAAATATTATATATATATATATATATATATATATATATATATATATATATATATATATATATATATATATATATATATATATATATATATATATATAGTTAATACCTCTTTCCAAATTATAGATTAGATACGTCGAGCACCAAGCGTCAAATACGACTGATGCTTAAATTATTTACATCTGTCCGTGGACAGAATGTCACTTGACAACAAAAGAACACCTAAAGCCAATTCTATTAATATTACATTTATCTGGTTCTAATCGCGTAGTTCTATGATTATTGAAAATCAACGAGCGCATTAATCAAATATTTATATATTAAGGATGTTATAAGAAAAATTAAGTACATTATCATTTTCTGAGAATACTTTTTGTAAATTTGAGTTTGTATTATATTAAGGTGGCATTTATTTTTAATAATACCTGAATTTTCTGATTTTTAAACTATTTACATTTTGTATATTTCAATAAAATTAAATATTTTTAAAAAATGTCCTTTTTTAACTTCCCAGTTGGCAACCCTAACTTATATGTGCATAAATATATCCCATATCAGAAATTTCAAACTCGTTCACGGTAAACATTTTTCGTTGCCACCATATCTTGTTTCATTTTCATATCGGTTTTGTTGATTTATAAGTAAAATTAGATTCTCCATACGTTGCTTCAAACTTGCGTAAATGAAATTCAAATCGGCGAAAATAAAATACTCAACAACAAAAACATACAAATATTGATAATTCCTAATATGATAAATCGTATCTATATATGTATAGGTATTTATGCAGAAGACGTATCTCGAAATTCATAAAATGTCTATAAAAACACATGGATACAAAAATATTATATCTAATATATAATTTCGAAAGAGATTTCGTATGTAAGGTTTGGCTAGTAGAATCTGTGAATGAATAAATTTAATAACATATTTACTACTAGTGGCTTAACCCGGCTTTGCTCGGTATTTGTAATATAAGCCGCTTAAACATGGCTAATCTAATAGTAAACATTTTATTAAATTTATTTCAATAGATGACGTCACGGATTTTACGAACCAAACAAACATACAAAGTCTCTTTCAAAATTATATGTTAGATTGGATTAGCCATGTTTAAGCGGTTTAAACCACTAGTGTATACATACATCTGCTTTCTATTATATATGAATAATTTTAGACGAGTTAATATTAACTACAAATTATTCAAAATTCAAAATAAACCATGGAATATACGATATGCAACTACATACAGTTGGGCTTATTTATATAATATACATAGTATGTACATATGTATATGTGTGTACATGTATTGCACTTATCTATTTTTATTTACAGCTAACGGCTTTTCATGTTTCCAACAGGATACCATTCGCTATACACCACATTAAATATGTGATCAGCTGCACTAAAATATCATATCTAATATATAATTTCGAAAGAGACGTTGTATGTATGTTTGTTTGTTTGTTTGGGTCGTAGAATCTGTGGCGTTCAATTTTATAGAAAAACAAATGAATATTCAAATAAATTTAAATAAAATAAAACTATTCAAATAAATTTAATAGAATGTTTACTATTAGAATGGCTGTGTTTCCGCGGTTTTTATCACAAATACCGAGCGACGCCTAGTAAAAACACTAGTTTATTTATAAATGCACATTAGAGTGGGTTACATACATATAAGATTTATTTGAAATGTATAGGCATTTTTCTCAAAAGGTTTGTAAGCAAAAGAAAAGTTTATTCAAAATTCACTTTTTTAAATTAACCTTAAATAGTTAATAATTAACATACATAATTATTTATAATACAATATATTGTATGTATAATAGAATATATGAATGTGTGTATGTATGTATGTATTGAAATTTACATATATTTAATAAAATATATAAAATGAAAGGCAATGTAATACAAGAGTATTTTATTTAACATTATTTTATAATACTTAATGAACATTAAAATAACAATGGTTAATAATAAAATAACTACAATATAATAAGGCACCAAAAGACTCATAAATTTTATCATTAAAAATGTATTTATTCTCAATGTACATTTTTGTATATATTATCAAATATGTATATCTATAGCTATTGATTGGGTCATGTTAGTTCTATAAAATAAATACTACCAATTTAAAAAAAAAATACAAAAGTTCTCAAGTACTTGTGCAAAACGACTCATTCGTTTTATTGGATTGACATTGCACACTGCAAATATCACTGTCGTGTAAATTCACATAGCTTTTGTCTGATATTTCAAACATACAAATCTGTTCCATTAACTTACATTATAATACTTTTAAAACATATTCATAAAATTATTTGGGAATACTGTCGATTAAATATCTACACCATTGCACTTATTGAGTTTTTAGGCATAGAATTCGACCAAATAAGAGGTATTCTAAACATTTTCAAATGGCATTCCCGTGTACACTTAAAGATATTAATACAAATCGTATCATATGAAATGCCTAAACATATGATTTGTTTTATAATTTCGATTTTTAATAACTTCTTTACATACATATGTATTGTAGTCTATCAACATATATTTTTAGTTTACTTGAAATATTTAAAAAACAAATTTATAAAAAAATGGCCAAGTATCAAAGATTTCTGATCAGAGAAAAAATATAAAAACGCTAACCATTTTGGTAAGAATCAACTCGAAGATTGGCTTTCAAACGATAATTTATTTTAAATTGATTCTTTGTAGATGTTTATATTTAATTTTTAAATAATATACAAGTTCTTCAATTGATAGTTCAAACCATTACAGATCTAAATATTCCATTTTAAATTAAGTTTTATTTTGCGAAGGAATAAAATAATAATATCTTTAAGATTTCTACGCTTTGAAACGTGAAATTTTAAAACAATCCATATAATATATGAAATTATTAGAAATAATTATACAATCACTTTAATAGCAAGTTTATCACTTTTAATTGTTCACATTTTTAAAAGAAATATATAATTTTTGTATAAGTGACATTTAAAAATATCTTTCAAACATTTATATTTCTCACCTTGAATTCAAATACATATGTATTATATGTGAATATTATTTTGACTGACCCAAAAATATTCAAAATGCACTTTCCACTCTGTTAATCGAGAGATTTAAATTAAATTAAAAGTTACACGTGTAGTCTATCATGTTCATTTTCCACTTGGATTTCTAGAGCTGCTTTTGATTGAGGTTATTGATATGTTTCCCAAAGACGGTGACAGCTTTGCGTGCGGCGAGGTCTTTTGGAAGGTAATATTTTTATCAAGGAGATTCTCCTGACTAGCTGATTTTTGATTTTGACTGTTTAAAACTGGTATCTTTGAAGGACTTATGGCTGATGTTTTTGATGGAAGCGCAGGCTTTTCTGGTAACTTGATTGGTATATTGCTTGGCTTTGTTAAAACTGCAGGTTTATTTGACGGAGATGTAACTGATAAATTTTCAGCACTGCCTTTTTCAAAATTTGATTTCAATATTTCTATTTGTGATAATCTCTTTTCGGACGTTAAAGAAAGACGATTTGGTGTTGGGTTTTGCGGCTCATACGTTGCCGTTCTGAATTTAATATGTGTGTTACGGGGTAGGTCAAAATCGCTATGTCTCTTGGAAGATTGATCTTCAGCAGATGGCCTCCTGTTTTCTTGATTATCTCGTAAAGCATTTAAATCTTCAGATTTTCTTCTATCAAATCCTTCAGAGTCAGTTCTCTCTTTCGCTGAAAATCTGCGTTCATTACTTAAAAAGTCATTCATAAAACTAATATCAACCTCAGTATCATCGTAGTAAATATTTTCTCTGCTATCATTTTGATTGTCTATTCTTTCTATCCTAGGCGTTTTCACCTCGATTTCTGTAATATAATCTTTCAATCGAGACTCGCCTAAATATTCTGTAGTGTGAGGTTCGTTCGATTTATTAAATTGTTCAACAACTTTTCTTACAATTTCGGGTTGAGTTCCTTGGTGAACGTCATCGCCAGATTCAATCATCTTCACAATCTTGACAGTTGGTTTAGTCATGTTGTCTTCTATATTGTACTTGTACGATGCCTGTGTCATTTTAATGAGAGGTGTTCCATCAAAAGTTTTATCTGATTCTTCGACAATCATCTTTGTTTCTTTTATGATCATTTCTGGATGTTGTGAAATTTTGTTTCCTGACATCATCATGTGAGGATTTTCTCTAAACCGCGACAATAACGCATTTGTTTCTTCTTCAGACATGTTTGCATTGACCATCATCGTTTCTGTATTTGTGTATGATGTATCACTTGGAATTAATTTCATGTGACTCTGTTTTTCAATATCTGAAATTAATCTTTTATCAATATTCATATCATTCTCCATATCTTCTATTCTTTTGAAATCTGCTTCTGTTGGATTTTTTATTACTCCAAACGTATACTGCTCTATTTCTATCGGAGTTGTCGTAGTTATAGTTACCAAACGGTTTCGAGCTTCTTCCACATTTTGAGTGACTATTTTATTTCCATGCTCATCTTCTGTAACGCTGACGGTAACTGTTTTTTGTGTTGGAAGCATAGTGCATTCCTTTTCTATGACGAAAGGTGCTGTAGATGTTATTCTTTCCGTCATACCCCCGTCCACTAGATACGTTTTACTTGATGATGATATGGTAGAAAGCGCATGATTGTTTTCTTGTACATTGTGCTTTGATTTTTGAAGTTCAGAAATAATTTCATTATAAAGACTTGGTTCTGATTGTGCAGATTTCACATTGTCATTCGCTGGTTTTTCAAGATCTGAATTAATTTCAATAGAATTTCTAAAGCTCTCCACTACATTTTGTCCTGAAGGGTCGCTTTCTATTGTTATTATGGATGAAGGTTGGCTCCCATCCGTTGTGATAGTCACCACATTCTCGTTTGTAGAAAAGAAATTTCTTGCTTGCAGTTTTTCCGGTGATCCAAAGCTACCATCTAAATTGAAATTGATCTTAGATGATTCGTTTTTAGGTAAAGTTCCAATATTGATGTTACTCACAAAGTCACTTTCAGGGTGTAAATTTTCATTTTGAGAACTTACATCAATGGAAGACTTTTGTTTTATTTTCAGATTGACTATATCAGGTTGATTTAGCATGGTAAACGTTGTTAAATTTGACTTATTGTCTATATTTTTATCACCATCACCACTTGCTAAATTGGTAATATTGTGATTTATTCCCTGGAAATGAATACTGCTATTTTGTTCACCAATTTCTGGATCTATCATTGTGTCTTCTGCGGTTTTCGATGTTGGCGATTCGAGATTTGTCAAAACCTGATTTTGAGCAAGTAGTTTCTTCATTAAATCTGATTTTGGTCGTTCTAAACTACTAACTAATGTATGCCTTGATACTTTTATGTCATCAGGTATGTTTGTATCATAAATCATTGTCAATTTTTCTTCTAGTTTTGGAGACAGTTTACCAGATGTTATAATAGTTGTAGACTCTGTTTTGTATTTTGCTCCAGATGTATCAGACTTGTATGTACCTATTTCAAAATTAGGCTTCATGTTGGATGTACTATCAATAGTTTGTTTATTTCGAACGGAAATATCTGGTTTTCTTTGATTGCTCTGTGTTTCTACCGAAATAGAATTAAATAAAGAGATATTATCGTTTTTGAAAGTATCTGATTTCTTATTTACATCATTTTCATAAGATTCCATAACTACAG
Organism: Arctopsyche grandis; assembly: GCF_051622035.1. NCBI lineage: Eukaryota > Metazoa > Arthropoda > Insecta > Trichoptera > Hydropsychidae > Arctopsyche > Arctopsyche grandis. Next base: position 27,422,284 of record NC_135357.1, read on the forward strand.
ATGATGGAATTTCCTTTGCTTTGCTAACTAAATCAGAAGCATCATTGACAATTTCATTAGAAACGTGTTTAAATTTATTAATTTCCTCATTTAGTTTTTTATTTTCTTCTTCTAATACATTAGATGCAAATTTTCCATTGGTTATCGTAGCATCATTAATCTTTTCGATTGAACCACCTATTTCAGACGATCCAGAGTGACTTGATCCAGTAATACTTCTTTTACTTATAATAGCATCTTCCAAATTTCCCCACTCAGTAGCCTTTTTTAGTCTGTTTTTTTGGAAAGTATTTAAACCTTCCATTGATATATTACTAATGTTGAGACTCAGCCTTGGCTCTTTAGAATGAACGAGAATTTGGTCAACACTTTCATTAGAATTTATTGGCACATCATCGCTTATGTCATCATAGTACTTTGTATCAAAAACTGAATTTGATTTGCGCTTTTTCGGAGTGACATTATTTTCATTGACAACGGATTTACTATCTTCCGATGAAATATCCAAGCTCTGCGCTCTTTCTAATGTTCCTTGTGAAGGTTTTTTAATATTGCTTAATGTTTTCTCGGTCTTTTCCAACCGCGAAAGATCACCCAAACTGCAAGCTTTTCTTTCATTTTCATCTAATTCTTGATTTTGATTGTCGGGATCGTTGACTGGAGAGCTATGTATTGTTATATCGCTCGAGTTTAAAGCGATCGTGGTAGGAGAATGACCAACTTTTTCAACATCACTGTTTTGATTTGAACTAAAACTGTCTTGATTGAAAGATATCTCAGAATTGATATCTAACGTTGAACTCACATTTGATTTTGAGTCTTCAAAGAAGTTGTTTAAAGAGTCTGAAACTTCTTTGCTTGTATAACCAACAATATCATCAATATTGTCTGATAAACTCTCATCCATCTTTTGTACCGGTATGTCGGGACGCTTTCTTTTCACAATCTTTTCGACTTTTGGAGTAGAAGTGTTTAATAAACCCTTACTCAAAATCATATCATCAGATCTATTGGCTTCTTGTTGAATGTTTGAATGGTTCTTTTCATTTTCAATAAAACTATGAAGCATATAACCATTTGTTGAATTTTGGTCAACAAAATTATCAGTAAAATTCATATCTTTATTGGGTAGTCTATCCTTTTTGTTACTTATGTTTACAACCGTTTCTTGTGTACTATTGGTCACATCTGTGTCGCTTGATCCATCAGTGTCGTTTGATCTGGACGAGTTTGCTTCAGGGGGTGACGGAGCTTTTCCTTTTGATTTCTTTGAATTTTTATCCTTTTCGCTCTTATTCTGAATGTCTGATTTTTTTGAGTCGTATTTTAAATTGGCATCGTTCATTGACATTGAATCAGCAGTAGATTTTCTATTGTTTCTGGCATACATAGCTGCTTCCATCATATGTTGAGGTATTTCTTGCGGTATGCCCTGTGCATCCCTTTTGATTCCACTTGAATTTAAATCATCGTTTCTGTTAAATTCAATTGTGCTATCGTGACTGATAGGAAAATGCTTCTCTGGACTTTCAAACTTTTGGTCCATTTGAATAGTAGAACTATTTTGTGATGTGATTCGAGCGTTTGGTATGGGAGCAACAGGTTTTTCTCTCCTTTTGGCGACAACCGGTGCTACTTTAGGTTTTTGCACATCTTCTGAGGTATTTTTTGATGGAATAGGATCGTTCAAATTGAAATTCTTATCGACTTCGTCTATACTTCTGATTTCAGCAACTATACTACCATTCTCATTGCCTCCAAATTTTACGTTGTCATATTTTGGACTTTTTATTCCATGACTCAGAGTTCCATCATCTGGAATATTTGGCGGGAGGACTCTTATGCCAAATTTCATCCCTTTTTTTCCTGGATCCGATTCCCTCTTTTGGGTTTCCACCTTTTCATTTTTTACACTATACATATCACCACCGTCTTTGATTATTACAACATCGGGAGGTGAAGACGTTCTCATATTACCAACATGCATCTCATTTGGGTTTTTATTTTTAGTTCTTTCTGGCTTTGATACCATATCACCATCGGGAGTTTTATTTCTCATATCAACCTTCATCAACAAATCAGTGCTTAGCTTATTTTTAGCATTTTTTTCATTTTCCCTTTCAAGAGTTGTTGTTTGATTATGTTTTTGTTCTCGGGGGGCTTGTTGATAGTGTGACTTATTTTTCTCTAATGTGGTTGAATTTGTGATGATCTTATCAGCTAATATTTTCTTCAGTGAAGTGTTTTTGGATTGATTAGAAGAATCCAAAGTGGAATTTGGAGAACCAGGTGCTCTCAAGAAATGATGTTGTTTTTGTGTTTTTTCCAGCTGAAATATCAAAACAAATAATATTAAAAAATCTTTTTTAGTTTAAATAAAAAAATTGACTAATTCAATAAATTTTCATTGCATACCGTATTCATGTCTCCGTAAGAATTACATCTTGACCTTTTCACTTTTATTACTGGGTGTTTTATTTCTTCACTGCCTGACTTCCAATTTTTGTCAAGACTGTCATAACCAGACATCTTTTTCATCTTATCGCCAACCTATATAGCAATAAAAATGTATTAGTTGCAATAAAATTCACACGAATAGAATAAATCTGATTTAATTTAATTCAATTACTTGGAGAGTAGATCCAGGGCTCCGTTGCACATTTGAATTCCCTGCTAAAAGAGCTGCAAGTCTAGTTTGCACATCTTTAGCATTGGTTTGACCGTGAGACGGTGGTTGTACTTCCAATTGCAATTCGTAAGGGCTAGCAAATGAGAGGATTGCGAGAGCATCCTCATATACCATATTTCTAAACGATATTCTAACGCTATTGATCCTGTCACCTATAATATACAAAAAAAATGAATAAAATTATTTTACATATATACAATTAAAACTAGTCGATTTATTAAATTTTAATTATAACCCTCACCAGTATGAATTTTTCCACATTCGTAAGCAGGTCCTCCACGCAGAACTCTACTCACATAAATTCCATCCCTCATACTGCCTGCAACCTCAAACCCAAGACCCGTGAAATCTTTGGACCACAGTGGAACCATTGTACTAGTTCTATTGTGCTAGAAAGTGAAATTTAAAGTTTAAAAAATAACTTTTTCTAAGATATGCTGAGAATATTGGCGATAAGATAATTACTTCTGGAAACGTGTCGTCTAAGAAAGTCCTTCCTTCGGTATTTTGAGGTGCTTTATCTGAACCGAAAGCATTATGTTTCGGCCATCCAGTCGGTCTTGGAATTGCTCCAGTTGGAAGGTGTCCACCTTCGTTTGGTTTAAATCCCGGATTGTCGAAGGCAAACTCATCCTTAACATTTTCCGGGTCGTTAGCAAGAACAAGGCTCTTGTCTGGAAACAAAATAGACAACAATTTTAATGCACGTCGAATATCTTCAGCGGTCGATAGGATCGGTATTGTATAATCTATTAAATATCAATGTCACACAGAACGCGAGCCAAAAACAGAAAGTGCACAAATTGATGTCATTCTACGAAAGCACAACAATGGGCACGTGATGCACAACTCAAAATCTTTTTACGGTCGTTATGGCGGATGTATTCAAATCATAAAAGGCTAAACAAATTACGTGCTGGAATGTTCTGGCGAAACTAGCAATTCAAAACGCTATTGACTTTTGATAAGAGACACTCGTCATTTGAAATAAAATCAATCAGAAATGGCAACATTACATAAAAATTACTACCATTTTTCATACCAAGTCATATATGAGCGATATGCAGACGTTAAAAATGCACCAATGGAAAACTATAGTAATAATTTATAGATAGAAGTCTTATGTGCATTTTTGATGTTGAAATAAAATCATGAAACCTGTATAATTTAGGTGCAAAATGAACGAAAAGTGAAGCCTTTTTATTATTCGGGAGAAACCACAATAATTGATCAGGTATATATGTAGTAGTTAATCAAATGGACTATCAAGTCATTAATTAGTAATTGTTTCCAAGTTACCGGGTTCGATCCCGTGCTAATCTTCAATACTACAATATTTGTGACTCCAAGTCGATCGTTTCCTATCAGAGTTTGCCAATTTATCTGATTTCATTGTTGAAACGGTTCCTCCATCAAATTGGCAAAAATCATCCTACCCGCTATGTCACACATATCTGAATTTGATTTATGTACAATGTCTAAAAATTTACGTCCGTAGATGTCTCTATGAATTAATTCATTAATTAATTGTTAATTTCGTGCTCGTCAGCCTCTATTAATACAGTGATTTATGTAATAAAAATGCTGCAATGTTTGTAATCGATTGTCTAGGAAGGCGCATTGCTAGGCCTTTCTGGTATATACCTATGTAAAAAAAAAATATAATAAAACCAGACCGATTGAAATAGTCAAGTCACCACTGCATCCCATAGAAATTTACAATAATTTTGAATGTGATGATTCCTCAAGCTGTTGACAATCTTGAGGTGTGGTGACGGAACGTAGACAATTGAATGTTTTATTCATGGCATTATTATATTCATAATAACAAAAAAATAAGCGTACGTCATTCGTTATTACCCAACTATATATGTACATATGTATTTGTGTACTCAATGTTTCAATTAAATATATCATCCACAGGCATGATTCAATTTCGACCCAATTTCGTAAAACGATTATGGCCGATAAAATGTGATCAAAATCGAAATGGACAATATTATCCCGTTTTCGATACCGTAAAACCGACTTAGAAGGACACGGCCTTATAAGTAGACAACGAATTGACGAGCGACCGTTCGAACGTCCTTACGATGTCCCACTTTCGACTTTTGTTCTCTATAATTTCCATAGAATATCGACGATTGTGTCACGTCTCAATTTGTCCATATGTTACACGTCGGTCATGGTCGAAATCGAACGTTTTTTGCGGTCTAAAATAATAATAAAAAAAATATATATATAGAAAACCTCAGACAGAATTTATATTTATTTGACACACAGCTTCATTGACATTAAAAATATTTGAAATTATGGATATGTAAAACTTGTCAGTGGGATCCAACCAAATAGTTGATTTTAAATGGTTGAACATTAGCATTCTGAACGTAACTAAATTTAAACTAACATTTAAAACGCTATTCTGAAATCTACGCCTAAAAACTTGGATCTTTTATGTTCGTTACTTTTAATTAAGAGGGCGTGACCCCAGCGCCTTGTCCATACAAACGTATTAGACTTTTCCCTTCCTCAATTATGGCACTAGAGAAATTATTTTTTAATATGCTATTTGTATCCACCATAGGCATGTTTATTTTTTTATTTTTTTGATTTATCAAAAAATCAAAAATCAAAAAATCAAAAAAATAAAAAAAATTGAAACATGCCTATGGTGGATATCCATAGCATATTAAAAAAATAATTTCTCTAGAGCCATAATTGAGGAAGGGAGAAGTCTAATACGTTTGTATGGACAAGGCGCTGGGGTCCAACCCTCTTAAGTAGCAAATATTGTTTCGGTGACATCTCAATTTACATACATACATACAGTATATATACCAGGAAGGCTTAACAGGTAAACCACAATGCCCCATCCCGGCCAATTACAAACATCGATATACAATTTTTAGAATAATTTGAACATCTATGGATAAATTTTTGATAAACTTACATTTTCGGAGCATAAATCGTCAAATTTCGAGATGCTGAAAACTTTTTGAGACATTTATGGACAAATTTGCAGCATTTTTATACGAATCAGCGAAATTCAAGATGCTGAAAACACGAAAGTTACGAGAAATGGGTAAAGTTTGCCAATTTGTTGGAACCGTTTCAATGAAAATCAGATAAATTGGCAAACTCTGGTGGGAAACGATCGACCTGGAGTCACAAACCAAGGTCTATGTTCGAAAGCATATATCCTAACCACTAGACCACGCTGCTGGTTGACATAAACTCTTAATTAAAACTTTAATACACAACACCAAAGTGAAAATTTTATTTCATACGTTGGGTTAAGAAGGAGACTAAGTATATAAAATCATAGCAAATGCAGAAGAAAACTCGTTTTTTTAAAAGGTTTTACTTTTATTTGGATGATAATCAACATTTAACTATAAAAAAAATCTTTTAAATCTTAATATAATTAAAAATTAATTAACATCAATAATAATACAACAAAATTTGGGATAGTACTCATGTTATAAAATAAATTTCCGACCAAAAAACTGAGTTAAATATAATATTATATAGATTCGTGTCTTGGTATTCCGATGCCGTAATAGCAAACGACACAACGCAAGCACGCGAATATAAATTAGCATAATCTCTCTGCAAGGGTTCAAAATCTATTTTGCTTTGAGAAATGAACATTGACCATTGAAAAAATTTTACCATCTCATAGCGAATATATGAATAGTACAAATCTTCAAAACGCCTGAAATTAATCTCATCTTAGCCGGAAGGAAATTTCTTCGATTGCCAAATTTCTTCTGTTACATATATTTCGTATCGGCAATGATCGTTAACACATTTTGGCCTGAATCTAATTAATTTATTGAAGCGCGTTTTAATTAACAGCACCGTCAACGGTGAGATAATAACCGCCATTGCGCTTCCTCTTTCGCACATAACGATTATATTATATTTTGAATTACATTTCCTCGTATTGCATATACAATATATACAATCAACAGTACAAACACATATCCAATGCATAACTGCACAACCATTTCATGAAACGTATTATACATACATATGTATATTAAAAAACAATGCTTCTCAAATTATTCAAAAACATAAACACAATTTTTTGCACAATTATTGTGATTTGTTTTTGTTTTAAGATTCATATAAATATGTCAGGTTATTTGACTAATTATGTATACTGAGCAATAAAAAAAGTGACTATCATTTCCAGAATTATCAATCGTTACTAAGTTTGACCCATTGAATTCGAATATGACAATGATTTGTGTTGGTTTTCTCTCATATATGAGATATGAGCGTTTAAAAAAATGCATAAGTTTAACAGATTTTTGACTTCTAGTACTGCTATGCCAACAATGAGTATTGGAATCAATAGTCCGGTATTTTTTCGATTAATTGTGATCTTTAATTTCTTTAGAATAGTTATAATTAATTACCTAGCGAATTTTAAATATCAAAAATATACTTTTTTTACACAATTTTTAACTATCATTATTTCGCTAATTTTTTATGTATACGTACTTATTCAAGCAGTAAATGATTGATGATTATAATATGAAGATTGAAAACCATTGCTTGTTAACGTAGTTAATTATAAAACTGGCCCATTAAATGCACGATAGCATGAAAATATGAAGATTGAAAACCAATCCTTGTAAACGTAGTTAAATATAAAACTGGTCCAAAAATGAAAGTTAGCTCAAGAAAAAAATGTATAAAAAACATTTATTATTTTGAACTAAAAAAAATTAGCTCGATAATTAATTATACATATTTTAAAGCAATAAAAAATCACAATCGATAAAAAAAAGGATCCAACTATTGATTTCAATACTCATTTTTGACACAGCAATACTAGATTTTGAGTTGAAGACTGCAAAAACCAAAATTTTGTAGTTGTTCGGCAGTTGGGCAGTTTTTAAGCGCTCATATCTCATAAATGAGAAGCAAAAATCATTGTCATATTCGAATTTAGTGGATCAAACTTAGTAAAGATTGATTAGTCTCCTCTCAGGTATTTTTTTCTGTTGCTCATCGTTATTATTTGTTTTTAAAGATATCATTTAGTTTATTTTGCCATTTACTTATTATATACTAGCTATATTACCCGTCTTCGCTCGGTATTTGTAATATAAACCATTTAAACATGACTAATCTAATAGTAAACATTTTATTAAATTTATTTGAATAGTTTTATTTCATATAAATTTATTTGAATACTCATTTGTTTTTTTATTAAATTGACTGTCACGAACCAACAAACATATATAGTAAGTCTCTTATAAAAAATTATTCGAACACCCCCGGAAACTTTGAATCCTTTGAATCGGAAAAAAGCGAATTATTTGTTCAATGACGTCACGGATTTCTACGAACGAAGGATACATACATACATACATATGTACATATATATACAAAGTCTCTTTCCAAATTATATATTAGAGAATAAGAAGATGTATAGGTACATATGTTACACCGAATCCGTGAAATTGTCTATTACACGCATTCGGCAAGAAAATTGCCGAATGCGTGAAAAATGCAAGCATGTTGCCCAGTTCACAGATTTGGCAAATTTTTTGGCGAATGCGTGTATTCGGCAAGAATTTGTCTGCTCAAAGCATGGAGTCGGCAAATAGACAGCAGCGCTCCGGTGTTGTTTTTTAGAACTGGACAGCGTGGACAAGTGTCAAAGTGACAGCTGAATGAGGATGTTTAATTTACATATTATTATGTATAATATGACTACATACATATGTTTCGATCATCTCATATGACTTATACATAAATTAATGCCATTTTTATACATTTTGATCAATATTTTAACAGTGAAACGTATGTATGTAGTCATATTATACATAATAATAAGTAAATTAAACTAAATTAAACATCCTTATTCAGCTGTCACTTTGACACTTGGTTATAATATAACACGCTGTCCAGTTCACGCATTCGGCAAAGAATTTACGGAATTCGTGAACTGGGCAACGTGCTTGCATTTTTCACGCATTCGGCAATTCTCTTGCCGAATGCTTGTAATAGACAATTTCATGGATTCGGTGTAACACATACATACATATATACATTCGAAACATCGATAGAGGGTAAATTAAGCACACAGTAGCACCAATCAGTTCTAACGTTCAAAATAACGCTTCAAAGTCGTTGATTATCGATTGCATTGTTTATGCACTGATGCAAGTGTTGCGTGCAAGTATGCAACAAAATGCAATGCTGATCACGAAAAGACATAAATCAAATGACTATCTCCACGTGCTCATTGTGGAAACGTGCCTCGGGCTCTGACCGATAAATACACTCGGGAATTAAATTAGTTTTCCTTGTATTTTTTTTCATTTTGGGTCTTGGACTTTTATTAACGTCTACGTGTGTGGTTAGGATCAGAACACCATCATTTGACGAATAATCAATTCGGTAAGGGTTGGAAGGAAGGATTCGGTTTCTTTTTTAGTAATTTTCTCATCTCGGCTCGTTCTCACGTCGCAGAAGAATATAAGAATCTGGCAGACAGGAATGTCGAAAAAAAAACAAGCTGTGGGAAGTAGAATACCATTGAATAAGATGGCGCACGCTATTGCCGTCATACGAATAGTGCAGCAATTGCAGCACGTAACGCGCGTTTTATTGAAATCTCGTAATCATTGCTTATTCAACGATGAAGATCATCGACTACAGAACCAAACGACTGATGTCATTCAAATGGAAAAATCACATTATCAGGTGATAAAAATTCGAAACGAAAAATAGGGAATTTAATGTTTAATTCATTTACAAAATCATAAATGTAGCAAACGTAACTATGATATGATACTTTTCATACGTACTACTTATCTCATGTCGTATAAGATGCTTTTTAAGATTTATTAAAAAAAAAGTCTCCTTGACTAAATTTTCATGTCGCCTGACTACTAAGATTTTATGTTGCGCCTGATAGTACGGTAAATCTAATCGAAGATGTGATTGAAGTGGTATTTCAATTGAAAATTAACCGTTGCAATGTTCAACGAAAGCAAATCGACTTTGGAACAGCCTCTCTCTGAACACACGTATCCTGCTAGCTCTTCGATTGATCCCCGAGCTCAAAGTCTTCCAATTTGAGAACCGGTTATTTTATTGCGCACAATACACGCATAAAAAATTAGTTGAAACATAATTGTATGACATCACCTGATCGATCATCCAGTTGGATTTGAGATACTCTCGACACGCCACGAAAATCCTCAACATCTCAAGATAGACTACTCGCGCCAGTCACTAATCCTACAAGTATTAACTGTAGTGACATTTTTCGATAATACTTTTTTTTTAGTTGATTTGATCTCAATTTTCTCTCATTCTTGCGTACACACTACAGCAGACGTCGACCGTCTGGGAAAATCGTTACCCAATTCCGCGCTCGAGTTGCAAACATACCTAAAAGTGACGACACAATATCACCGTGTGTGTGAAAGTGGACATTATGGTATCTATCAATGCTTAGATAAACATCGGCAGTTAAATCTGTGGTTATAGTACCAATTATTAAGAAAAACTGGTCTCGTTACCGGAAATGATTATTCATAATGGCAATGAGAGCAAAATTCGCACGGTATCGATGGCAGTGAACGCATGTATGTAATACTAATTATTGTCAAATTATAGTTATCATTCACTTAATATGTAGTTGAATTTCAGTTAATGTTTGTTTTTTACTAAATTGTCCACGAGTATTAAAAAAACAAATGACTGTTTACTATTAGATTAGCCATGTTTAAGCTATTTATATTAAAAATACCGATCGAAGACTGGTAAAACCACTAGTAATTTATAAACAATAAATAACTCTCAATAAACCATATTGTGAACAAATGTTACTCATTTTTGTACATATATATGTATGTAATAAAACGTGTATTCAATTTTCTGAACTTAACTATATTATCAAAAATATACAAAGCTTTTATCAGACCTAAACTAGAATACGCTTTTAGCATATGGAAACCCCATTTTAATTTTTGATTTTTAAATGCTTTTTATTATTACTAAATTATGTTCACAATACATCTTATATCTATTTTAATAGCTACTGATCTACTGATAATTTTCTATTTTACAATTATAATTTAATTTTGTTAGTAATCATAGTATTATACTATTATAATGTTAATATGTACAGCGTAATAGGAAAAAGAGCTCAAAAACCTATTTACAATTCTTATAAATGCTCATAATACATCTAATACATAATATTAATTAAAGACTCTCTAAAGTCGATGACATAAAGCAGATTGTGTTTAGGTAATGTATCCTCATTTTAAAAAAGATATTGCATGTATCGAAAGGGTTCAAAGGAGAATTACAAAGATTCTTTCTAAACTTAATTCATTTTCTTATAACGAAAGATTAAAAGGAATGAATCTCACTACACTGGAGACGAGAAGAATAAGAGGCGACTTAATCAAAGTCGTTAAAATACTAAATATTCATTATAAATGTCAAATGTCCAATCTTATTATATTCAACGAAAACATTTACCTCAGAGGTCACTCGCTTAGACTCCAAAAATCTAATAAATTGATTCCTTCTTTTCAAACAGAGTGGTTTCAGTTTGGAGTAGTCTTCCCAATGATAATGTAATTTCTGACAACCTTAATATTTTTAAGAATAAGCTTGATGTATTTCTTAAACATTAAGAGGGCTGGACACCAGCGCCTTGTCCATACAAACGTATTAGACTTCTCCCTTCCTCAATTATGGCACTAGAGAAATTATTTTTTAATATGCTATGGATATCCAGCATAGACATGTTTCATTTTTTTTATTTTTTTTGATTAGTTATATTTTATAGGGGCTAGGACCCACCAAACATCTATAAAATCGCCTCGTTTTTACACCCACGAAAAGAGTCTAGCGTGCTAATTTAACGGTTAATTTAAAAAAAAAAAATACGTAAATTGAAACACAGAAAATATGTTTCTCGTACTGGTGATGAAATTTTTTTTTTAATTGGTCCAGTTTCGGAGGAGAAAACTGGGGAATACGAAACCTCGATTTTGTCGATTTAAAATAGGTATTATCTGGTCGAAGCGCAACTGTCGCATTCACTCAATATACATATACATACATATATCGAAGAAAGGAACGGCAACAAAATTAAGGTTTCGGGCTTCAAAATCCAGCCTTCTTATTTATTTCTGTTTCTTGTTTACTTTTTTTTCTCTTTTATTTTTTTTTAATATTGTAATTTTGAATGCGTTTTACTGTTTTCTCATTTAATTTATGTACAAAAATGTATAAATTGATATAATATATATAAATCAAACCCCTTGTCTATCGGCTTTGCCGCCTCTCCTAAGTATGTTAAATAAAAATTAAAATCATTAAAAATTAAAATCAAACATATTATAATATGTGTCCATATGTTATGGACTACGGTATAGCAATTATGATCAAAATCAAGTATGTATGTATGTAATGTTTTCATTTACTTCCTTTATTTAAAAAAAATAAACAATATGTCGCTATTCGATTGTTTGGATTTTTTTTTCAATATACATATACAGACTTTGAACGGCCATCTTTTCCTGCATGGAGTTGGGCACTAATATGATATAAATCCAAAATAACAAACTCAAAGTGATCTGCATTTACATATCGTTTTTTTTTCACTACAATTCCTAACATATAAAGCAAGTAAACACTACGACAATCGCATCTCATTCGTGTTCATCTTCGCCAGTGTAAATGCACCATTACTAGAGCGAAACCCAATATCGAGCTATTGTGTCAATGCACCTTACAAATAATCGATTTAAAAATTTATTCAGCGTAAAATTTACATTACATTTCAACGAAACGTTGCTCTCCTACATACTTACAAACATACGTACACGCAGAGAAATGTTATAATAATAAAAACGCCTTTACGAATAAATACATTGTTTCAATATTACGTGGTACGTCTCCATAAATACGCTAAAACGCACGGAATACAATCAGGGCCATCACATATTCACTACAGAAATTAAAGTTTTATTTTGATATAGATTTATTTACAATTTGAGTATATGGTGATGTTGGGCGTTGGTGGCCAATCCGTTTCTCTTCTCAGTTGGCGTATTATTTTTAACCCTTTTTTTTTATTTGTCTGTCCTTGGGAACTCTTAAATTAACGTGTAATGTATAGTTTCAACAAAAATATGTATAATAATAATAACAAATATGAACGATATTTATATATTAATTTAACTTAAATAATTGGTCATTAATATAATTGAGTATTCGGCGGCACCAAGAGAAATGTTTTTACATTTATTTAAAAATATTTTTTACATTTCTCTGGTGCCACCCCTGAAATGTTATGTAGAATGCCGGCGGTCGCCATGACTAGAGGTAGGACCGGAAGCGCGCCGTCTATTGTTCCATTATTGTAAGTGCTTTGTAAAAAAGGTTCGGCAAATTTTTAACAATGCATTTACAACATGTGAACAATGAACAGCGCCCTCTGGGTCCGCTCTTTAGCCATGACACTTTTAAAAACTGTCAAACTACGATGTTAATTGAATAATATGTTACTTAAATGATCAATTTACTTATAAAAATATATCCCATGTTGTTTATTGTGTGTGTTTTTAATGCATTGTGCAATTTTTAACGATGCACTTGCCCAGAGAAGTTTTTATCGGGCATACGTCGACCACCAAGCATCAAATACGACTGATGCTACAATTATTTAGGAATTACTGTGGACAATCGTCACTTGACAACAATATAACGCCTAAAGCCACTTCTATTATTATAACATTTCTTTGCGTACACGTCCGTATACGTACATGATGAATTTAATCAAATTTCTAAGATACACACATACATATCATACAACAGTTTTTTTCGTGATTACGTGATGTTTTACCTTGGTTATTGATTCCGATGGCATTTTCGAAATGATAGCACATTATACGGGCAGGAAAATAGACATGAGCGCGTTTACGTTCGCAATTTTGCCGACTTAGCTCATTCGTGAGTAATGCTCGTTCTTTTTTTTTCAGTTGCAGATTTGCAGTTCCGCTTCGTCCGGGGAATCCACATCGAAAATGTGGAGATTGACCGCGATGAGATCGATTTAGTAGAGAAGAAGAAAAAAACTATGATGATTCAAGGCTGAACTGACCGCAGTTCCGAGAAACCGAAGGTTGATTGGGGTACGTTGCGCATTCCAGCATTTACGTCCCACACCAAGGTAGCACATCACATGAATAGCTTAAAACCCATTCTAGTTTTAAATGATGGACTAATAACCCAGGGAATGTACGTCTTATATTTAAATATTTTTGTCAGCAGACATAGGCGGTACAGTAAAATAATATTTGTTCGACTGTTTTTTTGATAGTTCTTTATTTCACGAGCCGCCATGGCACACACTACTCACTCCTCTCCGTGCTAGCCACCTTACACATTAGCGACTTTATTATATCTCATTTTGATGTATTTGATCCTGCACTCTCAATCGCGGACGAGCCCCCACAATGTAGGATCTGGTTGTCAGAAGACATGGGCGGTGGTGTGAAATGAGAGTTTATAACATTGTTTATTTGACGGAGAGCCACAGCGCACTGATCGCTCACGCGTCACGTGACAAGATGACAACTCAACCATTCGTCAACTCATGCATGCCAACATAACCTTTCATACATGCATTCTTCTAGGCTATAAAAATAAATTCCACATTATTAACGACTTTTTGTGTATGATTTAATTTCTGTGTTGATTTAAATATATATGTATATAAGATTTTGATACAATAGAGCATACTATTGAGCCGGTTTTCGTGGTGACGTCACATCGAATGTAGCATTCAAATGATGAACCACTAATTTACAAAGTGGTATCAAAACAAATAGTTAAAAACCACTTTTTTTAAATAAAATAACTATTGTCTTAATAAATTGAGCGCAAAAAATCTGAAACGCTTCCTGCCAAAGACTATTATAGAAATGCGTCGTTACGGACAAATAGACGTTCGTGTCGATTTGAAATGCGAAAACTGTCCGAGTTGACATACTCGCTTGTTTGTTTGTTTTTTTTCTGTCTTCTTTTTATCTGTGAACTGCTGTTTTAAACAATGACTCGCAAAAACAAACCCAAAACAGCTCGACGTTGAAACGCGATGACACAACCATTATTTTTATTATACTTGCGAGGCGTGAATTTAATATTTATCGATAACTTTGAACCCAAAAATGCACAATTTTATATCATAATGCGGAATATACACGTGTACATATGTAAGTACTCGTCAGAATTTCTCTTTACAAATTCGACGTAATAGTTGCTTTCTAAATATTTAGATTCGATACGACAATTAAAACAGAATTAACGTTGAAATAAAAAAGCACACCCACCGCATGACGTTGTACGATACATATTGCATTTTATCGATTTCATCTCGGCACACTTTGAAACGCACTGTTGAAGTGTGAATGTAAGATTGATTTTATTTTTAAACGCAAAATCAGTCGGAACATTAAATCAACCAACGGATCGTGACGTACCAATTCGCAGATTAAGAATCTATTCGCCTTCATTTTCGTATTATTTTGCACTTTCTCCGTATACAAATTACAATGGGAAACATTCCACGATCGATTTGAACTTTTAGATCTTTCACAGAGATGACCATTGGTTTTTGTTTTGAAAAGTATTATATTATATAACTCATAGACGTACAAAATAGAATTGCTTACCAAATAATGTGTTTTTCTTAAGTTTTTTTTTTAGAATACTCTCTAAATCTTTCACTATTTCTACGGACAATTTATACTGCTCTTTTTCTTAACGATTTGAACCAAAACATCAACAGTTTAAGTATAATAATATATATGTAAATGCTAGCAGATACATTAAAAACAACTTTGGCGCGTGCACTATTTTCATTTTAGTCATCTAATAGTTAACATTTTATTAAAATTATTTGAATAGTTTTATTTTATATAAATTTATTTGAATACTCATTTGTTTTTTTTTTTATTAAATTGACTGTCACGAACAAACAAACATATATACATACTGTCGCTTTCGAAATTATATGTATACCAGAATCCGGTGCCTGCGCCCCCGGAGCCTTCGCCCCCGGGGACTTCGAATCCTTTGAATCGAAAAAAATCGAATCGGCGCCTATGAATCGAAAAATAAATAAATCGAACGTGTCGTCTACAAACCAACGAACAAAGGTTACATTAATATATATATATATATAGGATCCGGATGTGAAGGAATCCAAGCGAAACGCACAGATTAAGTGTCAGACTATTTATTGTACATGTCTCTTCGGGCTCGTTCTCCAACAAGTGACCATAACAACACGCATCCGGTCTCTCCCATGCATACCACACACACTTTATCCATAGCAGTTTGACCAACCACAATTACGGCTCGGCTCGTTTAAAAATCATTTCTACATATATATATACAAAGTCTCTTTCGAAATTACATATATGAGATTTATTTAATGAACACCTTTGATGATTTCAGATTTATTGGAGAAAAATTTGAACAAGCGACGAGAGCCGATTATGTAACGTCCGCTCGAAGGGCCAAGGGTCTCTTCTGAGATTTGGGTAAGGTGAGGCCATTAAACAGGCATCCTGTGGCAGGTGCATCTCCCTTTTTCATCGTAAGAATACAAAAAAAAATACCCCCGAGTTCATCCTTCACTTTCATTACTACGTTTTTTTTCCGACGTATAAAAATCTGTTTTAATATTACCAAGTCACGATTCTCTTCGTATATGTACTTAGATGTTCTTTTCGTTATTAATTATTCACCATATATTTGTCCGACGAAATTTTCAAAGTGTCAATGCGATGAGTCACTTTATTATTTTTGAAGCAAATTTATCACCTTCACTGAAGTTGCGCAATGGCGAAAATATTTATTGTTGTGTGTGCTCCCACAATATGTACTGTTTATATGCACTCGTATGCACAGGTGTATTTCGATTTCATTCATCTTTCATCAGAACGATTATATCAGCCTCGGGTGCGTTACGATAAAAGCGACAAGGTCAAGAATTATCGATGCGATAAAATTACGCTCGTCTGAAACGGCCTAAAATTCTAATAATGAAATTAGCAATAGATAAATACTTGTACAAAAGCAGCCAAACACACCAAACCCAAATGAATCATTAAATCTATCACGTTTTCGTATTAGTCTAATGCCTATCACAATGGAATAAATTCCACAGATTGTCGACGACCTTCTGGCTATTTGGTAGTCGTAGTTTTATGTCCAATTCGACTTATTTTAGATGCTATCTATCGTCATTGGACCGTCATCGGAATTCTAAGAATGCACAGCTCCGACGCGGACCTTCAATAGTACACACCACACAATATGAACACTTTTAAATTGTGGAAATACATACATATGTTCACTTTCTTGAGTGAACAGAGAGGACAATGTGCGTCATAAATATGTATAATAGTATTGAACTCGCATGCAATGATGCTGATTGTGAAATAGAAATCGACTTGACCTTGCGAGTATACACGGCGGCGCGACGGGTTCAACAATCTATCCTTTCTTTATAAGAAACACTCGAAAATATCATTAAAATTTTACCTGTGTGTGTTTAAAACACGTCAGTTGGGTATTTAAATTCTTAAACTTGATAAAATAGTAACTGAATAGAACGAGGAAAAGCTCGAGCGAACACTTCAAAATGGCATAAGTTTCGAAACGATTTTTAGTGTATCCAATATATATACGTAGTAACAATAGATGAAGTTTTGTGATCATTCGAAAATTCGAACTTGAGATTTTGACTGATTCGAACTCTAGAAAAAATGTGTGTATGTGTTATTTGAACACCGTTAATCCTATCGAATTGAAACTTAGTATCGTTTACTGAAATTCTTATCGATATTTTGTAATTTTTGACTGAAGTTGACCGGAAGTGGTACCTTCCCTTATAAGTGTCCTCTTTTTTTATTAGTTTTTGAATCCAATTAACTCCCAAACAGCTAACTCAATCAGACTGATATTGTTTTATATGTAATAGAAATTATAAATTGTATACCCGAATATTTTTACCTCAACCGGAAGTAGTACTTTTACTCTAGAGAATCGAGGTTTCTTATGTTTTTGTCGGAAACCTTTTGGTTTATTTTCAACGAAACCATTAAGTGAAAATTTTGGCACTGTAGTTTTAAATGAATTCTATTTTATTATTATTAGAAAGCTTGCATTAAAGTTTCCATCCACACTGGAATCCGAACTGATTGCGAATATCAATTGAATATTAAAATTATATATATGTGCCGTCAATCAAACAATACATACAACACACTTCAACTCATCGTAAAGAGTTTTTTTTTCCTTTTATTATTTTTATATTCAACCTTCACGTCAGTTCATAGCGCGTACAACATACATATATGTATGTACGTGTCCATTCTAAATTCCATCAGGTTCAAGCCCATCATTCTGGGTATTATTTTTTTTCTGCCGAAAAAGATTCGCATATCTCAAAGCTCCCCTATGGTTTTTCGTTTGCATCCTGCAAACGGATGCACATGGGGAAAACACGACGTCTGTGTCATCCGCTTATGCATTTTATTGTTTACCTGGTCGAGGTTTACCTTGGATGATGTAATGGTGAAGCTTTGCACACCCACTCAGATACGTGTTTGCCATTCTGGGTGAGCTGCCAAAGCGGCCACCGCGTACTCAATAGCATACATATGTATGTACATGTGAAAATGCAAAATTAAAAATTCCAGTACGTTTTTTTAGCTAAATTGACATTTCATATATAATATAAGGATGTGGACAAAAAAATGATAAACAACCGTTTAAAAAAGATTCATATATGTATGTATACACAAATGGCAATATCTGTTTTTATCACACAGCCTTATTTGTGTGAGTGCGAGCAGAATACAAGAGGACTCGGTATGACGTCACCTAATCCCCTTGTATCCTGCTCGCGCTCACATATATAAGGCTGTGCGATAAAAACAGGTAGATTTTAATGGCACGCCACTATTATATATGTACAATGTCAGCTAACTCGGTGGTTGCGTTAATGCTTACCACTGAGAAGTTCCCGGGTTCATGCCTTGGGTTGACCTCAATTGGAATGAATTTATTCCGAGTGTTATCTGTAGTTATGATGGCTAACGTTCAAGTTATTAGTCAAGAAAATTATGTGGAAAACTTGAATTTTTCTGTTAAAACTTGGGTGTTTGATACAGCAATAGATATGAATAAAAAATAGTGTAAATTTTCTGCTTTTTATGGAAAACTTTAATTATTTATTTATATTTAGCCAGCAGCGTGGATCGGTGCTTGCGTTGGTACTAAGCACCGAGGTCACCGGGTTAGATCCCTTCAGCTGACCGCGATTGAAAAGAATTTATTCCGAGTATCTATAATGCTGCTGGTAGGACTTGAATTTTTGTGACTCCAAGTAGATTTTTCCAATTTATCTGATTTCACTGTTTGAAACGGTTCCTCGTTAAATTGACAAACACCATCTTACCTACTATTTATGACCATTTGAATATGGTTTCAAATTTATAATCGATAAATTTACAAATGTACAAGTTTGATACCACAGGTGTCTCTCATGGGAAAATATAATATTTACAATAAGTAAATATTAAATGACATGAAATTTAAATTAATTAAATATCTTTTTAAATGCAATTTATGTGTAGTATAATTCCACAACATTGGATTTAAACAGTACTGAAGTCTGTACTTGAATATCATGAGATATTTTCTTTTTAAGATCAATCATTTCTGGGTATCTTCCCATATATGTATATGTATAATATAAATTCACATTTTTTCATCAACTTCTGAAGAATTTTTACTATGAAAGGCTTACTCAAGTTGATTCATTAAAGATTATTGTATGTAAACAAAAACAATACACAATCATTGGCTATTTATGTATCCAGGGAATTTCGTTATCAATACGTCGATTGATTTCTTATCGTGTGGATTAATCGTTTCGAGTAAAAAAGTTGTTTATATTTATAATCAACTGAAATATCTCTACAACTTGGGCATATACATACTACACAAGATTAAAGTCTTATGCTATACGGAATTATACATAGCTACAAAACTACAGTAATAAATACCGACACGAATTGATAAATTAATTCGATCGTAAACTGGAATTTGAACTTAAAGCACAAATTCTGATGTCGTAAAAACTTCGCAGTATTTCTAATTTTTTATAGGCGAAAAATAAATCGAAACAAGCCCGGATTCAGAGTGTTAACAGTGGTGGCATGATCAAACGACGCGTGATTTGCATATGTTTATTGAATCGATCTTGCGATTTTATTTTAATATTATTATATACGTAAGTATACAGCCTTGGACGAACCCATAGTGCTATGTATGTATGTATATATGTATGTATGTATGTATTTGCGATCCAAATGCTGTATGTAGAACCCGATGGTTTGTGTTTTGCAACGAGAGATTGGAACCCTCGCGTGTGATAAATTATATAGGCGCTTCTTCGCATTCAAATCGCGGGTGAAAGGAGACACAAAAGAGACCGAAAACAGAACGGAAGAAAAGAAAAAGAAGTGAAGAGAAGAGAAGCAAAAGAATTAGTATTCCTTTGGTGAACGTTTTCGTCAGTGAAAACAACGTTTCACTGTGTGACGAAACTGAAAGTGCACACACTTCGTAATGTCTAATTCGCCAGTTGCTGAAATATAACGTAACGCTCGAATTCGCCATACATACAAAATTGACAATTTTAGATCGTTGACTTGCACACTTTCTCACA
Source organism: Arctopsyche grandis (assembly GCF_051622035.1). NCBI lineage: Eukaryota > Metazoa > Arthropoda > Insecta > Trichoptera > Hydropsychidae > Arctopsyche > Arctopsyche grandis. The sequence continues at coordinate 27,442,776 of NC_135357.1, forward strand.
AAAAATAATTATATAGTGTGTATGTGCGCTTCTATTACGAATTATTGGATAATTGTGTTGGAACTGAGGGAAAGGTTGAAATTGCAATGATTTTAATGCCAGTGAAACAGCCATTTAATAACTGTACAGCAAACGAAAAGAATCTAAATGTTTTTTTATTGGGGTCGACTTGAAACAAAATTCGTATCGTAAGAAAATTGAATGAAGTTTTGATAATTATTTTTTAGCCATTGATGCACAGTCTTTTTGACAGATGAGTCAATTTATACATTTTCTAATTGTTTGCGCGCCCCGCAGTGCGTAAATATATTTACATAGATGAAGAAAGACTCTGGACTATTCCACTTGTGAAGCCCCTTGAAGCTTCGGGAAAACAATAATTCTGGACAATTTTACTATGAAGGGGGACTTCTTTTACAATTTTTTAAATACAATACTGCTTTAATATTTATTTATTCATTTAACATACTTGGGGGAGGCGGCAAAGCTAAGATAGACTAAGATAGATAAGAGTTTGACTTATTATGTTTGACAGTTGAAGTGTATTTACAGTTGTAATATATTCCAACTGGCGTTTTGGGTCATTCATATTCGAATACAATTCAACTCAAGTTAATTATATCTGTAAAACGCAAATATTCTTTCAACAATGTGCGCCAGTTATGACTTTTCAACGGTAATGAGTACCGTATTACGATAACTCTAAGAGTGTGTTCAAAAGAAAATGTCTAGTCGAGTGTCGTTTTCACGAAAACCTAACCATTCCATTTTACGTGATACCAATTTATAGTTGAACTGTATTTTCAGTTGTAATATATTTTGATCAGTTGGAATATAATTCGCCAAATGAATCAACTTACGTGGGTTAGATGGAATATATTCTAACCAGTCAAAATATATTACAACTGAAAATACACTTCAACTATAACGGTAGTTGGTACCAGGTTATATGGAATATATGTATTCCAACTAGTTAGAATATATTTCAACTGTAACATATATGTATATAAATTAAATGAGAAAAAAATAAAACATTCAAGATAACAATAATAAAATAAAAATAAGAGAGGAAAAAGTAAACAAGAAAAATAAATAACGAAATAAAAGATAAATAAAATAATAACTAAAAGAAAACGAAAATATAGAAAGAAATTAAGGTATTGGTAAAGAAGAATTGTAATTAATTAATTAAGTACTATAGAAACGGCATACCCATATATTTTTTTTTTTGATAATCTTTAATGTTCATATTATTTACGTGTACAAATCTATTTAAATATTCTTTAGTTGCGCCGCACGCAAAATTTCAAGATTGTTCATTTTTGATTTCTAAATTTATATAGATTTCTATGTAGGATATCCAGCGAGAATAGATTCTATATTAGATTTTGACTTATGTAGATATTTTTCAAATTCAATGAAACATTTGGTGGTGAAGTAAATCATTTTGGACCGCAACAGATGCAGCATGCGCGTCACGAGTTGTGCATCACTGTTTTAAACTAAAGAAAATGTTCATAATCTCTACTGAATATTTGTATTCTAACTAAATATATAGAATGCGGAAATTTAGTGACATTCACTTTTGAATAAGCTATTCAATTGTATCGATCAATATGTTCAATGGAGAACTGCATTGATTCAATGCGTGTGTATCTTGATTGTGTTACAAACTACGCCGATCAGATATCGAAAATGAGCTCAAGAGAGAATAAAAAAATACCATATTTCAAGTCGGTTCCCATTTAATCACACTCACAACTCGTAAATCGCCTCGTGTGTATGTGTGTGTGTGTGTGTAATTGAAAAACGACAAACGTTAATAATTGACCACAAATCAAATAAAAATAGCTTTCTCCTATACGATTCCAATTTGGGTTTTGCGAACGAAATTTAAACTTTCAACGGGCGTAAGATTGTTTCAATCGAATTTCGTTCTTTGGCGAGACGAATGGAGAGGGAAAAAACGATATTAGAACCCACACAATCCAGTCGCAGAATCATTATACACACATTAGATAGTATATATGTAAAAAATCGAAGCCTAGTATAATGGAGAAGCATCAAAGTATCCAACGGCGCAATTTGCCATTAGGTAAATGGCGGTCATCATCATCCGTATTTTATGTATTTCTAGCGAACGTGAGCCGAACTGATGCAAAACGAGATGATCTAAGAATCAATCCGAGCAGAATGATCTCCGAACGCAATTAAGCAATGACCGGTGGAGCAAGACAAGGTCGAGCCGCGTGACTCACTTTAAAGCACGTAAACACTCGATTACGTTCGACCAGAATGGAAGCATAAAAGCAAAACGTACTAGTAGAAAAACATATCAGGTGGCACTTCTCAAACACAGTCGTGACGAAAAAAATCAACCTACTTTTGGATCAGAGCACGCACACCTTGACGACAGAAGAGACCCCTATGCCGGGTGACGAGTACAGTTTCTGAAGTGGCTCCTTCCGAGGATTGATTCGGACGCTGAACTACTTTCAGGATTCGAGAATTTCGTGGACCACGTAAGCATGCGTGCAAGGTGTGTACTCTTACTTGTGTGTGTGTGTTGTGGGCCCGAGTCTCGAACGGGCGCATTTGGGTCACCCAAGCCCGTCCGATCGAGGAATGCAGTCGCGCTGGTTCCAGCAGCAGGGCCCCAGGCGCCAGGGGCCCCCATCTGGGGACCCCAGTCCAGTCAAGCGCCGATTGGAAACCGCTGAGCATCGACTAACGGCGAAAATATGATCGTTTTCACACCTGATGACCCGAAGACCGAAACTTGCCGACACTTTCACAAGTGAAAGAAAATTTAAGCTTCTGGTTGGAAAATTCTGATGTTTGGGAAAATTCCGACGGTTGCGAAAAAATACCAAGGACTGAGGTGAATTCGTCTTCTGTTTTTAACGGAAGAAGTAGGGATTGCAGTTTACCGTCAAATTTCATAAACCGGTAAATGATTTTTCCTACTACCGATATACCGGTATTTACCGGTAAATTACAAAACGTGGATTACATCATTGTATACTTATATAGTTACTTTTCCTTAAAACGGTAACCTATGTAGATTGAGTCGTAAATAATTCAAAAAAAATCGCAGGTGAATAATGACAGATCTGGAGTGGAGGAGGAGCGCGGAGCAGGAGCTCAGAAATTTGTTGCTCCACTGCTCTGATATATTTTTACTTTATCTATGTATGTACGTAGTAACAATAGATGAAGTTTTGTGAACATGCGAAAATTCGAACTCGAGATTTTGACTGATTCGATCTCAGAATCGATCACTGGTCACGTTTTCATGTGTGTGTGTGTGTGTGTGTGTGTGTGTGTGTATTTTGGGAATTTTTTGAACACCGTTAGTCCCATCGAACTGAAACTTAGTATCGGTTACTGAAATTCTTATCGATACGACGTAAATTTTTTTCAAATTTTTAAGTTGACCGGAAATGATACCTCCCCTTATTATATTAGAATTTCATTGTAAATTTAAAACTTAAATGAATGCGAATGATAAATTCAATATTTGGTGGTTTTAAAGCTTGATATAAAACAGGTCTGTGTAATAAAAGATGTATTATTTGTTTTTAATATGTACGTATGTATTTTTAAAATATATATTAAATATTTAGTGTTATAAAATTTACTTTGTTGTTAGGTAAAAAAATGGATGTAAAAGTATACTTTCTTTTTTTAACTGTCTATCATGGTGAAATTGTATTCTTGGTTATTTTTACTATTCTTTCTACTATTGCAGTTCGGGACAACCTTATGCAAAATTATTTGTATTTAATATGTATATATTTTTGGTAAACGGATTATTTCGCACATTGCAATCGCGCACATGACAATCTTTGTCACGAAAATTGCAAATACGGAATATCTGGTACTTGAGTTTTCGTTTGAGTAATACTTCGCTTGGATAACTCTCGATGGATGGAATTTTCGGGTGCCAGATGTTCCGTGATCGATATTTGTGCGAGATCACATTGTGCGGAATAATCACCGAACCGTATTTTTATGATATATATTAAATATTAAATATTTGAATAATAAATAAATTGTTTTTAAATACAATTTTTACAAGTTTTTAAATAAATAAATAAAAATGATAAATAATATTATTCATGTTAAAACTATTCGGAGAACGGAGCGGAGCTGGAGGTTGTACTTACATAGGTGCCAAAGCGGAGCAACTTCAAAAAGTGGTTGCTCCAGATCTCTGATAAATACATTAAAGTAAATTTGTAATAATAAATAAATTTCATTTTTTATTTTAAACAAATCATATTTATTTATTTAAAGTTTGAACCATTTGAAAGTTTAGATCATAATTGAAACAAACGTCTGATCACATTTATTTCGATTTGGTTGCTCTGTGTTGCCAGATAATTTATCTGGCAACACAGAGAAATTGAAATTGCTACATTTAATACTGAAAATAAACAAATTCCAGACAATAAGCCACTTTCATCGATTTTTAATTTAATATTATTAAATGAAATGCCTGTATATGTACTTAATTCGCGATAAACTAATTTCCGGTATTAATTACCGATGGTGAAAATTTTCCATTTAACCCGTAAACCGGTATACCGGTATTGCAATCCCTAGGAAGATGCTAGCTTAGGATTTCTGTTTTACAAATATTCAACTGTGCTATCGGTGTCACCATTGCCTTGGGCACGTGTTCTAAAAACATAATTGAAATCGAAGATAGCTTCATTTATTAGAAGTCCTTCACACAACTTTGACCCAACATTGACTGACTAAGTCACTAGGCCAACTGATCATCATTATTACGAAGCGATGAGTAAATATTATTGTTATGTGAGAATTAATCTCAACTTTAAAGCAATTTTAATAAATATAATATTGTGTATTATCAGTGTAAAAGATTTTAGGGGACTAGCCCAGTCCCTCTAGTCCAATGACAGCATGCCACTGGTACATACGTAGCTCTACGTCAATAAACACGTACATAGTAAAGTACATATAAGCGATGTGAATTTATCTTCCAAGTGCCTTGCATGTACATATGTAGTATTACTGTATCAGCAGCGACCCTTGAAATCAGAATGGTGGTTGCCCATATTAGCATACGAGATGCTGCTGCTGCTGCTGCTGCTGCTGTTGCTAGTGCAAGACGACCTTCCATCTACGGAGTTTCATAGTAGTTACATAGGTATTGGAAACTGTAAATCTCTCGACATGTGTGCTTTTTTCGTATATATGTACATATATATTTATATTTGTATGTATATATTATTTATCCATTCTATTTATTTATTTTGTCGAGTCTCTCTCTCTCTCTCTTTCTATATATGTAGCTCTCTTTCATGTTGCATTTTCGTGATCGAACCGGTTTGTTCGAAAGAATGTTTGCTCATCGCGCACGCCAAGTCCACAGAGCAGACACCACGAAAGCAATTCCTGGAACCTTTTGCCAAAATTGAGACTGAATGGAGGAGCATCCATTGATCTGGTTTAGTTTCATATCGTAACCCAAAACCTTGCGGTGAAATTTTTGATACAAATCGGATCGTTTTCATGTCACTCTTCCCCAGTGTTGGATTCTAGAGAAGCTTCCGTCACATATGATATATCAAACATCTTTAGGTATATGTACTTGTCTACACGTATTGTGTTCACGAATGGAAAATGTCCTTATTGAAACGTAACATTTGACACGTACTCGTGCAGTACTACGTACATAAATATTGTACGGATCGCACAGTTGATAGATAGTTGAGTAATGGTCGACTCCAACCTTACCAGACGTAGGAGTATAATTCACAAGAGACACAATCAGATGTGATTTACTCTCGTATGTGTGGCCCCGTCAAATAAATAGCAATTTAACGCAGCATTCTTCCGAATTCGGATACTTCGTCTTAAATTAGATACCTACATTCAGAAATATGTATGTGCTATATTATATACCTACATAGATGCACACATGTGTGGAAATTGGAACTTTCATATACAGTATACTCTCGATTATCCGGGTTAATGCTGGGGAGTACGGGGCCGGATGATTGAAAAACACGGATAATCCGAAATATCAGTTTTTAATATCGTTTCTATTGTTTGTGGGCGAGGGTTTGAGTAACAATAAAACCATATCTGCATTGCAATCCTGGATCATCGCGATGAAATCACTCCTCCCATGTTTTCCCGATCATTTTCAAATCATTTAAAATTTTCCATTGATCTCCACATTTCCGATTTATCATTTGGAAGAATCTTTCTCCATGATCAAACCAATGTTTTTGCTTTTACTTCCGACCAAGATTTTACTATTCCGTGTGTGTATACTCATTTTTTTCCAGAAATTGATCAAGTCGTCATTTTCCTCAGCAAAAGTTTCGAGAAGATCAGCACGGTAAAGCCGTTTCATTGATGATATGATACCTTGGTCTATAGGTTTAATAGACATGTTGTTGAATAACTTAAGCGTTAAAAAATTAGCTATCATAAGAGAAAAAATCAAAAAAATTTGCATGTTTGTAAGAGATTATAATTGAATGCAAAAAGTTATTAAAAAATAATTGAACATATGTACATACGTATCTAACGAAAATATCCCACTGATCAACCAATGCTCCAAATCTACTCATTATTACGTATTCTCATTCAAAAATAATTATATTAAAAGATAAAAAATAATTAATTTATGGATAATCGAGAGTACGCTGTATATATGTAGTTATTCTGTACAATGGATTAATGGATTCGGCAGGCGCTAGGCCCTTTCTTATTTTATTTTTTTTAATAAATCTACTTATATAGAATGGTTGCATCCTATTCGTCGGGAAATTTCTCTAAAGGAATGGTTTTCCTACCATTCTTGTCTTCTCGGCAATCGACAAAAGCTTCATCTTTTCACTATTTCAAGCAAACGCTCAAAAAAGACACGCACTACTCGAAAGCGGGAGAGTAATTGACTTCAAAAGTTTTTGGGAATAAAAGATTGTATTGTGTTGAAAACGATTGTAAAAAATTGAAAAGATAATTCCAAGAAGGTAGAATCTGGTGAACAATGAAGGGTTTCGGTCAAGTTGTTGTCTGGTGCGCTTCGCTTTGCGCGGAGTATATGTATGTATATATTAATTGAATCACCATTTTAGTTGAAATCTCTATCAAATACGCAATATATGGACACATTGGGTATGAGCTGATATTTCTATATTGATTACATAGTGCACGTTCATACTGAATTGACCATTCAATGTAGACGATGAAGTAAACATTGAATAGGTCGTACACATCTGAAATTGTAGGTGAAAATATACGTACACTGGTTTACAATTATACAGAGATTAATTGCTTACAATGGTCAACGATAATTCTCCATTCACAGTACATATATACACATTCCATTGAATATATGTATGTATATTTGTATATTGTGCGCAAAGCCGCATAGATTAATTTTATTAGCCTTCGAAGTCATTTCAAATGCTGCATACAATTTTCATGCAGCATTTCGTTTTACCATAAGACTCGTTCGCATTATTAGTACTGATAAATTGCACAACCACGTATGCATACGTACGTGTATGTGTTCTCACATTTGAATTCATATTAAGCGCCATTTTATACGTATTTTTTGCGATAGATTGAATTGCGCTATCGAATTGCCTTTTTTATCGCCGGATTGCACGCAACTTTACCTTGCGAAGGCAACAACGTCTGATAGCACTTAAATCTGAGACTAGATTCTTCGACCCGTGTTTGTTTACAATCGCGTACAATTAAACCTGTATATTTTTACACGAATCCTGGGGTCAATTAACCCCCTGTTATTTAAAGAGTGTGTGCGCATTTAATTCTTCGACTGTGTGCATAAGTAGTGTCTTGTCGGAGGCATTCTTTCGTTCGCCTACTTTTGTTTGCTGATTTACATACAAAACCACTTTGTCAAATGTGCTCATTTACGCGAACTTGAAAATCCAGCGATTCGTCACGCTCGCACGAGTGCGTCTCACTCTCTATTTTTTTTTATTTATTATTTTTTGTGTTTAAAAAACTGAAATTAATCACTCGAATTTTGATGTTTAGGGTTATTTCGAATTAGGCGAAGAGTTCTCACGTCCGTACAATAAGGTCGTTTATTAGTGTAAAACGCTTTCAATGACGAACGAACAATAACAAGGAATAGCAGCCGTGTGTGGGTAAAGATTTACTGATAGACAAAAGACAGACGGAAGAAGACTGTCGGCAAACGCAGATAAAAGATCTTCAAGGTCATTGTAGACCGGAAAATAATTATATTAATTTTTAATTTTCGCCATAAATTGTAAAGCTTGTTAATTATAAAATACTAGAAGAATTCTTTCGATCATAAAAAATATGGCGTGTCCTACAATTCATACATAAATCAATATAATTTATTTTATTCCAATACAATTTTTCAATTTTGAAATGTAGAATATATAATCATATGAGCCGTTATATTTGAAAGTGGCGGAAGTCCATTTTTCAGTTCCAATAACACTATTTTTGTTTGAAGTTATTCACAAATTGTTATCGCTTATTTTAATTCGATATGTCCAGAATCTTGGAAAAGCAGAATAAACGTATTACAGGCCACCATTATTTTTAAATATTGTTAAACGCAAAATATTATATTTAATGTTTTGCGAAATATTTCTCCAAATGAAGAAAAGTGGACTTATGCCTCTTTTAATTAAAAGCGGCTCGTATACATATGTACAGCCGCGGACAAATGTATTAGGCCACTTGTAAAAACAGATTTAACCGAAAATACTCGGGTATTTGATATAACCCGCACCGCATCTTACTAGTAAATCCTCTATTGTTTAACCATAGTTTCTCTTCCTTGTTTACTTACGAACTTATGAACTTGTCTATTTTACTCAAATCAGTATTTCGAAAGAAGTTGTTTCGTCGCGTTGTTATTTTTAATGACATGCATCTTCTTTAATTGAATAATACAAAAAAAACACAAGAATTGAGTGAAGGGAACAGGGCTCAGATCATTTTAATACATTTTCAAGGGTCGGGATGGATAAACATTTCCAAATAACTTAAATTATCACGATATCCGATCCAAACGACATTAAAAGGATACAATGAGATTGGTTCTATAAAAAATCGATCAAAAATGGGAAGAATATGAAATAAGTGAAAGTAAGAAGAGGTTAATAAAAAGAGCACTGTGTCAAGATCTCATTTTAACTTTCAAAATTTCAGCGGACCTACTGAGCTCTGCAGAAGTGAAAAGGAAATGAAATAAGTTTTTTTTTGCACAGACAAGTATAGAGATATCAAAAAATAAATGTTGCAATTATCAGAAGTTCATAATAATGCAGAAATTGCGCTTTGAACACTGGCATGAACACATATACACGATGGCACATATGTACATACACATCCTCATTTGTACGTGGATTCGCGGGAGTACATAAGATTGAAGGAGATCGCACCATTCCACTGGCGAAGACACATACATGCTTATCTGAACGCGGACGGCCGGATGGGGATGGAGTGAGGGAGAGATGCGAATTGACCGCAAGCATGCTGAAACCGTTAGCGACAATATCCTCGGGTGTGGTTCATGTATCAATTCCTCTTCAAAACCAACGTTTAAATAATCAACGGGTACAACACTAGTATTGTTAACGAAATTTCCGCTTATTTTTAAATGCACATATACATATGTATGTACATACATATTTGTTTGTCAAAAATAATAAATTGCAATATGATAAGTGAGACAAACTATAAAGTTTTATTATGTATGAAGAGGAGAAATTGTAGAGAGAGCTGATTAATCTAAATGACAACTTCATAAGTTGAATTGTAGGTATGGCAGATAAATACATACATACATTTGTACATCATGGTTGAGTTATACTAAATAGTTGTAGTGAGTTTCAAGGTATAGGTATAATGGTATACATAAATTTGTAATATGTATTCCGCTGTTTAAGTCTACATTTACACAGCAATGATTTGTTGTTCAACTCGTGTTTGAAATTTACTATGTTTCATATTTCAAAGTTTATGAATGTTTGTTATTTAATACATATAAGCAAAGTTTGTTTTTTGGTTTTTTTTTACGTGACATTTGGAGGATTGTATTTAATTTGAGATAAAACAATGTCATATTGCGAGTGAAATTATAACATTCATGTATGTATATATAATACGTAGGAAAAAAATCACGTGCCTCCATGCAAATACTGGTAATTTGTTTGATAATTTCGCACTGTCAGCGGAGCAGAAAATTCGCAATACACATTACAAATCGTTCAATTAATCAATTAATTAATCATATTTAGCGAGTCTTTCACTGCTGTGCAAATAGTGTGCGGTATTATTAATAAACTTGTAGGCACAAGACGTCCGCGACGTGCGTAAGAATTCTGCAAAAAATGTGTGTAATAGAAATTCGAGTTATCTACCTGACTGTTCAGGTATACAGGTAAGCTTTCTACCGCTCTCTTATTGAACGAACGTTCTAGGAAATTTCGTTGAAAACCTTTAGGAATTTGCTAATGGCTTGCTAATTTCGCAGGTAGTGTAAAATTTCTACACGTTCCGATTTTCGACCGTTAGTTATTCGAATATTAAAACAAATTGTTGTGTAGAAGATTCCATGCTTCTAGCACGGCTACGGTTCTGTTCAATTGGCGAATAATATATACAATGTACTTGTATTTGAACAGTCTTCAATCGTCGTTATTTTTGAGGATCTTCTTGAGCCTTTTGCACTCTCGAAACTTTTTTGTGACCAGGACTTATATTTTATTTTATTTCTCCAAATATACTGAATGCAGGATCTTCATATTTTATGTATTCCTCATCAAAATCTCTATCCCTTCAGGTATACACGCAGATTACCTAAACACAATGTGCTTTAGGTCATCGACTTTAGAGAGTCTTTAATTAATATTATGTATTAGATGTATTATGAACATTTATAAGGATTGTAAATATGTTTTTAGCTCTTTTTCTTATTATACTGTAGATTAACATTAGAATAATATAATACTATGATTACTAACCAAATTAAATTAAATTGTAAAATAGAAAATGATCAGTAGATCAGTAGCTATTAAAATAGATATAAGATGTATTGTGAACATAAGTTCGTAATAATAAAAAGCATTTAAAAATCAAAATCAATCAAAATCTCTATGATTCGAATTATGCCATTACGAAATGAAAACATTGATCAATATCAACAGAATTAATTATTTTCGCTGGAAGCTGTTTGTATCTTTGCCACACAGGTGCGAGAGAGAGAGGGGGAATTCAGTACGTGCCGCGCTCAACGTTCAATGTGAGAATGATATCCGCCTTGGAATGATGGTTGTGATTCAACCGTAATTTTTTTCATACACGATAAAATGATTTTAATAGCTAATTACAATAATTAACCTCACAAATTTTGCATTATTTTAACTCAAATAACACATTTTTAACTGTAAGTTTGGATTTCCAGCATGTGGCTAGCGGATTTTTTAGCACATTGAGAAAAGTGTTAAATATATCTTTAGATATCCAAAAAATGGTTTTATGTATATAAATGCGCTTTGGAAATATTGCTAATAATCGGTCTGTCTTTTTTCACAGGTGTAGAGTAGAAAGTGCAACTTGTCTGTTAGTGTACTTTGACTCGAGTGTGATGATTTTCTGGATTGAAAATCCACGCCGGTTAAGTGTCATCACCGGATTGTGAAGATCTTCTTGATCTAACATAAGCTCCGTTGCTTTCTCCATTGCGGTCACGTTAGGGTTATCGACGTACGTCATATAAGAAATATAATAGACAATGCATTCGTTGCAATTTTCAATTCACACGTCGCTGATGACCCACAAATGTCGGATGGAACAAAAACCGGCTAGTAAAAGTGTATGAAGAAATTTCATCTAAAACGTTCCTCGTGAGAAATGCTAGTCAACGACCATTTGACGCTGGGTTAATATTCGCTAAATCGACGTTCGGAATGAGTTGATTGCCGTTTCCGTTATTTTTATTATTTTTATTTACGGTCATAAAAAAGCATATTATGTAAATGCTTTTGCATAATCGAACGCGCAACGAGACTATTCTAATTATATATTTGTGAGAAAAGTCCAAAGATTATTATCGAATACGTAATCATTGGGACTATCTCAATTTAAATATTTGTTCTATGATTAAAACTGAATATTATTTTTAAAACATTTTTATTTGAGTCATTGTTAACACTGAGCAACAAAAAAAAATACCGGAGAATAATCAATCTATACTAAGTTTGACCCAATAAATTCGAATAAGACATTGATTTTTGTTGGCTTCTCATTTTTAGTTGACACAGTAATACTAAATTTTAAGTTAAAGACCGCATAAGCCAAAAATCTGTAAAAATTGCGCTTTTTTTAAGCGCTTATATCTCATAAACGACAACAAGCCAGCAAAAATCATTCTCATATTCGAATTTAATGGGTTAAACTTAGTTAAGATTGATTAGTCTCCGCTCTGGTAAAAATATCAGTGATTTTTTTTTGTTGCTCAGATCGTTTCTTATCGGAATTGAAAATTTTATCCAACCTATGTAGTTTTTAATATGATTTTTCATATGAAACTTTTACTTCAAAAACAATGGAAAACTATGATACTATTCAAACCATCCTATAATACAATCATAATGTGAATAAAGAATCAAGCATTGAATTCAAATATAGTAGTTTTTTTATTGGAAAAGAAGACAAGAAAATAATTTTAAATAACAATGCCTAAAAATACGTGATTTTAATCTTCTTGAACGCAAATCATAATTTGGAGGTAAAAAAAAAGCAACGAAAATGAAAGGGAATCTTAAACGGCGGATGTTCACATCAAGACTGTTGAAACTAATGGTGCAATTAGTCTGAATGAAAGGATTCTGTTTGGATTGTATCCAAACACATTCGATCAATTTATCAACCTTATGCATGTACAGTTTTGACGCTCGAGGCTTAAATATCTCGTTTTCTATTTGAGACTAGCAACGTGTCGTCGCCAGATCAAAATGCTGGATAGCATCTCGATCGCAAGTTTTAATGAGAGTCGAAGCCGAGATGTGCCCGTCTCAGATAGCGGATTGTTTACAGTGTCCAGATAAGACTGGCATTACTGGTCGAACGTTGGTTAACATACCCAATGGTTGGTTTCGTAACGGCCATCATCGGTATGCGAGATTGCGTTGCTATTATACATAGAAGCAATATCTGGGTAGGGCAACGGTCACGGCAACCACCTTGCAGATGAATAAAAAGAAGCAGAAACGAAGTGCGTGAGATGCTGTCAACTTTCAAGTTCACTTACGAAACGCGTAGTATGACTTTGTCATACCATTGTATGTAATTTCTCAAATAAATACTTTGATATCAATCCATTGAAATAAATTAATATTTTCAATGTGGTTCAAAAAATGAGTGGTTTTTTGGTGAATTTCGTAAAATTCTTGCATACTGTTGTGTTGGAAATTTTAGGGAAATCTATTAATCAAAATCTTCGTAGAGAAAATTAGAACGAACAAATGTATGGCCCAAAAATGCTTTGTATATCTTAACAATGCACCAATTACTGCTTCGCCTAACAAAATCACGTAGTTTTTTGCAAAAAATAAGACACATTGAAACCTGATTCTAATGAAACGAGGGAATTACAATGATAAATAGCCTAAAACTGTGCTTTTGGTACCCAAGGTTGTTGCAATTGATGACTCTTATCAAACAGTGTATTACATTATAATAAATGTAGCATATGTTATCGCTGAATCTATGTACATACATATGTACGTTTCTGTTGACAGAAACAATGGATTAATTTCAACACGGCTAGTTAATGCGAGAGTTCTATATCGAGCGTGTATAAATACAGAGTGGTGTGACGATGCAGAGCACGTAGCAAATTCTTCTGTGACCAAGATTAGATAAAATCACCCGGTGATGATGATAAGGCACGATGCGTCGTTTGAAATGTTTAAAATCTTGAAAACTCACCTCTTTTATTCTTCCAGTAGTAGCGATAGAACAGATAGACGAGAGCTACCAGGCACAATGTGACCAGAAACGTTCCTATGATGGCTCCAGCTAAGCTGCCTGGAGTATAGCAATCTTCTGCTTGCGCAAAATTCACCATAAAAACAACGCACAACACCACAGTCCAAAAGGTAGTCTTTGTAGAACCCATTTCAGCCTCAATTCAACACTGAACTACTGAAATCAAAACAACAAAAACATATTAAACACTCGAACCAATCTAAACAACACGCCTACAATCGTATAATATAATACAAGGCACATTCAAAATGTTAATTTCTTCACTCGTCTGTCATGCGATTATTTCACGTTTAATAATTAGGTTCTTGAACCGCTCTTTTAATAGCCCCTTTCTTAGATTTTCATGGGAAGTGAGCCCTATTAAGAGCTTCCGTTTCAACATATTATCGAATCATTCCGCTGTTTAATTTTAAATAATACTCAAATCAAGTTTGTATGTATGTACGGGTGATTTCATTTCACACGAACGTTCATAAAATAAAATGTATCGAGTGCATGCGGGCGATTTCACCGCCTTATCGTCGCAGTTTCGATTTAATAACACATTTTCCATTCGAAATAAATCTCAAAATTGACTAAAACACATATTGATTGATTTATATATACATATATACGTTTCGTGTGTGCTGATTAATATACCGAGAAATAATTGAAGCTATACGGCACGCAATTTCCCAGTCGCTCGGAACGCATCGTTCAAATTCACTTTCGTCAATTAAATTGAAATATTTACGAGCCGAACTCGATTGCCACACTTCCAGTACACTTTCCCCTCCCTTTGCCTTCTTGTTAGTGGGTGGTGATTGAAGACGTGCATAATTTATTGGATTTCGTTAGTGTTTTTCACGGTCGTACTGAACGGCCTTCGACGATCGGATTTCTTTTACAATATAAAACGTCCGTTTCGAAATCGTCGCGTCTCTCGAACGGATTCGTATTAACTTCTCGACATTGAAACTCCGGCTGGCTGGAGAGAAAACGTCCAAAGAGAGAATTAGATACGAGAGATTCGAGTCGAGAACCGCTCCTTACCGGCTAGTCCATGTACGGAGAAGCCGTTGCTCGAGGATAAGTGGAACGCGCGCGCACACGGCCTTAGACTTCTACATTAATTATGTAAACAAGTTTACATTGTATTTAAAGTTATGGCGAAACAATCCTAATCCAATTTTAGATAAACGTTCTTCAAATGTTTGAACGGAAATGGGATCGTCTGTTTGCGTCCACGGCGGCGGGTTTGAACACCAGCCGTGCGTCGATGTCTTCGCACACTTAAAACGTTATCTTGATAGGAATTTTCCGAACCTAACGTGTCATTTTCGCGAAAATTGACTCATTTTGTTATTATTAAAGAGGCGTGAAATTGCCATGAATATATAACATACACATACCTACATGTATCTACAATACGTTCTATATGAGTCTTAATTATACACTATAAAGTTTATTTTATCGTAAAATTTAAATACTTATTCACAGAATGTTTATATAGGTATCATCAAACGGCATGCATGAGGAATTCATGCATGAGTAAAAATATGTAATATATTTTTTTATAATACAATTTATGAATGACAGATTTCCATAATACATACATATATTATACGGGTCTACCTCACGGGCCCGAACGTGAAACGCCCGAAAACGCAAATATTGGAAGGTAAAGATTGAAAATCGAAAGATCTTAAGTCGGAAGATAAAAAAGGGTGCATGGTAAACGGTACATACTCACTTAATTCGCGCGAGCAGGATACAACAGGAACAAGAGGAACAGGCTTTCCCTCCCGTATTCTGCGCGCGCACATTAATACGGGAGGAAAAGCCTGTTCCTCTTTTTCCTGTTGTATCCTGCTCGCGCAAACTAAGTGAGTATGTACCGTTTACCATGCACCCTTTTTATTTGATCTTTCGACTTAAGATCTTTCGATTTTCGATCTTTGCCTTCCGATATTTGCGTTTTCGGGCGTTTCACATTCGGGCCCGTCACGGAGACCGATATTATACATATACTTAAACCCAACTTAAAACATCATAAAACTGTTCAACTGACAACTCAAATATTGATTGCAATTTGGAATAATTTAATTCTTATTTTGGATGTTTATGCGGTATTTTTCAATCAAAATTCACAATCTATACTGAATGAATTGCGCGGTTTAATATCAAAGAACGCTGTTTTCTTTAAATACCGTGATTATTGCGAATTAAAATGATTCACCTTATGTAATTTAAATATAATTTATACAGTTTAAGAGCTCATTTTATGAAATAAATAATACCTTAATTAGCGGTAATTCGTTTTAAAACTGCAATACAACACTTTAGCGCATCAAAATCAAAGTCGTCCGATTTAATCTAATTAATCCGATTACCCGTCCGATTTAATCTAATATCTTAAACCAATTGACTTCCGATCTGAAAATCTATTCGCAGAAACGATTGCGCCTCGAGCTGAAACGATTAACTCACTCGAAAAGAATTCAATACGCTAGAAACTTGTTTCGTATTTCTCCATTTACAATGTAATCAAACCGCAATGCGTTTTCCTCAATTACGATCATAATTGACCACCACACCTTTCAGCCAGTTGAAACCAGACATCCGACCGACATATCTATGTGCGTTTTCGCCAAAATGAGTCAAATTAAATAAAATAAACACTATAAATTGTGAAATTTCGTTTGACAATCGAATCATGTACAATTACGAAATCCCATCGGCAACGAGACGGTTAATTAATCGAGTCATCACACACGACGATTATATAAAGGTATTGTTTTTACGACGAAAGCGAGCCGAATCGAACGGGTTTCAACGTCGACCTTCACTGTACAACCGCGAAGGCCACTTTTTATCCGAACAATTAATTATATATATATATATATATATATATATATATATATATATATATATATATATATATATATATATATATATATATATATATATATATATATATATACATATAGGGTACAAACATACGTCCACGTGTATTTTAGAGTGTGCAATGAAACGTGTAATAACCTAGTAGTATATGGATGTGGGAGATTCTGAAGTCGGATCACGAAGATCGGTGGTGGCACATCTCGTTATCACTGAACCACGGATTGGACACAGACGAAAATTTAATAAAACCGGCGTCGAAATTCGTTCGATGTTTGTTTGAGAATCACTGTTTCACTGTTTACATGACTCGCGAACGGCAAATCGCGATTGGCGAATGGTTGCGATATGCGCGCGTACGGCGAGCGCGGCGCTCGCGGCTCTTCTGGCACATGTGCTGGTCGACTGTGACCACCTCTGCTCAGGTGAGTTGGACAGGTGTTGTCAATTCGCCTGATTGTGTGATTCAAGTTTAGAAATTGAGCCCACAAGATGAAGTTTTGATATATTGAATCATTTTAATTAAACAAAAGTTGAAAACACACACGGACTGTTCATTGAGGATTATTCGTCAACAGTACATATGTACTATTCATAGAGAAACATATTTTTATTACTAAGTATTATTACTAATTACTATTACTAACCTCTTCTTAGTTCAGAATCGATTTTGTCGTCTGACGAAGTTTGGGTTCTTATTCGATCGTTTTCAAACTTTGCCATTTTGCTCGGTTTGGTCATCAATATAAGTGGAAATGACGTCCGCCATTACCATGGTGAAAAATAATCATAATAGACACGTTTGAAAATACTGCATCTTCCTTCACGGTGACGTCTATCGTTGACGGCGACGTCTATCGTCCACACTGTTCTGATCATTTTTTACATAATTACATAACCTCCTTTACGTTTCACTTACGATTACAATTCAGGAAAAAGTTTGCCTCTTATCCGATCGTTTTCATACTTTGCCATATTGCTCATTTTGGTCATCAATATAAGGAAATGGGTCCTCCGCCATTACGATGGTGCAAAAATATCGTGTAAGGGCCGGGCCGCACTGTGCGACTTGTGAACGACTTGGTTGAGGGCGACTAGACCAATGCATGCAGGTAGATGGGACATGCCACACCCGTCAACTTGTGTGTCGCAGACATTTCCATACATTTTTCCGTGTCTAGTCGGCAGACAAAGTTGCACGGTGCGGCCCGGCCCTAAGATAAAATAAAATTATTGGTATTTTTATTCAAAATAATAATTTTATATACAAATTATAGAAGAGATATGTTTTTAAAAAACTTTTTTCCCTTTTCACACCCTCTCGCTATTTCAGATTGAGCACTTTGCCATACTCTTGATCAAAGTTTACGGAGAGAATTGGTGATTTCTTAATTAGGTTTTGTATATATTGTCTTAATTTTTAACGTTTGCAATAGATTCTAAAAATTTACATTTGTGCTTTTTTTTATCATTTATTTGTGCATTAAAGATGTGGAGTTGGAGTCGGAGTCGAGGAGTGTTTTTTTATATTTTGAAAATAAATATTATTTTTATTACTGACAACTTTATACATTGGCAAGAAAATTCCATTTTACTAAAATGGTTCAAGTTGGAGTCGTAGTCGGTAAATTTTGAACTGACTCCACAGCCCTGGTATTTTCTAATGTTTCAATTTCCAAATAATTGGCATTTTATAAAACTATTTATTTTTTATGTTAACTTTCATTGTACATATTTCATAAATTTTGTTACAATTTACAAAGTCTCAAATCAGGACGTCATTTGGGGGGAGGGGTCATTTTCTCTTCATTTTCTTGTCAATTCATTTTGAAAATTGATTATCGACATTTTAATATTATTTGTTAAAAAAAAACTAGAAATAAAATGTGATGAACGTAATATAAGTGATAAATATTTATTGCTTTGTAATATAATTTTTTGTTAAATATATTAATATGTTTCTGACTTTTTTTCAATTTGAATTGAAAAAAGTTTTCTTATTTATAATTTTTAACATTTTTTAATGTCTCTATTTAAATACACAAAATGGTTTCAAATTTTAAGCATTTTTTTTTTCATTATTCATAATTTATAAATTGAAAAGATGTATAGAAAATATAATTTCCACTTTTACTTATATATGTATGAAAAAACAACCATAAAATGGCCAACTTTTGCTTCCCCCCCTCCCTAGAAAGATCTGAAAATTAATTTAAGTCTATATACTATAGCTCGATGTTTGCGTTAATGCTAACCACCGAAAGGTTCACGGGTTGACCTCGATTGAAAATAATTTATTCGGAAGTATTTATGTAGTGCTGCTAATCATACTTGGATATGTGTAACTCCAAGTCGATTGTTTCCTATCAGATTTTGCCAATTTATCTGATTTCACTGTCGAAACAGTTCCTCATCAAATTGACAAAAGCCATCCAACTAGGGTTGCCAGATGGTATTCAAAAGGAGGACATGTCCTCCTTTTCCATGTTTTGTCCTCCCGTCCTCCCTTACCTACTGTAAGTCCTCCTTTTTGCTAAACATCGGGCGGGACTGGCGGGAGGCGAAAAAGGGGGCAAAGCATGATGATTTAGTTTCATGCATTGAGTTCTTGAGCATCAGAGGTGTAGAGATTGACGATGTTAAGCTACACGATCAATTTTGTAACTTGATTTCATTTCTTAAATCAAAATCAGATGAAGATGAAGCATATTATGATTTGAAGTTGCACGAGCAGTGGACAATCTACTTCAAAAAGGTTAAAAACATTGAATGTTTCTCAGAACTGCTCAAGATCTGCTAGTTTTATTTTTGTATAAGCGCACATAACGCAAATGTAGAAAGAGTTTTTTCACTGATTAATACTCAGTGGAGCAAAGAGAGGAATAGACTAAGTGTGCAGTCAGTAAAATCTTTAATTCTTAGTCAATACAACTTTAAAAACATGACATGTGAAGATTTTTATAAGTATTTGTTAAAAAACCAAGAACTTCTTTCCAAAATTGGCAGCTCAACTATATATGATTAAAATAAAGTAAAATAATATAAAAAATTCGTTTAATTTCTGAATGTCCTCCTTTTTTACAGAAAATCCTCCTTTTTAGACCCATCTCCCTCCTTTATCAAATTATCATCTGGCAACCCTACATCCAACCCACTATTTGAATATGATTTCAAATGTATAATCTATAAATATATTCATGTTTAATACCATATATGTCACTCAGGTGCAACCCGTAATTACTACATGGGAAACTATAAATTAAAAAAATATATATTGTTCATTGGGGATTTCTGCAGATTGATGAAATATTTTTTTAAATATGCATTCATAGCATATTTTGAATTGACATTTTTTTTTGTCAATGCGTAATTGCTGATAAACAAATAATCACGTTTCAAGTTCAATGAATCAATGAAGGAACATTATCGCACTACGTTCACAATAATCAAATGCGTACGTCATCTAAACTACCATTGTCATTAAATTCGTTACAATAACAGAAAAAATGTTATCTTTACATATTTTTGCAAATTATTTTCAATGAACATGCGATAGTGCGAATATTTGAAATTTTTCGAATATTATACTTATATATCTATCTGTCCTATTTTTGTAGGCTGGTTGACCATACCTGGAGTCGACGGAGCGACACCTGTTTGAGCGCTCAAATCTGGCAACTTGCTTCGGTATGTATGTATGTATGTATGCTTACGCGACTACATAAAACGGATATATCTAAAAATTCTAGAAAGTATACATGTTATGTGTGTATGTATATTTTTTAATATACGAGTACTTCAACCCAGATAGACGCACTTGCATATGAAGGGAAATTGGCGGGTAAATTATTCGAATCGGGACATGAAAGATTCATATCACACAATTCCGAATGCAAAACTAAGGCTGTATTATTATTTATATTCAAATAAATAATCCTATACGATGTACGAGTCAGCGGCCGCCTGCGACATCGCGATTCGTGCATATACAAATACTTATGTATATATATTTTTAATACAAAACACATAAATATTTTTTGGGTGTATGCTAGAAATATATACATATTTGTGAGTGCGTGTAAAAAATACATACACGAGATGTTTTTTCTCAATTAAAAACCGGTATTTCGGGTTCGATCGAATCGAAACCGGGAACTTTTGTATGTGTGTAATCGTTTAATCGATACATCAAAGACGCGTACTAGACCCCAATACACATCTCGTGTGTGTATTATAACTGGTTACGCCCCTGGATAGAGAAAAACTTTTTTTTTAATTTTATTTTTGTTTATTTTGTTCGTATTAATCGAAAGATGATAACGCGCGTGTTGCCTGGAGATGTGACAACGCGTTTAAGTCTCCGAACGAATACACAAGCAATTCGGTTTAAATATTATTTATTTATTTAAAGTTTGGACCATTGTAGCATTACAGGAATTCATAATGCGCCACAATGGTCAAAAATATAACAGAAAAGGAAAGAAACAAAATAATAACTATAGAAATTAGACATGACAAAAACAAAACATATACATATACACACAAACAACACATTTAACATAATCATAAAAAATAATAAGCTATATGTATGCTTAATTAGATGTATACATAATAAGTTTCATCAATATTTGTTTATATTCCTAGCTCCTTGCTAATATTTCATTTGAACATTTTTTGCGTATTTACGAAGGTCACTAATCGTATTAATTTAGTCATAGTCATAACTTTTAAAATCTACAAACGTATGTATGTATGTATGTACATTGAGTTTGTTTGTAAAACTAATTAATTTAATGACTAGTGAGCATTTCCTTTAATGAACTTTTAGCTTCGAAATTCGAATGACTTCTTCATGCTAAAAATCACTTAAATAATTCTAGATCTTTCAGTTCAGACCTGTTTAAACAAAAATATGTACATATAGACTGCTTCGATTGAAGACGATAAAACTTCAATGTATAATATTATCGGTTCAGCCTTGTTCGAGTTTCGAACGTTTTCAAGCAGTTCAGATCCGCCTCTTTTCAGACATGACCTATTAGGCATGTACATATTTCTCTGACACATCATCGGCGGTAGCTCTGAATAGACACAATTATAATAAAATGGTATTATTTTATGTCATTCTTTCTATTTTTACCATAAAAAATCATATATACGTAGATATGTTTGTGGATAACATATTTTATTATCTTAGAATAACTTGGATTTTATTATTTCAATGGTAATACGATGTAAAAATGAATGTGCGTTTATAAATGTATTAAATTTATGATTGTAAGACTATAATTATAAGGATGAGGAAAAGTTGAATAAATTTCCGAAGATGCTCATCAGGCCGACAACACATTTCGAGATGATTCCTTGTGAGTAATTTTAGACATCAAAGGACTCACGATACGCCACTGGCTTCGCAGCATCGACATTTTAATTTTGAAAGAACAATGCCGCGTCTCGAATAAATCTCCATACAATTTGTCGTAAAATTTGTATAACGACCGTGCGTAGGACTTCGAGGACTGCGACTTTCTCTCTGAATTGGGCTTTGGCTTCGCACAAAAGGGCTTCTTCGGAATTCGGCCTTTTTACTGGTCGCCGAATTTCTGTCGCTGGACCGCGTTTTACTTTCTGCGTTTTCGGTCAACCGAAGAAACTTGTGGAACACCTCGCGCGTCTCGAACTCGTTCCGTGACCTTCTTCTCACAGTTTATCCTCAACGATGGCGATTCCTGGAAGTTCCAGCAATCAGCTGGCCCCTTCCTCGTCTCCTCCAGAGAAACGTCGATAGTTGAAGATGGACGGCATCTTAATTTTAGTAGCAGCTTTTAGCGTAATTTTGGGTCAAAGCGAACACGAGAGCTAGAGACGACTCTCTTTAATAGAGGAAAAAAAATCTCTTCCACCTCGGGGCGATTTAGATCAGGTATGCTTTAATGACACGCCAGGGCTGTGCTTGTCAAGTATTAAAAAATATCAAATAAAGTATTAGCCCAATTAATCAAAAATGATAAATAAAATTAGCGCGTGGAAGCCCTGAATAAGCAGCACGTGAGACGATCGAAGCTTTTCAACTTTCACAATAATTAAACACTCGTTCGATTTTATTACACGGAACGTTATTTAAATTTATACGCAAAATTTATACATACATACATATGTATATATGTATGAATTTGCATCATTTTTACGTGTCCAACAGAGTGCGTTAAAAATACAACGCAATTTCAAATTGCACGTACATATGTACATATAAATTATGCAATCTAAAATCGCGCTAAAATAAAACGTGCATTTAAACGCCTCGTTAATGCGTAATTTGAAATAATATTTTTCGCGTTTCGTTTCTCAATTTAATCAAATATTTACACGCAAATGTTTATTTAAATTTTAAAGACTTGCTCGTATATTTCCACACTCAATTCAAATTATAAAATATAATTCAAATATTGTAATTTAAATTTAAATTATCAATTTAAAGCGTACTACAAAATGTTATTCAGCTTCGGCCTTTTCATTTACAATACATAGTAATCGAAAAATAGTTCATTTTAATTAAAGAAGCTTCAAACATTGAAATGGGTCAATTTTGAACTAAGAAAATTATGAAGTTGTAAGTCTGCGGAGTCGAAAAAACCCCAATTCCGACTGACATTTTCCTTAAATCCGACTCCGACTACTGTTTTAATAAAAATGAATGTTTTTTTCCGAATTCCATTGGGTCAATTTTCGAATATAACTGAATAGAGTGCAGTTTCAGGTTGCCACATATGCATATTTATCATAATTTATCTCTCGTATTTATTAATTAATTCGAGTTTATAACATCTAGAATTTGCTGACATTATAAAATGCTACCCACTCTGTAAAATATAGTATGTATGTACATATGTATTTCTCGAAATATCAGTATTACCAAATTTATCCATAGATTTCTCTGTGATATTGTATTAACATAATTGTTTATCGATATTTGTAATTGGCCAGGAAAGCGCATTGTGGTTTACCTGTTAGGCCTTCTTGGTATGTGTATAAAAATATATATACAGAACGCTGATCTAAATCGTTAATTTACAATTAAACTTATTTTCTTTCAATATTATATCTCCTTTATTTATGAATTCATACATGAAACTAATAAAATCTACACATTTGGTGTAATGATTTGTCAAATATCAGTCCTGGCGTCAATTTAATCTCAAAGTGAGAAAAAGGCGAAAATAAAAACACTGCAAATCAGATTTGCATATGTTGGGTATTGATGAGCCACCCTGGAATATACATACAGTCGTAATTGCTGTGTCTTCAGATGTCTTCAGTTACCATATTTTCGAAATCCGATCTATTGTATTTTGATGCCTATGCGAAAAGCAGTCAGATATTTTCATTTCGTTTTATTTATCTAATTTTATTATTGAAACGGTTCCTCCATTAAATTGCTTACTTTTGGATTAGCCATGTTTAAGCTGTTTATATTACAAATACCGAGCGAAGCCGGGTAAAATCACTAGTATAAAATAATCCAGCAGTTTGGCTTAATGGTAGCGTGTATGCTTAGCACCATGTGATCAGTGGGTTCGATCCGCCAAACTGCTGGTTAGATTTGGGGATATTTGTGATTCCAAATCGATCGTTTCTTATCAGAGTTTGCCAATTTTATCTGATCATCGTTGAAACGGTTCCTCAAAATTGGCAAAAAAAATCCTTTCCTGTTGTCACAAATCTTCTGTATTTATTGTGTGTATAATTTGTGAAAATTATGTACAAAATATAAAATCCATAGATGTTTCAATGGATTAATTATGTATTAATTAATTGTTATTTCGTGTTCTTCAGCTTCTGGAAATACAGTGATTTATGTAATAATAAAAAAATGCTGCATTGTCTGTAATTATGTAATTGTCCAGGAAGGCGCATTGGGGTCTTCCTGTCAAGCCTTCCTGGTATATATCTATGTGAAAAATAAAATATATATTGAGTAATGTATATATTGATTGAATGCGACAATATATATTAATATATATATATTGAGTGAATGCGACAGTTGCGCTTCGACCAGATAATACGTATTTTAAATCGACAAAATCGAGGTTTCGTATTCTCATATTTTCTCCTCCAAAACTGGACCAATTTT
Organism: Arctopsyche grandis; assembly: GCF_051622035.1. Lineage (NCBI taxonomy): Eukaryota > Metazoa > Arthropoda > Insecta > Trichoptera > Hydropsychidae > Arctopsyche > Arctopsyche grandis. The sequence goes on from NC_135357.1 coordinate 27,467,848, forward strand.
TAAAAAAATTTCATCATCGGTATGAGAAAGATATTTTCTATGTAACTATGGGCGTAATTTTTTTTAAATCGACCGTTAAATAAGCACGCTGGACTCTTTTCGTGGGTGTAGAAAAGAGGCAATTTTATAGATGTTTGGCGGCTCCTAGCTCCTATAAAAAATAACTAATCAAAAAAATAAAACGATAGATGCATCTCAATGGTGGATATCCATAGCATATTAAAAAAAAATAATTTCTCTAGTGTCATAATTGAGGAAGGGAGAAGTCTAATACGTTTGTATGGACAAGGCACTGGTGTCCAGCCCTCTTAAGCGGGTCACGTAGTACTACGTTTCATATGGGCTTGACGAGAAATGCGGGATACGTAGTATTACGTTTGATATTGGTTCATCGCGAAAAGCGGGATACGTAGTACTACGTTTATTCCAATATAGTATATGGAGATTTTTTTTATATGAGTTTGAATGTTGAGCGATTTTTATAATCTATTGTATTTATTCGCGAAGCCTTGTGATTTTGCCCGCTACCGCTAGTCGCTGCAAAAAAAATCTTAAAAACGAAATTAAATTGTTTATCATAATGAAACAGCCACGTTCGAAATACATAAAGCATGCTATAGTGAATAATAATGCAGTTGCAACTACCACCCAGTCCTTATATGCACATTTGTAGACAATAGGGTATTATTGTTAGACAGAAGATGCTTTTGATAGAGTACAAGTAGCTTGGAGTGGCATTCGAGTGCCTCGAGCGGCTATTCCAAATCAATTTTTGTCGGATGCGCTCGACCAACGATCGGAAATTGAATTAGTATGCGAGTATTTGAGGATCGCCGATGTAAACAAGTGTAGTCTGTCTGGTCCTCCGGCAACAATCGGAATGCGGTGGGCGCGCCCCGATCCGTGAGGCCCCCGCAGCCTCTGGCGGGGGCCCCCTCGGCACAGGGGCCACCGCTCATTTCGTAAGCGGTCCCGCAATAAATTATTTATTTAAATATATTTACACGCACACACGCACCCATAGAACGAGTCGTCGTTTATCAGGTCTATCTCATTGTCAGCAGTCGCCAAAGTGGGGCGCGCACATTTCCTGGGGGGCAGGTGGGTGTCCCAGAAGATGAATCGAACCCACGGTTCCCGGAAAGATGCACTAAATTGCACTGAATAGTAGCGCAGTTTCAAGAAGTCCTAATTTTCAAAGGCGCTCAAAAATAACTTAAGCAATAGAATTTCACAAATAAGGTTAGCACCAGAGAGATGTAATAAGAATAGAGGGGCCCTTACTAATAAATAATTGCTGTCAATTTTACGCGGTACGTCCATTGATGTATAATACACTAGATCCGCCCTCACGCTTTATACTGGTCTCCCTTTTGGCGCATGCAAAATACATGGCGCATGCACAGTTTCTCTCAGTAGGTAGGTAGGTACCGCTGCGTCGTAGGGAAAAAACCTTTTTTTCCCCCAACTTCCCCGCTAGTTAAACCCCCCGCACCCCTCAGTTAGTGAAGACAAGATCTTCGACCAAAATCATACGTCAGGGTCCATCTATGTGTATTATATATCTATGGGCACGTCTCTATAAATACGATACATCGCACGGAATAAAATCAGATCAATTTACTTATAAAAAATGTATCCCATGTTGTTTATTGTGTGCTTTTTAATGTATTGTGCAATTTTTACCGATGCTTGCCCATCTTGCGAGTAATATAAACAAACAGAGAAGTTTTTATCGGACATACGTCGAGCACCAAGCGTCAAATACGACTGATGCTAAAATGATTTAGATCTGTCCGTGGACAAAATGTCACTTGACAAAAAAAGAACACCTAAAGCTACTTCTATTAATATTACATTTCTCTGGTTAGAACCCTCAGATAACATACAACTACCCCTTGACGTTTTTTTTTTTTAATTCTTTTGCGTTAATTCTGCTTGAGCATCTTTGAAAGTTTGGATGTCTCGGGAGTGCAACTAACTCGAGTGCATTTTTCCGGTCACCCGAACCCACGTATACCAGAGAAATGTAAGGGCGAAAACACACTGAATGTACGTGGTATGTGGTTTTTTTTTCAGATATTGTCAATCTAGGTGATTTAGAAACCAATAGAAAGCAGGTATAAAAATTGTAGTTGATCCAAACAAACCCTAGATAACTACCGCTTAGGATTTCGAGTTTTGTAAAGGTGTGTTTAGACTCTCTAATATATCTTGCAATTCCGGTCTTATATCGTGAAATTCCGGTGAAAACGAACCTTTATAAACGTCGACAAATTTTCAATACATTTTTTTTCAAAACTACCTGGAAAGGCTTTAGCGTGTGGTATTCTAGTTTACTTTGTACATGCTCAAAATAGAACGCCTATCGGCGTTCTTCAAGTCCATGGACTTGTTGGCAAAACGCCGATCGGCGTTGGTCAGCATTCAAAAGGTTAATGAATGTATTTTTTCAAAACTAGTTCGATCTTCTTCATTGTTGTTAAAATTTAATCCTCACAATCTAAAATACTCGGCAGTTAGGGATTTCCACCGGATTCAAAAAATTCATAAATTGCGGTGTAAGCCAGTCTTTATAAACGTTGACAAATTAATGACACAGATTACACGACCCATGTTCAATGCATTTTTTTTCAATGCTACCTGGAAAGGCTTTAGTGGGTAGTATTCCTGTTTACTTGCTTAAAATACAACGCCTATCGACGTTTTTCAGGTCCGTGGACTTGTTGGCGATGGTCAGCTTTCAAAGGGTTAAACATGCAAAAAAAAAAACGCCGTACCCTAGCCCATATGCATACATAGTACACAGTCTCAAAAATCACCCCCTGGAGTGTTTTCGGTGATATTTTATCATTGCTTGACAGTTATGGATAATAGTGAATCCCATATGTAGGAGAAAAATATGCACTCTGCACGTGCAACTACACCTAAATTCGATTTGGGGAACACCCACTGTCACAGCGGGCAGCCAAGGACATGACGTTCTGTACCACTCAGTGTGTTTGCGCCCTAACTCTCTGACGTATATACCAATTTTAAGAAGTGGCGAAATATCGGAGAGTAGGCTATTATTAGGAGTAATATTGTTTGCAAACTTCACACACGTGCTGGCTTTGAAATGAAAATGAAAATTACCGCAATTAGAGCTCATATGTACGTACATATACATATATGTACATATGAGCTCGAGCTGTACTCAATTTAAGATAAGCTTAAAAAGATTGAGTAAATTTAGTAGTTGTAAATATTGTAAGTCGACCATTTTGGTACTATACTAATATCTTAGAAATAATAAGAGACACAAGAGACAAAAATGGAAAACGCGATTATTTTTTTTCAAATCAATTAAAACAACAAATGAATCAAAATTTTCAACATTCACTTGTTCAGCAGTTCCAAAATATTCATGTAAATTTACATTTATGAATTTTTATTATGATTTATTTAAATGTGTCAATAATAAGAAAATATGAATCACTCACTTATTTTCAGAAAAAGCTCTACATATACATACGTTCATCAACGATTGACCAATTAGGAAAATCGAATGGCGAATCTAGTACACTAGATTTAGCCAGTCTTATAAATAAACAACGTGGGAGATCAAGCATTGTATCCTTTTAAAAACAATCTCAATATCTGTAATATGTGTAGAGCAAAATAAAGTTTATTGATCCAATAGCCAACATTTAATTGAGAACAAGAATTAGCACAAACCATCCACCAAGATTTAAACAATAAAAAATCTACACTGAACTATTTCATAAAAGTCCACATCAATTTCTTTGATTGCATTGTTTTGTAATATGTATATGCATGCACTAAACACATTGGATCAAATAAAACAAGCATACAAAACTTTATCATCAAATTTATAGTCAAAATTTTTAACATAAGTATATGTATATGTACATATGTGTGTATATTTCGGTGACCAGACAACTAAACACACGACTGTTGAACACACTGACAAGTGCTTACAGTGACAACCCGCAAAATGTTTGAAACAGCATTAAATACTTAAAATTTAATAATAATACACTCATGTTTTTTTTATCAATTGTTCAGCTGTCATGGATCCATATACATATTTCATAAAAGTTTTATTTGATTACAAGGTAAATATAATGCTGATATTTATCCTATCGGTTTCTTTAAAGGTCAAAGAATTCGACCCTTAAAGTCCTCAACGAATACAGTCTCAGAGACCCTTTCGCCGGAGAACGAGCCGGTTGTCCAGCAATATTGCACAAGTACAACCGCACATCACTGCTCTATCGGTTTATAACAATTTTAATATAACGAGAGTTCTTAAACTTTTTGTTGGATAGTTTGGAGACAAGTGGTAGATCTCATCAGTATAGAATTTCCCCAGGTCGCTAATCGTCGATGGAAGGGTCGCGCGACCTATCGGACCACTCAGGGGTCGACAACCTTCCAAATCAGTTTGTGGCTGAGGCCGGTTGTACCTAAGCCGATTTAGCACTGGACTTGTTCCACACTCATTCCAAATTTCAAAATTACCTGTCCAAATCCGACGCTCGATACGTTTTTTGGATGATAGCTCTCTGCATACAAACCTGTAATGACTCCACATTCAAAAATAACAAGCTTTGAGATAATGCGTAGAGGCATTGCAAATGAAAACTAATTGACTTTAAAAAAATTACATTGCTTTCGTATTCTAGTAAAATAAAAACACTTAATCCTTTTTGATAGCTTCGTATGAATTAAAATATGTTTATGCATGTATGTATATATCCTAGTATTGCTTTTTTACATGTAATGTAAACCAACATTTTTCATGCTATTTGATAAGGAATATTAAGAAATTTATGATGATCGTTTAACAATGTTATTGAAATATACTCAAATGATTTCGTTCTTAGTTCATGACCCATTTCAAACATCAACAATTTATAGCAGCATATTATGTATTTTGAACTCTGGACAGTAAAAAAGAAACGATAAACTTGAACTTAAAGCTAAACTAAAGAATCAAATTAATCATATTGAATTCAAATACAAACTGATTATAGCTTACAGATCAATTTTGGACGCACAAAGGCAATATTAAGTCAATATGCAAGCAGTAAAAATGTTTCTCGTGACAGCCCAGAAATAGAAAAATCTAATTGATAAAACTAGGTAAGAAGTGGTTTAGATCCAATGATGCAGGACAGACTCTTTAGGTATCAATATACCTACATATATACATATATAGACTGGAGGAAATGGATACATAATTTTCATCCTCAAATTCAGTGGGACTCTTTAAAATCGACGAAGAACGTAACTACGGAACGAACGTAATCACACATATGTAAATATTTTGTGTAATTAATCGATTTATTGTAATCTTATACAGGTTTTCAACCTCAAATTCAATATTTTCCATTTGAAATTCAATATTTTCCATTTCAAATTAAATATTTGTTGATCGCGGCAATGAATATTTATGGAATTGTTGTGGCATGAAATTATTGAGCACTCCAAAGTTAATTCCAATATGTTTTGCGACTTTCATGAAAGACTGTTGCAGAAATTAGAAGAAAATAATCTTGAAAAAGTATGGTTAGTGTAAGACAACGCCAGCATCCACCATACCCCAGAATTGCATAAGCTGGATGAACGTACAAATCAATTTTTAATTTTCTTACCTCCATACTCACCAATGATGAATCCCATTGAAGAAGTATTTTCTAAGATTAAATGTTCTGCCAGGAATTTGCTTGCAGACCCATCGTTTCATCGACAAATTGCAACAAATAATACTACATGAATATATACAGGAAATTGCTTGCAGCAGCTCTCTTGCTCTCAATGATCTCTAATTCCTGTTTTATCTGTTTTCCAGTAAATAACTTTCATAATAATGATTACATGTAAATATGGAAATTATAAAATGGTATTTAAAAACTATATTAATTTAAAATGGAAAATATTTAATATAAAATGAAACCTGTATATATAAAATAAAGACCCATGTGTGTGTATGTAATTCGTTTCTGATTGGCTTTCGTCAAATTCGTTTCTGATTGGCTGTCATTAAAAATTCATTTTTTTTCGATTCAAATACATGAATGTGATAAAAAAACAAATGAATGTTTATTATTACATTGGCCATGTTTAAGCAGTCTATATTAGAAATGAAGCCGGATGGAACCAGTAGTATGATATGAATTCAATATGAAGATTTGAATAAATAAAGATAATAGTCTAGCAAATTAAGGTCGAATGTTGGTTACATATTAAATATGTACTTGAGAATGACAGAATCGAATAGTAGCTGTTGAGTAACTGCAATTTGGTTATCGGCTTAATTGTTCAGTAGCACTTGCACACATATCAATTACGAGCCATTACCATTCGCTAATTTGTGCGTCGATAAAAAAAAATCAAATACGTACATTCAAGAGAGCACAACGTGATATAATGACGGGTATGGCACTGACGTTATTAATGGCCAGCCTGTAATCATACCAAAAAAGGAAAACCATACAATACAGAGACGGATGCAGAATTAAGTCGCATAGAAAGTGAATTAGTATTATGTGCGCTGATGGCAATCAGCGGCCAAGTGTGAGAATTTCATTTTTTATTTTTCCACGTCAAAGTAAAAGCAATTAATTTTTAATTGCAATATTTAGAAAATAGTATGTACATTACCACATTTCCTTCTATTTTCAAATTTACCTGCATCAATGCAATGTCGTTGAAAATAAGGGCGAAAACACACTTGAGTGGTACGTCTTTTTTAGATACCATTAAACATGCAAGAAAAACGCAGCACCCCTAGCCCATATACATGGTATGCAGACACCCCCTAGAGTATTTTCAGTGATATTTTATCATTGTAATTATCTTTGCTTGACAGTGATCGATAACGGTGAATCCCATATTTGAAAAAATGTAGGAGAAACTTGTCAGTTGCATATGGATATGCATACACGTGCGATCTCCCAAACATATGCATTCTGCACGTGCAACTACACCCAAATTTGGTTTGGGGAGCATCCACTGTTTACAGCGGGAAGCCAAGGACACGTGACGTCCCATACCACTCAGTGTTAGATTACCTAAACACAATCTGCTTTAGGTCATCGACTTTAGAGAGTCTTTAATTCATATTATGTATTAGATGATTTATGAGCATTTATAAGAATTGTCAATAGGTTTTTGAGCTCTTTTTCCTATTACGCTGTACATATTAACATTATAATAATGATTACTAACAAAATTATTTTAAAATTGTAAAATAGAAAATGATCAGTAGATCAGTAGCTATTGAAATAGATATAAGATGTATTGTGAACATAATTTAATAATAATAAAAAGTATTTAAAAATAAAAAATACCACTCAGTGAGTTTTCACCCTAAATCAATAATAAATAATAATAAAAAAAAAACAGTATGTATTATTTATATCACATGACTTGTATTCATTAGTGTGATATTAATATTTAATATATTTAAGAATACAACAAATATCCTCTGTGATTACAATTGATCAATACATATATACAAGTATATACAAGAAATACATAACAATGCCAAAAAAAGTTCATTTTTTTTTAATAAAACACTAGTTTTTCAAACATTTACAAAAAGCACAATGTGAAAGAACGAACTAGTCAGTAAATACATAATTATTATATGTACACAAGTACGCGAAATGACCGTATAGCAGCGATAACAATTTCCGCAACGGTTTCGTTCAATCGTGTCAATTTTCGAATTATGCATTAAAACAGGTCCCAATGAAGTCGCAAATCTTTTCGTTTTGTTCAAATTCAAACATCACATCTGACAAAACGCTTATTTCATCGCTAAACATTACATTTCAACGCGTTACCTTAGCTATTATATCAAGATCTAGTCAATGTTGCACATTTAGCTGTACGATTCGGCGAGAACACGGAATCAAATTTACCGTCGGATCGTTGAAAACCAGTCGATATAAATTTTACATTTACAATTTAAGCAAAACTTTTATCTACCGTATCAACACTATCCTACAAATAAACACATCGATCTGTATATAAATTAGTTTACGAATGAAGAAACAAATTGCTATCTCTCATTGATATGATTTATTACATTGTTTAAACAATGGTTTAATCCTATGAAAATATTACCCTATTGCATCTGGCAGCTATCTAAACGACAATGTTTAATCATTCGACAGTTGTAAAACGTATCGAATCAAAAATATGAACTTGAACACGTCTATATTTGACCAGATTTTGAAACGAATTATTTCATCACAGGTATGAAACTGTATGCAGATTACATAATAAATTCACCATTGATTCAACGCACTTGTAATTTTTAAGAGGGTATATTTGATGTTCGTATTTCAACACATACAGTATGCTAGAAAAATAAATAGAAGCCGGCAAACGAAATCTGTACAGAATAAATTATAATGATTTCCGTTTAACATACATACATACATACATACACCTCGAAGTAATCTGACCCTGTATTTCTCATAAGAAAAAATTACACATTTCGCAAAATTTGCTCTGCTTTGTTCAATATACATATTTACATATGCAATGCGTTTCGGTTGAAGCAACAATGTGTAAAAATTAATAAGAAATATTTTTGGAAACCATCCTTTTGTATGCATGCTTAACCCTTTGAGTGCTGACGTCTTTTCTGTTGAAAGCCCGCCACGCTCAAAATTTCACCAACATTTCCAACTAGAATTATTTAGAAATCTAATAGAAAGCTGGTATAAAAATTGGAGCTAATCCAAACAAACCCTAGATAACTACTCCTGGGGATTTCGAGTTTTGTTAAGGTGTGTTTAGACTCTCTAATATATCGTGCAATAATATAAAATAAACATATACTTATTATTTTGAATAAAAACAATAATTTTATTTTACTACCGCCATCTATGTTTAAAACTAATAAACAAACGATGGATAAACGTCAACGACCATCTCGCCGGGCAGATATCAAACGCGTCTTTCACGATATTTTCGCACCATCGTAATGGCGGAGGATCCATTTACTTATATTGATGACCAAAATGAGCAATATGGCAAAGTATGAAAACGATCGGATAAGAGGCAAACTTTTTCCTGAATTGTAATCGTAAGTGAAACGTAAAGGAGGTATGTAAAAAGAAGTCTATTAATGAATGTATTTTTCCAAAACTAGTTGCATCTTCTTCATTGTTGTTAAAATGAAGAAGATCTAAATGCCAAGCCACAATCTAAAATACTCAGCGGTTAAGGATTTCCATTGGGTAATTCTGTTATGGTTATAAATTCAGAAATTCCGGTGTAAGCGAGTCTCTATAAACATTGACACGAATTACACGACTTATGTTCAATGCATTTTTTTTCAATGCTACCTGGAAAGGCTTAGCCGGTAGTATTCTTGTTTATTTCTTACATACTCAATATGTTACAACGCCCATCGGCGTATTTCAGGCTCATGGTTTTGTTGGCAAAACGCCGATCGGCGTTGGTCAGCATCCAAAGGGTTAATTAGCCGAAATAAATATCGTCGGTAAAAATTCATTCTATTTGTATACATTAATTAATATTTTCAGGCACACTGTATATGTAAAATAGACTAAACACACGATTCTTAAAAATAATAATGTAAATTTTATGTCATCGTATGACACCAATTAATTATAGGTATCAATAAAATATATGTATAATATAGATGAGAATGAAGTAAAAATTTATGACCATACTATGAACTACACATCAAAAAATTTACCTACAAAATACATACATAGTTATTACAAAAATACTTTTGAATTAATTAGTAGTGTACACATGTATACATATGTATACCGTATAATGTAAAAAATGATCAGTTTCATGTGTAACGACATTTAAAAAACACAATACAAAATGGTGTGCAACAACTTGTAAAGCCACGAGTTTATTCTTTTGTTGTTAAAAATTACATTCAATATGATAAAAACTAATACGTATTAATGCTCTGCCAATTGACGAGTTATATACGTAACGATAAAATACACATGGGATTTGGTGTTCCATTATTTTGTACATGCAAAATTTTTACACATCAAATAACACGTTGCTTTTACATTATAAACAATAACGTGAAATGCGACAGGTTAACAATTCCTGCGTCCAAATCCACAGCATACAACAATTTTTAAAAGTAAAATGATAAATCAAAAGGCATGTTATAAAAAATATTTGCACCTAGATACATATTGCTTTCGGAATAAAATTTATTTAGAATAATTTTATGACTATTGATGTCAGCTAACTTTTACTACTAGACAACAGTTTTGTAACATTCAAAGGATATACACAAAGTCACCGTTACGGCAATCGGGAGCCATTTAGAATAAGTGTGGGAGAAATAAACTAAAACGATAATTATATATTTACAATGGATGATTACAAAACGAATGGATTAAACAATAATACTTTTAGAATGATCTATGTTTATGAAAACAATAATTGTTTATTTACAATGAATGAATGAAATAGTATAACGAGTTGGAAACGAAAACACATAAGACTTGCAGTAACGGCTCACAAAATCAAGTGGAGATTTTGTAACATTCAATGATGATAAAGTAACATTTAAACGGAAATAACGTATCAAATGATTGTCTATGAGTAAAGGCCCACACTTTTTACATTCTATCAAATACATTTCAGGAAAACATCAAATTTTCAACAGACAGCTTTGGAGTAACACACACCAATAGCGCAAAATGAAGAAATGATTGCAAGTTCATAAGCAGAACAAATACGAATGATTAGCAAATTGGAATATATTTTCAAAGATCTGGATTTTAAAAAATTTTCTCTACACACTACTTGTACAAAATACAAATTGTCAAAATTTTAAAACGTGCGGTTACGTTAGCTAATATTAAAGACTGATTGAGAGTCGTAACCGCACAAACACGAAATGCAATAGGAATTTGGAAATGTTGACTTTTAGAGATATCAACAAATCGAAACATTTTCTTTTTTACAATGCAGCAATACGTACAAGCGTTTCACTTTGTAATTATTTTCGAGTAGAAGTTATACAATTTTAAAAGATTTAAGCTCGATCGAAACTGTGACAGATTTGGACCCAATACAAATTTTTATATTTTAGTTCACTTTTTCTCAGAAATACATGTTATAATTCAACGATGAATAGGTAGTGACAGGTATACAAATAGTAAGAAAAATATTAATATATATATATATATTAAAATACTGCCATTAATACTTCTATTACCTATACATATGTTTCTAATAATGATTCAATTATGCATTTTGACGCCTTCTAAAAATTTGCCACTGCAATGATCACTGTCAAATTAAGACGATAAAAAAAATAATTCCAGACAACGTCTTGGTCTGAAAGATGAGGTCACATATGTCTGTAGTTATTTAAGAATTAATAGTATAGTCAGCGCTGTAAACGTCGGTTGATCAAAGTAAAAAAATAATCTGTGGATGTTTGCAAATAGGCATTAAGAGTACGTTTACAAAAATATATATGTATAATTATTTTTGCATTAGATGTAAATCTATCTTAATATACGAGTTGCGTTTATTGCTGTTAGCTTGGAAATACATATTTAAGAAACAGAGTAGCCAAAAAACATGTATAAATTACTTACATAATAATAAAAATTGTACATATAAAAATGCTTAAGAAACATTAAAAATTGTAATGTGTTGCACTAAAAAGTTAAAATCTCCGATTCCATGATTACATACAATGTCTACATCGGACAGAAAGAGGAATCGTAAAATGAGTTATTTAATTTTTTTTCATCAGTTTTAGGATATTTGTGATTGTTGATTAAAAGATTAAAAATTAAAATACACACTACAGCATGTCAGTCAATCGCTGCCGTTATTATTTTGGCACTTAACAGTCTTTGTTCCAAACTCATGCAAAATGTCACATGCCATTTCTATATCGTTTCTTGTGATGCCCAAAGCCCTCACCACACTGTCTTTGGGATAACCCTCACTCACTAGCCTAGCTATATAGTCAAAATTAATATTTTCATAAGGTACATTGGATGTGCTGCTGTCATCTAATTTCTGACCCATAGAATTGTGAGTCAAAGGATTAAATCTATCAGCGGTGGAGGATTCACAAGAAGTCGAAGAATCAGAAGAAACAGGGTTCGTAGGAGTGGGTAATTGTTGTTTCTTTACTGAAACAACCAAACCTTTACTATCCAATAAGACATTTTCATAATGAGCAATAGAATTATCACTATCAAGCTTTAAGCCAGAATTCTTTTTGGCATCAAAATGCTGTTTAGGTATGGGATCGAACACTTGCTGCTGCTGCTGCATCGATCTACTTTGCATCGGTTGAATTCTCGCGATGGACTTTGGAGGCGCAGCATCTTCTTGTCTTCCAAAAATGTGAGCAGATTCCCCACTTTGACCAGGATGAGCAAATGTTTCACTTCTGGTTTCAGCTGATATACTTTGCAACGGCCTTAGGATATGTTGACTCGAAGAATTTCCAACATTTTTATTCAATGAAATGATCGGTTTACTAAACATTCGTGGGTCTTGAATAGAGCAGACACTTCTATGCGGAGGTAGAACTTCGTATCGGGTATCAATAACACCGCTTATCGTTTCAGTCGAACCGGTGATAACAGAGAACAAATTACTCTCACCGCTTTGATTGCCCAAACTTGACTTCCGTTCGCCATCTATGCCTCGTTCCGAGAACGGAATTTGGTCAGCAACGTGTCTAAAGTCGAAAACAGTCCCTGAAAGGATCGTTGGGTTGATTGGAAATTTAGTCAAATCTTCAGAACTTCTACTGCTCGAAATGTTTGGTCTACCTACGTCTAACAAATTAGTGGTGCCTTTCTTCGGTAATGCAGATTGCGACGGATTTTGAAAGGATAAATTAATCATACTAGATGCATTGCTTAGTGGACTCCGATTTCCATTATTTTGTACTCTATCTGTATTATCAACTATAAAACTATTTCTCTCTTCTATTCTCTCACTACTATGAATCGGTGGAATGTCTCTCAGTTGTTTAACATTCGGCTGAACATTTGCTATGAGCTGTTGTTTTTTAAGGACCGACGATGCTGGAAGTACCGGCACTGGCCTTGATCCATCCGAACTCGGCGACACTGATTTTCTCGGAGGCAATGGAGGAGCAGATAAATCTTTAAGTCTTTTAGGAGCTAAAGCAGATTTGCTAGAACTTTGATCCGTCACTCGAACGCCTCTCGAATCGCACATTCCTTCCATATTTTTCGATAATGTACTACCGACAAGTTCACCATATGTGTTTTCAGTGGAATGGGTCACTACGGTATTTAAATTTCTAACACTAGTCGACGGTTGGTGCATCGAAGTTTGCGGCATACAAACATTTTTATGAGCAGGAACTGCAGGTGCATGCGATTGAAAGCTGGTATTTGCTGAATGCCTACTGACAATAGGCGGGGCTGAAGATATCAGATTTTGATTGATTATTGGCATTTTGTGAGCTGGTATCGATGGAGCACTAGACTGTACACTTGACTTATGGGGTGGAACCATAGGAGCGCTACTCGGAGTCGGTGTAACAGAACGAGATTGATTCACTCTGCGTATAGGCCGTGGAGATGCAAGAGGACTATGAGGCATATCGTCTGTTCTCTGATGTTTGATTAGGGCTTGGATTGTACTCGTCGCAGCATTAAATTCTGAGCAATCCTGAAAATAAGAAATTACAATCGTAAGAATTCGATTTCAATAATCATAAAAATTGATTAACGAGTTAAATATTAAAAACTAGCTACAATCACCCTTATATTAATTTAACATTGAAAGTAAAGCCATTCACATTTATATTATCAGTGCTAAATTATTATATAAAAAAAACATGCTTGAATAACATTGTAGAATTGTATACGTTACCTCAAATTTCTTCTTAGGAATTCACACAAATAAAATTATATCTGTGTGTAATGATATATGTATGTATATAATTGTAGTTTTCAATTCTTCTTAAATATAATGGGTGCAATGAAATGATACAAAAAATGTGTGTTTAATTTGTATTAAAATTAATGCTTATATAAAAATATTTAAAAATGTGATTGAACATAAAATACTTTGGAAGAATACCATTATCATATACAAAGAAATACTATACAAACAACATCGTACAATAATTCATGTTATCGATTTAAATTTGTTACAGTCTAAATTGGACAAGTACACTCATAAATTAAAATATAAATCATAATCAATAGATTATGTATAATGAAGCAGTCATTGAATTGAATTGAAATAATATAAATGAATGAAGTACATGATGTAATGATTTCTAATAAATTAACGTATTAAAATGTGAGCAATAATACAAGCATGAATGTAAAGATAAAGGTGATTGAAATGATGATGGATGCTTAAAAATCGGTTTCCTTCGAGATTGTATTAACAAACAAAAAAATCATTTAAAACTCATAACTTGTCAATTATTCTTTATTAGCTAAAAAAAATGGAGAGTATTATATCACCTTATTAATTGTAAAGTAAAGTAATAATTTAGTTCTAAATGCACAGTAAATATAAAAAAGCATATTTGGTACATGTATAAGTTAAAAGTATAAAAATACTAACATACAACCTATTTCTAACTGCTAAAATATTGATATTATTTGAAAAAATGTAGATATTATTTATTATTGATCAATACCGAAATTAGAAATGTACTTAGAATGTGATACATGTTCGAAAAAACAATTGAGTAATTCTTTTTTTTAATTTAAACACTAATTAATATAACTAAGTCTTATAAGAAATAAAAAAAATATTTATAAATTCGTATCTTTGCGTATCCATAATTGTATGTTATATAAAAATAGATAATCTTTTGCCAAATGTATATTATTAATGCTTAAAGAATTTCATCAAAAGGCGGTTTCAGCTGTTTAAAAATACTAAATGTTAACTAATTGCCAAAAACATCTCAAATCTTTTTTAAAATTTATAATATAAAATTCATTGCGAAATACAAGAAAATGACAAAATGATGGGTACAGTGTAGAATTTTCTCGGTAAAAAGTAGTCTTAATTTAAAATAAAAAAAATAATGATCGTAAAATACTATAAATATATTTATGTAAGATACTTAACATACTAGCATTTCTCCTAATACAACAAGAAACAAAAATAGTGTGGAATTGAATGATGTAATTACTGTATATAAAGGTGAAAAAATATTATACCTTTATTTCTCATTACTATATAAAAAAATAATTTATTACATTTAAAAAGTAATATTAAATCAATACATAAATATATATATATATATATATATATATATATATATATATATATATATATATATATATATATATATATGTATGTGTGTGTGTATATATGTATATATAAAATTCATACATACATACCTACTACAAAATGGAAAAAAAAAACAATAAAAGAAAAACCCACCTACTCATATTCCAATTCACTAATTTGCACTTTATTTTTAAGAAATAACTTTAATAACTTTAATAATTAGATATAAAAATATTCTAAATTTTTCTCTCTAACTTCGTAAAATCTCACTTCAATTTATATAACGTCCAAAATCGAAACTTAAACAATAAATATTCGTAATAAATCACAATTTTGAAGACTATACTTTTAAAATTCAATTATTCCAACATTTATTAAGTGATTATTGGGGGGGACGGGGACGTGCGACATCACCCGCTGTGAGTCAATCAAAACACAACACTGCAACCGACACAGTTCAAACAGATCTTATCTTACAAATAAATCACAATCGAGATGCTGGCAGTTATTCAAAAATTTTCAACCATGCGGCGGTAAAGGAGGAGCGTGCTGGAATGAAAAAAAAAACTGATGCAAGACAAGCCAAAACAAACAAAAAGAATGCAACAAACATAACGTAAGAAGAAAATATGCATTGCCATAATTGAACCGAATGAAATAACAATTATATTAAAGTAGTGAAACTTAGTCGTGTAACATCGGATTGATCCGGTCGTTTCGAAGGATTCATAAAAGCAGCAAAGTTGTGAATATTCAATAAGCATCATGTTATTTGTTTAAAACTATCAAACACCTGAAAAACGTGTTCCAATAATAGTCTTATCAAAACACCTCCGATTTAAACAGACAGTATAAAAGCGTGCATTGAAAACTGTAAATTCAATATATTTAAATTTATTCTACTGTCCAAATCGGGCTTATAAAATTAAATGTATTTGAATATATTAAAAAAAATTATTTAATATTTAACAAAATTAATATCATACATTGATAAGTACACACAATGACTAAGCAAATATACTATCTGATTGCATGCAAAAAAAAAAAAGTATACTCTTGACTCAATCATATCAAGTAATATATTTTAAAATATAATACATATTATATGACGAATTTTCAAGAACATAAATGAGTCAAACGAGTGCAAAAAAAAACCGCCATATAAAAATATATGCATTAGATCAAATTGACGAAACACACATAATAATATATGGAACACGGAAAGCCAAAAGTGCACGTACACAAATGTCTAATTGTTGCGACACACAAGCAAACACAAATAATAAAAAGAAAAAATTACCTCTAGGTCGTCAAAGTCATCAGAGAGACCGTTGAAATTAGCCAACGACACTGCATTCGAACCTTTAGAACCTCCTACACTGGAAGACGCGTTGGAGCTACTCGAAGACGAGGACACTCCCGAAGACGCCGAAGAAGTTTCACTGTTAATCAACTTGACATTTTGTGATAAGCCGTTGTGCACGGGTGGTGATATCGGTTCCGACGAACCTGTAAAGTAACCATTAATAAAGAAAACCAGAACTTTGAATGGCGTCGGAAAACTTTAATAAATAGAAAAATAAATAATCTAAATTTATATTTACCCCCTTCAGTACTCGATGAAGCAGACGAATGATGTTTGGGACGATTTGGTTGATTCTTTGAATGTTTAGGATCAAAAGCATCCACAACGATTTGTTCAGTACCTTTGATTTCTGCTCTACAAAATGGACATCCTTGACCTTCGGAATCCTTCAAAGAAATACAAAACAATTTAAATAAAATTGAAGCCAAATGATTTACAGTTGGTATTTCTAACCAATAATAAAGTGTGATTCATATTAAATATCAGATATTATCAGGGCTGTAGAGTCGGAGTCTTGTAATAATAGCCTTATAAAAAATCAACCGACTCACGACTTCTTTTTATTATTCTCTTTAATCAATTGTATTATGGTGTGTCAACTAGTCTCCAATTTATTGAAATAAATCCACTAATAAATTGCAATTTAATAATTTCTTTATAAAAAACATTAATTTAAATTACATTATAAATAAAATCATTGAATTGCACGTATTTTATGATTTTGGTCACCAGCTGCTGTGACCAAACTGTTTTCTCCATCTCATACTTTTTTTTTATTAAATTAACTTGTTTGTGTATGAAATTTATATACACTTATGTATATGAATGTACTTACTTTTTATTTATACCTATTTCATTACCATTAATTCAATAAATTGGGTTACATGTCAAATTTTAGTGATTTCTTTTTAATTCCCTTAATTTTTTATATTTTGAAAATTGCTATTATTTTTATTACAATTATATTGTTGGAAAGAAAATTCTAATTAAAATTTTATTGTTGGCATATAAAATTGCTACAATTTTATACATTGGCAAGAAAATTCGATCTCATTAAAATCGTTCGAGCTAGAGTCGAATCATAAGATAAAGTCGGAGTCAGTAAATTTTGAAGAGACTCCACAATCCTAGATAATATAATATTATGATTCCAAACATTATACATATGTATGTATGTATCTAGGAAATTATTTTTCTGTTGCATCAAGCAAACGTTTTGGCGTGAAACATATAAAAAAAAAAACAATGACGAGTATAAGTCAAGGAAAGAACTAAAGAATCAAAATACCAACCCCCCAAATCTAACCGAGTAACATAAATAGGTAAGGTTACACTATCAACAGAAATTCACTAAAATATACATGAAAACACTTACTATTTGCCATGAAGTTAAACAGGGTGTACAGAGTAGATGTCCGCAAGGTTCAATTCTAATATCTTTATCATTTTCTGCACATATTTTACAAAGCTGGAAGGTGCTCCCTATAAATAATTAAAATAACAATAAAATAAAATAAATAAGCAAAAAAATTACATAAATTCCAAGTTCAAATGAGAAAAAAAACATACCCATTTCACAATATAGTTCATATTGCTCTTGGGTGACTGCAATGTGATCTTCACTCGGCGATTGCACCGCCCAACTAAGATCAGGATTCACGTCTCGACCGTCCGGATACAGATAACTAAAACGACAATTTACATTTATTGATATTTTCAAAACTTAACAGTAAATAATAAAATAAATATATATATATATATATATGTATATACTAACAATCCCTCTCGATATCCATCGAGAAGCGCCTGACAGAGACTTTTATTCTGAGGTATCGTCTGTAATATTTCACCATCGGTTGTTACGTAGCCGATAGCCCATTGACCTAATCTTGTACAAGACAATCTGTAACGAAAATTAGCATTTTTCAAGAGCAAAACTTGCAGAAACATAATAATAAATAAGCATAAATTTAACAATACCTAAATACATAGCTTCCAGCTTTGTTTATATATTTATGTAATCTGGCTTTGACTTCATCGTAAGTGAGAAACGCGACGTAGCCAGGATGCGTAACTGCTAAAATTTGCCAATTCCGCAATAGAGTACCCCACGGTTGAAATAACCTGAAATTCAACAAAATTATTAACATCTCAATTCAATCGATTCTTAAATGAAGACAATCTAAATAAAATAATAAAAAAAATACCTAGTAAAAACATCAAACTCAAAATTCGAAATGAAATCATTGCAAGTGAGATCTATAGTAGTTTTCAGTGCCATCGTTTCCAATCCTGAAGATATGGGATGCACAGAGTTCAACTCCTGTCTGAATATTTTCCACGGCACCAGAGTACTAAAACAAAAATTGTTAAAAAAAACAAGCATTAGCATCACTTTACAATTCAGTCTCGAGCTTCTTAATGAATAAGAAAACCATTTTCGATTTTATCAACGTTCAAACCAAGTTGAAACCACACCCTGTCACTCTCAAAATACCTGAACGATATTCATCAATCATATTCCTTCTGCTACTTCTTAAACCTTCTTACTCACATTCCATTCTTTAACCCTATGAGTGCTAACGTCATTTCTGTTGAAAAACCACCACACTGAAACTTTTGCCAATATTTCGAAACAGAATTATTTAGAAATCCAATAGAAAGAAGGTATAAAAATTATAGCTAATCACTACCCTAGATAACTACCACCGAGTATTTGGAGTTTTGTAAGGGGTTGTTTAGACTCTAATATATCTTGGAACAATATAAAATTAACAAAAGTAGTCTATTAATGAATGTATTTTTCCAAATCTAATTTCATCTTCTTCATTGTTGTTAAAATCACAAACTAAATGCCAAGCCACAATCTAAAATACTCAGCAGTTACAGATTTGCATCGAGAAATTCTGCTATGGTTATAAATTCGGAAATTCCGGTGTAAACCAGTCTTTATAAACATTGACACGAATTACACGACCCATGTTCAATTTTTTTTTTCAATGCTACCCGGAACGGCTTAGCGGGTAGTGTTCTTGTTTACTTTGTACATGCTCAAAATACAACGCCTATCGGCGTTTTGGACCATAGACTTTTTAGCAAAACGCCAATCGACGTTGATCAGCATTCAAAGGGTTAACTAATAAACTTTATCCCATGTTACGATTCTGATGTGAATATGAATATAAGTCCTTATATCTAATAGTAGAACCGAGTATAAGCATGTAAAGTAGGAACTATATGAACTTGCATTCTGACATTGATCCCAAGTAATAAAAATAATATAAATCAAGTTCACTTGATATTGAACTTGAAAAGTAAAAGGTGTGGTTAAAACGTTGCGGTTTTGTAATCAGATGACACGTATCGCATTCGCAGTTGCTATCACCGGCATATTAAATTGCATCGCCAACCTATGTAGAAATAGAAACTGCAGTGCAATTTACAGATGTTCAAATAAGTATGAAATTATTTGGCATTGAAATCAAACACAATTTGACGTGGCATTAATTTTCATTCTAAGCATACATATGTCACCATCTGCACACGACAGACGAGAACGTAGACTTGTAGGGTTCGTCGACACGGCGAGCACATTGCAACACGACATTGCAAAAACAACGCAGGCGCCAAATACAGGAAAACCACACAACGGGTAGACAGGTGCGGCGGAAACGCAGATGCACAACAAAACACACCCGACTGCAAGTGAACTTTCACCAAATTGACCACTTAGCACGATTCAAAAGTCGATCGTTCACCGAAGACGACAGCGAAGAACTAGAAATAGACGGCGTTCACAATGAGGCAGACTGACGTGAAGAATCTATAGCATTCGAATATTTATCGAGCTGAAGTATTCAGCGAAGAAGTGACATTGCAAAGTCTCCGAAACCATTATAGAAGAATGCGTGTACAATTTTGGCAATTTGTTAAGAATGCTTCATTCACTTGTGTAAAATTTAATAATGAATAAGTCCTTAAGTTGATGCAATCCACTTGAAACAAATTGACGGCAGACTTTGTTGATTAGTCGGGTGAGTCAATTAGCAGATTGTGGCTCATTCTACTGTTTAATTTAATGGATAAACACTCTTCAGCATGTGAAGTTTATATCTTATATGTCGGTCTTTGTGACGAGCCAGAATGTTAAATTACAAAAAACACAAATATCGGAAGGCAAAGATCGAAAATCGAAAGATCTTAAGTCGAAAGATCAAAAAAAAAGGGTGCATGGTAAACGGTACATACTCACTTAATTTGTGCGAGCAGAATACAACAGGAACAAGAGGAACAGGCTTTTCCTCCCTTATTAATGTGCTTGCGCAGAATACGGGAGGAAAAGCCTGTTCCTCTTGTTCCTGTTGTACTCTGCTCGCGCAAATTAAGTGAGTATGTATCGTTTACCATGTACCCTTTTTTTTTGATCTTTCGATTTTCGATCTTTGCCTTCCGATATTTGTGTTTTCTGTAATTTAGCATTCTGGCTCGTCACGTAGACCCCTTATATGTATGTATAAGATTGGTATTGCAGACTATAAAAAAAAACATTGAATTGTAATTTCGCAAAACTTTTTCAATGGATGAAAGAAAAATTTTAGGAGAAATTGCCATATAAAATAAAATATTATAGCCAATCTCAATTTATAAACCTTGTAACAACTTTTAATGTCAATCTGTGCAACAAAAAAAAAAACACTAAGAGTGAACATTTCCATTGAAATTGTAATCATTTAGCTAATTGAGCTGACTGTGGAATGTATGTACTTAGAAAGGTGCTTGTTCACTAGTTGGGCTCACGCTTCGCGTTCACAAACCAATGATTATGCTTCGCCTATATGTCAACAGATGTCTCAGGTGTTAAAATCAGTATTCTCGCAAGTTCCTAACGTATATATTTACATACATACATGCGTCTCAATACGTTGATACGTCTTTTACTCATTTAATAATAATGGCGTCAATATATCCCTAAAAAATCCAACAGATAGAACGAATGTGGGGTTCTGGCTAATGGGGAAATATGCGGATAAGGAACGAATCGGGATTCATATATGGCCAAATTTATCTGGCGAACGAAGCTGGATGGACTCGACCCCTTCCGGGACTATTCTTCAAGACATATCTTCGTTTCCGTCAAAAGGTAAGAATTAATTTAAAAATAATATGTTACTGTAGTATTTAGTAGTACTGAAAAATATTTTCGTCGCAGTATGTACTAGCAGATTGCTCAAAAGGGTTAAAGAAAAACGAAGCACAATCTGTAAAAGGCTGGGACTCAAAATAAATACCGTTAGAATAACCTAATTAAGCACATGGTTTACAAGGTTTTGCAAATCTGTAGGGATAAATCGAGAAAAAGAACAAATAAATCAAAATCAGCCAGCAGTATAGCTCGGTGTTCAAGCCCTGGGTTGACCTCGATCGAGGAAAAATTATTCCGAGTATTTCGGCAGTGCTGCTGGTCAGACTTGAATATATGTATATGACACCAAATCGATCGGAGGTTGCCAATTTATCTGATTTGCGATTGTTGAATCGGTTCCCCATCTAATTGGCAAAACCATCCTACCTACTACTTGAATATGATTTCAAATTTATAATCTAAAAATGTGTATATGTACAACTCCCAAGTTATACTTTCTTCCGTCATATAGCAACCTGAAGTATTCTATTCATACCAATCGAAAGAGCTAAAGATGCATTATAAATTGCAAAAACAAAGGCCTGTCAACACAAATGAGGCACAGCTACTACAACAACGTTTCAATTAGACTGGACAGCATTTGGTGGGTGCGACAACAGCTTCGATACACTTGTCTAAAACGAGTCCTATTTATAAACACATTAGATAAATACGTCGAAATGGTTGCACACCGACTCGTGAGCTTTAAAAGTCACAGTTCAAAGCTGTGAAAAGTTCATCTGGTTTTTCTCACTCTAAACTGTCGGTGAGGTGAACGGATGATGCCAGTGCCCAGGAGAATTGCCTACACATCTATCGGTCGGCATTCGGTGTAAAGCCAGTTTCACCGACTGCCAATTATCAGAAACGAGCTATATTCACCACACCGAATGCAATCGATGAGAGGGAAATGCACAAGTCCAAACTAACATACGACCTACATACAAAGACATGATTGCGTGGTGGTGTGAATAAGAATCTACCCTGCATCCATTGTCATCGCGTCGCGTGCTAACACTATTATCATACAAATGAAAACATAGAAAAACGCATTCACAAGAAGACGAACGATCCGCGATCTAGCAAAATGCTGCATTGATAAATAAATTACATCCGACGGCGGCCGTAAATCAAACGCGAAAGGGTCAGAGAGGAATGCGATAAATCAAGATACCATTTTCTCCCCCTATTTTTTCCTCAAATCGAATTACCCAAAAGAGAGATGTACACAAGTCGACGGTTGTGTCCGATTTCTCGTATTATAATAATAAAACGCACACATCGAGATGAAACTGAGTGTGTGAGTTCTATAAATCGTATGCGGCTCGTAAAATTGTTATCTACGTCAGCTTTTGGGTCAACAACGTTCCGCCAAACTAATGGCGCCGTTGGCCGAACGAAAGGGCAAACGGGAACGAAAACATCAATGGATCACACAACACAGATTCTACAATTTTATCATCCTATTCCCCTCCGTCTCTAATGGCAGCTAGGGTTGGAACGAGCGTTCTGCTTTCGACTCATTTATTCACTAATGAGATCAATTGAGATCAACCAGCGGCGTGGACTAGTGGTTAGCATATTATGCTTTCGAGCAGATGGTCACGGGTTCGAATCCCGCTGCTGGCCAGACCTTGGTTTGTGACACCAGGTTGATCGTTTCTTATCAGAGTTTGCCAATTTTTCTGATTTTCATTTAAACGGTTCCTGTAAATCGGCATTTCCTTTCCTATCTCTCTTGTTAATCGCAGGTTATGCAGCGTCTTGTGGTTCGCCAATTTGATTATAAAATATAGCAAAAATTTCTCCATAGATGTCACTGTGGCTGTTTGTATGAATTCGCATTGTTTAAAATACTTATGTATATTAATTGAATTGTATCTGTTTAACCCTTTGAGTGCGTGCGTCTTTTCTGTTGAAAGCCCGCCACGCTGAAAATTTCGCCAACATTTCCAACTAGAATAGTTTAGAAATCCAATAGTAAGCAGGTATAAAAATTGTAGCTAATCCAAACAAACCCTAGATCACTACCCTAAATAAGTACCGCCGAGGATTTAGAGTTTTGTAAAGGTGTGTTTCGGCTCTCTAATATGTCTTGCAACAATATAAAATAAACAAAAGAAGTTCTTTGATGAATGTATCTATCCAAAACAAGTTCCATGTTCTTTATTGTTGTTAAAATGTAACTCACAATCTAAATTCCAAGCCACAATTGAAAATACTCAGCAGTTAGGGATTTCCATCGAGTAATTCTGCTATGGTTATAAATTCAGAAATTTCGGTGTAAACGAGTCTTTATAAACGTTGACAAGTGAATGTCACGGATTGCACGACCCATGTTCAAAGCATTTTTTTTCAATGCTACCTTTTAAAGACTTATTAGCAGGTAGTATTCTTTTTTAATTTGTACATGCTCAATATACAACGCCTATCGGCGTTTTGCAGGCCCATGGACTTGTCAGCAAAACGCCGATCGGCGTTGGTCAGCATTCAAAGGGTTAAGTGCACTCGTCACTTTGAAGCGATCTGTAATGGCGAGTGTTCATGTTCTATGAAATAAAATTTGGGATATACCGACTTCGAGCCAATTAAGAGCTGCTACGATTATGACTTATTTGTGTTAATTTGATGATCAACTGTCGAATGGAATCGTGTGAAAATTCAAATAAGTGCGTTTTAGGCAGGTGGTTATCGTGCACGCGATATATGTAAATTCATCTTTTAATCTGGACACGTGGGACGTTTGTGTTCAATACCGAATTCGTCTCATTTTGGCCATATGTAATGTTGGACCAAAGTGGACTACGTGTGGCTGTAATTATGCTGTGGCTGTATATGTATTACAGTTATATTATATGTACATAGTTGCAGATTAAACGACTAACCAATTATAAATCTACTGTAGAACAGATGGTTCTCTGATACATAATTCAAATTATTAATAATTCGATTACTTCTATTGATCTCGTGTTTTTGTATTACTTTTTGACCTTTGATTTTTAGTTCAAAGTAACTAGCGTTGCCCCGCTTAGCTGAGCACCGTTGATAAAACCATCAAAAGGCTCCAATTAAAAACAATCTACTAGGGAGTCCAAATTTACCATTTTCATTTACCGTTATATTTATTTATTTAGAAAAAAAAGAGAAATGTTCGTCTATCGTTTTCTCACGTCATTAACATCTCGTTGCAGAGATTGATGATTTTAAACAATCTCTTTTTCATTCGTGTTATATATTATTTTCAAAAACAAGGAAATATGTATGAAAACGGCAAATAAATGCCGTTTTTAAATCCAAAATTCCACTATGCCCGAATAAAAAGATTTTTTCTCGGAGACATTTGCTAGTGATGACTAGAGGTAGGATAGTCACAGTGCTATCCATTGTTCCATTGTTGCAAATCCTTTGTAAAAAAGGTTCGGCAAACCTTTAACAATGCATTTACAACCTTTGAACAATACGCGGCATCTTCTGGGTCCGGTGACTAGTAATGACCAAAGGGTGGCTAGTCGTAGTTCATTTTGCAAATAACAATAGACCGTTTCATTATTGTTCAAAACAAGAACAAAAAATAGGGTTTTTCTAAGAAATTAACAATAGTGACCCTTTTTTGTCGTAAAAGAATCCAAGGACGGCCGAAGACTAGTGATTATTGTTCAATTGTTGTAAACCTTGAACAATGCATTTACAACATTTGAACAATAAACGGCCCCCTCAGGGTCCGGGCTTTAGTGACGACCAGACTTCAGCGGCCAGGATGCTTTACCCACAAAAAAATGGTTCACTATTGTCCTACAAAACAAGAGAGCAAAAAAAGGTTGACAACAGTAATTCACAATAGTCGACTATTTTTTGTGGATAAAAACATCCTGGCCGTCAAAGTTTGGTGATGACCTGACTTCGGCGGCCGAAGATGCCGCCATAAAATAACAATAGCCAAAATGTTAAGGTGACACAATTAATATAGAGAACTTTCGAATTTTTCGCGAGCATTAAGTCGCGTAATTATTTTGTCGTGGAAACATGAAAAAAAAATAATTTACCATAAAGCGTGTAGCGGAATCCAAGTGTAGACTAAGTTTGATGAAGACATATCAATGTGAAACTTTTGAACGCCAAAACTTTACAGTACGTACGGAACGCTGTATGCTCGGCATAACGACGAGAGAGAGGAAACGAAATACGTAGTTGAAAATAATGACAAGGGTAGTTGATATACTGGAGAGTGAAGAGAGGCAATGGGTGGTTACGTAGCTAGAAAAATGGACTAAATGTGGACAAGAAAAGAACTGGAATGGTATGCAAGAAAATGTAAAAGGGTGAAAGAAAACCATACGGAAGATGAGTGGATAAAATTAGAAAAATGTGTGAGGCAAGATGAATGAGAGTTATGCAAAACAGAGATGAATGGAAGCGTACTCGAGAGGCATACATCCAGCAGTGTATGTTAATTGATAGTGAATGATGACGATGATTTTCAAACTCGAGCATTAAAATACAAAAAACATATATTGAACAGATGAAAAGATAACATATTTATATATCTAAATTCTCAGTTTTAACATACATACATATAACCAGTGAGTTTAACATATAACCAATTCGAACTCGAGATTTTGACTGATTCGAACTCAGAATCGATTACTGATCACTAGTCACCGGAGCCTGAGGGGGCCGTGTATTGTTCAAAGGTTGTAAATGCATTGCTAAAGGTTTGCCGAACAATGGATAGCACTGTGACTATCCTACCTCTACTGATCACGTTTCATGATCTAGAAAAAAATGAGTGTGTGTGTGTGTCTTTGTATTTTGAGCATTTTTTGAACACCGTTAGTCCTATCGAACTGAAACTTAGTATGGGTTACTGAAATTCTTATCGACGTAATTTTTTTTCAAATTTTTAAGTTGACCGGAAATGGTACTTCCCCTTATAGGTGTCCTCTTTTTTATTTAAGGAAAAAAGCGGGGATTTAAAAATCAACAAAAAGGTTTTAAAGTAAACGGTACAAATTTAATTCATTGACAAAATCAAATATAACAGTTGAAGACGCAACATCCATGAATGAATGAAAACAATCTAAATAAAAATTTCATTCATAAGCGCAGTGAGTGGTCTTCCCGAGCCAGTGTAATATTTGGCAGCCCTAACAGCACCCATCCTTCCCGAGTCTGGAATAGGTGTTTTGGCGCCAAATCCCTCCCATTCCCTACCAAGTTCACGAGTTGCGACTATAGGTCATTACGACTGCGATCGCTGATTTATAGACGGTTCCGCGCCACGACTGCTTTTTCCACCGACCTAACGGTACAGCCAGCGGACGGCCGAAAATCATCCAAAATTCCAACATAACTCTCGTCGCGAGCCACAGTTTGAGAGGCTCGAACGCCCACCGTGTTCCCGCACATCCGACGTGACGTAACAAACGCACAGTTTACACGGGGACGTCTGCGCTATAATTGTAACGGGGCGGGGTAGGGGGGCGGCAGGGAAGAGGAAGAGGAAGGATGGAGAGGGATCCCTCTCCCGATACGAACGAATCGTGCAAAAACCACAACCAAATGAATCGACACGCTCCAAAGTAATCATCTTTCCAAATACGAAGAATCGAAGCAAAAAATACACGCTTTTGTGAAAAACAACTTTTACAGCGAGTTCATCCTCTAATAACAAAATGTAATCATTTTGAAAATAATTAAGCATATATGTACACATGTGTATTATATGTCGAGTACAATACGACTCTCATACATCTGATCGATACCCGATAGCAGCTCATCCAATCAGCTGATCATATGTTAAACGAAGATGCTTGAAGTCTACACTAGTATATGAATTGACATCATGCGTGTAATTGTATCGATTTTCAAACGTTCGACAATCAACTGATAAGAGTCCGGTTTAAATTTACCTTCTAATAAGATCGAATGTGTCAGCATAGCTTGGTGGTTGCGTTAATGCTAACCACAGAGAATTTACCGGGTTCGATCCCGTAGGTTGGCCTCGATTGAAAAGAATCTATTCCGAGTATTATCTGTAGTGCTGCTGGTCGAACTTGGATATTTGTTCTCCAAGTCCATCGTTTCTTACCAAAGTTTGCCAATTTATTTTATTTCACTGTTGAAACGGTCCTCATTAAATTGGCAAAAACCATCCCTACCCACTGCGTCGCGTGATTTCAAAAAGGTATCTTACATATAAAACACTTAAGTTTGTTCGTATGTTTGTATTTACCTACGTATTTTTCGTCAATTTATTCTGACGTCATCGAACAAATAATTCGCTTTTTTCCGATTCAAAGGATTTGAAGTTCCCGGGGGCGTAGGCGCTGAAGGCGAAGCCCTAGGGCTTCACCTCCTAGGGGGCGCAGACCACGGGGGTGTACATATAATTTGTTATAAGAGACTTACTATATATGTTTGTTTGTTCGTGACAGTCAATTTAATAAAAAAAAACAAATGAGTATTCAAATAAATTTATATAAAATATTCAAATAAATTTAATAAAATGTTTACTATTAGATCAGTCATGTTTAAGCGGTTTATATTACAAATACCGAGCGAAGCCAGGTAATAAAGCTAGTAATCTATAAATTTATATTTCATAAGCCCATTTTAACGATCCATTAATTCGACCAATAAAGTGCTCAACATTAGCCCCCCCCCCCCCTCAACGAATACAGTCTGAGAGACCCATTCGTCGATTTCGACCATTATGTACAAGTTTAATTTCATATAATATATCGCACAGGAGCAGCCCGATAACGATATCATGGGAAAATATTAAATTGGGTACATATCTATTCTGCCATTCAAAAAGTATAAAAACAATGGTAAAAGGATTATTTCGCACATTGCGATCGCACACAGTACAATACAATATAATGACTGATTGAAATTATTCCAAACGGATCTGGTTACAATCGCCGGTACAAAATACCAAGTCGGTTGAAGGACTCATTCTTTCCTTACGACCATGTCGACGATAAAATTTTATACATTACATTTAATGGGTACATCGATACATTTTGTAATGGTATTTTTATACATATACCGGAAACGGATACCGGTCGAGCGTTACAGCAGACGGCAGGAGGAAGAGTCAGAACGAGTTTTGTACACTTTTTTCCGTCGTATTTTTCGTTCCGGCGGAGATAAATAATCGAGATGTGCACAAACATCCAACAACGATCGGAGCTCTTCAAAGTGCTTGCTTAACCGATCCGAAACCCGATATTGGAGCAACCGGAGAAATTCGATTCGAGGACGAGGAGAAAAAACTCCATCATCTCGAAGCGGACGGACGAAGAGATGCCACCACAGCCCGTTACGTGAAACGAGAACGAGTTTTTGCAATTTTCAGCAACAAACCCAGCGATGTGAATGAAAACGAGATCGATAGCTAGCCAACTAGCTACACAGCTAGACAAGGTGGGTGTGTGTGTGTGTATGTGTATACGGCACTCGAATCGGGAACGGAGTATATTCCTGGCATTGAATGAATGAAACCGCACGAAAATAGACCACAACAGGTCAGTAAGGTCGCACATGTGGATGAGCTCTTCCATACACACGTATGTATATAATTGACGAGTCGTATACACAAATATGTATATATATATAGTATAAACGTGTGTGTGTGTGTGTGCTTTATCCGGTTTCGGGAAAAGATACGATTTTCCTCCTCGCTCGCATTCGAAATGCCTCACCTGAGTCGATAGTGGGTAATTATTATCGAGACGTTTCGTGACGTCATCGGGTGTCCGAATGGCGAGATGTGGCCTTGATACGTTTGTTTTGACGCTAATTTGAGTCCGCCGTGCGGATGTGAATACATATGTATGTGACGAGTTTGATCGCATCATAAATATTGAATTGGTGATGTCTGTGACGCGAACGGTGGCGTACTATTATGACATATTACATATGTACATATATAAAAGTCATTGGTATAAATGCTTACAGAAGTGAAACTTACTTATACAAAATCTACATACACACACCAGGTACGAGTAGAGATTGCAATTTACCGTCAAATTTCAATAGCGTGGATCAGATATGTGGTTACTTTTCCTAAAACATTAATTGAACCGTAAATACATAAAGTCCATTCGTAATAATTAATAACCATAATTGAAACCAGCACAGCATGGAGTAGTGGTTATTACATCTTGCTATGGTCAGTGTGGTTACGAGTTCGAGTCACACTGGTTGCTGCTGGCCAGACCTTGGTTTGTTTGTGACCAGGTCGGTTGTTAGTTAGCCAATTTTTCTGATTTTCCTTGAAATTATTCCTACAAAATTGACATTCCCTCCCCATTTCTCTCGCAAAATCTTAAGTTATTATGTTATATTTCAAGGTTCGCCGGGTTTCTCTATATAGATGTCTCTGTGGATGATTGTTGTATAAAATTCGTATTGTTGTATAAATATTTGTGGATCGTATTGTTTGACCATAGAAGTCATGTATAAATTCGAATTATGTATATAATTGATCTGTGTAGTGCACTCGTCGCATTGGAGCGATCTGTAATGACGAGTGTACATAGATTGATTGAATAAAATAAAAAAAAACCGTACAACTTGGTTAGACTGTGTAGCCACTCCTAAAGTGCGTCAGTGTAGCGACAAACGCATCAGTGATGGTAAAAGGGAAATGTCAAACCGACAGAAGACTCGCTACTCGCTACAACTTATTACAATGAAATACTATTAATACGATATATATTGCATTCGTATAAGAGCAAGCGGCGAGAATCAGCAAAGCGATACTGCAAGTCGTAAAAAAAATGCTGTTTACAGTAAAACTTCATCCAGCCCAAGATTTTAGTCATTTTAAAAATTTAATACTGAAAATAAACAAATTCTAGACTACCACAATACGCCATTTGCATCGATTGTTAATGCAATATTATGCCTGTATATGAACTTATAATTCACAATAAAATAATTTCCAGTAATTTTTCCAATTTACCGCTAATGCAATCCCTAGGTACGAGGCAAGTTAGGTTTTTGAGATAATTCTCAAATGAGAGGTAAAAGTCGATATTGCCTACTCGTGTCCAACGAGACAGATTGGGGGGTGCATCGTTTCGAGAAGTCGCTGAGTTCGATCCCGTGAGCTGGCCGCGATTGAAAAGAATCTATTTTGCGTATAATCTTTAATGCTGCTGGTCAGACTTGGATATTTGTGACTCCAAGTCGATCGTTTCCAATCAAAGTAAACCAATTTATCTGATTTCATTGTTAAAGCGGTTCCTCCATCAAATTGGCAAAAACCATTCTACGCCCTATGTCACCACTATTTAAATATTAATTTAAAAAAAAAAATTATCTAACAGATGTCTCGCTAATTTTCTTAAAAATATTATTTGTATTATACGTATATGTATGTATGTCTGGTCACAGTGACGCGTTAGAGTATTCTGTAATATCACTGTGGCTAATATTGAAATAAATAAATAAAGAAAAATAAACTCCAATTCGCTGGTAGGGAAGTTTCCACTTCAAAAACAGACTTTTATATAAGTTTACATCCAAGCGTCTGTCCAAACCGGTGCTCATATACGTCATATAATATATGTTTCGTAGCCGCACCAAATTTTTCTCCTGTTACTTACTGAAGAGAGAGGACTGAATTTAAAAATTCTAAAGCAAAATATTCCCCTTATTGTATTATATATGTTAAATAATATATCTACATGTTGCGCCGATCTAAGCATAGTATTTGATCATTTGCTCACGAACGTGTTGTAAATGAATCGCTGCTTCAATTTGATGAGCTAACCATCCAATTACAATATATTAAAATACAAAGGGCCACAAGCAACTATATAATAGATACATACAGTTATTATAAGCATTAATGAAAACCAGCTTATTAAGTCAACCGGTTATTAAATTGAATTCGTACACCTACTCAAGATTGACAGATGCCATTCCTCGAATCAGCCACTCTGCAGCCGACGCATTGATTCAATTTAGACCGATAAAACCGTTCTGGGTCAATGTTAAGCTAGACATAAAAATACACCACATGTGAGGTCTGCTTTTAGTCGAAGAGCGCGACGACAATTCAATTACAACTTCTGCGCAGACCCGAGAAGAAGACTCGATAGTGAAATGGACCGCTGATGCGTCACATCATACTTGATCGAGGAGTAAGTTCCACGTCGACGACAAAACAACAGGTATTGTTGCGAACGCAAGGCGTTCAAATATCCCAGGAGTACAATACACAAAGTGGTCCATTGTGTGCAGCGGAGGAAAAATTGCCGCGGAATAAATGCATGGAAAATGCACTAAGAGTGCAAAATAATGCAGCGTTCGGTTTCCGGTGACGTTCGAAACGTGCATAATAAACGACAAAAATGGAAAACTAGCACTTTGAAGAGCGAGGAAAATCTTTAATACATCTCAAAGTGGCGTACTTGATTGCCAGCGTTACAAATTCACTTCGGACAAACCTTTCATTGTGTCACTGACGAATATATCTACATAGAAATGAAATGGTAATGAGATAACTTTGGTGGGTAGAAAAAGTGGATACTTAAGATCCCAATTTTGCACATAATGTCTCAAAAATTGGATAAGACCATTACTTTGACTTACGTCTATTCGTGAATGGGCATATCAACGGTATCTACGAAAAGAAAATCTTACGTATTTTAATACGTGTTTTAATAATAACAAGATCTCGCCAGCAGCGTATTTGCAACAACTATTTAGTTATACACTCAAAATTATCTATTGAATAATTTGACCGGTGACTTACAGTAAGTCAATATTATGCTAAAAATGCATGAAATTGTATGCATTCCCGCAATAAACTGTTGTTAATTCCATTTGATAGCTCTATCACCACAGCATACTGCAATTGCACACCAATAGAAAGGTCGTGGGTTCAAGTCCCGGCCAAATACGCTGCTGGCGAGATCTTGTTATTATTAAAACACGTATCGACTGTCTTCTGTTAGAATTATCCGATTTATCTAGTTTAATTCTTGGGACGGATCCAATAAATCAGTATCCTCCCCCTCAGTTTCTCGCAAATTCGAGTTATTGGCATCTCCAATTTGTTGAATCTTATAAAAATATGCTACCTGTATAATGTATTTATCGCAAATTTGCTGTCGAAAAATTTGTTGATTGTCCATAGATGTTTCTATTGTGTTCTATGTAAGTACTATTTTGTTTGAAAAATTGAGCCATGTACAAAAAATATATAACCAGATGCGTCGTCTTGGGATAATGCTTGTCATGGCACATATGACGTTTAAGTATATGCAGGGATTTTTTCCCATGTAACGCGGCGGAACAGCGTTCCGGGACCTTTTTGTCTCAGCATTTTTTATGTTTCAAATGAATATTCTGCATAACATATTTTTTTCTAATAAAAAACTTGACAAGAAGTGAGTTCCGGAACCTATTTTTTTTTTAAAGCCCTTAGTATATGTGTACAGCTCTGACAGGCAGATATACGTAGTTCTACATTTAAACACAACAGACCAATCAATGTGGACCGCGGTACTATGTATTATTAAATTTGAAGTAAAACTTCTTCACGAACGGTAGGGAATTGTTTTAATAGTTTCGTCAATTTTGTACAATGTTGCAACGCTGAAATATCGCACGAAACTTAAGTGCTACGTTTCAATAAGACTGCCATCCTCTTCCCCCGGTGTAAATGTACATATTATATGTAGTCAATGTTGCATAAGGATGTTTTACTTCTGTAGTGTATAGTACACAGATGTATGTATATACATATGTAGGTAAACATGTAAATGCTGGAACTTGTTCCAACAAGACCAATGTCAAAACTAAAACGAACAAAAGTCGTAAACGGAAAACAAGACTTCCGCTGTTCATCTGTTGACAGATCAGCGTGGACCGATTTAGAGTCAGAGGGGCAGCGGATTCGTGCGGGCTGGGTATGACCACAAATATGTATGTGTACACATACGGTGCACATTTGCGTGGAGACAAAACGACGTTAACCAGGAAACCAGATTGATGACAACGACGTAAAGGGAAGACGAGTTGTCGCAGGACGATCACCCGCAGCGGCCGCAGCTGCTGAAAAAAAAGATGAGAGACCCAGGGGTCGACAACCGACGGACGGATAGACTGGCGGCCATCGCCAATTAGACGCTAATGCGAAAAGAGGTCTTATTGACCTTTAGACGTACGTGTGACTCTGATGAGGATCGCATTTAGGACCGATGTGGTATACGTATTTGGTTTCAGGGTAAAAGAGATTAGGCAAAAATGTAGTGAAAATTAGACAACGTTCATTTCTTCGGCAGTTAGTTACTAATTGCAACTTTCATCCGAAACAAAAGTTGGGTCATCACCATGTTGATGATTCAAACATCATGCTCTGATGAAGATGACTTCTCCACCCAGCATTCAAACTAAAAGTAAGTACATATATTCAATGGTTCGGTGACTCTTTCGCACGTCACTAAAATCTCAATCACGGAATAGCTGGCACTCGAAAATTCCACCCACCGAGATTCATTCACGCGAACTTTTACACTAACGAGAATTCTAGTGCCTTATTTTTTAGGCACTTGAATATATACTTTATATTTGCGATTTTCGTAGCAACCATATGCGAAATAGTCCGTTTGCCATCTTCAATACATCCATACTATCTTGCTTCATTCTGCACACATACGATCACTACACTTTACGTAGGCTTGGTGCTCGTCAAATAACAATAGACCTCTCCTTTACCGTACAAAGAAAGAGAGCAAAAAAAATTGACAATAGTGAACCATTTTTTGTTCATACAGCATCGTCCGAACGCCACCATTTAATTTTAATTTTATTTATTTACATTTTAGCCACAGTGACATTATAGAATACACTAACGCGTCACTAACCAGACATATAAGCATAATACAAATACTATATATGAGAAAATTAGCGAGACATGTTTGTTATATGATAATAAATTTTGAAATCTTATTCAAATAGTGGTAACATTAGTGGGTAGGATTGTTTTTGCCAATTTGATGGAGGAACCGCTTCAACAATAAAATCAGATAAATTGGCAAACTCTGATAAGAAAAAATCGACTTGGAGTCACAAAAATCTAAGCCTGACCAGTAGCATCAAAGATTATACTCAGAATAAATTATTTTCAATCTAGGTCAGTTCACGGGATCGAACCCAGCGACCTCTCGGTGCTTAGTATCAACGCAACTACCGAGCCATGCTGCTGGCTAGAAAACATACACTCATTAGGGAAAGATGGTTTTTGGTGTTATGGCTATTAATAACTCGGAAGAAAAACCTTCTTTATTACATACCTCTTCTTACTTCACCGTACGATTACTATTAATTAATCTCTTACTTTCAACACTGTTGGAAGGTGTATTGTATTTTAAGATTGCCCTATTGAGATCACACTTTTGGGTTTGGGTACCATTTCAGCATCTTCCTCATCCACTGACTATACAATTTTCTACCTACTTATCCCTCCGAGTACTATTATAACCTTGATTAACACACTCAATCTTATGTTTTAAATTGGAATAAAAAAAATATTTTCAAAAAAAAAAAAAACATGGGATACAAATCACACTATTTTCAGTTTGATTAAACTTTATATTTTCCGCGCACTCACTATTCTCAGAGGAAACATTGGTCATAGTAGCTGGTGAAAGACATTTATCAAAAAGTTATTCTTCTCCAGAGGAACACCCCAAACCTACGTAATTTAATTTATTCTTCCAAGTTACACACAAATATATATGTAAATATATGTATAGACAAAGAGCACCTATTATGAGAAAATTAAAATAATAATATTGTATAACTTAATTAAAGCTCCATTATCTCGTCGACTCACTTATCTCGAAAGAGACAAGAATAGAAATTACGGAAAACCTAATGAAAATGTAAGGACGGAAAATTCGATGCCGAATTTTCTTAACGATGCGAGAAATTCAACGCAACATTTTTTACAATGAAAATTCCACAACCTCCCTTGAAATTTCCCAACACAACCCGCCCCCCTTGGGAAGGAGCACCCTGAAATTTGGCAATCGATAATGTTTAAATTGGATTTTAACCGCTCCGTTTTCATTTTGCCGCAAGCCGAGCGTTCGTCTCCAATTTATTTATAGCTACGTTGTGTTTGTTTTATCAAACATTGCCGTGTCAAAATAAACTGACACATTTTACGAGCGCAAATTTACCAAAGAAAAGTCCCATCGATCAAACCTTCCATCGAAGGGCTGAGAATGACGAGAAAAGTGAAATGGAAATCTAAATCAAAAACACGACCCAGTCGAATTTAACACACATCCAACATTAACTCTACCGACCTCTCTTAACAAACAAAACTTGCGCCAAACATTAAGTTAATTTGATTATTCACTCCACTGACCCTAACAAAGCTAACGTATTCTACTATTGTATAATATAAGTAAATAATAGATCCACCTTTGTATCCAGATAAAAGGCAAACATTCCTCTACCCATGTCGGAAAGATGGACAGTTACAACCCCAATAAGTCGAACGGCAGCCATGATAGGTACGCGTATCGTAGGGTGACAATAGGGCCAGCAATTATCTAGATATATTATGGTAGACCTACAATAGCCCAGTGATTGGAAACCTATAATAATGCAGCTAGGTGGCACGCAAGAACAGATCAAGCACGCCAACTTGAAATTAAGAACCTAATATCACACAAATAATTCATTAAAGCCACATTTCATATTTTCCTGTATACATATAGTAAACAAAAACTAATAGCTCAGCGGTTAGCGTTTAGTGCTATCAACTGAGGGGTCATGAGTCCAATCGCTAGCCTAGTGTTGCTGGCCAGATTTGGGATATATGTGACACCAGATCGATCGTTTCCTATCAGAGTTTATCAATTTATCTGATTTCCAATAGCCAATTTTTCAAACAAATTGCCAACCTATCCTCATTTGTCACCATCATTTGAATATAATTTGGAATTTATAATAATAATGTTATAAATTTATAGAAAGTAGATACATGTGTACAAATTTGGTCACAGGTGTCACCTTGGGGCAAAGCCCGTAATCGCACTATGGTAAATATAAATTCTTAAATAAAAATATATACTTCTCAAAAAGAATTGAGCTTTCAAGACATGTCAATGAGTGAGGATAGATCTAATCGTAAAATGCTTGATCTTTAATTCCATTTTATAAGTGGATTTACAAAAAAATGTGCCAAGAACCACACGGTAGAGTGAAACTAGTGAAAGATACTGCTATACTTCGATAGCCATAACTTTTTGCTGTGGAATGCTGACCAACGCCGATCGGCGTTTTGCCTATAAGGTCATGAGCCTGAAATACGCCGATAAGCGTTGTTTTTGAGTATGTAAAAAATTAACAAGAAAACTACCCGCTAGGCATTTCCACGTAACATTGAAAAAAAAAATGCATTGAATATGGGTCGTGTAATCCGTGTCAATGTTTATAAAGACTGGTTTACACCGGAATTTCTGAATTTATAACCATAGCAGAATTACCCGATGGAACTCGTGGCGTGTCATTTAGATTGCGAGCATTACATTTTAGCAACAATGAAGATGGAACTAGTTTTGGAAAAATACACGAATTGATAGACTTCTTTTGTTTATTTTATATTGTTGCAAGATATATTAGAGAGTCTAAACACACCTTTACAAAACTAGAAATCTTCCGCGGTAGTTATCTAGGGTTTGTTTGGACTAGCTACAATCTTTATATTAGATTTCTGAATAATTCTAGTTGGAAATGTTGGTGAAATTTTCAGCGTGGCGGACTTTCAACAGAAAAGACGTCAGCACTCAAAAGGGTTAATACGAGCCTTCACTCGACTACAATTAATGTCCAAAAATTAGTTTCGCAACCAAATCCGACTCTATAGCAGTCCTTCCAAGGACGATTGATGCGAGGCTGACGATGGACCTGGTCGTCTCCGGTGTCAATTAGCCACACGACACCGACACGGACACCCGACGCGAATTTTAACCGTTTCGGGTCCGGCCGAGACAAGTTGGCCGCTTCTGGTCGCATTTTTTCCCCCATCTGCTCTCTTCTTTTTCTTCGTTTTATTTTTGCGGCGCCGCGACCGGTTTGCAGGAAGTGCGCGGTTCAAATCGCCGATGATTATAAACGCATAACGGATATGACGGCCGTCGGTTAAGTGCTTTAACCCCGTCGACGACTAGCATCGGTCCGATGCAAAATTTTTCGCCTTTCAGATCGCCCGATTCCGAGGAAAATGCTCGCGGTGACGTCACCGAACTTCACAAAAAGCGACGACGAATTCCGAACGACAGAAAACGTCCATTAATTTCAATCTACAAAACGTGACACATCCTTCATATAACCAATTACATACCTTCGGCAGTTTTACGTTACATTGACATGTCAAATTGACCCTATCTCAGTACTTACTCGGCATGACGAAAAATAAAGTAAAAATACGTAGCAGAGGAATTTTTTCTGAAATCTAATACGCCTATAGTTTATCCAATCGTATTCTGAAGATCGCAATCGTGAATATAACACTCCCCAAAAATTTAAAATAATATAAATACCACTCTTATTGAAATTTTCTGAAAGTAAACGTTGATATACCACATACCCCAGAACTTTCATTAACGATTTGTTTAAGGGTGCAGACACACAGAGTGGTACGCGGCACATTTTTTTTTTAGATAGTGCACATGTAAAAAAAACGCTAGCACGATTGATCTATGCCAGGTCAAAATTCACCCCCTGAAATGTTTTCAGTGGTATATTTTCCTTGTTTTGACAGTGATCGAAAGCGGTGATTCCCATATTTGAAGAAATGTGGAATAAACAATGGCATAAGACACGTCCATTCACAACTGGAGTCTACCTAGACATGCCGTGCCGTGCGATTCTGTGTGTCTGCGCCTTAAGCATCCCTTAATAAAATTCTGCTAGGAATGTATGTAAAAAAAAAACAGAATAGCATTTTTGTTTAACGATAAGAAATTGATCATTCTTCTGCAATGATGTGAACATTTTAAAATAATGTATTATAAAAAACAAAGAAGCATTGTTAAAATTTTAAAAAATCTTTTTAATGTGTATATCTTTCATCTAAAATGGCAAGCTGTATTAATTTTTACAACACTAAACGAGGGGGTCCCAAGGTTCCTCCATAGAAGTTTAAAGGTGAACGAACGCAAAATTTAAGACTCTCTGCCCCAATACGAACATTGACAAACCATATCTCAACATTATTAATTCATCACAACTATTTACAAATAGAATGCAGTACAAAGGACATAGCAAATTGCATTGAAACGTGTCCCAAAAATCACAATTCGTGCACAGAATCGTCAAACGTGTTTGAATTCACTTAATATTCCACTTTCAAGCGTCGTAAACCAATACTTTAAATATCGAATGGCATCATTCAACAACAGCCATAAACATATATTCATATGTGGATAGTTTACCGAAGCGCATAGCAAACACATATACATCCATCCACTGAATTTATATTCAATCAGCAAACGCCATCGTTGTATGACAGAGGAAATCACGTTCACACATATATGGCAAAGATGATCCTGGAAAAAAAAAACCAACACAAATTCCCACAGTTCAGGATACATTATACAGTAATAAATTTGAACCATCATCACAATGTCAGATATGTCAAATTAAGCCGAGGACAAACGTTGTCACCTCACCTAAACTGATTTAATTAAAATTGAATTCTCTGACATGTGATATCACACCGACGGTACGTAATTGTGACATAAACGCAACAATGAAATTATATAATTAATAACTGTTTGCAGGATACGAAACACACGGGTAATGTTTGAAGGTGATTACGGTTGAGCGCCGACGACAGGCATAATATCAGATAATGCTCGTGCTTGCGGGTCATTGCCATTCCTATGCTAATTATGTCGTTATTAGTGAATCGTTAATGCAATGTGAAATTGTGGTCAGGGCAGCAAAATGCATTGAATATTCACAAAACGGATGTGAAAAAAAAGTAATTGTTATATTGTATTATATTGCATGATCAGAATAGACTTGAATTTAAATAAATGTATATACATTCAAAACCTGAAATGTAAATGCAAATGGAATTACCATTATGAAAAAAAGGTACTTATTGGTTATGTGGGCGCAACCGAGCACAATTTAGCCAGCAGCATAGCTTGGTGGTTGTGTTAATGCCATCCAACGAGAGGTTGCCGGGTTCGATTCCGTGAATTGATCTCGATTGAAAAGAATTTATTCAGAGTATTTCTGTAGTGCTGCTGGTCAGATTTATTTGTGACTCCAATTCGATCATTTCCTATCAGAGTTTGCCAATTTATCTGATTTCATTGTTGAAACAGTTCCTCATCAAATTGGCAAAACCATCCTATCCACTGAATATTATTTCAAATTTATAATCTATGAATTTATATATGAATAACTTTAATACTGTAGATGTCGCTCAGGGGCAACCTGAAAATAGCATCATGGGAAAATACAAAATTAGGACCATTGAAATTAGGTCCTTTCCCAAATATATTAAATAATAAAAAAAAAACAAATATACATATACTGTCAAAAGGAAGTAGCTCAACTGAAATACAAATATGAGCATCATAAAGATAGCTTATGATGCTGAAGATAAATTTTTGAATCTAACGGTATTATACCCAATGTCCAAACAGAAGACATATAATATGTATCTCATTAATGATGAGTTACAAGTAATACAAATATAGAGATTTATATATCATCTCTGATAACTTCACACATTCATTCATACATACAAAATTCATTGATAAAAAATACACTAAATCCACGTAAACAAAAAAAAAAGCGTCAAAATTTCGAGGTTGAACTTTCTCACGAAAGCATCTATATTTACTCTGTACCAACATCGCCGTGTCTATATTTACTTTGTGCAAATAAAGTAATAATTGACACAATTATACCATTGGCGTCGTCGCCGTTGATAATTATTGCGATTGGGACTTATTGCGTATGTGACATTCAGGATCGGTGTCATCAGCAAATTGAACACAGACTCGGCTAATTGATGACACACTCCTACATTATGCACGCGCATGCGGTGATCTTCGCGACGTCGCAGGTCGAAATGTATTGACCCTTCATTTGAACCAGTTAAGGACTGATTTGCATGCTTCGAGTGCGAAATCACACGTCGTCAGTGACAAATTAATTTACACCTAAGATATGCAGGACTGAAAGTGATGAACTGGTCGATTTGTCATGTCGAAACTTAAATTTGAATTGTTCCAAAATGGTAAAACTGATTAAAATGCAAGGCAAGTAGTGTTCTACCCACCGATTGATTGAATATTAATATAAATTATAATTATTGCATATTTACATGTTGAATTAATTAGATATTTACTCACAAATCAGTTATTATTTTAATTCAAAATTATTAATAAATTCTTGAGTTTTAATTATCTAAATTTAATTACTTATTAATTTTGGCCACTTTAACGGGGACGTCATTCAGCTTTACTAAGGGGGGCAAAAGTTAGTCAGTTTGTTGTTGTTTTTCTTTTATTGGAAGAAACTTCTGATCGACATGACCTAAGCTTTTAGTAACCAATAAATTAGATTGTTGACAGATTCAAGTCAAAGTTCAATGGTTCAAAAGATTATTCAAAGAAGTCAACGATTATATTTATTAAGAAGGAGGATGCTAACCAGAAATCTGCAGAAGAATAGAAATGGCGAAATTAGCGATAATCAACTTGACAAAAATATGGAAAAATCGCTCTATAGTGAAAAAAACCTATAAAATCCATCTGGTGATCCCTATTGCATTGTATACAGTCGACATATTAAATGCTTTCTAAATATGGCGCTGGAGGCTGATGCTGTGCATTCCATGGATCGCAATATACACAAAGATCTTTAAAGAGCTGGTAAATTCAGAAATATTCCACAACATATAGAGAAAAAGAATTCTTTCTAACTTTAGGCATATTGCAAGGAAAAATGTGCCGAGTGTAGAGAAGCTGGCAGTCACCGGCACATCAGAGGTAAGGCTAGTGAGAGGATGGTCAGATTAAATTGAAGAACTGTCAGGATCGTACCTAAGCACTGCTTTCAACTTAGCACAGGACTGGGAGGAGTGGAGACGGATCATCCACTGAATTCCAGATGATAGGAATGACCACGATGCATTGAGCAAACGAGATAGAAGAATCGATTCAATTACGATTCATAGTATTTCATCAGATGACCTGCATGTTCCTGGCCAAATTTAGGGGGAGAAAAATGCCCCCCTTTTCAAATTCATACATTCTAACTGCTTAAAATTTTTGAAAA
This sequence comes from Arctopsyche grandis, assembly GCF_051622035.1. Taxonomy (NCBI): domain Eukaryota; kingdom Metazoa; phylum Arthropoda; class Insecta; order Trichoptera; family Hydropsychidae; genus Arctopsyche; species Arctopsyche grandis. Next base: position 27,510,045 of record NC_135357.1, read on the forward strand.
TATTACACGGAAGTGTTTGATCAGGTCACACCTCGTCCAGGAATCCTCTATGTATGTAATTTTAAAGGAAGTTTCGATTTAGAGAAAAAAATCTAGTAAAATGCAAAAAAATTCATGAATTTGTTTGAATAAACCAAATAATTCGTTAAGGTACATGTACACAGAACACAGATGTAAATTTAAAATTTTTGTATATGGCTCAAGTTGGAATATATATATATATATATATATATATATATGTAGGTACATACATACATACATAAAAATTGACACAATAAGAAACTATAACCAATATTCTATACATATATCATGTTTGAAAAGAAGGCAAAAAAAAAAAAACTATATTATTTGATGAATATTTGTATACAAACCAAAATGAAAAAAAAATAATCAAATGTAGAAATTGCGGTATACACCAAGAATAGCGTCGCCTGGCATTTGACCTAAGATCCAACATGATACCTACATATACTGTGTAATTACCTGCAATTATCGTCAAAAATACTTCAAACACATTGGTGGATGTACGAAATGAATTTCCAAAAATAAATTCTTACAAGTATGTTGTAAATAATCCGCGACTTGTGCTGAATTGACGTCTCAGCTTCCATTTCGCTTGCATCTACAATGGAATATGAATGCATCCGTTTGCGATTCACACATTCAAATGATAGTGACACTCAAAGTTTTGTGTATGCAAATGCTAGGGGACGCTATTGTTGGTGTTTACCGAAATCGCTTCTAGGAATTGTTCGAATCAAACTGTCAGATGGATCAATTCGAGCGATACGATGTTTGAAATAGAATAGACTAGTGTTTTTACCCGGCTTCGCTCGGTATTTGTAATATAAACATCTTAAACATGGCAATCTAATAGTAAACATTCATTTGTGATTAAATTTATTTGAATCTATATTATCGTCGACATTGAGGTTTGATTTATTTTCGATGCTCCCACCTAAACCTTTAAATCTGATACTACACATACAAAGTCTCTTTCGAAATTATATATAAGACTAGTGTTTACTCGGCTTCGCTCGGTATTTGTAATATAAACCGCATTAAACATAATAGCAAACATTTTATTAAATTTATTTGAATATTCATTTGTTCGATGACGTCACGGATTTGCGAACCAACAAAAGTCTCTTTCGAAATTATATATTAGAAGAAGAAGAAATATGAAATTTATTTGAATATTCATTTGTTTATTTTACGAATCAAACAAACATTGGTATGTTTCTCTTTTGAAGAAATAAGAATGAGATAGGATTGGGGTTGGTGGATACCTATTGCCGAAGTGTTCCCGCCAAAAGTCGGCAGCGTCGCTCTTCGTGATGCGAAAGTGGTCTCCGGCGAAGGTGCCGTTGGGGAAGATGGCCTTGAGCTCGCTGAGCATGTGGCTGAAGACGAGGCTGAGCTTGGTGAGGTTGCGGCGGTAGTGGCTGGTCTCGTCGAACATCTTCTCCTTGCCCTCCTTGAAGAGCTTGATGGCCTGCTTGCACTTGCGCATCAGGTTGGAGATGAAGACGGCGAAGTGCTCGTTGGTGTTGAGCGCGGCCAGGTTGTGTTGGTGCGAGTCGTGGATGGCGCGCAGCCGCTGGTACGTGTCGGGCAGAATGTCGAGGATGAACGGCGGCGAGTTCTTGAGGTTCATGCGCTGGTGCTGACACAGCTTCACCACTTTGTCCATCAGCCGCCACGTCTTGTCGAGTGCGCGCCGGTCGGCCGGCAGCCGCGGCGGGCAAACCGCCTCCGCCAGCGCCGACTGCAGTTTCCACATCAGCGACGACAGCTGACGGCCGCCCCCGCCGCCTCCCCCCCCGCCGCCGCTCGCCCCGCTTCCCCCGACCCCGCCGCTCGCTCCCGACGCTCCCCCGCCTGCGCCTCCGCCCCCGGCGCCCCCTGCCGCGCCCCCCACCGCGCCGGCCCCAGCGCCCGCCATGCGCGCGCCGCGGCCATACCAACACTGACACACTCCGCTCCACACACAACACTCGACCATCTCAACTCGCGCTTTCCACGGCCATCTCCCTCTCCCTGCTCTCTACTCCCTACTCCCTACTCCCTACTCCCTACTCCCTACTCCCTTCTCCCTGCCTGCTCCCATCTACATACATATCTACGCTTTGCCTGTCGCCATTCTCTCAAGACCCCCCCCCCCCCCTCATTTATAATTTATTTATTTATTTATTCTAAACAGACCATTGTGGCATTGTGTATTTGTGTATACGTGTAAGAATTTGTGTATATATGGATGGTGTACATATATGTTTATATAATTGTCTTTGGCCAGGAAGGTGCATTGGGTTTACCTGTTAGGCCTTCTTGGTGTAAATTAAATAAAAAAAAAAATAAAATAAAATAATAAATAACAGGAATTCCTAAAGCGCCACAATGGTCAAAAAATATAACACAAAAAAATAAAATAACAATTAAACATAAACATAAATACATCCATACATACACATAAAAAATAGCATTTAATAATAACAGATAAAGTAAAAATATCAAATAAAATATAGCATAAGGAATGCCTTGCACCTACAGCCAGTTTCAGTAAATATGTAAGAATCAACTACAAATACAAAACATCCTTGTAAGGCCCAAATGGAATAATGATTCTCAATAACCGACATGATGCTATTGGTAAACGGACTACTAGTCATATGTGAACCAGTCACAGGAAAACCGGTCGCTCTAGATCGGTCACACGTGATCACCCGTCACACTAAAACTGGTCACACCCTAAAATCGATCAACCAGTTTTCTCGTGACCGATTTTAGGGTGTGACCAGTTTTAGTGTGATGGGTGATCACGTGTGACCGATCTAGAGCGACCGGTTTACATTTGACTAGTAATCACCGAACCGATGCTATTGAGTAAATTCGTTACAAATTAATTCAACTAATACAATTACCACTTTGTTTTTTTTCAATTTTCTATTAATTTGCTTTTAAACTGTTTCGTTGACAACTACAAGTCTGTTACCGAGGGTAAACGGGTAGCATCCCAAATGTGAATCGCTACCAGAATAACCACCGCTACGAAAATTGCTCGCGCGGTCTCCTATCGCATAGAAACAATGCCGTACAGAAAACTGATCGGAAAAAGCTTTTTTTACGAAATTTTGGCAGTTTTGAGCAATATTTGGGCAGTTTTCAATATTTGGACTGGAGATCCGCGTGAGCGATTTTCGTATTATTCTGGTAATTATTCTGATTATTATTCTGTATTAGTTGAATGATTCTGATTATTATAATTCGATTATAATAATCAGAATAATTATTCTGGTAGCGATTCACATTTGGGATGCTACCCGTTCGCCGAACCAACGTATACATGTGTTCAGACTCCAGGGATGTTCAACTCGAGAGCACCCCGGAAGTCGGTTTCGTAGAAGCTCGTGGTAAGCGTGGGCGGGGCTGGTTTCCTCCAAGGGATCTACAGGTCGTCGTCTGCGGTCTGGTCTCTGCTGCTGTCGGCTCGGCTCGATGTATATCTCTCTCTCTCTCGTACAGTGTGCGTAAGTGAGGGTGATACGGGACAAAGGCGGGAAATTGAATAGTAATGAAAACAGGTTATAATTCTGTTTGTATGGTGACTGTATTTTATATATATATGTATATACAGAGATCAAGCAGGGGGGACAGAAAAAGGGGGGGGGGGAGTCCGACTTGAAATTAGCGCGCACGTGTTCAAGAGGTTATGATAACCTCACTCAACCACGTGGCTACGTGATCTGACTTCGACGAAGAGAGACCAGGAATTCCTCACTTCTCACCGGACGTATACTGAAGCTGTACTTCCAGTATCGTCTGCCGATCAAGGCTGAGCTGATCGGGACTCGGTGGTGGGAACCAACTCGGTAGCGAACAGAGATGTTCACTCGACCGACGCGGAAAACGAATAGGAGGCGGGGACGCGCGCTCGGCGCCGATCTCCCTCCAAAACGGCTCCTTTGGTCGTAACGCCACGAAAGCTGACCATGAAGACTTGGTCGGAACATACTCCCCCCGTTGGAAGTCAGAGGATCGAATTCCAAAACAAACAAGAATTAATGGTGCACAAGCGACTAATGAAATACACAAAAACCAAGCAAATAAGCAAAAAAATAACAACAAAATAACCCAGTCAGCAAACAAAATAACATTAGTCCACCGTCAGTTTCCCATCCTACATAAGCAGCTGACTAAGCCGGCAAGAAACAAACAAAAAATAGACAAACAAACAACCAAAACACCAACAAATAACCAACACCAATGCTAGGTAACAATATTGTTCAACCGTTATATGTCCCAATCTATCCTGATAGCTCCATTACAAAGCACCAATCAAACCAACAAGAGAAGCATAAAAGAAAAGCAACTCAAAAACTTAAGTTAAAACACATAAACTGAATCCACAACACAGATACAAACAACGCGCCAACTTTAATGTGGGACGTTATGAACGCTCGCCACACCGTTGCACAAATTCACTGAGTGCTGCTCGACTGGCAGTCGAGCTACTCGCCGGACTGCTCGCTTGGTGTTGCTGATGGATGAGTAGTAGGACCTACTCCTGTGCCCCTGTCTGCCTGGGGCCGCTGCTGCATGTGCTGGTGTGGTAGCACCCTCGCTCCGGGTTGATCGACCAGATCCTCCTGCTGTTGCGCAACTAGTGGTGCGCCAACTAGGAACTGGCCAGGAGTTATGGGAGCTAGGTTGGGAAGGTCGAAAGATGTGAGGGTTAAAGGGCGCGGGTACATTGCGCTTCGGCAAGCGGAATCTTCGTTCCGCGTAAATACGCGATTCGTCCAGGGGACGCGTAACTGTCTTGACTGGACGTCTCGCGCCAAAACAAGATAACGGATCACGACCCGTTGTGTGATGGCAATTCCGAGAATCGCTTGAAACTGTGGGCGCTTCTAGAGAGCCGCCCAATATCCAGCCGAAAGCTGTATTCATCATCGCGATGCGTCCTCCTCTGTCACCGCGTGACTTGGAGGGAATTAAAATGGTACGTTTGCCATTGCGTAACATCGCATGATAGGCGTCGCTGCCTATCACCATATCCACTGTACCGGGAATATCGAATGACGGATCGGCAAGGGGGAGATGAAGCGGCAAATGGCTCCGAATCTCGGACACGTTGCGCGATGGAAGTTGATTCGCGATCTCGGGCATGATTGCGCAATCGAGATCAACACTGGAGCCCTGATTGGGGATGCGCGGTAGAATTCGAATTACCGCGCCACTAGTAATGGACGTCCTATTTGAACCTATTCCTACCAGGTTGACGTCCATCCTTTTCGACTTTAAGGCGAATCGCCTTCTTAAGTCTTCAGAGATGAGGTTGAGTTCGGAGCCGTTATCTAACAATGCTCGAACCTTGTGCGAACGCCCATCTCCGCCGCGAACTTGTACTTCCACGGTGGATAACAGGACAGTTCGGGCGTGAGAAGGCGATACGCGTCTCACCGAGTGTAAAACCAACGATGATTTTACGGGTTTGGCGTTCTCTGATTTCTTGGGGCTCCGATAATGTTTGGCCTTATTTGAAGGCGAAGTTTGGTATGGAGTTGAGTCATGTAACATGGTGTGATGGGCATGACCGCATTTGAAGCATCTCTGCTTTGTTTGGCACGCGTGAACTATGTGCCCTGGCCTCAAGCAGTTGAGACATAGTCGACGTTTTATGGCGTTCGACCTACGCTCATCACCGCTCATTTGGCGGAATGATGGACAGGCTAGCAGAGAATGACTTCCGCTGCAACTGATGCAGGAGGGGCGTTCCCTCCTCACATGCAGAACTGCTGCCTTCGGATTCGTAATGGTTCTTGGTCGAGGATTCGACTCGCCTTTTAAGACGAAGTCGGCATTTGCCATCGATTGGCACTGGCACGTCAGAAAATGCATTACTTTGCTAAACGTGCAGTCTTCATACTTGGGAGTCTGAAGCTCCCATTGCAGAAGTGTACTCCGGTCGAGTTTTCTGGTGATAAACATCACCAGAATCTCGTTCCAGGTCTCGACCCGGACGCCCAAGTTAACGAGCGCACGTACATGCATGTTGGCATCATCTATGAGACGACGCAGACTGACGTGATTGTTGCTCACGACTAGCTCGGCTTCAAGCAATGCCTGAAGGTGATACTGAACAACAATTTTTTTGTTGTTATAGCGTTGATCCAAAATGGACCACGCGCTCGTAAATGAATCTGAAGCTAATTCCAAGCCGTCAACTAAACGTTGGGGCTCTCCTTTTAGGCTTCCTAGTAAGTATTGGAACCGGGCGATTTGCGAACTCTCGCCGGCCATAGCGGCCAAGAAGCGTTGTGAAAAAAGCGGCCAATTTTGGACGTTGCCTTCGAAGGTGGGCAACTCCAAACGGGGCAATTTTATTGCCGAATTTGATTGCGGTACAGGTGACATTGTGAGGTTAGCGCCATCTAACGGTGAAGTGCTCAATTGCGGCTCACGCAAATTGATTGCTTCGGTGCATCGCACGAAGGCGGCCATATGCTCCCTATCAAATAGGTCCACGACGGATTCGGAGGCCTGCGCCTCTTCTTGGTCCAGCTCGTTTATCTGAGCTTGGATCGCTTCGAATTCAGACAGTAATGGTCTGATTGTTTCGAGCCTGATTCTGAGCTCGAGGATGCTCAGATCGTCCCCCAATTGATTCGCGTTTCTCGTTAACCGAGCGCGAATTCTTTTCCGCGTATTTTTAAGCGTACTCAAAGACGCCATTATTGAAATGCGACGAAATCAAACAAAGGAAAAAATGGACGCGGGAAAAAACAAAATGGACGTTGACGACCAAAAAAATAGCAACAACAACAGAAAAATGCTAATTACGACCAACCTGGATTAGACGATGTTGGCAGACCAGCTCTGGAGGATTCGGCTATCGAAGGACCAAATATTCAGACTCCAGGGATGTTCAACTCGAGAGCACCCCGGAAGTCGGTTTCGTAGAAGCTCGTGGTAAGCGTGGGCGGGGCTGGTTTCCTCCAAGGGATCTACAGGTCGTCGTCTGCGGTCTGGTCTCTGCTGCTGTCGGCTCGGCTCGATGTATATCTCTCTCTCTCTCGTACAGTGTGCGTAAGTGAGGGTGATACGGGACAAAGGCGGGAAATTGAATAGTAATGAAAACAGGTTATAATTCTGTTTGTATGGTGACTGTATTTTATATATATATGTATATACAGAGATCAAGCAGGGGGGACAGAAAAAGGGGGGGGGGGAGTCCGACTTGAAATTAGCGCGCACGTGTTCAAGAGGTTATGATAACCTCACTCAACCACGTGGCTACGTGATCTGACTTCGACGAAGAGAGACCAGGAATTCCTCACTTCTCACCGGACGTATACTGAAGCTGTACTTCCAGTATCGTCTGCCGATCAAGGCTGAGCTGATCGGGACTCGGTGGTGGGAACCAACTCGGTAGCGAACAGAGATGTTCACTCGACCGACGCGGAAAACGAATAGGAGGCGGGGACGCGCGCTCGGCGCCGATCTCCCTCCAAAACGGCTCCTTTGGTCGTAACGCCACGAAAGCTGACCATGAAGACTTGGTCGGAACAACATGGTTCGGTGATTACTAGTCAAATGTGAACCGGTCAAAATCGGTCACACGTGGTCACCCGTCACACTAAAACTGGTCACGATAAAACTGGTCACACCCTAAACTGGTCATGAGAAAACTGATCACACCCTAAAATCGGTCAACCATTCTTGTATTATCGATTGCATACACTCGCTAAAAAAAGTCATTTGTCTAGTTCAATTTACGGTTGACACAGGCTAATAGTTTCGTTTTTCACTTGCAAGGAAGTGTCACCACGTTCAAACTTCAATCGTCTCTATAAAAAGAAACACTTTTTGACTTATGGCGTTTTTATTATATTTAGATATCTACGCTTTGCCTGTCGCCACAATACCCCCATTTATAACGATTCTCAATTACCGGTCTGATGCTATTGAGCAAATTCACAACAAATCAATTCAAATAATATCACTTTGAACTAAAGTTGAAAAAGTTTAAAATTTAAAAAGTTTAAAATTGAGTGAAAAGTTGGGAAAGTGTTCATCCCCTCCCCCCCCCTCAACAATTATATATTCTGTATTTTAATATTTTCCTTTGATGAATAATTAAAGGCACGTTTTTAAGTACATGTTTTTTCAATTTTAGCATTTTAATGTATCATTTTAGCTAATGGCATTTTCGGCACTAGCATTTTTATTTATTTTAGACATAATTTTCAAAAAAAAATCAAATTTAATACTTTGTAATTATATGTGAAATACATACAATAAAATAATTCACTTGTAGAAGAAAATAAGCACTCAAGGTTCTTGGTCTGCAGGTGATAGAAAAATAGTCAATGGTTAAAATATCTCGGTATTTAGGGCTGAATTAATACGGTTCTTCAACTGTCAAAAATGTTATGTTGATTTTTGTTTGAAGGGATTTGGATACTTAAAATAAGGTGAATATTCGTTTTAGATTTTTAATTATAATTCCAATGAAATACAATAATTCCAATTAAATAAAATTTGGAATACGCTTTCGACTATTGATCGGTTAAATATGCCATAAACTGTTTTTAGATGAGTCGTCGATACTATTGTGATTACTGTGACAAATCGTTTATTGAAACACCAGAAGCGGTAAAAAAACATATCAAAGGACTCCAACACCAAAATCTCAAAAGTGAACATTACTCCCAATTTCAAGGTTAGAATAAATTTGACTGTTAAATTTTTCTTTCAATATTTTCTTATATATATATATTATGTATATATGTACATATTCACTTAATTATCATTTTCAGACAAACGAATAATATTAGAAAATGAATCCAAAAAAATAACTTGTAAGAGATTTGTAGAATTTGGTTATTGCATGTTCGGAACGACATGCAGATATTCTCATTATACGAAACATCAACTTGATACCTTAAGATGGGAAGGTAATTATTTCTTTCGCTTATGTTAATTAAAAGAAATGGAAACAACGTACTCAATTATTATATTTATTTCAGTTGATGGAATGCATCGCTTTTCTTATATACAAAACGAGCAGAACGTCGCATCAAATTCTACTGTACGAGACTGGCTAATAAGTAGAAGAAAGCGCAACTTATCGAACAGTAAATTACTAAATGAAGAATTCATTCATACTTCAGTAGCTAATGATGATTTTTCAAATATGATGGGATGGAAATATCCTTCATTTATTAATAATATTCCAAATCTACCACCAAGTCTGAAAAAACTACGCGTATCTGATTTAAACGATAACAATTTTGCCATTTGGGGATAGTAAGGAAATCCTTACTGTTCTTTATTTTTGTGGTATTTAATTATTTTATTCTAATATTACCAATATTTTTGTCATAAAATCCAAAGCAATAAAGCATGCAAAATTTATTATTTTAGAATAAATAAAAGAAAAAAACAATTATTTCTTATGTTTATTGCAATATTGAAATGGTGTGATTTTATTACCACTATAAATTTCAAAATAAAATGAAAATTATATTTTATTCTGAAGTCATATTGAATGCAGTGCTTCAAAATGAAGATCGCTGCAAGACTACTGCTATTTTCTTTTACGTTCATTGCCATTAATTCGCAATCTGTAAGTTTTGTAATTATTCACTTTTATTCTCTACTATTTATCGCTTATACGTATTTTGATCAAATTAAATATATGTATTTCAGATCAACATCACAGACATAGATAATTTTTTTGCAAATAATTCAACTATAGACGCATTTACATCTTTAATTGAAGATGAAAAAACTGATATAAATTCTTTTATTGAGCGTTTGGATGATAATTCAACTTTACAAGCATTGTCATCTATAATTGAAGACGATGATACCGACATAGACTTGTTTGCTGAAAAATTAGATGATATGATGGATTCAAACATAACTAACAGTCCTACTGAATCTAAATGTCTCGGTTTGGTGATTAGTTTGTTTGGCTGTTTAAAACGTCCAAAACCTCTACAATGCCCTTCAGTGAAGCCACCATCTCTACCGTCTTCACCAATTTGGATGCCACCTGTTCGACCAACAAAACCACCAAACTTTCCAACTTGGAGACCGCCTCTGCCAACTGTATGCATTAACTGTGGCTCCAATAGGCCAACACGCCCTCCATTTACATTACCAAACTATCCTCCTATGAGACCACCTGTTTACCCAACTTTTCCTCCTATGAGACCACCTGCTCTCCCAACTTTTCCTCCTATGAGACCACCTGCTCTCCCAACTTTTCCTCCTATGAGACCACCTGCTCTCCCAACTTTTCCTCCTATGAGACCACCTGCTCTCCCAACTTTTCCTCCTATGAGACCACCTGCTCTCCCAACTTTTCCTCCTATGAGACCACCTGTTCTCCCAACTCTTCCTCCTTTGAGACCACCTTTCCAACCACCCTACCAACCACCTGTCCGACCACCTTATCAACCACCTGTCCGACCACCTTATCAACCACCTATCCGACCACCTTATCAACCACCATTCCTATGTAATCCTAATCAACCAGGCAATCCATGTTATATTAATAAACCAAATCCACCAGTAAATGGTCCAAGTAATCAATATGTTTGCACACCATCTTCGCCAGATTGGCCAATGTGTATACCACCCTTACCAACTAGACCAATTCGGCCAGTTAGACCAGTTAGACCAAGCAGACCATGGCAATGGCAACCTCAACCAGCATATGAACCACCTTCAATAAGCCAACCTATTATTACGTCGGGACCACCTGCAGTATTTGAAAATGTTTGTATGATTGGACAATTGGATATTCAAATAACACTACAAGTAATGCAAGACATTGTATTACAAGTACTGCAATCTATTACGTGTCAAACAGTTACTACATGTTTTCCTGTATGTAGTATTCAAAGTTGTAGACAGTGCACTGACTGTCAAAACCGGAATGGAGATAAAACAGAACAAAATACATCACATGAGACCGTAATTCAAGATATCAACAAAAGAGACGTGGCACGAAAGGGGATATCTCATTATGTTTATTAAAAATGTGTATACGTAATTTTAAATATATGTATGTACGTGATTTTATTATTAAATATTTCAATAATCATTGTTTACCAAATTTATATGTTGAGATTTCACAATGATACCGCCAATTTTATAATATGCTTGTTTCTTTTGAGCTGTAACTTACTATACATTTATATAATATATTTTTTTTAAACATGAACTTGAATATGGACATACTTTTTTCTCTATAAAGATTTTATTTGCAAAAGAATTCTGTTGCGGATCCTTGATACATCAGGATTTGTGATGTCGATTCTTGACTTATTGAGATATCTAACACATTCTACTGTAATTTTTGAATATCTTGAATTAATTCTGATTACTGATGCCCGATTCTTCTTCGTATTTATTATACGTAGTAACAACTAAACGCTTTGTTGAAATTTGATGCGACTTATTTTTTTATTCGACACAATAAAATGCGAATTCAATCATTCATTCCATCAATTTATGGTAAACTTTTCCCAATAACTCATTGAAACAATTTATGTATTAAACATCTTCCACAAACTACAATATGGTGGTCAGAAGATTATTTTCGAGTATTATTAGTCAAAATTTTAAGATCATATGAATTTAATATTCTAACTATCAATACTTTATACGTATAGTTATACAAACAAAATTATGTACATATATATGTTTATGTATTAAATATTATTAATGAAACGTATATTTTTATAAGAATCCTTATTTGCCTCCATTAACCCTTTGGCTGCTACGAGGTTTTTCAATGTCCAAGTGAAAAATGCTAACATTTGTAATTATTTTGAAAAAAATTAATATAATATTTTTTTTTACATACTTACTTCGCCGAACACTCGTAATTTTTATAATACTTTATATACATTTTTAAGAAGCAGTCGTGGACTCGTGCTCTCTCTTTCTGTCTTGCTTTTACATGCGTGCGTGCGAAAGAGATACCTACATATATACACTAAATAAGTTTTGACGATTGTTTTCCGAGGCTTTATTCTTTTCAATAATCTATTTTTAGATATCGATGTATCCTTACAACATGCGATATATTCGAAACAGTTAGCGGTCTCTCTCTCTTTCTTTCTTGGTTTTAATTGTGTACGTATGAGCGAGACACACAAGGATGCGAAGTTTCTAATAATCAAATAATTTTTCAACATGTATCATAAACATTTTGTATGCATTTCAGTTGCATTTGATTGATTGCATGAATTCGTGACGTCTCGTGACCTATATAATTGAAAGCGGATTTCTATTGTTTTTTGCCATTTATTTTAACTCTGCAAAATGATATCGGACAGTGAAAGTGATGAAAGCGAAATAATAGCTCCTCGCCGAGGAACTCGACAAATCAGCAGCTCTACTGATTCTGAAAATGAATTTATCGATAATAATCAATTCCCAAGTAATAACTCCTTATATGACATTGACAACGAACCCGAAATTTACTTTGATGATGAACCCGAAATTGAAGAGCTTTTATTTAAAAAATTGATAAATATTTATAAAGCTTGATTGAAAAATAAATATAAATACGTATATAAAAAAAATGTTTCGTGCCACTGATGCGCTGGTGGCTCAAAGAAAGTATCGAAATACGACAATTAATGACGTCAACAACGATCGTCGTAGCAATCTTCGCCGATTTCAAAACAACGATTTATCGTTGTTGTAGCAGTCAAAGGGTTAAAAAAACCCACTCAAGTTCTCTCTATTATTTATGTTCATTTGTTTCTTATTTGAACTACTGAAAAGTTTTATTATGCAATATACATACGTAAGATAATTAAATAAACTAAACACCATCATATTGTATATAATATAGCTATTCTGTGTGTCTGTATAAGATAACGCTCGCTGTACTATAATAGTCGTTTCGATTCGACATATGTATGTATATACGTCACAGTTAAAACACTGCCAATAAAACGTACGAACATAATAAGAGATTAACAAAAAACTTCTATATATACTGTTTACCACAAATATTTCCTCTAGGGAAATAAGTCTCTTAGCATTTAGCGCCATCTATTGAAAATTTATTTAATTAATTAATTAATTAATTTTTCTATTGGTTTTTATATTGCTTATATGTAGGTAGGTAGGTAGTTTTTACCATACTTAAGTTTTCACTGTACATGTTTTTCATACTAAACAATCTCTAATATATAATTTCGAAAGAGACTTTGTAAGTTTGTAAGTATTTTTGGTTGGGAATCGAAAACAAGTCAGTTTCTATGACGACGATTCGATTGGTTGAATATAATTTTTTTCGATTGAAATAATTTTAATAAAAATGCAAATGAATATTTACTATTAGATTCGCCATGTTTAAGCTGTTTATATTACAAATACTGAGCGAAGCCGGGTAAAACAACTAGTTAAATATTAAATTAAATATATGTAAAAGGTATTTGAAAAAATACAGAACACAGAACAGACACATTTCTTTTAATATTTTAATAGCTTAATATTCGGGCACAACATTAGTTATAAATAAAACCATATTTTATTGAAATAATTTATTTTATAATTGTATGTATATATATTATATATATAATAATAATAATAATAATAAATATGAAACAAATAATAATAAATATGTTGATTATTCAATAATAAATTTAAAGCTTATTAGTAATTATTATTTATGTATTATTAATATATTGAAATATGACTTTTATATGAATTTGCAGTAGAATATTGACAATACCCCTATGAAATGAATGTGTATTTCAATCGTAGAAAACTTAGGAATGTTGTTTTGTAGATGTAATCTACGTCTAGGTAATTTTGTTTTTTACTAAATTTATAGACACTTGAAATATGATCATCGACACGCATTCAACTCTTTCATTATTTCAATAATTGGTCAAATCTTAATTATGTATACAATTAAGGCAAACTTTAGGAATGTGTTCAAAATATTCTAAATAATAATTAGGAACAAATTTGTTTGTCAGCGTCTCTACATAATTACTTGTTAATTCTGCCTGTTTGTTTTCTGACCTTTCAAAATCAGAAAAAGTGTTCTCGTGCAACCGTGTCTTGCAAATTACTGAGCAGATTCATTGTCAAAATTCTACTGCAAATATGTATAATTATCTTAAGGACAGCCTACTATCATTCAAGTGCAATTACAATAATAAGTGCAAATTATTATATAATCTGACGAAACCGATAACTGCTATAATAATACAGAACAACCGAAACACACTACGTGCACTCTCAATGTCTCATCTGCGAGAGCGCTCCCTTAAACGAAACAAATTTTGGTTATAAATTTGAAAAGAATGGCTTGTTTTAAATATCACAACTACTGCTTTCAACATTTCTATATTTATTAAAGTTGATTTCCAAAGTCTTCGGATAATCTGCACTTAGAACGCAACCTATCATAGGATCACATCCAATCATGTCAGAATATCGTTTTAACTACTTATAAAGTAATTGAACTTTAAATACTTAAACCCTCTTATATTAACCACCAAAGACTAACGATTTATAAATACATGTGACTATATAAAACAAAAACAACATAAAGAACCTATATAAAAAACAATTTAAATTGCATTGCCAATATTTTTTTATATAAGTATAGTAGGTTTGAAGCTTTCTATCATTCGACTAGAAATTATTTTAAAAAAATAAAACAATATATATATATACCTGACGTAAACGTATAAACGAAATTATAATCAGGTAAATCGTACGTTTAATGTATAATAATAATCACTTAAATGTAATAATAGATATATTACCATCTAAACGCCCTTAACTGATCACAAAGCTACATGCGTCCTTATTAATTTATTATGAAGATATATAAGCAATCGAACAAAGATTTATAATATGTTCTTTCTCTGTTTATTCATTTTATATTCCGTTCTGATGTTAACTATAATATATTTTTTCAGCGTCTTTATGATCGATAATGCAAATCAACATAACTCAAAGCGTTAACATTTACAATTAAGTATATTGATGTGCATAAAAATTTGAACAGTGTGTTTGTCAATCTAGGTTTGATTAATTTTTTTTTTTTTTTAAGTAAATTTATCACGAAAAATTATTCAAAGTATACAATATAAGCTAGAATATTCAGTTTTAATTAATAAATACATGAGATACATGTTATAATATAATCATGCTCCATTCCTTTATCTATTCATCCAAACTATGTAATTCATCAGTTGATATTATTAATAGACAAATTTATGTAGTTTTCCTTCACGTCGTTCAGATATTGGTTTTCATGAGGAATATATATATAACTGTATTCATGTTATACATAAAAACATGGCAAAACAAAAAACAAATGGATAAAATCTTCTTTCTTCTCTTGGTTTTTAATACGCTCCAATTAACCCATTCACAGCCATTCTTGCTGATGAGATACTTAATGTCGAGCGTTAGCCTGAGAATGATAAATAGTAATTGTTACATATGTTAAATATTAGTGTTATTAAACATACATAGATATATTTATATAATATGATAAATATGACAACTACGTTCGACTAATGCGATGCAAATAGTGAATGGGTTAATTTTTAATAATGATATTATAAAGTTTAGGATATTGTTTACTTCTATTACAAAAATGAAAAGCAACGCTAATGCATTAAAACACTGATGGGAGAGGAAGTAAGCAAACAAATCACAAAAGGGTTGATTATCATGAATGTTTACAAATTATAAGCTAATACACTAGTTAGGTACATACATATGTAAATGTTCAATATGTTCAAAAGCAAAACCAGGTAACAATGAGTTGCAATAAATAATAAAAATAATAATAACTACAATTTATAACATGTAATACATTTAGCATATTAAGCAATCGTGTGAAATATAATATTTTTCATTTATTCAGTTTTAACTAAAATCTTCATATTTGGTACAAATCATATCATAAGGTAAATTTTGTCAGTTTTAACAAAGCTGTAAAGAATATGTCGCTTAACATACGTATGAAATACAAGGCTGTCTATAATATACAAGCAAATTTATGAATGGTCGGTAATAAATATGTTATTCTAATAAATTTATCAAATTGACAGTGGCATGCAAAATGGAAAACAATATGTGTTCTATTTTTTAGTGGAATTGTTACTAACATCCAATTTTCGACACATCAATATGATGTAAAATAATTTGAAGTTGAATGAAAATAAACTATTGATACATTTCAAACTATATAATATTATATAAAAATATGGATACAGTGAAACAAAAATAGAGATATAAAAGCGAGACAACTGTGCTTAGTTATTTTAACTCTAGTATCGCAGATCAGTGTCTAAAATATGAAATAAGAATACAAAACAAAGATAGTAGTAAATTTAGAAGTCATTATATGTAAATACGTTGGCAAATTGCATTTTATGGAAACTCTTTTTTTTAGATGAAACATATGTAACTCAAATTGGCAGTTATTTAAGCTCTTGAAAGAGATTTATAATAAATAAACTAAAATCATTACATTAATATTATATATTATATCATTGAAATAAATAGTGCCAGTGGACTTTTTAATTTTATCATTAGGAAAATTATAAAAAGATTATTTTTATATTATATTTATAATTTAATTTGAATTTATTCTATAAATGCCAATTAATATTTCTAAGCAATTGAATATGTATGCGGTAAAACATATTTTTATAGTTGTATTACCCAAATAATAAAAATAAACTTTAAATAATGCTATTGAAATTAAAATTCGATATCAGTTATTGAAAAACTATTTTTTAAACAGCGTTAATGTATTATAATTACGAATAACAAATATGAATGATACTGCAATATTTTGTCATATGCATATATGTATATGTATGTAAGTAATTCACAAATTGATCCTGGCAACGTTAATGATGATGAAATTTGCCTATGGACAAAACCGACGAGCTCGGCGTTGATTTAATTTTCTGGTTTGCGAACCTTATGGCCCCTGAAAGATGCCTGAATCTTGGTGGCAGCTTTGTTCAGTTCTGGATCAGTTAAATCTATATCCAACTCCTCAGCCTGGAAATAAGACAGGTTTTTTTTTAATTAAACGTAATATCGTTTGGTAAATAAATATACTATATCATAATAATAAAATTAAATCTTGTGTCGTGTGTGACAAATCTTAATTCAATAAACAGTCAATAAAATATATTGAATTCATTTTATTACACATATTGTGAAATTGAAAACTATGATATTTTATGTCAATTGGATATACCTTTAGTGCTTATACATTTTATTATTCTAAATTAACAACCCGAGCTGTTACTTCAGTATCTGTCTGTTGGTTTAAATTACGGTGTTTTCACCGTGCGAAGGCGTATTTCAAAATTTTTAATTTAATATGAAATAAATAGCTATTTTAGTGATCAATAATTATAAACATCTTATATTGAGTACATTTATAAAGATTTTTTTCTAGTGTAGGAAATTCAACGCATTTTTCAATATTAGTCAATGTGGTATAAAATACGCCTCCCCGTGATAAAAACAGTGCATCTCTCTACTTGATGTCTTCTTTGGTTCCACGACAAAATTCCCTGGACAAAACAGCGAACGACACAACAAAAAATTTTTATGATCAAAAAACTAAATCTTGGAAAATGAATCGAACCTATCTATTATTGATAATGTAATTTTGTTGATTGTGAAAAACATTCACAATAGACACTAAAAAATAATTATAACAATAAACACTTCTAATTTAGTGTAATATTAATAATATTACACTAAATTAGAAGTGTACACTTCTAATTTAGTGAAATAAAACCACTTAAGGTTGACAATAAAGGAAGTGAAAAAAAAAAAATTTTCTTATTACCATGAAGATTTCGAAAGCTATTATGATATATGTAGTTTGTTATTTACGATTAAATTTCAATTAGATTGGCTTATCTAATATGTATTTATTAATATGTCAAAGGGTTTGTATAGATCTTCGTCTTCGTTAAAAAAATCATTTTTGAACATATGAATATCATTTTGTTCGTATACATTATGTCGGGGTCGTTGTGTCGTTCGTCGTTTTGTCCGGGGACGTTTTATCGTGACACCGTTTTATTTAGTGAACAATAAGCCATAAAAGTTTATTTTTGTGACATTTACATTTAAAATTGCAGCCTCAAGTATTTTAATTTTGGTCCAATTCAAAAATGAAATTCATAAAAATGTTACATGAATATTGCAGTCAAAGTTTTAAGGCAAAGTAGTCGCCGAGTCACTAATGGTACTCGACTCCACGCTTTGAGTGCCAGAGCTACGGTTTTATTTATTTTTTCGTAAAAACATACCAAATCCACTCTAAATATCATGTTTGCATCTCGGTAAAAATCATTTTTAATATTAGACACATACTACATATGTATATTCATTGAACGTACTAAAGTCTATAAATATCCGTTAATATAATAATACATACTTAAATTAACATTTTGTTTTGATATGAATAAGATTTTCTATAGAAAGTGAGAAAAAAAGGGAAAATTAGTTGGTATAAGTATTGTAGGAAAAAGTGAAACAATTAAGGTTCGTTTATACCATACTTCGTTTAACTGCATATAAACAGCAGTACGAAAAATATTCATAAGTACATTCTATGCATATGGACACATTCATATCTTCCGTAATGTGCATATGACGATTCGAAACAGCAGCAACCGACACGATCTATTCATACTATACGGCAGTACATGTCACCGAAACGTATCAAGCAGAACCTGTTTTCTTAAGCCACTTAGGAAAATTTCACGCATGATGAAATTGTGGCCAGGTGTATATGTATACTATTGGAAACGTCATATTGTGACAATATTGACTCGACGATACGAGCAAGCAATATTGACCCGTATCGTTGCGTTCTTTGAGGTATATGTAAGCTGATTTTGCCAAGCACTCGTACAAAACAAGCATGAACGTCCTGGAAACGGACGATGCTGTATAGCAGCATTTCTCAACCTGGGTCTACATGGCCCCCTTAGGAGGCCCAGACCCTTTCAAGGGAGGCATAAACCAAAATTCTACTTTTGAGGAGGCATAATGAGCTCTAGGGGAGGTACAGTGTTACAATTGAGGAGGTACAATTTTTATATTTAACTATCATAATATCGAAAGAAAAGCTTAAATGTTGTAGTTGTCATCAAACTGAATATACGTTTGCATTTCAGGAATTATACTAGCTTGTGCAACCGAAGGGGATGCTTCAATGGTTGGCAAATATCGAGGATTTATCGTATATCTGAAAATATTATTTAAAATAAGGTTGAGAAGGTGTTTAAATGGGTTGTTTAAATATCTTAATATTAACTAAATAAAGATAATAGTCTCTTAATGAAATAAATTTTTTTCGGATCAGCACTGAAATACATAGCAAGTATATTTCCACAGCCTTGGGAGAAGGCAAGTTTATATTTCACTGCATTTCCTCTTATCTTATCTCGTTGAATCTGGATTTAGTCGAGTTATGCATCTATTCTCAAAAGCTCGTAACCGTTTAGATGTTGCAATAAAAAGAGGCGATCTCCGTATGTCACAAACAACATTTGAGTCAGATATAAATAAACTTGCTAGTTTATATCAGGCACAAGGATCAAACTGAATAAAATTATCTTTCAATTTATTACTTATTTTCAATTTATTATGTTTAAAAAATATATTACGTATATATGTCAAAATTTCTAATTATAAAATAAAGTACTTTTTCAAGAATATATGGGGGGGGGGGGGGAGGCACAGAAAAATATTCAACGCAAAAGGGGGCCATGGTTAAAAAAAGGTTGAGAAACGCTGCTGTATAGTATGAATAGAAGTTGTCTTTTCCGTGCCGTGTTGACATGCAGTGCTGGATAATATAAACGGACCTTTTTTGTAACATAAGATGTGGATAAAAAATATCTCATTGATATGAACAACTACATATTTTAATGCATACTTATGTAATCATACCTGTTTCAGTGTGATAAAACATTTTTATTATCTGTCATGTACATAGGTAAATATTTTGGGAAATTATTTTTAATCAGTTTCATTGTCATACAGAACGGAATGGAAATTAAGAAGGAACAATGATTTGGTGAGTAGGATTCGAGGATTAATATTCGGTCGTGACACTTTGGTATATGTATGTATGTACATATATCACAAATTCTGATAGGATAAAGTGGATCTGAATTTATTACCATCCACTTGCCAATATCAAATAAACGTATTTAAAACTAAGTACCTATGAAACTATGTACATACCTACTTGAATAATAATAAATTAAATATAGGTAATAGCTTTTGTTTATTGAGAACTTTTCTTTAAGGAAATTTGTTTGACTAAAATGTATCGGTATAATATATGTAGTTATGTACGTTTTAGTCGAAAAAAACAAGCTCGAACTCATTTTTTCTCATAAAATTCGCACGATGTTGTACTAAACAACAAAATCTGCATGTAATGATATAAGCAGGTTATGTGCGAAACATGTACCGAGAGATTTCCCTTGAATGCAAAGCCTTACAATCGAATGTAAGCATTATTTTATTAAAACTCACTTTTAAGGATTCCGCGTGCAATGAAAAATTCCGAATTGGCGCGATACAAACTCAGGTTTTGCGTCTTGCTTTTGTTGTTGTTTAAAAGCACCCGTACATTTACATTAGGTTTAATTTTGAAAAATGGCAAACGACTGTCGTCGACGCTGAAAGTTCTCTCGCATTTTCCCCAACACCAAAAAAAGACTCGAGATTTTCGCAAACGTTTAAAAAGCGTCGTACATTACGTGCGCAATCGTATATTACTCAAACTCTGTCAAATTTTCAGATACCGAACGGAAAAGATTGCCTATTTTTCTTTTCACCTTCAGATACAATAAACTCCAACCGTGATTTATGGGTTTGCTTTCGCACAAAGGGGCGAATCTTCTCATTTTTTAAAATGTCTTAAAATAAAACTATACACACCTTGGCGGAAAGCTCTTCGACTTCCTTCGCGGCGACTTGCTCCGCTTGCTTTCTGACCTGATGTCCTCTGAAAGACGCCTGGATCTTGGTGGCGGCATGGCAGAGCTCTGAAAGGACCACAATAGAAACAGCTTCAGTATTGAAATGTGAACGAGCCTCAACAAAGCCTCTATCAATGCTTTAGTTGGGCGAAAAACCTTTGGAAATCGGTGCCAAACGGATAAGGCGGGCTTTCTGTATTGAAAGCGCCAAGATTGATCTATTTTATGTTCAACGACTGAAACAAATGCGCTACGAGGAAAAATCGTATCGGAAAATGTTATTTTTCCATTCAATGCTAAACTCTATTATATGTATCGCTCTATGCACAACATCACTGCCATTGTACATATTATATTATCGCCGACTAATAAAGCACAAAGAAATTAATTTATCAATAGTTCTTTGTCGTGGAGCCGATTCTTAACGGCTTCGATTTAAATAATCGCTAAAGCCTGGGTATTTAATGCATTTGACGGAATATCATCCGTTTCTTCCGAGTTATAAATAGCTTTAACGACGTCGACAATAATCCCGCACTATCCTCGATAATAAGTTCTTTGTCGTTGGCAGGCGCTTTGAGAAAAATCCGCGAAAATTTCGCGGAAAGTAATGCTCGGCGCTTTGTCGGCGCGTCCTTTGTGAGCTCGTCCTTCACGTTTCGCCTCCGAAAGGACCAAGGGCGATATATTAAAGCTACCCTAAGTTAGATAATGTGGCCGCAAAATGACTTGTCGCTTCATTTCAATTTCCCTTACCTTTGAATACGGTTTTTTACACACGCAGGTAGACATTAAAAGGAAAATTCGAAAAAAATATGCCATTTTAGGCGTATTCTCGCAAGGATACGCATTTTCGTTTTAAAAAGTCGCTTTGCAAAATCGAAAGGATCGTTAACCATATTTAGGCACGTGAATGTAGCCGCCTATTTTTTTTAAAATACCCTACTTTCTAGTGATCGCACCCTACTTTCTTATGTCGTACTTAAAATATATAGGGTTTTTATGAATACAAAATAGCCCATTCGACTATCGAAATCGGCGCATAAACCAATAACGAAAGTTTTATTTAATTTAATAAACATATCATAACGCAATGAGATGATAATCAATAACGATTCATAAACATTTTACGATCAGCTTAT
Organism: Arctopsyche grandis; assembly: GCF_051622035.1. NCBI lineage: Eukaryota > Metazoa > Arthropoda > Insecta > Trichoptera > Hydropsychidae > Arctopsyche > Arctopsyche grandis. Next base: position 27,532,240 of record NC_135357.1, read on the forward strand.
ATTTCGAAAAGATACTATGTGAAAATAAAAAAAATCTCATAATAATATTATATATGTATATATGATGAACATTTTATTTGCAAAATTGAAGATCAAAGAATATGTATTGTTCGAAAGCCTTGAAATTTCAACGATGTTCGTGATGTTATCAAACGATAACCATTATTGAATAACGAATTCATTGAAAACATCACGTTCCTCTATGATATCAAAGTAAGCCTATCACGTTCGTGTTATTCGATTTATTTATCAAGTAAAGGCTTTCATAATAAAATAGCTTCAGTATATGTATATGTTACAGTAAAACTGTTATTTTCAGTGAAATTATAATTTCACTTACTCAAGCAGTGAGTACGGATGTAGCAATATAATTAAATATTCACTTCTCAATGTCAGTTTGTAATTCGAACGCTAATGCACCATGCGTTCGAATTACAACGTATTAATTCGAATTATAACGTAATACCGACTCTAACCTAGCCTAACCTCAAATGAATAAAACCAACCGTAACTTAACCTAACCTAATCTAACCTCAAATAGATAAGAGTTGGCTGCTAAGATAGTATGATGTGTCTGCTTCCGCATCCAGTCCCACACATCGGCATTAAAAAAGCCAAATATAAACAGATATTGGACCATGAGGAGAGTGGGAATGGACAAAAACGGAGTCATATGAGCGCAAGTTCAGCATCGGAGTGGGAATGGAGATGAGCGCTACCATCCAACTGTCAAAAACTATAATTTCACTAACAGGGACCAGTGAAAATGTAATTGGATATGATTTCACTGAACTATACCCAGTGAAATTATAATTTCACTGCTGTTATAACTTCACTGTGACACACATATATATATAAAACCGAAACGGCAGCTGTAATTCTTTTCTGATTGGCTGGATTGGTCAATAGTTAAATAATATAAATTTATTTCGATTCAAATTAATTTAATATAAAAACAAATGAAGATTTTTTTCATGGTTCGACGGTATTCTAGACTGCACTTCCATTTCAAGTTACTTACATTATATCCGTGCTAAAACGGAAGAGATCGTCAAAAGTGGAACCGAGCGAAGCCGGGCAGCACCACTAATATGTATACAAAAATGACAAATATAATTATTTTATAATAATTCATTCAAATTATTTAAGGCGAAACAAAAAAAAGTTAATTTCTTTTGTTTTTTATACACTATATTGCAATAAATAAAAATTGTCTTTTGTTTTTTGATAATTTGACCTATAAATAGTAATTATTGTCTTAATCTGGTTATACATACATGGAAAATTTCACACACAAGACATGTACATAAAAAACACTATAAAAATATGTATTTATTGGACAGAACAAAATCCAACGCACAATAATGGCCATTTCAAACACATGTACATTGCAATAAACAAAATTTTCGATATTCTCCGAACATATTTCGGCCGATTTTTTCACGACATTCGTATACGCATACATTTGACATCGCCACTGCATATGTATGTACATATGTATATACGTACACACGTATGAATAATTCATACGTGTGTACGTATATATGAAAACGTGTCGAAACCGTACTACATAAATTGTATACAAACGATGAAAACCAAATATTATACCGAGGGTAGAAAAATAAACGAAAGAAGCAGCAAAAAAAAAAAAATACTACGTGCTTCGCGTCAGACGAGAGTATTCGACCCGTTGCATCGCAAATCAAAACTTTGACTTCTTGGCAATGGCGATAGCGTCTCGTTGCCAAAATGTTGTGGAAAGTTGTAAATCTCAACCCCTTGAGACCACGACTGAGTCTCCTCTACCCCCAACATGGCGTGAATAATAAATCGCCAAAACCAATTATAGCCAGTGGTGGCAAAATGTCGCAACATTCCCCAAACGATATCGCCGTACACATCTCCGGCTTTTCAGACGTGCGAAATTGTTGGAAAGCCCTGCTCGTAACAGGCTGTTTATCTCGCTCGAGACTTCAGACTCGATTCTCTTTGGCTTATCTGACCCACTTGGCACCAGGAGCAGCCTGCTAATTCGGCTCAAATGGATCGAACGGATTCCTCGTTGACAAATTACCGCAAAATGTGATCGGGCCAACTATCTCACAAATCTTCCAGGCAAAGATATCGTATAGTTGCAAACTATACTAATACATTTGTACATTTTGCTTTTGAATATTTGATACATCAACTCAATAACACCATCATATATGTATATAATAGCTCTATTCTGTGTGTCTGTGTGACTGTGTGTGTATGTGTCTTATAATCTAATATATAATTTTGAAAGAGACTTTGTATATACATATGTATGTATGTATGTATCTTTCGTTCTTAGAAATCCGTGACGCCGTCGAACAAATAATTCGTTTTTTTCCGATTCAAAGGATTTGAAGTTCCCGGGGGCGTAAGCGCCGAGGGCGAAGCCCTAGGGGGCGCAGACGCTGGGGGGCAGAGCCCTAGAGGGCGTAGACGCCGAAGGCGGAACCCTAGGGGGCGCAGACGCCGGGGGTGTACATATAATTTTTATAAGAGACTTACTAAGAAAATCACACACCCGACGCACTAGTTCTTTGACGCACCAGGCTCGGCAAGAATAATTTGCATGTACTATTCTCCTACCATAAGTAGAATACGCACAATTTTTTGAAAATACTCACTCATTTTTTGTGATTTTCATTTATTATCCTGCTAATGAACTGATATTAATTTGTTGATATTCACCGCATCAGCGCTCTTTAGAACGAGCCACCGCTGGTGTGCGTGGACATCATACGGTCGATTTTTTTATTTAATCTATATTTTTTTATCTGCTCTGTTCCACAACTAGACGAAATTAATGACGCTTTTTCATAAACAATAGAATTTTAAAATATTATAAGCAAAAAGAAGCAAAGACGTCAAAGAAAACATTTTTTAATTAATTTTTCGACATAAATAAGGAAACCGCTCGTAAAATTCAACCAAAAGATGAATATCTTATAATGAATTTTATAGCGAAAAATTTGAACACAAAGCCTTCGCGTAAGTGATGTTCTATAGAACAAACTCGAGCGTTATAGTATAAAATATTTACCGTAATTATCACTCCACAGCCCTATCAGTTGGAAATTTTACACAAAACACACATTCAAAATTAAACCAAATCACTCTCCAACACAAACGGAGTTCACCATTCGATCCAGCTCCATAGCAGTGGAACGAGATTGCTCAGCGAATATAAAAAAAACACATCTCCCCCAAGAGACGAGACAAGGCAGAGCTTAACAAAAAACAGCAGATCAAACATATTATTTATAAAAAATTGGATGTGATCAACCCACGACTTTATTTATGTATTTGAGGAATATAAAAAGTATAAGATATCTATTAGATTGGATTTGTTTAATCTAAAATATACTGATCTGGTTGAGGTCTTGTTTGTTTTGAGATCGTAGCATCTTATAACATGCTATATTTTTATATTTCATATTATTATTTTTCATATTTTTATATTTTTATATTTCATATTTTTATAATTTTGTATTTTTATATTTTATATTTGTTTTTAATTAATATATTTGCATTTTATTGTATAATTTTCTTTTTATGTAGCCATAGTGATGACTTGGAGCTAATCTGTAAAGTCACTATGGCAAATTTGTAAATAAATAAATAAATAAAATAGCCAGCAGCATAGCTCGGACGTTAAGCTTCTGCTTACCGTCAAGAAGGTGCCGGGTTCTATCCCTGAATGAAAATGAATTTTTCAGAGTATGCTGTTGGTCAGACCTGGATTTGTGACTCCAGGTTGATCGTTTCCTATCAGAGTTCGCCAATTTTCTCTGATTTCATTGTTGAAACGGTTCCCGGAAAAAAAATTGGCTAAAAATCCTTCCTACCTACTATGTCACCACTATTTGAAAATTTGATTGATGTACAATAAAAATTTATGTACAATTCATAGATGTCTCGTTAATTTGCGAGTTTTTTCAGTGTCTCGCAATTCAACGACTTATAATAAAAATGCTGTATTTGTATTTGTAATTGGCCAGGAAGGCGCATTGGGATTTACCTGTAAGGCCTTCCTGGTATATATGTAAAATAAAAAAAAATAAAAATATATAAAATAAAAAAAAAAAAAAAATAAATAAATAAAAAAAATTGATAACGAAATATATGTGGGTTATTTACACGTTCACACATTATTTTTTTTTAAATAGATATATACCAGGAAGGCTTGACAGGAAGACCCCAATGCGCCTTCCTGGACAATTAATTGCAAACAATACAGCATTTTATTATTACACAAATCGCTGTATTTCCAGAAGCTGAAGAACACGAAATAACAATTAATCAATTAATTAATCCATTGAGACATCTATGGATTTTAGATTTGTACATATTTTACAGAAGATACAGTAAAAATACATTGTATATTCAGTGATAAATAACTATGTATTATTGAAGGGATTCGATACAAATTGTGCGGTGGACGATGTTTGAATGATATACAGAAATCCGTTGTTCGCAAACATAATAACGCATAATAGAGTAGCGTTTGAGCGGGAAACGTCCGCCATATTTCAAGCACTCGCGTGTGAGCGAATAAATAATTTGCGAGTCTCGCGGGGATTCGAACCGAAGCCCCCAGATCTCGTCAGGTGTTACTTTCTCCCGTGTATATCGGCGAGAGCGGGTCCATAGATCAAACCCCGGCCGAGACGAGTGGCTGAAGAAAGTTTTTCCGGTTGTCGGTGCGGAAAAAAGGGAAAAGTTTCCGGCGACGAAATTTACTGCGCCTAGTTGACCCGCTCGTTGTTTTCCAGCTTCCGCCGTTCGCGTCGACAACTCGGATCGTTTATTTAACGGAACGCGTGACGAAATTTTACTATATTTATTTCGAAAGAAATGTGATAAATCTTGCACGGAGGCGAACTCAGTGAAATTTCACCGTAAGTTTGCGTATAAATCCGTCAAAAAAAAAGTCATTAAAAGTCGAGTAGATTTGTCGCTTGTTATGAATAATTCAAGGCTTTATCGACGCCGGTGTTATAAAACGTGCAACTTTTCGAATCCGTACAAAGTACGGCGGGGTTGCGAAACTAACGAAGATTTGCATTTTTGCGAATTTACTACTGCTTCATAATTTGGAGGAAGTAGCATTTTTTTACATACCTTTTTTTATACTTCACTTACGATTACAATTCAGGAAAAAATTTGCCTCTTATCCGATCGTTTTCATACTTTGCCATTTGCTCATTTTGGTCATCAATATAAGTAAATGTATCCTCCGACATTACGATGAAAAAAAAAAATCGTTTTAGACGCCTTTGAAATTTGAATTTCTGAAAAGTGCCTGACGTTTATCCAGTTTTTAGTTTTAAGCATAGATGGCGGTAGTAAAATAAAATTATTGGTATTTTTATTCAAAATAATATTTTTTTTATATATAGTACTAGCTGAACCCGGCATGCGTTGCAATGCCAGAATAAGGCATACAATTCCCGTTCCCGTTCCCGTTTCCGTTTGTGGTTTGAGCGTGAAGTGATGGTTTGAGCTCAACGACGTATTTTCAACGCCGTGTCGACATAAACCAACTGGTAACATGGTTACCAACGAACACATTTCCTTGACTACAAAATGGCGCTTCAAACTTTCGCGTGGGTAAAATCGTAATTACGAATATTATTTTTAAAAGGGTTTTTCCCTTTTTATTTCACAGTAAGCTTCCCAAACATGCATACAAATCTTGAAAGTTCCATCATAATCGGTTAAGTGGTTTAGGAGCCAATACAAGACAGACAAACAGACAAACAAACATTCAATTTTATATACTTATGTAGTATATATTTTTAACGAAATTTTGATAATTGAATTATAATTTATTTTTACTAGGCTTTTCTATAATTCACTTCGCAAACGATTGAGCTAAAATTCCTACAGTCTTCCGATCGTTGTGAAACTTTACAATTTTGCGCGGTTTGGTCACGATGTAAATTTCAATCGATTTTTATAGTTCGATGGTGAAAACGAACCGTAATAGACACGTTTAAAAATTCAAAAAATTTGGACATCTTGACGTTTAGTGGTCAGTAACCTTACATGTTTGACTTTCCACCACCCACTCCTCTTGTCAGATTTTAATTGTTTAAACGACTATAACTTTATCTTTTTCACACTATATCTTATTACGAGTGTATTTTTGCTATCATCGAAAGTATTTTTTTTTGTTTGCTATTTCTAACAGTATAAATTATCTAGCATTGTTTGTGACTCGAAGTCGATCATTTCCTATCAGAGTTTGCCAATTTATCTGATTTCATTGTTAAAACATTTCCTCCATTAAATTGGCTAAAAGCCATACTACCTACTATGTCACCACTATTTGAGTATGATTTATGTACAAGTTTAAATCACAGATGTCTCGTTAATTTTGAGTTCTTCGGTGTCTTGTAATTCAGCGACTTATGTAATAAAAATGCTACATTGTTTTTAATTGACCAGGAAGGCGCATTGGGGTTTACCTATTAGGCGTTCCTGGTATATATGTACATACATACATTCATGTACATACATTTATGATGTTTTTTTTTTATTTATGATTTTTATTATTTTCTTATGTTTTTTTTTATTTATGATTTTTATTATTTTTTTTATGATGTTTTTTTTGTAATTTTTATGATTTTTATTATTTGTATTAAAATCACATTGACGCTTTGGGGCAACCTGTCAAGTCTCTGTGGTATTGATTTTTTAAAATAAATAAATAAATATGTATGTATATATGTAAAATATAAAATAAGTTATCAGTTCCCTTCGTTTAATATCCTTCTGCATATAATCTCTAGACATCAACAGAAAACCACCTTTTCCAGTAATCTTCATTGCTTGCAAACGAAATAATGAAACAGCCACGTTAGAAAAACATAGAGCATGCGATAGTGATGAATAATGCAATTGCAACTAGCACTCAGTCCTTATATGCCAATTTGTAGACATTAGGGTATTATTGCTAGACAGAAGAGGCTTTTGATAGAGTACAAGTAGCTTGGAGTAGCATTCGAGTGCTTCGAGCGGATATTCCAAATCAATTTTTGTCAGATGTGCTCGACCGACGATCGGAAATTGAATTAGTATGTGAGTATTTGAGGATCGCCGATGTAAGCAAGTGAAGTCTGTATATGTAAAAATATTTTTGTAAAAATAAATAAATAAAATTCCTTTTGTTCTTCAGCTTCTTCGTGTTTATATTTCATGCCCGTCGTTACTGGAACAGTTGGGACTTTATGTATGTCCCTAATAATTATGTGCGAGGTAGACATCATCATTTGATGATTGTACCTCCTGCCCGCACAGTCTTTATCGGATGACTACTATTCAAAGAGCTATTCGACTTCTAAATGAAATCGTTTCTGCCGTACGTGAATGTGATATTTTCCACTTTAGTGAGCGTAGTTTATCGGAGATTATTTTAACCTACGTATTTGTCTGGTAGCCTGCGCTTATTATTATTTTCATAATTGGATGTGATTTATGAGTGAATTTTGTTATTTTCTCTTCTATTTGGACCTCACGAGGATGTTTTGTATTCACAGCTGGTTCTTGTACATACATATTTTTTATATATTGGTGCTATCTGTTAATGCAAAACATTCCCCATTTTTCTCCTTATATTTAACGGTTATTATCTGTATAGTTAACATAGGTTTTTAAGCTCTTTTTTCTATTATGCTGTACATTAACATTAGAATAAAATAATACTATGATTACTAACGAAACTAAATTAAAATTGTCAAATATAAAATGATCAGTAGATCAGTAGCTATTAAAATAGATAGATATAAGATGTATTGTGAACATAATTTCGTAATAATAAAAAGCATTTAAAAATCAAAAAAAAATCTGTATAGTTAATATATATTTTTGTCTCTTTTCTGTTATATTTTCGACCATTTTCGTGCATTGAGTATTACTGTAATGGTCCAAAATTTAAATAAATAAATAATATAAATTATAGAATGGTAGAGTTAGCCTGTCTATAACACGCTGGATCACTTCATGAAAAAGCGGTGAGAAATGTAAAAAAATAAAATAAATAAAATGCTATTATAAAAGGGTGAATCTTGTATCATGTTATCTTACAATGTTATTATTTTTATTTTCCCTCCTTACTTTTTTTCGTTATCTTGCGAAACAGATTATGCGCGTTATAGGAGAGCTGACTGTATTTTTGAGTAATATGAAATTGAGAAAAAAAAGATCACAATTTGTTTGAAATTAAGTTTTTTTCATTAAATCCAACAGTGACATTTAAATTATTTTTGAAATAAAATTATTATTGAATTTATAAATCGTAAATTAAAAACTAAAATACAGTTAAATACAGTTGCAAATTGATTCCAATACATTCCAATTTCAATTTCAACTTAACTAAATGTGTACCTACATATATTAATACATATACATACCTACCAATTCCGAGTTTAGCAATCCCAAAACTTTTGTTCAATATAACGTTTGCTACAGAGTTCTATATACATAGTTATATTATATACGCTTTATCAACAAGCAAAATTGAATCCGCAATATTTTGCAGACATATTTTCCAATAAGTTCCATACTACGTATGTATGTATGTATATATGTACAAAGCTTTTTTCACATTTCTACTAATCAATTAATAATAAAAGGGAGAACATATTTTTTTGTACAATGGAATAGATATTTCGTTTTGGGAAAAATCCGACGTAATAATAGTAAATTATGCCGAAAATTCTGTTACAATATAAATATACATATAGGTATAATATAATACGTCTACATATTCCACATACATTAATAACACACAACCATCGCAGACAAGATGCTCGTATATTACCCAACAACGAACGAATTTACTACAAATATGTTTTATTATTGACCTAACATAGTTTCGTCAAATTTGAATTCAATTCATTCAGAATAATAATAGTTTAGAATTCAAAATAACCTTAAATGTTAGCTTCTTCTCTAATAGTTGGGGCTGTGGTTCTAGGGAAATTTTGTTAAATTTGAATAGGTACATACGTAGTAACCGTTGGCCATCGGTCTCACCCTTGTTAGACCAGGGTACATTTCCTCAAACAAATCTGCTTAATCACTTTACCTTGTACTCTTATGGAACAACCCCCAATATGTGCGCCCTTAATTAATTACGCACCAAGTGGGTCGAAAAGTCGATTTATTTTAAACGAAAATGACAACGAGAATAAATTACCATTGTATAGGGTGGCGCATATATGTATATACATACATACACATGGACGTATGTATATTTGGTATATAATATACTAAATATGTAGTTTAAATAATTAAGAAATTCATTGTGCTAATATATTTTTTACAATTATTTTATAAACTTAACGGGAATAAAATTGGTATTTTTTTTATAAAGGGCATCACATATTGTGTATATTTATATTAAATTATATGTATATTGAAAGGGATCAAAGAAGAATTTCAAAAATGATTTTCGATTTTTAATCACTATCGTAAGATATTAAAAAGCATTTATCTCGTCCACATTGAAGACGAGATAAATGAGGTGATCTAATCGAAGTTTACAAAATTATATATTTTTTTACAATATTGTCTTATGATTAACCCCCAAGCGTTTAACAATTATACTGATCCTTGAAGTCATTCTCACAGACTCTAAAAACGATATATCTTACAAAAAAAAAATTTTAAATTCCTCATTTTCAAATAGAGTTGTTAAAAATTCGGTAATTCAGTTTACCTAAAAAGTTAATCACTTTTTTTTTCTAAGGCTTTTTTAAAATAAACTTGTTGATTTCATAACAATTAATTGGTTTTGTAGTCCTAATTTTTTGGTTTACTATTATTGTTTTTGTTTGTATTTAATATTTTTCTTTGTGTACACAATTTTCTACATATGTTTTATTTATTGCTTTGTAATTTTCTAAACTAATTGACAAACCCCTAGAGCCCATCGCCTTTGTCGCCTTTCTCAAGTATTTTAAATATGTAAATAGATTTATTACGAAAATTTAATAATACAACAAGACACCAAAATTGATCGAATTAATTATGAAAACGAGCATTGAATTCCTTGAGTATACCATCCATACCAATCCTGGGGTTCCAGGATCCGGACTACTTACGACCCCGTATTGGGACACCAACTGACCCATATTGATATTTTATATTATTCTTAATAAAAAGACATAATAAATATTTATTATTTTTCGATCCACGTATTCTTTGTGTTCATGTGAAATCGTGCCTGTTATATCATACTTTCTTATACAATTATTTTAAAAAAATAGCAACCACCATATAGGAGTTTTTCTAATAGTACTGTTGCGTAGGGGTGAGTGGAGGATCCAAGTAAAAGGCCAAAGTCGTGTCACAGCATTTATTGGTGATTCAGGAGATACACGCACCGCCAGTGCTCCGTCCAGAATGTCTTGATATCGCCTTATTACCTCCTTATAAAGAACAGGTCACTCAGGGCATCTTCCTCGATACGTTTGTTTACCTATTGTTATGGTCACGTACCAGATATGCAGTCCCACGCTTTCGCATTGTCAGTTCTAAGAATTCTAGTGGGAAGTGGCTGGGTGCCGCTATCGACCGCTAACTCCATCCATTGTTTAGCCGACTTGCACTTAGTCTGGAGATAATCCTCGAAACCAATTATAACGGTCGCACAGTGTCAGGGATGCGCCGTCTCACGCTCGTCTGGATTCTGGGAAATAGTGGGGATTCCACCCGGCCTAATCCGATTGCACTTAACGCGGCGGCTCCTTTTACGCATACGTTACAGTACTGATAGATTTTTCGCATATTAAAAATATATCAAGAATATACCAAAAATATACCAATTTAGGTTGTCTCGGCGGCCCTGGATGTTTGTAAGAATTCGCATTGTATAAAATGCTTATGTATATTAATTGAATTTTGTTCTATTTTGTTCAACCCTTTGATGATATTTGTGTGAATTCGCATTGTATTAAAAATGCTTGTATTGTATTGTATTGTTGTATTGTATCTGTTTTAGCACACTCATCGCTTTGGAGCGATCTGTAAAGGCGAGTGTACATGTTCGATTGAAATAAAACAAAATAAAATAAATAAAACTGAAATATGTATGTATTTAAGCGTTATAGTTACATTTTTACGTTGAGTGAAGCGTAGAGCGGTTGTCTAGTGTTGATGTACAGTGGTACTCCAATCTGAGTGTCGAGATTTATCACTTACACAGTGGGATCGAGTGGGGAAGAGCGACCGATGTTACAAACAGGGTCGTCCCGAAAATTACGCCGCAGCAGCTCGTCAATTTTTCACGAAAGCGAAGACGATAAATAAAGTAGGAGAGAGGGGGAGAGAGTGTGGGTCCTCTGACGGTGTCCTTCCGGGAATAAAAAGACCGATCATTCGATCCGATGCGACACTTCACATCTGTGTCCGTGTAATTCCACTCACAGCCCCAAGCCAATATAATAAATATACGCGTCCAAGTGGAAAGAGCGATAATTTAAGTGGATAATAAGCTCGATTGCTATTTATTGTGCGAATGTTTGCCAATATTTACGTATGCAATTTGAGTTGTCGAACGGCAGTAATTATTTATTAATGCTACAATCGGCTTCCGCTTTGCTTATTTGTGTATTACGTACATTTATTTGAAATTAAATTATTATTGCCATGTATGTATTTGATGCACGTGATAACAGATCTACTATATATTATACATAATATGTGCATACATTTATATAAACAATCATACATAATTTAAATCACGTAAAATTTAGACTTTAAAAATTCGCAATATAATTAATTATAAATATTTCAAAGCAACAAAAAAATTACAATCAATATTGATTCCAATACTCACTTTTTGTACAGCAATACTAGATTTTGAATTAAAGACTGCAAAAGCTAAAAATCTGAAGAAATTGCACATTTTTTAAAATGTTCTAATCTCTTGGACGAGAACAAGTTAATGAAAAAATATTGTCAGTCGAATTCAGTGAGCTAAATTTATCAAAAATTGATTTGTCTCCGATCCGGTCAGTAAAAAAGGATTTTTTTTGTTGCTCAGTGTGATCAATGAACCAAATAAATATGATATTAATAATAAAGAAGATAAACTAACGTGCAACTTTTAGAAATATCATTGAATAATTCCATGCTTTCTAATGGATCAGTTCGTATTATTCACAGCTGAATTTATTTCAAAGTTCAAATTTATATAGTAGAAAGTTGTGTTTTAAATTGAGTTTTGACACAATTATTAAAGCTCTCGTTTAAGTTTTTCCGGCGATTAATTTTCCCGAATTTTCCGATTTTAAACGACCAATAGACACTCCCAAACATTTCCAATTCAGCGAACCGCACTCCTCCCCCTGTCCCCTTTAGGGCTAATGAATGCCAATCGCTTCTTTCGATTTAATGAAAATATTCAGTTGAGTTCTGCCTATGTTCGCCTTTTCAGGGAAAAGGGTCCTGTGGATAATTTTCTATAGATTTTTTCCCCGAGCGTATTGTAGATACGGTCGCCGTTCGTGTAGTTTTTTTGTTCAAAGGTGAAAATTCCCACGATGGCTCGGATTTCAAAAGCAACCGGTAATTTAGCAGTGAGTATGTTTATACAGGATGATACTAGAAGAAAATGAAGAAATCGGACCCTACCAACGAGCACCACTTACTGAAATTGAATGGAAAAAATTTGGACAGCTCTTTTTGCAGTATAAAAAAAATCTTTTATAAATGAAATACAATGGACTTTTCATTCAATGTTCTAATTTCAATCATTTAATTACTACCCATTTTTTTATGGCCAAAGTATTTATAGCAAAATAAAATAATACAACCTGTTAACAAGGAGATGCATTATTTATTTAGAAATTTGACAGTATTACGTTAATAAAAAATAATCTATCAATCATCCCAAATGTGACACTTCAAAACTTCTTCAAATTGAACGATATACGAGATACATATTATCTTCAGATATTTGGCCAGAATAAAAATGACTTTTTTATCATAGAAGAAAATTTCACGGAAAACATTGATTTTTTCAAATAACAGTTATTGAATATACACATTTTTGGTGTTTTTTTTTATTTTATAGGACATATTTTCTACAATATACATATGTAGTTCATTCCTCAAAAGTAGTGAAACTTATATTAAAAATTTTCATGTTGTTTTGTTGTATTCTTGTGGATTGCACACCCGAACTATAATTCGGCGAAATAACGGGATAGCAGATATAGCTTCGGTCCGCATAGAGCTACATAAGTATTTTATATTCTATTATCTTTACGACTGCCAGATGTATTTCTTCAAGGATGTTGAGTATTGGTTGGTCATCGAAGGAACAATGTAGGATTGGGGATAAAAACATAATATTTTCAAGAATGAACTTGAAAACATTCAGTCTCTCTTGTCGTCTGGTCCTGTTCATAACTACATAAACGTTTTGGTTTTTCAGGTTAGTTTGTATTATGATTAAAATTATCTATATATTTCTCACAAAAATTTTTGCACTACTTTGCATTTTTTTTATTAATTTTACATTTTTTATATAGATATATTATCAGGAAGGATTGAAAGTAAGACCCCAATGCGCCTTCCTGGACAATTAATTAAAAACAATGCAGCATTTTATTATTACATAAATCACTGTATTTCCAGTAACTGAAGAACACGAAAATAACAATTAATTAATTAATTACAGAATAAATTCATTGAGACATCTATGGATTTAGATTTTGTACATAATTTTTACAAATTGTACATACAATAAATACAGAAGATTTGTGACAACAGGAAAGAAGATTTTTTGCCAATTTCGAGGAACCGTTTCAACAATGATTAGGGAAAATTGGCAAACTCTGATAAGAAACGATCGATTTGGAGTCACAAATACCCCCAAATCTAACCAGCAGTATAGCGGATTGAACCCACTGATCACTTTGTGCTAAACATACACGCTAACATTAAGCCATACTGGTTAATATGATTTACTCAAATATGCTGATAAAATTAAAGAGCGGCCGATTTAAGTTTGCACACGGGCGGCCGAATTCCTAGGCGCGGCCCTACATGTACATATGTAAAAACTAAAAAAATAAATAAACAATGCCTATAATTCCAATACAACTCAACTAAGTCAATAATAGAAAATATTTAAATATAAAATAAAACATAAAACACCAAATGCCAAATCGTTGGAAAACAATCAGCCGGCTATTAATCCTCGTCATTACGAGTCGAACGCCATCACACGCGGATAGGGAAAGTATGAAAAGCCTTCGCCGTGATTGATTCGCGAATCGCGTGCTCGATGCGAACCGGAAACCTCGATCCGACTTAAAACACAATGAGCGTGAGTGGTGGCGCTGTGCGATCTGACGCGCCATTTTGAGCGCGCGATACAAGATGGCCGCGGACGACAGTGTGAAATGGCCGACACAGCGCACACAGGTGACGCGTAAAATCCCTCGCACTACACAACGACCATCAGACACAGCACCGATTCGTCTTCGTCGCTCGCGGCCATATTGATCCGGCCCTTATTATTAAACAAGCGAAATGTGGAAGGCGGGGGGGGGAGGGGGGAGGGGGGGGGGAAATCCGACAAATAATAGAAGGTGACGGCCATTGTTTCGCCGATTCCATTAAATTGAGTAGCCGAACAATAACAAACGCGTTTTAGAATGTGTGCTCTTTGAAAGATCGTACATCATATTATACACAGCAGCAGAATCTACAACAATCCAAGATGAAAAGTGTAAATGAACACAATGCCTAGTACTATTATGTACATATATGTATGCACGTATGTTGACGCATCCGACTGCACAGTGATTGGATCCACTAATACAATAGGCTGTGTAAACACATGTGTGATTAAATATTGAAATTCAGAACGTCTGCGAGGTCAGTACCATCACGTCTAAAGAGTTAACCAAGTTAATGAAACAGTATGGCGCCGAACAATTCGCTTAACTACGTTCATTGTTCTCTCACGCTCGAATGCGCTAAATTATTATTAAATAGACTCGTTGAATTGAACCGCTTCGTTCCGAGGTATCTGCCGACTGTAGAAAAGCGAAAAATCGAATTGAAATCGTTTAACGTTTGCAGAGTTCTTATCGGTTTGCTGGAGCGAGCACTGAATCTTAACCCTTTAGATGTCGGTACAAAGCGAGGACTTAACACCGTCGGGATTAGAGCCGGTCGTGGCTCACTGAAGCCGACGAGGATTATCCGGTGATTATCATCGACGATGAGTCTTTCAGACCCTCGGAAAAGCCTTAAAGATATGGGCAAGTGACGACAGAAAGATGAGATAGATTATCAAGGTTTGGGCTTAGCAGCCGACATGTTCTTTCACATACAGTATAATAATAATAAGAAGAACCACACAAAGATTAATATTCATAATAATCAATTTTATTGATATAAAAATACTACTTAGAGGGCTGGACCCCAGCGCCTTGTCCATACAAACGTATTAGACTTCTCCCTTCCTCAATTATGGCACTAGAGAAATTATTTTTTAATATGCTATTTATATCCACATGAAAAGCATATTAAAAAAATTGAAACATGCTATATACATACATATACATATATATAGGCATGTTTCAATTTTTTTTTATTTTTTTGATTAATTTGATTTTTTGATATTCATTGTTTATTAATTTTAATATTTTTGTAATTTTTCTTTTTTATTTTCTTTATATTACCATGTGGTGCTCGCTGTACATGGAATATAATATTTTCATTTATATTTTTATATTTTTCGTCTCACTGTACTGCTTTCTTTTATATTTTATTCTGTATCTGTGCCAATTAAAATAATATATATAAATTTGAAATCATATTCAAACAACCAGCAGCGTGGACTAGTGGTTAGCATATCTGCTTTCGAACATAGTGGTCACGGGTTCAAGTCCCACTGGTCACTGCTGGCCAGACCTTGGTTAATAATTCTAGGTCGATCGTTTCTTATTTGTCTGTTTGCCAATTTATTTGATTTTCATTGAAACGGTTCCAACAAATTGGCAACCTAGACCCATTTCTCGCAATTTTTGAGTTTTTCAGCATATCGAAATTTGACGATTTATATAAAAAATGTTCCGAAAATGTAAGTTTATCAAAAATGTATCCATAGATGTCTATATGTTGCTGTGTTAAAATGATTCTAAAAATAATTATATATCGATGTTTGTTATTGGCCAGAAAGGCGCATTAGGGTTTAACTGTTAGACCTTCCTGGTATATATGTGTGTGGAAATAATAAAAATAGTGGTGACAAATAGTAGGTAGGACGATTTTGCTAAGTTGATGAGCAACCATTTCAACAAATAAATCAAATAAATAGGCAAACTCTGATAGGAAATGATCGACATGAAGTCACTAATATCAATGTCTGACCAGCAGCACTGCAGAAATACTCCGAATAAATTCTCTTCAATCGAAGTCAACACAGGGCTTAAACTCGGGAACCTATCGATGGTAAGCATTCATGCAACCACCTATCTATGTAATATGTAAGTGATTTTCGTCGCTATTATTGAACCCAAACTCGTGATTTTCCATGACTGGCCTAAATTTATATTGAAATATATACTTAATTAATTTTTGACATGTAAATATGTACCAATTACGGTATTTTTTTACATACATAGTTATTATTTTTAATTATAGGTACAGTAATAAATCGTCATACGTATATTTTAAACTTCAAAAGTTCGAGGTCATAATTGTTGGGTGGACGTATAATAATATATACATATAATATACGAGTGAAAATATGAAAATAAATTATTATATATGTATATACTATACATACATATGTATCTATATTTATAATAACCCCATACCTCACCTTACTTGCATACCTCCATAATACGATACCCAAAAAGTCTAAAGAGTAAAAAAAAAAATTAAAATACCCAAAAATGTCTGTGGGTGTGGGTATATTTCACTTTATCTGCAACACAGAAGTATCATTCTGTGTGCAGAACTTTTTGCAATAAAGTCTCTAAAGAGCCCTAGTTAACAAAAGAGTTGCATGCGGCTCGTATACCGCAATTTTATCATGACTAATATACCTACACATATTTTATTTATTTTATTCTAATTTTTAATTTTTATTCAATCATGCACACTCGTCATAACAGATCGCTCCATTGCGAATAGTGAAAAATATCAATTATAAATACATAATTAAATATTGCTTGAACTTTTGTTTTTTATGCATTGCATGTAAAAATATGTGTTAATTTCTGTATAGTTTTTTTTTATTTTGTTTCTTTTCTGTTATACTATTGACCATTGTGGCGCATTAGGAATTCCTGTAGTGCCACAATGGTCCAAGCTTTAAATAAGTAAATAATTAAATAATTATAATATATTTTACAATAAATACGACATATATGGTCGAATATTAAACAGAAGCATTGTAAATATTATACAAGGCAAATACAATCAACATCCACGGGGAAATATATGGAGAAATTTGCAGAATTCATAGAAATCGGTGAAAAATCGATATGCTGAATAACTCTGATTTTTGCGAGATAGGACAAGAGATTTCAATTTGTAGGAACCGTTTCAATGAAAATCAGATAAATTGGCAAATCGGCCTGGGGTCAAATATCCAAGGTCTGGCCAGCAGCAGCCAGCGGGAATCAAACCCGTGACCACTTTGTTCGAAAGTATTATATGCTCACCACTAGTCCCTGCTGATATTTTGATTATTATTTTTTATTTCATGAACATGAACACTCACCTATACATATACAATATCAATATATGTACATAGACATTGTATACGATGCGAATTCACACAAACATCCACAGTGATATCCATGGAGAATTTTATAATCAAATTGGCGAACATCAAGAGGCTGAATAACTTTAGATTGAGATTAGCAAGAGAGATGGGAAAGAAGATAACCAATTTTACAGGAACCGTTTCAATCGAAATCAGAAAAATTTGTAAGAAAAACTTTGATAAACGATTGATCACAATTCACAAACCAAGGTCTGGCTAACAGCGGGACTTGAAACTATGACCACTTTACTTGAAAGTACAATATGCTAACCACTTGTCCACGCCACTAGTTATATATTAATCAGTATTACCATATTGTGTGTACCATTAGTAATTAAACGTGTCGGGCAATTAAACGCTTTTGTATAAATTATTAATCAACCTTTACGAGTCTGATAAGCAAGCATATAAAATTAATCATAATATATTTATATGAAACTTAACAACCTGATTTTATCAGTTATGATAATTCCGATGCCGACATCAACTACAAACCCATTTCTCAATGCTACAAGCAAATACATAGGAGAGAAAAAAAGCCCCACAGATTCACGCATGCAGATAACACACACAAATCAAAACGACCAATCTACAATATGGTCAGTTGACACAACAATGATTGAATATTTTATATGCACAATACACAAACGTATATTTATGAAGTGAAAAATAAAATAAAAAGAGAACACTATTGACCGGTCATCGGCGAAATGGGTGCGGTTTATGAACAACGAAGGACAGGGGCGGCTCGCTAAAAATAAATCGCAATCACGCCATTTCATAATTGGTTTTTTTTTTCCAACACAATCTGTCCCTGTCTAGTCGGAACACGTTTTAACTTTTCGCTTTATATATATATATATATATATATATATATATATATATATATATATATATATATATATATATATATATATATATATATATATATATATATATATTCCATATAATAAACGATTCGTCGACGCGTAATGGCACTTTCAAACGAAATTTCGAACACAATTGCCCAAATTCAAATTGGCCAATCGGCCCACTCTTCCTATTTAAATGGCACGTCGACGCCGTAGCACTCTCGCATTCGAAACTAGGCGTCCGTCTATCTAAATTTCGCGACGTAATTTAATCTTTGACGAGGGTTAAAGGGTTAACGCCTCGGGCCTAATTTATTCGCGATGGAATATCGCGGTTGTCCCTAATAGCGCAATATTCCAATATTAAACCGACACATGCGATCCGGTCAACAAAACAACCCGTTCCGTGTTCGATAAATGCAAATCGGATATTAAAATCGTAGACGACGTTGACCTTATATGTATGTACATATGTATGTAGTATGTCGTATACGCAACAATAACGCTGGAAAAAAGCGCTGAATTCGAGCTTTAGTGCTTTTTTTTTTGTGATCGTTGTGATTTTTTTTTCGCAATATTTGCAAAGAGTGGCAAGTCACGTTTAATTTTACCGAGAAAAAATGCTGATACGCCAATGTTATTAACTCATACGTGAGCGAGAATGATTTTTTTATATGTGTAACAATAATAAATTACTGTCGCTATTCAAATTTTGCGGCCCGATTCAATAAAAAACAACTCATTCATAAACATAGAAGAGTAAGATTATTATGTGGAGTCCATTAAATTTACATAGCTATACTATGGTCGTAATCATAAACTGAAAGAAAGATGTAGTTTTGGGATAAAAATATTCCGAATTCAGTTTAATCTGAATTCGTTCAATTGTGACTTATCATTTTTAGGTCTAATTCCGAAAACATATATTATAAACATAGAGATTGAAACGTACATATGTTTTTCAGATACTACATATTATTTTTGAACCTAAATAAACAAATAAAAAACATTTATATAATCGAAATCGTCAAAAAAGTGCGATTTAACTCGAAAAACTAGAAAAAGTAACTAGAAAAAGCTACTATTTTTTTTAAATGACCTTAAAATTTTTAAATACAAATCAAATATTATTAAGACAATTTCCGACCTTCAAATTTAATAGTTTTTGCATCGCTGAGCGCCCAACGGTTGAGCGTGATTTAATGCAAGCGCGCAATGATCATATAACCATAGCTAATATTGCAAGTTCACTAAGTCTAGATTGACCGATTGAATTTCTTCTATAGACAAATCCATTCCAATACTTTTCAAATTTTGGGATATAAAAATATTAGTAAATATGTAAATAACGAGCGCTTAAAAACCGTGACTTTTTACGAGATTTTTTTATACAAAACGGTTTTCAGACTTTAAAATATATCAGTGGAGATCTTCTTGGGGGCCTCTACGACCCCAAGGACCCGCATGCACCGCATACCCCCACGTGATAGTAGTTATTGATTGAAGTTATAAAACTCACACAATATACGTAAAGGTCGATAGTAAAACCATTCTCCACTGAACAAAATTTTATTTAAAATTTATATATTTCCCATGATGACGTTACGGTTTGCCCCTGAGCGAGACCTATGGCATAAATTTTGTCCATATATAAAATTATAAATTCACATTAATCATATTAAAATAGTGGTGACATCGTTGATAGGATGTATGTATTTATCAATTTGGTGAGGAACAGTTTCAACAATGAAATCAGGTAAAATGGCAAACTCTGATAGGAAACGACCGATTTGAAGTCACAAATATCCAAGTCTGACCAGCATAATACTGAAAAATTCGGAATAAATTATTTTCAATCAAGGTTTACCCAAGACTTTAACCGGGGAACCTCTCGGTGGTTAGCAATAACGCAACTACCGAGCTGTATTGCTGGCTAAAATACCATTTAAGAGTTCAAGAGTAAGTTAACTAATTGGATATTATAAAATTAATTACACATTAGTGCTAGTTCTCTCTAAATAAATAGTTCACTTATACCTACATATGTATCTAATATATAATTTGTATATATGTATGTATGCATGTATATATGTATCCTTCATTCGTAGAAATCCGTGACGTCATCGAACAAATAATTCGCTTTTTTCCCCTAGCCCTAGGGGGCGCAGACGCCGGGGACGTATATATATATATATATATATATATATATATATATATATATATATATATATATATATATATATATATATATATATATATATATATATATATATTATAAGAGACTTACTATATATGTTTGTTTGTTCGTGACAGTCAATTTAATAAAAAAATGAGTATTCAAATAAATTTATATAAAATAAAACTATTCAAATAAATTTAATAAAATGTTTAGATTAGTCATGTTTAAACTGATTATATTACAAATACCGAGCGAAGCCGGGTTATACAGCTAGTGTACAATATGTATAAAAAAACATTGAAATTTGAAATCGACCTTTCTATTTTTAGCTCAATTATTGTTGAAACCTTTTAAAAAATCAATTTCGCTGAAAGATTCGATAAATACTTATAAAAATACAATAGCTCACAATCAAGATTCAAGTTTTACGTATTCAATCGCATAGAAATCTTATTATTTCCTTCCGAACCATCGGATCGGGTCTGTATGGGCCAATAATTTGAAATTGGGCACTACGTTTGAGAGTCTGACCCACATAATACTGTTGTATTTGCGGTTGAAACCCCCATAGCTCCTCTTCCGTTCCCCAACCCCCACGAGGACTTCGAGCGACGTCGAGTTTGAACAGATTCCAACGCAAATACAAAATTCAATTCGACAACGTCGAACAATCGACGTCGTTTTGTTTAAATACGCGGTGGCACATTTGCCAGGGGTGCGGCGGTGTAAAGGTTAGTCGAGACGACGTCGACGTGTCTCTTTTGTTTGCGCAAAAAATCGATGGGCAAAAGCAACCTTCGGTGAACTGTCAAAACGGGCAAAAAGAAAATAAAACCGGGAAATAGGTCGAACACGCAACACGCGGCTCTACCTGGTTACATACATACCTACATACATACGTACGAGAAGCGTTCAGGTGAAAACACCGTGAAAAGTTCACTTTGCAAAAGCATAGGCCATCTTTTCCGTATGCCTGAGCTCTGAATCGATCTCGTAATGGACTGTAAACGAACTAGATATTGCCTGGAAAAATTGCATTTACCGAACGAATGCTCTTATCTATGTGTATTTGAATAATAATATGTGAGCGCTGTAAAAAATTTCCTCACACATTTTCACGTTATGAATAATCAGGTGTCATATTTTACTCACACTCACATATAAAACGTATATGTGAATGAAAAAAAAAGAATAATCTTTATACAAATCAGAACATTTTCAATCTGATTATATGGAAAACCATACTTGATTCATTTCAATTTTCTTTTCACCGTTCATAATTCAAATACATATAATATTTGTATTATGAGTGGCTTTTGATTTAAATCCGATAATAATAGAGGCCAAGTGGTACAAATACAATTCAGACAAATGGAATATAATTTTTATTTACAAATTAATTTCAATGCCTTTTACAAACAATTGAACATTGAATTTATTTATATTAAAAACGCTTTTATTTTATTTTGGCTTTTGTAATGCGATTTAAATTGTATGTCGTTTTAATATAAAGATTATTTCCTCTTCATATTTAATTAAAGTCGTTGTATTGCAAATTCTAGAATATCTGAAACAGTTAAATTAATAAGTCGGGTCAAAAATCTATATATGTTTCAATTTAACAGAGGGAAACATTGACAGAATTATCGTAAATTATATGTATATTAATAATTTTATTCTAGACGGAGTTAGGCACTTGATTTATTTTCAGCATGAATAGAATTTCGTTTAAAATATATTATACTTTCTCACACAGGTAAATTAGTGTTGATGGCTCTTTTCATAACCGGCAACGTTTCTTAATTGTGATTAATCAAGTTGACGCGTTAGGGTAGAGTGTTTATAAAGGCGACAGATAAACCGGAACGTTTTAGCCGGTTAATATTTTTTGTTTAAAAAACATTTTTAATTTATAAAAGTAATAACCCTTGTAAGCGTTTTTTATATATAAAAAAAATATAGTAAGAAGCTTCCATTTAGTGGTTGGTATCTATTTTCTTTGTGAGCTTAAGTAAGGATGCGGCGTTCTCGAGGATTTCCTTCCTTTTATTATTTTTTCCCGGTTGCTCAAAGCAGATAGATATAATAATCTCCCCTGTTCGGGCATAGTTTACCGCAAAGAGTAAAAATAGTTCACTAAAAGCCGGTAGTTTCCCCGTATCATTTACCCGGACGCGTCGTTGGAAAAGTAACCTATGTATGTATGTATGTATGTATGTAATTCCCCGAAATATTTGGACACACGAGACGAGAGAAAAGTTCAAGAGCTTTTCATTAATATACAACGCTTTTTTATACGTAACATCAAAAATTTTAAGTCAACTGTAAAAAAAATTATTATAAAATACTCATTTCCCCAGCGAACGATTTAATAATGAGGGTCGAAAAGTAAAGGGTTTATTCGAGTGCTCTTAAAGCCTGTAAAAGGTTTACAGTATGCAAAAAAAAGCTCAGAAGAACCCGTATCCCTTTATACATAGTATACAATAGCATATACATACATAGTAACAATGTATTGATGCATAAACAATAAATCACAAAATGGTTTATATGAGATGTAACCCTTGTCAAAGTTATAGGATATATTCCCCGACGGCTATAAATTCATATTGAAGATAATGCAATATTGGAGACTTTGACTTATAAACTAAAACATTAGACTTTGCAATATTGATTTAGCTTTCAGTTCAGTGTATAAAATACATATATATGTATGTGTGCAAGTCTATCAATTTAAAGAATTGCTCTTGTAACAGTGACATTTCAATATCTCAAAACGTTTACGCGAGCACTTTTCAGAATACGCTTCAGTTCACATTTTCAGCGGGTTTTCTTTTTTATTTTTTCAACGGAAAAACACATCACCATAACCCTTTCGCCGCCTTGATTTATGGTGTCTCGCTTTTTTCGTCGTTCAAGCTATTCAAAAGAATCCCGCGAAAACTCCACCGAGTAGATACCGAGTGGATATTTCGCAAGCTAACGATGGCCGAAAGTACTGCTACTGCTAAAGAAAAACCATTTTTCCGTTCGCATTTCTTAGCAAGAAAAAAAGTTTAGCGCTTTATTTTATACGCGCAAGTGACGCACATAGGTACAACAAGCATGAATATTCAAGATATTTAAATGAAAACTCATAAAAAAGCGTTTTTTTGTAACGCAATTTGTAAAAGCCGCAGACTGAATGAAGTTAAACTTACATAGGAACAGAGTATTACCGGTGTCGTAAAAGTTGTGTGGAAAAAAATTGCCTAACTTTTATAACTATCCAAGTTTTTGCATTAAATTGGAACGACTTCGATGTATTTAAGAGTGGCCTTCATATAAGCATCATCTTAAGGCCGTTTGTGCTCGCGTCGATATAAATCGAAATCGGATAGGAAGTAGATCGGAAATCTGTAGAAATATTAAAGGATTTATCAGCACTAGATAACCAACAAATAGAACCATTTTATTATTATATTATATTATCTTGAATGTACATATGTATATATTATTATACGAACATACGTGTCGACATGTAGTTGATGCCGACTTTCAAGCAAATGTACAAAAGAAGACTTCTTTATAACCTTCTCACGCCTAATATTGTACAAAAATATTAAAACTGTTCATATTTATTTATTTTACAATTTTTCCATACTAATATTACATACCTATTACTCAAATAAATGTTATAATAATACATTTCTCTAGTATTACTCCTCTGCACTTTCTCAATTCTCAAGCAATGGACTCTATCAGTAAGGCTCCATATAATAGAGGAAAACTCAAGCAGGCTTCGCGCAAGAGATTCCAAGTACTTATGTATGTATGTATATGTACTGGAAAGATTTACTTATACGCCGTATGTATAAACCCAATATTTTTGTAACTCTTGAGCGAATATCATCAATATGTACATATACATATGTATTATATTAATAATTGATTTTTTTTACTCTTCTAATAGTTAAAAATGGCTTAAGAAAACACTATAAAAATATAAGAGATTTGATTTTTCGAACCTGAAATAAAAATTATATTTGCTGAAGCATTACAGAGCGCGTTCACAAGGGCTTTTAGTTATTTGCTAGCAATAACACATGGATTTTAAATTTCATGTAGGTACATACATACACTGATAACACTTGGTTTCACACGAATATACAAAACTTTTTGCAACTACAATGACCTGTATACATACATGTATACCTACCTAACTGAGGAAAAGCTACGAAGTTGCTACGAACAAACTCGACGAAAAATTTGGTTCATTGTAATTCTATCTTAAACTTCGTCCCTTAGCAAATAACTACAGATAGTGGTAGTAAATGAAAAGATTCGTGAAGTTTCAATTGCCAAAATAATTTAGGTTGAATTCCCGTTCCCGTTCCCGTTCCAATTTATCGGAAAAACGCAGGCAGCGAATACATTTGAAATTATTGCGTTGCAATGACAATCATTGCCGTTTTTCCCGTTTTTGGGTGATTTTTTTTCATATTATTCTTTCCGGACATGCATACAATAAATCCTGAAAGTTCAATCATAATCGGTTCAGTGGTTTAGGAGCCTATACGAGACACACAGACAGACATTCAATTTTATATTGTATGATACATATATAGATGTAATTTAAATTCATGATTTTCACATTATTAAGAGGGCTGGATACCCAAACGTTAATTTTGTTGCCGTTCCTTTCTTCGATATATATGTATATTGATTGAATGTATATATTGAGTGATTGCGACAATATATATCAATATATATGTGTATTGAGTGAATGCGACAATATATATCAATATATATGTACATATGTATGTATATTGAGTGAATGCGACAGTTGCGCTTCGACCAGATAATATCTATTTTAAATCGACAAAATCGAGGTCTCTTATTCTCCAGTTTTGTCCTCCGAAACTTGACCAATTTTAATTGGTATGAGAAAGATGTTTTTTTAAAAATCAACCGTTAAATAAACACGCTGGACTCTTTTCGTGGGTGTAAAAAAGAGGCGATTTTATAGATGTTTGGCGGCTCCTAACTCATATAAAATATAAAACTACAGAAACATGCCAATGGTGGATATCCATAGCATATTAAAAAATAATTTTTCTAGTGCCATTATTGAGGAAGAGTAATACGTTTGTATGGACAAGGCACTGGTGTACAGCCCTCTTAAAGACATTATTAAATTTCAATTTATTACTGGATTAACTTTATGAAATTAGAAACTCTGGTTGACACATACCATAATAAAGAAAATAGTAAAAAGGGGTCGTAATTGATTGGTTTCTTACGACTCTGACTCCGACTTCACAGCCCTAGTTTTAGCACTTAATCTGTGATTGAAGAGGAAACTCCCAGAAACACACCCAGTCGACTGATCCGCAGTATCATAATAATTTTCAATTGGGCAAGTTCAAGGGACACACGAGCGTATCAGAGAGTTAGATAACTAGGTAGCTTAACGGACGGGAACGAGTTTCGGTGTGCGAGCGAACGTAAGCGGATTTAGGCCACTCGTGTCCATAATTCATAACTTTAAATTGGCGGGGTCGTTCGGACCCCGTAGCTTCGTCGGTTAGGGGTTATCGCCAACAGTCGATCGACCGTGAACGGCCTCGGCCATCGTATGGCGTGTATGTGCTCGCTCGCCCGATTTCCCTAGTCTCGTTTGCCTAAAAGCTATTTTGTGCTCTGGCCTGTGCAAAACTTCACCCACATACACCCATATGTGGTGGATGGTACCGAAAAAAAAACTGTGAAAAATAAATCGATGGCATGCCGAAAATTTTCGACCTTTTCCGCGAATTTTTTTCATAGTTCCGGCTATTGGAAATATTTTAATAGAATAAAAATGATACATACATAACTGCCTTCGATACCCTGAAAAATATAGAGTGAAAAATAAATAGCTATAGGCTTTTAAGCAATTAAAGCTAGATGACGGCGAAAACGGATATTCACCAAGTTAACGCCGAAGCAAAAGCAGTAGGCGAACATTTTGGGCGATTAACGTCAGGCACTTCTCCGTGGGAGAATTTTCAAACGCGTCTAATACGATATTTTTTCACCATCGTAATGGCAGAAGATAGATTTACTTATATTGCTGACCAAAATGAGCAATGTGGCAAAGTATGACAACGATCGGATAAGAGGCAAAATGTTTTCAGAATTGTAATCGTAAGTGAAACATAAAAGAGGTTTGTAAAAAAAGAGTGCAGCTCATTGTTTAAGGTCCGTTTATATTATCCAGCACTGTCCAGCACGTCAACAGATCGGCAACAAACACGAAACGAACTACATATGTAATTCTATTCATCGAGCGTTTTCAGCACATTTATAATTGGTTTGTAATAGTGCAAGGTAAAATTAACCTATATATGTATATGTAATTACAGAGCGTGACGATACGGTGCAATATTGCTTGCGTCGTATCTTGAGTAAATATTGTCACAATATGACGTTTCCGAAAATATTCACATGCTCATGGCATCACTTTCTTTAGAATATTTCCACAATTGCCAAAGAAAACCGGATCCTACTTGATACATTTCGGTGACGTACTGACGTTTACTATTGTATAACATGAATAGATCGTGTTGGATACATCAAATATAAAAAAAATGGAAAGTACACATGAATGAATCTATTATACATATAGAATGTACAAAAAAGCACATTTTTTTTTAAAAGCCTCTTATTAGTTTGCTTTCGCAAAAGATTGAGCTAAAATTCCTACATTCTTCAAATCGTTTTGAAACTTTGCCATTTAGCGCGGTTTGGTCAACAATGATATTACAATCGACTTTTATAGTTCTGTGGTGAAAAACCACGTCCAAATTAGCGAAAATTTTGATCTTGCTGTATTTTTTTTACTTTTCGCCACCCATTCGTCTTGTTGGATTTTAATTGTTTAATTCACACCATATCTTATATAATTTGCATTATAGGCTCCTTTATCTCTCATATATATTTTTACTTCACTCATAGGTATTTATCATTAATATCATTCGTACTGCTGTTTCCGTGCAGTTGGCGGCTTCAGCTGTCCGGTATAAACGAACCTTTAGCGAAAATTCATTAGTAGAGAAGTCATAGGTTCAAATCCCGGCCAGAAATGAAGAAAAAACGATTTTGTCGATGGTTACGAGTACATATATTAAATACAGATTTATTATCTCCTGGTAGAGTTTGCCAATTTGCAATTGTTCAAACGATTCCCATAAAATCGGCTTTCTCTCCCTTCTACACAAATTCACCTAGTCCAAATTTGTTGATTGTTGTACGAAATACATATGCTTACGGTTTGTAATTAATATTTGTATACCTACACAGTTAGACAAAGTGTCGATTAAGGGTGACCTGTCATGGCAATATGGTATAATTTGAAAAAAATATGTATTAGTACCTGAAAATACCTGTAACTGTAGGCAGAATGAATTATTAATTGAAAATGAATGATTTTATCAGCATAAATGTACAACTCGAACAAAAAATCGAATAACAATGCATTTAATATACATACATATATTATGTATATATGAATCTATACATAATATATGTGTACACGTTGCTGTAAACCTACATACATATACATATATTATATACATATATGTGCTATCGGTGACATAATGCTTAAGTTAAAAATAATTCCATTGATATAAAATTTTAAAATACATTAATTAATTTGAATTTTAAAATTTATGAATTATTTAAAAATTATTTATGCCTGTTTTCCATGCCTTTATCGAGTTAAGCTCAGTTTTTTTTGTAGTATTATAAATATAATCATTCATCATGATTTTAAATATATCAATGTTTTCTTCCGATTCGTCGAATTTTGCTTTAAATGTGCATTTATAGAATAAACCTACATATTATATTTGAAATTACATACTTAAACTAATTGTATAAATACTTTGCAGAATTACCCCCTGGGGCCCAAGTGTCGTAAATTAATTACGATGATGCTTTTATTATTCGGGTAATCTCTCTCTCCCTTGACAAATGGGGACGATATGTTTGGCCATTTTAACCAACTGGATAAACAAATAAAGCAATTGAAGTGTCATTAGGCATTAGTAGAAAAAAATAGGTCAAACCATTTTATAATAAATAAACATTGATGTTCAACTTAAAATAAAAAAAATCATATCACTAACATAAAGAGTAAACTTTTTTAATCAGATTCAGGCAAATTCAATTGCCCAATATTTTTCTCCACTTCGTATACACAAATATTTAAACATTTTTACAAAGTAATACCCTTGGTATGTTGAAAGAACACAAAAAATGTATAAACAAGCATTAAAGCATTTATAAAGGTCGAATATAAAGAAAAACATAAACGAGAAATAATGTAAGGTAGATTTAACGGAGAAATATTGAGATATAAAATTCATTTAAAATGTCTGAAAATTTATTTTTTTCAAGCAGATTTAAAGATTTCCAGAAATTTTTCATTAAAATGATAAATTTGAAGTTACTTCAATACACGAATCCTATCGAAAAATATAAAATAATCCTACACTTACGTTATTGAAAAACACCGAATTATTTATATTCGTAATAAATCAAATATCTTTATTGTGGTAGTAAGAAATATATAAAATACGCCGTTCTATTCATGAAACTTGGAAACAAAATTACTTCACAAAGGAATTAGCCTTTAAAACTTCTAGAAATACGGAATTCCTTAAAAATAACATAAATAAAAAGGAATACTCACAAAGAACCAGACCAAAGAAATTCAATAACATCCTAAAAGTTTATATAGCCAATCACTCTCCAAATTTATGATCATTGTCGATAAAATAAACCGCCGAAGCTAGAAAATAGAGTGTAATGGCACGTATTATTAGAGCACACGCAGAAGCTACTCACGTCGCTCATCTGTCAATATATGTACATACGTACATACATAAATAACATCTAGCAAACGTCAAAGCCTGCCAGTGAATATTTATCGCAAATTTACGTGCAGGGCTACGAAGTAATAGTTGAACCGTGTCTTTGTCCTATGATTATTATCTTTACGAATCTTTGGCCAAACCGAGTCGAGATCAAGAGATATGTTTGTACGTTTGTGCGATGCTTAGGTGAGCTCGTTTTTCAAATGAATATATATATATATATATATATATATGTATATATGTATATTTGAATCGAAGCGGCTTTTGCGAAACGCCTCCGCGATTTTCCGTCGCGGGAAAATTTATTCGCCGTATTATGGGAGAGAAAGTGTGGCTTTTCTACGACGCGCATGGGTTTTACGAGGTAGAAGAGTTGTTGACACGCGCCGTCAATGCTAAAGCCGAGGCAAAATAAAGAGATAATGCGACAAAAAAGGAGGGAAATCGCCGGAAAGGGATTCGACGGCAATCAAAAGGAAAAACAAAGAAAATTTTCCTTTGGGAAATACCCATTTTGCGCTAGACGTCTTAGAAGCTTCGGTTGACTCTCGAGTTATTAATAATATAATATTGAAGTGCCTTCTCTTTATACAGAGCTCACGGTGCACATTGTGAGGGGTAAAACGAGAGTGGATATTAAGCAGAAAAAGTTAAATCAACGTACTTGTTCAGAAATATTGTATATACTTGTATACATATTTAAAAAAAAGGCATCTGAGAGTTTTTTTTACTTAAAATAAAATTTCTTATATATTTATACAATAGAATCACTTCTGGTGTTAACTTTAAGTTACATACTGACATAGAGATTTGTATGTGAACAAATTGGTAGACATGTCCCTGGTGATTTGTTTTTCCATGGCGACTTGTCCCTTGTGTTCATTTTTTTTGTTTGCCGACAGATAAGGCTTTTGTTTATAACACGATACAATCGATCGGATGTTCTTATAAAACATATACTGATGGAGGAATTTTGTCATCATTAAAGTTTTTCTTAGGATTTCTGGCTACAACATTTGACATAGCTAGTTATACTACGATATATCTGTCAACTTCTGCGAATTTTTATATAATTTTGTTTTAAATAAAATTTTGGGATCATGCTGACAAAAAAACAAAACATCATTGTTATTTACATAAATAACTTATAATTTTCGGTCCATTGTTTGATTAAATTTCGAGTTATTTAAAAACGGGAACCATTACTTATTAAAATAAAATAATTATATCCAAATGTCACGTATTTAATGTCTTAATATCCTTAGAATTCAAAATGATAAGTATACTAAACTCGATTCAATACAGTGGAACGATTTAGACAGGGCTGTGCCTACTATATGTACAAATGTGTGCAACGCACACAGGCGGCCGAAAGACATTAGAGTAAAAAAAAGATATTCCTTAAAAACGACATCATAATTTTAAAATGCATTTTGGTTGTCTTGCATTGCTGTTGCATGTTACAACTTGTAACATACCCGAACTATAATTCGGGGAAATAACGGGATAGCAGGTATAGCTTCGGTCCGCATAGAGCTAGGTATTTTATATGTTCTATTATCTTTGCGACTGCCAGATGTATTTCTTCAAGGATTTTGTGTATTGGTTGGTCATATAAAATAACAATGTCCTAGATGTGGGTTTGGGGTTAAAACACTATATTTTCATGAATGAACTTGAAAACGTTCAGTCTCTCTTGTCGTCTGGTCCTGTTCAGAACTAAATGATTTGGTTATATGTCTGTTTTTCTGGTTAATTTTAATTTTTATTAAAATTTTCAACATTATATTTATCACAAGGTAAGATTTTTGCACTACTCGCATATACTTATTTTTTTTATTAATATGATTTATACGGTAATTGCGACCGCTCAAAAGACAATTTTCGCCATGAAAATCATGAATACGGAATATTAAGCATTCGACTTCTCGTTAGTATGATAGTTATCGTTAGTTTGATGGACTTTTCGGCTGCCAGATGTTTCGTTATAGAGATTTTAGTGACTTTTGGGCGAGCGCTTTGCGGGCAATAATCACCGAGCCGATTTATAGAAATGCAGATAAAATTGAAGAATGGCCGATTAAAGTTTGCACACAGGCGGCCGAACTCCTAGGCATGGCCCTGGATTTTGATTTGTATAATACATATAAGGAACAAACGAGCGTATTGCATAAACACATTAAGCAAACATGAATAAAGTTTTTGGCACTAAAAATTGGACTGCCGACAATTTCAAAATATAATGGCTCATATGGCGATTAAAATAAATATGTAACAAGAAAATATCGAAATAGGAAGACGAATAAGAGATTAAAATGGCAGAGATATTCTACCAAAATAACAACAACTCGATAACGTTAGATTTGTGAACCAATATTTCTATAATACCTTACTACATTTTCCTCCGAAGAATATTCATACAATTTCTTACGTTCCCATACAATATGAAATAACTCGCATGAATGTAAGTTATAGAAATTGGAATGTAGCCTACTACATATAATATAATATTTATATATGTATATGTAGGTACATATATACAATATGAATAAGCCGCGAGATTCCATTTGAAATATTACATTGAGAGCTCGTTGTAGATGTATCTCACGTGCGACAGTTTCCAAAGTGCGATTAAGCCAATATCAAAACGATAAAAATTAATTTAACGGACGTTCAGGACGGATCGGATCTAGCGCAGTATGAATTTAAACTAGGCAAACGTCGCTACAGACGCTCTCAAGCAGCGGCCCGCTAACCGATCCCGGCCCGTGCTACCCTCTCCGCTCTTATGCAAAAAAAAAACCGGTTTAGCATTCCAAATTGAATCTGAATACCAAATCCGGTCTAATTCGACCGTGCTAAAAAATATAGGATACAAAACCGAAATAACCCGACCTACGAAGCGTCGAAATCAACTAAATATTATATGTACATACATTTTAAATATATCCACAGGGATAAGGAGATGTTTACACACAATTGCCTACAGTATTAATGTAAAATTTTGATTTTTCAATATAATATTACCATACATACATATATACAAATATTCGTGAAGGATTAATCTACTCATATACGAAGTCCGTTCGTATATTCGTGACGGATTAATTAATAGTTTTTCAAAGTTAAAATAAAAGCATTCGGTAATTGTAAAGCTATGCTAAATAAACTGACAGAGCGAGCGAGATGGCACGAGACATGGTGCGCGTTCTGATTAGACGTGTTTTATGTACAGTTACAAACTATACACAAACAAAATAATATATATAATAATATATCGCTTGTATTTTTCGTTTTTTCTACAAGCATGAATTTTCGTGCACTGCGCCACGAGTAAATTTATAAAAAAAAATTAATTGAAAATACGCATTTTGTAAATAACTTTTTTTCTATAGCGCATCATAGGTAAATCTCAGCTAGGTACCTAATTAATATGATAGAAATTCATTCCACAATAATAATAATATATTTATAAGAATATTTTGAAAAAATACACATTTAAAAATGAATTAAAATGGCACTTTTATCATCTTTGAAATGAAATGAAAATTTATATTCAATGAAAATGTCCAACATATTCATATGTTTAATAGAACAAAAATTACGTTTCACAATAATAATAATCAGTTAGCCTGTTGACTTGCAGCCAGCCCGCAGGATTGCATCAAAGTTATGCAAAAATGTATGTAATTTTTTTCTTAACTCTTTTTTTAATTTATATTTTACCTTGGTGACGTAGCAGTTGCCCTAATCGGCACCTATAGTTTTAACTTGTATATATGTATATATAAATTTATACATTATAGATTATATTTGATTAAATTTATACATTATAGATTATATTTGATTAAATTTATAGATTATATTTAAATAATGATAACAAATAGTAAGTAGGTTTTGCGAATTTGATGAGGAACCGTTTCAATATAGAAATCAGATAAATTGGTAAACTGTGATAGGAAACGTTCAACTTAGAGACACATATATCCAAGTCTGACCAGCATCACTGCATAAATACTCATAATAAATTATTTTTAAATCAAAGTCAAACCAGTGATTGGACTCGGAGACTTCTCTGTGGTTAGCATTGACGCAACCACCGAACTATACTGCTGGCAAAATATTTTATATGTTAACACTATTGATAAAATTCGACATTTTTTTCTTATAATAATAGCTAGTGGGAAAAAAGCGCCAAAATTATCTACGTCTACGAAAAACCTTTAATTAAATCTCAGACACATTTCATGTAAGAAATTAATCACAATGTTGTCCACACATGCTTCCAATCAATGTCATGACATACAACAACCATATATACGTACATATGTGGGATTTTCTTAAGAAAATTTATTTCGAAATCAGCTCGCGTAATTGCATTAGTATAATGAGCTTACAAATTGCTTTGAAAAGAATTAGACATTATTTCATTAGTTACATGGGGACAATATTTGCAAGTTGCGATATTTATAGACGAGGATATGTACTTATGTATGTACAGGGCCGCACTCAGGTTGAGTTTGTGGGGAAGGGGGCAGCACTCTAACAAGGGAGCCTAATTGCATTTTGGTCGTCAATTTATTCAATTTGCGTGGAAAGTGCGACAACAATGCTATTATACAAACGAATATCACTTCCATGCACTTTGCGTACTTGCTTACATATTTGGAATACAATCAATTCCAACCGCTGTGTTTTTTTACTTATTTGGAAAATAGTTAAAGCTAGACATGCTTATATACATACATACATATATAGCCACAGCGAAGTTCACTATTGGAAGAGCTATTGCCTCTCAGTAAAGAAGTCGTGGGTTCAAATTCCCGCCAAATACGCTGCTGGTTGAGATCTTGGTGGTTATTAAAACACAGATCCGCTACTGCTAGAATTTTCTGATTTATCTAGCTGAATTGTTAGGGCGGATCCAATAAATCAATATTCTATCCCCTGGTATCTCGCAAATTCAAGTTTTTAGCTTTTTGAATTTTTTGATTCTAATAAAATATGCTACCTACATACTCTCTAATAATTTATTTCTCGCAAATTTGCTTTATATCAAATATTTTTTATTGTACCACAGATGTCTCTATTTTATTATATATATATATATATATATATATATATATATATATATATATATATATATATATATATATATATATATATATATATATATATATATATATATATATATATATATTTCTACCTACTGTAATGTTTGAACTTATAAGGTAATTCCTTTATTTGCAGCTAAAACAGAAATGTGTATAATAAAAATAAAATGCGAGAAATAAAACAAATTTTTGTAATTATAATTGAGTATCATTATAAATATAGTTATACTTTTAACTCAAAGTAATATCGTTTCAGAACGATTTCCGGTCCACCGGAAAAACGGGTACCTTCCGGTGGACCGTCAAAAAATTTGACCTAATTTACTAATACATAGATGGAAGAAACATTCGGATAATATAATTACGACCTTTTTGGACAAAGCCCTATCAGGATATTCCTTGATGAAATTAGCTCACTTATAAATAGCTCTACATTATATAATACATTACAATTGTAGAGTGAAATATAGGGATGAAAACACTGTCCAATAGTTACCACTTCTAAAGATACGAACAGCCAAAAGTGTAAAATAATTGAGAGAAAAATCAACACACGATATATTGCTAAATATACACATGACAACACATGACAATTCGCTATAAAACTTAACACTGGGTGTAAAGAAGATGGAAATGGTAGTATGTATAATCCATGACTGGATATATTTCCACAAACTTTTGAGCTCGTAAAGTGCCGCCCCTATCTTCAGTAAAGTTAGATACCCCTGAGAATAAGATACGTGTGTACTACACGTATGCTTATATAGTGTCCGAAACATTTTTTGGCCAGCTATAATGTTATATAATAATATATTTAATACCTTGTTATATCCCTTATTAATGACCAAGCTTTAACGGCCATTTATACTCGTAATTACAGATAACGATAATTAACGACACTTACATAAGTACATACATAAAAGGATCGGATCGGATAAATACAAATAAAATATTGGGAAAAATACCTTATTTTATGATAATCTTGTTACATATCTATCCGTAGTCAAAATTGAATGATACAGCGAAAACGTTTAAGATAGAATTAAGCCAAACTCGTCGTGCGTATTAAATAAGTATTGAATTATTGTATTTTCCGTATTCGAGACGTGTCTATTCATACGTGTTTTACATTATTATAGAGGATCGATCCATTTCAGGTCGCTTTCTATTATTTCGAGATACAATATTTGTGGATAAAGATCGTCAACACTCCCATCTCCCTCACACTGAAATCAATCGCTTTGGAATATAGGGAAGGGGATGGTTCAAAACGGGGCATACTATGGCTTAGTAATATTGTGCAAAGTGATTAGTTATGTTACTACTTATATACCTATAGGTTCTATACCACCATAACCACGTCTGGAATTAGTTATGAGGAAGATTGGAAACGAAAGGTTTACCCATCGACAGATAGATGTCACTGACGCCCTGGAAAATATATTCGACGGGAATTAATTCAAATTGTAATTCTAGTGGGTTGTTGTCTTTCGTTAACGATGCTGGAAAACTTTTGTATAACAGTACAGACAACAGCATCCACAAACTTTTCGTTTTCGGCAAAAGAAAGCGCTCTTTCGCCCTGCGGCCATTTTGTTTTTTTCTTCTTCTTAGTTATTTTTGATTGATGGCTGCTAATTTGGAATCTTTACGCGAGCAATTAAGATCTAATATCACCATCAATATGATGAAGATTAATGGGTTATTATTTTTGATTCAGTAAACGAAACGAGTGAATTGATATTTTATAATGGAGGAAGCAAATAATGTTTTGATTACTCTTTAAAGGTTTTCTATACAAAACGAACAAATTTATTCAGTAATTAAAAACTTTGAGCGGCCGCACGGGAATTTGAGATGCCAATCAAAACCGTTTGATGACTCAACATTTAGATTAATTTTTTTGCTTTAAATTTCCAGGTAAAAAATATTACATAAAAGGATCTGAGGGGGATTTTTTGTTTTGCATTTTTTTTAAAGAAATTCTCTCGCATACATTAACGAACGTTAAGCGAACGGGGTTAAACCGACCCTCGTTATGGAGATTGAGTTTCAGCCAGACAAATCGTCAAAATAATTCACTGTAGATCCTCTAGCTGACGGTTTATTTATGCTAACGAAATGTTAATATAATATATTTTCTCAATATATTAAATCAATTGAAAACATGGTACGTGATTGTTCAATTAATCAAGACGTCAAGCTGAAATATTGTCGTAATATTTAAAAAGCACCATCACATCTGGCCGAAATATTATACACACATACATATGTAAATGGATACATTATAAACATAAAAAAATTGACTGTGCCCATTTTTCACAAAACATATGTACATATATTTAATTATCGAAATTAAATTCGTGTTACCATTAGATAAAATTAACGATAGCATGTTACGCTCGGATTTATTTTTATTCGTATGTCAACTTTTATTATTTACATATGACATGCAAAGGAAAGTTTGTTTGTTAATTTATTTATTAAATTTTCTCAATGAAACTGTCAAGTTTTACGTACATATTTTTAAACTCACCGAGGCCAAATTATTATAAATATTTTTTATGACGCCCTAAAATATTATTGCGTGGGATCGAACCTTAAGATCGTTAATTGTCAAATGTCAAAAAAGTCATTGGTCACAACTTTACTATTTTTAATACACATGTATGTATTTATATAGATTTGTCTCAACTTGTTCACTTTTCGTGCAACTTGAGTAGTGCATGTTGAAAACACACTGAGTGGTACGTGGTACGTGTTTTTTTTAGATACTTTTAAACATGCGAAAAAACCCAGCACCTTTAGCCAATATACATGGTACTCAGTCCCAAAAATCACCCCTTGAAGTGTTTTCGGTGATATTTTATCCTTGCTTGACAGTGATCGATAACGTTGAATCCCATATTTGAATAAACGTAGGAGAAACTTGTCGGATTCCGCACGTGGAATTACACCCGAATTTGGTTTGGGGAACACCCACTGCTTACGGTCACGTAACACCCACTGTTTACAAGCCGTCCCATACCACTCAGTGTGTTTTCACCCTTAGAGTGGAACGGACGTGTTTTGATAGATTACACGGGAATTGCACGCACTTCTAAGCCAGTCGAGTGTCGAGTGCGTCGGGTCACGTCATTCAAATCCGAGGAAATTTTATAGAAGATAGTCGAAATT
The DNA here is from genome assembly GCF_051622035.1 of Arctopsyche grandis. Lineage (NCBI taxonomy): Eukaryota > Metazoa > Arthropoda > Insecta > Trichoptera > Hydropsychidae > Arctopsyche > Arctopsyche grandis. The sequence goes on from NC_135357.1 coordinate 27,570,300, forward strand.
TCTCGATAATATGGGACTACAAGGGTAAAAAATACGTAAATAATTTTTTGTCCCGTGTCCCGGAAATTCTTATCTCGAATCCCGGGAATTGGATTTAAAAAAACCTTGAAAATATACAACATTTTCATGGCTGAACGAAGGGAAATAATAAATCAAATACAAAAAAGAATCGTAAAATATTCTCAAAGCAGTACATGAGTACAGCGCATTCCCCGAACGTGGAAGTTTTTCCCCGAACGTGGAACTTATTGAAGTCTTATAAGCATAATGGTTCTGTGCGTTCGGCCAAAATCGTTTCTTGTAATTCTATTTTTGGAAAATCTCAATACCGAAGGACTAAGACCTTACTGATGAATTATTCCGAGAATTGAAAATTAAAATCGAAGAAATAGGAGCCTAAAACTGATATTTTTAACACAAATTTTAAATAATTCTAATTTTATACCGAACAAAATATTCTTTAAATGTTGTAATAAAAGCGAATTTATATCCTACAGTGAAACTTTTACGAAGCGAGTATATCCTTCTTGTATTGACGATTGCACAATGGAAGAAACTCTTTTCGATTCAGATGAAGATGAAACAATCATGTGTTTGACAATGAATGAAGAATTAAATAAGAAGTTATCAAAGACAGTTAGCTATCCAAATGTGGCCTTCACAACTCAATTGTTAAAGTAAATTTTTCCACTCGCATTTGCTTTCACCTCATATAAACTTTATATGTATTACAAGCTTTTATATTTTCTCATATACTTTTACCAATTTACTTTAATTTATCATATAATTAAATAATTTATTTCCGTCTTAATTACAATTTTTATGTATTTGTGTATTTATGGTTAGTAATATATGTAAGTTGATCAACTACGAATAAGCATATAAACTAGTCAATATAGATTATAGAGTCATTATAACATATGTGATTATAGCTTGCCAGATTAGATACATAGAGTCGTTGTACGAAGTTTGGTCCAAATCAAATCAAACGGAATATTATACACAGACGTATGTACATACATTTACCGTTCGGAATTCAATATTGTACATATGTATGTATGTATGTTCATGTATACGAATAAATAGATTAGATACCGAAGTCGAACTAAATTCCATATTACAAACGGAACCGTCTCAATATCGCGAAATTCACTTAACAAACATTTGAATGCGTCGCAAATGTAAAAGACGGACAGACAGACACGTTTCACCCCACACAAACTTTGTACGTGACGGTTTACGCTTAGTTTTGCCAACTTTCATAACTCAACGTTTACGGTAAAGTTACCACTTCAATTTTCGCTTCTATAAATAAAGACGCAACTTGGGGAAAGGGAAATTTTCTTGTTTTTAGCAAGCAAACACGCCATTCGCACTTTTGTGAAAAAATTCATCCGGAAAATTAAAATCGTAGCCCCACGGCGGTACTACATAAGTCACAACGTGAGATTTAAAAATACAAAAATACAATGAAAAATGTATGTACGTAGATGTTATTAAAAATATTATATGTAATTGGAATTAATTCTTGTTTACGTGTATGTAATATTATATATAATAGATAAGTTTTTCCACTTTTAGAAGAATAAATTATCTTGTAATTCAAATATATAATGTTTTATTTATTAAGACTTATGTAAGGCATAGCCGATGGACCCAAATTGAAATTTCCACAAGTTGCCACTATCGGGTTACCCCTGAGCGACATATGTGGTATTAAATTGTACATACACAAATTTATAGATTTTAAATTTTGAAATTATATTCAAATAGTGGTGACATAGTGGGTAAAATGGTTTCTGCCAGTTTGATGAGACAAATCGGCAATTAAATCAGACAAATCAGCAAACTTTGATAGGAAACGATCGACATGGAGTCACAAATATCCAAGTCTGACCAGTAGCACTACATATAATACTCGGAATATATTTTTTTCAATTGAGGTCAATCCCCGGGACCGAATCCGGCAACCTCTCAGTGGTTATCATTAACGCAGACAACAAGCTATGCTTCTGGTAAAAGTATTAAAAATAAAAATATTCTTTTAGCTACCACAACAATCATATACGTTACATATATGTGACTATAACTAAAATCATGCGTCCCCCATAAAATAATATTCACTGAAACTTTTACAACGGCAGTACTAAATGTGGACTAAATTGGGAGAAGTCTTTATTGGGATTAGGAGAGAAAACTAGAATTTTAATAGAATATTAAACTGTCATCTTGAGGACATCAAGATCAAAGATCAAAACTGTCTACAATCTGCTTGAGACGAATTCTACCGTTCTTCGGCCACATATCAGTAAAGTCTGAAAAAGCGATGGACAGACTCTTCTATAGTGGCAGCTCTCTATGTGGCCGAATCCAGGAAGAAATGGAAACAGAAAATCAGACAGGAAATGACTTCATAGCGATCCTCAGAAATGAGGCATACATATTATCATCATACGTATGTGTGCAAAGTTTCAAGAAAACCGTAAAAATTCAAAAAAATCCATTCCGCCTATTTTTTTATCACACTATGTATGAATGTATATATACATTTGCAGATGGTGCGCAACTTCAAAGCAAGAACTCTGGCAGCGACAAGGGTTGAATAAGTTATTTTCAGTGGCGTCGCGTAGAGTCTTCACATACGTTTAATTGCAGGTAAAAGGCGAGCGCCTGGGGCGGCACAACGATCGATCGGGGCCGCCCCCAGGTGACCCGGCCCCGCACGCGGATTCATGCCGAGTATTTTTAGAAGAAAACAAGCGTCAGGCTCGATGGTGGAGGATGACGAGACCAGGAGAAAGGAGGGGTGATGGGGATGAAAAAGAGACCGAGGAAGCGAAGGGGAGGCAGTGCTACTTTGAGGCAACCCGCAAAATTTAATGAAGACAAATTGGCGCCCACCAACACCGATAATGCCGCCCTTAGGAAAGTAATCGTTCAGAAGCGTCGCGAGCTTACGGTGTGTCGTATACAAAGTATGGATGTACATATGTATATATTGTATATGTTTTCCGGTTACTTTAATCATGATTGATATATGTGCTTAGCGAAAAACTACACGGGCGAAACACTAAATCAGTGACAGCTCACCTTTTTCCATTATAAGTTCGATATTCTCGTATTCTTTCAACAAACAAAATATTTTTATACACTTTCAAAATACTTTTACACGTTTGTGTGTGAAAAATACACGTTTGTGTGTGAAAAAGTTTTACAATTATCAATATGTATCTATTTATATACAATACAAATAGATTGCACGATCGGTGTCGAGCTAAGTATAAGCTATAGCAGTAAAAAAATAAATATTCCATTCATGAAATATTTTTTCGATTTCTTTTGAATGATTAAACCAGCGTTAACAAGTGGCTATATTGATATAAAATCAAAAGAAAAATGTGCATTTTCATAGTAGAATATTGATTTTGAATAAGCTCTCTAACTTTAATTTTTGACAAGATTCCTAAATGTATCATAAAATAAGTTTTTATCTTACCAAAATGACAAGATTTAATATCATTGACTTAATGGATCCGAATAATGATGTACATACATATGTATGCATAAAAGTTTAACCCTTTGCGCCAGCGTCGCGTCGATTTCTATTCCAAAATATTTAACGTTTAAAAACGGTTTTAAAAGCACCATCCATAGACGAACTTGGTTAAAAAAAAATCAACTATTTGAATTTCTTTTAACAAAAATGAAACATAGGTACATTTATGTAATCAGGACTACTACTTAATCAAATATATAATTTCGAAAGAGACTTTGTAAGTATGTAAGTATTGTTGGTTCGTAAATCCGTGACGTCATCGAACAAATCAATATTCAAATAAATTTAAATAAAATAAAACTATTCAAATGTTAATTAAATAAATTCTCTGCCAAAAGAAAAATTGGTAGCAAATAGGTATAGAAGTTTTTTTCTTTTGTTATTGTATTCATATATACGTTTTAGCAGTGGTTTAGCCATGACGTACTTATGGATCTCGAATCGAAACGACTATTTTAGTACGGCGAGCGTTATCTCAGACAGACAGACAAACAGACAGAATAGCGATATTATATATATATGATTATTTTGTGATAAAACTTTTAATAGTTCTTTTAATTATTTTTATAAAAAAATATGTACACGCATCGTGTCAAAAAATAATATTCACATTATATATTTTTTTAAAAGTGTATCTTCATTGATAACAGACACCCGCAAGCTATCGGTTGAGCATCACTTCCATAAATGATTATTGGGCGTCTTTCGCAATTTCCAAACGTCGCTGTTTTTTCCCATTTGTATAAAAATATCGTAGAAACATGAATAAAATTCCTTTCCTTCTATACATTTCATAACTTGGAAAAAAGATTCGGGAGATAAAACGTTGTTTTTGTGCGGAAGTGAAAATAAGCGAACGATATATACGTATATGTAGTAAGAAGAGTATACCGAGCAAAAATTCCATACAAATCATTCAAGAAATTTATTTTGAAATTGTTACAATGTAGACCCACATATTCGTATGTATGTATATACGTATATATACATATTACACCGTTTTATTATGATGCGAAATACATAATATATGAAACATTATCAAAGAATTTTATTCTTTTATATAAAAAACACATTAGATAAAAAAATTCTTAACGTTCCGCAATTTTATAACTATTATACATTACATATGTATATACATATACGTATTGAAGTATATAAAAGTCAAAAGCTAAAAACGATTAATATTAGTCCACGTCAAATTGATATTACTTCCTTCAAATGGGTGTCAGTTATAATTTTAATAAACGAAATCCCACAGGCCGAATTATGGACACGCTGAAATATTTTAAGCCTAGGATTATTTAGAAACTCATTTAAATTCACTCATTTTTATATTGAACGACTTTTAAATATTGACATTAATTAATTCAAAATCCTTCAACGCTTTTGTAAATTTAATAAGTCACACCGAAACTCGATCACTCCTGCAGTCTTCACAAGTTTGAAGCAAAATTTAATAATTACACATTCACCGGTGCAAATTTGTTATGAAACAAATATAACATAGTCATCAAGTATGCTTCAAGCATAAACTTGATCATCTCGAATATACAATGTACATTAAAAAATCTACTAACTACGAACCACAAAATTCCCAAAGGAATCATCGGCAAACATCGAAAGTTTACTTTAATTACAATCTGAATGTATCTTTAGACTGTTGTTTATCCATTGCAAACTTTTCCTTTGTCCCAATGCACATTTGTACACACGAAGTGGTCGGAATTGAAACAAATAAGTGTACTTACATACATACTACGTCATTTATCTCACTCTGGGGGTCACGTAAGCATCTGATGTATATGTATACCCGCTCCAACTTACAAGACTAAGCTTCTAGACGAAAAAAACTACTTGATATAATCCAAATTTACAAGGTAACTTAGCCAAATTTGTGCTAAACGATTAGTCGAAAACTTTCACACTTAATTTGGTATAATGCGAAGCATCGAGCAATTTTCAAACAAATTACAACCCGCCGTCAATTAACCCCTTATCTGCGAGCGAACGAACGGGCATTAATAAAAATAACAAAAATTCCTTTATTGCGTAACTCGAGGGGGGGTCACTTTAACGCGACATCAGCCGTATTGGCGTCATAAAAAGCTTTTACTTTTTTTTCCACACGAATAGCCTTCTTCGTGCAGAACCTACGTGCAATATACGTTTAATATAAAACGTGCGAAATTTATGACAACTCGTCAAATTAATCCACAGTTATAAATCAGTCTCACGGTCGCGACAGACAGACATCGCTCAACTTCGCCAACGAAACCTGACCAACAAAAAAATAATATAGAAGTATACATACATATATACGAGGATTATTATCCGTAATCTTCAAAGAGAAAAAGTAACATTTTATACAAAGCTTAGAAAAATGTATATTTATGTGCTTTTTCCACTGTATTTTAGAAATATAATACACAATCCGCTAAAAGATACGCGCTTTTATGCATGCATATAAAGGTACACGTTCCAGAGAATTAAGCTATTTATGGCTACCTCGAAAAATAAGTCCTTCATCAAAGAAAGATCCAAACCCACACGATCAAAAGGATCCAACCCACACGGGTATTATTTTGACAACCGCAACTTCATGAATATTTTTTGTACATTGTGAAAGCAAACATAAAATTTAATAAAGGTTTTTTTAACGTACAAAATATGCAATAAAAAATTCAAAAGTTTGTCAATATTCCTTAATTAAATTGTGAAATGGATTTTTTGTACAACATACATTCGTATGTATTCATTGAGTCTAGTATATAAATTTAATTGGATTTTCTGAAATAGCAGAAAAAATCTCTACATTGTAATTTTATGTAAAACGAAGTTTTTCAGGTGGATAAAATGTGAACAAAAGAGTAAATTAAATTTATATGAGATGAAAGTGAAAAAAATAACTTTTACCACTAATCAAGTTTTTAACATGTGAGTTACAAGGGGGTGGTAATAAGTCGGATTTGAACAGTTGTTCGTCATCGCTTCAATTTGACACAATATAATTTTTAATGAGTTAATTAATGATAAAACTCTTCTACATAGATTCATGTCGCAGGCATTAGCTTACTTCAATGTTAGCTAACCCTCGTATGTCGGCAAGATATCAAAGCGACCAAAATGAAGTCTTGTAAAAACAGAGCTAAAAATTTGATAAAATTTTGTAATCTACGATTTTTGTTTTGGAGTACCATGAAATATAATAGTATACCAAATTCGGCGATATGACAATTGAACAATAGATTTTTTTCTAATTTAAATATGGTAGACTCTCTGATGACATTTGGCATAGCAGATGAGGGTTGAAAAAACTTTCAAAAATCTATCCGTCTAATTTAGGATACCATGAGACAACAAACCAAATTTGACGCTCCTCGATTGTTAAAAAGCTGTGAATTTGAATAGTGGAAAAACATAAAGATTAAAATTTTAATTTATTTTTACAAGCTTTTTATTAAATTTATATTTATCACTGTGCCATTACCGGTTGCCCCAATGCGACGCTTACGGCCAAACTTGTACATTTGTACAATATGTATATAAATTTTATACATTATGTTCAAAAGTGGTAACAGGCTATGCCCCCTAGGGCTTCGCCCCCGTTGCGAAGGCGGCTTCGCTTTCGGCGCCTTTGCCCCCGGGGACTTATTACAAAAAAATCAAATTATTTGTTCGATGTCGTCACGGATTTACAACCCAACGAACGAAGGTTGCATACAAAGTCTCTCTCCAAATTATATATTAGATAACTTTATTTTAATTCGTGTATCAATTCCTTTCCGAAACCACCCATTGAAATCACCGGGCACAAAACTAGTAATCAATACAAAGAGGAAGGGATATCGTTCTTCTGAATTAAATTACGTACAATGTGTACTCTTCTACATACGGCTCGACCAAAATGGCAACCCTGAACAGCAAAAACTCCGGTCGATTCGCACCAAGTGACGTGACGTCCGCTCTTTCGTTTTGATGATTGTTTTTTTTTTTTTTGCATACCTTTAATTGTATACCCTTTTTGAGGACGGCGCGCGCAAAGGGTTCGTGTAAACAAAGACAAAGTTAATGAAAAGGCGCGATAAGGGCGGCACGAGATGAGTATGCAACGCGGTCTCTTAGGTCGACTGTACTCCCTCGTTAATCTTGATGCAGGGTGTGGTCGTTCAAAGTGTATTTGCTCGGTAGCTCGCACGGACGTTTCTAATTTAATAAATTGCGGTGCGATTCACCGGCAGAGTGCACGTCAAACATCGAGCCTGGACATCTGGAAAACAGCCGGTTTTTGCACAATCGGTTTCCGATATTTTAACTGTGAATTTGGAAGTACATACATACATACATATATCGTACGGATCAGCATTTCTCAATGCATATATTACGCGTGAAATTCCATTTATTACCGCATAGAGATACACAGTACCGCTGCGAGCCATTTAAATTGAGCGTTCATTACAAAACACTCAGTGTATGAATATTTATATAAAACATACACCTAACAAGGGTAACAAAGCAATAAACCCTTAAAATGATAATTTTATTCAGAATGATCACAACCATCGATCTCGACCTTTGAAGGTTTTTATATCACTTTTTAGTTGATTTTTAAGCATTATATTATCCATAAATCTATAATTATCAGGTACTTTAAATCATTTTCGAGCATTTTAGCCAGCAGCATAGCTCGGTGGGTGCGTTAATGCTTACTACCGAAAGGTTGCCGGGTTCGATCCCGTGGGTTAACCTCGATTGAAAAGAATTTATTCCGAGTATTATATGTAGTGCTGCTGGTCAGAATTTCCCAAGAATTAAATTTTAATTCTTGAAGACTTTCCATCGATCGTTTCTTATCAGAGTTTTCCAATTTACCTGATTTCATTTTTGAAACGGTTGCTCATCATATCACCATTCACCACTATTTGAACATGATTTCAAAATTTATAATTTACAAGTTTAATACCATAGATATCACTCGGGTGCAATCTGATAATGGCATCTTCAAAAAATATAAAATTGGGTCCATCGGCTATGCCTCCTTTCTCAAGTATAAATAAATTTGATACTTTGAAGCATATACATATGTAATATTCTCTATTTATGAGAATTTTAAATAGGTTTTTGAGCTTTTTTTCTATTATGAATATAATAAATTTTATTAAATTCCTAAGGAGAAATATATTAATGTCTTAAACCCCACTCCTCGTCGCAAATTACATATTACCTTTTTATGTAAGTATAAAATATTACATATTACAAGTGACTTTAGGAGTGCAAATCATTAAAATTAATTATAAATGATATAGCATATGGCACCATTCGTCATAAATTCCCAGATCATATACATATGTACACATGTAAGCCTCGTTGTACGTTGTTAATGTAATATATAATAGTATGACATAGACGAAATTTACCTAGCATTTAGGATCAACAAACAAGCACCCTTCCTATTGATACATACCTAGATAAAATGACAAATTGCTCTCCACCTGTATAATATATTTATAGAAAGCGGTTCAGACGCGGACGTACATATGCTCGCACTTGTAACAAAACTTACATAAGTCAAATCTGTCAAAACGCGCTAAACTTTTTGAATTATTTAGGAATATTTCAAAACCTCTACGACCCACACAGCCTCGACGCACATACAAAACACCGCAGAAGACGTATTGTTGTACATAGATAATAATAGCACAACTTTAACCACCATTGCGTCGAAGCTTTGCAAAATGAACATCCATAATTGATCAAAGGCAACTCTTACCTTTATCTTCCGGGTCGAATTCGGCTTCGAGCTCCTCCTTGGTTGGGTCGGGTTCTTGTTTGTTGTCGCTCATGGCTTTTTCTGTCTGACCGCTGGGTTCGCTAGCTATCGTCTTCCTTGTCCTGTGACCTCTGAACACAGCCTGGATCTTAGTCGCAGCTCGTTCCTCTTCCGCTTTCTCTGTATCGGTTGCGACCGACTTTATCTCTTCAGTGATGTCCTGAAGTTGATCTGAAAATAAAACACTTCTTTAACATCGAATAAACGTAGATTAAATCCTCATTGGCGGCAACAATTGGTCAGGACAACGACTAATGTGCCCTGCAGCATCCGGACCGAAGGGGCAATATCGACGGGTCGGACAAATTAAAAAGCCCTAATAGCCGCATCCGGCACGCTCTATCAGCGGAGAAGGTTGAAAGCTCAATCCCGAGAGGAAAATGCTTTCCCACGACCGGAAAAGTCGACCCTGGGTGGGAGTTCATGCGAGTGAAACGTTCTATTACACTTCCTAATACGGTTTTAGATCTAAATGCATTCACGTTCTAGAGCATTTATGTACACACAAACACTATATCGATGCATGGTGAATTATTTATTAACAAAGCACTCTTCCAGTTGACCCTTGTGACCTCATGTAGCCTTATCCCTTAGTTGTAACTACCAGTCACTTGCTTTGTTAGTCGCCTTCTTCCGTGACCCTCTTCAAGTAAACTACATTATTCAAAATACACATACACACTCATACATAATAGTACGCACGCTGCAAATGTTTAAGATTCCAGTTTGAATTTTCGTTCCTTTTGTATTTGAAGAGCATCTTTGCGCGAAATTAAGCATGTATTTTATTAAAGCGAGTGTTGAGGTTCAAGGACGTTCGTGTTGGGTTTTATAATGTGAGGGTTTACCAGTTATCAGGTCAGGTTATTTTCGGTTTATCGAAATTTATTGATACGAAAAAGGGTCAGTTCAAAGGCTCGATTACGCACGGGTATCAACCCTTATTTATAAATACAAATAATGTATGGAATTGGATAAGGATGCTTTTTTTACTTGTTATATGTATCTTTGTATTAAAAAGGAACTGAATTTCTTATTTAGTATTCATGCGATGTAAAATTGTAAGTAAACGAAAATTCAAATATTCACGAATGTACTTAACAATTTATTAATAATACGAATCACGTTATACTGAAAAAAATAATTTAAATAAAGATAGAAAAACGGCCGATTATATGTAAGATTTCAATTTGGATTTTTTTTAACAAATTCAAATTACACCACGAATTATTTTATTATTTCATTTATACTAATAATTTTATATGGAGCGAAACGTTCCAACTGAAAGAATACTAATCTCTAGTGTATTTGTTATTTATATGGGAAGAAAATCAATCTGGCAAGGCGTGATTGGAGTATAAGTCATCAATATTTCTTCAGCATTTTCATCAGCGTATATATGTATCATACATATCAGCTAGAATATCAATAATTCAATAATACCTCAATGTATCGAAATAATTACAGGGTGAAACTTTCTATTCGTTGCAATATACATATAACAAAAGTTTCAATTTTATGAAAAGGATATTTTTACTATTTCATGTTAAGACGTCATACCAGTGCAGTTTCACATGAAGGATTCAAGTTACATGATCCATGTTTTAATCGCCAAAATTTCATAAATTTAGTGTACTAGCTGAACCCGGCATGCGTTGCATTGCCACAATAACGCATGCAATTCCCGTACCCGTTCCCGTTCTCGTTCCCGTTCGCATTTGTCGGAAAAACGCAGGTGGCGAACTTGACTTGACTTGACTAAAAAACACAATTGAAGGCTTTTTCAATTATTCAATTTTTTGTTAATTTTACCCTAACAACGTAAATTTGAAATTATTTTCCATGCAATGCCACTCATTCCCGTTTTTCCCGTTTTTGGCGAATTTTTTTTACAGAAACCATCGTGGACATGCACGCAATAACTCCTGTAAGTTTCATCGCAATTGGTTGAATGGTATAGGAACGCATACTTGACAGACAAACAGACAAACAGACAAACATTGATTTTTCATACCTCCTTTTAGCTTCACTTATTACAATTCAGGAAAAAAATCACGATTACAATTCAGGAAAAAATTTGCCTCTTGTCCAATCGTTTTCATACTTTGCCATATTGCTCACTTTGGTAATCAATATACGTAAATGTATCCTCCGCCATTAGAATCGAGAAAAAATATCGTTTTAGACAGGCAATTTTCAGAAATTTGAATTTCTGAAAAGTGCCTGACGTTTATCCAGGTTTTAGTTTTAAACATAGATGGCGTTAGTAAAATAAAATTATTGGTATTTTTATTCAAAATAATAATTTTATATACAAATTTGTATTTAAATAGATATGCCTAAAAGGCAAGTAATGAAGTTTAATCATAATACAACAGTTTTTCTTTCTATCTTGCCTGCTTTAATTATACAAAAAAGTAACTTGTACAATATAAAACGTTTGCTTTTATATTGTACAAATAGGATCATAAATATTGTGGTTTACATTCCATGTTCTAAATTTATTTTTAATAATTAATCTAATTTAAATATAATTAAACCGATGTCGACTGATTGAAATTGGAAATGATACTTTACATAGTAAAAACAATTCATACCCGAGAAAAATCTACTCCTCGTTTAAAAATATTGTAATATATTTTTAGCACTGAATCTGAATAGGCACAGTTCTGCGGTTATTGCTTATTGGAGCATTAAAAATTGAAAGAATCACTTTTGATAAGCCTCGTACAGCCAATGACGACTCAGCCTGGAAAAAGCGCGATTTTAAATGCCAATATTTCAATAACGTCGATGTCTCGTGACGGCCCATCGCGTCAGATAAAGCTCAACGTCTGATGCTTTACCTCACACACGCGTCTCGATCATTATTCCAATTTCTAGCCCCAAACCCCACTCCAAATCACACCCCACTACCCCAAATATTCCCACCCTCCTTTCGTCCTGTCCCCCGTCAAGAATTTTCCGTGCACGTCAGACCGTCGGTTAAATATTCAGGGGCGTTTTTCGACGAACGGCCACAAAACCGTAGCGAGAACAGCGCGTCCCGGGGTTAAATTAACCCCAGGAACAATGGACCATGAGCCTTCGGTCGGTATAAATCGAAATTTGTGCTCGTTCCGCGTCCGAAAACATAATCCGAAAGCTAGCCGGGCCGTCCGTCAAATACAAAGGGAATTTTATGCGCACATATTACCTATACATAAACCGTGATGATATAACAATAATGAATGTGAGTAAATTAAACAATATTTCAAACCGAAATACGAAACATGGCGAAAAAAAGTGTGTTTTATTTGATAAAAATGGTAATTTCGTTTCAGCATGAATCACATTGATTTACGAGCATTTAAAATTGTCTCGGTTTTCTTAACAAAGTCTGTGTAATGTAACATACATACATACGTACAGTTAAAAGTTAGAAAAATACATTCAAATTTAAATTTTACAAAATATACAGTATTCTCAAACGAAAGTATTATATTATACATACATATACAAAGAAAACGTAATGCGCATTTGAATCCGTGAGCGTATGAAAGTTATATGAGACCAGCTCTTTTGAAAAGTTTTAATAACATTGAGTTTTCATTTGAGAATAAATTTCGGAATATTATTTTCATTTTACATGCATACTCAAGTGTACCGAAATGAAATAGGAAAATAAGTATTTCCATTATCTCGAAACAAATTAACGAAACTCCCATTGTGTTGCATGAATACAATAACAATTAACCGAACTTTGGACTTTGATCGATGTTGAATTAATCGCCAGTTTAACGTGAAAAATAAATTACCACGAGTAGTTTTCAGCTGGAGCAAGTCGTCCGTTATAATCTGTATTGAATACCCTCATGCAATATTCATGCTTTGTAATGTGTACCGTATATTGTTCGAAAATTTATACAAATGGCTTTTTGAAATACGTGTTTCGTACCGTATCATATACTGTACAAAAGTTATAAATATGTAGTATTTCCTTTTTGGTGAGTAAATTTTTAGTTAATTATTAATTACAGTCGGTCAGAAAGTTTTAAATTAAATGGTCGGTAAGAATATAAAAAAATATCAGTTTGATTAAGAAATTCTGTTTTTTTTTTATTTCAATCAAATTATAAAATTAATCACCTTTTTTCGATTTCAATAAATAGTTTCATTACGAAAAACATCACAATACCACCTTATATATATATATATATTTAAGATTACTTAGGAAAGTAAAAATACTTAATATGTACATACATATATCAAATTACGAAAAAACTGTTAAAATAAACTGAACACTTAATTCATACTGACAATTCTATATGTATATCACCATCATCATTTTCAGCCATTCACCATTCGACCTCCGTTTTGCGAAACTCTCATCCACTCATCCAATACATTTTTCTAATTTCATCCATCCATCTTCCTTGTGGCTTTCTTTTTCACACATTCTCTCGGGTATCATTCCAGCACTTCATTTACCCAAATTTCATCCATTTTTCTTGCGAACTGATCAACCCATTGCCATCTCAATCCCTTCACTCTCTCCATTATATCCACTACCCTTACCAAAATTTTCACCCACGTATTCCGTTTTCTATCTCTCCTCCTCAGATAAACGGAAAATTACACACATGGCAATCGTTCCGACGACAATCTTTGCCAGGAAAATCGGCAATACGGAATATCCGTGTGTATCTCGGTAGGTGGAATTTTCGATTGCCAGACGTATGCGCAATTTTCATGATGATATTATCACCAAATCCTATCTAAATACAGCGTTTCAAAATTTTGGCTTTTAATTTCCAAGTTTCACATCCATACGTCATCACTGACAAAACAAATTTATCGAAGATCTTTTTCTTCAAAGTGGAATTTTTTTATTTTAAATCGACATACATATATGTAAATATACGAACTGTTTATTTTTTACGTAATTTTAAATAGGAAGCTACATATTATAAAAATGCATTCAGTCATTTAGTTCAATTGAAATGTAATCAGACTAAAATGCATGCACACATATTATACATAGTATGAAAAGTAGCCACTGTAATCAAAATAATAGCTCAATTTTTTAAAGTACCTAGTTGAAAGTCTGTGTAAAAGCTTTTATGTATTATTATAAGTACGGACATCGATATTCCACTAGCGACTTTTCGCATTATTTCGCCGACTACGAATACATTTTCTCCATAAATTACGTTCGGAATCGATGCTCGTTGCCATTTAAAGACCAATCATGCGGGCGCGACGCGATTTTGGCGATTTTTTCGCAGTAAGTAGACCTAAAAAAATAATAATAGCGATAAAAAAATCGGCGCAGTAGAACGCGCACGCTCGTTGTGAAATTTATATGAGAAAACTTTCTTAACGAGTTTTCCGATTTTCCTTTTATCGCTGTGGGCAAATGTTATATTGGCAAAACTCTGACAAAGTGCGTCGATTTTTCACGGCGCGCGCGAAAAAGTTTGCATGCGCGTCGCTTTGTCAAACGCGAAACTTCAAAGTTTGACTTTTGAAAAAATAATATAATTGAAAAAGTGTCTTTCGGTAGAAGAAAAAAAACAACTTTGGTAACTTCCATTTACCATTCTATTTCTTCTGAATTTTACTAAGCGCGCTAAATATATTCAATGTAAATTTTTATCTCACTTTTCATCAACCGAATTAACATTGGGTTGAATTCTGAATATACCATATGAACGTAGCTCTGCATAACGAATCTAACCAAAAACCAAACTTATATTATATTATTCTTTCATTCATTTTCCCCCTCCCCCTAATCCTTCACTATTCTAGACAGTATAAAATGTATACAAGTTCAAAATGAAGAAAAAGCCAAGTACATATCACAAAAATTCAGTAATGAATAAAAAACTTTAAAATGTATTTATACATATGTACATACATATATTCTTTTACATTTTCAAAACTTTATATTTTGAACGACGACGTGTTCTCGAAATGGGTAAAGTCCCAGGGGTTTGACATGCACCTTTGAAGTTTTCATTTATGAGCTTCTATCTTTTTCCAAGAGCTACACTTTTCATACTATCTCAAAAGCGAATCTTACATCTACCACCCGGGGGGTTTTTAAACGTATTTTTTATCCGTAGTAAACTTATCGTGCACTTAAATGTATAGAACAATTCAAAGAAGATTACTTCGAATTGAACACAGTGAGAAGTTGGTTCAATGAGACTAAATTCCTCCAACTGATTTCACAGCAAAGCACTCTCTGTTATATCACTGCGCATAGTTTACGTGGTAAAACAGAAGTAAACCGTCGTTATTCTGACTATACAGTTGAAATACAAATCGCAAATGGATCAATAATTATTAAACTACAGATAGCTGAACGTTCAAGTTTCAAACAATTCAATGAAACCACCTTCGAATGTGTGTCACGAACGTCTTAATGTAAACGACGTCTCAAATATATGATTATAAAAACAATGAACAGTGCAAGCTGCAATTAACATGTATGATGTATCTACATACATATATGTATATCAACTCTCTGTAAACTAATCCTAACAATATGGAGAGTACATATATGCATACATATATATGTACTAGGCCAACGCTCGAACTAATTCTAACCAAAGACATCTAACTACTAACTACATATATATATATATATATATATATATATATATATATATATATATATATATATATATATATATATATATATATATATATATATATATAATATCTCCCCATAGTTATAATTAACGCGGATTATACAATGGTGCCGGAATAATTTGAGAAATCGAATAACTATTCATACTTATTAATATTATTAAAGTGTATGCCACGCCACGTTAAGTCGAAGACTAATGAATATATCAGTATAATTTTTATCACAAAGTTCACCTAATTGCATATCTAAAATTATGTGTAGTGTAAACTTAGAGTAGGTGAAATGGAAATGATCTCTGTTAAGCACACGCCTTCCGTTCGTGTTTGCCCAAAGACCCTCAACAGTGCCTTATTTATAGATATTGATAAGATTATGAGTTGAATGCTATAATTCAATAAAATAAATTGCCCCGCAGCGCATATAATAAAATGAACCTTCGCAAATCTCTACAATAAGTAAAGTCACATTTTTGCTAATAAAATGTTAAAAACATATACATATGTAGGTACCTCATAATAAAAATATACAGTAAATTGCGATAACATTATTTTTTAATCAAAAGTTTCAGTTTGTAAGAACACCTTTTAACTTCACTATGAGGTGTAAGCACAGTGTGTTTTTAATAAAACTTCATTCAAAGGCCGTCAACACAGCGTATCTATTTTCAAATCTTCCAAACTTCTTACAAAAAAAGGATTATTTAAAAGATTTGGTTTCAAACTTTCATTCATATCTTATTCAGCATCTTTATGAAAAATATCGATAAATAAATTTTTTTAAATATTTCTATGGTCTAAAACTTGACTTTTTTCCAAGGAGTTTATCGATAATATTCAGAAAAGATTTCAAACCCTTTTTTCTCTCGTAGCGTACATTTGTACTTCTCACAATAATCTATATGATATATCAAATATCGATCATTACGTTAAAATATATTGAAATGAAACTAGTCATATATATAATGTCGCTATTCTGTCTGTGTGTATGTCTGAGATAGCGCTCGCCGTACTATAATAGTTGTTTCGATTCGACAGACATACATATGTATGTACGTCACAGCTAAACCACTGCCAAAACGTATATACATATGTACGAATACAATAACAAAAGAAAAAAAACTTGTATATATATGTACATACATGTACTATTTTCTACCAATGTTTCCTTTTGGCAGAGAATTGACCGCCATCTATTGAAAATTTATTTAATTAATTAATTTTTCTATTGGTGTTTTATATTGCTTACATGTAGGTAGGCAGGTAGTTTTTACCATTTTTTTCATATTAAACAATTTAAAATAAATATATTTAAAAGATATATTTGAAAAAAATTCGACCACGTGCGGATCGCAGCGAAACATTTCTTTTATTTTTTTTATTTAATAACTTAATATTCAAACACCCATGCGATGATATGTCATCGGGTACAACACTAGTATCTACATATAATAAATGAAAAATCTTAACTTGACTGATCAGTAAATCAATTCAATTCACTGATCACACACACAGAAGATAATTGTTACGTACGTATGAACCCATATATGTATGCTTACGCATACTTTACCAAGAAAAATATTTTCAATTCCAGGTTGAGAGAAACAAAATGGTTCGACCTGTATCACATTACACGTCCATCAATCCTTACGCGAGATAAAATATGTATAAGAATTTAAAACACGTTCCTTTCGATTACTCCCCCTCGGCCTAAGAGGAAAAAAAAACAAGAGTAAGGAGGGAAAAAAGATAAGTTACCGTATGAATAACGACCTATTTTGCATATCATCGATCCGGCGTGTCGCTCGCGCGGTATATCAAGCGTTGAAATAATTTGCGAGATATTAAAGCCTCGGTTGATTTATGCGCTCCGTCGGCCATTAATCACGCCATCTTTTCACCGGCGGGCCTTTTGATTCTTCGAAGCCGTCCCAAAAACGCCTTACATGTGTCTCATTGTGCACACACGAGCGGCCGTTTGTCCGAAAATGAAGCGAACCGCTCTCTGATACAATCGGCGGCCATTTTGTGCGACGCTCAAAATGGCCGCCGAGCTGACACTTCCCGCCGGCACACATAATGCGAATATGCTACAATAATAATAAGAACACAGTGACAAAAGTAAGGAAATATAATACACACGTGTATACGTATGGAGATGTGTGTAATATAATGTGTAATTCAATACGCAAGACGGAACCGCGTCTTCTGAGAATATGCAAATGAACGTGTACGTCGAAGTGAAGCGAAATATAATATATTATACATATATAGAGCAGAAAAATAATAGACTTTTTTTGTTGAAAGCGTAGATTTTTTGCTGCTTGTAAGGAAAGCGTAGATATCTATCTTTTATATACATACGTAAAATATTACGTTAAATTCCACATTTTTCTCATATTCAATTATAATTTTTTGTCAGATGCCAGTTTTTTTCTCACTATTTTTACCTTTGATGAAACAAAATTGTATTCATTGTCATTCATTTCGAAAAATATTTTGCAAAACATTAAATATAACGTTTTAGTTTTAACAATATTTAAAAATACTGTTGGCTTCTAATACGTTTATTCTGCTTTTGCGAGATTCTGAACATATCGAATTAGAAGAAGTGATAACAATTTGTGAATTAAGTCAAACAAATAGTGTTTTTAGAACTTAAAATTGGACATCCGCCACTTTCAAATATAACGACTTACATGATATTTTCATATTTGTAATAATTTAAAAAAATATATTTACATATGTATACAAAACCTCATGATATTCTTTTTCGATATAAAATCAATAATGAATTTTTTTCATAAACGTAAAAAAAATCATGCTTAACTAGCAAATAAATATAATTGATTTCAATGTATCGAATCTCTTTGTGCCATATTAACTATTGTCATAAAAAGTTCATTAAAATATATACAAATACAAAATTTATCTCTTTAAATTTTAAAATTTATTTTTTAAAATTTATTTATCTGAACCTATCAAAATATTTTATTTATTGTTAATAAAAACTTTATTTTCTTTCATAACATACATATGTAGGTATCAGTATAAGTCTTCGGTTGCGTTAATGCTAACCACCAAGAGGTTCCCGGGTTCAAACCCCGGGTTAACCTCGATTGAAAAGAAATTATTCAGAACTATTTCTATAATACCTACTGCTGGTCAGAGTTGGATATTTGTGACTTCAATTCATTCGTTTCCTATCAGAGTTTGCCGATTTATCTGATCTAATTATTAAAATGGTTTTTCTTCAAATTCACAAAACCATCCCACCCACTACACAACTTTTTGAATATGATTTCAAAATTTATAATCTATAAATTTATATATCCTTAAGTTAAATATCACCCATAATAGCATTGTGGGAACAACAGAAAATAAAAAAAAAGAATAAAGGTATACATACATACATTCAGACTTACATATATCTATTAAGTACATAATTGAATTAAAGCACTATAAACGTATAATAATGTAAAAATAATGAAATAAAATGATGACATCCGAAAATAAAACATATTTTTTTATCTTCTGCAAGAACGTCCAGACGACCTGTTTCATCAAAATAAATACATTAAACGAAAAGACGAAGGTACATATATTACATCAGCCTTAGATAGTATCTTATGTAGGTATATACTTTGTATATTATATTACCTCAAAGAATTCGACATTTTCCAAGCGTACCAAAAGTTAATTACATTTAATAGTAAGACCCTACTTCATATAACTACCTTTTAATACCAGCATATATGTATTATAAACCACGTCTGTATATGTACATACATACATATAAGTGTAAGTGTAATTACTTTTACACGTTTTAATTTAATACACCTCATTTTATAGGTAGTACATTCATCAAGATCTAGAAAAAGATTTAATCATACATATACATACCTGTATATAGATGGCTTAGTGTACAGATATTGTATGTCCATTTTTGGATTTGTATTGTATCGAATTTTCAATTTGTAGATGCCGGAATAATTCAGGCTTTTCCTTTCAATATAATTTATGTGGAATACAAAAATTACCTGAAAGGAAAAATCTGATTTATTCCAGCATCTACAATCTTAAAATTCTATACAAATTCAAAAACAGACTTTCAATATATGTGCACTAAGCATCAATAAATTCTTAAGAATCTGTTTATTATTAAAGTACATTTTATTCTATAATACACAAGCAACCTCTCGTTGATAGGTTGGATCTATTGATAGGTAAACTAAATAATATTGAAACTATGCATACGTATTGGTTTAGCCCGCGTGTTTGTCAGAGATAATTTCTGCTTGTTTAATTACATTTTAATGCCTCGCGTCGGAATTAATTCCGCAGCAAACGTCGTACCAATCCGGTATCGCTTCGAGGACTTCTGACGAGACCAGAAAGCCCTCTTAATCTTAGTAACGCAGAGCTTTCGCCGAGCATAAAAGAGAACCACTTTTTGGGGAGACGAGAAATATCGCGAAATGGCACTAATCGCCAAATCTCGCAAAAAGGGCACTCAGCGAAAATCCAAACCGAAGCTGAAAAACACGTCAGCGTTTACTGTTTTATACGTACGTACATATTATTCATATATGCACTGAATCGGTACGAGCAAATGGAAGCGGAAAAACCCGATACCATCTCGATGATATATTGAGATATTTAAATTCGAACAAACGTTGAATATATTAACCGCAGATTAAACGCGCTCAATAATAAAACGGCGATAAGAACCCGCTCGCAAATAATTTAAATTGCGTCGACTGTAAATTTTTCATTGTTCCGAGCCCGATACGTCAACGGGTTTTTCTTTTTAGCCGAGCTTTAGTACGGACGAAGGGGAATTTCTCTCGCGTTTTGTCTACGGAGAACAGGGGTTGGGGCAATATCGCAGCCTCCCCGGCCGAAGGGTGTATCGTAATGGTCCATAAGGATTCGAATCACGATCGGCGAGCTCGTATCGAACGATACGATCCCGCGGGACAGAAACGGGATAAGTAAAAATGCACGGCGAAAATATCGAAAACGATCCGCAAACATTACAACACATGATTGTTCCCACGTAACGACGTAGGACCATCGGGAGATCAATTAATGCCAAATTATATATCTGTATTTTGCAAGGGGCTGGTTTCATTTCCAGCAATTCACGTAAGTGGAAAAACTTTTTTTTTTTCCCAGTATTTCGTTTCGCGTTTATGTAATTCCTCGAATACAAGTTTCGATAAAATACAACAACTGGCAAGTCGTAAATTTGCGACGGCAATTGAACCTCCCACAAGGAGGGCGCTAGATGGGATGGGGATCAAAATGCCCTCATAAATATTTCATTCGAAAATACTCGGTAAAAACCATCATCGCACACAAACGAATAAATATACGGTTTATATGGTGTATACATACAGTACCTATGTATGTACGTTCGTACCTGTTGACGTCTCAGCACCCTTCAGCGAATGTACGACCGCAACACGTGTTACGCGCGCGAACGCACGACCTTTTGCTAATTTTACCGCACGATATTCACCGAAAATTCCAAACGAATAATGTCAAATTTAAAATGAATATCGCGCGGCATTTGAATATTTCGGAAATGAAACATTTGCCCCAGTGCTTACGAAAACGAGTCAAATGAGAATCGTCCGCCGTATAAGGGTAGCCTGAAAGCTCGAGCGTAATCGTTCACTAGATTACACAAATTAGTACGTATATTAATAATTGATGAAAATAGCCACATCCCTTCTCCATAGTGAATTTGAGTAAATAGACATTCGGATTTCAAACAAAAACTTAACTTGCAAACAAATAAACGTTATAAAGGCTTAATTCATAATTTTTTATAAAATTTATCGGTATTTGTACATACATATGTACATATGTACATAGCGTTTTTAGAACTATCCGAGTATTAAATAAATACAAATCGGCCACTTTATGTAAGTTTTGTCTGTTTTTTAGAGTTCCTTTACAAATTGTGATCCAACGTTATATAAATATACAAATATATATAATATTGTTACGTACGCCGCGGATTAAGCGAATAGAATCCCAGAGACTATGTGACCGTTCAAGGGTTATCTGTTAACGGATTATCTAAGTGCTTGCACTTAGACCAACGGATATCTGTTATCGGATTAACTAAGTGCTTGCACTTACTTCCAGGATTATATCTGGACTCTAAGTGCATTTAGGCTAAACAATCACCGTTATTAGTCCTTTCTCAGAATCGGTACGGGGAGACCCAATGTTGTAGAAATACATATCCGAATACGTGACTATACAACAGGTAAACAGATTAGACGTCCAGAGCGATCTACCCTTTATAAGGCGGTACGTAGGCGATATCATGTCATTCTAGACTGAGCACTGTCAGTGCGTGTATCTCCTTAATCATCAATAAATGCTGTGAAACGACTGTTGGCCTTTTACTTGGATCCTCCACCCACCCCTACGCAACAATACCAAGAACTTCTCATCGTATAGAAAACAACGAAAACTCTAAATTATTATATGTATTATATAAAAGCAACTATAGGTACATGTGTAACATATGTACATATGTATGTATGTACGTTCAAAATTTTAAATCTATATTTTGATATTGAACTGATCTAAACATTTTGTCTTTGGATACATTATGGAATTTGTATATGTAACTATCGGGAGTTTAAGTTACGTATTATAATTTACATGG
Organism: Arctopsyche grandis; assembly: GCF_051622035.1. Lineage (NCBI taxonomy): Eukaryota > Metazoa > Arthropoda > Insecta > Trichoptera > Hydropsychidae > Arctopsyche > Arctopsyche grandis. Next base: position 27,593,007 of record NC_135357.1, read on the forward strand.
GTTGAATTATTAAAATTCTGATTATTGCTAATGTATGGAATTTAAAATTAGCAAAAAAATTACTGAAATTACAAACAAAGCCTAAAAGCATAAAAATATGATATTGATTTTTGTTGTTCTGTATAAAAAAAATGCGCAATTTTTACAAAATCCACTTTTGATGTATTTGTACATACATATGTAGATACTCAAAGTGAGCATAGAGGCCACCAAATATTCAAATAATATTGATTTTGTATTGCTGTGAAATACTTATAATAAACTATCTAGCGAATTACAATTATACATGTACATTAGAAATGTATTAGAAACCAATAATTATAAATATCTTATATATTATGTACAATATGTATGTATATAGACTTTTTTGGAAAGAAGAATATACGCCCCTTTAAATACTGCGAATTGTGAAATAGAATACACTTTTATGAGATTGAAAATTTGGATAACTTCTAGAAAGTCGAACTTTAAGCTATTTTTATTCCTTCTAGCATTTTTTTTTCCAAATAATACACGTGTAATTACGTAAAAGGTCAATCGAATAGTTCACCAAAAAAAAAGTATACGACGCTGACCTATAAGTGTTCGATCAATATTCGCGCACATTTCGACTACATTTTGAAACAACATCAATTAATTAAAAATTCCAATTATGTAACTGTCATAAAATCGACAAAATACAAATCGTCGGACAATAGGCATCGAACCGTTGAACTTCGTTGAACAAAAGCGTGAATTCAGCTCTGAAATGAAGCACGACAAATTGCAGAGCGGAACGATTGTTTCGGCCGAGTTTCCCCGAGTACTTCGGGGGAGATTTACACGCACATTTGAATAATTTAAGTAGTTGTCGAGCTTGCAAGCTTAATTCAAACTCAACAACTATTCAAAAGCCAAACACCCTCTCCCCAACGATGCCACCCACCGCTTCAAACACAGCGTCCAAAACTATTTGGCCAAGATTTTCCCGGCGGAGAAGAATACACCATAATTTCGCACAAAATCCCCGGCCCAAATCCGAGAGGCTTTAAATTTCGTTCGAGGAAGAGCGGGACGATATCGTAAAAGTCTCATAACGTCTTTGTTAACAAGCTTTAAAGAGTGTTGTCTGAATATCGACCGAGAAACACGGCTGCGTGGGGAGAAGCAGAGAAAAACTCCCCCGTCGTATAAACAATGCGAGTAACAGATAAGCGAGGAAAACTGATCCGACGTTGAGATTTTTCCGGGTGCGAAAATCGGTTGAATAAATAGGACACGTTTCGATATTGACGGAAAAAGGCCTCTACTTCAATAGGAATAAGTTACTTTGATAGAAACAATTTTTTTTTGTCTCTTTGTACAAACGCTGCAATCCTACATCTCCTTAACCTTTCAGTGACGTCTTCAAAATAATATATACTTATACAGACATATGAATATGTATAATATATGTATAATATATTTTTTTGTCTCTTTGTACAAACGCTGCAATCCTACATCTCCTTAACCTTTCAGTGACGTCTTCAAAATAATATATACTTATACAGACATATATGTATTTAAGTATGTGTTTACGTTATGACTCGTTAGATCGTCACATGTTGATTATTACAACGATCACTTAATTAACTTCGGCGATTTGTAGCCTTTTCTATGAAAAATCAATATTTTCTTTTTATTTGTATTCAATCAATCATGCACACTCGTCTTAACAGATTACTCAATTGCAACGCGTGTGCTATACAAATTAAGAATTATTATTTATTCTATACAAGGTACATAATTATTAATTACATTTTTACATTAAACACGACATCTATGGTCAATCATTGTATAGAAGTATTGAAGTATTATACATACAAGGCAAATACAAACAATGCTTTGCACCCAGCTATGGAAAAATAAGCAGCGTTTATACAAAATCTAAATTCTCAATAACTCGGAAATAGGACTGGTATGTCAATTTGTTGGAACCATTTTAATGAAATCAGTAGTAAACACCAGGGATAGAAGCCGTGACCACACAATTGAAAGCATTATATCCTAACCATTCATCTATGCTGCCGGTTATATGTACATATTATATATAAACATAATACTATTATTAAGGCTATTGCTTTTAATGATTATGTATTAATGTATTTTTGTATGTATATACATATATATTTTTCTTTTCTCTATTATATTTTCGACCATTTTGACGCAATTGGGAATTCCCGGGAATGCTACAATGGTCCAAACTTAAATAAATAAATAACCAGGTTCTAACAAAAATAACTATGTGTAATTAAACTATCATTATCATCGTTTTGTTGAACATTAAGTATTATAATATTAATGTTTATATAAGCAATAAATTAGCTTCATGAGATTAATACGTTTTAAGCAAAACTATTGATCCATTTTTTATACATATAATATAAAATAATTTCTTACAAATATTGTACCTAGCATACCTACATACATGTTTATGTACATATGTACATACATAGATACATACATATTTCAGAGAACACTTCAATCCATACGTACTAAAAGTGGAGAGCATGACTTCAAGAGCTTTCACTGTTCTCTTTTGAGAAACATTTTTACATTTTCACTGAATTTTCCCGCCTTCTGAAGGAAACAAACACTACAGAAATAAATCATTGAAACAAATGATACAATTGAACCAATTTTAATGGAACCGGATAGCAATCCGACACAGTAAACAACGAGGTCTGAAATTAAACAAGATTCACGACTACCCAACAGATCGTAAAGAACATTTTAATCGACATAATCGTCACAATTCAATACCTACTGATAAAAAAAGGTTGGCAAAGTATTCCATCAGGCATCAGGTGAAATTAAACGACGTTAGATCAGAGTGAGTGAACGAATAGCTTTGATGCTCCAATTAGCATACCCACATCAGACGAGCTCATTATCGCTTTTGATCCTCACAGGAAGTGATACGGGCGTAACGCGGTCAATTCAAACTCAGACACTATCCGAAGCTCTCAATCTGGACACATTTCCACCCATCATTCAGGGGGAGAGGATAGAGGGAGGCTTTCAGTTCCGAATTGCTTTTAACACGGTCGATGTCAAGTTGAACACGGAGCAAATGAGCACACGCCGACGGCCATCGCACGTGTCACTCATCAAAGCTTTGTGGGGCGACAAACACTGCCTTTGTGGCGTACAACAACATGACTCCCCCTCATTTCTGTATAGTATTTTCCACCTTCCGATCCAACTCTACATACATACGTAAGGAACCTCTCGATATGTGACGTAGAGAACGGTGGGGTGGTTGTAAGTGGGTACCGCCAGCTACGTGCGCAAATTGTTCCAAAAGTGGGTCAATAGAATCTAATTTAAATTCAGTTTCAAAAACAAGCGAAAGCGAAAGGCAACCAATTCTAGCCGAAAGTCTTCCATTTGAAATTGGGGAAAATTCGGAGGAAAACCAACACACGAATGTAACTATATTACACGAGAAAATTGAAATATCCCTAAATTTAATGTGTACATGTACATTGGTATTATTAATTTTAACAAATTGATACGTCAAATACACAGTATTCTTGTGATAATAAAATTATATGTATGTACATACATATATCTACGTGCCCGACAGAATTAAGTGGACACTATGTATGTGAACACAAGAACGCGGTTTTCTCAAAAAGTATTTAACATAGAGCTTTATAGTTTTCAAAAACTAAAAGGGTGTTATTTTATGATCCTAATTTAGACATAACGTTTCTTACACTTTATAGCTGTTTCGTTGACATTGCCGCATTCGTCACAATTCAAAAATTGGGTCGTGCGTTCACGCGGAACGAATGTGTTTGGGACCCTGTATTTCAGTTATTACTGATACGATTTCTTCAATTTTTTTGTGTTTTATCATTCTATCTTTTAAATTGGTAGGAGACAGTTGTTTCGTTAATATTGTTCCCGTGTAGTGTCGTAAAAATAAAATTTCGAAAAAAATCTGAAATTCATGTTTAAGTCCTCAATTGAAAATAATTTATTTGGAAGTATTTCTGTAATATGACCAGCAACACGTTATTTGTGTGTTTCTGTTCGGTCGATTATTTGATATTACTTTATTTACAATTTATTGGTGATTTTTTTTTTTAATTTTTAAACATTATATTATAAATATCGCGTGAGTGAGAAAATCGGCTAGTATAGTTGGCGTTCTAGTTATCGGTCAAGAAAATTATGTGGAAAACTTGAATTATTCCGTATAACGTTTCCATGTAACGCATTTTTAGGAGTATTTTGATACAGAAATAGATATGAATAAAAAATTGTGTAAATTTTCTTTTTTCTTTCTATGGAAAACTTTATTTCTTTATTTATATTTTGCCAACGGCAAAATAAAGTTAAAAAAATTTATAAATAAATAAATGTAAAAAAAATTATAATTTCGGGAATTTTTTTTATTTATTTTTTGATTTCGTGAGCTGACCGCAATTGAAAAGAATTTATTCTGAGTGTAATCTTTAATGCTGTTGGTCAGACTTGGATATTTGTCACTCAAATTTGATAATTTCCTATCAGATTTAATTGTCGAAACGGTTTTTAATCAAATTGGCAAAACCATCCTACCCATTATTTGAACATGATTTCAAATTTATAATCTATAAATTTGTATATATACAAGTTTAATACCATATACATATGTCGCTCAGCGGCAAATCATGAAAAATATACATTTTTTTTTAAATTGTTATACCAAAATGACAATTATCGTCAATTATCATTTTAGATTGTCAGGTTAGTCAGTTGAGCCTAACAACTACGAATCGAAACATTTTCCCACCACAAAACGAAAAGAATCGATAAAATACAAAATACGAATCATAACTCAAATAGTAAATACAATAACACTAAGTGAGTAATTTTCCCAACATGCGAAGATTGATAATCATAAACAAATTGATAAATAATCACTTATACAAGCATATTATAAGAGCAACTACCAATTTCGACCATCAAAAATTTATCATGTTCATAAGAATTCTAAAATATGAATTTTCAAGATTTAAAATTTTCTAGAAAAGCACTCACCTGTACACGCAAACTAACAATAAAGTACCATTTCCTGCCAGTAAAATACACCAGCTTTACATAAACCAGCACATAAAAATTCAATTGCGATTAGTTTCCACAACCTTAACGATAACGATGCAAAAATTACCTACATATACGTAAATATGTATGCACATATGTACATTATTCAGAATTAGATTAAAGCCTATCATAAAAAAACCGACACACAATTACACCATCTAATCTATTCATACGCACTTCACATACATACACATACACATGCATATACAATAGCATAGATAAAAATTAAACACAATTAAGCAATCGCCAACGTTAATAGTACGAGGAAAGATAACAGGGTTGACCCTTTTAACAATTTCGGTTAACGTTTATAAGCGTTTTATCGCGCCCCATCGCCGACTAGCACGTTTCAAATATTAAAACGACAGCACAAAGAGCAACTGGAACGGGGGGGGCTGGTAAGGGGAAGGGGGTGCGTGAGACCCCGGAAAAGCGACATGAAAAAATTACACCTTGTCGGGTTAAAATGGCACGTCAGAGAGAGAGAGAGGAAACGACAAGTAAACCTTATCAAACATTCGTCGGCGGCCATGGTTGCGAAACAAAGGGGGCTTTTGTGAGCGTCGCGGCACGATAAGGGTTAACCGTGCTGCATGGCCATGTAAGCGTACAGGTTGATTCATAGCGCCTAGCATATTACACCTCCAATTTTACATTGCAGGTGATGATAGGGAGATCGTTAAGAGGAAAAAAAGGCAAGGAGCGTGCGTCCGTTCATACATTATAATGCGAGTTAATGAGGTCCTCGTTTAGCTTAAACATAGAATTTAACTAAAATATTAATATAATATTATGGAAAGTGCCTGAAAGACCAAGCATTACTTGATGAAATTAATTACGTAATATGAAAAATGTTTGTTCTAAGCCAGTAGTACAGCTCGGTGGTTGCGTTAATGCTAACCATAGGTAGATACCATGTTCGATCCCCAGTAAGACCTCGATTGGATAGAATTTATTCGGAGTATTCCTGCAGTGCTGCTGGTCATACATTGTGTATCCAAGTCAATCACTTGCTTTCGGAGTTTACCAATTTATCTGATTTCATTGTTGAAACGGTTCCTCACCAATTTCGCAACCTACAATTTGTCGCCACTATTTGAATATGATTTAAATGTTATGGTCTATAAATTTACATATGTACAAGTTCAATTCTATGTGTCACTCGGGCGCAACCCGTAATGGCATCATGGGAAAATAAAAATTTTAAAAAATTAAATTTGTGTAAATTAGATCTGTATTAGAGACTATAAACCTTATAAATATATCATGTACATTTATCGAGACTTTTTTGGAAGAAAGAAAATACGTCCCTTTTAAATTGGGAATTTTTAAATAAAATATACCTACTAGATAAAATAAAAAATATTTGATAATAATGATAATGTGCAGATTTGTTTTGTGTGATTTTATAAATCATATAGGATATTTAGAATTTTTTTTAATAGTTATCGTGAACAAAATGAAACACTAAATAGTGTTTCAGATCTAGATGCAATTAATGACATATAGGAAACAAGAAGGTATGTAGATCAGATTCGTTTCGTAACAGATTGTATAAATAATATATTTGTTCTATTGAAGAAAAAAATAATGATTTTGATCAATACTTAATCCAAAATAATTGAAAAAAAATCAGCATGGGTAATCTTAACAATAACGATCTTCACATCTGAAGGATACTAACAAAGAAAATAAAATTCATCTCAATTTATTTTTTATTTAATTTACATTGATACCATTGAGCCATTATAGGTTGCTCCAAAGTGACACCTATGGTTTTGGACTTGTACATATTAAAAATTCAAAATTATTAATTTTAAATGATATTCAAAGAGCGGTGAAATAGTGGGTTTTGCCAATTTGATTTGGAAACGTTTCGACAATTAAATCAAATTAATCGGCAAGCTCTGGACTTGGAGTCATAAATATCCAAGTTGACCAGCAACACTGCAGAAATACAGCAAATAAATTATTTTATGTCGAGGTCAAACCAGGGCTTGAACCTAGAATCTCTCGATGGCGAATATTAGCGCAACCACAGAGTTGTACTCTTCGCTTTTATTTGAATGACTCATCCAAAAAAAATCAATTAATTATGTAAAACCTGACAAAAATTAAAATATACCTTAAATTAATTAAAAATATACTTTGGATAACTATTAAGTAAAGAACTACAGAGCGCAATTTTTCACGATAAGGCATGATTCAGATGATTACAAAACGGTTTTTTTTTTAAATAATACCGCGCACCCAATCTCCACCCAACACAACATCGACATGGAGTAAACAGCCGGCGTCAGCTTACTTTGTTCATATTAAATTTAAATTCTTCCGTCGAGATATTCCGTTGGCTGCTGGAGTATGTTAAACTCTCAACGGCATTCCTGAAATTTCCTTCAACCCAATTACAACATACAAACTGAGCGAAACACGGCACACGAAGTTCATCTTTCACCTTTTTAAATACACTATGACGCGACGGCCATTGAATCAACCTGTAGGTACATACATACGAGTGGAGCGAATTTCAACGAGAACGGCAGAAATATTTCAAACATTGCACGCTTTTTCGCGCCCACTATTGTGCACATTTTCCGGAACACTACACGACGTAATTGCGATGAAAATATCACATAATAATAATAATAATAACACGCAAACTTTTCGCCCCCGCGAAACCTTCCATAACTTTTTCCATTAGCGTGATTTGACTGCCAGTCGCATTTGTTCATAGGTTTTCTCTCAGCTCCAATATACAAAACGACTTCGCCGACGCATTTCTCATCAATCATCCCGAATTTTCTCCATCATACATTATACACATATCGATCCCGAGAATAATAATAATATAAAAATATATACATACGTATATATTAGAGCAACGCGCGGATATCTTCACCCCATTCGTCTTCGGACCGTTATCCTGATTTATGTTCGACCATCAACTCTTCAATTTTTCTTCCTCTCGGTGATCCGGTTGTTCTATCCGAATTTGTTACTCCGACGAATAAAATCCCCCCTTTTCAACGAGGATTTTGATCCTTGACACCGGTTTTTCCACTTCAAATATCACAGCCGTTTGTAAATACAACAGCGGGCGAAAGTTTCACTTTTAAATTAAATGGAAAATCCTAGCTACTTTTGTTTGTATGAATACGTAGATAGAAACCATAGTAATATAGCATGAAGGTTCATACATCATTTGGCTTAAGCGTATTTGCAAAAGTGAGAAATTTATAGCTGTTGCCTCAAATATGACAAACGTTTATAAATCGAAAGAGGAATACATAGATGGAAAATCGTATGAAAATTTGATTTATGCATCGACAATATTTTATCTATTATTAGTCGCTTCACAAGCGATTTATCTTTCACACATATTGAAAGTATATACATACATATATCAATTGCTGTATATTTCCGAAATATATTATCCAATAATCGGTTTTACTTTATAAAAATATCACTATCTTTGAGTCCACCCAAAAGAAATACATCTGGCACAATACAGATAAAGATATATCTACATATACATATGTATATGTAGGTATACATTATAAATATATATGTTTGTATATAAAAACATTCTCATTATTGTAAATGCGATGAAAGTATATAGATATGTATCTATTATATAACGTAGGTATATAACTTTCAATAGGTTGTGTAAATATATCGCTCGATATATGCAACGTACCTTTCCACGACCTATTAACCTAAATACTCCTTGCCCTTTAGAAATGCTATCGATGAGAAAAAAATAACAAACTCTATGAGCTTACAATATAATGTACATACATATGTACATATATATAAGTGCATATGTATGTAATGGTATAAAATACAAAAGCGAGTTATATTTAGACAGGGCTTAATAAATTCGATACGTGAGAGTTTTACGTCATGTTTGTTGGAAATATAACAGATTGTGACAGACGGATGGGTGGATGGACAGACGGACAAAAATTCAGATGAACGTAAGCTTCCCTTTCATATTAAAATAATACGCATAAGGTTTTCTCGCAAATATTCGCATACGCTTTTAATTAAATTTCTCCCGTTTATTTACAACCAAAATGACCGGTCCCATATAAGGATTCGTTTTTTAAAATTTTTTTTTTTTAATCAGACACATATAGCATTACAATATTTTTTCAAAACATACATATTTAATTATTTATTTACATATTTATCCATTATATGAGTCGTTATATATCGAAAGTAGCAAAAGTCAAATTTTCGGTACCAAAAAGTCTATTTCTGTTTGACTTAATTCACAAATTGTCATCACTTATTTTAATTCAATATGTCCAGAATCTTGGAAAAGTAGAATAAACGTATTATAAGCAACCAATATTTTTAAATATTGTTAAACGTAAAACATTATATTTAATGTTTTGCGAAATATTTCTCAAAATGAAGAAAAGTGACACCCATGATTGATCATATGTACATGCTTTTGTACAAAATATCATTACACATAACCATTACGAGGGTTGCTCTTTAAGTTTTCAGGCTTAATAATGAAAAAACAAATATTTATCATCGAAATTTTTTTTTATTGTTTTTCGAAATATTCTCCATGAAGATTAATACACTTTTGCATGCGTTGGAACCAATTTTTTCGAAGTACTTTTTCCAATCCGATTGAGGTACCTCCAAAACAAGCGTTTCGAACGCATCAACCACTTCTTCGGGCGTCGAAAATCGTTGACCACGTAATTTATTTTTGATATGCGGGAATAAAAAGAAGACATTGGGTTGTACAGTGGATGAACCATCAATTCGATGTGTTGAGTGCTCAAATAGGCGGTTGTTTGAGCATGATTCGTCTTTGGCCGTTGGTTTTCCTTATTTCTCCAACTTAAAACTTCTGGCAAACAAATGGTTGTCCACGTCGAAAGTTATGAAAAATAATCGCACGGAAACGTTCACGTGTTAATTCCATATTTTGACAGCTATGAATTTTTTAAGTCCCCGTAAAGAAAAGAATAAGTTATTGTAAGACAAAGTGTTCTGAGAACGTTTATGCTAAAAAAATTCAAAATTTACAACAAAACCAATTTTGATGATAAATATTTGTTTTTTCATTATTAGGCCAGAAACTTAAAGACCAACCCTCGTATACACAAAATATGAGTTTAAAGCACTAAGCAACAACCTCTACCACTCAACTCTTCCACTGCGAAAGCTGCTAAATAATGATAGACTTACAAATTAATCGATGTTGGCATGTTTATAAGCAGCGGGAACCATTTTTGCACACACTTGTTGAAAACAAATTTCAAGTATGCAAGCTGATTGTACATACATACATATGTATGTATGTATGTATGTATATACATATTAATGGCAAGTTAAGTGCAAAATTGAATATTTACGTATCAAAGACTGAGTAGCGAAGATCAAAGCAAACAGAAATACGCCCCCGCGTAGATACGGAAATCTCTCGACAAATCACTTTCCTTAAGATCATTTAATATTTATGCGAAAAGTTAAATGCGATATTATAATTACGGAATGTGTGCAATGACCTTTAGGATACGGTGATATAGCGACAAGACGACAAAGTTAACTAGAGCCAGGGCCGTTCAAGTACTGGAATAATGGAGTGCGGGTCCGTGCAGTGTACTCGCCCAGGGAAATGAAGACAACGAAACTTTTCCGACTTTCCCGGCGAGAAATACCCCGAAAACACAATAAACATATACGTACGCATAGTATACACATGTATATAGCGTGTATTATTTAACACAATGAACTATTAAGGCGAATTTAATACCGGAGTAAGTATTTTTTTAGTGACACCAGACGATCCGCGAATTCTTAATGTCATCTTGTGCTCGGCGAAAACGTGAGTTGAAAACTAGAGTTTAATTATTAGATTAAAAACGAGCAGAAGAGAGCGTCTAGAGATGCGCGAATTGCAATTCTCCGAAAGACAAAGTTTCCCAACTAGTCACGTATTAACTCTATTGTGTTTTTTTTTATCTACATAATACATACATATATGTATGTATATACATATATACATATATAATATAACCGGGTGGATTTCAGCTCGTTAAAAAGTTTTCGACGACGATGGGGTCATTTTATATTTATCGCGAATATTGTGCGGTTCGGTTGGTCGAAAATATAAAAACGAGAGGTTTTCCCCGTCGGGACGTCTCTGTTTTACGTCACGGGCAATTAGCATGATGAGACGGAAGAAAAGCGAAAGGAAAAGCGAAAATAGAAATAACCGGTTCCATCTGCTGTCGTACGGAATCGTTAAAACTGGCTTTAAGTGTCGACGTAATGTTAACAAAACTGTCCTAAAAGGCTCCTAATAGTTCCCGTGGAAAAATTATTATTCCATGTGAATACGCGCATAATGGAATTGTACTAATGTCCCTCATTATCGTCGAATCAAAGAAAGCCGAGAAAATAAATTGGTATTTTATCGGGAACGAAGCCACCGAAAATGACTTGTTAAAATTTTAAATGAAAATAGAAATCGACCAAAAAAAAGCGTAGTAGTTTTTTGGATTGTATTAAAATTTGAGACTTCAAAATATAATTATATTGTAAAAGCAATAAACTTCACGCCGATACAAACAACTATTTTAGTCAAACTTTAGCAAAACGGCTATTTCGAAGTTTCAAATAAAACAATCCAAAGATTATTATTTTTACTATCAATTATGACGTTATGACGTTACTATGTACATAATAAAAAAGACGCTTTGTCTCTTTCGCACGCTTCTGTGTGAGTACGAGAACGCGCCAACTCTCAGTAACAAACCTGTACCGCTACCTATCGTTTATGACGGAAAATTTTCTTTTTAAAAAAACTATGGATTATATAATTGAATTAAAAAAAACTTGAATGTATATAATTGAATTAAAGAAAACTTGATTTTGAAAATGTACAACATTTTCACGTCTGAAATAATAAATCAAATACACAAAGAATTGTAAAATATTCTCAAAAGGTTTGTTGTTTAGCACCAAGTACGGCGCATTCCCCGAATGTGGAAGTTTTATGAGCATAAAGGCCAAAATCGTTTCTTATAATTCTATTTTTGGAAAATCTCAATACCGAAGGACTTGACCTTACCGATGAATTATTCCGAGAATTGAAAATTAAAATCGAAGAAAGAGGAAACCTGAAACTTATTCTGTTAACACAAATTTTAAATAATTCTAATTTTATACCGAACAAAACATTCTTGAGTGTTGTAATAAAAGCAAATGTGTATCCTACAGTGAAACTATTATGAAGCGAGTATATCCTTCTTGTATTGACAATTCCACAATGGTAGAAAGTCTTTTAGATTCGGATGAAGATGAAACAATTGTGTGTTTGACGATGAATGAAGAATTAAATAGGGAGTTATCAAAGACAAATATACAAAATAACGTAAATAAAAATAACCTCGACTTTAAAAATAAAATTAAAATATACATACTGACAGGAAAAATAACCGATAATTAAAAAAAAAATGATCCATTTTAACAATAAAACCAAGTTAATAGTTTTTTTCCAGTTAATAGATGTATCACGTATTTTTTATATTTTTTAAATACATTATTATTTTTTTTAGTAATAAAATATATATTAAATTGAAAAAAAAAGGTTTTTACACGTGTCCCGGGATCCCGGGAATCCCGGGAACGATCCCAGGCTCCATCCCGTGTCCCGGGAATTGAAATAGTCCGGGAAATCAGAAACCCTAGTCACAACATTGTAGATATATTGGAAAATGTTTCTGGAATGATTACTATGTATGATAATCCTAATACCAAGCCGACGATACAAGTACATATATGTAGTAGAAACGGAAACGAAGTTCGCAGGGAAGCCATGAAGTTCTACTCCTCTGTCATTAATATTAGAATTATTTTTTGCAAACACAAGAAATGATTTTCTAACTTCATAGAATGAAATTTTGATGAATTCATTAAAAGTACATATTGACTAACCAAAGTGATAATTAATTCATCATTCAAGTCCCATTGCTAGCCAGACCTTGATTTTTGACTCCAGGCCGATCGCTTCTTATCAGAGTTTGCCAATTTTTCTGATTTTCGTTTAAACGTTTTCTGTAAAATTGGCTTTTACTTCCTATCTCTCTTGCTAATCTCAAGTTATTACTATTTCACTGTGGAATGTATGTAATACAATAAAATAAAATTATAATACAAACTCATATGTAAGAATACTTTTACATATAATACATATACGTATTATATATGTAATAACTACCTCAATACATCAACACAAGAGGATATTGCATAAAAAAAAATTGAAAAGAGTGAAGTCTTGCATTTTTTAACACTCACTTAAGTAATTTTCAAGATAGAAGTTTACATAATGCAAGGCATGTCTACCATCTTTCATACACTGGATTAATTTTATCCCACGTGCACTTTCCGGTGCTTTGTGCGACGATGACACTGCAGCAACGCTTGCAATTTATCAAGTACACCGCTCGCTAAAAGCAAACGTACCGCAAACATTCCCGGCACGTTTATAAAATTACTCGAATTACAACGTACGAACTTCCCGACCGAAATATCATATAATATGTATCCATACGTACGGACACAATTGCGCTAACTTCGTTACCGAAACCTGAGAGATAACGTATACATTTTTTTTTATTATCCCTTTCGCGTTATCAGATTAATTCCATTACGCAAACACAAACACTCCGGCACGAACGAAACGTGTATTTCACCATTATTATTTGGTCCAGAGTTTGTGTTGGGTTGAAGACGGAAACCCGCGATTAAGTACATCCCTCCCCGCGGGAAAAACCTGCCCTGAATTATTCAGACGACCCTCCCTCCACCCGCGCGCAATTTTATCAGGGTTAAGCCAAAGGTTATGGGCAACTTTTTCTTATGAAGCAATTTCGCGAGACTCGAGCAATTTAAAATTTCCACTAATGAAAAACAGATTCCGCGACAAATTTTCCCGGAATCCAATGAATGAATAATATTATTGGAATAATTCAATTATTAAATTTTCCGACGGTTAATTAGCGTTCGAAACCCTCGATCCGTCGACCTGTCGAACTTTTCCGAAGAAAAACACTTGAGGGTCGACCTTTCGCGGCCAAACATTAACCGGATCCGTTTTAGCCTTTATCGTTTCGACGATAATTGCTTGAAAATCGGTCAAACATTCGGCGGCGTTGATCGATTTTTTTCCCCGTCGGAAAATTCGACAAAGACGCGCTTCGCATGTTCAACGATCGTTAAAAGTTGATTCGAGAGTGATGTCTTTTTTAACGAAGTTCGAAAACGTGAAAACGCGATTAAAATTGATAATCAATTTTACCCATTCAATTTGAAATCACAACACGAATAATAATCACCCGATCCATTTTCGGATATAAATACATTAAAATTCCTTCAATTAAAACATTTGAATTTTTTTAATATTTTTACTAATGATCCATATTGCGTACGTTTATTAAAATATACACGTTGAACTAAAACCGCTCCGAAACTATGGGGGTCCAAGGTAGAAATTATGTAATTACTCGCCTTTTGCACGGCAATTTTCCTGTCCCATTAATTTTCATAAGGCGAAAAACTCAACCTCGCATATTTCGAGCGGCCAGTTTTTCACCTTCGCAAAAATATTACAATTATTTGAAACGAACGAAGGAAAACGAGGGAGAGAGGTGATCAAGAATTCCGCGGAGATTATTAAAAATTAACTTTATTAACACAAGTTTTTTTTAATTAATGATGTAGCACTCTCAAGACAGTACCTTACATCCTTACAAACTTGCGAAATCCAATTCAAAAATTATAATACCGTTTCTATCAAAATAAATAAATGACTCCATTAATTTTCGCAATACAATACATACCTTGAAAGGTATTACTTTCCTCTGCTCAATAAATAAGACAAAATTAATATATAAACCCAACTCCTTAATTACATTATTAAAAACCATTCATCATCCGAGAAAATTAATTAAACACTATTTTAGAATAACCGCTTGAATTCGTAACTCAGTATTATTATTGATGTCGTTTGAAATTAAAGATCCAAATCGCACAAATCGGATATTGCGGATGGCTATTTCATATTTTGGGAAATTCGAATTCAGCCGCAAATTGTATACAAATAACGTCGATTTCGGAAATGGAAAAGCGCAGCTATTTTTAGATAAGTGAGGGAGTTCATCCTAGCATTTATAAGAGGATTTTCAGAAACCAGTGAGAAGCTTGCGGAAAATACCCCGAGAAAAACCACTGTAAAATACAATGGAAAACCCTCCAACAGTCCGCTATCCATCTCTTAATACCAAAGATCAATACTACTTTCGATTCGAGCACCCTTCGACATGCCAATTAATATCATATTTTTTATACAAATGCGTATATACACATTCGTATAGATGAACTCGAAAATTTCCACTCAAATATTCAAGTGACTTTTCTATTATAATATTACTCGTTCGGGTAAATTAGAAAACGTGAACAACATTCGAAAATCGGAGTTGACTTTCGCGAAGATAAAGCGATTTGCTCGGTTGAAAATTATAGGCCTTATGGGAACGGTCATAAATCATGACACTCCGCTCTCGGCCAGGACTGAATCCAATTTCCAACGTTTATACAGTGTGTTCGGGAAAGTTTTAACCGTTCGAACACTCCTGGGATAATGCGACAATGATGACTGAATGGTTGTTCCGTAATTCACTCTCTAACATACACCGAAAGAGTCCACGAATATATCGGGAAAAGTAAAAATAAACGCCTTTCTAATTAATGTTTACATAACTGAAAAATGTATATAATGTTCAATGTTTGTGTGTTTATTTTTTATTTAAAAAAAATTATAATTTTCGTTGTTTCTTATACTAATTAAAAATTAACTCATGCACATAAAAATAATAAAATAAAAAATACAACAACCGAAAAAGGTTTACCAAAACACGAAATAATAATAATAATATCGTGGAAACACATGAAAATTTATCGACATGTTACGTATAACGTACTTATGTACATACATCCATACATATAATATATGTATGTACAAAGCGCGACAGTAAATATTTTGAAACCATATAAAAAAAGTAAAAACCCATATGTACATAGAAAATGCTATTCTAAATTTTGTTCCAAAATCTGAAAGCTAATAGAATGCCATTCTCATTTTATTTATATACATATTCGATATTACATTCATATCAGTGGTGTGCAGTGACTTTTGAAACAGGGGACCAGGTATGGAAAAAATAATATTTTTTTAATTATAATCATCAATCGACAATGCAACATTCCAAAGCCAAAGCAAATTATTTATTTTTGTACTAGTTCTGTGTAAATATTTATGTGTAATTTTAACAAAAAAAAATCAGAATGATGTTTGATAGACGCAAATCAGAATATTATTAGTGAAAATTCCATAAATGCTTAAAGAGACAAGTAAATTTACAAAATATTTTATTTTCAACGAAACGCCATAATAATAATTCGAAAGTCCAGTTCTGCGAAGGGAACAGAATTAGGCCGTTGAGTCCGTGCAAGCAAACGACGCGGCGGATCACACCATGACAACTCACTACCACTACCCATTAGGTAGGGCTGATTCCGGTTTCTGAACTTCACTAATCCAAGTGAACAATACTAATATTTCTATAGACAACGATCCGAATTTATTGTAATTGAATTGTTACTATTTATAAATTTTAGGTAAAAGATTTTCGGTGACTAGCCTAGTCCTTCTATGTAGTCCAATGACAACACGCCACTGATTCATATGTATAAAGAATTTAAATCATAATTTGTTATCCCGTCAAATATATCGCATAGACTTTCAAATCAAGTATTTGTATATAAATGAAAATAATTGATATTATATTGGATAATTGGTTAAGTTCTTACTCGGTATTGATGGGCCACTGCAAAGCTCACTGGTAGAGCTAATATAATATAATACATATCGGTCTCCGTGGCGAGACAGAATGTTAAATTACATAAAACGCAAATATCGGAAATTAATGTATTAATATATATTAATACCCGTATTAATGTGCGCGCGCAGAATACGGGAGGAAAAGCATGTCCCTCTTGTTCCTGTTGTATCCTGCTCGCGCAAATTAAGTGAGTATGTACCGTTTACCATGCACCATTTTTTTTTTGATCCTTCGACTTAAGATCTTTCGATTTTCGATCTTTGCCTTCCGATATTTGTGTTTTCTGTAATTTAACATTCTGTCTCGTCACGTAGACCTAATACATATATACCAGTGGCGCACTTGTGGCAAAATCTAAGTAGTTTTTAAAACCCAGATCGACCATTTCCTGCCATAATTGCCGATTATCTAGCTTAATTGTTGTGACGGATCCAATAAATCGGCATCCCTCCTTTATTTTCTAGTTTCTAGCATCTCTAAATAGTTGATTATTATAAATACGCTATCTACAAACTCCGTAAACTATGTTCTCGGATATTAGGTATATATCGGATTTGTTGATTGTTAATTATTACCAGTTTGTCCATAGATAACTCCATTATTACTGCATTATAATAATAATTGTATTGCTTAGAATTTTTAGTAATGAATACAAAACAAGAGTTAAAGTGATATTTTCGGTTGAGGTAAAAACACTTAAAAAATATTAGGAAGTAAAGTTTATATTTTCTATTACAAGTAAATTTTTTTTCAGTCTGATAGATAATTGGCGGCTTGGGAGATAATTAAATTCAAAAACTTGAAAAAAAGAGGACACCTATAAGGGGAACCGGTAAACTTAAAAATTTGAAAAAAAAAAACAAGCTCGTACCAATAAGAATTTCAACAACCGATACTAAGTTTCAGTTCAATAGGACGAACGATGTTCGAAAAATCCCCAAAATACATAAACACACACACTCACACATTTTTTTAAATAATGAAAACGTGATCGGGGATCGATTCTAAGTTCGAAGTCAAGTCAAAATCTTTAGTTCGAACTTTCGTATGATCACATTGTTACTTCGTATGATCACATACATAGATAAAGTAATAATCTGACCATAGGTATCGCCTTAGAGTAGCCTGCCATGGCACACATGGTAGAAATTTACATACGTATAAAATAAAAATAAAATATCAATTAAAACAATTTTAACTTATGCAATCATCCAATAGAAATGCATAAAAACAATCGAATTTAAACTCGCGAATAAAATTTCCATAATAATACGCGAGTTTCCAAATCGGCATGCTTGATGGTTCGTAACAAAAAAATCAGGTCACAAAGACACATAAAGAGTCAACTGAAAAGAATAACTTCCGGTCGACAGCCAGCGGAAATACACTGGAAAATTGTGACTTTTCACTGTGATACCGTGAATGTGTGTATGTATGTAGTATTGTGGATATATGAATTTTTAACACTGTAAGATTAATGCGATTATTGCGAAACAGTCGGATTACGCGTGTTTGATAGCGATACCCTTTCCGCACTCGCATTTTATTTCGGTTTCCCTATCAAAATTTCATCAAAGCAAAACACCACCGATCGTGTAGACTGGCCGTAGACAAAAATAGGATAATTGCGTATGAACACGAACAAACAAAACAATAATTGTCAACAAAAGCAAATCATTCAAAATATCATATCCCCATTTTTCTATGTGCACGAAGTACAAGTAACAAATTCATTGAATCAAAATTTTTGGCGAGCGGTAAAAACAAATAAATTCAATATGCAATAAGCGAAACGAAGCAAAATGGAAGATAAATAAAAAAAATAAGGAAATATAAATTCTGCCGGCAAATTGTGTGAACTCTCGTATTATTCCTCGTCAATTTCCCGAAATTTTCCGGCTGATTATACGCACTTGCGTTTTGGAAAAACACACGCACACACACGCATATTCCCGCACCATTATTTGCTCTGTCGCAGAGGGTCGTTAGCAATAAATTTTAGCACTTTTTACAACAGAACGGGAAATGGGTCGTCTTAATTAATTCGCTCTATCTTCCCCGCTCTACGAAACGACCCCATAAAGCTCGCCTATTTACGCGAATTTGCCTGAAATTCGGGCCAAAAACTAACAACTTTTACAAATCGGCAACCCCCATCTAGCGAATTCGCACTCTGCCCACTAAAAGCACCTGTCAAATGCACCGCGGAATGAAGAACGCGCCCATATTTGCGATCCGAAATTAATCCGATTCCGGTTTGCCGATAATAATCTCTCGACCGGATCGGATTGCGACGAGGGAGATAATCCGGCCTCGAGAGAAAATTAATTATTTCGAAGGGCCAAAACCGGATATGAAGCGTTAACATTTGATGAGCCGTCCATACACACCCCCAGGTCTTAAATTTCGAGCCGGAACAATCGAAAACCTCAATCTAATTCTAAAGTTTTTCCACCGTCACTATCTATGTATGTATGTATGTATTACGCCTTGACCCGATTTTGCAACGAGGCTTAAATTATCATATAGATTGATCTCGTCTCTCACACGAATCCATCGATTCGTGTGCACGGTAGCTCGTAGTAACGAACCAAATAATTAACCTTGTCCTCGCGTGCGCGCTCCAAAGTGAATTTTCCTAGTCGAATATAACCACCGCAGATTTATAGATGATATCAGACGGAGGAAAGCCATCTTCGGAAACGGGCCGAATTCACCGCAGGTGCTAAAATCGATAAAACGCCCTGAATAAATCACGACAAAGCATCGGAAAGGACGACGGTCGCCAAATGGATAAAAAAAATAAACCACTATTGGTACTATTTTGCCTTGAAAAAAATTCTATAAATGCTATTTCCCGTAAAAACCCTTCGATATTCGCGGGGGTTTTTTTTTTTTTTTTTTTGTCGCCGTCATATATTTGAAGCTCGATAGAGTCGGACATTTATTTTTGTGACTTCTGTGCGTAAGTAATGTAACGATGAAACCGTGAAAAGCGCGTGAAAACACGTACATTTCGGGAGTATTATGCGCATACGGTAATTTCCTTTGTGGAAGTACAATATTAACATTTTCACGGTGGATGTATGTATGCATAGACACGTATTCTGGCGTTTCGCCGGATATACAGCATGCGACCGAAAATACCGCACAATTACACACGTTTAACGAACGAATCCATACTTTAAAATTCCGCAATTGAGACCGAGAAATCGCTTAGAGTTTACACGGATATGACGCAATCTATGCGGCGACCTTTTGCGCGTCTGAACAATGAATATATATGTATACCCGTATATTTATCTAATTTTGACTCAAAAATTATATAATTAAAGTAATTTAAGCACAATAACAAAAAAAAGCCCATATTTCGATATAAATTCAGATTTTTTAATAAATTATTTACACTATAAAACACGAAAGTTAAACTTAATTTTAAGCTAAAGAAGCTACTCCATATGTTTTTTCTTGAAATCCACTACTTCGTGAATCGTCTTTGTGTGTGTATTAGAAATCAAACTCATTAAATTCAATGACTGTCAAAATAAGCTAACGTATACCGATATGTAAGTATAAATATTTTTTCATATTTTATTTATATATGTATTTATACCAGGAAGGCTCAACAGGAAAATCCAACATGCCTTCCTGTACATACATAAGGAGTGCTGGTGCAGTAAACCATCCAGTTAAAAATAACAAATATACATACATATAGATTATACATAGATCAATATTCTACACTTAAAATGAATGGGTGTTTTCAAGAATTTATGCGTACTCTACACTGATAAAACATATGGTAGGGCAATAGTACATGCAATTGTTTCCGCCAACCCTGTTGTGGAATGCTCATATTGAAAAATTCTCCATAAGTGTCATATAAAAACCAATGAGTGTGAAAGAGAACACTCGAGTTTGTTCTCTTAGTTTCTCCTTAGTTGAAAACATGGGTGACTCGTTCTAAGGAGCGCTGGTGCTGTGAACTCCAAAGTTTAAATTAACAAATTTATATGAATATACTAGCAGTAAAATAAACGAAAATCACCAAAAACGTGTGGGTATTTTAATAAATGTAACTGGTGAGATGAACTCCGGTGAAATTTATATGAATATACTACCACTTTAATAAAATAGTAGTGTATTCATATACGGGGGGGGTCATTCGTTCTAATGAGCGCTGGTAAGGTGAACCCCAAAGTAAAAATTATTAAATTTATATGAATATACTAGCAGTAAAATAAACGAAAATCACAAAAAAATGATTGGGTATTTTCACAAAGTCGTGCGTATTCTATACCGATGATACGTATGGTAGGACAACAGTACATTCAATTGTTCCTGCCAAGCCTGGTGCGTCAACGATATATTTCGAGTGTACGTTTTGTTCTGCGCTCGTATTGAAAAATTCTCTATACAAAATGTAATATAAAAAAACCAACGAGTGTAAAAGAGATCATTAAAGTATTCTCGACACTTGAAATAGATATATTTTCATACAAAAAAGAAGTTACAATTTTTTTGCGATCACTTCCAAGTATCGATCCCCCAGTCGTCTTTTACAGTCGCCTTTTCTTGTGTTAGTTTTTTTTTTCGACTTAAAACATCACTGTGTACATATGAATCACAAAAATAAAATAATGAAAAAATATCGTATCCAAAAATTTCGCATCCAAATATTTCAAACGATTAATTAATATAAAAATATCACCTGTTGTTATTGAATACGACATATGTGCATATATGCCAGTAATTATGACAATGAACTAAGCCTTCAATAAACCAAAAATAATAAACGAAAATGGTGCAAGCTACATTTTACTAACCGCATACGAATATTTTGATTACCTTTCGGTCTAATCCAGCCAAGCATAGCTCGCTCGTTAAGCTTCTGCCTAACACCGAGAGGCGCTGGGTTCGATCCCATGAGCTGAACTCGATTGAAAAGAATTTTTCTGAGTATATTTGTAGTGCTGCTGGTTAGACCTGGATATTTGTGACTCCAGGTCGATCGTTGCCTATCTCTGATTTCATTGTTGAAACGGTTCCCGATTAAAATTGGCTAAAAACCTTCCTACCTACTATGTCACCACTATTTCAGTATGATTAATGTACAATAAAATTTATGTACAATTCATAGATGTCTCGTAATTCAGCGACTTGTGTATTAAAAATGCTGCATTGTTTGTAATTGGCCAGGATGGCACATTGGGGTTTACCTGTAAGGCCTTCCTGGTATAAAATGTAATAAAAAATAAAAATCCAAATACTGATAAACGCGAAATCAACTATAAAACAAAATATTCGCATTTTAGGCACATCTATAATACGTAACACCACTAACAGCTTGAAAACCATAGAAATGTCTCAAATCCTCAGCATTAAAACACATCCGAGTGACGAAACACGAAAGCCACATACATACAAATAAATACAGACCACTTCGATACTAATATTCGAAAATATCAAAACCTATTAAAATAACATACCGATACAAAGATCTGAAGAAATCCGACCCATGGCGAACGAATCTTAACATTCCGCAACCGCTAATGGTTCGTTTATAACGACATTTCCCAGCGGAGCACATTAACGACTTTAGCCGAGACGTCGTCGTCGTCGCGCTGATGTTGCCCAGGTACATTTTATATTAGAATACGTGCACGAAACGACCGAAAACCGCACTCTGTTCCAGGGGGAAACGGAAAATTATTACATATACCTTGTATTAAATTATTAAATATAAGCTGGCGTCGCACTTTCGAGCCGGGCTATATAGCTCGGATTTTTGGTGGAAATTCAATACGTGCGCGTATGCTCGACTGTGCAAACGGTTAAACAATGTAAATATAAACTTGCAGAGTGTTCCTCGTTGTACGTACAACGTTTCATACGAGCGCTGTTACAAACTGGCTTTAGTATTTGTCTCCGTGCGGAAATTTCTATCCGGCTTACGTTCCGCTATTTCATTTTAATTTTTTTCACCGTTCAGCTGTTTTATAAATCTAGCTCTATCCCTGCACACATTTTATACTTTCGTTCACATTTTTTTTTTGTCTTAATAAATAAATAAAACTGCGTACATGTACATATCGATCAGTCTACAGCACTGCACGTTTAGGTGAACGTGAAAAATTCGACTCGATTATGCAAATGATTTGCGACAATCGTACAAAAGGCCTGTGCGCACGTGTGAGTGATTGTACGTGATCTTGCAAAATCGCACAATTTTCCTTTCATAGTTATGCTGACAATTTCCATACATGTGACGTCACGTAATACAATATCAAGCTAGATTTTTTCACAATTCAATTCGTTCAAATTCTGATTCAAGTTGCCATGCCACATCAAATATTGTCTGATTTGATATACATACTATAAAATACAGCTTTTATGTAAACTGTAAAATATATACATATATTCTTTAACACATTTTTTTGTGCGTTTATTTAGTCTTAAGTGTTTTTATTTTATTTTAAAAAAATGTATTCTTAGTAAATTACAAAATATGACAAATAAAAACATAAAAGCGTGGAAAAAACCGTTTTTTTGCGATTAAAATTAGTATGTGCTATTAAAAAAATCGAAAAACAACCTAATAAACGTGCTTAAAGATAAAAAAAATAGCGAAATAAACTCTTACTATGACGAAAAACAATGTGTAATAAAATTATATTTTTTGACTTCGCTAGGTAATTAATTATAAGTGTTTTAAATAAATAAAAAATCACAATCAATAGAAATAATATCTGAAAATTGATTTCAACACTCACTTTGAACACAGCAATACTAGATTTTGACCGCTATATAAGTCATAAATGCCAGTAGTGCTAATGACGTGACTCACTTTGTAAAAAAAATACGAATTGAATAAATTCGCTTAAAAATGTCCGCGAAAGTTTCCGCGGAAAAAGGGTTTATGACCGTAAAAATTACTCATTTTATTAAACGAACCAACCAAAATCATTATAATATTCAAATTCAGCGGTATTCAAGCGTGGTTGGCTTGACTTTGTTGATTTTATTTATTTTTGTTGCTCAGAAGATTTTTTTATTTTTGTATACAAGAAGTACACTAAAATTACAATTCTAATTAACAATTTTAAAAATTACATATATAAAGGTAAATCATTTGACTAAATATTTATTTATTTACATATAAGCCACAGTGATATTACAGAATATGTACTTTAACGCGTCACTGTGACCAGATATATAAGCGTAATACAAATAATATAGATATATGTATAAGAAAATTGGCGAGACATCTTTGTTGTAGATAATACATTTTTGAAATCATATTCAAATAGTGGTGACATTGTAGGTAGGACGGTTTTTGCCAATTTCATGGAAAATCCGCTTCAATAATTAAATCAGATAAATTGGCTAACTCTGATAGGAAACGATCGAATTAGAGTCCCAAATATCCAAGTCCCACAAGCAGCATTAAAAGTCATACTCAGAATAATTATTTTTAATCACGGTCACCTCTGTTCCTACTTAGTATCAACGCAACCACCGAGCTATACTGCTGGCTAAATATAAATAAATAAATTTAGGCTATTTTTTATTCATATATATTACTGTATCGAAATACTTAAAAAAATGCGTTACATAAAAACGTTATACGGAAAAATTCAAGTTTTCCACATAATTTTCTTGACCAATAACGAGAACGCCAACTATATTAGCAGATTTTTTCACTCACGCGATATTTATAATAGAATGTTTAAAAATTAAAAAAAACACACTATCAAAATGTTAAAAATTATCAAATAATCGACCAAACAGAAACACATATATACATAAATAACATTTAATTTCAACACAATTTCTCACGCAAATCAAACCACACAGAATACCGACGCAAAACGCCCAATCAATCAAACCGTATAAGAACGCGCACACAAAAATATACAAATAATGTATGTAGATTCGAATTTATTTTTCAAATTAATCACGCAAGCGACGTATTTATGAGACGGTTATTTTTATTTCGTCCCCTAAAACCATTTATACGACCAATATACGATATAATTCGGTGGCCAATATCGCAGCGGCCGTGATGGACCTTTCGCAGGAGATTTATCGCCAATATTCCCTCCATCAGATTCGTTCGCAGAGTGGACCGAGGTGTAAGGTGTAATTTTGCGGTTTATGAGAACCCCGGCGCACATATGTTACGTCAAGGAACCCGGTTTTCGTACCGCACATATAGGGTTAAACTAATCAATCCGACGGCAGATAGAGTCGTTTCGAATTCGACAGCGCACGCAACACTAAAAGGGTGATTACGGTAATGAATAAACGCAATCTTTTGTCTGTCGATTTGAATGATGATTCGATACATAAAAATTACACCTATACTAACAAAGACACACATTAAAAAAACAGATCGATTCCGAGCACAAATACGTCAAAACCTAAAAGTTTTATGACGATCATAGTATAATATATACTTCATCTATTGATAAGTCGTATATAAAAAACATACATAGATAAAATAAAAACTTACGTTAACAGTCAATGTGAATTTTTTGGCGTAGAAATAAAGCCATTCATAAAATCGTCACAAATCCAAGATCATATCTTACATACCGGTCTCCGTGACGAGCCAGAATGTTAAATTACAGAAAACACAAATATCGGAAGGCAATGATCGAAAATCGAAAGATCTTAAGTCGAAAGATCAAAAAAAAAAAAAAAAGTGCATGGTAAACGATACATACTCACGTACATACTCACTTAATTTGCGCGAGTAGGATACAACAGGAACAAGAAGAACAGGCTTGTCCTCCCGTATTAATGTGCGCGCGCAGAATACGGGAGGAAAAGCCTGTTCCTCTTGTTCCTGTTGTACCCTGGTCGCGCAAATTAATTGAGTATGTACCGTTTACCATGCACCCTTTTTTTATCTTTCGACTTAATATCTTTCGATTTTCAATCATTGCCTTCCGATATTTGTGTTTTCTGTACATAATTTAACATTCTGGCTCGTCAAGTAGACCCCTTACATACATACATTGTATGTACTTAGCAATAGTAATTGAATAATTGAATTAGCATTCAATATGCAATATTGTGTATAAACAAAGCTACATATAGTTAATTCCAATGATGTTCGGAATATTCATAGATAATTCAAGTATATAAGAAATAATAAGAAAGAGTTATGATAAAAAGAAAACAATAAAGAGAAAATAATAAAAACTTGAATGACAAATATGTATGTACAATATATCTGTACATTCATATTTTTATTTTATCTATAAGTACATATGTATGTATGTACGTAGTAACAATAGATGAAGTTTTGTGATCATGCGAAAATTGTAACTCAAGATTTTGACTGATTCGAACTCATCGATAGAATCGATCACTGATCACGTTTTTTTTTATTTATATTATATTTTACAACGATGCCATTACGGGTTTTCCATTTATGGTATTAAAATTGTACATACTTGTATGTTTTAGTTAATATATTTTAAATTTGAAATCATATTCATATAATGGTGACAAATAGTAGGTAGGGTGATTTTGCCAATTTGATGAGGAACCATTTCAACAATAAAATCTTATAAATTGGCAAGCTCTGATGGGAAACGATCACATTGGAGTCAAAAATATCCAAGTCTAACCAGCAGCACTGCATAAATACTCCAAATAAATTATTTTTAATAGAGTTCAACCCTGGGCTTCAACCCGGGAACCTCTCGGTGGTTACAATTAACACTACCACCGAATCAAGAAATCAAAAGAACCATAGAGAATCAAGACATCAAAAGAAAATCTAAGAGTTCAATGGAGAAATGAAACTAAATAAAATCTTCAAAGGAAAAGTGTCATATCCTGCGAACTGCGAAGTTTATCAAAGTCCGTTTTTATGTGTGAAATTGAATTCTCCGAAATACATTTATAGACCCAGTGATTAATCAAGACTTTCTAAGTAAAATTTGACACTTGACTTCTCTATTGAACTTTTGTTTGAAATTTTGTATTATGAATTTATTATGTATGTACATACATATCGTAAATTGCTTTCACGCCCAAAAGCGGACAGTTCGTAAACACGTGATATATGTATGTATGTACTAAAAATTCATTTACGCTTAATGATATTCAAAATGGCGTCTCGTACATTTTCACTCGACTTCGTGAACATTTCCGTTTAGACTGAAAGCGCCATTATTATGATAATTACATGAACCATTCACAAGCCAAATCGATTCCACTTTTTGCTAATTTCTCAATTTTCCCAAGCCAAAATAAATCGATAGAACATTCAGTCGAAAACTATTTACTGCGTAAAAAATACACTTTTAAATTTAACGGAATGAAATTATTATAGAAAATAAAGCCCAACAATAGAGGAGTTTGTGTCTAATTTCATACACCGATACTTTACTTTGTAAGTTTGAATAGAAAACCACTTTTCCGTTACATACTCAATTCGCTCCAATTATTTTACCAAATAATACACGACATCCATTGTGTATTATTTATGTATTTTTTAAAACTAATATACATATGAGCCGTTATAATTGAAAGTGGTTTTCAATTATAATGAAAGGCCACTTTTCCTCGTTTTGAGAAATATCTCGCCAAATATAAAAAATATAATGTTTTGCGTTTAGAAATACAATATAATACGTTTATTCAATTATAATTTTTTGTCTGATGCCAGAGTTTTTTTCTCACTATTTTAAACCTTTGATGAAAAAAAATTGTATTCATTGTGATTAATTTCGAGAAATATTTTACAAAACATATAACGTTTTACTTTTAACAATATTAAAAATTGCTGTTGGCTTATAATACGTTTATTCTGCTTTTCCGAGATTCTGAACATATCGAATTAAAATAAGTGATGACAATTTGTGAATTAAGTCAAACAGAAATAATGTTTTTGGAACTGAAAATTGGAATTTTCAAATATAACGGCTCATATATTTTTACTTTACTGGTCACTGATCGATTCTGAGTTCGAATTAGTAAGAATCTTGAGTTTGAATTTTTCGCAGGATCACAAACTTTCATCTATTGTTACTACGTATCTACATACATATGTATAACAATATATGAAGTTTTGTGATCGTGCGAAAATTCAAATTCAAGATTTTAACTGATTCGAACTCAGAATCACGAATCACGAATCAGAATCAGAATCTTAACACAAATCAGAATCAGTGATCACGTTTTCATGATCTGAAACTTTGGTCTGATTGAGAAAAAAATTTAGTCTGATTGAGAAAAAATGTCTGTGTGTGTCTGTGTATTTTAGAAATTCTTATCGATACGACGCTAATTTTTGTCAAAATTTGAATGAAAATATGTATTACCTCCCCTTATACATATGTATGTATTATATGTAGGTGTCCTCTTTTTTTTTAAGTTTTTGAATTCAATTATCTCCAAACTGCTTACCGAATCAAACAAAATTTTTTTACATGTGATAGAAATTATAAATTTTATACCTTATAATTTTTTAAATATTCTTAACTCAACCAGAATTATTACTTTTACTCTAGAAAATAGAGGTTTTTTTATGTTTTTCTCGGAAACCTTTTAGTTTATTGAACTGAAATTTCATATCCACAAGTTTAAGCTTAATACCGAATTATAATATATATTATATAAAATTTTGTGAGCATCTGTCAACCGAAAGTGGGATTATACTCTTGTTCGATTTTTCTTCCACTACTTTTTTTCAACCCATAAAGCAAGTGTGCTCTTCGCGAGAAAATTCAAATATAGTCCTCGTATCGATGTGTTGAAAATTAAAAAAAAAATCAAAATCTTTGAAAAGTCAAAAATCGTGTGACCACACGATTTTTTTACTTTATCTATGTACGTAGTAACAAATGAAGAATTTTTGTGATCATGCGAAAATTCTAATTCGTTTTAATTAGATGCCGTATATACACACACACACACACACACATCAAAGTAGCATCAGTTGTAAAAATAACGATTGAATCCGAATTTTACGTTCGAAAACGAACGAAATAGAACCGCGTCGTGGATGCAAATAGAATTTATTTCGGGGAAAATATTCCTGTACATTTATATTTACGAGACTTTCCAGAAGACGGATATGGAGTTATTATGTAATTTTTCATGAAAACACCGACATCAGAGGAACCGGTGGCCTTTTTAGGCAGATAACGACCTGCCCATTAATTTTTCCGCTTGAAATAAAAAAAGAGAGAGAGAGAGGTACCCCACTACAGGGAGAGTTTTATATTTTTGTCTTTACATAATGTACAATTTATTATAATAGGCTGGCTCTGAGCAACAGAAACCGTCATACAAACGTGTATCATGTTTAGCTTGTCGCATCGCTCGAGCCGGCTCTTTGTGGTGCATCAAGTTTCGCAACTATTAAAGTCGAAGCTTTTTGCGGGGGCTTTACTGCACCTGATGCACTCTAGCATTTATCACGGGTCGCCGTGTACTTATTCTTCATTGTTATGCCTCTCAAACTGCCGCTGTCTGCTGAATTTAATTTCATCGCATGATAAAAGCCGGCTATTACCATAAATAAACGTAGTACATACATAGACAGTATAATACGCGCATGTATCCGCACTGCGTGCAAGTAGTCTATAATTCAGCGAAAATTATAGAGTACCTACACGCAGGTTTGCGAAACGAATGCACCCATTTATAATTTTTAATAGGTTGCTAAACGCTCGAATAAAGTCTCTCTCTATGGTATATTAATTGCAATACGTTTCAACCGAAATTGAACAATTTTACTTCGCGGCCCACATCCGATCATTAATAAAATTCGCACGCACAATTTCCGCAAGTACCGTTTTGATCTACAACATAAGGCCTCGCGAGTCCCGCGGCATGTATTATACCATATATCTATATGTAGGTATATATTTTACTTGACAAAATAAAATTTTCTGAATTTATCGTTCATATAAAAGGCGAATAAATTCAATTAGGCATTAAAACACGGTTACTCGGCTTGCGAAAGTCAATTTTGCAGCAGGATCCCTCCCCAAAGGGCATAATTCAAACAGGACTTACGCACTGGCAAAATAACGTAACATTTCCATATAAATGACCTCATACAGATCCCAATTTATATTTATAACATGGCGTCCGTCTTATTGTACTTTTTCGTCAAACATATGTATACCTTAATTAATTATACATATAAGCAAACAAATTAAAATTTGCTTAATTTTAACTTTATGTACATATGTACATACATACATAGTATATTCCTAATTGATTTAATTTATGTTTTGTGCACGATGAACGGTTGAATTACTGAATAAACAAATTTCATAATTAAATTGATAAATTTATTGAAACATGAAACTTTTCTCCGCTCAATTTGTTAACAGAAGCGACTGTATAATTAAAATCACGTTTAATTAAAATTTCAATGTGAAAATACCTACATATATTATATTTACATTATATGATGATTTCAATCGTAAATACAATTTTAATAATAAATCAATCAAAATTTACTTGTTAAAATTTTATACTTTATGTAATTAATATAATAGACGACTATATTCGATGAAAAATCATCTTAATGTGATAAATATTTAAGTGGCGTTTTGATAAAAAAAAATAAGCGAAATGCAAATTAAAGTTTAATTAATTTAGTTATTAAAGAATTATTTAAAAATAAAAATACGACTGTTATAAAAAACGAGTACGCACGCTCATTTACTTTATCGAAGATTTGAATATTAGATATTCGAACATATTCGTCCCGTTTTCAATATTCACAAAATTATTCGCTTTTTTCAATATTGTATTAAAATTTAACTACAGGTATTCTTTATTTTTTTTTATTTAAGATGTAGTAATATTCCGAAATTAATTACTCTTAAATGTGAGCCCTTATATTTGAAAGTGGATTTCGGGGATTATCTCGCAAATCAATAATTATAATAATAATAAAAATACTGGTGCCCTGGAATAAGTTTATTTCACCTTCCTTTTCTTAATTCGCTTTTGAACATATTAAATTAAAAATAGTGATAACAATTTATGAAATTTCGTTTTTGGAACTGAAAATAGGACTTTCAAATATATTATAACGGCTCACATATTTTAAATATACAAATAAGTATATATTCTAAGCAATCGCAAGTGTGGAACTATTTTTTAAGAAAAGAGCATAATTCTCCTGCAGCTATACATATAATACATATATTCGATTATTCGAATATTTCAATGTCTTATTCGATAGTCGAACAATTAATTTTACGAATATTTACCTAAATCGGTCACTCGAGAGTCGAAAATAATTATAAAATCAACTGTGCGTCGAATCATCGTCTACATATAATCAAATTGTATAATACTAACAAACAAACCGATTTATTCTAATTTAAAAATTCAAACTTTTATATATCAAATATTTATCGCTCATATTAAACAACCATTAAAATTCGGCAAATTCATTCGAAATTTATTTCTTCAGGTCGAAAAATATACATACAACAGCCCAAAATAAAATTTTCAACCGCTTTCGAATACGAGCAGCAGCAGCAGCAGCTCCACCTGGAAAAATACACAAAAAGAAAAAATCTAAAGAAAATTCAAAACAATACCTTTCTAAACTTTGCCGAATGGAATCCGAATGTCAACGCAGTCTTTTCGAACCAGCAAAATAGTCTCGAGAAGTGGAGCCGGACGGCGGGTGATACGTCGGTTGAAAGTTTTCCAAATTGATTTTCCTTGAAAAGTGAAAATTGGCAAAAGCCCGCGTGATTGGGTTGGGAAAGCGCGACCGAACCCCAACACGGCAAACGCAAGAGTGCCCCGCGGACCCAGAAGGCCCCGACTCGCTTCCGAAAAGGCGTCGCTCGGCTACGAGTCGCCACGCGAAAACAGCCCCTATTCACAACCGCGCCACGGTCGGCATTCGCTCGCTTCGCAGGCTCGAATTGCACCGAGCGGCCGCGGGGACGAAGGGTCGCAAGCGCCGCGGAAAGCGCGAGTCGATTTGACCTTCGGCCGCTGGATTTCGCGGGGTGCTCGCGAATACTACACACGTACGAACGTATCAGGGTTGTCCATTTTTTCGCAACGAATAATAAACTCAAAGAGTAAACACATTACGCGAACATCAATTTTGCATAGTACAACTTCAAAACAACTCGATAGAGACAGCACTGCCACAACAAAGGAGGGGAAAAAAATCTGAATTTTCCCGTACAATGGACTAGTCCGATATATGTATGTACCTTAACCATTAACTATACATAGTGTTGACTACATATGTATGTACATATATAAATACATATTTATGCCAGTCTACTACCTTTTACGTAGGTAAACATATAATATATAATTTTGAAAGAGACTTTGTAAATATATATGTTTATAAGTAACTTTGGTTGGGAATATTAAACAAGTCAAAATTTATGTGACAAGTCGATTTTTTTTTTCGATTCAAATAAATTTAATAAAAAAACAAATGAATATTTACTATTAGATTCTACGACATAACGCTGTTTATATTACAAATACTGAGCGAAGCCGGGTAAAACAACTAGTTAGCTATAAATCCGATATTATCTCTCACATAGTATTATAATGACACACTTATGTACATATGTATATCGAGAATAACGCTTTCTGTCCTGGTGAATTAAAATCAGTCAACGATATTGCGTCAAAGTGAAACTATTAGCCTGTGTTCACTTTAATTATTAATAATTTAAAATTTAATTAATTTTATTGAAAAAAAACTCTTGTTTTTGTCGGCCGATCATGTGAACGAAGTGATATGCAGCGTCTCTTTCCACGATATACGATTCCAAGGGGAGAATGAGAGACGGAGCATGTTAACGTCATTCAAACGCAGCACGCAGCACACGCGCAGTACGTGGGCACGCTTTAGGCTATTATATACGATTGTAGTTCCGTAAATTATCATACTATAACGTGGGAACATGAGAGCGGATTCGTGGGGGAACAATCGAGACCCCGGATTAGACTAACGGGACTCAGTAAGTGCCCGAACAAAGGATGAGCTGGAGTTCTAACAGACCTGGGCGAGTTTATGCGTAAACAATAGATTCGCCAGGATAGACCTTTACGTGCCTAGATAATAGACACGCCAATGGATCGGGGATGCCGTGCTGTTGCAACTTGCCCTTTATAAGGAGGTAAACGCGGTAGATCAAATATTCTGAAGTGAGCGGCGGTTCCGGCGTAAACCTCCCGAATCGTTGAATAAATGCTGTGAAACGACATTGGCCTTTCATTTGGATCCTGAACTCACCCCTACGCAATAATATTTAACAAACAAAATCGATGTTAATTCTAATGATTTTCACAAAACAAATGTACAAAATTTACATAGCCATAGTGCAACGATAACATAAATGAATATTTTAGATCGCACATATGATATTTAACTTTCATCTCCAAATCAAATATCTTTTTGGTATTCGTATACATAATGTGGGCGTTCATTAGCAAATTACATTTATTTAAAACAATATTTTATATAGTTTAAACAATATGCTCGTCTAATAGTATCTAATATATATTTTTTTACTAAAATAAATTTATAATTTTACCATAGTTCCATTACATTTTGCCTCAAAGCGACACCTATGATACTAAACTCGTACATATGTATATAAATTTGTAGATTATATATTTGAAATTATATTCAAATAGTGGCGACAAATATTAAGTAAGTACATAGGTTGCTAATTTAAAGAGGAACCCTTTCAACAATGAAATCATATAAATTGGCAAACTCTGATGGGAGGCAATCGACTTGGAGTCACAAATATCCAATTCTAACCAGCAGCACTACAGATAGTACTTGTAATAAATTATTTTCAATCAAGGTCAAACTAGTGCTTGAATCCGGGAAATATCGATGGTTAGCATTAAAGCAAAAGAGCTACACTGCTACATAGTATACATATGTAGCATTTCATTATGTACCACTAAACCTATCAAAGCACACAAAGTTCGCTTTTCCCCCAAAGTGCGCTTTGTGTACTCAAAGTACATACACTGTCTGTGAACCTATGTCATACACCCTAATATTAATAAAGTTTTCTGGGATATTATGTGTTGAAAATACACATGATACATTGTGACACAATGATGTATAAAAAATTCTATAAAATTCCATAAAATTAAGCTTCGATCAATATCAAAGTACCTACATACATGTATTTATATATGCATAGATAATCAAATGTGTTTGTTTTATTAAAACCATTGTTACGACCCTAACCAAAATCGTATCACATTTCGAGAACTCGCAACGATAACGAATTATATACAAACCGAAGCAGCAAACCAAAGTAGTCCCTAAGCGCGCTTCAAATACAGCTCACTTTGCAAACCACAAAAGGTTCCGACGCAGCCCGAAGAAAGGACCGCGTGCAAAACTGACCCTTAGGTAAATCGGCATACGGTGCAGTTTGCTCTGATGATGTCGAAAGCTTAATGAAACGCTCGGTGGCGTAACGTCGTAAGTCGCCATTTTTCAACGCGTCAAATGCTCCTTTTTTATTTTAATCGATAAGGACTGTTTTAGTCAACGGTGAATTATCGGGAGAACAAAAACCGACAACAATGAGATTTTTTCTGTTTACACAAAGCTTTTAAAGCTTTTTATTATCGCAGTTCACTCGGCTCCATGATACGAAAATAAATAAACTCGTCCAATAAACAGAGAGACATCTAAATATTTCACCATTTTTATGCGCACGAAAAGAGAAAGAATAAAAATCAAATTAAATTTTTCATATCCCTCTGGAATATTCCGACAGTTCGTGGTAAAAATTTATCATGTCGAATAATGAGATTCGGGATGGGATATTTTAAGGCTGTTTCAATCAAAACACAGACGCAGATATTCCGCTTTGTTCCCAGAAGTGAAATTGATCCACAAGATTTTCCGGTGAAATATTGGCAAATAAAAAATTAAACTCGCACGAAATTTTCGTATGCCTAATGGATTATTTGTAAGTAATTTCTCTAACGCTAATGTAAAATGTGAGAATTCCTCGCATACGCGAACGCTATAAATTTTTCCGTTGACGGGAAAGGGAAACGTTCCATTACTTTTATTTTTTCCTGTGTGTGCTTTTCCGCAGGATTTCACGATGCAAAATTGCCGAAAAAGTAATGGAAAAAAAACTCTAATACGCGCAAATCACGGAAGGGTTAATTGGATACGGGTATTTTATTTTGCCGTCGATTGTTGCTTTCCTTCAAATAAATCATTGATTCGAATCGTTCGAAAAAATTAGCTCGCCGTATTTCGAACGAAATTCGCCTTTCAAAACGGGTGTATTATATCGTTTTTTTTAATGTAATAAAATATTATTAAAAACGAATTTTCAGAAAATTTGTTTTACCGCCATCTATGTACGTATGACGAAACTAAATAAGGAAAACGGGTGCGCGACTCGGCTAATTTTATTCGTTATTTCAAATAAACGCAATATTAATTTTTAAACGATAATTCTAAGAATATTAAATGCGATTCGGTGAAAATCTGCTTTTTCTATTATATAATATAATCCATATTAAAATGAATTACGATAATATAATATGACTACGTAGTAATTTATACATACATACATTTTTAAAAGAAAGCATAAGATGAAAAATTATCATTTGTTTTAAAAAAACTCATCATATATTAGACAAATATTTACATATTGTCGCATTTAATATAATATTAAAATGAGAACTGCTTACTTAAACGCGATGCGGCATTTTTCTTTCGGGTAGCTTCCATATTGATATTTGATTTGAATTCATTTGTTTTTTTTTCAATCGTTTAAATTTTTATGCGTACTTTTTTTGTTTATTTTTTTATTTGAAAATCTTTACTCAAATAGCGGTAAATTCTGACTAAATACAATAAATACATATATAATAGGATATCACTTATTAATGAAGAATAAAAAAGCAAAACTATTCAAATACAGCTCAATAATAGGACGATTAATACCAATCGTACAAAAGCTTTCATATTCATACATGTTGACTTATTTAATGAGATATTTGCCACATAGCAATACTAAACTACTTCGCGGTCACCGGAAACAGTACACAAACTAAGGTCAAGAGCGTTATTTTCCACTTTAGACCTGTAAATAAACCGTAAAGGTCTAACCGACGGAAGTGTACAAAAGCCATAAACTTGGCACACACTCTTCATTTGCATAAGAGGGCTCGAGAACGACAGGTCAAGTTATCATTACGAATATAAATACTATACACACCTGTTTCAGCTCCTAAGTGGTTCCCGTCGACTTTCTTGGCTTCGGCGCTTTTCTTCTCGTCCTCCACCTTCTGTGCAGCCTCCTGACTCGTATTGCATCCCATTGTCCTTTTTTTAAATTAATAACTTCAGTTCACTTTCGGCCAACGCCAACTCAAACGTCTTTTTAACGTCAAATATACTGTCATAACCTTAAACGAAACATCGTTCGCATTATTCACATCAAGTCAATCTTCACGTAGGCTAACAACTGTTCATATTTTATAACGTAGCTGAAATTCGACGTAGAATACGCATTACGATGAAATAAAAAAAAATAGGAAATGAATTGATTTTCAA
This sequence comes from Arctopsyche grandis, assembly GCF_051622035.1. Classification (NCBI taxonomy): domain Eukaryota; kingdom Metazoa; phylum Arthropoda; class Insecta; order Trichoptera; family Hydropsychidae; genus Arctopsyche; species Arctopsyche grandis. Next base: position 27,629,652 of record NC_135357.1, read on the forward strand.
CATAAAGACTTCCCCAGCCCTCCATTTTCCGATTTGTTGTAATCAGAATGGCGGTCGCGTGACGACCCAAGTTCAATTACCTTCACGGGTAAACACAATCCACACGACCAGGCGACTTAAGCTGCCGTTAAAAATATACACGTACGGAGTTTAAAACGTGTGCCAAAACGACCAATTTCGCATCATAAAACAGAAGCGACGGAGTCCGTTAATTGCTGGCCGGCAATAAGCTCGTTTCGCTCGAAATTTCATTATGATTTTATTGTCGTTGGCGCTGTACGGGGGTCTTAAAGCGATATATTGCGACCATGTCTAGTGATGTTTTAATTTTTCCAGACTGAAGCATGACTCCCTCTCATTTTAAATTAATACTAGTCGTTAAGTATTTTATTAACTTACAGAGGGAAATTTATTTTTTTAGTCTTAATACATTTTTCATTTTATAATTAACAAGGTGGTTTTACCCGGCTTTGCTCGGTATTTGTAATATAAACAGCTTAAATATGGCTAATCTAATAGTAAACATTCATTTGTTTTTTTATTAAATTTATTTGAATCGAAAAAAAATAATATTTAACGATATCGTTGTCGAAGAACCTTCGACTTGTTTTCAATGCTACTAACGAACCTTACATATAAACTCTCTTTCGAAATTATATAGTAGATAAATAAATATTTCTTATACGTATAGTTTAGATATTGTAGAGTTTAAGACAAACAATTAAATTATTAAGGTTTATATTAGTACAGCTCAAGCCGGCAACTGCACGTAAACAACAGAACGGAAATATTCATGAGTACATTCTATATGGACACATTCTTACATATGTTTTATGAAACAGCAGTAAACGATATAATCTATTCATACTATACAGCAGTATGCTTTAGGTCATCAACTTTAGAGAGTCTTTAATTTATATTATGTATTAGATGTATTATGAGCATTTATAAGAATTGTAAATAGATTTTTGAGCTCTTTTTCCTATTATGCTGTACATTAACATTAGAATAATACAATACTATGATAACTAACCAAATTAAATTAAATTGTAAAATAGAAAATGATCAGTAGATCAGTAGCTATTAAAATAGATATAAGATGTATTGTGAACATAATTTCGTAATAATAAAAAGCATTTAAAAATCAAAATCAAATACAGCAGTATATGTATGTCACCGAAATTCTTTGACCACCGGTTTTCTTTGACCACTGTATAAATGTTCATTCATGACGTGACGTCATAGTGGCGAGTGCAACCGCACTAACGAAAGTGTTGGCATGCGAAAATATTAACTCGACGATACAATGCGAGCAATATTGTATCGCCGTATCTTCGTGTTCTGTAATGTAATATTAGCAGTTATTAAAGCTAAGGGTGGAAATACAAAGTATTAATATATTTTTATATGAAAATGAATGTATATATTTAAAAATAAGTGTGAAAAGTTTGTGCTTTAGTTTTTTTTTAACCATTTGCTTTAAAAATTGATAAATGTCTTGCGCTCGTCCATAACAAGTATGAACGTGCCAAAAACGGGTAGTGCTGTATAGAATGAATAGAAGTTGTCTTTTCCGTGCAGTGTTGTGCCGATATGTTGACGTGTAGTGTTGGATAATATAAACGTACCTTTAAACGTATAATTTGATTCGTAGTAAGTTATGTTATGTCATAGATCATAATTGAAATTGAATCGATGTAAGTTACGTAATTGACGATTTGTTAATTAAATTTTCCAACATTGATATGCCGATGTAAATTATGCGCAATATTATGATGATCTTATCCGATTAAATATGAAAAATTTTAAAAACAATCAATAATCAACAAAAATGGTAAAAAGAATTCAATTTTTCCACAACTTTTACAAACCGGATGACGTATTAGTTCAAATTTTATTTTGAGCGACGGATATTAATACATATTACTTATATTAATACTTTTGACAGGTTAGTCTTCTAATGAATCCATTTGATCATATTAAATTTAATTACTCATGTGCGTCATTTCGAACCGTAATAAATATATACCCTTGATAATATCTTTTTGGTTAATTACAAACGAGCGAACCTTAACATAAATTAGATACATTAATTACGATATTAAATTAAAGTGTTTTACACTGAATGACCTATATTGATGTAAATTTGTATAAAATTAACTGAAAAAAAATTGATACCGATTTAATCATCAAATAACAGCACGTATAAGCTAAAACTTACAATCATATGACTGTAGTATATGTACATAGGTAAAAAACTGTCTGAATTTATGCCTTCAACATAAATGTTACAATCTAATCGATCATTTCATATACTCGTAAACAGCATTATATATGTACGTTCGTAAAAAAAATTATAAAATAGCCACACGTACTAGTACTATAATTTATACCTAATAATATTACATTACTATGAAATCGTGATAAAAACCTTTTAAAATTTCTCCACAATGGAGGAAACTTGGACTGACTGTAACAAATTAACCTTGTAATTATTCCTACACTAAATTCGAACAACATTTTCTTACTATAACAACCACTATGGAAAATTTTGCAGTCAAAAAACATGTTAGGGTGATAAATCTTGTCATAGAGAGTCATGAGATTTCACAATAGCTATCTGGCGTTAGCACTAGACCCACCCAAGACTAATTGCCGGCATTCTGGGAGATGATAATCATTGCACTGTTTCAGTTGCACATTTTAGCAAATGATCTATCGCGTTTTGTAGTATCCATGGTATCGACACAGTGTCCCCGTTATGCGCGTGGAAAAGACGGTTTTCGCTTTTGTTTATTTGATCGATAAACTGACGTATAGAGCGTAACTAGAGTGGGTGGATAATCGTTCCATACCATCATCAAAATAAACACTGGCTGAACTGCTGACGTATGGACATAAAATACGTCAAATTTTATTGTCAAAAAAAAAATTCCAACTCTTAGAGAATCGTAAGAAATAATTTCAAATGAGAGAACTCGTTATGAGTATTTATTACTTTGACGGCCGTTCGGCTAAATTGCAAACAGCGAAAATTGTCGATAATCGATTACATTAGTTTTACGTGCCATGTACTCTTATTTTAATAATTAATTTAAAGCTTCAACCTTTCAAAAATAAATTTAAATTATAGGTACATTTTTTAAGGCATTATTACTTAAATTGGAACTCGTTCATTCAAATTATACGATTTATGATAAAATGAACTATAAATCTTATTCTATGAATAGTGAATGCTTATTTCTATTGAATATATCGATGGCTTGGTGGACAAATATTGTAAATTCATTTTTTTTAATTTGTATCGAATTTTACGGTCTCCGTGGCGAGACAGAATGTTAAATTACAGAAAACGCAAATATCGGAAGGCAAAGATATAAAATCGAAAGATCTTAAGTCGAAAGATCAAAAAAAATGGTGCATGGTAAACGGTACATACTCACTTAATTTGCGCGAGCAGGATACAACAGGAACAAGAGGAACAGGCTTTTCCTCCCGTATTAATGTGCGCGCGCAGAATACGGGAGGAAAAGCATGTTCCTCTTGTTCCTGTTGTATCCTGCTCGCGCAAATTAAGTGAGTATGTACCGTTTACCATGCACCATTTTTTTTTTTTGATCTTTCGACTTAAGATCTTTCGATTTTCGATCTTTGCCTTCCGATATTTGTTTTCTGTAATTTAACATTCTGTCTCGTCACGTAGACTCCGAATTTTAAGTATGTAGATGCTGGAATAATTCAGGCTTTTGAAAACCTGAATTATTCCAGCATCTACAAACTTAAAATTCGATACAAACTCAAAAATGAAGATACAATATATGTGTTTTATTATCATCGATATTTTATTTTATTTTTTTTATAACAGGATTTTTTTTATTATAGGTAAACCCCAATGCGCCTTCCTGGCCAATTACAAACAATACAGCATTTTTTTTTATTTATTATACAATTCGCTGAATTACGAGACTCGCAATTTAACGAGATAGCTATGAATTGTACATAAATTTTATTGTACATTAATCATACTCAAATAGTGGTGACATAGTAGGTAGGAAGGATTTTTAGACAATTTTTAATCGGGAACCGTTTCAACAATGAGAAAATTGGCAAACTCTGATAGGAAACGATCGACCAGGAGTCACAAATATCCAGGTCTGACCAGCAGCATTACAGATATATATATATATAAAATTCTTTTCGATCGAGGACAGCTCATGGGATCGAACCCGGCGCCTCTCGGTGCTAAGCAGAAGCTTTACGACCGAGCTATGCTGCTGGCTATATGCTTTTATTTGCTCAAAAATATTATTTAGATTTATGTATAAATAAGCTTTCATAATACTGAGCAACAAAAAATCACGTTTTTTACTTACCGGCGCGTAGACTTATCAATCTTTATTCTAAGTTTGACCCATTTAATTCGAATATGTCAATAATTTTTGTTATGTTGCTTGCGTTTAAGAGATACGTTTAAAAAAATGTGCAATTTTTACAGATCATTTTCAAAATAAAATCCTTCTCCGCTCGAATTAGTACATGTAGATGATAATTTAAAATATTGAGATAAAAAACCAATCCTTATAAACGTAGTGAAAAATGAAACATAGAAAAGCCTTATAATTAGCGAAATTAGATCATGATACATATTTCGGAAAAAAAATGTGTAAGAAAAAGTATGTTTTTGACTTTTAAAATTCGCTAGATAGTATTTTGAAGCAATAAAAAAAATCTGACTTCATACATATTCAAATATATTCCAATACTATTTTTTGGAGCAGACATACTTGATTTTGAATGAAGACTGCAAAAGCTGAAAATCTATATAAAAAATGTTATAAACCATTCTTTAAACGCTCATATCTCCTAAACTAGAGCAAGTTGACAAAAATCATTGTGATATTCAAATTTGGTGGGTTACAATTAGTAACGATTGATTAGTCTCCACTTTTTATTGCTCAGTTTAATCAATATAAAGATTTACATACAGATAAAAACTGAAATTTGCATTATGTAAATCTCACATATTAATCCATTTAGTATTAAACATACAAACATACATTTTCTATCCATATTTGAACACTTCAGTTGCCAATAAAAGTCTGTAAAAAATCCGGGATATCAACTCAAAGGGTATGCAGCTTGCCCTTTTTAATTTTCGTCAGCCAAATCTACCATATCCTTCTGGACCCAGAGCCGTAGCGTAGGGGGGAGAGGCAGATGACCCCAGGCGCAAAATTTGGGGGGGCGCCAAAGTACGGTTGATAATATCAGAGATTTTTTAAATATTGATTATTATCTGAAATTTTACAATGTTTATATAAAATAAAGACGAGCACTACGAAGGGGGCAAAATTCATATTCTACTTTTAATTGAATTTATTATTTTTAATTTTAATTTATTTTCAGCTCGTTTTAAATAAAAAAACAATAAGTTTAATATTTACTTAATGACCAAATTAGAAAATTAGTTCGCCCCCTAACTTACACTACCCTAGCTATGGTTCTGTCTGGACCCATTTGTCCTTTCAATTTTGATAAAATTAAAAAAAAAACTCTTTATAATCACATATAGAGCATGTCCCGGTCTATTTAATAAGAAAACTGTTAATTAAAATGTATTATATCATATTAGCAGAATTTTCCGGCGTTGCTTGATCGTATGAATTTGAAAAAATAAATTAAACCCTTTTACTTGGTATAGGAGTTCTTTGACCTTGGGCTTTAAACTTGCAACCCTTTCCAAAATCCGTCTACAGTCTAAGTTGGACCACCATGAGATGCAGTTCTAAATTGAAAACTGTAAATTTGCACATCAGAACGACAAGCAAACAATCAACTTTATATTTATAGCAACATGATCGATTTATTTTTTTAATTTTATTCATTAATCAACTGATGATATCTCACCATAATGTATTGAAAAATGTAATACAAATTGTCGCGAGGAAACGTCGATCATTTTCAAACGTCACATTAAGTGCATGAATTCATCACATTTGAAACGATGTAATTTGTGTAATGGTTCAAAATCCTTACACGTGTATCATGCAATTAAAATTAATTACAGAAAACACGTGCATGTCTCAATAATAAACGAGAACAACTCGGTTTCGGGTGAGAACACCTGTCGCAAAGGCATTACCGCTGCCCCATACAGGTGTGACATTATCGCGATGAAATTGTTTCCATTCCAAATAATATAATATTTATGAAATCTACGGAACACGTGATAGAAAATCAGGTGCGTATTAACGATCGATAATAGCGACATTACATGCTAGACAAAATAATATAAAAAAATCCCTTCATTGAACATTTTATATATGTATGTATGGGTGGGTGTATCCGGCGATGAACTTTGCTCACAAGTTCACCCTTTGTTAGAGAGCGACAAGCGATTTTGGCCTTTAAGTCAACCTTCATTGAACATAAATTTAAATATTTGAATATATGCGCAATGAAAATTTTAATTGCTTATAATTTATGTTTTTTTTTTTGTATCAAAATATAATATTCATATTGATTGTGATTTATAATATAACATTTTCATTTTATTTTGAAATATATTGCGAAAGGTCTCATTTCAGATTTGTAATATTTCATATGGTATTTTATATTATATGGTAGATGTAGACGCAGAATCCGTAGACTCGCAGACGTTCTACAAACGGTACAGACGAGACGGCGACAGCAAACACACACACACACATACACACATTTTATACCAGAAATGAAAAACGAGGACGTTTAATACACTCTTAAGATGTATTAAATTCAACAATAATTATAACTTTTCACGAATACGTACAATAAAATAAAATTTATACAAAAAATAATACGACACGACACTGAATAGCGACAAAGTGTGAGCTTTTCGATCGATTCGAATTTTATAAAAATATTTTTAACATAAAAAATGGAGAGGTGGGGGTGTTCTTGAACAGTTTTAAAAGACACGTGCAGTTCGTGCACATTGACAGGTGAGACAGGGATTTTTTTGCCACCCCGTATAGTGAACCGTCACTTTGGAAAGCCAAAGTTGAACTGAAACCACATAGTCCATAGTGAGCCAAACTGTCAGTGCGCTATACACACACAGCCAGACATAAAATATGCATACATATACGCATTATATACACCATAAAATGTATTTGTGTGGATGTACGGTGTATAGTTTCCCCATGGCGTGGGGCGAATTTTCGCCATAACGGTCACGTAAACAAAACTGTTGAACGCGAACATTTATGACATTATATAAATACCTTTGGATGCATATTTCAGTATGTCTTTGGAAAATTCCCGGTGATCTTGTCCGTCTGTACAGGTGTGCAGGGGAAATTGGGCGTGAAAAATAGCTTAATTCGTACAATAGAATACAGGAAGTGTCAAAGGAAAATATGGCGTGACTGCATTAGGAGGAAAATGCCAACAGGAAACGAAAATATTGGGAACGTAAAAGTTACAAACTCATTTCTATCGACCTCATTATGCTAACAATATATCCGCAGTTTCGTTTTAAATATTTATATATTAAACAATAATATAGAAAAAAACTATCGATGCTACACATACATATATAGTACCTATAAAATAAAAATGAATATATATAATGTATCTCTATGGTATTTTAGTTTTAGATAGTAGGTTTATGTTATTCGGTGGTGGCTTGTCGTACAAATCGCCGTGACATTTCGTGATGGCATTTTCATCGCTGTCACAATTAATTATTTCAGGGAGTGAAACGAATGACTAATTATTATTTATTAATTGAATGTTGGGCGGAAATTTAATTTGACATCAAATATGATACACATTTCATCGTGCGTGAAATGCTACACAATTTCCAATTGCCGCGATATACAGAAAAATAATTCACGTGCAATAAAAATGATCTGTCAAATAAATTGAAACAGTCGTACATACGAAATTAATATTGAAAGTATACATATTATTACATTTTGCAACAATTATTCAAATCGAATCAAATTTTAAAAATATGTACACCCATATATTTATACTGGCACAGCACAGACCGGCAGCAAACAGCAATACGTAAAGTATTTTTTGGTACATTCTATATGGACACATTTATTTATTTATTTTAATATACAAGTATACCACAGAGTCTTTACAGGTCACCCCAATATGACACTGTGGCCAGACAATACATAAAAGATCAAATACATAAGAAAAAATAAAACAACAATAATAGAAAAACAAATAAAATAAAACATTTAAAAAATTGTACATAAAAATTAAAAATTGAAAAATTGAGAATTAATAAATTGAAAAATCAAAAATTAAAAAAAAATGAAAAATTACAAATTGAAAATAATACACAAAAAAAAAAACACATATATAAATAGTTTAAATTGAATTAAAAGTAAAAAACAGTAAAAATACGGATAGATTATCCGGTGAAATATTGAAAATATCAATGTGATTATGTTCATGTTATGTTATGTTCAATTTATGTTCTTATGTGATTATGTTCAATTTATGTTCCATAATGTGTACGTGCAGCATTAGCTGACAAAATATATTCATATAACCAGCAGAATAGACTAGTGGTTGGCGTATAATGCTTTGAACAATGTGGTCACAGGTTCAAATCCCACTGGTTTCTGCTGGATTTGTGATTCTCTTGGATTTGTGACTCCAGGTCAATTGTGACGTCAACTGATTTTTATTGAAATGATTCCAACAAATTAACAACTTTACCCATTTTCTCGCAAAATCTTGAGTTTTCGGCAATTTCGAATTTTGCTGAATTGTATAAAATGCTAAAAACTTACAAATTTGACCATAAATGTGGATGTTAATTTATATGTATTTACTTTGTATAATAATACTTGTATCAAATGTATGTACAATGTTTCTGGCCAGGAAGGCGCATTGGGGTTACGTGTTAGGCTTCCTGGTATAAATTAAAAAAATTAAATATTATGCAGCATTACATTTGGCCACTGTGGAAATATCAACGCACGACGTGACGCCGTAGTAGCGAGTGCAGGCATGCAAAGGAAATTCGGAAGCATGCATGGGCATATGATGACGCAAGCAATATTGCGCCGTATCGTCACGCTTTGTAATGTACATACATATGTATATGTAAGCTCCCGGTGAAAACTTGTCTGAACGTGCGCTGCTGTATAGTATGAATAGAAGTAATTCCGTGCACTCTTGTGCCGGGATGCTGCCTTGCATTGCTAGATAGTATGAATAGACCTTTTTGCGGTAGATATGTATGTGTGTACATACATACGTTCCGTGATAAATCTCGAAATTGGAAAACGCGTCAAAAAAGTTAAATAACCCATACAAAAAGGATACACGTAAATAACATAAGTATAAATAAATATTGAAAGTACATAAATGTGTTTTTACGTTTTATTTTAAACTGCAAGGATAATAGGGAAATCAACACCGTTGCCTTCATAACGGCACGTTTGCACGTTCGGCGCGTGCATAGGAAGCAAATAACATGTGTGTTTAAAATACGCGTATTTACGTATAACAATAACACTCATCTGATGGTGCTTACGGACTAAACCAACGACGATTTTGGGCCAACTTTTTTAATCAGCAGGATAAAACCAGTAGCGTACAAAAATTAAGCTAAAGAGCGAGATTGAGCTAAAATTAGATCATCGTTGATGTTTTGAATTACAACAATGTTTTGAATGGCGACGATACGCATTTAAAACCAGAGAAATATTATGATTTCTCTGCTTACGAGTGAAAAAATATCTTGATATAATTTTTTAAAGTCGTCACGATATGTTTCTGTATTTCGACGTCGATGATCGATAAAAAAAAACAATTCATAAAAAAACGCGGTGTCGGTTGTCGGTGATTTGTCAAAGGGTTTTTTTTCTTTCGTCGAAATAAAATTAATAATCACACATTATCCGATAAATTTTACCTCTGAAATGATTTAATTACTTGATTTATTTCGACGAGAGAAACAATTGAAGAATAAAAAGATCCGTTTGATGTGACCGACAACACCCCGGGTTAGCAAAAATCGTTGGATCACCCATACTAATACATGATATATTCTCAGTAGCTGTGCTTTACGGGGAAGTAAAAATAATAATTCTTTGATTTTTTTTCGATCTTAGTGCGTATCTTCGTAAGTCAAAACTTCTTAAGTCGAGGATTACCTGTATGTGATTGTTGATGATCTAATTTAAGGTCAATCTCGAAAATTCATTTAAATTGTGCATGTTCTGTTTTAACTTTCAATATTTTATTTAATTTTAATATAATGATTATAATTTTATTTTGATACTTGAATTTAATTTTAATATAATAATAATAGTTTTAATTTTGATATTTAATTTCAATTTTTAAATTTAATTTTTATTTCGATATTTTGTACGCTACTGGTTTTAAAAGTTGGCCTGTGGGCCGTTCGTTGGCTTGGTGCGTACGCACCATGAGAGGTCATCCAAAAAGATATTAACCGTAAAATAACACTGAGCAACAAAAAATCACGTTTTTGAGTTACCAGAGCGGAGACTAACCAATATTTACTAAGTTTGACCCACTGAATTCAAATATGATATTGATTTTTGTTGGTGGGTGATCGTTTACGAGATATGAGCGTTTAAAAAAAATGCGCGATTTTTACAGTTTTTTGGCATTGGCGGTCTTTAACTCAAAATATAGGATTGTTACGCTCAAAGTGAGTATTGGAATCAATAGTCAGATATTTTTCCTATTCCAATACTCACTTTGAGCGTAACAATCCTAAATTTTGAGTTATAGACCGCAAAAGGCAAAAAACTGTAAAAATCGCGCATTTTTTTAAACGCTCATATCTCGTAAACGATCACCCGCCAACAAAAATCAATATCATATTCGAATTCAGTGGGTCAAACTTAGTAAAGATTGGCTAGTCTCCGCTCTGGTATTTTTTTTGTTGCTCAGTGTAATTAGAGAATCCTGCTTTTCAAATGGAGTGGTTAAGTTTGGAATAGTTTATCCAATGAATGAGTAACCTCTAGTAACTCAAACCTTTTTTTTTTTAAATAAACTTGACAATAACCTTGTTAATGGGTTAAAGATTTTAATCTTTAAACGGTGCGATTTTCAATTGCTTGACGGAAAGTTTTCCGCCTAAAAATTATTTCTGATTCATTCTCAACACTCCCCAACAATATGTTGCCTCAATATTTATTAAGTTAAGTTAGGTCTGGTTAGGTAAAATGAGTTACATACATAAGTTCAAATGATTGACATTTTTATCAGGCGATTAAAATGTGTAATACTAAAATTATATTGTAAATACCATAATTCATTAATATGCATGTACATATCTAACATATAAAACAATAAAGTTTGTACGTATTTTTCGTTAATTTTATTGATAGTCGACAGTCTATTGTTCTGAAGTCATCGAAAAAATAATTCGCTTTTTTCCGATTCAAAGGATTCGAAGTTCCCGGGTGCGTAGGCGCCGAGGGTGGAGCCCTAGGGGGCGCAAACGCTGAGGGCGGAACCCTAGGGGGCGCATATGCTGAGGGCGGAGCCCTAGGGGGTGCAGACGCTGAGGGTGGAGCCCTAGGGGTCGCAAACGCTGAGGGCGGAGCCCTAGGGGGCGCAGACCCCGGGGGTGTACATATAATTTTTTATAAGAGATTTACTATATATGGTTGTTTGTTCGTGACAATCAATTTAATAAAAAAAAACAAATTTATATAAAATAAAACTATTCAAATAAATTTAATAAAATGTTTACTATTAGATTAGTCATGTTTAAGCGGTTTATATTACAAATACCGAGTGAAGCCGGATAATACAGCTAGTGTAAAAAATACGACGACATAAGTTTATAGCAAATTAATTTAATATTAAATATAAATAAAGAGGAAACGGTACAATCTATTCGAAGCAAATAGATTTTACAATCATATCACGTTTCTATTCAATTTTCATAATTTCAATGTTTTCTACAAAGTCCTTCGTATCTACGTTCCATCTCAACGCAATCATTTAACATCCATTAGATGATTAAAAGCAATTCAGAAAATAAATCTCAATTAATAGCCTTATTAAACTTGTGCCCTTAAAAAAATAGCATATTTACTTTCTAAATTTATTTTTAATGAACTCTGGCATGAAACGAATGAATGATTGATTAATTACACCGAATCTACTCACATTATGCATGTATATTTCGCACATACATACGCATACAGATTCCATTATACACGGATACATCTGATATAGTTCATGACATTGTAGTTTGCCGCCAGCTCGTCTGTAGACTGTCTACGGTTGATCGTAGACGATCGCCGTTTCCCAATCTTCGGATGAATTTCCAAGTTCATCACACTATCGATCTGAGGACCTTGACTCTCTGAACGTTCAGCACCAATGTCAAATTATAATATTAACAATATCGAGTGTTTTGATCGAATTCCTTTTAATAAAATCGCCTTAGTCAAACCCAATCTCGAAACGATCGGTCACGCGATCAAATTCACTCGAATTTAATGAGCACTGTAGGTTGAAAGTTAAATAAACCAGTATGGAGAGTCTTGTATATTAAAACAATAAAAAAATATTATTTTTTATTTTATATTCCTTTAATTAAAAGTTCCATCATGATAATTATATGAAGTCTGATCAAACTGTGATTAGGGCACGCAAACAAATGTTGTTAGTTCAATGCAATATTCTAATCCCAAATACGATATGAAAGAATTATATACATATATTATATACTACATACATATATTATATACTAGTGATTTTACCCGGCTTCGCTCGGTATTTTTAATATAAACCGCTTAAACATTTTATTAAATTTATTTGAATATTCATTTGTTTTTCTACGAACTGACAATATTTACATACATACATACATACATATGTAGTTACATATAGTCTTTATCTAAATTATATATTAAATTTACAATATGTACATATTATACAAATACATATCTCTAGAAGAAAATATACTTTTATACTTTCAATGTACTTAATAAAAGAATTCCACAAAAAATGACAGGACTGAGGAGGTGAAACTCGGATCAACTCCATCGAAAATTTGTTATATTTTCCCATTATTAATGTTTAATTTTCAAATAATCCTCAAGCGATATTGGAGAATCGGTGGTTTGCAATGCGAGCAGTTGCGTGGCAACCGTTGCCTAGCAGATATGGGGGAGCTTTGTCTGGCTTTTGTAATCTACTTCTCGAATAAAAATATATATATATATATATATCTTTATATGTACATAAACACGTACACAGAAACATATTTAATGAATGTGAGAAAATTCCTCATTTTCACGAAATATTAAATAAGAATTTAATCAAGTAATGGAGAGCGGCAAAAAAATTCTTAAACACGCATCTCGCATGACAGATAGCAGTTTCACACAAAGTGTTAATTTATTGACCTTTCGAAGGTGTGTCTTAACAAGCTTTAACAATATATTTAATTTAAAACCTTCATGGCATTGAAAGTTATATTTCGTTTTAAAATATAATTTATGTTCCGTGCAAATTGGGAGCTGAAATTAATACAAGCTTCGTACAGCTAAATATGTACGTTATTAATGTTATGCTTTCACACATTTGGAAATTTTGATTGCAAAATACATTAGAAATTCGACATGGAGCAAATACGGTATTAAAATACAATTCCCATCAGGCACTTTGCCAAATTTAACTAATTAGCCAGAGTGAAAATTCGTCTAGTTAATATTCAGATACATATAATAATATACATAATATGTTGCTCTGAGGAGTCGTTATCTACGAGCCACACCTTATTTTAATCATTTTGTGCCTACATACAATTATATAAAATGTTGTCACTACGAAAATATCTGTCTTTCATTTATAAATCGATATTAAAATTTACTACGTACATACATGCATATGTATATATAATTGGTCTACCTCACGGGCCCGAATGTAAAACGCCCGAAAACGCAAATATCGGAAGGCAAAGATCGAAAATCGAAAGATCGTAAGTCGAAAGATAAAAAAGGGTGCATGGTAAACAGTACATACTCACTTAATTTCCGCGAGCAGGATACAACAGGAACAAGAGGAACAGACTTTTCCTCCCGTATTCTGCGCGCGCACATTAATATATCATCGCATGGGCTATGATTATTAATTTATTAAGTTATTAAAAAAAAAAAATTAAAAGAAATGTGTTGGTTCTTTGTTCGATCCGCACGCGGTCGTATTTTTTTCAAATATCTTTTAAAAATATTTAATTTAATATTCATATTTAATTGCTTAATATGAAAAAAATGGTAAAAACTACCTACCTACCTATCTATGTACATATAAACAATATAAAACACCAATAGAAAAATTAATTAATTAATTATTTTTCAATAGATGGCGCTAAATGCTGTGAGACTATTGCCCTAGAGGAAGCATTGGTAGCAAAAAGTATGTATATATAGAAGTTTTTTCTTGATCTGTTATTATGTTCGTATTATATTAGTACATTTTATTGGCATTGTTATAACTGTGACGTACATACATATGTCGAATCGAAACCACTATTATAGCACGGCGAGCGTTATCGCAGACACACACAGAGACACACAGAATAGCGCTATTACATACATATATGATTATTTTATATTCTTTCTTTCAAATTTTTTTAATGATTATGCTGGTATTATACAAAAGTTTGATAACCATTTAAAAATTGGGTTTCAATGAAAGGTTCACAAATCTCTGGTTTACAGAAATTTGAGAATTTTTTCTTATTAGTATAATTTTATATTACAGCTAAAGTGTTTCTTCCAGTTGTAACATGTTTTGACTAGTTGGAATATATTCCGTCTAACGTTCCAACTGGTCAAAATATATTACAGCTGAAAATACAGTTCAACTATAAGTTGATAACAGGTAAGATGGAGAGTATTCAATTGAGTTGGAAAGTCACATTTTTGTTTTGAACACATTCTTCGAGTTATCGTAATACGGTACTCATTACCTTTATTCGTAATACCTAGCAAATATTAACGCATTATTGAATTCTAAAGCATTTGTAAAAACATCAGAGCTGTAAAAACTCAACTGTTATATTACAACTGGCGCACATTATAGAAAGTGTATTTGCGCTTGTAGAGATATAATTTACTAGTTGAATTGTATTCGAATATGTATGACCAGTCGACTGTATCATATACACATATTACATGTTTTTGTACAATTCTCCCAATATTTTTAATTATACAATTCTATAGGTACTTCTCAAATGGTGACAACAGCAGAATATTCTGCTTCAAAATAATCACACAATGTTTATTGAGAGAGTATGATACCAATACGCAAATTCTAAACTGTACCGAATTAGTCTCATCGATTTCTGGAGCACTTTAGTTGAATTCATTGTCAAATTGAATGATCGAAATAAAGGTAAAAAAAAATAAAGAAAACGGTTATTCATATTTGGAATATTCCGGCCGACGTACCAAAGGATCGAGTGGGTCACGTAAATTTTGAAATTGTGCTTAAAAGGGGTCATAAATTTCACGATCGCATTTCGCCCTCGCTTTTGACGGATATTTTATTACGCAGGGTGTGGTCTTTAGGGGACGAAGAAACACCATGAGAGGCTCTCAAAGAAAAAAAAAGGAACGGCCTTGACGTGTCAACTCCCTCCTAGAGAATGTTTGCGCGAAACAAATAAATCGATAACATTTGAAGGATCGCTGATTTCGGGGTGTGTCTGGGCGAGGGATGAAGCGACGCGTCGCATATTGTGATCGAGTTTTAATCCGCAAAAATTAATGACATGAACGTGCGAAAATGTTTTACTAAACGCATATTTTTGTACTGTTTTTGGTGTTCACTGTATGATATCTACACCACATATTTTTATGATATTTGACGCCAAGGGTTGATCATTTATTCCCATTTCTCGTTACTTTCTAAAAGGATCTAAAACACAAAGATAAAATACAGAAAGTAACTAAACTTTCACTTCGATTCAATTTAAATTTTATTACGGAATACTAACAAATGCACTGCAGCTATTATTTTTTTCGAATATGTAAATTTGAAGAAAATTATTTAATCACATCGTTGCCGTGCGCCCACCAGTGGGGGCTTGAGCTAGGTCAGAAATTGCCACGCGTCCTCTCGTGAGCATAATAAATTAATTTCGGTTTCTTTACAACAGTATCTATGAATAGTTTTTAAAACTAATTAAGAAAAAATCTTTATTTTTCGTTACATTTTTAAAATCATCGATACAGATGTCTACAAAAACGTAATTAAGTCATTAATGAAAGTAAATATGTACATATGTACATACATATGTATGTCCCGGAATGAATCACCATAAATTTATAAACCTTGATATACATATATTAAATTTAATTTACGAAAGCTTCATGCAATTAGTTATTTTTTTGTTAATGACTCACACAGGGAAGAACGTCGTGTGCTTGGCTCCCCGCTGTGGGGGTTCTCCTACATTTCTTCAAATATGGGATACACCGTTATCGATCAAGCAAGGATAAATACAAGGATAATTTTTTACCGAAAACACTCCAGGGGGTGATTTTGGGACGGTGTGTGCTGGCTGTGGCATGAATATGTGCCACATTTTATTCGCATGTTTAAAAGCATCTAAAAAACACTTCCTATGTGACTTCGCCCTTATGGACACGTAGTTCAACACAAAAAGCTAATTTTGTTTGAGAACAGTGAGTCACTAAACGTATACCTGTGAGAAAAATAATCATATATTATTTTATTTATCATTTTTTTTTTTTTTACTTTCTGTGGCTAAAAGCTACGCTTTGTATGTATTCCATGATCAAGTAGTGAATTTAAATTAGGACCGTATTAAAAACTAAATAAAAGTTTTTAAAATGGCACCAATAACCTAAACGTCTAAATTTCCATAGATAGTTTCATCTACATATGTATCTACATATATAAAAAAATGGCTGTCTGTCTGTGTGCCTCGAATTGGCTCCTAAACCACTGAACCGATTACGATGGAACTTTCAGGATTTGTCCGGGAGGATTACTTTGAAAAAAATCGCCCAATAACGGGAACGGAAACGGAAAAACAGAAATGAGTATCATTGCAACGCAATAATTTCAAATGGGAACGAAAATGAAAACGGAAACGGGAACGGGAATTGCATGTGTTATTGTGGCATTGCAACGCATGCCGGGTTCAGCTAGTGATAAATAAAATGAAGTATATACTTGAAATTACACCCTCCCTCTCATCAGGGTGGCTTTTGGTGAAAGCTACCCCCTCATGACACCACTGGGTGTATGTAATATTAATTAAAAGAAAATTTTCAACGTGCGTGCCATTATTCCACCACGTGACATCATTATTTTGCCCCCAAAACATCCCTACAATGTTGTCTATTTCAAACCACGTGACGTCACTAGATTCATTGCTAACCAAAATCTTCTTTATTATCATTTTATTTCGAATATATGTAATTAAACATAAATCGTTCACTGCACTAGACGCGCTGCAGTTACATTTCCAACAAATGCAACGGCTCATTTGAGCCCCTTTATCGTTTTGGGAAATCTCGCTAGAGTGCCTCGCACAAAAAAAAATACACAAACAGTTATAAACCTACCACACGCCATGTTACGTGTCCGTTGTTGACCATGCATCATATAGGCGCTCAAAAAAAGATTGTACGTCCATATGTACATATACATATATGTGCTTCTAATCCTTATACAAAAATAATCAATATGATAGAACCGGAAGAGACATCATCACATCGTTTCCTCTATCCGTAAAATAAAATGTAGTACAAAATTATAATAAAAAATTTCATTTGTTTTGCATTCAAAATTGAACATGTTTATATATATTTCATTTTGTAAAATAAATATACGACCTCCTCGAATTAACTCGTCGAAAGTAAATTAATAAACGTCACATTTCCCCTCCCTTGTCAAATTAATATTAATACCACGTTGTAAAAAATGTCGCCCGTAAGCATTCGATATAATATAAAAAGTAATTTATTTAACCAATCTGGAAATACGGTGGAATAGAAACCTTGAAGCAACATAAAATAGCCGCGATTGGGATCTATTCTATCAATCAAATTTACCTATAATATAATATATTATATACTGTTCAATTAATTTTACGTAGTTTAAAATGTAACTGTTTGACATTTTTAAACGGCTTTAGTGATTTTGATTAATTGGCTAATTCGACATATTTTTAAATATTCAAAATATACTTGTATTAAAAAAAAAACAACATAAACCTTTATGTATATTACATAATTACTCTTATTACATTTTACATCAGTGGTTCTTAACCCTTTCAGTGAGCCGCACCCCTTTGAATCTGAAAATATGTTCCCGCACCCCCTTTGCACATATACCAAGAGCTGGCAGCAATTATCCACGTCAGTTGACTCATCCAGTTGTATGCTTATTTTCAGAGTACTGACTTTTATGTCTTATATTACTTGCAGTAAAATATCTTCACTCAAATCCTGGATTCGCAATCGAATTATATCGTTCTATAATGGAATCTGCTGGATTTTTTTTTTGTGTTTCAGATTCTTACAAAGTTTTAGCTACCCAAGTGCTTTTGTCACTTCTTGAAAATGAAAAAAATTTGCTGTTATCAAAAATTAAAATAGTTTTCAAATATCAAAAAACTAAATTTATATTGTTAGAAACGCCTCCCGCACCCCCTGATATGCATAGTCGCAACCCAAGGGTTGCGCGCACTCCCGGTTAAGAACCACTGTTTTACATACTGTAAAATTCAACATGCTTTCAGATGTACATACAATATGGGTACTCTATATTATTTCTCAATTTTGTTTTATATTTCCATATTTTATTTTACAATGTTCTGTTGTGATCTACATACATACATTACATCTATGCATGTACATAGATCTAAGATCTAAGCGAAAAACGCGAATTTTTATCGATGGACCTAATGGAAAACTAATGGAAAAAAAGGGAACGCTAAATTAAAAAAAATCATTATTTTTTTACAATATCCTGTGCCGCCTACTAATTGATTTAAAATTTCGAAAAAGTAGTTTTTTTGATACATCTCTTTTTCAAGAGTAGTTTTAAAAAAACCCTCAATACTCACTTATTGACGTTTATTTGGGTCGATTATCATAAGTTTTGACTGATTGACGACAATTCAAAGTCACCGTTTCGCTAGGAAGTCCTCATACAAAGCGTTGCGCGCTCGCAATGAGTGTTTGTATGGTGGAAGTGCTACATATTTTCAGAAAATCGACATTTGTTTGTGATTATTTTGTTATCATTTTGTTGTTGAGAGCTTCTTTGGGTATATACCTTTAATTTGAAATATTATTTTACAAATATTTCAATCAACATTGTTAATCTGCAGTTTATCTTTAGATAATTCAAAATTACAGCTAAACTTAAACTATTGAATATACAAATGTAGTTCACAGTGCCGGTTTTAGGGGGGGGGCTTGATCGGGCGGCGCCCGAGGGCGCCAAATAAGTTAGGGCGCCGAACGATGCGCCAAAGGAGCTTTAAAATTTAAAATTAGAGCGCCAAAAGCCATTCAAAATTTTAGATTAGAGCGCCAAAGGCGAAAGTTCTTTCTAAGGGTGTTTAGAAAAAATTACCTGAGGGCGCT
The DNA here is from genome assembly GCF_051622035.1 of Arctopsyche grandis. Lineage (NCBI taxonomy): Eukaryota > Metazoa > Arthropoda > Insecta > Trichoptera > Hydropsychidae > Arctopsyche > Arctopsyche grandis. Next base: position 27,649,295 of record NC_135357.1, read on the forward strand.
ATCTGGTGTAAGGCCGGCACTGGTAGTTCAAATACATATGTAAATGAAAAGCGTGTGATGACCTTACGTCGTAGGACCTACGACATGGTCCAGCCTGGGCTGCCATCCTGGGAGTCGGCACTGATTCGAGCATGTTGGTAGATCCCACTTTACTTTCTTCCCACCCGTCATATTTAATAGCGTGTCTACAACAACACCGTCGTTTCACTCCTACCGCTCCCCCCCCCCCCCCCATAAGCGTATGTCAAATCGGAATAGCCTTAATAAATATATTAATGAAAATTTTTACTTGTTTGTTATACATATTTTTTGTCCGTATTTTTTGACAGTTTTCGTCGTAGGACTTCCGAATTTAGTATAGTATCTCAAAGTACCCTAACTCAAACCTTAGGCGAGTTTTAAATAAAACTCCATGACAGGATCGAAGGGTTCCCATATAAAAACTCAGCACTACAAATACACTTTGCACAGTTTTAAAAATATAGAACCCCCGAATTTAGATCGAAGGATCTAAACCGGTCCGGTTTCGATGTGAAGATCTGAAGAGGTCCAATGTACCGGGTGAAGCCAGAAATTGCCTAACTTTGCTGAGTGACGCCGGGAAGTAATTTATAAATATGACCCCATTAACTATTAGTGCTCGGACGCCAGGCGTTCTCAATCGAAATGCCACCTGATGTAATTTGTAGCTGTCTTCCTTTGTCGTCTGTGGTCTGGTCTCTGCTGATGGCTCTCTCTGTCTCCCTCTCTCGTACAGTGTGCGTATGTGTGAGTGTAATGTGGGTAGAAGGAAAATGGCGGGAGATTATATACAATGACAACAGGTCGTAAATCTGTTTTGTAAGTAACTATATTTTAAGTTTAACTGTACAGAGAGCAAGCAGGGTGAGTTCGTATACAAAGAAGCACGCACGTTAGATTTTGAGGTTGTATCAAACCCAATACGTGGCTGGTCTCTCTTCAACGAAGAGAGACCAGGGTTCCTCACTTCACACCAGACGTATACTGGAGCTGATCTCCCAGTATCGTTTGCCGATCAGGTCAAGCTGACCGGTGACTCGGTGGTGGGAACGAAGCCGGGAGTGAACCTAGGTGTTCACTCGACCGATGCGGGAAGCGAATAGAAATAGAAACCGCGTTACAGAATAGAAACAACAGCAGGTTTTCGTGGGTCGTAAGGCCAAGAAAGCCGACCATAAGACAATTAGTCTGAACAATTACTTCTCCAAATGTAGTTTTAAATTCGAATCATTCACGGCAAAAATAATCGCATAAATAAAATCAAGATGGATATATAAATGTTTTTTATCATGATGACATTTTGTTAAACATCCAATTCATTAGTAAAATTATCCATTAATATTATTTTAGGGCCTACCTTTCTAAATATTTGACATTAAATAGCATTCGAGTATGGTCGTACTCAGAACGCGTATGAGTCAAATCAAACAAGAAGAAGCGTAGTCTTATACGTCAAAAGTGTTGGTGGACGATGTCGGGTTCTGGTCCAGGCGTTATCAGTCAAAAGGACTATCTTCGGAAGTACCTTAGTGGATCTTCTGGAAAGAAAAAAAAGAGACGCAAACCTGCCGGAAGCGGGTAAAACCATCCACTATATTTTAAACACAACTATTTAGAGGTTAGTTTTTTGAGTTCCCTTTAATGTATCCCAATGCATACGTACACAGATATTTATAAATGTTATTTGTTTAACGTCAACTATACTTCTCTTTAACAACTAGTGTAGCTTCCGAAAAGTAACATATTCCATTTGATGACTTTTGACAAAAAAAATCTACTTCTCATTATAAACTACAAGAAAAACTCCATAGTCGTTTCCCACCGACATTATGTCGTGTCATATATTTGTATATTTAAAATAAAATCTTTTTTTCCATTTAGAATAAAAATAATCGATGACGATGTGGATATCTCGAAAATGCAAATGTTGGATGAGGGTGCATTAGATTTGTATGGCTACTCGGAAGATGCGCCCCAAATCGTCGGTATAGTTGATGACAGGCCCGAAGAAGTCAAATTAATGGAGCAAAAACTAAAATGGAAAGTTGTCAGTCAGGTATTTGAACGTTGTCTAATCTACGTTATCAGATATTATTTCGTTGATTATTCTCTAGGTTTGTTAATTTTAATTGTTTAATTTAGGATGATGGTATTGATTCAACGATGACTGTATCACAAATATCGCAGAAAACGAAAATTCCAAAAATGGGTGGTGAATCAAAGAGTGATTCAGATTTGAGTCCCCCTAGAAATAATTCTGATTCTGATTTGAGTCCTGAGAGATCCGCATCACACAAAAATGTAAAAAGTTCAAGCAAAGATAGGGGTAAAAGTGTTGAAAATAGCGATTCAGATCTTTCGCCCGAAAGGCATGGAAAAACTAAAAAATCAGAAAAATCTTCACCTAAATCCAAAAGGGAGCATTCTTCTAGAAACGAGAAAAGGCGTGATTCAGATTCGTCACCAGCAAGAAAAAGAAAACATAAAAATGAAAAAGATACATCACCAAGAAGGCATAAAAAGAAAGTGAAAAAAGATAGTGATTCGGATTTATCACCGGAAAGAGATCAAAGTAAAACAAAATCAAAAAAGAATGATAGTGATTCTGATCTTTCTCCAGTAAGACGTGACAATGTGAAAAACCGACCAATGCAAAATGATGATAGAAGAGACAGGAAATCCAGACTTTCCCCTCCAAGAAATCGAGAGAGAAATAGTAGAAGAAGAAGTAGATGGGACAACGATGATGAAAGACCCGAACATGAAGATTCTCATAGGGGTGAAGAAAATTCCCAAAGGAGACAAGACAGAAATTATAATCAAAATGATAGTAGAGAAAGTTATCGTAGAAATAACAATCACGAATCTAATAACGGAAAAGGTAATCAACATAGAGATGCAAGGGATGACAGACAGAGATATGAAAAAAATAGAGAAGAAGCTGGCTCATCTAATAGAAAGAGTGATAAAACTCTAGATGGAAAACGAGCTGGTTTACAAGGCGCCCAGCAATTAAAAGAAGAAACTGATGCTATGAAAATTAAAGAAAATGAAATCTTTGGTAAATTATCTGATGAATATACCGGAAGAAATGCTCAAGCAGTAAAACGAAACCTGAGAGCTGGTATGTTTACAATATTACTTATCAATTACGATATTTAAAATGTGTATTCTTGATTTATTTTTCTACTTTCAGGTAAACGCGAAACAGAAGCTGACATACAAGAAAAGAAAGAAAAAGAAGCTAAAAGAATAGAAATGGAAGCTAAATACAGCAGATGGGGAAAAGGGTATGTAAACAACATCTCCAAACTTTCATCATTAGTGTTTCATGGGTTGTATCACCGTATTGAACTTTCTAATTTTTTAGAATCAAACAAGTCGAAGAGCAAGAAGAGCGAATTAAAGATTACTTGCACGAATCCTCCAAACCATTGGCAAGATACAGAGACGATCAGGATTTGGATGATGCTTTGAAAGGAAAAGAACGGACTGGCGACCCTATGTTGGAATATATGAGAAAGAAGGAACTGGAAAAGGGGGGAGTCAAAACAGAAACGAAAAGTAAGCTTACATTGATATCAAGTAATTATTTTGTAGTTGAATCGTTATGATAATATTTATCTTTTACTCCAAAGGTTTTCCCGTATATCAAGGGCCATACCCACCTAACCGTTTCAACATCAGGCCAGGACACCGATGGGACGGTGTAGATAGATCAACCGGTTACGAGAAGAACTACTTCCAAACGAAGAACAACAAGAAGGCTTTAGAAGAGGAAATGTACAAATGGAGTACCGAAGACATGTAAATGATTACACATCATATTACAAGACTACGGAAGATAATCAATTCACATTAAAATATTTTTATTTTTATTTTGGAAATAAAATGATACAATCATATTATACTTGCATTCACTTTTATTATAAATACATCCATATATACAATTTTGAAAAATTAACACAACATACATATATACAATACGAGGAAACATGTCGAATGAAACACACAACACGTATTCATAAAATTAAGTCAGTCTGGGTACAGAGACAGTGTTTTGTGTTATATGTAATCGCATATAATGGAAACTTTATTGAAATGAGTATTACAATACCTTTTTCAACACAATTAGAAAAGCAAACAAACTACAATTCTATTGTTTAATGAAAATTTCAACCATATATTATATCATACATACATAAGAACATTTAAAGGCAAGACTTTTTCATAGAGAGTACATATTCACATGTATTTCTTATGTGAAATAATCAACACATTCATCTCAATGTTAAACATAAAGCGCTCCTTTAAATTAATTAGTCTTTCGACATCACATAATTCTCCGTTAACTTAGGATTATGAGAAAATTATAGTAAATAAAGCTATACTCAAGCATCTATGCAGATATTCAACCATCAAATGTGCATTTGCAAATCTTTAACGTCTACCTCCCCTGTTGTAATTCGACCTGCCCCTGCCACCCCCTCTACTGAAATTATTAGTCCTATCGTCGTGTTCATTTTGATATTGTCCCTTGCCTTGGTTTTGATTCTGGTAGCCTTGGTTATGCCCTCTGAATCCACCTTGCCCTTGATACCCTTGATCTTGATAAGTTTGCGCTTGGTAGTTTGGCGCCGACTGTTGTTGATAACCTTGAGATTGATAATTCTGGTATTGTCCTTGCTGCTGATAGTTTTGGTATCCTTGTGTGCCCTGACTTGGCTGCTGATAGTTTTGATAACCTCCACCACCTCGGTTATCTTTATATCCTTGATTCCTATTTTCTTGATATCCTCCCTGGTTGCGATTATCTTGGTAACCTTGATTATTTCCTTTGGTATCCTGATACCCCCGGTTTTCTTGAAAACCTTGTTGATTTCTATCTCCTTGACCCCTGCCTCCACCACCACCCCTGAACGAAACACGACATTCATTTTAAGACATACAAAAGCAAGACGGTCACAATAACAAACAAAACGTGTATTCATTTCAACCTGTTGTTATCTTTTTGTTGCCCTTGATTCCAATTTCCTTGAACACGAGAGCCACCTCCAAATCCAGAGCCACCGCCTCTTCCACCTCCTCCTCCTCCTCCGCCGCCCTTTGAAAATAAAACAACATCATAAACAAACAAAGTTATTTAAATGAATTCCACCAATAAAATACACACTTGAGATCTCTGTTGCCAAGAAGGCATTTCTGGAGGTGGAGCTTGTTGTTCTGATGGTCGTCCACCTCTATCAGGCACCTATATTAACATTGTTAATGCGATTAAATATACTTACAAACAACACAAAATTATTAAACGTAAACTTACTTTTCCGATGATAACTTTGTTAACTTGACTTTGAGTATTTACACGAACTGCAGCATCGGATGTTTTCCTCAGTATCAAAAGGCTGCTTCTAGCTGCAAGAAAATCGCTCAATTTCAGAGCAGATGTGCTCTTTAAATTAGCTCGTAAGGGCCGATACACATTTTGTATCTCGTCACGCTTCTTTCCACCTTCGCCAGACCACTATGAAAACAATAAAATATATAATTCATATGCAAATATTTAATATCCAATACATAGCAGTAATACTTATATAAAATAATCACTTCAAAACTTTCTATGGTACAGTCTAATCTCGTTATCAACATATCTCTCCTCATTTTATAATCCTCACACAATCGCTTATAATTAGCCTCGATTTCTTTCCATTGTCTATCGGTCACTGCCTTATTATATATAGGTCTCCCCACATAATTAGGTCCTAAAATATATTTGTATATTATATCAAGAATTCATAAAATGCAAAATAAAATACGATAAATACCTTCTTTTTGAATAGCTTCTTTTAATTTAGCTTCCACTTTGGAAAATATTGCATCAATAGTAACATTAGCAGGCGGTTTATTAATTTTCAAAGACATTAGTATATCTTTCAGATCTTTTGCAGTTGGAGATTCTTGCTAAAAAATCAACATACAAAAGATTAAATTAAATAATCAATGTAGATTTTTTTTAAATGTTAACCAATTGGATATTTCTCACTATTGTGACTTCCATTGAATCTTTGGATTGCGGATTATTAATGGACAACATTCTAGCTGCCATCAATTCAGATATTAAATAATCCAACAGTAAAAGCCGATCTTCATTGCTTTGAAGTCTCGCTGACATCGGTCCTGCAAATTTGTTTCATTTTAAACTGAAATTATTTAAAAAATATATTTTTAAAAGCGTTGTTTATACCGGTGGTGAAACAATTGTATGTACATCCCAACTCTTTCAAGAACGAACTCAATTCGAGCAAAAACGAACTAGCATCGTCGGGTCCTTCAGTGGCATTGACTGACTCTTCCAAAGAACACAACGACTTGAGCTCCTCAGACATTTTATGGATTAAGCCGGTGTACTCGACCGATTTCGGTCCACCTTCGATCATCTTAGGGAAGGCATCTGGTTTTAAAAACAGTCCACTGTACCTGAAACATTTGCCGAACGATTAAGCATACAACTAGCGTGCATTTCACGTGTGACACGTAGACATCGTTTGCACAATTGCGTGGGTGAGCAAATCATTACAGTATCGTATAATTATAGCAATGACGATGATAAATGGACACTGAAAAGTTAGACGAGTCAATTAGATGTCAAGTTTAATTTATAAAATGAATTATTGACCCAAAAATATCAACATAATGCTGCTTAGATGTATTGACATCAAATAACCTAACATTTTTAGTAAATCATTTTAAAACGTATTGGTAAATATTTGATACCCAATGTCGTTGAGGGCATCCAATATGTCATTTTCCATGTTGGGGCACGATTGGAGGGCGGAGCACCTTTTGGGGGAACTCGGACGCCGGCTAATTTCAATTGGCAATACGAACTGCCACCTGAGACAATTCAGACAACTTAACGTGAACACGTGGAAATTTCGATTATGTCAAACGAATACAATCAAGCCAATTCTAATTGTTTGATTGTACAATGATTACGTCTAGACTCAATGATATATTAAGTATTGTTATTAAATCACCGGCGTACAGCTAAACATCTGTCAATAGAAGACCGAATATTTTAAGACTTACTCTTATTAATTAGTCAAAAATTACATAAAAATAATTTCGGATCGTGTATTTAATGTGGTATACTATTCACATTGATTTTTAAGAGGATTTAAAACAGTTTATAGATAGCCGAGTAAACAAACTATGTATAAAAGTATTTGTATGTTATGTTTATACGGATCTTAATTCTAGTATCACAATATTATTTCAAGGTCACGGTATTGAAGGAGGAATTCCAACTCTCAATATTATCGATGTCAGTAGGCAGTTTGAGTTTGTAGAGGATACATATGTAATAAAATAAAATTAAGCTAAATTATGTTTAATTTTTTATGCGATTCGTAGTATGGGAAGTCGTTATCTTGCCGGGGCGTCATTTGGGAAGGGGGCTGGGTTGGGCAGCCGTCCCCCCTTAGATATGAACGGGACTATCCTCGTTGTTTAATATTTTATTTTATTTTATTTGGAAAACCAACAGTCTTAAATCAAAAAACAGAAAAATAATATATTACATTTCAAAAGACCAATTACATACAAAGGGTAAACATACTTGTAGTCACACATAAAATTTGGAAATTAACATAAGAAAAACAGAGAACTTAAATAATTAAATGTAAGTAATGAATTTCACAATTAGTAAGATTATTCAAAAAATATCTTAACTATTGCTCGCCTTGCTTGCTCATGTGTATTATAAAAAATATCAAGGTTCATAAATATTATAAATTATTATGAATTTTAATTAAAATACTAAACCAACAAAAATAGAATATTGAAATTTTTAGAACACTGCCAGGTATAAACACGTCGATTTTTCCCAGAAAAAATATTAACTCCCAAAATATGTATTTTGTTTGTCTTGCTTTGAAACATATTTGTAAAACTCGTTTATCCTACAAAACAAATTGTTGAATAGGATTGCTTTTCTATTACTGAAAAAATAATAAAAAAGAAATAGTTAAAATTAATATACTAATTTTTTTAATATAATACACCCTCTCCCCTCTCCCTAGAAAGTCATTCTTTTCTGGTTAAAAATTTTGCCCCCCCCCCCTGGGAAAAACTGAAATGACGCTCCTGTTAGCGTAAATTGAAGGAATTGTTGTAGACACGATTATGTAAAGTAGACCGATTCGACCAACATGGTCAAATCGGTTTCAATTCACAGGATGGTGACCCAAATTCGATTATGTCGTAGGTTCCCTACAGTAGCACATAAAATTTGCTTTGAGTTTTATTTAAATGATATTGGAATTTAATATTTTTAAAGAAAAAGTTTGATAAAAAGTAAATTCCGACACTTTTAAAAAAAAGCACTGCATGTATTGAAAATCTTTCCAATATCTCTTTTTAGAATAACGTATTTAAATCAATGGAAAAATAGAATTTTAATAAAAAAAAAAAACCACCAAAGTGACCGACAATCATATTATTTTCACAATATTCTTTAAAGCGAATTACTTTATGGCTGTAGTTGCGATTGTTATGGGCACCCTCGTTAGAAGCGTGCTCCACGCGTGGGCCGCTCTACTAGCACGTTGGTCGCAGGCGGCATTCCGGCGCTGACGACGCTTCCGGTTGGTCGTGCGCATCCGCTGTCGACGACTTTAGCAGGCGACGAAGGCGCGCCTGCCAGCGAGGCGTCTTCGGCGACATGGCGCCCCCCGGTTAGTACATTCTCATCCACAATCAGCCACTACGATGGCGGCAGTGACGCTAATTGCCGTCGCCATTGTCGTTCACGTGTTTTCCCATCGCCGAACCACGTGTTTTCCCATCGCCGGCGTCTTTCGCCACTGCGTTTGCCAACACACTCCCATTCTTCATTATTTCTGATTCAGCCGTCAATAATGGTGAAATACTATCTCGGCATTGCTAATTGCATATCGTTATAACCGTAAAACCTCAGATTTGTCCCCGGCACGTGTGACGGAAACCTAACCTCAAATGGCACCACGTGATTTCACCATTGGTATACACTATGACTAACCTGATTGTTTTGTTTCTGTTTCAGGTTTTACACCTCGAGGAGGTGGCGGTGGCTTTAGAGGAGGCCGAGGAGGAGACCGCGGTGGTGGGGGCGGTTTCGGAGGAAGAGGCGGCGGCTTTGGGGGCCGAGGAGGCGGGGGCGGAGGCTTCGGAGGAAGGGGAGGTGGACGAGGTAATTACTCTTCATATTGCAATCAATCAATGCTGCCTTAAACTTCATTCCACACATGATGTAGCTTTTTTCAACTTTCGTTCTCCTGATTATACTTTGATATGAGAAATTGAAATCTGATATATATACTCACAATAATCTATGACTTATCCTATATGGTAATTCAAAATTAACGGTAAATATTTTGTACAGGTAGAGGTGGTCCACCGAGGGGTCGAGGTCGTGGTGGTGCTGGAGGAGGAGGTGGATTCAAAGGTGGCAAACAAGTCATAATTGAACCACACAGGTGAGATATTTCTCAAATTGAACCACCTTTTTTTTATTAATGAATGAATTTTTTATTAATTTGACTCAATTTTAGACATGCAGGTGTATTCATAGCTCGAGGAAAAGAAGACGCCCTCGTTACCCTCAATTTAGTCCCTGGATCTGAAGTTTATGGCGAAAAACGGATATCTGTCGATGTATGTAATATTTTACTTGTTTAAATATATATATTAATCTTCATTTTATATCACAAATGATGAACTATTGATGATCTGGAACCAGTCATGAAGACTATCTCTATACCACTACCCAATTCTGATGTGATGCATAAATATTTTTTGAATGTTTTTTCTATTTATCGATGTTTTGTAACAACTTTTTATTCGTTACAGCAAGCTGAAGGAGAAAAACTAGAATACAGAGTTTGGAATCCCTTCCGTTCAAAACTTGCTGCTGCCATTTTAGGAGGAGTAGATGTAATCCACATGGCTCCCGGTTCGAGAGTATTATATTTAGGTGCCGCTTCCGGAACTACCGTTTCACACGTAGCTGATATTGTCGGACCGGTAAATAATTATTCGTACATATAATTTATTTAATTTATTATGTTAACATGATGAAATACTTTATAATCTGGAACCAACCATGAGGACCACATTTATACCACTACCCAATTCTGATGCTTTTGAACATTTTCATATAATGCCATTTTATTATGTTCACAATTTTGATGAAGTTTTTGTTTAAACTTTACAGGAAGGATTAGTATATGCTGTAGAATTTTCACATAGATCAGGACGAGATCTCATTAACGTAGCGAAGAAGCGAACGAATATCATTCCTATCATAGAAGATGCAAGACACCCTCACAAATACAGGTTTGGTTTCTATATATGTACATTAATAATTGCAATTCGATTCCCCAAAGTTTATTTTCTTATCAAATTTACTTTCATTTTAGAATGTTGGTTGGTATGGTGGACACCATATTTGCTGATGTGGCGCAACCTGATCAAGCTCGTATAGTCATCCTCAACGCACAGTATTTCTTGAAGAATGGTGGTCATTTCGTCATATCTATCAAGGTATGCATTATTACATCAATTGTATTGTGAAATTAATTTCGGCTCGATTTATAATATTTTCATTCGACATTATGTTCTTTTCCATAGGCTTCCTGTATTGACTCTACCGCTCAACCTGAAGCTGTCTTTGCATCAGAAGTAAAGAAATTACAAGCTGATAAATTAAAACCACAAGAGCAGATAACGCTTGAACCGTATGAGAGGGATCACGCCGTTGTAGTTGGAGTGTTCAGACCGCCGACTAAAGCGGCGTAATATATAGACAATGGTGCAATGTATGATGAACTTGCGTGAATGTTTTAGGATTAAGTATTAAATATAAGGTTTTAATGTACAATTATGAATATGTGTAATATACTTTAATTGACTACTCTACTTTTTTCTTTTAATAAATCCTCCAATCCAAATTTTATCAGAACTACTTCCGCTTTTTGGTATTGAATGCCGTTTTCTTGGATTTAAGTTTATTGTTTTCCAATCAAAGTCAATTAAAAATATACAATTAAAAAGCATTTTGATTTCGATTTGCAAAAACCTTTTTTACTTCCCGAGATATCTAAATTAAGGGACTCGTTTGAAAACAATAAGCCCCGTATTTACCAGGTCGCAGTAACGGTGTACGCACCGAGTTATTGCAAAAGTTCTCTCAACTCGCCAATTGTCATGAGTGACAAAGATGTGGCTATTTGTATGGCCTCGTCTGGACCCATTCCCGACTCTTCAATATTTTGGTATGTGGAGATGATCGCAGATTCTCAGTACAGTTCAATCAATTTTAATGTCTTCATCATTCCACACCCATTTTCCCTAGTAAATTCCAATGTCCTCACCAAATCTGGTGACTTCGTGTTAAACCGGTTTGTCCAAATATCGCTACCTGAACGAACACTCCAGAGTTGCGGTGTCATGTTACGTCTTGCAGCTACAGTTACTCGGTTCACATCCTCTCCACTTTGTATAAAATAGTCCTGGAAGATTAATAAATATGGAGATTTGATTTAGTCGTCCAGGGAGAGCATCAGCTTTTACTCCAAGTGCTAGAATCGCTCAAGCATGAATAGTATCTGAGGATGTAATTAAGGCTCGAATTTGGATATTAAAAGGTAAAATAATTCGACTATCAGTGTCTAAAAAATGAATGCAACGCGCATTCGTTAACAGTAAGTTTAATCCTTTGAAAGGGTTGAATTTCGAGATTTGGCAATGACAAATCATATTAAGGTTGATATAAGACAAATGAAAATTCAAATTCACAGAAAAAAAAATGTATTCACATGTACATTACATAACAAAGACCAAGCTACTTATGGCCTTCAACGAAAGAAAAAACTGTAAACTAACAAGTAGGTACAGTTTATCCTAGCTAAAAATTCAATAGGACAATTCCAGGAATCTAATCTGATCTTACAAAGTAAATTATTATAATTTCTTAACAGACTAAGTTCAACTATTCGTAAAAATACAAAAGAAGTATTGAGATGCGATGGTAAAACTTTAACTGATTCTATCATCGCGCTCTTCCCCTTGTGTATCCTGATCCACGGTTGGGATGTGTTCCACTGTAATGGTGCCTCTGTCTGTCTCGGTCTCGACCCTTGTCTCTGGTATCTCTATCCCTAGATTTATTTAAATCCCTGTTGTCCCTAGATCTGTTTCTGTCTCTGTCTCTGTTTTCTCTTGATTTATCCTTAGTTTTTTCTCTGGAACGTGATCTCCTCTTGTCCCTATCTCTACCTCTATCATAGACTGGAGAACGTGATCTGGCCGATGATGATTCTCTTGAGCCTGCTCTGGAATGTTCACTATTCAATATAAAATCATCGTATCTGAAATACGGAAGTAAAAATTAACTGAAAGCTTTCCATTTCAAAACATGGAACGATTTATTCTAGAATATTATCTATATATATATAAACTTACTTATTTCTAGGAGCCTTGCCAGAGCTCGTTGCCGAACTACTTGAGCTACTCGAAGACCGTCTTGATGATGCAGAACCACTTCTATCTGAGCGTCTGTAAAATAATAAAACGATTTGATTTGGGTGAATTCCACTGTAATTCAATTCATTGGCAAATATATTTACCTATGATTCCCAGTTTCGGGCACAGGCGATTTTGATGGTTTTCTTCTTTGGCTAATCTCTGACTTAGACATGTCTTTGTCTATTTTTTCTGGTGGGGGCTTTTCTATAATATAAAATACATATTAAGTATAAAATAAATTAAAGTAGATAATACGTATATATATGTATAACTACTAAAAAATAAAAATAAAATACTCATTTCACCTTTTTCAGCAGATTTTTCTTCCTGTTTATCATTATTTTCTTCGTCACTGCCCCATAAATCATACTTGGAAAGATCTCCCTCATCCCCCGATTCCTCATCTTCTTCATCATCATACAATCTACTAGCACCGGCATCCTTGTGACCATTGTTATCTTCTGCTTCTTTTTTCTATAAAAGATACAGCAATGGTTAATATACAGGATAGGAGTTATTCATTATTCAAACTTAAGTATACCATTTTAGGCATTTTTGATTGCTCAATAAATTACGAAATCTCAATTTTCATTTCATAATTAATGGAAAATTTAGTATTCTTTATTTTCCAAATATACAAAGTCATTATTTTGAAATTCAATTACCCTAAATTTTAAATGGAAGGTAAAAAAATACTGGGAATGTTCATAAATATACACCAAACCAACCTTTTTACGTTTTTTCCCAGATTTAACTTTGGTATCCTCAATAATATCAGTTTTAGATCCTTTTGGCTGTTGTAAACCTCGCAACCTATTCAACATGATCGGTTTAGGTATGGCAAAACTTTTAAACCTACTAATAGCAGAAGGACTGGATTTTTTCAACTCTCCAGTTTCGAGTAGATCATCAGTGAGATCTTCATTATCATTTTTAGGAGAATTTGCATTTTTATCATTGGTGAAATCCCTTGACGGAGAACCAGGATAAAACATATCATCTAAAAAAGGAATATTGACCGACTTTTTTAATGGCGTCTCCTGATTTGTATCATTAATACTATGCGTGTTATCCACTTCATTGTTGTCCTTTTCCTTAGTTGCAGACATATTCTGAATACTCTGCAAAGCCAGCGCGAGACCATCGGTATTAATCCCAGCAAAATTCAAATTCAACAAAGAGTTCAATTTACTTGTTCCATCTCCATCTCCGTTAGCATCGCCATCATCGACAACATTCTTTCTACTAATCGAACCAATATCAGGAGCTCTCGGCGGCGTTCTGAGAACTTCATCGTCCGTTTGATGATCTGAAGCGTTTCTATACAGAGCATCCTCATCTGGCAAGTAATCGTCAATTTTTGCTCTACTAGCGCAGACGGCGGATTCGGTGATCTTTTTTTCAGATACATTCGCAGAATTACTGTTACTCTCAGGCCAAAGATCATTTGCATTGTCAGCCATCGAATCGTCTTTAAACAGAAGGTGATTTCTTTTTGCCATGGCGGGATGTATTTTAGTAGGAATGTATTCTATATTACATGAGTTTTTCTCCTCGGATCGATTCGACATGCTCTCGATGATACGTTTCATTGCTGAACTTAAATTTTTACTACATCCTTTGTCCACATCTACTGCACTCGAATGTAAAGTGTCTACAATTACTGCTTTATGCAGTCCAAATTTCGGTAATGGTAATTCAATAGCATCCATTTTCTTCTGATTGGTAGATAATTCTCTAGGACTGTATAAAGTGTCTCTTAAATTTTTAAATGGCGATGACTTGGAATTTTGTGCAGTGCTGTCTTTATTCTTGTAGTTAATATCAATGTCGGAGTCAAACCCCCCTTCGCTACTGTAAATTTCACTCTCTGAAACAATGTCTTCCAGCATACAGTTCGGGACGATATCAGGAGTTGTTTTAGCTGGTTTCGATTGTTTCGGTACGTTAGGAATAATGAAAGACGATTCAGGGTTTGCTTTGTGTTGATTTGCAGTTTCAAAGTAATTATCTTCTTGAAATTGCGTTTCCGGACTAATAACTCTAACGGGCGATTTCATCCGTGCTAATTCAACTCTAGTCACCATTATTTCTGGGGTTTCAGATCGAGCATTTTCTGTCAGGTAACAATCAGATCGTTTACTTTCATCTATCACACTACGCTTAGCGCCGCTAGTCGAGCTTCTGCCGACAGATCCATTAGTATTGTTATTTTCGTTAATTAAAAACCTCTTAGTCTCACTGTTTGTGTCATCTTCACTCTTATTATCACACTGTTTATTCCTTGAAGGCTCTCTGTCATTGTCTGAACTGCCGTCGATGACTAAAACCTTATTAGAATCGATATTTTTTTGAGTATTTCGTCCCTTTACTCTATTGTCACAACTCTTATTCCTAAAAGACTCACTATCACTATTTGAACTTCTGTCAAAGCTGAGGTATTCTTCATTTAAACTTTTACGTACATGCCTGCGTTCTTTAGCTCTAGCAGCATCACTATACCCATCATCGCTACTATTGGCGTTTTTCCCTGTAGTTGATTTCAAATACCTCCGTCTTCTTCTCTTCCTGAAAAGTCCGTCGCTGGTCTCCCTTCCAGAAGTTTCGACGTTGATATGAGAATCGACTAAGCATCCAGTGGTGAGAAGTCGCTGCCTCCACGCAAATATTGTTTTGAAATCGGGTGCAGGTTTATCGTAGTTCTGTTGAAACATGTTGGCACTGACGCTACAATTTTGATACACTATTGCCCAAGCCGCCACTTGGATGCGCTCTTGCAGTGTGTAAGTGACTTCGAAGTCTTCATCGACTGTTTTTCCCTTGAAACGATACTTGACTTCGTTGGTCGAGGTTACGCGATTTTCCATAATACAATCTCTCGAATACGGTTGATATTTCGAACTGTCGCCGAAATCTCTGTGAAAATGCTTGTATTTAGAGTCGTATCCGTTTTCAACGTGTGGTTTCGCTGGGAAATGTATCTTTTCAGTCGAATCATTCCGTAGAGACGATTTCTTATCTGGGACGGCGTCTTTGTCGTTTCTGGCAACATTTTCAACAGATAGTATCGACCGTTTCCTTTTTTTTCTTACTGTAGAAAATCGATCTCTCCTGACTGAAACAGTTGCGGTCATATCGAGTGAATTTCCATGGGTCGATTCAGGCATTAGACGCTGGGGAAGACGTGAAGGAACCGGTGGTGATGCCACACTGGTGTCACTGAGGCTCCCAAGATGTCTGCGAGTGCCGCACACCTACGGGTTTAAAACGTCTCCTTTTAGTACAGCGCTTCCAATTCTCATCAGCAAAAATACATTTCCTCTAAATCCGCATTTCACAGATACCATACAAAGAGTTAATTCTTCGATACGAAAAAATGCACCCCTCCATCGTTCACAAAGTTCTTTTTTTCACCGTTTTCACCTTTAACAGAGTTCTAATTACAAACTCAAAGCACTGAAAAACAGATTAAAAAAATGTTCTCAAATGTCATGTTTCAAATGGGCTAATTTTATTTTATCGTGATCAATGAGAACACATCGAATATATTTCAATATTGACAAAAGTCATGATCCGTCATTTATATGGTACCTTAATGAGTAAAATGCAAACATACAAACAGATACACCAAACACAAAATGAATGAAAAGAATAACAAATGTAATGCTTATTTCACAAATGTTACCAATTTAAGAATGAAATAAAGATACTTATTGGTTATAAGGGCGCATTCGAGTATATGCACTTAAACTAACAAATACACGGCAGTTACAGAAACGGCCTTTATGTATGTAGTTTTAGTAAAGTGATAGTACGAATGTGGCTTGCCAACACATGGAATGATTGTATGGCGACTAACAATACGATACCAAGATCCATTTGAAGAGATTCTCTCTGCAATGAGGCAATACTGACCTCCACCAGAACATATGTGAAATTCAGAGACATATTTAATTAAATTATTTAGAAAATTAGTTTTGATTTTAATCAACATTATTCGTAGTTCACATAACTCAACTGTTTGCAACACCTAGAAGTCATTCATGTCACTGTCATGTATTAGTGTGTTAGTGCAAGCGTGTATACGTGATGTTCAGACGCGCCCGTATAACCAACAAGTACCGTAATCAAAACTACGAAGAATGTAAATGCGAAAAAAGATTTCAGCAATTACATCTTGCAATTTCAACACATCAATTTTGATCAAAACAAACAAACCTGCGGTGCGGAATCTTTTCTCTTCCTCTTCTTGACTCTGCCAAATTCGTCATAGTCGTCATCGTCAGAATCACGTCGAGGCCGATACTCCACAACACCTCTCTCATTGTAGCCTCCCCCATATCCGGTACGAGCCTCAACCTAAATTTATTTTTAAATATCACATAAATATATATATACAATGCGCCTTTCTGGCCAATTACAAAAAAATATTACATTTAAACAGTATCATAGAGACATCTATGGACAGATTCGAAACATACATTTTACAGAGTAGGTAGCATCATCATCATCATATATATAATATCGCTATTCTGTCTGTGTGTCTGCCTGAGATAACGCTCACCGTAATATAATAATCGTTTCGTCGTATGTACATGACAGCTAAACCATTGCCAAAACGTATATACAATACAATAAAAAAAGAAAAAAAACTTCTCTATATACTATTTGCTACCAATGTTTTCTATTGGCAGAGAATTTACCGCCATCTATTGAAAATTGATTTAATTAATTAATTTTTCTATTGTTTACATGTAGTTTTTTTCATATTAAGCAATTAAATATAAATATTAAAATAAATATATTTAAAAAAAATACACCGCGTGCGAGATCGGACGACATATTTCTTTTAATTTTTTTATTATTTATTAACTTTATATGCCAATACCCATGCGATGATGTGTCATCGGGTAAAATACTAGTATATATTTATATAATAATCGAAAAATTCGATACTATAAACTCGAATTTGCGAGAAACAGGACGGTTGCCAATTTGGTGGAACCGTTTCAACAATAAAATCAGATAAACTGGTAAAGTCCGATAGGAAATGATCGACCTCGAGTCACATATATCCACATAATAATTTCTAAATAATTGTTCAAAACAAAACAAATTCAACATTCACACAGCGAAATAAGGCTTATATTCCAATAAAGATAATTCCACATGACTAAATAGAATTAGCATAACAAATAAAACGCCTCTTAAAAATTAACAGCCTATGCATAAATTTTGTCAAAGGCAAACAGAAATTAACAGAGATAAACGCGACGAATAAACCGACCGTCATTTCATACCACATTCAAGGAAAATATCATACTAAGGTTTAACAAATAGGTTGATTGCGAAAAAATACATGTATTCATTGTGTATTTACTATCAATTAACAAATGAACAGACAGTATGCAACCTAATTGTTATTGCAGCTGTGTACATGTGTACATGGTCATGTTATAATACGAATTACCTATTATTTGAACAATTTAATTGGCTTTTAAGACGACGTTCGACAATTTCATGTATTTAATGATGTGACCAATTGGTCGCAATATTTTATATGTTGACAAAGTCTGCTAAACTAGAGTTAAATATTGCAGCATTCGAAATGCTAACTGTAAAAATTTATCAATGTGATGTCCATGATATTCTTTAGTTTTTATAAACATATCTACGTACATTTGACGGGCTGAAAACCAGACTGGCACAAGTGACATTTTTAAAAAAATCTGGTTTTAGTGCTAAAATAATAGCATTAATGAAATGCTATTACTTAAGCACTTAAACCAGCTTTTTTTTTTAAATGTCACTTGTACCAGTCTGGTTTTCAGCCTGTCATTTACTCTGTATCTGCTGTTTTATTTGAACTGAAAGAAAGTCCATTTATTTATTTATTACTTTATCTTCATAATAATGTAATACTGTACTTATATACGAATTATCAACAGATGAAGTTTTGTGACCATGAGAAAATTCGACCTCGAGATTTTGTCTGATTTACACACAGAATCGATCACAGATTACATTTCTCTAGCTTTTATAAAATGCATATATTTTGGGAAAAATTCTAATACTGTTGTTCCCATCATACTAAAACTTTGCACCGGTCAATGAAATTGTAATCACATTACATATAAATGTTTTTCAAATTTTTAAGTCGACCAGAAGAGGTACCTCTTCTTATAGGTCTCCACTTTTTATTTACTTCATCCCCTCAACGGCTGAATGGATTGAGTTGAAGCTATTTAACACATAATTGTCATGATAAGTTTTAGAAAATCATATTTCTTTCTCAATCGGATATCGAATATCGAGTTTTGAGATTTTATCCGAAACTGTTCAATATATTGAACCTAAATTTCATATATATAGTTTCAACTAAGTTTAAGTAGCATAATTAATTATGTTAAGATCTGTTGAGCTCTTAATCGCATGTCTTTTATTATATATTTGCTATACTTAAAACAGGACTAACTAAAACCAATCAATTTTAAGTACGTATTGCGTGCCCATATTAGTACGACATTAAATAAAGAATTCGTTAGACCTATGAAAGTAGACCTGATTAGTGGAATTTGAATGAATCCACGAAGATTTAGCTCTGTTGCATAAATATTAAGTTTACCGAAAATTTTTTGAATTACATAAAAGAAAATAATACATTAATTAATATTCTGAAATGGTTTGTTGAGTTAAGTTGAGGTATTCTGCAATCTCTTATGTTGTCCTTGCACTTTTTTTTAATGTAAAATACAATTTCCTCAGTACCATTCGAGCACTCCATTTCCATTTCACTCGCTTCTCTACATCAACTATCCTTGTCATACGTCTCACCAATGTATTTCTCCCAATTGTTCGAGCACACAGCATTCTATACTTGTGGGAGTACAATGTATGTGTATAAAAACTATATCTAGTTAATATATACATATGTAAATATTAAATAGATATTTCGTATTTGGGTTACAACTATGAAGCCCAGCCAGCAATATAAATGTGGAAATTATCAAAAGATTTCAAAACAAAATTTTGCTAGTCATTTTGAATGCCCTGTAGTTCGTCCCAAGCTATATGATCCACTGGGACACAAGGATATGGACGATCACAGATGAGACGAGAGCAATGGTCTATAAGTATAGAAACAGATTGCAGAATCATTCTAACGAGCTGGTCGGGTAGCTGTTAACCAGCAAAAAAAAGCTGGATTTAGATGAAGAGATGCTCTAGCCTACTCCATTTAGAGTTTCCCATTATCACGAGTAAAGAAAATGCAATGAAAGACCATCGGAATATTTTCCTTGTATATAATTTGTTAATGCTCTGTATGAGACAAGTCTATGAGAGCATCAATGGAAGCACTGTAATTTCCCAAATTAGTTTCAGTATGTTTTCCACCTAGTATCTGATAAATATTTGGGCACTATCGACTGGGGTGTAAGATGTGATTTTAGAAGTGCCCATCTCTGATTATACACTTCGGCTGGAGGTCTTAGGCTTCAGCCTAGTCAGCTTATAGGCTAATCCAACCTTGCTAGTAACGCTACAAAGAGGCTAAAGAGAAGTGATTTTGATTTGGACTTCTAATATCAGGTAGTGTTCATTGGAAAAAGAAATACAAAAAATGTGGACAGATAACATAATAACAACGTACATATATATAAATGGATGTTAGTATGTTGTGATTGCATCGACAAGTATGGACAAGTTTTCAAAAAAACAAATTTATAACTTTATTTTAATTCATGTAGCAATTTTTTGAAACCACCCATTGAAAAATCGGTGACAGGAAAAATGCATTCGAGATAGCTGTACTCTCGAGACATTCAAACATTCAAAGATGCTCAAGGAGAACTAACGCAATAGAATTTGCACAAAAAAGCGTCAAGGGGTATTTGTATGTTATCCGAGGGTGCTAACCTTTTGTTTGTGGAATTCTATTGCGCAAGTTCTTTTTGAGCGCTATTGAAAATGAAGACTTTTTATCTTCGAATCTGCGCCACTATTCAGTACAATTTAATACATCTTTCAGGGAACCGAAAAATCAACATGCATAAAATTAGTCACGAATAAAATAATCGATTAAATATGACGAGTTTTACTCAAAAACAATCTCCCTAATATTTTCTTAAACAAATGATGAAATTTACTTCAAAACATTCGTAAAGTTTTTGAACATTTCGATATGTTTACTTGTATGTTTGGATGCTTTTTTTTCGTCCACTCTTCTAGTTACATATGTGACCACCCGCCTATTGTCATTTCAATCTCTTCACTTTTTCCATTATATCAACTACTCTCATCATACTCCTCATTCACGTATTCCTTTTCCTATGTTTCCTCATACGTTTCATGTATGCCTATATAAATAAATACAAATTATTGAAAAAAAAAAGATAAGATTCATCAGCTATATATATGCATGTATGTATGTATATGTGACACTCTGCTGGCACTCCATAGATATTCAATAGAGGAAAAAATGAATTGTGTATTTCTGTGACCCGCCTATCATCATTTCAATCTCTTCACTTTTTCCATTATATCAACTACTCTCACCATACTTGTCATTCACGTATTCCACTTCTTATGTTTCCTCATACGTTTCATGTATGCGTTTACAAATAAAAATACAAATTATTGGAAAAAAAGGTAATTATTCATCAGCTATATATTAGGGGTACCAGAAAGAAATCGCGCATTTTGTGAACAATGTAAATTTATTTTTTTTTCTTAATTCTAAATACAAACTTATAAAATATAATTTCCATCATTGTTACTAACTATCTCCCATCTTTCTTCCAGTTTTTCGATTCCTTTTTTAAAAAAAATTGATGGTTTCGAATCGAAATATTCGATTAAGTGTTTTTCGACGTCTGCGGTATTTCTGAACCGTTTATCTTTGAGACTGTGCTCCATCGATCTAAAAAGGTGATAATCTGATGGAGCAAGGTCTGGTGAATAAGGAGGGTGCGGTAGAGTTTCCCAATTTAATTCCTGGATTTTATCCCCAGTCAGTTTCGCTACATGAGGGCGGGC
Organism: Arctopsyche grandis; assembly: GCF_051622035.1. Classification (NCBI taxonomy): domain Eukaryota; kingdom Metazoa; phylum Arthropoda; class Insecta; order Trichoptera; family Hydropsychidae; genus Arctopsyche; species Arctopsyche grandis. The sequence continues at coordinate 27,670,913 of NC_135357.1, forward strand.
GTTATCGTGTTGGAGAATTACTTCCTTCCTGTTGAATAAACTTGGCCGTGTTTCTTTAATTTTTTCATTTAATCGATCCAGCTGATGACAGTAAAGGTCTGCAGTAACGGTTTCAATAATTCGTAGTGGATTATACCCCTCACATCCCACCATACACATAACAGAACTTTTCTATGAGTCAAACCGGGCTTAGGGGTTGGAATGGGTTTTTGATTTGGTGATATCCATTGTCTTTTACGGCTGTTGTTGTCCTACAAGACCCATTTTTCGTCCCCGGGTTACTACCTGGTGTAAGAAGGGATTGTTTTTTTGTCTCGACAACAAAGAACTGCACGTGTTTCTATGCGCATCTTTGTTATCTGCAGAGAGCGCGTGCGGCATCCAAATACCCATCCTGTTAGTTTTGCCGATGCGTTTTAAATGCGACTGAACTGTTGACCATGAAGATTTGAGTTTCTGTGACAGTTCTTCAATACTTTGACGGGGATCTGATTCGATTAACGATTTCAGCATATCGTCATCGAAATTTGAGGGTCGTCCCGATTTAGGTGAGTCCTTCAAGCTTCTATCTCCGGATTTAAATCTTTGGTACCAAAATTGACATCTGCGAGTAGTAAGCACTTCACCATAAATGTCTAATGGTTTTAGTGGCCTTACTGGCGTTTAAGCCCAAACAAAAGTAACATACAATGCCTTACGTGGCTTTCATCTTTTTCTGGCTTCGACATTTTATCCTATCAATAAAATAAAAATTTGTTACAAAAAAATAAAGTCAAAGAACAGTTCTACAATAAAAAAAATTTACAGAGATGTTTATCACACCGTGTCTGAACACAAACATCGTTTCATAAAATGCGCGATTTCTTTCTGGTACCCCTAATATATGCATGTATGTATGTATATGTGACGCTCCATAGATATTCAATAGAGGAAAAGATGAATAGTGTATTTTTGTGACCCGCCTATTGTCATTTCAATCTCTTCATTTTTTCCATTATATCAACTACTCTCAACATACTTCTCATTCACGTATTCCACTTCCTATGTTTCCTCATACGTTTCACGTATGCGTTTATAAATAAAACAAATTATTGAAAAAAAAAAAAGGTAATGAATGATTCATCAGCTATATATATATATGCATGTATGTATATGTGACGCTCTGTTGGCATTCCATAGATATTTAATAGAGGAAAAAAAAAGAATTATTTAAAAAAAAATGAATCGCGTTTTTTTCTACGAATATAATAATATCGAAACAAAAGACAAAGATGTGGGATGGGTGAGGTGAGTCGGTGAGTTGGTGAGTTGGTGAGTTGGTACCTCTCCGAACTTGGGCGCGTTGCAGACGTTGCAGGTGAGCCTCCTGGCCCAGTTGACGTTGGCGCACTTGGCGCACTGCCAGTCGTCAGCGGCGAAGAGTCCTCGCGACTTGTCAGCGGCGCATTTGCCGATCTCGATGCCGCTGCTTCCGCTTCCGGCTGCGCCAGTCGCCCCCAGCCCAGTCCCTGCAGCCGCTACCGAAGCCCCTCCAGTGGCCACCGCTGAAGCCGAAGCCGAAACCGAAGCCGAAGCCGAAGCCGACGCTGACGCCGAGGTCGCAGTGGCGGTCGCAGTCGACGGTTGGCCGACGGCTGCTCCGACGACTGCGACCTGAGGAGAGGCCGAAGGCGGCAAACGACGCCGGCCGCAGCGGTTGCATTGCGGCCGGCGCGAGAAGTTGACGTTTCCGCACCCGGTGGAGGATCCGCCCGCGCCCGCGCCCCCACCCCCACCCCCACACACCCAGTCGCCCGGCTGCCCCGCCAGGTCCATACTCGCGTCCGCTCTTCACTCTTCACTACGAGCTCCGAGCTCCGAGCTCAAGGCCGCTCGCCCCGAACCCCGTTCGCCGAACGCAATACGGGCGGACAGCTGAAGCCGCCACCGCCACCGCCACCGCCACCGGCCCGGCAGAGACCAGTGTCGCCACCTGCCGCAGTTTGCCGATAAATCCCCGCCGCCCACCACCACCGTGCTCCCTTGCCAACCTCATCATAAGCGCATCTATTATTCTCGCCCATGGCCAAACTAAATTTTAAAACAAAAACATCCCGCATTTTAACAGCGGTTTAGTAAAAACATCGTGCGAATGTAGCACAAATTGTACTGCACGAAACTAGGTCGACGATATCGCCTATTTCCCTCGCCGAACTCAAGCTGTACAAATGACATTGGCTGCGTCCACACTACCGATATCTACACACGATATTTGCGAATTTTTCCATAACCAGTTCCTAAATAGCAACCACGGGTTGCAATATGGGAACTGGGCAGTGGCGGCTCGTCTATATGGGCTGCGGGGCTACGGCCCTCCCAGTATAGTACATATGATCACCGGTATGGTCAACGAGCTATTACATGCCGATTAATCTCTGCAGCTCCCCCCCCCCCTATGAATTCTTCTTTCCCCAAGTCGCCATTCGCCTTTTATTTTCTCCTCTATGATTATTTGTAGAAAGTCATATTTGGACCCGTGAATAATGTGAACAAAATATTCCATCTTATGGCGCATACGATAATCATTACCACGAAAATCGCGAATACAGAATATCTGGCACTCAAGTTCTCGTTAGTATGATTCACTTTTCATTTCCACGTCTGTAAACAGTCTTACATCAAATGGTTCCCAAAAAAATTAGCACTTCATAAACATTTTTGGCCTAGTCCTACTTTCCTGGTATAATTTTGGTATAAAATATACAAATCGATTGCGTCATAACTACAATACTTCGGAAAAAAGGAGCAGAAACTGATAAATCGCCTAAATTACTTAATTTTGTAGATACGCAGTGGAAAAAAAAAAATATATATATATATATATATATATATATATATATATATATGTGGGATTCTGTAAGGGAGGATAGTGGAGTGAAGAAATGATAGGCGATCTTAGTCAATGATCCACGTTTATTGTTCGTATATCTTCAATGCGCGTACGCATTCGGTCAAACGTCAAACGCGACTCCTTACACCCGGATCAGGCTCGAGAGTACCAGCCTTAAGGGGGACCACTAGTGTGACCGCGCGAAAAAAAGGTGATTTTCGGGAATTAAAATAAAAAAAACTACTGGATGGAATGTTTTATCGTTTTATGGATATATGTATAGATATATACTAAATACATAATAAAAGTTTTTAGACAAAAAAATTGAAAATTCAGCGAGTTATACGTAATCTCCCAAGGCTCCAAAAAAAAAAGTACCCCCACTGCTGCAGTGATAGCGACCTTCACAGTGCCTGAAATCAAAAAATTCAAAAAGTTTATTAAACTAGAAGATATTTGCCGTACCATGAACCTCGATCAAAAAAAAAAATTGAAATTTAACAAAATGGCGGAGTTTTAAAAAAAAAAATCAAATTTCGCGCATAAATTTGTTGATTTTTGGCCTGCCAAAATTACATTTTTTATTCAATCGGAAAACTGGAGGTTCATGGCACGCAGAAACATATATAAAAGAAGCTGAAAAAAAATCAAATCGATCGGATGATTCATTCTCGAGTTACAACTGCAGCAAATTTGAAAAATGTAGTTTCGAGAAAAACGCGTTTGAAGTTTAAGTTACTGATTTCGTGGTTATAAATCAAGAAATATCATACCTACTGTTAATCTGCTATTCCAGGCCCATACAGTGCACCTTCCTCTTCTTCGAAAGACAGCTGTTGGGCTGCTAAAGTTTTTCTTCGAGCTAATCGGTCCTCTTTTGAAGCAGCCTGTTAACGATGATCTGCCATTCCAAGCCTCGTATCATCTTTGTCAACGGCATAATCGTTCGCTGCAGGTCCAATTATAATTCCCATTACATTGAACATTTTTAAAATTGATGAATAACCGTCATTAAATATTGATGTAGCAAAATAATTTGATAACTCTATCGTTTTGAGACCACTGTGGAGGTGTTTCGGAGCAAAGTGCCATAGCAAGCCATTATAACTTTCGTTATTGTTCTGAGTATTATTAGTAATAATTTATTACCCAGACATCTTTCGAGTAAATCACGCCGACTCAAGTCTTCAAATATTGGTTTCAGAGCATTTTTTCTTTTCCCATAAAACACAACTCTGACGGTAAGTTGACTTGACACACGAGTCGATGATCTTCTTACTAAACTTTCCAACAAGAGTTACTACGCCAAACCGTGAAGTGTGGCCACGTTTCTTCCACGTGCCATCTCCAGAAACCGTCAAATTTGTCTCGGAGTCTTCTTCTTCCAGTGTCAACTTTTTCTCTTCTTCTACAGCTCTTTGCATACTAAATTTACAAATTGATTCTGCTGATGTCCATAAATTCGCAAAGCATCCACTGAAAGTTTGAGTATGGAATTTACGTATTAGATCCATCAAACCACAAAAAAGATTCACTCCGTTTATTCCGATACCTAAAAGTCGCATCACAGCCACTATGCGTCTATTTATTTCAAATGCATTACCAATCATAGGCCCGGAATTGATGTACGAAACGCCGCATTCACATATTACAGCAATTTTGAATCCTAAGCCTCGCGGACTTGCTTGATTGAACGTAATTTTTTTTTCACAAGTTTTGCACATCACTAAATTACTTATTGCATGAAAAACAGAAATAAACTGGAGATTACTATAACCGTGCGTTGGATCAATCACAATTTCTTCGTCCTTATTGTGTAAAAGTTTGTCAGCTGACGTACTGGTATTTGCGGTGGACTGTTCACATGTATGTTGATTCGCCGAAAATTTTCGTTTTTTAGAAGTTGATCTACGCGTGGGATCAACATGGGAACCCTTTTGTTTTGAATACTGAGAACTCATTTTTGCTAAAATTTTGTACGATGTTCTCACTATAACGGTCACAATAACACTGGAAGAGAGTTTAAATGTGCCAAAGTCTAGCATCTCCAAAACAGCCAGGTATACGACCCGTTTTTAATGACTTTTCTGGCTGACAGAACCAGAACAATAACTGCGTTATGAATCATAACGCAGTTATTATGATCCGTACGCTAACGCAACTTTCGAACCGACGTCAGCTGCTCTTCGGATGGCTGTAACTCAAAAACTATTCGAGATATGCACTTGAAAATTTAGTATGTTATTTTTAAAGGTATGGACTATCGAAATGTGCAAAAAAAAAAAAACGATTTTTTCAAAATGTCACACTAGTGGTCCCCCTTAACATAAATACATATGTGTACCAACTGTTCGGCATGAGCCACATCATTATACATAATTATAATCATTTTATATTAATATCCTACATATATATTATTTTAATCCAAACGGCTGACGACTATCACATGGCCAACGATTTTAGTGTTTCCCTTATATTACAATATCATAAATTATATATTATATATTTTTTTGCTTATGAATCTTAAGACGCTTTTTAAAAGCTTACGACCAAAAAAGATTAGCAATATGTCAAAAAGTTGTACTTTGACATTGTAAAAATGTTTACTTCGGTTCGTCATTGTGCAAATCAACTGAAAGGTAGATTAGATTATAGACGACCCTACTGCAAAGTTGTACCATAACTAATTTAAATCAAATATTTACAACAAAATCAATTAATAATATAATTACTTTACATTACATAAAAATAAATATATGTATTAAAGGTTTTTATGTGATGGCGCTGAGATCAAATAGCACTGCAGTTAACAACTTCGAAACACTTGCTGTATCAGTACCCAAGCCATTTGTATACCATGTCGAAATTAATAGACCGAACCAATTCAATACTTTTAATAACGCACTATGGAAGTCAGTATTTTTTTTATAATGAGTCTTCCAATCCTAAAATGTTAACATAGCTGATATGTTTTCTATTTATAGAGATTTAAAACAATGCTTTACTGAGTTGAACACAAATTCAGACTGCCGAGTAATTGTTTTATCTGGCTCTGGAAAACATTTCACCGCCGGTAATATTATTCATATGTGCAATGATTACTTTTTCAAATATTTGCGTCTTTTTTATTTGACTCCTTTATTTTATATTCCAGGTATTGATTTACAAGACATGTTAATGTTAGGTCAAGACTTGGCTGAACATGATGACGTTGCAAGAAAAGTTCGATTGCTTAATAGAGTAATTAAAAATGCCCAAGATAGCATAACATCAATTGAAGCTTGCGTTAAACCAGTGATATGCGCTATACAAAATGCATGCATCGGCGCAGGAATCGACCTCATTACAGCTACAGACATTAGGCATTTAAAATAAATTATTTTAATACTATCATGTCGCGATCAAAGAGCTTCTAATATGGACGATTTTTTTCTTTTTAAGATATTGTTCCAAAGATGCATGGTTTCAAGTCAAAGAAGTACACATTGGAATGGCAGCTGATGTGGGAACGCTTCAACGCTTACCAAAAGTATTTATTTCAAATTTTCATTACTTATTGTGTTTTTTCATTCAAAAGATTTATGCCCCTCATTACTTTAGATAATTGGGAGCATGTCTCTAGTCAGAGAACTTTGTTATTCCACTAGAAAATTCAAATCAGATGAGGCTCTAAGCTGCGGCTTGGTCAGTAAAGTATTCGACGATAAAGATAGGTTAGTGTTTAAATTGATATTGTATTATTCTTGTATATTGTATGTACATTACAAATATTATTTTGTTGATTACAGCTTGATGAAAGGCTCTATCGAATTAGCTGAAGAAATAGCACAAAAAAGTCCAGTTGCTGTACAAACAACGAAAGAAACAATCATTTACTCGATGGACCATACTAATCAAGAGGGTCTTGATTATATTGTAATTTTTTTTCCTTTTTATTCAGAATATTCTTCAAATGCTTCTTCATTTTCATATTTTTATTATTTTTAGCGTCTCCAAAACCAAGTGCTTCTCCAGAGTGAAGATTTCATTAATGCTTGTATGGCACAAGCTACAAAAGGAGAGAAACCAGTTTTTGCTAAATTGTAATAACAGCTTACATAATAAACAATGGGTTTATCCAGCATTAATTTGGTGTATTGTAAATATGTATTTATGTATGTATATGCTTAAAAGTCTATTTGAAAGTAAAAAATATTTTTGCATCTATTATTGTAAGAAATTTTATTGAATGATTGTTTAATGTATTTTTTTAAAATAATGTTCATATTTGAATTTTATATTTCTTAATTGTTCATTAAATTACACTATTCGACTAATTACGACTTTTTTTACATACCTCCTTTACGTTTTTTTGGTTCAGAGATGAGATATGACTTCTTATAGATCTATGCCCAGTGAACACGAATCTGATAATAAAGTGAAGTGAACACGAATCTGATGTTGATTGGCTCGAGATTCGGAGATATACATGTAGCCGTTAGTCGTCACAATGGAAGCAGTAAATAAAATTAATTCATACTGTACAATTGTAAAATTAAATTTAAAAAAAAAAAGAATTTAATCATATACTTTAATATATGTACAGGTACGAATTATGATGAAATTTCATTCTTTCATTAGAGTAGTTTCTCCGCGGTATATGAACCACAAAATATCCACCGTTGATTTTTCTTCATATTCAGCCTACTTATATTACCATTTCGCAGCAACGTTAATTTATAGAGACTCTTATCCCAGGTAAGAAAAAAGCATTGAAACAATAACAATATTTGAATTCTTCGATATTTACTAAAAACTGAAAAAAATTAAAAAAAAAAAAATTTTCCCCATACTGGTTGATGGTTGATCGTCCGTCACATACAAATATATATATATATATATTTAGCGACAGTCCGTTTTTGTATATAGTATGTGATATGTGTATGTTTTTGTAATCACATTTTTGAAAAAAATTACATTTTTTTCTTGATTGTTCATTTTTCCTGTACGACGAATTTTCGTGCGACAGGAGTCCGCGCGCACAATTTTCGTAGCGGCGTTAATCCTGGTAGCGATTAACTTTTGGGATGTAATCACCGAACCTATAAGACCTGCTGGTCACATTCAAAAAGCTTACGGCCAAATATATAAAATTAAGAATCTTTTTATCTGTCAAATAGTTGAACTTTGCCTTCGTGTTTTGGAGTTTAGATATTGCAGTAAAAATGTTGTCTGCAATGCGTATTTGCACAAAACAGATGAGAGGTATATTTATTTGAACAAAGTCTCTAATGGAAATTTCGTTGCAGTCGAACAATTTTAAGCTATGCATTTTTTAAAATTATATTGCTACTTAGATATTTATAACATGCAGGAAATTATGTGCATTTACGAAAATTATGTACGTGCACAATACGAATTATAATAACAATTAAGAATAAATTTATTTTACTTTCAAAATATATTAAAAACTCGTCTTTTTAACCTGTATAAGATAATGATCATGTTGCATCGATAATGATAAATTACATAAGAATATTCTTCTATTGCAGGTATATACTCAATGGCCATGAGGGCAAATAGCACAGCAACCGGTGGCTACGAAACACTTGCTGTAACGGTTCCAAAGCCATTTGTTTACCACGTAGAACTCAACAGACCCAAACGATTCAATGCCTTCAATAAAACGTTATGGATGTTAGCTATATTTCTCTAACATTGAACAGTGACACTTAAATTTTACATTCGGTATGTATTTGTTCATATTTTCTTAAAATATTTTCAGAGAATTACAAAACTGTTTCAATGAATTGAGCAATAATGCAGATTGCAGAGTTATTGTTATATCTGGATCTGGGAAACATTTCACCGCTGGTATAATAAAGCACAATCAATATTCTTTCAAATGATGCCAATTTTTCTTATTGCATTATTTCTCCCAAGGTCTCGATTTGCAAGACGCAATGACAATGGGTCAGGAATTGGCGGAACATGATGATATTGCAAGGAAAGTCCGTTATCTTAATAGAACCTTAAAGATTTCACAAGATAGTATAACGTCGTTGGAAACTTGTGTCAAGCCAGTGATATCTGCTGTACACAGTGCTTGCATCGGTGCTGGAGTTGATCTTATTACAGCTTCAGATATTAGGTATATTGTTAGACAAACAGTTGTTATAAACTCACTAATACATGTTATATAATACATATTCGTCTTTTACAGGTATTGTTCCAAGGATGCTTGGTTTCAGGTGACAGAAGTAGATATTGGAATGGCAGCTGATGTGGGAACTCTCCAACGTTTACCAAAGGTTCTATTAATTTTCAATAATATTGATGCAATTGATTTTTTAAATTTATTTATTTATTCTCTCATAATATATGCATATAGGTTATTGGAAACATGTCTCTAGTTAGAGAACTATGTTATACTGCTAGAAAATTCAAATCAGATGAGGCTCTGAATTGTGGCTTGATTAGCAAAGTATTTAATGATAAAGATAGGTTAGTTATATTCAATATTCATTATATTTCAAACGTTTAGTACACTTAATATAGAGCATTTTCATTGAGAAAGTTTCAACATTAGGCTTCAAAACTCTTTTCTTGTAGCTTGATAAAGGGTGCTGTGGAATTGGCTGATGAAATAGCCCAAAAAAGTCCAGTCGCTGTCCAAACTACAAAGGAGACGATCGTTTACTCATTGGATCACACTAATCAAGAGGGACTTGACTATATTGTAATTTTTTTAAATTTAAATTAACTCAATTCTTTATTTATAATTTTTAATTCATCATTTTAATGAATTTTAGCGTCTACAAAACCAAGTACTACTACAAAGTGAAGATTTTATTAATGCTTGTATGGCACAGGCTACTAAAGGAGAAAAACCAGTGTTTGCTAAATTGTAATCGTATTATAATTATAATTAAATATACATTTAAAACAATTATATGTACATATATATTTAAGAAATAAATACGTTCATAACAATTATATTTATATAATATGTTAACGTTCTTTGCTATATAAAAATATATTCACATTGGTGTATGTATGTATGTATGTATATATTTATTAATATTCTCATTGGTGAATGGGATTGAATTTTTATGTTTTTTTATATATTATAATTACAATAAATTATAATAATATATTTTTGATACTAATTATTGAATATATTGAATTATTTGTCTAGTGATTACTAAAAACTTTTTTAAATATAGTTATAATGTAGAAATTATGTACATATGTAGGCTTTGAATATTTTTATTGAAGTTGAATAACTGGGACCAAAAATTGAACTGAAGCCAGAATTTTTAATTTTCTTTTGTCGTACACTTCATAATAATTCAGTTAATGAGCATCAAATTTTTATCAATATCCATCTTGTATGGTGTTACTGAAGGATGCTAAAGATCTCATGGAAGGAGCATGTCAGGAACGAAATGGTACTCCAGGGTTTTCATAAAAAAAGAGAGATTCTTAACATGGTAAAGCACCGTAAAATAGAATATTTTGGTCACGTTATTCGTGGCCCCAAGTATCGCCTTCTTCAAACAATAATAAAGGGAAAGTAGAAGACAAACGGTGGTTTGAGAGAAAGAGGTTCTCTTTGCTCCAGAGCATCAGATCATGGATGAGACTAGGACTTGAGAAATTGTTTCGGCTTGCCCATAGGGCAGAATTCGCACGGCCTTTAAATAGTATGGTAGTCGTCTACGTCCGAATACGGATTTGGAATTAGAAGAGGAATTTTTAAATTATCCACAATCACGAGCAAAATGTGTTTGTAAAAATTACTTTTCAGTAATTATAATAACTGCGCGTTGTCAACCAATCACGTTTTGAAAACAACTTAAATGTCATTAAATATCATATTTTTATAACAATGGATACTACAGTAATTATAATATTGATATCAACAAATAGATTTCATATTTCATTTTTACAAACACTCGAGATTGATAGACACTACTCAAAAGCTTACGGCCAAAAATTAAAAATATACTCTCATCTGTCAAATAGTTGAACTTCGCACTTCGTTTTCAAATTTGATCACCGAAAATGTTGCCTTTAATGCGTGTAGGCGCCAAACAGCTGAGAGGTTTATTTGTTTGTTTTTTGCATATTAATATATTATTTCTGTTTTTACTTTCATCCGCTACTTTTAATGAATTTTAGATTTCATTAACCTTATAAACAAATATTATCTTTGGTCAATCTCCATATATGACACATTTTATAAATAAAATTTTAAGTTCTTGAGTAAAATAATTTGTATTTTCTTGGACTTTTTTTTTGCTACTCTTCCATTGAAGCATTATTAAAATGTTGGTAACCTTATCTGTTTTTTTCTATTTTAGGAATCATTTCATTGATAAGAGGCAATAGCACAGCTGCTTATAATTTTGAGACAGTCAATGTAACAATTCCGAAACCATTCGTATACCATGTTGAGCTTAATCGACCCGACCGATTCAACACTTTTAATAATGCGCTGTGGAAGTTGGTATTTGTCTACATATGTATGTTCAACTGCGTATGAAACTTTCAAAATTTCATGTACATGTGAACTTTAATATACAGAGACTTGGAGAATTGTATGAATGAGCTAAACACTAATGCAGATTGCAGAGTTATCGTTTTATCTGGTGCCGGAAAACACTTCTCCGCCGGTTTGTGCAATTTAACGTGATCCCATTAAATATCTACCCCAAAATCAGTTTTATTCTAACTGCTTGATTCCTTTTAGGTCTCGATTTACAGGGAGCAATGGCAATGGCTCAAGAATTAGCTGAATACGAGGACATTGCTAGAAAAGTTAGATATGTTGGAAAGGTGATAAAACTCACTCAAGACAGCATAACATCCGTAGAAACTTGTGTCAAACCAGTGATAACCGCTATACATAGCGCTTGCGTGGGCCTAGGAATTGATCTCATCACTGCCGCTGATATTAGGTGTTTTGATATTAAAAACATTGATAAACCTACTTATGTATACACACTACAATGAAAATTTTTAGATAGTCTAGATTTCTATGGGAAAGCTTCTTGATTTTTAATTAATTTGATCACCCGTCTTCTTTAGTATGATATGTGCATATAAAAGCATAATTTTTTGGATAAATTTGAGAAGAAAATATATTATAGTGTAAATTGATTCATAAAAAAATAAGATTTCTCTATAAATAAGAATTAAATAGATATATGTTATACTAAAATATATCTAGAATTGTTGATTAAATTGCGGTACAATACAGTAAAGTATTCACCAATAATTTAACCATATTTTTTAGGCCGAGAAATAATGTGTACCACTGAAAAAGTTTATTTTATTCAGGTATTGTTCAAAAGACGCTTGGTTTCAAATCAAACAAATTGATATTGGAATGGCAGCTGATGAAGGAACCCTTCAACGTTTACCAAAAGTATTGATAATTTCATCAATATTTATGAAATTTATTTTTTATCAAAAATTTTTCTACATTTATTTTTTATAGATAATTGGAAACATGTCTTTAGCTAGAGAACTTTGTTATTCTGCTAGAAAATTTAAATCAGACGAAGCTCTGAATTGCGGCTTAATCAGTAAACTATTTGACGATAAAGATAGGTATGTAAATAATAAAAATATATATTTTTGCATATATTTACATATATATAATAAGAAATTAATGTATTTATTTCATTACAGTCTCATAAAAGGTGCTTTGGAATTAGCTGAAGAAATATCATCAAAAAGTCCAGTCGCTGTACAAGCCACAAAGGAAACACTTGTTTACTCATTGGATCACACTAATCAAGAGGGACTCGATTATATTGTAAACTTTTTTTATACGCTAATCCTATTCAAAATTCAACACAATTAATGTTTTTAAATTCACCATTTTAATTATTTTTAGCGTCTTCAAAACCAAGCACTATTGCAAAGTGAAGATTTTATCAATGCTTGTATGGCACAGGCTACAAAAGGAGAAAAACCAGAATTTTCTAAATATTGAGAATTTTCATTGAAATGAAACAGTGCATTTTTAAAATAAAGTAAAATATTTCAAATTGAAAATTTGTATTGTGATAAAAATAAAATAATGTTGAATTTTTATATAAATTTTTACACCTTTTGAAATGTAAGAATTAAAATTAATTATATATTTTTGAAACAATATCCTTGTTTTAATTGAAATACATCAATTTTTTGTATGACAATCATGGCCCTGGCATCGGGGGGAGACGGGGGGGGGGGGGGGACAGCCATGGCTCCAGCCTGGGGGCCCAGCACTGAGATAATTTGTTTTTAATTTGTTACAAAATTCAGAAGTGTCTTTCGTCTTTGTACTTCGTAGTTACGTTCAAGTAGTAGCTTAGCTATTATTTTTACACCATGATTTATATTTGAAACTTGTAAAAATATGTTATCACTTATCAGGTGATCCTCAATATTATTACTCCTTAATGTGTATTATGAAAAATATTGATAAAATGATTTTTAATTTCAATTTTGAAACTTTTTGGGGGGGGGGCTCAAGTATGGAAGCCCAGGGGCCCGGCTTAGGCTGTGCGGGCCATGATGGAAATGATATAATGTATTATACTTTCTTGAAATAAGATTATGAATTACAAAAAATTAGCTCAAAGTGAGTCAAATTATCAATATTTATTCTATCTATTTTTTATACGCGAGCTTATTTGAGAATAAGCATTCTATTTTTATGGCTAGGGGAAGATGATAGGTAAAGAAATTTGTCCTATATCTATTTTGATCCCAGTCCAAAGGATTGAAAATAGATGAGGTCGAGGGGCTGAATAGGGTGGAGCCATAGAGGGGATGGGGTGCAGGAGCATTTAGTGCGTCTATAAATAAACAAAGGGCGATCGATAAAGTGCATCAGCCTTGGCGAGGGACAAGGAAGAGGGTGCCGGCGCATTGACCCAGTTATTTTTTCAATGGGCCAGGCATGAATGCTGGGAGCACGTGAGCCCCTGGATCAATCGAGGCTCTCGGATTCATGAATGCGACCCCGCGTACAGGTGACCCAGTTCCGGCCAGTATGTACCTCCAAACCGGCAAACTGCCGCTCAATGAATACCAGCCTCTCCCTTCCAGCCCCTCTCTTCCCACCTCTAGCTAGCTGCACCCCAGTTTGATCGATGCAGCCATGAATATTGATGCTTTCGAAAATAGGTTACTCTTGACGTATTTTTAACTCGTGGACTGCGCCCCAATTTGAAAAACTTTTGCTCAGCTAAATTTGAATTTCGCGCTACGTGCGATCACTAAGTTGGTATCTAGTAACAGCCCCCTGAAAGCTCGGACTAGCGCTTCTGAATATATGGGAACAAAGATTTACACGTTGCCTCGAGCAAAATTACACACCGTGTATACATTTTATTTTTCCTAGAAGATTAAATTGGAAATGGACATCAGATAAAAAATACGCTGGAAAACTGCACCTAAGAAAACAACTATAGATAATTAATTGATGTAAAAATAGCGTCGTTCAATAACGATCAAGGTCTATGTTGCATTCGATGCCCGTCGCATTTTCATTTCGATAATGGATTTGTCGCTTGATGGATTAATCTGCGAGTTTTCCGATCGTGTGTGACAATAATATGTTTGGGGTCGCTGGAGCTAAGAGCTTTTCGTTCAGAATTTGCCATGCTGGCTCGCGATTGGCTGAGACCGTCTCAAGAAAATTGTAATAAAAAATTGGACCAATGGCGTGGGAGCGGCCGGTTCAAGGCTGCGAGAACAACGGCAAACAGAACGATCCAAAATGTCGGCTGTGGGATGAAACTTGTGGATTTTCATTGAATAAGACAGGTCTCGCAAACCTTTTCAGCGCTCGTTTCATTATATTGAGTGGCTGTCTTTCAAAATTAACAAATGCTTATAAATTAATTTAATATAAATTACATAAAAAAAAATATTTATTTTCATTAAATTCTAATTGTTCCTGTTTTATAATAAAATTCACATTTTTAATTATAAGTAATTATTTTACTATATGCATAGTGCAGTAGTTCACGACATATGTATGTATGGATTTGTCTTGGCAAATGAAAATAATTGATTATTAAATTTTTTATTTTATTTTCAATCCATTGACTTGTTTCGACATATGAATGTCTAGTGGTAAAATTTTTGCTTACCATATTTCTGTATCAAATGTGTAAGTACATTTCTAACTCACTATATCCATTTTCGTCTTAATACCCAGAGAAATGTTATATTAATAGAAGTGGCTTTAGGCGTCATATTGTTGTCAAGTGACGATTTTCCACAGACAATCCTAAATAATTTTAGCATCAGTCGTATTTGATGCTTGGTGCTCGACGTATGTCCGATAAAAACTTTTCTGTTTGTTTATATTACTCGTAATATGGGCAAGTATCGGTAAAAATTGCACAATGCATTCAAAAACACGCAATAAACAACATGGGATACATTTTTATAAGTAAATTTATCCGATTGTATTCCGTGCGTTGTAACGTATTTATAGAGACGTACCGCGTAATATTGACAACAATTATTTATTTGTAAGAACCCTTCTATTATTATTACATTTCTCTGTTAATACCCATCCAAATGTTGTCAGCAGCGATAGGTACACTCGTAATCATCGAGTAAATCGAATGATACCACCCGAAATTTAACCTACGACTTTTTTACTGGTAAACAATCACTCTAATAGGACTTATAGAAAAAAAGCTCAAAACCCTAGATATAGAATAACAGCAGCGTGGACTAGTGGTTAGCATATTATGCTTTCGAGCGGAGTGGTCACGTGTCGATTCCCCCTATTAGCTGTTGGCCAGACCTTGGTTTGTGACTCCAGGTTCATCATTTCCTTTCAGAGTTTGCCAATTTCCCTGATTTTTATTGAAACGCTTCCTGCAAATTGGCATTTCCTTTCCAATCTCTCTTGCAAATCTCAAACTATTCAGCGTCTTGAGGTTCGCCAATTTCTATAATAAAATGCTCCAAAAAATTGTTCATAGATAAAAATAAAGTATAAAAATACGTGTATTAATTGTATTATTGTTTTGTATCTGTATTAGTAGATTCATCACTTTGGAGCGATTTGTATAGGCGAATGTATATGTTCGATTGAAATAAAATAGAATAAAACATAGATGAGGCATTGCAAACAAATTTGCATTGAGAAAGCGGACTAAACAACGGGGAGGTGTTGGGAAATGAATGAAAAAATTGGCAATGGATCTTCTTATTTAGAAGTCACCTAGTTACTGTGAGATTGTATATTTATATTTTTTTGGTAAGAGGGAGACAAGTTTCGATCGTCAAGCCCCAATGTTATTCTATATGTATATAGAATAACCTTGTTATTCCAATGTTATTCTATAGCTGTGGCGGTTTAGCATACATTGAAAGTAAGCGCGCGCTTGGGTCCCCGGAATCCCCGAAATGGGCTTTTGCTACCAAAATTTACAACTCATAAATTATTATCATTGTCCACAATACGTTAATGTCCACAATAAAATAACGGAGGTTCGGTGATTATTGGTCACAAAGCGCTCGCCCAAATGTCACTAAAATCTCTATAACGGAACATCTGGCAGCCGAAAAGTCAATCATACTAACGATAACTATCATACTAACGATAACTCGTGGCATCGTGGCATACTATTGTGGCATTGCAACGCATGTCGGGTTCAGCTACTAGTAAATAAATAAAATATATATGGTTTTGTAGGTCATTGGATTATTAGTCACATTGCGGTGGTCACAAAGACAATTTTTGCCATTAAAATCGCGAATACGCAATATTTGGCACTCAAGTTCTCGTTGGTATGATAGTTATCGTTAGTATGATGGACTTTTCGGCTGCCAGACGTTTCGTTATAGAGATTTTAGTGACTTTGTGATCAGTAATCACCGAACCGGTTTTGTAATATCCTAATTAAAAACCATATACTGAAAAGCATGATAAAAAAACGATGATAGCATTTTTTTACTGAAGTGCTTGATCCGCCACTTAAGAGGGCTGGACAGCACCTTGTCCATACAAACGTACTATACTTCTCCCTTCCTCAATTATGGCACTAGAGAAATTATTTTTTAATATGCTATGAATATCCACCATTGGGGTGCATCTATCGTTTTATTTTTTTGATTAATTATTTTTTATAGGAGCTACGAGCCGCCAAACATCTATAAAATCGCCTCTTTTTTACACCCATGAAACGAGTCCAGCGTGCTTATTTAACGGTCGATTTAAAAAAAAAAATACGCCGATAGATGCACAGAAAGTATCTTTCTCATACCAATGATGAAATTTTTTTAAAAATTGGTCCAGTTTTGGAGGAGAAAATAGTAGAATACGAAACCTCGATTTTGTCAATTTAAAATACGTTTTATCTGATCGAAGCGCAACTGTCGCATTCACTCAATATATATATATATTGATATATATTGTCGCATTCACTCAATATATACACACACTCAATATATATATCGAAGAAAGGAACGGTAACAAAATTAAGGTTTCGGGTGTACAGCCCTCTTAAGTATGCTCAAAATGTTATTGACAATAATTGTTGTTATTAAGCTGAGCATTTTGAGTTGTTGAAAAGCTGATAGAATGTTACACATATGTAGATAATGTCTATGTTGAATAAAAAAAAAGTTTTTTAAAAACAAACCTCTTTTTTAGTTTTGTATATACATAATATTAAGATATATAAATTATTATTTTGAATAAAAATACCAATAATTTTATTTTACTACCGCCATCTATGTATAAAACTAAAGACTACATAGACGTCACCCAGATTTAAAATATGCAAACTTGAAACGCGTCTTAAGCGTTATTTTATCTCTATCGTAATGGCGGAGGCTCCATTTACTTATATTGATGACCAAAATGGGCAATATAGCAAAGTATGAAAACGATCGGATAAGAGGCAAATCTTTTCCTGAATTGTAATCGTAAGTGAAACGTAAAGGAGGTTTGTAAAAAAAAAAAAGGATTGATGATAGTAACCGCTATCCCCGAAGATGTGTGGTAGGTAGAATGGAAATGGAAAAGGATTAGTAGTGGAGTGGAGATGGCTCGCGTGCCAACAGTGATGCAGACGGTCCAGCGTGGCGAGTGGGGATGAGACCTGCGCACTCGAGCCGCGGTCTCGGAGGTGTCGGTGTCGGGAGCGGGGAGTGGTTCGTGTCGGAGTCGGTGTCGGAGTCGGAGTCGGAGCGCGTCCGCGATCGGAGGTGGCGGAGGCGGCCGAGGCCGTGGAGGTGGAGGCGGAGGCGGAGGCGGAGGCCGAGACGGAGGCCGAGAGGGGCCCCGTGCGGGGAGTCGGGGGCCGACCGGAGCCTCCACGGCGGGGCAGCGGTGAGGCGTGAGGGGGGCCCGCGGCCGAGCCGCAGCGCCCACCATGCTGGCGCGCCCGCCCCGCTCCCGCACCAGACATGGCCGACGCGCATGAAGAGTGAGTCCTCACCCCCGCCTTTATTTTTATTTTTATTTTCTCTCTTCCCGACGACGCCCCGATGTTTCGCAAACGCGTGCGCCGACCGAACGTCGCAAATTTTCCAACCCCGTCCACCCCTCACCCTCGACCTCACCTCTCCCCTTCCCGCCCGCTCACCCTGTGTGTGTGTGTGTGTGTGTGTGTGTGTGTAAATACCGAATCCAAAAGCCCATCGTCTTGATGATGTATTTCGACTGAAAGTGTTCCATGTCCATTGTTTGCGATCCATTTCAGATTTGGTTTTCAGCGATCGAGCTCTGCGCGTTCGGTCGATTAGTATCACGTGTGGAAATTTCGAGTGTAGTAGTGTGCGATTTTTCCGACTCGATTGTCAACATTTCATTCAGTACCCTATGGTGGGCTTATCTCGGCCGCGACTTATCAATGAATTAAATTTGGATTTATCAATAGAGGATGTGTGGACGACGCGTTGTCGTTTTACGTTTCGCGGTTGGCGTATGCGAATTGATTCAAGCGCGTCGGAAAAGCGCGCACGGGTCCGCATTTTCATTTATGGAAAAATAATGAGATTTTCGCGTAGTAGATGTCGCGCGTGAATACGTCACTTTGGCGCATGCGCAGACTCGACGCCGATTTTTATTCTATACCAAATTATCAACCGATCGAAACGATGTTTTATTGTTTTTTTAATTTTTAATTAAAATTTTTCTTTTGTTTTTTTTTTTATGATATTCACGAATGGGATTAATTAATTAATAATTACTGTGGAGCCGCTAATCGTCGCGATCTGTGACAATTGTCGTGGCAGAGACGCACGTTTAGGTGTGGTGGGGGGTGACCCTCGCTCGTGCCCCGCTGCCTGCTGCCCGCTGCCCGCTGCCCGCTCCCCACTCTCCCCCTTTTCGTCATTCATGCGGCGGCCATTCAGCGACACGCACTGCCGCCAACACAACCACCACAATTACGACCATGCCCTCCCCATCCCTATCCCCATCCCCACTCATAACACTATAATTAATCACCATCATTCATGCCCAACAACAAACAAAGAAAACGCTTTTTCTTTCTTTTCAATGACAATTATAAAGCTGTATGTTTTTTTTTTCAACGAAACAAGCATTCACATTCGATAAACATTCGAATGACGATTGAAGAAATAAACATAAAACAGAATTGAACGACTTTTCAGGAAATACCCTTTGTCAAATCAGTCACACTTCAATCGATTCTATATAATAAACAAAGGCAATTTAATCACAAAGACGATTAGTTAAAAATGGTATATATATTTTTGGGAAAAAAAGTCAAATGTTCATCCTTTTTGAAATATTAAAATTTTTTATGCTTAATCAATAATAAAATACTTTTCCGTTATCTAAAGGCAATTTTTTTTTTGACATTTTTTTTTTCACATTCATAAATTAACTTATTCGCTCTACCATCTACCGAAGATGTCATAGCATTCTTAAAAAAAAGAGGAAGCTTATCAGCAAGGTGTACAAGAAATCATAAAAGCTTGTCTAACGTAGCAAGTTGTGTAAAAAATCATAAGATAAAGCTTTAATTGTCTAAAATCAACATTCAACACAAAAATTTGCAAAAGTCGTCTACCATTTGTAACAGTTGTGCGTTTCTTATATTGGTAGGCCAAATAACACTGTTCGACACGAAAAATGGTTCAGAGACGAGATATGACTTTTCTTATAGATCTATGCCCAGTAAACACGAATCTGGTAATAAAAAATGTTGATTGGCTCGAGATTCAGAGATATGTATGTGTTTTTTAAATCGCGCGATTTTTCTATATCTTGGTGTTGTTCGGTCGATGTCTCAAAATCTGTCAATTTCCTGTTCAAAATGAATATTGTAATCTATAGTCGGGTATTTTATCTTCCATTTGTAGTACTTTTCAGCTTTCAAATCTCTCTAAGTAGTCATCCAGTTCAAATCAAAAGTACGTATTTTCACTTGGGATTTTTTCCCACTGTTATTACTTTTTTATATTGAGTATTTTCTATTGAAACATGTTTATTAAGATAGTGTTCTGACCACACTATTTTTTGTTTTCGTTTAAAAGGGTTAATTGGAAGTGTGCTGAACTTTAAATCTATCCCTATTAATTCAATTCAGATTCGTGTAAATACGAGTAAACACTAGTACGACCTTTTTGCTCCCAAATATTACCGATTTAAAGTTCAGCACACTTCCAATTAACCCTTTTAAACGAAAACAAAAAATAGTGTGGTCAGAACACAACTCAATAAACATGCTTCAATAGAAAAAACTCAATATAAAATAGTATTAACAGTGGGAAAAAATCCCAAGTGAAAATAGGTACTTTTGACTTTTCATTTGAACTGGATGACTAATTACGAGAGATTTGAAAGCTGAAAAGTAATACAAATGGAAGATAAAATACCCGACTATAGATTACAATATTCATTTTGAACAGGAAATTGACAGATTTTGAGACATCGACCGAACAACACCAAGATATAGAAAAATCGCGCGATTTATAAAAAACACATTTCTCCAAATTTCGAGCCAATCAACATTTTTATTACCAGATTCGTGTTTACTGGCCATAATTCTATAAGAAAAGTCATATCTCGTCTCTGAACCAAAAAAAAGTCGTCATTTGTCGAACAGTGTAATTGAAGTCGATCAAACTGTGCAAAGAGGAATTAGGCATAACTGAGAACACAACCTTCGACTAGAATAACTAAATACATGAGAAAAATCTGTGCAAGAATCTTAGCTAGTCAAAAAAATAGAAGACAGGCAAAAAGAATGAATAATGCTGACTAAAATCTTCCTAAACAGTGGATTTTTGAAATGTTTTGGCCTCCGGAATTTGAGTTATAATTAAATTTAATATTACTAACATATGTAAATTTATATAATTATTAAAGCAATCGGTTAGGTTTTTTTTTTTAATAAAAAATTATAACTTTAAAACAATGCCTCCGGATAATGGAAAAGTACCCAAACCTTTTCATATTTATACTAACCTAACAAAAATATTAGTTATATTTAAATTTTCAACGAAATACACTATTCATAATCCTTACAATTTACGATAAATGAGTGATTATAGTCAAATTCTATTAATACGAATACCAACATTTTCATTACAGCAAATTATTTTCGTAATACAGACTTATTTATCAATAACTTAAAATTTTTTCCACCTTCATTGTAAAACATTTTCACTACAACTATTTAATTCAACAGTTCTCTACAAGTTCATTACATTGAAATTTGACTACATATAAATGGTTGCATTCATTATTGTACTCATTAGTACATACATATTTCAATATTATCCAATTTCCGTGAACTTCTGGGTTGTACAATGAAATTGACTATGCTTTTATGTTGAATTCATCAATATAGATTGGTTTGTTTTTATAAATTTCAGTGATTGGTTGGTGCGCGTGCGGGCGCAGGTGATGTGCCGCGACGAGGGCACTGGAGGGTGGCTGCCCCTCGGGGGTGGCGGCCTGTCCAATGTCATGGTGCGCAAGAGACTGCGTACCTGTAAGTCTATAAACTTTTATCCAAAGTACATACATATATGTTACGATTCCCGTTGTAACTTGTTTTGATTACTTTTCAGCGTCGGGTCCAATTGACGCACTCCAGAACAGTTCGTTATTGGGACATGCCCCTGCGGCTCCACCCTTACCGCCTTCGGACCAAAACATTAAACAAAAGAATCCTCCATATCACCAGTCGGCTAATAACAACAATTCAAGGCTAAACACTTCGAGTCCACAGCAGCAAACTCAGACTTTCTTCAAACACACTCCATCGAACGGCTCATCCAACAGTTTCCAAGCTTCTGCTCAATCAAACCAATTCTCGAAACCCAAAAACGGTTCTTCGCTTTCGCAAAGCTCTCAATTTAGAAGTGCCAATCCCTTGAATGTCAAACCGCACCAGCATCCTCAACAGTTGGGTGGAAGTGGAGGTCATTTGGAGACTCTGGGCCAGAGAGGAGCCAGTATTGAAGAAAGACTAGGAGAAGATCTCACCGCGAAAAGACTCCAAAAAGCAAACGGAACCCAACAAAATCTTGGATCTGGACTGAAATTTGAATATTTCATTTATGGCAAAAGGATAAGTGATCAATCGGTTAGTAAGATTTTTTTTACATATTTTTTTTAGTTTGCTTCAATGATATATAATCTTACACAATTTATACAGGTTGTGCTGTCTTGTACAATAAAAAAGGATTTTCAATATAATAAAGTAATGCCGACATTTCATCATTGGGTAACGGATGAGAAACGCTTTGGTCTCACTTTTCAAACGGCTGCTGATGCGAGAGCTTTCGACAAAGGTGTTAGAACTGCGATCGAAGATTTGTTAGACGGTGAATATATACAATTTGCTAATACTTATTTATATATAACTTATAGTATATTTTCGTTCTTTTTATTATCTTATTATTATTATTAAAATATATCCGTTGCGCAAAAATAAGATATGTCAAACTAATTTATCTAATGTGCTTCCATCTTGGTTTGCTTGCGCATACACTGGATTCCTCCATGGTAAGAAAAACGATTCACAATTTTGATTGACATGTTCAATATACTGTGTAACTACATATAAAAATACTTTAAAATATCTGTATGCTAAATGTCATTTTTTTATATGCTTTTTTAGGTCTGGGTGGTGCGTGGCCTTCGCTTCACACTTACAAAAAACACAATCCAGCTCCTAAAGACGACGAAGATGATAACATATTTGAGGTGAATATATAATTTTCCTTTTGTTTTGTAAAGTTGGTTTGTCCACACACTCTTAGTTCCCGACCACACCGGTTGACTTTGTTGCGCGACCAGATCAAATGTATACAGTTGTATGGAGCATGTCATACAGGCAACTTACCAGTTGCCCAAGTCGTAAAGTTACCCGACTAGCAAGATCGATTTCTGCGATCCCTCAAAATGTATCGAGTTGTATTGAAGGGTGTCACACCCGGTGATTAGTTGCTGGCGACTCCATAGTGAAAAATCTATGAACACGTGTGACTGTTTTGTCACGTATTAAAAACTCTTATTGGTATTAGTGAGCGGATTCTTGGTTGCTTCTACATAGTTGCCCGAGTTGGGTGACCACGAACAACTATGCCTGGGAAACAAAGTTACTTGTAGCCCAGCTCTTACTCATTCAGGCAACATCCTTGCATCTTGGAACAAGCCCGTATAAATGTACTAGTGGTCATTTAGAGTGATAGCTATAAAGCGTCAGAATTACCTAAAATAAATGCCGACTATTCAAAAATTGACCATAACATGTTATCAGAACATTAAAAAAAATTAAATACCCATTTTAAAAAACACGATAGACAAAGAAGTTATAGTAAGGATTAAAAAAATACAGCTGATAAAATGATCTTAGAAGCTGGCACATGTAAAAAAAACGTGATCACAATAATTGTAAATAATCATTCCAACTTGACCTGTATTTAATCTTTCACGCTCTTGACTCTCGTACGCACTATTTAATGTCTCACTCTTATGTGCAGTTTCTTTGACACAAGTTTTGTCATGCTAGATGTATTGTAGGAATTTATATAATCTTGAACAACTACCGAAACTTGTCACATTTTTATATTGCAATGAGTTGTCAACCCTAAATGGATTGTATAGTGTTCTGTTAATCGTCTGAATTGAATATATATATATATATATATATATATATATATATATATATATATATATATATATATATATATATATATATATATATGTATATATATATATATATATATATATATATTCAATTCAGACGATTAACAGAACACTATACAATCCATTTAGGGTTGACATTGTTTGTTTTTTACTCATCCTAGTTTTATGCACTATTTCATTGGATATGTTAATATGCGGTCTTTTTAATGGCCAACGATATGTATCGTTTGGGGTCAAAAGTTTGCAAAGAATCCTTCTGCGTCTTATAATTACTAATTATGTTCATTCTTAGCTTGCCCACAACTCAACAATGTTATTGTTTATTAGTGCCTGAACTTGCCCTCTGACTCGAAATCGAGTTCTGAGAATTCGACGGCATCACGTTCTCACAGATGTCATACAGATCAGCCTCAACAGCCCACCAGTGGTCCCGTTTTTCATCTGGATGTACGACATCCTGTCATCTATAATATGTCGGAAAATATGAGTATGTTTTCTGCTTGTCCATAATGATAACATATTTTTTATTTAATGACACAATCTAAATATTTATATTTTCATCTATATAGATTTGTCTACTACAAAAGAACTATTGTTAAAGACAAAACTAGCTGGTTCGTGTAGTGAAGAGCCTCCAATATTTGTTGAAGATCCTTTAAATGCTGAAAACTATTATGTGCAACTCACTCAGGTCTGTCTAATTCCCTAATAATAGTTTAAAATTTGTTGAAATTATTATAATTATTTTTTTATTATTATTTCAGGTTCATGATTATATGTATCCTAGTCTGGGAACTGGAATGGTATCCATTTCTGGTGATAGATCACCGTCTTCGCAAAGTACTGTTCCAGGATCTAATCCTACTACACATTCCTTATTGCAGAGGAGGGATTCCGGTAATGCTGATGCAAATTTTTGATGGTTTTTTTTTTATATAAGGAAATATTCTATGTACTGTTTTATTAATTAGGTTCGTCTTTGAAAAAGCATGGTTCTATTTGTTCATATCCTGAACCCTTATTGGGCTATCGGCCTACAAGACCACCACTTCCTACTAAAAAAAGAGATCGTGATCTGCCCAAAAAACCGCTCTCTCTCACGGATGGCTTCCACTCTAGAGAAAAGTGCAGGTATGTGCGAAAATTTTAATCATTCAATTCAATGCCGGTTCATCGTTATTTATATTTCATTCCATTACTTGTAGACACTGCCAGGAGTGGTACAATGAAAACAGTAATAAACCGGGTAGTTGCGAGTATGCTCCCGATTGCTTTAATTCGTGCATTAATGGCGTTTCTGGAATGAAGTGCGCTCAGGTATGTACTTTGTTATGCATATTTTTTACAGTTTACAGTTTTCTAGATATAAATCCAAATATGTGTGTGTTTTATTTCCAGTGTATGCTGTATCATTGTATGTCCGATGCCGAAGGAGACTTTCCAGGTCATCCTTGTGCTTGCAATGCGGCCGAAGACGGTTGTACAAGGAGGTAAATATTTATATTTTTAAATTTTATTTTTTCTACATAAATATGTATGTATAATATTTTAGTTACGTAGTATGTGCATATCAAAAACGACATTACTCACAATATCAAAATATCAATATTGTACAATTCCAAGTACTATAGATAATTAGTGATTTTCTGATAAATTTCCACAAAACTGCCACTCTTGACCCAGGCCTTGATCGTTTATTGAAGTATTTCAGTTTGTTGCGCAATTATTTCGATACATATAAACAAATATAATCAATAAACTTATCACATGTATTTTACTAATTTCTTATAACCATTAATCTCTGGATAGTCCTAGCATTCTAAATTCTTTTTGTTAACTGCGAGAGGTGCTTTCTGCGCCCTATATGTATATATTAGGGTTGCCAACTGAGAAGTAAAAAAGGTCATTTGTAATTTATGTACATATGTAATTTTTTAATAAAATTAAATATTTTGTAAAATTGTTTATTTTGTTAAAAAATTACAATTAAGCCTCGACATTAAGAACTAATTAAAAATTTATCATTTATCATAAGGGCGTTTAGAACAGCAGTCGCCAACCTTATGGACCACTAAATTTATAACTTTAAATCTTGCGGACCATATGTATGAATTTTTGTAAAAGATATATATGTATGTACATTTGAAAAATAATAGTCAGAAAACTTTCATTTTATTTATATGAAATACACTCAGTGTGGTGCAAAGCTTGCAAATATCCCCCCCCCCCCCTTAATTTTGTTTTTAAAAATAATAAATTTAGCCCATATTTACATAAAATACGTTTAATAATCATTAGCCGCTTGTGACTTGAAATCAAGAGATTATTGTAATTTTTTTTTAATTTAATTTTAAAGATTTTTTTAGTAAAAACACCAAAATCTCACGGTTGATTGGTGATACAGCCCAAGTTAAAAGTGATATGTTAGTCAATTGTTCTTTTTTTGTTTTTCTAATGTTTATTCAATCAAATAAAAACAAACACAACTATCTGTGTCAACAGAAAAAATTATTAGAGGCAGAATAAAAAATTTCAAGTAGGAAATAAATGATATTTTTTTGTATATAAAAAATTAACTGAATTTTTCTTAAGACGACTAACCTTTTTAAAAACATGTCTGCTTATTGCCCTCGTCATTTCAAAGAAAAGCAGATGTCAAAATAGTGTAACGTGAATTATACAGAAATCTTGTTAACACTAAAATCAATAAAAAGTTGTTTAAAAATTAATGTTAAAAATTAATCAATAAAAAGAAATATTGGTTTCAGCAGATTTTAATTCTTAATAGATATTTAAATAGCGCGCTCGTTGATTTTCGATAATGCAATTATGCAATTCGAACGTTATAAATTAAACACTATTATAAATGCTTATTTTATAATAAAAAATCGTAAATGCGTATTTAATCATTATGACATATTTAAAAATCGGCTTAGTAAAAAAAGAGAACATTTTTAATTTGATAAAAAGCAAACTAATAAGAGGCTTTTAAAAAAGAGAGAGAACTAAAGAATTTTGTCAAATGAGGCTTGTAATAAAAAAAATAGGACTTTTTCTCTTGAAAACAGACCTGTTGGAAACTCTAGTACTCGATACACAATTTAGCTCTTATATGTATATGATTTCTACAGTAAATAACTTTAAAAGTTTTATTATATGTACCCATCTAAATGCAGTAGGTTTAGTTATGAAATCAATTTCATTTTTGAACTTGAAATCGGTAATAATTGTAATAAAACATCTAAAGAGATATGAAATTTGTGAGAAATAAATTGGTTCTGCGTGTTTTTATAATTCGCTAACACTGCGTTAATGTCTCATTTATATAATTTTTCAGTCTCTTATTTTTGGTAAAAAAAAAAAGTCTTATCCCTAAACAAAAATTCTTAATTTTGAAAATAACTACAGTCTGCAAGATAAGATTATAAAAGATCTGAAACTTTTCGCACCCTGGTCCAAGATATATTTGAAATGTGTCCAATTCTATGTACAACCATACTTAAAAGTCTGCTTCGTTCTAATCGACTGATAGCAATACATCTTTTCAAAACGGAATACAAGGATAGCATTGAAATATGTTTAAAAAAATGATCATATATTTTCTAGTTGACAAGATACAGAAAAAAATTATACGGAAACAAAACAGGAAATAGATGTTTTACTTCAAAGTCTTTTGAAGTGTAAAATAATATAGACATCATTTATTTATTCCATTATTGAGTTATTTACATGCATATTACAGACAAATAAATAGTTAAGTAATGTTTACTGTATGTAGCTTGAAACATTCAACTACAACTACATAAATTGGAAGAATACATATATTTGATAATGGATGATTTTCGGTATTGATTCTTTAGAAACAACATTGCTTAAAAAAGGAAATAGAAATATATAAATTAAAAATCTTTGTACTTTTTTGTCTATATCTTTTTCTTACGAAAATTATACTAATGGGTGTGGCTATTACATACGCGTATTTTAAATATTATGTTTGTTTATAATTTTACATTGCTTTTTTAATGCTATTGTGCAATGTATTTTAATAAAATAAATAAAGAAGTACTATGTTTTGTATTATAATAAAACAAATCATTAGTATTAGTATCAGATTAAATCATTAGTTTCCTTTTTCTTTTTGTCAGGGAGGTTTATACCTATTATATTTTTGGCTTGCTCTTACATCGGTCGTCCGTCTGTAATAAACATGTCCTGTTTTTAACTGCTTATTTCTAAATAAAATGTCTCGGAGAAAAAAGTATTTAGTTAACAGTAATTTCTTATTTACGAGTTAGTAAACCTTTCCAGGGTGTGTTGGTGTTTAAAATTCTTTATGAATCTCTAGTACGTAGCATTCTAGAATTTTCTTCCATTATATAGAGTCCTACTCATATGACTCATTCGTGGAACATTGAGAGAATCCAAAAACGGTTTCTCAGATATCTGTATATGAAATTGTATGGTTATTATCCTTGGCTAAATCCTAGTGCATTCCTATTAGGGGCGTTAGGCTTCAACTGATCGTCTTCAAGGGCGTTAGACTTCAATCGTCGTGTTATGTTTCTGGGAAAGCACTTTTTTAAGCTATTAAATGGGATAGTACACAATCCTCAGGTTCTTAATGAATTTACGTTTTATGCATCTAGTAAGTTCAGGGACATGAGGAATCGTGATTTGTTTTCTCCTGTGGCTCGCACAAATATTTTGGCAACGTCTCCAATATCTGGAGCGATATATGTACATATCTGCTCAGGGTCTACCTCACGGCACCGAAAGTCAAGAGATCGAAAAAGCAAATATTGGAAGGCAAATATCGAAAATCGAATAATATATATCAGTGGCATGCGGTGAAATTATCTCTCTTTTTGTCATACAGCCTTATTTAATGTGCGCGCGCTGGATACGGGAGGAAAAGTCTGTTCCTCTTGTATCCTGCTCGCGCAAATTAAGTGAGGATGTACGATGGGGGGAGAGAGAGTTTTACCGCACGCCACTGATATATATATATATACTAACCGTTTTTCATATGTATGCATGGTAAACGAACATTTTCGATTTTTTGACTGTCGGTGCGGTGACGGTCACCCATCTGCTCAACAGGGTTGCTGGTGAAATTGACCTCTTCAATGTAAACTGTGCTAAACTGGTTGAGTGGTTGTTGAACAACGCCAGTGGTTGATTTTATCGATTATAAATGTCAAAGAGTTTTCCATCAAGATATGTATAATAGGTTATTATGATGATGTTATAATTGTATGACTGGCCACAATGACGCGTTAGAGCTCTCTGTAATGCCACTGTGGCTAATATGTTATAAATAAAGGTTGTGGCTATTTGCAGGTACTATATCTACGAATTATTGGCTATTTGCAGGTACTATATCTGTGACAGGCGCAAAGCCTTCTGCGCATGCGCGTGAACTGTCACTGTCAGCGTGTTTACTGTTAAAATTTTGTTTTAAACCTCTTAAAATTTAGTTCGAACTCGTAAAGTGACGTAGGTAAAAAATATAATCCAAATTAATTAAAATTATTATCATATTCAACATATAATAACTACATACAAGTACAAGCCGCGAACTAGCTAAATGATATAAATCTATTATAATAACGTGCGAAATTTATTTGCCTCATGTATAATGAACGATTGATTAACCCTTTGCCCGCGGCAATAAATATAGCGAACAAGTCCTGTACGCTGCACCTTTTTCGCGAATTTGGCAATCGAGTTTTCGACCTTAAATACAGATTTTAATATTTACTCAAGTACCTAGATATGTTAATTAACACATAAAGTATTATTTTAAACAATAAAATACATAATATATCTCGTAGTTTTGGATCAATTGTCAAATAATCATTCTTCATAATTGTATGAAGACGTGACGTCACTTAAACGAGGTTTCAGTATGGTTCCACAAAAAACTAATTTTTGACTTGTATATGTGTATTCATTTTAAGCAAATTGAATAGATGGCATTCAACTCAGTAATATATTCAACCAATTTTGAACCTTAAAACAGTTGAAATAGGCGCATATAAGCCTCAAAATCCCGTGCAAAGTTCAAAAATTTCGATGGAAGACAGCCGCGCTACAGACTTGTCGCCCAAAGCTTCCATAGAAGACGGCCGCGGGCAAAACGGTTTAACAAGTCTAGCATACATTAAATGTAAGAAAGTTCACGCGCATGCGCAGAAAGCTTTGCGCCTGTCGCAGATATAGTACCTGCAAATAGCCACAACCATAAATAAATTAAAAAATCTGCACTAACTAACTCTCATTTCAGATATATTAAATTGAATTGATTTATAATTTGTGAATTGTTTGTTCGTTTCTAGGTGGTTAGGCTTAGCAGTGCTGAGCATCCTAGTGCCATGTTTGTGGTGTTACCCGCCATTGAAAGCCGTTCACTGGTGTTGCGTCGGTTGCGGATTGACAGGTGGAAAACATACTCCCGTACGGAACACGCTGCACACCTATCAACACCATTGAGATCATCCGAGAGTATATATTTGTCAATCACATTTAAGATATAATGCGTATACACAACGCTGTGTGTGCGACGGTGAACAAAACGAAAACTGAAGAATTTGTGATACGTCATATATATATATACATATATATATTAAACTGTACTGTGTGTACTGAACAATTTTTATACTGTGTGTAAAAGAAAGAGAGGGGAAATACAAATGTGGCAGACGGAACATCTTGGATTGCTCATTTAGTGAAATTTGATGTTGACACGCACACACGAACATAGAGATTCGTTTTATTTTAACGGTCATCGTTATTATTATGATGATGACATTGATGTATAATACACTAGATGGGCCCAGACGTGTTATTTTGGTCGGAGATCTTGTCTTCACTAACTGAGGGGTGTGGGGGGTTTAACTACTGGGGAAGTTGGGTTTTTTTCCCTACGACGCAGCGGTACCTACCTACCTACTAAGAGAAACTGTGCATGCGCCATGTATTTTGCATGCGCCAAAAGGGAGACAAGTATAACACGTGAGGGCGGATCTAGTATATTATACATCAATGGATGATGATTTAATGTAATGTTTAATATGACACCTTTACAATTTTGAATTGCTGTATTTGGTAGCAATTCGTTATATGTATCTTATTATATAGACGCAACCCGCCTGACCCATATCATATCATGTTTGATTACCATCGCCACCAATCAGTTTTTAGTAGAGGATATTATTAATTACGTGTCATATTTTCAGGTGAATGTGCATCAATTGCGTTTTTTTTTTAAGGATGTGGAAAAGTATTATTAAATTAGACTGCTTGTGAGATCTCACTATGTTCGAAAAATGACAAAGATTTGTGTTTATTAGAAGTGGGAAGTTTCTCTCGTGCTCGCAACGGACTCACCGTCACTATCATCATTTAAATCCACTCGTGAGGTTTTTTTTTTTTTGGTTGTTTTCAAACACTCAGTATTAAAATTCGTCTGCGAAATAGGCATGAAATGCGTATGATTTTATATTTTTGTCGATTCGTAGGAAGCGCATATATGAATAGGCCGCTACGGTTCCGACGCATGGAAACTCCAGCCCAGATTTGAAACGTAAAGTTTATTGTGATGAAAACTTGCCATGCTTGTGCAGCACTTCCAACATAAATGAATATTTATGCGTGTTCGTACGATATATAATTATCGACCGATCAAATGTGCCAAAGAGATAACTAGGAAAATTTACTATTTGTACAAATTTCATAATGTGTAAAGAGGAGAGAAAAAAAAAATACACAATAAACATTTATAGTTGCGATTTGCTTCATATTGACTATATTTTTGTAATTCAAATACATATCGATTCCTTGCCAAGCTTTTTTACAGTATTTCTATGCGGTATGTGTGATTTTTTTTCATGCTTTTTTTTTTGTTTAAATCAGAATCCATTTATGAAATTCCTCGTCGTACAATTTTTATTTTTATAGTGTCACAAATGAATCGCAATCCAATCTGTACGAACTTATGATGTCGAATTGACTTCTGCATGGATGAAATGATGTTCAATTTGATGTCTTCTGTGACGTATTTTAATTTTGATTAAATTTCATCTCCAACTTGTCTACAGGTGTGGCCATCTGTGGTATAATGTATTAATGTTTCGTGTGCTTATAGTGTCTCACTCACTGTTGTGTGCATGTTTCCAAAGTTGGAGATTAGCGATAAGTCCAAACTATTTATTGGTGTGCGAATGAATGAGCGTGCTGAGCTGAATGTTTTACTGTTCTTCGTATGGTTTAATCCGTCTGTAGCGATAAACGGTTACTGTGAAAAACTTAATGTTTGTTTAGTACAAATATTTTTTAGTGTATACATGATTAAAGTTATTTTTCTTGTCGACTACGAAATATATTGCTTTATAGTTATTGGACCAAGTCAAAATGTATAGTCCTGCCAGCCGTATAATTATTTTTATACACATACAAAATTGTCACAATTACCTTTTTTTTTTTTATTATTATTATATATTTTTTGTACATAGCTTTTGTTTTTTATTATTTTATTTTTGTGCATTAAATATTTTTTACGAACACTCGTTATTTTTATTTTATTTATATGATAACTATATTATATGTGTAATAATTGTGCGTTTAGGAAGCGACGAGGTTGAGAATGGTTTATGACGATGATAAGGATGAAATCTGGTGCTGAACATGAAAGAGTGTGTCTATAGGTGTTTCTAATTTCGACATGCACACTTATTTGTGATTCAAAGTGCATGCATATATTGTATTGTTGTATTTTATTAATGAAGTGTAGATTTCAAATCAAAATATCACTCACCGGAATAGTGTTCGACACATCGGATCAAAATATTGAAATCCGCAGGTCGTGTTTTTATTGTTTTCGATCAATTCAGCATATTTAAATCAACTGAAAAATTATATCTTATCGTTACTGTGTTAAAGTATAATAAATTTATATAATATTTATAGTACCATTTTGAAAAAAAATAATAATTTTACACATTAAAAAATCAAAAAACTCAAAACAAAACAAAAGATACTTCAATATACAAAGTGAACAAGTTATATCAACTTCTTTAAATCCTCTCGATATTATCCTAGGGCTCAACGGGTTTTATCGAATGTATTTAAAAAAGTTAGAATATATAAATTTATATATATATATATTTATTTATTTAATTTATCTTATTTATTTTTTTTATTGTTCACTTTATCATATACAAGTTTCTATTTATAGTTCAGCTGCAATTGGAGTAATTCGAAACTCATTTATTTGATTTAACATATATATGTATATATACGATTATGTATTAAATTATAATTTTAATTGATTTTCTGTGATATATTTTAAAGTTTTGTTGTATGGCGAGTTTCGGCTTACTCCGACTGACGAGTTGTACTATGTACTTTGTACAATAAGATCGAAAATACAAATCATCATCGTTTGATATAAAAGACTCTGAGATGTGTGTTTTTGATGAATCCACATTCAGTCACAATAGAATTTGAAAAAGCTTCTCCTGTCCATCATACTATTTCTATGTGGGACGATTTGCTCTGAGTGTGTCACCGATTTAATACTTGATAATGTTGTCGCACGACTGTGCCACATGTAGAGTCTACACTCAACATACTCATCATCGATATAACTTCACTAAATTATTAACAAATATGTGTAATGTCATCGCAAAAATCAAAAAATACAGCTTCGTTTAAAAAAGGTAGGGACCATTCTAGACTTATAATATAAATATTATACTCGCACAATCTCTCGGTGGCATTTTGGACCGACAATATATCAATTGATTGAAATCATCGCTTCGATGGTGTGATAGACTTCGTCTCATACGAAATAGTATGATGCGTTACAGTTGTAACGCATTGAAAAAAAAAACAAACAATTTATTTTATATTAAATCTATATATTTATATGTAATTAGATGTTATAAGATGTTTATTAATATTTACAAAAAAAAAAAAAAACGAAAAATTTGAAAGAGTAATGTTAGGTTTCCCTGTTAATTCGATGTGAAAAATATTATATAAAATAAGTTCTCTAACATTTATGAAAGTAAATATGTATAAATATAAAAATTTATACATGTGTACTATCACTGTCTTTATATATAAGAGTATAATATGTGTAATTAATGTATAACTGTAAGTAATATTATTATTATTGGAAATTCTGCTGTTCATTATTCAGCGTGCTTAGTTAAATTGGAGAAAAAAATTGTCAAAATTTCATAATGATCTACATAATTTGTTTAATTTTATCCTTTCGAATTGGATAGGGGCGAGACGGGAATGTGTCCGTCGCGCGTTTATATTATATACATATATATATAATATGAAAATCGTTATTTTTATTTTATAATTTCGCTTAGATCGTAAGTGTAAGCTTTGTATAACCGAGTGTATGTAAACGAGTGCATTTGTGCACGCGGATATGAAACTCGGGGCGTGTATAACCCCCTATCCTATTCACTTTTAACAGAAAAAATAAATAAATTGACAAAAATATATTTATAAATATAGATTTGTTTATTAAAATGTATTTACATTACTAAATTATATATATATGTGTATATATATATATATGTGTATATATATATATATATATATGTGTATATATATATATGTGTGTATATATATATATATATATATATATATATATATATATATATATATATATATATATATATATATATATATATATATATATATATATATATATATATATATATATATATTATAACAATAATGTAATAAAATTAATAAACAGAAAAAGAAAACTGCTTCCGACTTTTGAATATTTCAACCTAAAGATTCAAACATTGACATGTGTGTGTAGTTATACTAACGAAAAAACAAATGAATAATTCACATTTTAAACAGTTGTTTAAATATTTTTGTTGCATTATTATAGACAGATTTTCTTCACCGTCGTTGATTTAGCTTTTGTCACAATATCACTATAACTTGTGAGCTGTGACGAGCCTTCATCTGTATTGGTTATTTCTTGAATGAATCATCGTTTGTACATTGCAGAATATTCTGCATTGTATTTTTATTACAAGTCTATCCTATGTTTCACTTTGCTTATTGGTCTGCTGACACTATTCCTACATTCTTCAGATCGTATTGAAACTTAGCCATTTTGCGCGGTTTGGTCAACGATAGAAATTTAAATCGCTTCCACCGGTATCACAGTGAAAAATAATCGTAATAAACACGTTAAAAAATGCAAATATTTTGGTCATCTTGACGTTTAGCAGTCAGTAGCCTTATTTTACTTTTATTTTTTATGACAACACATACCAGGAAGGCATTAAAGGCAACCCCAATGCGCCTTCCTGGCTAATTACAAATATTGCAGCATTTTTTTTATTCATTATACATAAGTATGTAACTGAATTACGAGACATTGAAAAACCCGCAAATCAATGAGACATCTATCAAATCGTACACAAACTTATTTTTATTGTACATTAATCAAACACAAATTGTATATACGGTAAACGGACTACTAGTCACAGGACAACAGGTCGCTCTAGATTGGTCACACATGATCATCTGTCACACTAAAACTGGTCACACCCTAAAAACGGTCACGAGAAAACTGGTTGAATGAATCACCGAACCATATATACATATAGGAAGGATTTTGGCCAATTTTTACCGGAAACCGTTACAACAGTGAAATCAGAGAAAATTGGCAAACTCTGATAAGAAACGATCAACCTGGAGTCACAAATCCAGGTCTAACCAGCAGCATACTCTAAAAAATTCATTTTCACTCGAGGCCCGGCCTGGGATCGAACCCGGCACCTCACTACGCTAAGCAGAAGCTTAACAACCGAGCTATGCTGTTGGCTAATATGGTTGATGTTCCGCCACCCTCTCGTTTTGTCAGATTTTAATTGTTTAAACACCTATTACTTTATCTTTTTCACACTATATCTTATGAAATTTGCATTATAGGCTCTCATTATCTCATATATATTTTTACTTCACTAGTATTTTTGTTCCGATTCAAAGATAACACCAATTCATGCGCATACAGATAACATTATATTGTAGAAAAATCGTTAAAGAAAAACTATCGAATGATACAACTGCATATTCAATTTTTCAATCTCATTGTGATTAACGACTTCTGATATATTACATACTACTTTGGTGCCCGTTGATTTCAACGGGTGGGTTCGGAAAGGAATTGATACACGAATTAAAATAAAGTTATATGTTACTAGTGTTTTTACCCGGCTTCGCTCAGTATTTGTTATATAAACCGCTTAAAAATGGCCAATCTGATAGTTAAAAATTTATTAAATTTATTTGAATAGTTTTATTTTATTTGAATATTCCTTTGTTTTTTTATTAAATTGAACGTCACGGATTTTACGAACCAAACAAACAAACATACATACAAAGTCTTTTCGGAATTATATATTAGAGAAGATATGCCATTTACTATGCATCTTCACACTATTTCATTTTACTATGCATTTTTACACTTAATTTTAACTACACATGCACAGCAAAGACGACTTATTTTAGTGGTGACCTTCAAAAGATTTACCCATATAAACATAATGTATTGCTTTTTAGGAAAGAAAAATGTAAATTATGCACGCAAATTAGGATAACACATTAAAAACAAACACGTCGACTCCATGCATACAATAAATGTAAATGAGTATCCCACTCCAAATGCGCTCTAATGAATATTTTAATGAGGTACAGTATGTAGTGAAGGGATTTTTATACTAAACATACGCTGTATATTTTAGTGTAAAATATACAAATGCTGCGAGAGTAATTTATGTAGAAAGCGTGCACACGTTATCGATTATTATGCACTGGTGTACAATGTGTTAAAATATGAAAATGTACCAACCAGTAAATCATACGGGCAATATCAAGTTTACATTTGCTCCTTGAAAGTGTGGCATATTATATTAAAGCTACAATAGATTAGCTGAACTTTGATCGCCAACATCTATTATTTAATATACATTTACAACAAAAATTGCTTTCATGATTAAACCAAAGACAATCACATTTTAATGACGACGCAATAAAGGCTGAATTAATTTTGAATATTTTTCAACGTCATTTGGGAATATGCAAAAAATTTAACACATGAAAATTATTATACATATGTATGTGTTGTGGAGTCGCCTTGAGGAGACATCATAACAGCAATTAGATAACAAACGACCAATGTTATTGACAAACAGTAAACAATATCAGCATGAGGACATACCACACGTGTCACACAAACATCCCGGCTGCTGTGTTAAATTTGATGGCAAAAATAGATACGTAGTGTCATTGGTGTTGTTTAGCATCACACTAAGTACCAAGTATGTACTTAGAAACCACCTTTCAAACTAGGTATGATTTATTGAGAAAATAAAACAAACATATGGTAGAATCCTTTGACATCATTGTCTTGGTTCAACTTTAAATTTAAAAATAATATCAGTTGAGGTTAAATTCTAATGGAATCAAAATTAGTCTTTTATCAAATTGTTGCATATATGTCAAATTAGAGATAACCTCGGCGGTTTATCCAAGATAATTTTAAATGATTCATACTATGTACATACTATGTATATACATGACCAAATTCAAATAAGATTTTTTTTTTCAGGTGACTCCTTGCAATTTTGACTATGAAATTCATCATCTCGATCCTCTTCTTCTTAATTCAATTTTAATCACTACATAGCAATAATGTAGAAATTTTTGAGGTACAAAAAAGGTACGAAAGACCGAGTGAGACTTTCAGATATATTTTCATTGCATGCAAATATATCTGGAAGTTTGTTCTCTTCTCCTGGGGCACATACCAATTTGATGGTTTCAAGTTCCTCAACCAGATTTCTATAAATTATTTAATATCATTTCATTAGTGGAAATTAATTAGATAGCCTAAATACATATACCTACATGTCTACTTGTGTTTATGCGGACTACTCAATACAAAAATGAGTAATCTGTTACTGCTGTAATATTATAAAAGGTTGGGATATATCTTATCAATACACTTGTAATGACACGATACAGTGTATGGATGTAAAATATACACATGTAAATACATTCATAGATATGAAATTGATATATTTTTTGCTTCGATTCAATTTTGATAAAAAGTTTCTTTGCATTTAATTTAAAATCAACTGTTCATAGATTTTAACCCACAGGTCAGGAAAATTCAGACCTTTTGACATATGCATATACAGGCTTTTCATTCCAAATTGACCCCTTTTCAATGTCAATTTGAAATGAAAAAGGTTTAATTTGAAATGAAAAAGGGTCAATTTGGAATGAAAAACCTATATACCTTTTCTAAACAGAATTCGGCTTTGGGATTTGTATCAAATCGATTGACTTATAAATATTGAGAACTATACGCATTATTATATAATGATGCTTCAGATTGAAAATGGAACTTTCCTATTTAAGCTACAAATATGTACATACATATATCTGGGCAGAAAAACCGCAAACGGTAGTTCAACAATGGAAAAACGAGTGCAAACGCAGATCGACGCGACCCAGTTCCCATGTTTCGGCAGGTAATTCCACAATCGAGATCATGAATTGTGGATAGCTAGAGTTAGCTGCCTATTGCACAACTTCCAACATCTGTTCTTCTGTAAATTATCCTATTATATCGAGTAAGTGCGACTCCTAGTCGATTTGTTTAATGTACGATCGCATACGGTCGTACAGATAATTTGTTTACATCAGACTGTTGTCGAATAATAAGGTATCCGAGTATTGCAACACACTTCGAGTCGTTTCTAAGAAGCGCACTACTATTTATTTAGTTCTGTTTCAACTGAAAATCGAAGCTTGAAAGTCTTATTTTGTTGACCCTCCTTTTTTCATATTTCTTATGTGGTGAAATAAATACACGATCTAGATTTTTATGCCCAAATATGATTTTTCTACGGGGTGTGGATGTAGCAATGTGCTGTTTCCACACCCTTGGCAATATTTGTCAATAACGTGAAGATTGGGCATTTAAGTTTATCGGTTGAACTGTCAGTTCGAATTAAAATAGTGAACTTTGCATCTCGTTTAGACATTGACCTACCTCATTGACGTACCGAGCCTGTCGTACCTGATTCCAAGGTCATTTTACGACTAGGTTCTACCTTGAAAATATCATTCTTTCTGTACTGATCTGTGAAAATGACAACATTAATGATTTTTCTGTTTACTTGTCTTGATCCGACGTGCCCAAACAGCCGTTTTCGCGTTTGTCTTTCAAGCAATTGAAGTTTGAATATTCACTCCCTAGTACATAGTTCGCGTCACCAAAATAATACCAGATGCATTGCTAACTTTCTACAGTTAATTGGCTGTTGTAATGGATGTTAAGGGGGTATTCTAGTCTAGAGGCATGAATTTTAGGTATTTTTTCAGGTGCAATAAAAAAAACAAAAAATATTTTTAGTAGCCATTATTTTACCAAATATTTATTAATGTTTGAAGAATACATAGAAAAAAAAATCAAAGGAAAAAATTCAAAATTCAAAAAGTTACAGGCTGATGAAGTGAGGGGTCTCAAAAAAATGGTGCGCCCTGGTTGACACGATTCCAATCCTCCTAGTAATCCAAAATCAACAAAGCAAATTAATTCTTAATCCAAACAAATGCTGCTATGGCATGAACTACGGAAAAGTCAAACAAAAATTTTTTCGCGAAATAGCGGCTGTCTGAAATGAAAAGTCTTTTTTTACTAGTTTTTTTTGACTTTTCCGAATTTTTTAAGAATAATAAAAATTGAAATTTTGTCATAGTTCTAGTTCATGCGATAGAGGAATGTATAGAAAAGGCTCACACCAAACTTCAAGTAAATTGGTTCAGTAGAACTTGAGATATCATGTCAACCGTCTCGAAAAAAGTAGTTTCGAGAAAAACGCGTTTAATGGATCTACCAGCGGAAACCTACATATAATTGGTATTTTGAAATTTAATATATTATTTGTCTGTTTTGATCTAAGACTGTTTATTTTTCCTTTTATAATAAAATAAAGTAGTCACCTAAAAGTATGGTGAATAAGCTCAAATAAAGACAGATCAACTTAAAAAGATCTGAATTTAATAGATAATAAACCAACCCCATATTTCAGTTGCAGACCACTATTTCCGTTTGTCGAATCCGCTATTGTGGTCATATGTATCTACTATCTATGTAGTATGTAGCATATGTTGCTTTGACTATAGCACTGTGTTTACTTTTGTAGATGTTATTTATCTCAATTGTTAAAATTTGAAAGATAATGATGAAACATAATACTGGGCGGAACCCAAATAACATTATCTAATAGAGGTCTATCTAAATCCAGATATGGGCTACAAACAAAATCTTTGAACTATGCCTCATTTCAGTTAATTCAGCAGTAAGACGAAAAATACACAGCTAATACAGGGTTGACACAAAACGCGTGCACTCGGACCGAGTCCGCGAATTTCGTCTCATGTTTCTCAGACGCTGCCACGTTACGACCCAGTCTGAGTGCACTCGTATAGTGTCAATTTGGTATAATATCAGTAGCGGATCAAGTAAATGGGGGGCCACAACTGCATTTGAAATTTGAGGCCCCACTTCAGTAAAAAAAAATGCTATCATTGTTTTTTCCATGCTTTTCAGTATATGGTTTTTCTTTGGGATTTTACAAAACCATATTTCTTTTATTTATTTACTATATGTAATTGAAACACTAGCAGCTTTTGGAATAAAATAGGTACTATTTTAAAATAGGTATTTATTTAATTTATTCTTAGCTTGCGAACGTATTGTGGACAGTGATAATAATTTCTAAGTTGTAAATTTTAGTAGCAAAGGACCATTTCGGGCCCCCCAAGATTCGGGGGCCCCAAGTACGCGCTTATTTTAAATGCATGATAAACCCTCACCGCATAAGATGTTCTAATCAGGGGTCGAAATGGACGGGAAAGCATAGGAACGCCGCTCCCTTTCGTGAAATCCAGAAACGTAGTGCTCCCTCTCGTGAGAAATCCAATATTTCCGTACCCTTTCGTAAATTTAAAAATTGTTCACTCTTATATCCGTCTGATGAGAAAATTTGAATTTAGCGAACGTATCAAATAAATCAGTAATGATTAATTTAAGAAACCCTGACTCGTCGCTCACAAAGATGTCAATCTATTATGAATATATGTACATAATATATGTATGTACATACATATGAAGATACTCTTCTTCGAACAATGGCCCATTAAACTCATACATCAGGGTTTCTCAAACATCCGAAAAAACTTTTCGCCTGCGAAGCATGTTATTTTTTGATTGAACACATTGAATAAGGATAACACTTTATTTTAGATTAAGAAATAATTATTGAAAATAAAAATTTAAATTACTTAGGGGCACAATCTTATTCTTTTTCCTCATATGTATGCATATTATAATCGTTACAGTAAAATAATCTCAATCATGTTTTGAAAATTATTCAGGGCTCCCACTCGTGAAAATTTCCATTCCGAGCCCTGGTTCTAATCAACTCTTTGACCAAAAGGAAACTGCCGAGTTAACTGATTTTTTTTGTTTTTTTATTTATATTTTGATGTTTTTTCTTTCATATGTT
This sequence comes from Arctopsyche grandis, assembly GCF_051622035.1. NCBI lineage: Eukaryota > Metazoa > Arthropoda > Insecta > Trichoptera > Hydropsychidae > Arctopsyche > Arctopsyche grandis. The sequence goes on from NC_135357.1 coordinate 27,712,563, forward strand.
TCATTTGGGTCTACATCACGGCATCGAAAGATCGAAAAAGCAAATATCGAAAATCGAAAGATCTTAAGTCGAAAGATTAAAAAGAATGTATGCACGGTAAACGGTACTATGTATATATAATATATATCAGTTGCATGCGGTTAAAATATCTCTCTTTTTGTCGTTCAGTCTTGCTTAATGTGCGCGAGCAGGATACGGGAGGAAAAGCCTGTTCCTCTTGTATCCTGCTCGCGCAAATGAAGTGAGGCTGTACGACGGGGGGAGAGAGAGTTTTAAAGCACGGCAATGATATATATACTACCCGCTTTTCATATATATTCATGGTAAACGAACATTTTTGATTTTTCAACCTTACAGCCTTGCTAAATGTGCGCGAGCAGGATACGGGAGGAAAAGCCTGTTCCTATTGTATCCTGCTCGTGCAAATTAAGTGAGGCTGTGACGGGTGGGGGGGAGAGAGAATTTTACCGCACGCCACTGATATGGGTTTGGTGCAAACGATCGAAACGCGCCAGACAGATTGATCCACAGATTAACCCATTTGAACCCAGAGCTCGCGTGAAAACACATGTCCCATGTGCCCAGGACTATTTTTTCGTTTATTTTCCAAAATCTTTGAGTTATTTCATGGGAAATATTTTTTATAGGATAGGGATGGATAATTAATTGATTTTTCAACATTTTTAATTTTTTTCAAGGTGGTGTCGTGAACGACCTTTGGGGCTAATGAAACATGTTTTTTAAAATAAAACAAAAATCACAATGGAGTCACATAATCAGTTATAATACTTTCTCACTGGTTATTTGTAATTTTATTGTTAAGAAATTTATAAAATTCATTTTAAAAATAACAAACACACATCTCTTCGATAAAATGATATTTTCAAATCGCATAACATAACACACGTAGGTACATATATTGTGACATATACACATCGTCAACAAAAAAAAGGGTGCACCCTTTTAATAGAAGAAATGTCATAAACGAGATTTTGGGTTCAAAAGTCGTAAAAACAAAATACATGAAGACAAAATAATTAATTATTATGATACGGTACAAAACATTTGTCATGCAATGGAATTTCACAGTTATCACAAGCGGAAAACGTTTTATTTTTACAGTGTCCACAATTTCTCCTTTTCTGTTTGACCAATATCAAATGTCTTCCAACTTCCTTTTGATTTTGATTAACTTTGCCGGGTCTGAATGGGACCAATTGTTTTCGTTTTTGACCATAACACTTGCACAACGTCTCTGTTACCTGTCTGATAAATCCTAATTTATAAAATTTACAACCAAAACTTTTGCTTAGAATCCAAGCGTTATTCACAGCTACATCGATGTTCCAAAACAGAATAGACATGTACCATTTTTTCCCTCTAATACTTATGTTATAGTTAGAAATATGGTTATCCATTTGATCAACCCCACCCATATATTTATTATACATATTTATACTAAATGGTTGATTGATTTCCACCCTACTTTTTTCTTTAACCGAATATCAGTTTCCAGGGGCGGTAATATGTATGTATGTGGAATCCGGAAGTTGAGACTCGTCCCAATTATCAATTTCTTCCCGTATCTCTGCAGTAGTAAAATTGCATTCTCTGGAAAAAAATATGTGTCATTATCCCGACTCCGTCGACTTTTGATTTTTTTTTTTCAGGAATATGAGATATATAAACGCAATTTCTCTTATGCATATTATACAATAAGTCCTACTGTATAAGAAACATAAAGATAAATAAAAAATATGTAAAAATAAAAAACTTACGTATGTTTTCTCTTCGACATATCTTCAAGTCGAAAAGCGCTCGATGTTATTCCCTCAAAACTCCAAAAGGAACTGATTTAATTTCGTGTGACTTTCTTAAAATTCATCACCAACATCTAACCAAGCGTAACGAAAGGTTTTACGGCCGGCCTGAGTGATCCCTTTATTTTACGACGCAAAATTGTAAAATGCCGTGAATGACCGCGCTGGCATACATCGTGTAAGTTCATAACTGACCGCGTGGGTTCAAATGGGTTAACTGGATGGCTGCTTTAAACGCAATTCTCGACTTCATGAATGAAAAATTGCACATCAGATGACGAGTAACCTTTCGATGTGCACAGATGCAATTATTAAAATGGTAATTATTAAAATTGAGTTGGATCTTTCTGGCGAGTTTTTAATAATTTAATAAGGAAAAATTCGGAACAAAAGTATCATTCGGAACAGAACGTATACAGGGTAGGTATGTCGGGACTTCGGGTAGATTTCGCTTAGTGTAAGTGCGAGCAGTGCGCACGCATAAGATACACGTGTTGTGAATCCGAGGTTCAGTATATACATATATCTACTACCCGCTTTTCATATGTATTCATGGTAAACGAACATTTTCGATTTTTCGACCTTTCGATGCGGTGACGGTCACTAGTTTCATTTATAGACCTTTTTTGTGACAAGTGACAATTTATTTTAAAACAGTCATTGAGTTCATACTTCGATCAATCGACCTTTTGCTGTCGCAGTTACCCAACTTCATTCACGAATGCTTTAATATTTGTTATTAATATTATATAATAACTTATATTCAGTGGCGGACTGGGACTGAAATCAGTGCATGCCAGGAGTCAAAGGGGGCCCCACCCAGGGTTAAAAAAAATTGTCCCCCCCCCCCATATAACAAAATTTTCTTCTTTCCATCCCGCTAAAAATCAAGGGCAAAAAATAAATAAAATTTTCAAAAATGGGAATAAACAAATTTAGGTACAAGAAAAATGGCAAAAGCAAAATAGATCCATAAATTACATTGTATATTTCGTTTTAATCCTTGTCCTAGGTAAATAGAATGCATCATAAAAGAATGCGCCATAAAAGCGGCTTTTACTTTCGGTAGAAAACAATCAGGGACGTCATTTCAGCTTTTTCTTGGGGGGGGGGGGCAGGCAAAGATTGGTCAAATTGAATTTTTTTTCAAAAAATCTTTTTTATATCGGAATAAAAATGGAAAATATACAATATGAAAAAAATAAGCTTATTTTTGAAAAAATATCTTATGTAAAAAGCCAAAAAAGCGCCGCAGGCGAAAATTTTTTTCCAAAAATTTTCACATGGTCGCAAAATGGTTAACAAAAGTCGACCATCAAAATGTATCACAATAAAGTAAAGGCGAACTTTCTAACGATTCGCTCAATGGGACGAACAATTTCCAAGAATGTTACCCAAGGCATACCACTTAAAAACCAAAATATATTTGCTTCAAAATAATAAAATCTTTTTTTTTTCAAAGCACATAGCAGCGATTATTTTATTAGTTACACAAAAGTAACATAATATAAGAAATAAACGCAGCATTCATAGATCCATAGTATCTCATTAATCATTAAATTCATAATATTTTCTAAATTCGCCTATTCCTTAATTTAGGCGCACTTATTCCAAGGCGCACTTAAAAACCAAAATATACTTGTTTTGAATTTTATTTTCTAAGAAATAAACGTAGATCCATAGTATCTCATTAATAATTGAATTCATAATATTCACACTATTCCTTAATTTAGGGGGGCGAGTGCCCCCATATGCCTCCCCCCAAATTACGTCCCTGAAAAAAATGCATAATATTTTCAATTAATGTTAATCGAAAATCGAAATTTTGGGGAGGGGCCCCTATCCTATGTTTCTATATACATGGATGTGTCTAGATTAGGAATAGATTTTATATTCGGAAACTGTTTAAAATTGTGTATTTAAATCTTACTATATCGTCGAAGTATAATCAAATATTATTTTGAAAGTATGTATGAAGTAAATTTAAATCGCTGGTTGATGATGAATCGTCCTATCAAAATTGTTTTAAGCAGTTCAGTTTATATTATTCACGGAAATTTGTTTATTCCCATTTTTATTTCATTAGGTAGTTGTTACATAGGTTGGAAATATTACATAACCTTGAGGTTGGAAATGGGCCCGGTAAAAGGGCCCACGCAAATGTTGAAACTTACATTTCGAGCCTAATAAAAAAAGTTAACCGATCCTTGGGCTGTTAAAGCAGGTATTAGTTGTTTGTGTATATCGTAAGAAATTTGTTTTGTTGAAATACCCAAACTCTAGGTCCCAAAGTGCAATATCCTATAAATTTTTACACACGTGAAATAGTTAAAAAGTTATTTAATTTTACTGAGGGCCCATATTTTCTAACGGATAGTGGGGCCCACATGCCATCGGGCATGTACGCTTGTATGGCCAGTCCGCCACTGCTTATATTTACCTATGTATGTACATATATATGGTCGGAAGAAATTGTACAAGGCTCTTTATCGTTTGAAATAAATGTTTATTGTTATTATTATACGTCCAAGGTTTTCAGATGCTAATTCTCATACACATCTTGATAATCATGTACCTAGTAAAAAATAAAGCGTTTGGTTTACATCAAATTAAAATATTCAAAATTATGCCAAACGAGTACGATCAATATGTAAGCTCGTGTAGAAAGGTTAAACGATCCTCTTTCAATTTCATTACCATAGATAACGTGAATATTCATCGACGAATTTATAATAAGTTTTATATATAATACATATATTGACTAAGGCTTATGTCCTATTTCATATTTGCTATAAACTTTATATTATCGCTTTTACATTTCCAAGAAATGCCACCATCAGATCGATAGTATTATTGCTGAGTTCTGGGTATCACACGTACATATGTATGTACGCAGCTCTTCAAAAAAACATATCTCGGTAATTTTCACATGAATATTATATATGCATACATATAATATGATGCCGTCTATTTTAGGGTACGCTGCTATGGAAAAAAATTATTTCCTACCGAGTATCGTTTTCGAAAACATACGGGATAAAATTACATCACCAAACGTTTTCATCCACTGTTTGATTTTTTCTATTACGAAATTTCAATTCAATTCATTTTCACTGGAAAAATCGACAACATTTCGTAACGACATTGTCGACAAATTATGCCTTTGTATAAAATAGAATTAACGAATTAATTAGACCGTAAAACGCCATGTACATACATACATACACTATTTCTTGAGTTACTACGATTATTTTTGTTTTTATATAATGTATTATTAATCGTATCGATTAATGTATTTGACGCCATTTTAATGTACTTATATTTGCACTTGGACATATAAAAATGTATAACTATATATGTAGGTATATTAAAATTCAATTTGATTATCATTAGAATAGTGCACCTTTTACATGCATACATGCAAAGACAATATAAGTTTGTAATTTGAATTAATATTTTTTATGTTTTCCATAATTCTAGTTACTTTATGCGAAATCTTTCTCTCTTTTTCTTTCTGTCTCTCTCTACAGTAATAAGAAACCAAAGCAAATTGTGTCAACGGGAAGTTGCCAATTTCCCTGTGGGATGTCATCAAAAAGAGAGATTGCTTTGCACTTTTCTTTCATATGTTGATATTTTGTTTGGGAATGCTAGTTTGGGTTAGCTAGTATATTCCTACTGAGTCGAATAATCTATGAAAGCTTCATTTTCTTCTATGAGATCTATGAAAGCTTCATTTTCATATATGAGATATATGTACGTAAGCTTCAACTTCTCAACATAACGTGTATTCACATTAAATCTTAATTTTATTCTAATAGTAATTGGTCTAGCAACCATTATATAATTTACACATTTTTTCCAGAAACACTTTTTTTTCCATTCTTGGATAAAATTACATAACAGCAATTTCTAATTTTACAATTAATACATTCTTCGAATTTCATTGTAGCGATATTAAACCGCATATAAATACATATCTATATATATGTATATATATATATATATATATATATATATATATATATATATATATATATATATATATATATATATATATATATAAATGAATGTCTGTGTGTGTGTCTCGAATAGGCTCCTAAGCCACTGAAGCGATTACGATGGAACTTTCAGGATTTGTTGTATGCATGTCCGGGAAGATTACTGTAAGAAAAAAACGGGAAAAAACGGGAATGAGTGTCATTGCAACGTAATAATTTCAAATGTGTTCGCTACCTGCGTTTTTCCGACAACTGGGAACGGGAACGGGAACGGGAATGGGAACGAGAACGGGAACGGGAACGGAAATTGCATGCGTTATTATGGAATTGCAACGCATGCCGGGGTTCAACTACTTATAAATAAAAATGAATATCTGTGTATGTGTGTCTCGAATAGGCTCCTAAGCCACTGAAGCGATTACGATGGAACTTTCAGGATTTGTTGTATGCATGTCCGGGAAGATTACTGAGAAAAAAATACGGGAAAGAACGGGAACGGAAACGGGAAAACGGGAATGAGTGTCATTCGCTATTATTTTTAAATGTTTTCGCGTCGCGACCAGAGTGTTCGCTGCCTGCGTTGTTCCGAAAAATGGGAACGGGAACGGGAACGGGAACGAGAACGGGAAAGGGAACGGGAACGAGAATGGGAACGGGAATTGCATGCGTTATTGTGGCATTGCAACGCATGCAGGGTTCAGCTAGTATTATATAAAACATTACAGACATTTCAATGAAATGAAAAATTGAATAAATTCTTTCAGTTATTATGTTTTTATTAATTATTATTTTCACGATCGAGTTCACTGCTAAAACAATCAAGTGTTTACAATTTGCTAAAAATTGCTCTTAGATAGTTCCGCCATCTTATTTTATAGAAATGTCAACGTTGTTTCGACGCATGCATGCATGGTCGTACGTGATCAATCTTGAGTTCCGTTTTTCTGTCGACTGAATCGAAACGAACGTTTGCAAGCAACTTTGATCTTTTAGGCGCATTCGTTTTCGTCGATAAACGGTAGTGACTTTCGTGAATAATAAGTGTGCTTTTCGCACACATTGTGGTTTCAGCGCGAGTTTTCACTGCTCACTCGCGACTCGCGATACCTTCAAAACAGCGATGAGAGAGACAACGTCATACGACGCTAGCTATATCTCGCTCGCTCATAACAAACACAGCTGATCGACCAATATGGCCGCTAACATACCGACTGCTATCTGACTGACGTTCGTCCACTTGCAACGTCCTGTATTTTCAATTTGTTTTCAGAATGTTTATTTTTGCGTATCTACCACTAGCACCTTAACGATGCCGAGATATATGAATTGCGTCAATAGAACAATTGTATTGAAATTACGTATTATATTTATAGTAAATAATATATTTCATGCTTCATGCACTTTATGTATGTACATACGTACTTGTTCGGTTCAAAGTGCGTCGAATGTAGAATGAATTGTACTTCTTACCTGTTTAGTTGTACCTTACCTTCAAAGATTCAAATTTCATAACTTCTTACCTGAGTCAAATATTATATTTTTGCATCGCCATATTACCGAAAGGTACACATTTCAAGTTGTCGTTGTCGTTTCGGCTTATCGCTTTTCAATCTAAACTTAAAAGTTTATGCTAATGCATACAATTTCTTCATAACATTTAAGCGGTGACAGTGATAATCTAGGTTCACTGAAATAGTAAAACGTTTGCTTGTTATTATTATTGACATTCGGATGATTTTATTATAAAAACGTAAGGCGATGACAAAGATTACTAATCTTTTAGTTAAGGCATTATATTTTTCTTCATACTTGATTAAAAAACTTTCAAAAACATGCATATATACACCGTTTTTATCTTATGAAGGCGTACTTTTTCCCACCAAAAAAGTTTACAAAAATGTTTTCAATATACATATAAGATACTAGTGGTTTTACCGGGCTTCGCTCAGTGTTTGTAATATAAACCGCTTAAACTAATGGCTAATCTAATAGTAAACATTCATTTGTTTTTTTATTAAATTTATTTGAATCAAAAAAATATAATATTCAACGATATCAATATCGTCGGCATAGAAACTTTGATTTGTTCGATGAGGTAACGGATTCTACGAACCAAATAAACATTACAAAGTCTCTTTCGAAATTATATATTAGATTTAAAATTATTTTGATTTTTTTTAAATGCTTTTTATTATTAAGAAATTATGTTCACAATACATCTTATATATATTTTAATAGCTACTGATCTACTGATCATTTTCTATTTTACAATTTAATTTAATTTGGTTAGTAATCATAGTATTATATTATTCTAATGTTAATCTACAGCATAATAGGAAAAAGAGCTCAAAAACCTATTTACAATCTTTATTATTTAAAATTATTGGTCACTACAGTTCTAATGTATCGGATACATTTAAAGTCTGTTTAGTGTATTTTTTAAAATACATATTTGTCTGGTAAAAATGTAAATAATGAAAGGAAAATCAGTACACTTACTATAAAATTATGAAATTAAAAGTATTTATAATCAAGGCTATTCAATATAATATAATACTTAAAAATAATGTAAATCAAAACGTTTTACATCATACTAAAATCAGTTGATTTGAAAGTTTCTAGCCTAAAAAATAATATTTTCCTTGGCGACTGCAATTTTTACAAGCTTATTCTATGTTTTTCTCTATCTATCGAAGTCAATACTAGTAATAAAAAAAACAATATTTTATATTAACCATTTTAATATAATATAATATTTTATAACATTAATATCTAATATATAATTTCGAAAGAGACTTTGTAAGTATGTTAGAAAATATGTAATGTTGGTTCGTAAATCCTTGACATCATCGAACAAATGAATTCAAATAAAATAAAGCTATTCAAATAAATGTAATAAAATGTTTACTATTAGATTGGCCATGTTTAAGCGGTTTATATTACAAATGCGGAGCGAAGCCGGGTAAAAACACTAGTAATATGTATTTTATAACATTTATTAATATAATATTTTTCTATTAACCATTCCAAATCCTACGAGGAAAAAGTGACAGCTTTTTTATCACAAAAATCAATGAATAAGTAATTGTTAAGGCCCAAAGGAATATAGATATGTATGTATGTATTTGTACACGTAGTGCATGGTGACCCTATTACAACGGAAACAATTACTTTGTTTCATTTTGTACTGTTACTGGTTTATCATTTCGTATACCTGTTGTATTATTTGTATGTGTATCTTTCTAAAATAAGTCATCGTTTATTTTTGTAAAAATTTGTATTTCGTTCGACATGTACGCACCTATAACCATTTTATCTTGCAACTTCTCATAAATTTCACAAATTATATTGACAACAATTACAACTATGTATGATCATAGAATTATGTACATATATTGAAGAATTCATACTGTATTTTATATGAGGCATATTGTTTTTAAAACATTTTTATGTTGTTACTTCTCCCAGTATGGAATCAATGAAAATACACACAAACAAGTAATTTTGACCTTCATAATTTCATTGTATGATATTTTGTAGTAATAATATTATCGAGGTTCTTATTTGCTTGTAATAAAAAGAAAATCAGATATTTAGGAGACACGAAGTGACAGCAATTAGCAGATTTTTATTTTAATTTTTACTTCCCTCAAAATTGGAATAGTCAAGGCGGAAATTGAGGGAGGGATTTAATTAATCTTGGAGACAATTTTTTTTTTGTTAAGGTAATTTAAAAGGGAAGGAATTTTTTTCGAAACTTTCGAATATTTACCGAAAATGAAATTTTTGCAAAGTAAATAATTGTACTGATCATTGACCCGCAAGGTAGCTTCGGATATTAAAATTCGTCTTGACACTCATCATATATATATATATATATATATATATATATATATATATATATATATATATATATATATATATATATATATATATATATATATATATATATATATATATATATATATATATATATATATATATATATATATATATAATTATCTATAATAGAAACCATAAAAATATACACGCTAAGGCTTAGTAAGGCTAAAATTTGAATATATGTTCAGTACAAGATACGTTTACTAAGAATATTCTATAATCTATACCATGCAGTTTATATACATAGACGTGTATTGTTTTTGATTTGATTACATAAGTTGATTCTTCCTTTAACATTTATTACCTCTTATTATTTGGGCTGTCTCGGTCTAAGCTAATTAATGGTCAAAAATTTTTAGGCTGATCGAGTAAATTCAATACGATACTAAACGAATATAAAATACGTGGTTTAGAGAAAAGAATAAAACTAAATTCAACCATATCATCCGGTTTAAATATTTCCATATATGATATGTGCATTTATTGTTTTTTTTTTTAAATATGTAGGTATTCATTTGTTTTTCACAATTTGCCATAAGCAGCGATAATACAGGCTACGTCGATTTTTAAATTTGAATCTGATTTATATAATAGTATTTGAGTAAGTTTGCAACAGTCTGGGTCAGTGAAAATCTTGCCACAAGGTTATTTTTAAACCAGTGGGTTATATATACATATATATGTAGGTTGTCGATCACTGAAAAAAACTTTTCTTTGGTTTCAAATTGTAGTAAAACGGGGAAAGCCGAGGAGACGATCAGATCCTTCAAGAGCAAACTCGAGCCCTGGGGAAAATAATTTTGCGCCTTTTTTGCAGAGTGGAGTTTATTTTAGTAATTCGAAAATAAAATGTTCCTATTTTTTGACGTGTTAAATAATTATGAAAGAAAAAACATAAATTTTATTTTATTTTATCTTATATCTTAAAAAGATGCGACGCAGGCAAATTTTTTTCGAGATTTCCATCGGGTAATTCTGCTATTGTTATAAATTCAGAAATTCTGGTGTAAACGCGTCATGTTCAATCAATTTTTTTAATGCTACCCGAAAATACTTAGCAGGTAGTATTTTTAGTTATACATGCAAAATTTAAAACATAAATAGGCGTTCTTTAGGCCCATGGACTTGTCCGCGAAACGCCGATCGGCGTTGTTCAGCATTGAAAGGGTTAAATAGACTCTCCGTGTCTATACTCTCCGGACTCTCCGTGTCTTATCGGTTTGGTACTAGGAGTATATGAAAAATGTTTAGTCAATTGAAATGAATTATGTAGCTGTAGTAAACATAAAATAATTAAACTAATTCAAAATTTATGATAAATTATAGGCAGCGCATTTAGCATTTAGCATTTAGCTGAGCATTTAGCGCCATTGAAAAGCATTTAGCGCTATTGAAAATTGAGCATCATTGAAAATTTATTTAATTAACTAATTTGTCTATTGGTGTTTTCTATTGTTTATATGTAGGTAGGTAGGTTGTCTCCCGTATATTTTTCATATTACAATTAAATCTATATATATAAAAATGAATGTCTCTGTGTGTGTGTCTCGAATAGGCTGCTAAACCACTGAACCGATTACGATGAAACTTTCAGGATTTGTTGTGTGCATGTCCGGGAAGATAACTGTGAAAAAAAATGGGAAAAAACGGGAACGGAAACGGGCAAAACGAGAATGAGTGTCATTGCAACGCAATAATTTCAAATGTCTTCGCTACCTGCGCTTTTCCGACAAATGGGAACGGGAACGAGAACGGGAACGGGAACGGGAACGGGAACGATAACGGAAATTGCATGCGTTATTATGGCATTGCAACGCATGCCGGTGTTCAGCTAGTCTAATATATAATTTCGAAAGATATTTTGTATGTATGTAAGGTTTAATGCAAGGTTTAGTTGGTAGAATCCGTGACGTTAAATTTAGTAAAAAAAACAAAAGAATATTCAAACAAATTTAAATAAAATAAAACTATTCAAATACATTTAATAATATGTTTACTATTAGATTAGCCACGTTTGAGCGGTTTATATTACAAATACCGAGCGAAGCCGTGTAAAACCACTCGTATAAATATATTTGAAAACAATTTGACACATTTGTTTTAATTTTTTTTATTATTTAATAACTTAATATGCCAACAACACCCATGCGATGATATTCCATCGGGTACAACACTAGTTAAAAATTAAAAACAAAGAATGCTAGAGAGGATTAACGGTCAGTTGAAAATGAAAATTTTCATTTACGGCGCATGAAACATGGAAAAATGAATTGCATTTTCCATTTTCCGTCGTTCGAATCAGTCCTCTGCCGGGACGGAAGGCTAGCGATGATTACCCTACGGTGCAGTGTCATCATTATCGCTTTTCGATACGAAGAAAAAACGTATGCAAATACGGCAACCGCGCATTGTAAAAATGTCTCAATATCGGTCGGTACAATTGAACTGACCTGGCTGGTCTCGAGGGGGAGGGGAGGAAAGAGCGAGGAGAGGCGGGGCGGGAGGGGTCGCCCCCCGTTCAAGTTGGGCAGTCGCCATCGCCGTCGCCACTGCCAGTGCCAGTGCCAGCGCCAGTAGCTGCGCGAGTCTCGTCCTCGGCTGACGTGTCGCGCTCCTTCAACGCTCTCGATTCGCGTCGACGCCTGCACATCACTGTCAGTGGGCCCCAAAGGCGCTCCGCCACCCACCCCCACCCCACTCCCCCGAACGGGATCGCAGTCCGCAGCGACGGCGACCCCGAAAGCCTCCGCTGTCAAATGTGTCATCTCTTCGCGGCGCACAGCTGATGCATCGCACACACCCACACACACCCCCCCACCTCACCCCACTCACCACACACACACACACACACCTACTCAGCGCTTTCTGTGACGTTTCAAAACATCAATCAAACGTGAACATTTATTTGAATCGATTCTTTTGTTTTTCGAATTTGAATTGTGTTTTGACGTTGCAGTGTTTTCGTGTGCCAATTTGTAGGTTATGTGCGCGTGACAGTTGGACGTTTCCCAGTTCGCACTTCCGGTTCGAACTTTGCCCGGCGGTCGGTTTCCGTTTTGCCGGACGGTGAGTCTCGTCGGAGTGGTGAGGGTTTGATTTTTTTCCGATCGCCAGCGAAGGAATCTGCAGACGGAACGCCAACAGCGCCACCGCCATGTTGCGGATACGAGCGAATCGAAAACTACGCCAGTTCTTTATATTATAATCATTTTTAATTGTTTACTCGTGTACGTGTGTGTGTATTTAGTTATGGTTGTTTGAAATTGTGACCGAGTGTGGTTTCGATTGTCTCGTGCGAAATTTATGTAACGATCGATGAAAATGTCGCGCAGTTCGTATGCGAATTTTCCTTTCAATATGTCAACGATTCACAATCAAATGTGTATCGTTTCCGGTCGATTTCTTTTTCGATAGTGTTTTCTTCCGTGTTTTTTTTTTTTTTTTTTTTTTTGACAGCTCGTCAAAGTGCAACTTTTGATAGTGCAATTTAATTCTTATCAGTTTTGAGCCGATTATAACGCAAGCTTTCATTTGAACATGTGTCATTTGAACCGTTTCGATCCAATCGATAATAACTCGCATCATAATTTGACATCATTAATAAATAAGCATGTCTAATTTGTATTACATACTTATATAATGCTAGTGTTTTTACCCGGCTTCGCTCGGTATTTGTAATATAAACCGCTTAAATGTAAATATTAAAAAAAAAAATTGAATAGTTTTATTTTATTTAAATTTATTTTAATATCCATTTGTTTTTGTTATTAAATTGAACGTCACGGACTCTACGAACCAAACAAACAAACATACATACATACATACAGTCTCTTTCGAAATTATATATTAGGTTTATGTATGTATATCCACATCGTTTGTATAATAATCAGTGCCAAACTTTGCGAAAGTACTTCCTATAATCTACCACATCTTATTTTCCATTCGATTAAAAGATCTAATTTTTTGTATAAATCGGATTTTTTTTTTTAATTTTAAATTTACATTACCTGTTTGTATAAATCGGTTGCATGAAGAAAGCTAGTATAAGTGTGTTTGTGTGTGTGTGTGTGTGTGACACTCGCTCGATGCGCCCGTATAACCGAGAGGTACCAAGATATGTATAAACGTCTGCTTTTCAAGTCTGATCTGCTTCTCTACAAAATTGTCTGCCTTAATCATTTTCCAGACACTAGTAGTCTGTTAACAGACTACTACATAGTGTATTCTCGGCCAATTGTTCAGGTGCTATGTACGTTTTGCCAGACATCTGCCACCAGATAAGTCTATATATTTACAAACATATATGAGGCATCGACAAGTATCTTTTTTGTCAAAATAATGAGCCGCTTCCACTCTTTACATATGTAGATCGCTTTGATGTTTTACTGATATACAGGGGTTGGCTAACATTGAAGTAAGAGTAGTTTAATCATTAAAAATCGGACTCCTGTGTTGGATGACAGCTAGCTATCCAAACGCGGCTTTCTGACGCCTCTTTACAAATCAATTAAACAGTGGTAGAACTTATTTTTTTATTCTCTCTACCTTCTTACTGCATAGTTTCAAGTTTTATATCATCGTCGTGTGACTCATGATTACAACATATTATGCTTCACGCACATCTTTGATAAAGAAGATGGCGCGCTCGGGTTTACCATACGTAAATGCGGTTACATACATATTATGTATATAGATGGGTTTCTTTTTAATAATAGGAGTCATTTTTCGTTCCAAATTTCCTCATCACCAACCAGCTTATAATCAAAAGTTCACACCATACCACATCCTTGTTTGTCTCGAGTTTTTTTTATACACAATAATAATAATACATACATACGAATATGTATGTATGTACGTACATACTTGTCCCCTTTTTATTTTCGCATTAGCAATCAACGCCGCTTTTTTTATTTATTTATAAAATGTTATTATGTAGCGTATAATCTTGTTTGACGTTAGTTTGTTTGTAGGTGCGATTCGCACCTGATTTTCATGTTTAATATAGGCGCCTACATACATATGTGCTTACCTACATAAATGTGTGTATGACACAGTTTGCTCACGTAAAATTGGTCAAGGATCGTTGTTTATTGTATCACGTTTTTCCGTTTTACACGAGATAAGAATTATACACGTAGCGCAGTATTTATTGGAAAACGACCACTTTTTCACGACTGGTGTTGTCGAAATCATCCGCTCGCTTATTTGATGATGTCTGTGAAATATTGATTTCAGTTTCTAGCCGGTAGCTGTGTAGTTGGGCGTGTGTTTGGTTTTATTTTTGTTCATCTCTTTTCCTGTTCTCGAACTTGAACTTCGAAATGATTTTGGCCATATCCATGTGTACTGGGCCGCGTGGCCGGACATTTCATCGCAGGGACAATTCACTGATAAATATTTTTTATCCACAATTTTAATCTTTAATTTATATGTTAACTGTTCTTTTTGAAATGTATATTAAAACCGTTGTTCAAATATTTCGAGCAGTGTTTTTCTTAATCATACATATGTACATATGTAGTTGCTCTTTTTTTATAAAATTAACTCTTTGACGTCTTTTCTGTTGAAAGCCCGCCACGCTGAAAATTTCGCCAACATTTCCAACTAGAATTGTTTAGAAATTCAATAGAAAGCAGGTATAAAAATTGTAGCTAATCCGAACAAACCTTAGATCACTACCCTAGATAACTACCGCCGAGGATTTCGTGTTTTGTAAAGGTGTGTTTAGGCTAATATATCTTGCAACAATGTAAAATAAACAAAATAAGTCTACTAATGAATGTATTTTTCCAAAAATAATTCCATCCTCTTCATTGTTGTTAAAATGTAATGCTCACAATATAAATGCCAAACCACAATCTAAAATACTCGGCAGTTGGGGAATTCCATCGGGAAATACTGCTATGGTTATAAATTCTGAAATTCCGGTGAAAACCGGTCTTTACAAACGTTGACAAATGAACGACACGAATTACACGACCCATGTTCAATGCATTTTTTTTCAATCCTATCTGAAAAGGCTTAGCGGGTAGTATTCTTGTTTACTTTGTACATGCTCAAAATACAACGCCTATCGGTGTTCTTCAGGCCCATGGATTTGTTGGCAAAACGCCGATTGACGTTGGGCAGCTTTCAAAAGGGTAATTGAAAACTTTATAGCTTTCTTTTATCTAAAAAAGCAATAAATTATATATTTTGTTTGAATTTTTGTATTGCCGTATAAAATAATTAAAAAATAGTTGCATGAAATCTGTCTGCGAGTTGTCCCCGCGATGAAGTGGCGTGCGATGATATGTCCTAGAATCACTGGGCTGGCTTTAGCTATTGGCGAACGCTGTACTAATTCACGAACCGGAATTCATTCATTCATGGAAGTATAGGGTCTAATAATATCTACATATGCTTAGTCCCGTTTCGGATGAACGGGACTTTTTTTTAGCATATTTGCAAGGGTATCTTTTGTCCTGTCCGTGCGATTTCTATTCGTGGAATCGATTTGTTTAAACCGAAATAGAAAATACGACCATTTCATCGCTCGGATCGATTACTGTATGTACATATGTTGGAAATTTACATTTTGTTGTTTATTATTTTATTTATTATGTATATCATGGAATTCTCCAGTGTGTGTCGTTTGTTTACTGGTAAATTTTGTTCTGTTGTGAATCATCGCGTTTTTCCCTTTTTATTACAAGCTCTTTATTATTAAATTATAAAAATGACGTCAATAATGTGTCGTCCGAGCGAATAACGTAAGTAGTTGTAGCGTAATAATAACCATGTATGTAAGTGGAAAATCGCCGTTATCGACGTTTTATAATGTAACATACACATACGTTACACCTCTTCTATTATTATTGCATACGAAGAGTCGTTTTGTGGTCGAGCGATTTTATTTATTTTCAACAGGCGATTTTGCATACGGGGGAATTCGCAAACAGTCGTAATGTGCCGTATAAATATGCAATTTATATGAAAGTGTGATTTTTTCTCACTCGTTTTTCATCGCGAGCTCATCACAGTGCCGTGTGAATGTTCCCTTTTGAATGATTTTCTGGGTCGGTCTGCAGCTGAATCGCATTTTCTTCTGTAAAAAAAAAATAAGACGGGCGAGAGCCGTTATTTAAGCTTAATACTGTATAATTAATACTTAACGAAGGCTACACAGCTTTTCATCTCAAATTATGGGGCTTAAATTCCCGGAGTCGATTCATTTGGGAGTGTATTGATTTACTCAAAATTTAATCAGAATGTAACGGGAGACGAATGTATCAAATTTCTCAATTAATTCAAATGGAATTGAAGTATACTATTCAACGAGATGTTACCTTGATAGAACCGAAGTTCTGTACATATACAAAATACATTGCACAGTTCAAAGATTACTCTATTACTAAACGACAGTTCCTATTCATACTATCCGGCACCTCGCGGTTCCGGCACGTTCAAGTTTTGGCCGAGTGCAAGGCAAAATCGACTTACATATACATTACAGAGTTCGGCGATATGGCGCAATAGTCAATATTGTCACAAAATGACGCTTCCGTAAATATTCATATACGTTTCTTAGTCAGTATGCGTGCACTCGCCACTATGACGTCACGTTGAAGAAAATCCGATTTGCTTGATATATTACTGTGACATGTACTGCTGTATGGTATGAATAGATTTCGCTGGCGACTGCTTTTACGTCTACGTCACGTTAGACATGAATGTGTCCATACAAAATGTAGGCCAAAGAATACTTTTCGTACTGCTGGTTACGTGCAGTTGCCGGTACGTGCTGTGCTAGTATAAATAAACCTCTATAAGTAACATCAAACTGATTTTATGACAGATATGGATCTTTCGATTAAAAAAAAAACAACAATTAACCTTTAATTTCAGCAGTCGCTGTATCTATAATAATTAAATTGGTCAACATTCGCTGGTATCGTCGCGGCCCAGCCATTTTATGTAGTACCGTTTCGTGGCCTACATACACCGCGTTCTCTTATCAACTTCCAAGTGAAATTCCAAGATTTCAAGAAGTACGTGCCCGACGGTTTGTTTTAACATTTTCGCTTTTTAGTAAAAGTATTCGAAGCCGATTTATGCGGTGTGAATGTCTCGATTGGAATTACGTCTATATTGCTTACTCTTGACATTGTGATATTGCGACACGTCTGTACTCGAAATTGCGCATTTCGTATCCAGCAATACTTGTAGCCGTTCTATGGAAATTGTGTCCTACAATTGTGCAATAAAATGTCTCGAATAAAAGACTATTGTGGCCAGTAAATATCATTTTATCAATGGATTCTCACAAAAAGACATTGTAGTCAAAATTGTTTTTATTCATGCATTTTTCAGAATGATTGAAACGTTTGCAAAATGCCTTCTGTTTGTTTGGAACTTCATACAACAACTGTGAGCAAACATCAAAATTAGGGATGAAAGATTTTTCCTTTCAAATTTATGAACAGATTTGGTTCTTGATTACAATCATAAAAGCTTGGGTTACGTAATCAAAAATTGATTATTCGTTGAATTGATGTCACGTATCAAACTCTGCTATACGATATCTACACAAACGGTTGACAATTTGATCCTGGATCCAATGATTAGTAATCTTTATGACTCGTCCCCCACTACACATACACACATTTGATACATTTACATTAGCTGAAAGCGCGAATATGCCTCGACGAGATGACACAAAGTGGTTGTTTCCGAATGTTTTTATTACAATGCATTTTTTTCTGTATCGATAGTCTTCAATCCAAAGATGTGCTTAAAACATACTATTAAACTGTGATGTAAAGTGAACTGTAAGTGGGAGCTAAGTCCGGACCACCATGAAGGAAGTCATGGGTGCACGTCGACAACACGAGCACGAGTCCGGTTACTACGAGGGCAGCGATAGAGAGTCCGTCCACAACATGATGCGGCAATCTTCGTCCTCGGAGCGGATCCACTCATCCACCAGATCCAGGCAAAACGGCGGCTGCAACAAGTACCAAGAGGACGCTGCCGTCAAGACCCAGAGACACCAGAGGCAATCGCCATTGCACCACCACAGCCCCCCGTCGTCGGCGAACATCGACACGGATTCACACTGCAGGAGGAGGAACGGTTTGGTCCAACAGACGAATGCCATCTCCGTCGACAATGACAGTGCTTCTGTGATGGATGTAGACACAGTGATATCCGTCGAAAGTGGCGATACGGAGAGGGGAGAGGAGACGCCGAACCCTCAGTCCGGGTGTTCGGACACCAATCAGGCACCTGGCGAGGTGCTCAGGAATAGGAGCAGCTCAGTGCAGGTCGTCGCCGCCTATGACGCACCTATGTCTCCAGTTCTCGGTTGGGACCTCATTAGAACCAGCCGAATCAAAAAGAAAGGAGGTAATATACAATTTATTTATTTTTGTAATTTTAAGCCCCCCAGATGTTTGTAGGTCTACTCTTATACCTAAAATTTATTTATTTGAACGTACAATACGTACTTAGTCGTGGATCTGTTACCGTATAAATCAGAAGGATGACTCTTGTTTGTTATTTTTAAAAGTTGGGTAAATTTTATTTACCACTTGCGGTCATGTACATGGTTTTAAGATCACGCGTATAATAAAATGTTCATTTGCGGTTTCTGTTGACCAGAAGATGGGCCGGGCCGGTCCCACGCACGTTTGGAACAAGTCCTCGAGTTTTTAATTATATTTACATATTTCCCAACGGAAAGGAAAGCTTCTTAAAATGACGGAAAATATTCCGTGAAAACGAGGCAGAGAAAGATCGCCAATGAAATGGGTGATGAAATAAAACAAACAGCAGATGGTGGTTTCTCCCCAGCTATATGTACATAGTACAATCCGTGGCCACTAGAGGAACTAAGTGGATGTATGAATTGGGATTGAAAAAAACTGAAGGACATGGTGCAGATTTGATTTGCAAAATTACGTCTTCAAGGTCATAAGTATCGACGTTGGTTTTGATTGCGGGATCAACGATTCGATTGGAGCTTAATGAAACACAAATATGTACATATATGTACTTGGAGAATTTATAATAAAACAATGTGAAAATGAAAATGGGGTAAACACGGGAGGAATTGACATTTTTGATTTTTATTTTATTTCCAATGATTAAATAAGTATGCCAATTTACTGTGATTTCAACACCGGTGACTTCAGAAATATACAAAATTTCTCATTTGTATGGTGCAACATCTTGATTGTTGTTAATTTTTGCCCCAAATCCTGTTTTTCACTAAAATGTGAAAATATCTATGTACAGCGAATGTGAAAATATCGAATACAGACCAAAGGTACAAGAAAAAAAAAGAGTAAAACTAGGAATTACCTTCGAGACATCGGGGAATCCCTATTGGGCGTAGAAGCCTTGTCATTAGCGGTTTTATCCATCTTTACTTTTATGATATAAGACCGGCGTTCGATCGATGTTTACTATTAGGGCGAAAACACTGCGATGAACGTGACACGTGGGTCTTTTTAGATTAGAAAAAATGACCCCCTGGAGCGTTTTCGGTAAAATTGTATCCTAGTATTTATATCCTTGCTCGACAGTAATCGATAACGGTGTATCCCATATTTGAAGAAATGTAGGAGAACTTATCGACGTTCCACGTCCCACGTTCCGTGTTGTGTGTTTTCGCCCTTACTACTGTGAACCATGCTTTTTTGCTCTCTCGCTTTGGATACTGATGGAGCGGTCTATTGTTATTTGAAAAGCATCCGTCCATCGCCGATCTTTGGTTATGATATTCTACAATGGGGAACAGATGAAATACATATACATATATACGATATTTAAAAAAAAATGTAGGTCTACCCACCCACCCAGCAGGAACTACCCACCCATTTGGGCTGTAGAAATATGTCACTATTATTTATGCACCTGCAGGAATTATTAATTCAATTCACGACTTCCTGTGATTCCTCTTCCGGGGCATTCGTTTAAATGTTCTAACAAAGTAAAAATCGTTACTTCTAGCCCCGTCATCCCCCATATAACTACGTCGTGTACACGTGTAGAAGAAGGAGGCTCTCAATTATCTAGCACTTGCTCTAATTTAAACCGAATTCGAATTGGAATATGGCGTGTCGGTTGTTTTATACACACTATTGACCAGTTCCGTCCCGGTGCTATTAGCGAGGAAGTGCGTGACGCTTCCCCTTGGGTAGCAATTGTGTCGTTAAGGTTGACTCTCCGTTAATGCCCCAATGGGCGCACTAGGACACGTCTTGCGACCTTGTCATCAACTCGTATAGTAAAACTCAAGGCATCTGGGTCAAGTTCAGGGCACAGCGCGTTACGTCCTTTTATTATTGCCATATTGTGTTGCGTCACTGACCAAATTCCGTTGATTTTAATCATCTTTTTTGTTTTTGTTTTCAGTCGTGCTGAACAGCACAGCCAGCGTGGGGCCATCTGATTTTTCGATGCTGAAAGTTCTCGGCACTGGAGGTGAGTCACAATTTTCAATTGGAAATCCTATGAAACCTTGTCCTTTCAGTCTCTCTTTGGCCAATCTTTTTAATCGGGGTCGCGTGTGAGTCATCCCTATTATCGGGAGTCTTGTGCCCAAAATTGGCTCGTACTACTTGGAAGTGTTTTCAAAAGTATGAATGTACATGCTTAGTGATTCATTTGATCTTTTCCGAATCCGTTCTGGAAGTCTCGATCTGCATAAATCTTTCTTTATTCGCGGTTTCGTTCGCAAACTTTCCTAATTGATTCGGCGCGTGTGCTAGCACTTTCCCTTTCGCACACTCGTTTGCGAAATTGCACATACATATATAATTAACCTCTCGCACGAAATATATTACACATTGTATTATAATATAACATAATTACCGAATTTTATATTGTTATGTGTAAAATTTTATTAACGACAATATGAATTTGTTAGCACCCCGAGAAAGCAGAACAAAAACAAACTCCTCTGTACTATATTTTATATCCAATAAAAATTAAAACAAACTAATAATATTAGACATCGCAGTCACGTTTTAATTTTAACAAAAAATAATTTTTGCAGATGCCAACATAATTGGGTTTCACACTTTTCACAAAATTACAAAATAATTATAATAATTAAATTAATTGTTTTGAAGTGAAATTCGAAATTTAGTACCATTAAACCAAATTGATTGCATTAAAACTGAAAATATTAATACAATATGACAGGAAAGACAGGAAACGGAATAGGTGGGTGAGATGTGTGACAACAGTAGTGGATAGAGTGAAGAAATTGAAATGGCAATGGGCGGGCCACGTGGCTAGAAGAATGGACGAAAGGTGGAAAGAAGTACTAGAATGGTACCCGAGAGAATGCAAAAAGGTAAAAGGATGACCGCAGGGAAGATTGGTAGACGAAATTAGGAAAGTGTGTTTGGGGTGAGATGGATGAGAATTGCGCAAAACAAAGACGAGTGGAAGCGTGTTGGAGAGGCCTTCAACCAGCAGTGGATGGTGAGCGGCAGTAGATGATGATGATGACATTTCAACTATTTTAAATATTCACCAACAAACTTAGTCGATGTTGAACGATCGTTTTCCATTTTAAAATGAATTTTTAGTGACAGGCGTTAACGAATTACTATAAAAAAATTAAAACAATATTTAACCCTTTACGCTTGGAATCTATTTCAAATGTGAGCTAATTTTACGATTTTTCGTTTACCAAATTCTAATGACAACAAAATTTCAACACATTTTTACAAAAAAACATTACATATTAACTATTTTATTAACAACTCTTATCAAATTTAAAACATGAATTTGATAACAGAGTTTAAATTTTCTAATTTTGAAAATATAGTGGAAACCCGGTTTTACAAACCCTAGTAAAATTATATCGAGAGCAGTCTTGCAAAATCGAATAAAACCAAAAATAACTTATTTTGCATGTACTTATGTCCATTTTGCACGGCATTGACGGGGTTGTTCTGCGCGGCTTTGTCGGCGCGTAATTGTCGTTCGCGGCTGTCGGGCTACTGAATTTGTTTTTTGTAAAAGTTTGAATTAGAATTAAAAATCTGTGATGAAATCACATTTACTTTATCCCCTCTAGTGTTGTTAGCATTTGCACATTCTTGCCATTTAAATAATACGAACGGTTATTTCTATTGCAATCGAAACTTAAGGCGTTGAACCCTTTCTAGGCAGGGAGAAAAGAGATACAAAGAGACTATTTTTTTAAAATAAAGAATGATAGATGAATTTGATGCGATTGAAAGAAACGAGTCCGGTCACTTCGCAGTCGACCCTCTCTCGTTTTGCGGGTCAGATTCCACCGTACGAGGGTCGAATTCTAAAGTCTCACTTACATTATCGTATTAGGGAGAGTAAAACTTGATTCGTGTTTGTCCGGAGCCGAACCGACGCTGATTAAGAGCAATCAAAGTTGCTTAATTTCAGGTGAAAATTCGTGTCATTGTCGTTCCGTTCCAATTGCTCGCCATTTGCTATTACGTATGTATTTACCTACGACACATTTACTGGGATACTGGGTGAAATGTGCACCTCCTACACATTGAATTTGCGCAATTCGCTCTAATGTTTCAATCGATCGGAATGGTTCCGTTCCAGGGATTAAGCATATTTTATATTGTGATACGACTGCTTATAAATCGCTTAAATTATTTTATACGTCGTCATATTGCGTCACACAATGAACTAACCGCGATTCTTCGTGGTCATAGCAACGTAAGCGCAGATAAGTCGCTTCTACGAAATTATCCGCTCTGACGTCCAAAATGGGCATGACGTCTCACCTATGCTTTTTATTATTTTGTATTCATCTCGTACTTGCGAAGTTATATATGTATATATTAAATTAATCATGATAATGTCGAATCAAGGATAGCTCGATATATTTTCCTCCCCGAGGTCTCACAAATACGGGACGTCTCCTTGACCCAATCCTCTCGTTTTCCTGGTATTAAAATTTCAGTAAATCCTTCTAGTCTTTATTTGCAGATGATATGTATGTATGTGCTGTTGCTGTCCAAGTCCGAGGACGTTTTGCAAGGTCATATATGTATTACACATAAAGATCTATTCATACTGGCACAGCACAGACCAGCAAGTGCACGTAAACAACAGTAAGAAAAATACTCTTTAGTACATTCTATATGGACACATTCATTTGTTCCTTAATGTGTACGTGACGTATCTGAAACAATAGCAACCGACACGATCTATTCATACTATACAGCAGTACATGTCACTTATATCAAATATAACCGGTTTTCTGTGACCACTGTGGAAATATTCAAGTGACGTCATAGTAGCGATTGCAAGCGTACTAATGAAAGATCGCATGCGCACATGAATATTTTCGGAAATATTCATATATTGACTCGATGATACGGCGCTCTGTAATCTACATACATATATGTAAGCCGATTTTGCCTTGCACTCGGCCAAAACTTGTCTGAATGTGCGCTGTGTATAGTATGAATAGAAGTAGTCTTTTCCGTGCTGTTGCTTTGTAGTGCTGGATAGTATGAAAATATCTTAAAGCGACAATGGCAAATATGTATTGTATCAGTGATATAATGCATATATCAAAAGTACATATGTTATTATAATCTATTATTGGACTCGGGTGTTACATATATTATTTATTTACTTTTTGTGTTTTTTATACCTATCTCTGTACATCCTGTCTGTTGATTTTTCAATTAATAAAATAAAATAAAATAAAATATGTATGTACAAGGTAGCATACGCCGAAAATTAAAATTTTAAATGTAGGAATATAAACAAAAAAAATATGCAATTATTATAGTTTTTATAAAACACCTGCAATTATTACATATATCTATGTATGTAGATAACAATACATTTGTGCATACAAACATTCATTGGTTTCAATTTTATATTAACGTAAAGTTACATCTATTTATGAGGTTGCACATTAGTAGTGTTGTAAGTCGAGAATATTCTCGGAGAACGAGAATATTCTCCAAAGATTATTCGCCGAGAATTTTCTTTTTTCTTGGTTATAAAACATCTCTAGATAGTTTATTAGCTTTTTAAACCAGTATTTTTAAATATCGTTAAACGCAAAACATTATGTTCAATGTTTTGCGAAATATTTCTCGAAATGAAGGAAAGTGGACTTATCTTCCACTTTCAAATACAACGGCTCACATGTAGATATGTACATATTTGCCATACAAAATATTGAATACGTATTATAGAATATTTTTATTCTCTTCTGGCTTGTAGGCGCATCTTTCACAGGTGTGCCTTCTTAACCTTATGGTTCATCGACGTCCAATTCCCTCGCACGCTGTTCCGAAAAGGTGCTACTTTTTTTTCTTTTTTGTAAAATTGGACCCTTCGAGCTTAACACCTGGCGTGCGGTACACGTGACGCTCCGCTCGTCCCTTTCTCTCGCCGTATATGCGTCTCACTCTGTACCCCCTTTTCCATCTGTTACCTTTGTGCAAGCTTCCTGTCGTCTCGGGGGCGACCTTACCGTTCCGTAGATTTTGAAAATATTTCGTAATTCGTATTTAGAATTATTCACGGTAAATTCAAAATTGAAAGCAATCTTTATTTGTTAATTTTTTTTTATTTCTTTTGATGTAACGCACGCAAATTTTAGTTGCTCTAAAAATATTAATTACACAGGAAATAAATGCCTCATTTACTGCTCAGTGTCTGTTTTTATATCATGTGCATTTATTATTGTAAGTTTTTATAAAATTAACATTAATTAAATGTAACAACTTACATACACTAAATTATATTGAGATTTTCATTCTGATTTATGTACTCTTGGCTTGTATTTTGCTGGTAAGTATTTTAGTTTATTTTTGACAGTATTTACACATGATAGGTCAGTATTTATATTAAATGGTCAGTATTAATGTTAAATGGTAAGTTTTATTTTGAAGAATAGCCAGTATTACTTTTTGGTTAATATCACCACAAGGTTGATACGATCTTGATAGACAATTCAGTCCAACAGGCATTGCTATTTGTTCGGGCGAATGTACATTCGCAGATTTTTATACTGTCCATTTGTTATTTATACTGAAATTCAATAATATAATACTGACGAAAACATATAATTTATATACTTACATATACTTTATATACTTACTGAAATTTATGTCATATTATATAATATATACTTACATTCAACATTTATATACTTACTGAAATTGATTAAAATACTGGTCATTTACTTATTTGTCTTTACTTTTTGCCGATTGTACAACCCTAGTTTGAGTTCAGGCAACTTATAAAAGCGTTCTTGATGAAAATGATCATTTCGCTAAACTGTATACATGCGGCCGGTTCAATTGATGATGATAGTTTAAGAACCACCGCTTAATTAGAAAGAATTTCATACGTTGTTCATACAAACACCCGTGCGCCCAATCTACTGTGGAGACGTTGACCCCCCTTTTTAAACCGAACCGCTTTCGAATAAAATTATTTTCATTTTCGTTACAAATTTTAGCACCGGTAGCGAAAGGGTTTTCGTTTCGTTTTTAACGCCGATCGGTTTAGGTCGAATCGGCAAATTGTTCGATTTCCGCGAACTATTTTGATTTTGCAAACAGGATTCAAGCTAAATTCGCTAATTATATTCCACCGCTGTGGATCTTATTCTGAGTACTTTCGAAATTTATTCAATATTAATAGAGTAGACATTGCCAATAAAATCTACTGAAATGAACGCCGTTTGTTCAACTGCTGTTGCAAAAACAACATTATGCATCATTTGCGCTTTGCCGTTTTACTTTCGGCACCTATGACAGAGCAACGCTTGGATTCAAAGCAAAGTCGTCGTTTTTTTTTTGCTCAAATTTCGCCAATGTTGGCACACCTGTGAGCGTCGTGCGTAACATGCGACCCTCCCCTCCCCCCGAAAGCGTCACCGGAGCATACAGACCAAAGGGTTCATTAACACTTGGCATGTCGACAAAACATTGTAGGGTTCGTTTTCAGCATAGTTAACGGAAACCCCGCAAGTTGGACCGTGTGTATAACTAACCGGCCGGCAGTGTCTACAACAGGTTTCGCGAAAGTTGGAAGAGAATACTAATTGGAGCGCTGCAGCGCACACTGGTGATGATGATGCTTATTTTGATGACGAATACCTGTTGTAAAGTGCATCAATCAGCGCGGTACAACGAACCTGTACTCGTAGTTTGGGGGGCAGTCTAGACGCGGTCGTCGCTAGGTCACCCGGCCGACGCTCTCCGATTTGTAATATAAAGAGAGTCGACGACAGACGCTGATTCCGAAGTCGAAGATGTTTTTTCAACCCCTCTCGATCGACAGGTCAAATTCGAAAAAAAGTTGAGACGATTCGCAGACGTTGATCCTCAGAAATCATATCCGTAGGTCCGACGTTGTACATAACTAAGTTTAGGGGTGGATAAATTGGATTTAGGTGGATTTTACACCATTAGATTTGAGCTAAAATGGTGGATTGAAAATCGCTTCTACCGAACTTCTAGTAAGTTTGGGATGATTACAAAATCCCATACAACAAAAAAATGGAAACTGCATGTGTAATTGTTTCTTCCTACTGTCCATCCAGTCTATTCTAAAAGCAAACCATTGGAGAAAACTTGGAAAATTGTAAAAGGATGCTAATTAATTGTATTTTAATTTTGACCATATTCACTTTATATAGGTATGTGTATGTACATAGATACATATGTATGTATGCACACTCATAACATATTATTCAACTTTAGTTCAATGTATTAATCATTAAATAAATTATTCCAACATTCAACAAATACATACATACGTACATATATTGCAAATGAGAAAAATTATTATCACTGGGATTAATTTATTTGCACTAAACTAAATCACAAAAAGTCGACAGTATATTTTTTAGCCATGTTTGTATTTATTCTATTAAAATTATTTTTTTATGATATCTACTTATACCGTGCTTGTTATATGTGACGAAACGTTTTTTTTATTTTTATATATTTTGTTAACCTTGTAATTTGCTAATAAAATTAGTTTTTATTAGTTAAGGCAGTGATGTTCGACCTTTTTGACAGATGGACTTTTTTAGAAATTTTTTTTCATTACCTTTAACGTTACAATTTTTTACGTTTCATTGATACGTAAAAAATTGTATCAAAATCTAATTAAATACTTTTTGGTTGTGTCTTACAAAATTTAAAAAAAAAGTTAATTTTATGATAAAATGATAATTTGATATTTTTTATGGTAACCACTCTAAAATTGTATATATTTCAATGTAGGATATCCAGCAAGTATAGATTCCTTATTGGATTTTGACATATGTACATATGAATGTAGATATTTTTAATAATCAATGAAACACTTGGTGATGAAGTAAATCATTTTGGGCCGCAAAAAAAGTTATTTGGTTCGGTCCCCATGTTGTGCATCACTGAGTTAAGGTGTACCAAGTGAATAGTATCTACATATTTTAACGTTAAAATTATTCGAAATAAAGTTAAGGTGTACCAAGTAGCTGAATTAAAGTTCAGTATACTCAGTGAATACTATCTAAAATAAAGTTCAATTAGATACATATTCCCCAATGTAAAACTGTTCGCAGTGAATAAATTTTGTTATGATAAAACGGCATTATCCAAAATGTAATATTTTTGCTGTCAACACACCATTGAAACATGTATTAAAATTTTATCTGCCACTTATATTCTATACGTATTTTAAAAAAGCTAGTTTTCCACCCGGATTCAGATTCTCGTAAAAACGACACTCGGTAACCGGAGGGTTAAATTTGCAGTTTCTATGTAAATTGTACAATATTGTCTTTTTCACGAGCGAACACTTGTGAAAATGTGTTAGTAACCGAAGGGTGAAATATGTAATAGGAGGGGGTGCAAAAATCCAATCTTGCACAGGGCACGAGGCTTTCTACTTAATGCCCTGAACATGTCTGAAGCTTCACGTAGCTGTCAACGCGATTTCTTATCACGAAACTATGTACTTCAAAAATGAATTAAATTCGCAAAATATATAGATTTGTATAATATGCATTGTTTATGTATAATATATTCTCTGTCTCGCCGCATACATATAATAATACTGTAGTTACATACACACTTGCGTGTGTTCTTCTTCTAAGACTGACTTAAACTCTCAAAGGGTTAAACAAAAGGAGTGATTTGTCAGTTCGGACAAATAACATGTACACTGTTTAATTTCAAGGTTGTCTTGTTTAAAATAACACGTTGATTGACGTCCCCATTATGTGTCAACGAAGACGTATCTGCTGAAAGGAGTTTGCGCTTTAAAGGAAAACTGTCTATCGCAATATCAGCGCTTACAAGTATGTACTATAGCCGTTATTTTTCTTAACACGTACAAATTTTCCTACGATTGTGCTAACAGATCGATTTACGGTATCCGATTAGCGATGCGTTTCCAACCTTTTAACAACCTCATCTCTCGACAATGCCCGATCGAACTTTTTCGTTGGTTTTTTTTTTTTTCATTTTTCATGCGTACCGTTAAACTCGTCTGAATTGTCTGTGGATGCGATGAATATGTATAGAAGTCACGTGTGGCAATAACACACAGCACTTCTAAATATATAAATCGCGCGTGGAGCGTTTCGCGGATTGTACGTGCTAAACTGGTGGTGGTAGTATCTAATCTTGTATGGTGAATGGAAATAATTTGACCGTTCTAAATGCCGCTTGAGACATTTGATCATCCGAAAATGAATCTCCCAAATTACACACGGACGCGTCTTTGAAGCTCGGATCTCCAGCGTGACATTTTTGTACTGTGTAATTAATCTCTTTGAAATCGCAAAAATCAATACTACTATAAATGTAATAAGTACGCACACCTAGTAAAATGTCTGCATGTTTTGTTCGGATGTAAGCGATTTTTCATTTTATTGCCCAACAGATGTTTCTATGAAGTTATATTTCTATGAGTATAAGGGTGGGCGGTGAAAATAGTAAATAGATGTATTTCAACAGCTCGAGAAATATTATATTATAAATGTATATTATGTATGCAAATTTACATACATACATACGCACATACGTCATATGACATTGACTATGCCCAAGTCAAATTTTATTGTACATACATACATATGTAAGCTAAAAACTATTGTAGCACTTTACATACACAAAGTAATTTTTTACGTGTAAAATTAATATTTCGAAGGTCTGTCTGAATCAAAAGTGCGGTACAGCATACCTGGGTAGACTCCAGCTATGATACGCGTGTCTTCATTTTACATATTGTTAATTCCTTTGATCTTATTATTCCGACAAGTTTCTCCCACATTTCTTCAAACATTAGAATTGCCGCTATCGATCACTGTCAAACCTATGTCAATACAAGGATAAAATTTCACCGAAAACACTCCAGGGAGTGAGTTTTGCTAAGGATCACGATGGCATAGATTCGGCGTGCTAGCGTTTTTTTTGCATGCGAAAAACTATGTAAAATTGCACCACTCTATGTGTCTGCACTTTTATGATACATGTTAAGGAGGCTATTGAAGAATGTTTTGTGCTTTCAATAATTCTATTCGAGTCAGGATCTCAACTTCTCCACCAATTTCTTCCAAGACACGAATCCTGCCTCTGGAATATCAGCTTATTGGATTTTCAGCGTTTTCTCCACACAACTAATGTTCAGAAACTCTTCCAATCTCTTCTCGTATGCTCCACTGGTATTTTCCGTTTTGGTTTATCTCATCTTTAGAACATTTTCCAGCTAATTTAATAAATAGACTGATGGTAAGAACACACTCAAAAGTGTAGCACGGCACGTCTATGTGACTCCATCGGTGACAGGTGTGTCTACAGGCCATTGTTAATTCGTACAATTCTATTATTTCGACAAGTTTCTCCTATATTTCATTATAAATGGTGATCACCTTTATCGATTACTGTCAATACAAGAATAAAATATCACTGAAAACACTCCAGGGAGTGAGTTTTGCTAAGGATCACGATGGCATAGATGCATGTGCAATAATATCTAAAAAAAGTGTCGCGTACCACTCTTGTTTGTCTGCAACTTTATGATTATGTGCGACAAGTAGGATCATAATAAAAAACGTTTTGTGCTTTCATTAATCCTATTGGAGTCAGGATCTCAACATCTCTACCCATTTCTTCTATGAGTCAAATACTGCCCTTTGAAGTATCAACTTATTGGATTTTCAACCTTTTTTCCACCACAAATGTTCAGCTAACTCACTCAATCTCTTCGTGGATGCTCCATTGGTGTTATCCGTTTCAGTTTCTCTTATCTCTGGAAAATTTCCCAACTAGCTTAATCAAAACACTTACTCTTGTTACATACATATGTACATCTAGGGACATATGTAAATATATCAATGTCAATAATTTTCCAAAATGTCAAAAACATCTAAGAAAGATCATCAATTTATTATTTTATTCAGAATTTAACTTTCAATTAATTCTATTGGTGAAGACAACCCTATGACCGAAATCACCTGAAGACTTGAATTCGCCAAAATTCTGAAAACAATCAGAATTTGACTGTCTTTGCGACGACTTCACTGTAAATTTGCGTATAATTTTTGTTGCTTTTGAAGGCTTCCTTATACGGTGTCCGATATATTAATGTTTTGTACATGTATGAAGTCATTGTTCATCAAAATGCTTATTGACTTTTTTTATACACCCGGTTGGTTAGTTAGTGGTTCATATTTTTTGTGCTGATGATCCTAGGCCCTCCCACACGACAATTTTGCATGTTTTTTTTCGTTATTTTTACTCTGAAAAAAAAAACCTTATCGTCCATCGCACCATTCAGTCGTTGGGTACAGGTTCATACTCGGGTTCATCGTCGTTGGCCTATTTTCGCGCCGGGCTGGTTCAATTAAATCCGTCGCTGTGGATGTATTTGCGGCTAGACGACCTACCCCTTGCTCCGTTCCTTTGGCGTAGACTAGGGGGTGACGACCCCATTTTTTAACCCAACCGTCCTGCCTCCACAACCCCATCTCCGCCAAGTCCTTTGAAGTGCGGCGTCTAATGTCCTTCTCTAGGCTGGGGTGGGTTTTTGTGAGAAGGGCTGGTCGCGTGACGATGAACTTTTCGTGAGGTCATACATATGTATGTAGGTGTATATTTAGTATTGCATTATGTCAAACTAGTCGGTTATTAATGTTAATATATAATTTTATCAGAGTGATTATGTGTAATATCGCATTAAAAATTGTCTTCTTTATCAACATATAAAACTTGGTTTAATTCGCTATCGGCTCTTGTTCGAGCGCGATATGCGGTCTCTTATTCATTATGAATCGCATACCGCTATCATAATATTTCATCGCGGAAAATTAGTCCAGTTATGCCTTTTTATGACGGTGTCGTTTTTTATCAAATCTAAGCTTTATTATCAATTTAACATATTCAGAATAGTGATTGAAGAAGGGCTCGAAATGAACATGGAAGCGCATGGAAGTTTCAGTTTTTAGACCAGCAATCGGTATTTCTATGATCTTGCAGCAAGCCTGCCACCAAATTAGATTATTTTCTATTAAATTGTCGGCTTATAATGTAGACTTTTGAAGATACTCTTCTTCGAACAGTGGCCAATTGCGCTCATATTCTATACCAAGATTTCCCAAACAACCGAAAAGAAAATTCGCATACTTTTAACTTTACTTTAATTGAACATATTGGTAAGGATGATGTTTTATTTCCGATATTATTATCTTAAAAATATGTTAACTCATATTTTACATATAATATAATGTTTTTAAAATACAAGACATGTATAACCCCCCATTTAAATTAAGATTAAGCCCGCCTTTAAAGTATTATATTAAGAAATACTTAATAAAAAATTAAATTACATAGGGGCCTTTTTTCTGTTTGCATCAGGTGGCAAAATATCTAGTCCCGGCTCTGATATGTACATATATAATGTACATATTATAATACAATAAAACAATCAAAAGCCTGTTTTGAAAATTATCGAGCGCTCCCATTCGTGAAAATTTCCATTTCGAGCCCCGGATTGAAGCCTTCAGATGGGTCTATAAAGTAATCACGAACAAAAATAATCATGATTTTATTCAGTACAGAATATTTTTTTTCTTAACGAACATTTCTTGGGCATATATCTAGGTTAAGCGAAAGTATTCGATATTGGTTTTGTGGTAATCCTCTTTGTTTCGAATATGGGTCAAATTCAACGCGATCTCTAACGTTAATACATACATTTGTGAATTGTTTTAACTGTATTTTTTAATACTATGATATAGAACTTTAATTAAAATTTGATCTTGACTTTTTGTCATTGAGAATTGTCGAATTTGAAAGTCTGTTGTAAATTGGACTCATTTTGTCGGCTGATTGTCGATCATATGTTAACTAGTGTATGTATGTATGTACATTCGTTTGATGTGACGCTATCAGCCAATGAATTGAGTTTGATTTATTGTAGTACACGCTTATCATCAACATATTATATCGTGGATGTGACTTTGCTATTGATGCATCGACTAGTATTACATATTCATAGAGAAATATTTCAAATATAGGAAAATATGTTTTTTCAAAACTATGTATTTACATAATTATAAAATGTTTCCCTGTTTGATTATATTTGGTGAATTTTGTATTTGCAAATGTTCATGACAAGGATAACTTTGACCGCACATCAAGTCAATGACTGGAATTGTTTTTGTTTAATTAAGTTTTTATTTTGAATCCATATTATTTAAAATTTCGGTAATTTGTAGTTGATTGACACATGATTGACTGTTAAATTTGCACTGCCAGTTTAAGTCAGTTACCCAAAATGAATTCCACGCAAAAAGTCATACAACAGCTTAAGCGCAGTACATCGCGAGAAAATTAGAAAGCGTGTTGTGTAATATAGTCGAAATAAATGATAGTTATTGTATGACGATGGAGAAGTACAAAAATGAACCATTTTGTATCGGCACAAGAAGGTGCTAGATCTATAATTGAAATGCCTCGACCTATTCTCATGTGGCTCGCAGTCGGTATGTGAACCCAGTTTGTTTGGATTTCGGTGTTCCCGCATTGTCTCCTTGTCTATTTCCTACTCTGACTTTTACTATGGTATTATCTAATTCTGATCGTGGTTGTCGTTTGTTGTCCACAGCATACGGCAAAGTTTTTCTGGTGAGGAAAACGACCGGCATAGACGTCGGCTGCCTGTATGCGATGAAGATACTGAAGAAGTCCACTATCATCTCGAAGAAGAAAACGGCGGAGCATACCCGGACCGAAAGACAGGTGAGGACACGATAATTATATTATTTTAAATTGGCAGGAGAGTCGCGTCATACCCATCGATCAATCGTTTGAAAGGCTTCTCGTCCGATTGTGACCTCTGTCCACCGTTCGAGTCGTAATTTTTCTTCTTTTTTTCCACTTTTCGTTTTTGCCAGTCGGAAATTAGGCAAAAAGTTGACCTTCGCTCGGATTTAACGCTACACACCATGTCTTCATTAGATTTTTGATCTCTTTCCTTGGATTTTTTAAAATGTTCATTTTGCGTTTTTCAGGTTCTGGAAGCCATTAGGAAATGTCCCTTCCTTGTCACCATGCATTACGCCTTTCAGACGGACGCTAGACTTCATCTTGTTTTAGGTAATGTCTATTATACATTTTTAATATGAACAGTTTCTTATTTGACGTAGTTTTTCGTCATGGAACTAACCTATTAACAGTTTGTATGCAAACTTATATAAATATAATAAAATTAATTACATATTAGATAAACAACAGTTTAATTATATTGTTTATTACTTTGTATTATAATATTAAATTTTATATAAATTTATTTGTATTCAACAATTAATATTCAAAACGTTCGGATATTAAACAATAACTAGATACATTAGGCAAAATTACGTTCTATTACAAATTTTTTGTACGTACATACATATGTACGTAAAGACTGGTAGATTTTAATTGTTGCGTTCATAATGTATGTACTGATTACAATTTACCGTCAAATTTCATAAACAGGTAAAGGTTAAATAAAATTACCTTATACCGGTATTTATCGGTAAATGAAAAAACGTGGATTTATGTGGTTGTGATATGATCGTAAATAATTAAAAATAAATCTCAGGTGAATAATGTCATAAATACATATATATAAAGTAAATCATAATTGATGCGACGAAATTGACATAACGGTTTGGTTGGTCTGTATTGCCAGTGAATTTGTCAATTTGAAATTATGTACTACATTTAATACCGAAAATAAACAAATTCCAGACTACCTAATACCCAATATGCCATTTGCATCGATTTTTATTGTAATACTGGTGTTTTTACCCGGCTTCGCTCGGTATTTGTAATATAAACCGCTTAATCGTGGCCAATCTAATAGTAAACATTTTATTAAATTTATTTGAATAGTTTTATTTTATTTAAATTTATTTGAATATTCATTTGTCTTTCTACGAACCAACAATAGTTACATCCAAAGTCTCTTTCGAAATTATATATTGTAATATTACGCAATAATATGCCTGTGTATGTACTTAATTCGCGATTAAATAGTTACCGAGGGCCACAATTTACAGATTTACCGGTAAACCGGTATATCAGTATTGCAATCTCTATTATAGATATAATATGTACATACTTACTTCGATGTATTTAAAACAATGAATGCGCATTTAAATTGTGTTACATTTGTGTATTAAATACACAATACGCTCGTATCTTTCATTATCTGACATAATATAAATATAATGCCGTCATTTAAAGACATATTATCTGGATGGTTGAACAAGGCTAATTTTTGAGCAACCTTGCGTGTATTTGAATAGCCTTGACTGTCAAGGATTTTCATTAGTTGAAGGATAATATAATATGTACATTGTATTAAATTATTCAGTGGTTGTTTTTTTGTTTTGATAGATTATGTTAGCGGAGGAGAACTGTTCACGCATCTTTTCCAAAGAGAGCGTTTCACCGAAGCCGAAGTCACAATTTACATAGCTGAAATTATCCTAGCTTTGGAGCAACTCCACAAGGTGAGTTTAGATTGAAAGTTATCGATTTTTCGTTTATGAAGAATTCTAGAATATCAAGTTTTGTATAATTTGCGATTTATGTATGTATGTATGTATAGCAGTTACGCGTCATAGACAAGGTTGCAAAGAGAGATGCAAGGTAAGACAGCGAGACGTAATGATAATAACCGGTATCGGTTCGATTGTTCATCTCAAGAACTCCAGTGCTTTTTAAATAATTGTCTTGTTGATCTGCCGGTGCTTTGTTCCATTTAAAAAACGCTAATAATTTAATGCGTTTTACATTTCAAGTTCAAGGCTGCTATTTTGAATGGATCCGAATATCATATGGATCTGAATTGTATTTTTAGATCTTGTTTTATTATTATTTTCGGTTTTTATATCTGTATATATCGAACTTTATAGAACTGCGTGTGAAGTATTAGCGACCTATTGTTGTTTCGTTAGATTCACGCGACTTCTTGCAATTTTCAACCCATCTGCCGCGTTGTGCAATACTGAGTTTTGCATCTAGCTAGAACAATTCGCCTAGTCTAGATTGACGTACCCATTTTGCCTGTTGGTCATTTGGGCCAAGGTCCTCCCCCGTGCAAACCAACGGCCGATTTCTTCTCTAGCCAGCAACAGCTCTTGCTCGTTACAAAACCGAGTCGGATCACGGAATATTTTTCAACATTTTTGTTTAATTTTTTCCCCCGGCGACTTTTCGACTTTCTCTACTCTTTATTCGCTTTTTGCTTCTCCGAGAAAGAGCGGAATTGATTTAACCTTTTAGTAGAAAAAAAAGACTCGCGTAGAGCAAATCGTACAGGCCCCATAATACATGCACACTATATTGTAAGCGAATGCTGAGAACTCGCTTTGAATTTGCTGTTCATGGCGACGAACGCATTCTATTACCTACTTGATTGAATTTATGAGTATTAAGTGTATGTTGAATAATGAGCTGAGATCGGTAGATATTTTAATGGTTGAAAAGTATTCGACTAAGGCAATGTTGGTCGTGTTTACATACATATATGGAGAAAAATGCTTTGAAAGGAATGTTTTTGGTGATATTTTTCTGTTTATTTTTAGCGTGGAATCATCTACCGCGATATCAAGTTGGAGAACATCCTGCTGGACAGCGAGGGTCATGTGATTTTGACAGATTTCGGCCTATCCAAAGAGTTCCTGCCGAACGAGAAGCGAGCGTACAGCTTCTGCGGCACCATAGAATACATGGCTCCCGAAGTGGTCCGGACCGGCAATCATGGCCACGATCATGTAAGTGAAACAGTACTATTGTACAGATTGAATTAAAATAAAAATCACTGAAAAAGCTTTCACGCAGCTTCCGCCGCTTGCGCTAGAGTTTAAATGTCAATTGATCTCGATTGTCGCCAACGTCAGTGACGCTCCAGCGCGTGCATTTATTTATTTAATATGTTTATTCTGCATTCATCATACCATATAATATCATTACCAAGCTTAATCGACTCGTAAAACTCACATTTTTATTAAGGTGTAGGATTATTATTTTCTGGGTGTATTATAAAAGGCTTCAACAAAAATTGTGATTGGTGGTGGCATTGTACTGTAAAATATGTATCTTAGATTATGTATCTTATTTTTCAGTTTGGTTAGTTTGTAGTGTGATAGGCTTATGCGATTATATTTAAATATCCTTTAAAGTTTCAAAATACCCAAAATTTTTTCTCCTTGTATGCTGTGTTTATTTTAGTTTTCGTGCCATCAAACGATTTTTTTTTTATATTGAGCTTCTGGCACATATGCAGACTTTATAAATAAACTATTTTTAAAGTGCACTTGCAATGATCTGTTTTTAATGAGGACGTTCACACTTTCTTCCGATTTTTCATTAATGTTTCGTTAATTTTGTTCGTAATACAAATATTATTCCCTTTTCATTGCATGGTGATGTATGTATGGATGTACGTATGTAATTACTTTTGTGCTTGCATTCGTCGTATTCAATTGGAAGTTTTCTTGTTTTCTTCTTGACTGACGAGTAATTTCGTTCGGTTATTAGTTTTAATGCATCTGAAGTGGTTTCAGCTATTTTTAGCCGGTCGCCATTTTGAGTAGTAGATTGAATTGTGTAAATGCTACGGTGTGGCTAATGAGCGAGTGTTTGTTCGATTCGCGCATTTCCGTGTCGCTGGTTGGATCGCCGCGGCGAAAACTGGTTCAAGACCAAGAAATATGGCGAGAACTTGTACCAGTGCACCAGATTCGCCATGTGCAAATCGATAAATCCTGCGACGAGCAAGCAGATGGTGGAACCACTCCTAATGCTATCAATGTCGCGCAACACGACTTTTAAATAAACATTCTAATCGATATGATATTTTTGAATCCACTTTCTATAAACTTGTCGTTCGGGCGGCTTCGCCAAGAGAGTGTGTTTATCTTAGACGATTTGTTTGAATTATTAGTAAAACGTGCACTCTGGTGTCGCTTCGAGTGTGTTCAAATTCTTGGGAAATATATTTGAAATTTTCTAATTTGGATAAAAAAAATCTCTCATCGGTCGTAATGTAAATTTTTCTGTCGAATTTGTTCGGTTTCGCTCGATTGGACATTGTGCTTTCACGCTCTTGATGAATCTGTGCGAATCGCAGTGAGTGAAAGTTTAAACGTTTTAATTTTTGCACGCCGCTTTAGTTGTTTTGACTGTGGAAAAATTTGCTAAATTATGGAATGTGTGAATAATTGAGTTGATCTTTTTGTAATTTAATATATTAAAATAGCAAGTAAAAAATCATTGTCCTTAAAACTTCCTTACGTAACCATTTTGTCGTTAGACGTTTTGTCCGTAAACGTACTATCGTGAATATACATAATAGGGTTCTCGACCGGTAGATCGCGCTGCGACATTCGGTCAATCTCAATATTGTGAATTTTGAAAATAGCAAAATAATAATTTCCATTTTTTTAAATGAAATAATTAATTCTATAAGATAGTCAGAGAAGAAAAATTTAAATTATTTTGGAAGAAATTGAGACACACAATCACAAAGATTTGCTGATGTAAAATGTAGTCACATGGTTGAGCAAAGAATATGTTAGGTTTTGAGAGTTATATTGAGAGTTATTGATATGAACAATTGAGAGAAAGGATAATAATGTGACATATATTCAAAAGAATTTAAGACAAGAAAAATATGATCAATTTAAGAAAAAGTTTATGACTGTTTCATAAAATTTGCTGTTTCTTATCATCACCTTTATAAATGAAAATAATGTCCAAGGCAAGAACCATCGCAATGATTTTTCCAATGAATATGGGAAATTTAGAATTTCAGTTGATTGAATTGCAAAATGACGTTACGTTGACACAATTAAATTTTTTTATATAGAATGTATTGAATCCAGAAAAATACTCAATTTAAAGGGCATTTATGACTAAAGAGCGGACCCAGAGCGCGCTGTCCATCGTTCACATGTTGTAAATGCATTGTTAAAGGTTTGCCGAACCTTTTTTACAAAGCATTTACAATAATGGAACAATAGACGGCGCGCTTCCGGTCCTACCTCTATTTATGACATACGGATACCCTTATTTATAGTACAGGCCCATTCATAGTTTCGTGTAGTGTTTCAGCATCCCAAAGGAAAGGTGAAAGTAGAGATGGGACGATATGGTGCCTTCCTCATCATAATATTTATTTTTTGCGCAAATTTTCTTGACGCGTTCAGCCAATTACAATAATCCCCCAAAAACAGTTTCATTTGATTATAATCTCTTTCCACACAAATACAAAAAATATGTTCGCTGAGGCATAGTGAAATGTTTAGGATATGAATTACGATATTATATTTATTATTTCACAAATATGTTTAATATTATCTTATTAACGTTCTCACTTGTTACAGTTTTCGTCAGCGATCCGTTCATTTTTTAAATGACTCAGTTCGATAAAATGCTGACGGAAAGAATGTCGACAATGTCCCGTTTCTTTACATACATACATATACATACCCAAAACAACAACACGTTACAATAATTGAAATTTGTATTTATTTCGTTTAATTTTCCCCTGCGAAATAGAATATGACAATTTCAAAAAAAAAATCCATGTAGAATCCATAGATAATTGCAAAATTAGTCACAAGTTTTGCATTTCATATCACCGATCGACTTATCTTCGTAAACAATACTTCCGTATATGTATCGATTTGAACGCTTATCTATCGGATTCGATTCTTTATCTTGCCTTGAATTCAATATCGCAGTCTTGGAAGAGTTAAACTAAGATCGGTCGCATTGATTAAATGGTAATTGTCCATTTCACCCCAACATTGTTTATCAAAACTATCCAAATAAGCTTTGAATATACATACCTACATATTTGTATGTTGATAAATCATTTATTTGTTATTTTGTCTGTATACGGGAATGATATACAGGTGTTTCGTAAATACCTATATGGAATACATATGCAATGTTCAATAATATTTTAGTGGAATTGTAAACGCGTTTGCGATAAATTATGAATTGATTACCGCGTATTCGATGCGATATCGCCGACTAATTTGCCAATGCTTTGTTTTCGTTCGCTTTATAGTTTCGAACGTTCGTGTTTACGTGCACAATATTTTCGTGAAATATATTTTTATTATAATTCTTCTCGGTCGTTGTTCGATAGGACGCTTGCAATTCGCACAAACTTTGGCACGCGGTCAACCGTGATGCGTTAGTTTGAATCATTCGCGGAGCGGGAGTTGCATTCGAGATACAGACCTGTCATGCTTGTTTGTCATTGTATTTTTTTTTTCAGGTTCGAAACATTGTTTTTGATCTTGTGTTGCTCAACCCTTTTGCATTCTAGTGCTAGTGTATTTTTGCTCTTGATAAAATCTGATGATAATAAAAACGTGTCATTTCATGTAGGTATATACGTACAAAGTATTGAAGATTGTAATGTTTATTTTATGATTGTCTTACGGCAACTTATTCAAAACAATTTGATTGTATTTTCCTGTTTGAAATATGTATACATATGTACATGGTTGGTTATTATCGTCCATGCTTGTGAACAATGAAAGTTCAATGTCCAAAGCAGCCCGCTCTGCGTCCTGGAAAATAGCATTTTCTGTGCTAGTTTACTTTGTACGATGAAGAAAATAGGTTAGTTTCTTATTATTTTTCAATGAGGTCAAATTTACAGAAAAAGTACATTTAACTTTTGTTGTAAACATAGAAATTATTTTGTTACCTAACTCTTTCTATTGTCTTCGTTTGATGGCGAGTGGTTTAATAGTTGTGACCAGGGCCTGTGGAATCGGATCAAAATTTACCGACTCCGACTTTATTTTATAATTCGACTCCGACTCTAACTTGAACGATTTTAGTAACATCAACTTTTCTTGCCAACGTATTAAATTGTTACTAGTAAAAATAATAGCATTTTTTAAATATAAAAAAAGGAATTAAAAATTGACTTGTATTTCAATTTATTGAATTATAGGTAAAGAAAGAGGTGTAAATGAAAATAAAGTACAAAAATAGTGTATGTGTATGAATTTCATGAAAATTGAGAAGTATAAAACGGATGAAACAATCGGTTTTGACCGCAAAACATCAAAATAACGCCATTTAACGATTTTATTTATAATGTTATTTAAAATCATGATTTTTATAAATAAGTTATTAAATTTAAATTTATTAGTGGATTTACTTCAATAAAATTGGAAACTCTAGTTGACACACATCGTGATACTGTTAATTAAAGAAAATAATAAAAAGGAGTCGGTTGATTTTTACAAGGATTTTTTTATGATTCCACAGCACTTGGTTGGGACAAAGGGGATTTAAATCGATGTTCAAATAGCGTTCGGGCAATAAGCCAGAGATTAAAAACATTTTTCTAGATGATTCTGTGTTAAAGTTCAAACGTTCGTGCGGACAACGTTCACTTTCGCATCGTTGAGATAATAAATCTCACATGATTTTATCAACTATTAAGCTCTGGTTTTTCCCACACACAGTTTCAGAACTTTTGGAATGTATAACATAATTTCTCAATAGAACACTTTCAGCATCAGTAGATTTATTCTATAACTGTTTTGATCATTGAATTACTTTCTAAGCCACTGAAATTAATTATTTGATTCGTATTCTTCTTGTTGGAGTGTTTTTTTTTTGTATGAGAGGTTGTGTGCGCTCATAGTTATAATTAGGGTGCTTTTCTTTTGTGAAAAGTTTCGTTTTTCGTTTTGGAGATTAAAATCGTTGTTTGTCTAGTGTTTTCTTTTTCTGATCTTGGTTGATCTTGGAATGTTGTTGTTTTTTTTTTTATGAAATTTGTTGACAGGTGCACTGTTCGTGCCCACCGGAGTTACTCGAGTTTGATTGTCAAGAATATCGAAGACTTCATAGCGAAGAATTATATTATGACCATGTATGTACGTGTTTATCAAAATTAGTTATATACAATTTTGCAGAAGTTCGAGCACATCGCTACTTCTCTTTATCAAAATAAACTTGTGTATCGTAGTGGTCCTCTTAACAAAACAAACAACAGCACTGGGAAAACTATTTTGTAGATATTTGAAAGTCACCCACTAACAGATTGTCTGGAGAATAGAAAAGTTTAACCTACATATGTATATTTGTTTTGTTCGTATTATTTTTAGGATTTGTTACAACTGCTTTTAATTTTATAATATGAATACATATCGTATTGTATTATGAAGGTTTATAAGTATTGTAATGCAATACAAACGACAAACCATAACTATGTTGTCTTTCAGTTCTCAGATGTGGCATTATATATTTTTCAGTATGAATTTGTTCACTTGTGAATCGTTATATTTTCTTACTTTCTAACATTATTCGCTTGTTGCACAATAACAAATGATT
The DNA here is from genome assembly GCF_051622035.1 of Arctopsyche grandis. Taxonomy (NCBI): domain Eukaryota; kingdom Metazoa; phylum Arthropoda; class Insecta; order Trichoptera; family Hydropsychidae; genus Arctopsyche; species Arctopsyche grandis. The sequence continues at coordinate 27,755,166 of NC_135357.1, forward strand.
TTCTTTAACACTCTGCTTTCTCTTAACTTCTACAATGCTTATATGTACGTATGTGCTAACAAAAAAATTATATCAACGATGAATTGTAAAAAAGCCTTTTATTTTTGCTATATTTAGGTATTTCAACGATTTACGTTTCCAAATGCTTAGTTTTGGATCATTCATACAAAGTTTGAACAAATGTAATTTTATTGCTTAGTTCAAATATTTGAGAGATAAATTTATGAATGCTTAAAATAAACTTTCCTCTTTTATTTTACATGTTCAAATCAAATGCCAGGCATTTGTTTCAGGCATTTCTAATTCCAAAAACCGATTTTGACATATTATTTTTGTATTAAATAATTCGAACAAATATATGTAGGATATACGTATAGCAGAATAAAATAATATCGGTTCTAGGAATTAGACTATTTATGTCACAATCTTGCTCGTATGTATGTTCATACATATGTATGTTCATATATTCCATTGACAAATATTTGGTTATTTAATGAAACGACTTCAACTTTCACTGAAGTCCGGCAATGCTAGGTGTTATTAACATTCCGTTATGCGACGTTATTGTAACGCGAAACAAACCCAACATCTGGGTCAAAATCCCGTTTTTCTTTAATCAAAAAAAAAAAACCTGACGGTTCTTTGGTGGAAAAATTACGCTCATTTTTCCGCGAAAAATTTCACGTGGTCTAATCAATACGACACGTTGACTGAGTTGCACGTGGTATCAGAGGTTATCACACCTGACGGCACAATTTGGTATATTAAATATTAAAGTTTCGGTTTCTGGCTCACACGAAAAAAAGCCTGTATATTAGTCATTATTGATTTCACTGTCGATAGCATCTTCTCAGGAATCGGATCGAAGCTTTATACGTGATGAGTTTTCCCCGAAAACATACATATGTAAGTACTTACGTACCTGCATGTATAGAACCTGCGCTCGATCGTATGTATGTATGTACATATGTAAGTTTTCTAACCGGGTTAAGACCTGCTCATCGACATTTGAAATGCAAAAACTTTGTTATTCAACAACGATTGCGCCGACTTTCACTGCGACGGGTACGTACGACCCACATAATGCATTTTTCCACGATATATTTTCTTTCCCGTATATTTTCCTTCGACGTCGACTAATGCTGAGATAACGTTGTCGCGTGTCACTTTTGTCATTTTATTATGTTTGTTCCTTTTTCGTGAGGTACCCGGTATGAAAGCGGGACGTTTCACAGTCACGACATCGTTTCATTTCAAAAGCGCATGAAGAAAACTCTGAAAAAGGCATGCTTTAGGCATCCCTATAATTGCCAGTCTCGTACCAGCACGACACCCCAAGGTTGGTCGAATATCGACATGGGTTTTCCAGTCAAGGTGTTTTAGAAAGAGACATTATTACCGAATTGTCGGCTGTCATCGCGCATATTTTGATTTCGATTTTTAAATGCTTTTTATTATTACTAAATTTTGTTCACAATACATCTTATATCTATTTTGATAGCCACTGATCTACTGATCATTTTCTATTTTTCAATTTTAATTTAATTTTGTTAGTAATCATAGTATTATATTATTCTAATGTTAGTGTACAGCATAATAGGAAAAAGAGCTCAGAAACCTATTTACAATTCTTATAAATGCTCATAATATATCTAATACATAATATTAATTAAAGTCGGCGATCTAAAGCAGATTGTGTTTAGGTAATCTGTGTTTATAACTGAAGGGTATAGAAATTTTGTTGCAATCACCGAGACTCTTCACAAGTGTGTTATTAGTGATTCTGTCATAGAATCTACTGGTTTGTTTGTTAGTAATGTTTGTAACTAACGGGCATATGATGGTCTGTGAACGATTCGATTTCGTTCGCTCCAAGCGAAAGTCCTTCACTAAAATTCACATCGACTTCTTCTGGTACGCGACATCTAGGTCTCGTTTTGCGCGCATTTTTCACTTTCCCAAGTGTGGACGCGGCCAGTGAAATAATCGCGGCGATGACGAGAATGCCCGCGAAAACCGCGTAAGTGGGTTATGGCTTCTCGCACGGTTGGTTGCTTATCCGCGAGATCCGTTATGTCTGTTGCCGTTGTGTTTCTCCCGTTTTACCGATATTCCGTTGCTCGTCGTGTTGCGGCTCTTACTATTATAATATGTACATGTGTGTACACGTCGTTACTTTTCTGCTCAACCAGTTGTCGCTCGCTTCCAAAAATGCCGCTTTTCCACTTGCTCGATTGACTATGTATATCCGTTTCATTATAAGAATAAAGCAGCTCTCCCCGAATGTGGATCATCTTTGTTCAAACGAAAAATTTCCTTCTCATAGTAGAAATTAAAACTTATCCCCCCACCCTCTTACTATAATAAAAAATCTGTCGTTTTTTTGATCAATAAAATTTTTATTATCAATTTGCTTTGACTACACAGCTTTGAACTGTAAATTTAAAAATTTTCAAAGTCAAGGTACTGTTGTCAATTGCGTGTAAACAGCCGTCTATAATAAAATATAAAAATAAAATTAAGAATGTATGTATAATATCGGAACCCCAACAATGCCGCGCCGAAATATCCATGCAGGATAAAACTAAATTGTTATATAATATATTTTATATATAAAAAAAATTAAAACATATCTACATACTCATAATTTGATATCTTTCACGTGGGCGCAAAATTAATTAACAAAAAAAAACGTTTTTGCCATAGAGCTGAATACTTTTCACAAAATTATAAAATAATATGTGTTTTGTGTTTTTTCCGATTTAAATGAAAATATATTTTTTCAGGAATCAAAATGGCCGAACGGTAACGGAATTAAATTTTCAAAATAACGGAACGATAACAAAAATTAAACTCCCTTTTGACCTTAATAAAGCTTAACCTTTCCACCGCGTACGACTACTATACATGTCCTAGCGAACATGCCCTCAGCGCGCGAGACTCGCATAGATGTCTTGGAAGTTCCAACCTGTATAAGAGCCGTATATTGTGTTAACATTTTATAACTTGGTTGAAAATATTACTAAATGTATACTTTACCAAATTCAATAGATGGCAGTAGTCAAAAAAAATATATAGGTTGTAAAATTCAAAAAAATATTATAACCTATATTTATAGTCGAAAACGCGATAACAAAATCCGCAAAAAAGCAGCCGCGTACAGGGCATGTTCGCTAAATTTGGTGACGCGGTCAAAGGGCTAATGACGGTTATAGTTTATAAGACTAGTACGTCCGATGCTTTCAATATTTTGAGTCCTTAAAATAGTTGCATTCGGTTGCATAAAGTTAAATATAACAAACTTCCCGTACGGTTCGGTGATTATTCCACACACGTTACTAAAATCTCGATCACGGAACATCTGGAACCCGAAAATTCCATCCATCGAGTGTTGCACACGCGAACTATCTTACTAACGAGAACTCGAGTGCCACATATTCCGTATTCGCGATTTTCGTGACAACGATTGTTGTGTGTGCGATAACAATATGCGAAATAATCCGTCTATCCTCCCGTACTCAATACATATGTAGTGTTTTCTCAATTTTTCTTTCAAAAATATACTTTTTTTCTCTTATCCTCATCTCTCCTAAAAATACCTTCTTATTAAATTACATTTTATAGTCATAATAATATACACACGTACTTAATAAAATAAAATATTTGCATGTCGGCGAATCACGGCCTCAATTTTCGACGTTGGCAATATCATCAAATATGCCATACTATTTTGAGTTTCGGAAAACCTCGGAGCCCTAGATCGAAGGGCTCAAATGCAAAATCAATATGCTAAGCCTCATTTCTCAATTTAATAACTCACGGTATTCTAAATTAAAACGTAAAATAATTTTGGAAAGGTTCCGTGTCCTAGATTCAAGTGCTAACATATGTACATACATATGTTTGTACAAAAATGTGAATTTGTCTGCTTTGCAATTTTCAATATATGTAGAACCGTCAATTTTCAATTAGTTTTCAATATATAAATAGAACCGCCAAATTTGATATGTTTTTCTTATCTTTTGGTAGCTTTCCTCCGTCCACTAGTATGTACATTCATACATATACTATCTAGAAATGAGACAGACTAAAATTTTTCTTCTGCTACTGGATTTTAGGTTGAATTTTTCCCTTACGCAGCTAAGTTTTCTGTATAAATCAGATACTATTACTTCTAGTTACGCAATTGAATATAAATTGAGACTAAATATGAAATGGTCGATCATTTTTCCGTCGTTAAACTACATATAATGTTTAGTCAATTCGTGTGTCATCATATGTATACCCAGTGTGTACCTAATGCCGTTTTGTATTGGTACATATGTACATATTTGCCTTTTCTTTTTTTTTCTTGTTTGTTCTCACTATTACTCTCTTCCGCTTTCGTCCCCGATTCGACTGTTGTCATTTATTAGATCGTTACAGCTAATCGCATTTTCACTTTCCGCGAAATTTATCGGAAAAAAAGCAAAATAAAATACACGCAGTCGCCGATCGTGTGTCAAGAATCTCTAGATTGCCCGTTATCACATTGTAACATCCGCACTGTTCTGATTAAATGATTACAATGTGCATTCGCTCTTATTAAGTGTGGTATTCACCGGTTCAAATTACACACATTAATTCTCATTCCGATTCATTCATCTCCGAATCGAACTTTAGTAGCAGCGAACTCGGTGGGGCAAATTCGAATAGGTGGATTGGATTGGTGGCAGGTTGGCGAGTTTTTGGGTCGATAAATAATCTCCCCCTGGCTGCTAGGTCACGTCACAATGGGTTGAGATAGGTCTTGACACGACAGGGGCTGGGGAAAAGTTGAATAATTGAGCGATATTCACAAACTTTGAAGTTGGATGTAGAAAATTCTTGCACATTGTTCCATGTGGAGTGAATTGAGCTTTTTTTATTGGGGACCGGTCGGGGTTTATTGTTTTTAATTTTTCATTGTTCGGCTAGTGCGACCCTTTAGTTTGAATACTTTGGTTTTTTTTTTAGTTATTTTTACTGTTTCCTTTACGGTTTGCATTGGAGAAAGTTTATGAACTTTTATAAACAACAATCGCCCTTTACCTTTCCTTTCTCTTCCAACAGAGCCATTCTAATGCTTTAATCGTTTGTTTTTATTGTATTATCTCGACAGTAAGTAAGTCGTTTATATTCTGTCAAAAATGAATTTTATCGGTCTCTGTGATTTGACAGAATGTTAAATTACAGAAAACGCAAATATCAGAATGCAAAGATCGAAAATCGAAAGATCTAAAGTCGAAAGATCAAAAAAAAATGGTGCATGGTAAACGGTACATACTCACTTAATTTGCGCGAGCAGGATACAACAGGAACAAGAGGAACATGCTTTTCCTCCCGTGTTAATGTGCGCGCGCAGAATATGGGAGGAAAAGCATGTTCCTCTTGTTCCTGTTGTATCCTGCTCGCGCAAATTAAGTGAGTATGTACCGTTTACCATGCACCATTTTTTTTTTGATCTTTCGACTTAAGATCTTTCAATTTTCGATCTTTGCATTCTGATATTTGCGTTTTCTGTAATTTAACATTATGTCAAGTCACGTAGACCCGGCAACGCGAACACATTTGAAATTATTGCGTTGCAATGCCACTCATTCCTGTTTTCCCGTTTCCGTTCCCCTTTTTGGGCGATATTTTTTTTTACAGAAACCACCGCGGGCATGCACACAATAACTCATGTAAGTTTCATCGCAATCGGTTGAATGGTATAGGAACGCATACGTGACAGACAGACAAACATGTATTTTTATATATATAAAGACGCTAATCTGTGTGTGTGTCCTAACGCTAGCCGAACATAATGAATCGATAAAAAGCCTAAACTTTGTATAAATTCATTTGGTCGAGACTTGCGGCGGTGTCCCGTGAACTCGAACACAAATATCCTCTTATATGTATATCTGAGTTGGGTGAGCTAACCAATTACGCCATCGTCCGAAATCGAAATTATTCGTGTATCAAATCCTTTTCGAAACCACCCGTTGAAATCAACGGGTCCAAAACTAGTAGATAATAATAGCAAGCATTATATTCAAATCACAATTTGAAACTATCCATTAAATTTCAACCGTCATCACATTTGTAAGCCAAATAACGTCAAACTAAAGACGAAGCTCCCAAGTTCACATTTGTATTCAAAATAGATAAGAGCGTTTTTCCAAGTAAAATTGTGTGAGATAAGTATGATTGTTTTTACATAGTTGAGATACTGTACTTAGGGTCTGTGACCTCGTATCTTTAGCGGATAATCGCTACCGGCGAAATGTTTCGATTAAAAGTAATGTAAATTCACATTTCACATTACATATATTTAAAGTAGCAGTTTTATATTAATTCTGCCTTCGTTGTTTTTTAAAGCGCGTTAATAAAATCTTCTGGAGCAGAGAGTTCTATTATTTGCCACGTAGACGTTTCTTCTATTTCGGTCTCTGTCTTTTCAGTTCTTCCAATTTGCGTTTGTTTGTCGTGAGGTTTCATCTGATTAATTGCTAAAATTGAAACTGCTATCCGTTTAACATCTCTACATACATGAGTGATCCGGTGTGATGAAACGCGCATTAGGCGAAGTACGTTTCGCCAACGTACATACATCACGAACATATTCTATGCCATATTATGACACGTTTGATATTATACATTTGAATATCAGCATAAATTTCGAGATCGATTTGCCATTGCTCAATGAAAATTAATTATTATTTCTTCACGTGATCGTATGTATGTACACACTCATACAATATACCCACACGGGTCCACCGTGTCGATTTAACATTCACGATTCGTCTTCTTTTTTTGTTTTATTTTTGTTTTGGAAGTCTCGCATCCTATGAATAACGCGGCCATATTCGATTCGGTGGCGACCGTTAATTGTTCGCACGTATGCATAAATAAATTCGCATTTCGAAATCCTGAAAATATTTCGTCACACTCAATCACATGCTTATAGTTGTGACGGTTTTTGTTAGGTGGCTGTTCCGTCTTCAACGGAAAAGCTCTTAATTGAACGTACTTGCTGGGTGACTGTTGGCCTCATTTGAGAATCTTGCCGAGTACGTGACAATAGGTGAATCCTCGAGGTAGACAATCTGGGGAAGATATCCAGAAACGTGTATGTAGCAATAATACAATACATTTTGTTACTTTGAAACATCGGCAATAATTTGTTTTGTGACTTTTCCGTTCAATAAGTAAATCAGTCGTATCAAAAAGTTTGCATCAGTGCTAAAGGGGTGGTATGTATGTACGTGTTTGAAACTCTGTAATGAACCATTGAATCTATATACATACATGAACATCCATTAAGGTAGACACCAGCTGTGATGGGCGTATCCTCATGTCATTCTTAAAGGCGAAAACACACTGAGTGGTATGGGACGTCACGTGTCCTTGGCTTCCCGCTGTGCACGTGCAGAATGTGTGTGTTGGGAGGTTGCACATGTATGTATATAAATATGCAACAGACAAGTTTCTCTTACATTTCTTTAAATATGGGATTCGCCGTTGTCGATCACTATCAAGCAAGGATAAAATATCAGTGAAAACACTCCAGGGGTGATTTTTGGGTCTGTCACCATGAATATGGGTTAGGGGTGCTGCGTTTTTTTAGCATGTTTAAAAGTATACACTTGCCGCGTAAGTAAACACTTGCCGCACTGAGATGGATAGCGAGTGACCAGGACTTATATTTTATTTCTCCAAATACACTGAATGCAGGGTCATTATATTTTATATATTCCTCATCAAAACCTTTATGATTTGAATTATGCCATTATGAAATAAAAACATTGATCAATATCAGTGTGAGAATGATATCCGCCTTGGAATGACGGCTGTATTTCAGCCGTTATTTTTTAATTTCTTACACTAGTTTTATATTATTCGACGTTTAATAAATGCTAAAATGATTTTTATATTATCCTCGCAGATTTTGCATTATTTTTTGTGCATAATAAGGCAAGTGCTAAAGGTCTATTCATATTGGCACATCACAGACCGGCTATTGCACGTAAACAACAGTATGAAAAGAATTCTTTCGTACATTCATATTTCCTTTTGGAGCTTACCAAATACCGTTTCGGTTTCTCCCATATTTAAAATCAGATACTATCAAAATACTAACGTTAAGAACACACTCAAGTGTGGCAAGGCACGTCTAAGTGACTCCAGCTGTGATAGGCGTGTCTTGTCAATTCGTACGATCTATTATTTCAACACGATTCTACTACATTTCTTCAAATATGGGAATCACCGTTATCGATCATTGTCACATATATGTCAATACAAAGATAAAATATCACCAAAAACACTCCAGGATAAGTTTTGGCCCGGGTCACCATAGCATAGATCAGGCGTGCTAGCGTTTTTTTACATGTGCAAAACTATCGCGCCTAATGCAACGTAGTGCAACTATTATGTAGATCTACCTATGTACGTGTACATATAAAACGATGACATTTTTGTTGACTTGTACATATATTTAGGAGTAAAATAGTAGTCTTTACATTTATATGCTAAAACTAATTAAAGCATCTATATCTAAATGTAAACAGTCGCTTGGATACGTAGTACTAAATTTTTGAATTCGTATTTCATTTCCGAGTTAGGCAATATACATTTTATTTTGATCAGTATAAATGGCCACTCGCATAACCTTGCTTCCTACAATAATGGTTTTTACTTTATTTTGGGATATTTCACAGATTTTCATAATACATCTTATATAACGAAGTTACGTTCATGCGACTTTATGATTGGCCACCGTGGAAAGGAGTCCAAGGTTTTTTCTTTTAATTTATTATAAACTAATTTTTAGATTGTGAACAACGAACAAGTCACACGAATTCGTACATGCCAATTAGAACAATCGCAAAATTTCTTACAAAGTTATTACATAAATAAACACACACACACACAATCATTACAAAGGAAGTACATATATATGTACATAAGTCGCATGATTCGAACGATCCGTACAATGGAAAAATTAATAAACCGTCAAATATAGGCCGTATATTTATCCATTATTCGACGGGTCGACATTTTGGACGTTTTGGAATCTCCTGAAAAATTCAGCACCACAATCGTATAAATATACATATTTATATATGTGTGTGTTTTCAAGTGCGGTGTTGCTCGATCCACAAGTGGGTCAGTGGGTCGAGCAGCTAGCTCCAACACATCTGACTCAGAGTCACACACACATTGACTGATTTGCCGGTCGTGCGTATACGCGATTGCGACCTTTGTATGCAAGCTAGCTCCAAATATCTGGTCAGACCAGAAAAAATCCACCGGTACGATTTCGGTCACCTCCGTCCAGAGGAAAATCCCGTCTGGTTCAGATTTCCGTATCCGGTCTGAAGTTTTCCACCGTTGGTACACTTCCAATTTGTCGTCGATCTTCTGTTTGTGTACTCTGTGTTCGAGGTTGGCCGCGTGTTTACCAATCACCTTGTACTATCTACGGTGATAATCCTCGCATTTTATCTGACTTTGGATTTTTTTCATGCTAATTTCAAATGATTTGAATGAGCGAAGTACACACTGCGTTTAGGAATAGTTCAAAATGACTTGTTTGTTTTATTATTACAAGGCTTTTCTATGTTTCACTTCGCTTACGAATCAGTATCTGTTCCTACAGTTTTGCGATCGTTTTGAAACTTTGCCATTTTGCGCGATTCGGATAGTTCGATGGTGAAAAATAATCGTAATTATTTTTATTATATACATACATACATATATACCAGGAGGTCCTAATAGGTTAACCCCGATATGTCTTTCTGGCCAATACAGCATTTTTATTGCATAAGTCGCTGAATTACGAGACAATAAATAAATGCAAAACATAATAACGTACGAGGAATCGATATAAACCTTCAATATTTAAAATGAAGTTATAATGAAGATATAAACCTTCAATATTTAAAATTTCACCATCAAAATGGATACTACAACTAAACACTGAAAATTAAATTTAAACAATTTGTATAAAAACAAAATAATTTTTGAAAAGAATAAATCAAATATACCTAAAAACTCAATTGTCTTTAGCTGATGCTTGCTTTATGTGGAGTATTTTCTTAATAACGTCAATTCTATTCATTTTAGACGTTACTCGTTCATCTTTTCTACATAAAATTGTCATTATTATGTTAATTTTATTATATATACCAGGAAGGCCTAACAGGTAAAGTCGCTGAATTACGCGACACTGAAAACTCGAAAATTAACAAGACATCTATGAATTTTAACTTGTACATAAATTCTATTGTACATTAATCATACTCAAATAGTGGTGACGTAGTAGGAAGGTTTTAGCCAATTTAATCGAGGAACCGTTTCAACAATCAGAAAATTTGGCAAACTCTGATAGGAAACGATCGACCTAGAGTCACAAATATCCAGGTCTTACCAGCAGCATTACAGATATACTCAGAATAAATTCTTTTCAATTGGGGTCAACTCACGGGATGGAACCCGGCGCCTTTCGGTGCTAGGCAAAAGTCCAACCACCGAACCATGCTACTGGCTAATAAACACGTCTAAATTTGCTTAATTTTTGGAGACGGTGACGTTTGATAAATAGTAGCCTTATATGTTTGACTTTTCGCCACCCTCTCGTTTTGTCAGATTTTAATTGTTCATTCGGTAATTAGTTTCAAAATTTTGAAGCATTAATGTGTTCTTCAATATAGCCACAGTGTGGCTCACTAATTAAGACATATAGATTCGAATTCCAGCCGGTACGCTCTAGATTGCTAATTAGTCCAGGTCGACTATCTCCTGTTAGATCTTACGATTTTTATATAACTTAATTGTTGTGACGGCCCCAATAAAATCGACATCCTCAGTTTCTCGCAAATTCGTTGCATATTTACCTATGTACATACATTTGTAGAATATGTTAAATACTTACAATCAATGCTTTTGGAACAAAAAATGGTTCACTATTGTCAACCATGTTTTTTTGTTCTCTTGCTTTGTATTCTCATGTAGCGTTCTATTGTTATTTGACGAGCATCAAGCCAACGTCTACATATAGGTCTACTTATAATCAAATATCCTTGTTGGATTTTTGCTTTTCGCACAAAAATTGGTTTACTTTTGTCAATTTATTAGAAAACCCATGCTTTTTCGTTCTTGCTTTTGAACACTAATAGAGCGGTTTATTGTTATTTGAAAAGCATCTGCGCAAATCCGATCTCTGCTTATAATACTTATGTACAATGTTGGAAAATATACATATGTCGCGTAAAATAATTTATCTGTTAGTGAATTTAAAAAAGAATATGAGAAATTAATAAAGCTTATATTTTTAATTTTATATGATAGTGAAAAAAGTAACTTTTACCACTGTTTAATCGAGTTGCAAAGGGGCGCTAGAAAGCCGCATATGCATAGCTAGCTGTCATTGCTTCGATCCGACAATAGATTCCGATGTAAATTTTAATGAGTTCGTTAATGATTAAACTCCTCTAGCTTCCTGTTGAAAACAATAGCTTATAATTTTAAGTTTAAATGAGAGTGAAAATAGTAACTTTTACCACTGTTTAATCGAGTTGCAAAGGAGCGGTAGAAAGCCACTTATGGATAGCTAGCTGTCATTGCTTCGAGCTGACACAAGATTCCGCTGTAAATTTTATTTTTATGATAAAACTCCTCTAGCTTCATGTTGAAAACAATAGCTTGCTTCGATGTTATGTCGGTAAAATATCAAAGCAACCTGAAGAGTGGAAGTGGTTCAAAATCAGATCACAAATTTTTGACGTCACAAACAGTTCTGTATTACTGAAGCCAATTTATTAAAAACAAAAAAATCACTGATCAAATTATCTTTATATATATAGACATTGACAGAATTTAAAAAAAAAAATGCGCCGCAGATGATTTTTTTTTTGAATTTTAAGTATTTGCAAGTTGAATATTTAAATTTTCATCAGAAGATGTTGTTTTGTGACGCTTTATAAATGCAAGGTTTGTTGCCCTTCGGAATGTGGCACCCTCAGGCATTGGCTCGTTTGTCTGTCCCCACGCGACGTCACTGATTTATTTACATAATTTAGTTTAATTCCTGTGAACCGAGCTCATCTCGTGTCTTCTGCGTATTATTAAAGCGCCTTGGGAACTTTTGAATGCGTTTATTGTCTATTTGTGATCTAAACGGCTGTGGAAAGTTGTTATGGCGTTTTACGATAACAGTTTTTGCGCACGCGCACACGCGTACTCTTGCGATTCGTGCGTCAAGTTCAGTTCTAGTTTCATGATTTTCGAAAGTGTATTGCGTCAATATTATTACTATTATAATAAAAGCAGTAGCAGGCGGTCTCCGTTTAATATAATCAACTGCCCGAGAAGAGTATACGTACATATGAACGTACCTAGTGCGTGCACGTCAATCTCATTGGCGTGTCAGATTATAAAATTATCATAATCCACAAAGCCTGCATTATAAAATTAATAAACCGCTCTTTTCGAATCGAAAACAGCTTTATCCGCATACGTGTACGAAAATCGCAAAAATTGAACGCATGCATCTAATGATTAGCGAAGCTTCATTTACATAATACGCTTATGTGTGTATGTTTTCGTAGCTGTACTCAACCTTGTAACGATTTTTTTTCTTAATATTTATTATTTCTCAAATTCCACATCACATTGTTGTATCTATGTAAGAAATGTCGTCGGAAGTTGGATAACGCCGTTCAAATTATCATAGCTCGAGGTGCAATTTATGGCAGGAGTCGGTTCGTTTGCAACGTGTCAATTGTTGTATAACTCTTATGCGATTGTAAAGTGTGTTTTACTGCACTGTCTCTTATGATGTGGGTCAAAGAATATTGGTCAGAAGGTCACGGACTTGCTGGGCCTCTAGCTAAACATCACTAGATCGTGTGTACCACACTAGCTCGCGCCACATGACTTTTTTGGTTACTTTCTCTTTCCGTTCTTTTTGCTCGGTGATGTAACTGAGAGTATATTGCATTTCTGTGTTGAGTAAGCTGTGCCCTTTGATTCGAATTCCAAAGGTTCATCTTTCCTGTGTTTTTCTTTTTTTTTTTGCTCCCGGGTGGTTCACCTTGCAACGGTTTTGCCCTCTCCTCCTTTTGTTGTCCGACGACCCTATTCCGTCATAGGGCTTCTCACGGATTTTCTGACCCGCTTGACCGCAATTTCCATGCGGATGTGCAGGCAAATGCACAGGTAGATACGAGAGGTAGGTGGTCGATGGGTTCCCGATCGAGGTTCTATTTCTTCCGAATCCAGTTGACCGCTCGCTGGAATCTCAGCTCCGTTACTTGTAAACGGGTCTATCCGGTTGTCGATTCTTCCTCGTCTCCTTCTTTTTCGGTTCCTTTCCTTCGTACAACTTTCGTCTTCCGATTCACACAGTCAGATTCGCGTTCGTTGAGTGTTTTTGCTTTTTCTTTTTTTTTTTTTTTTTTGTAGCACCGATTGACCGCTAAACGGTAAAATTCTATAGTCAAATCGGCTAAATGAGGCGAATTTCAGTTTCATTGATGTCTTCCGTTAGTTGAGGAAGTATGTACATGGTGGCGAACACGTTAAATGACATTCCTATCCTGTATCTTCGTCAGACACCCACCTGTGTTGTTCTTGTGACCTTCTATCACCTCTACATTTCTGTACAGTAGATTATCAGCTGTACTTGCTTTTTAATTAAAAGTTAATGAATTCTTCGGATACTGATTATTCAGTTGGTGTCAAATTATATTTTTTAACAAAAAAATTCCGTTAGCAGCAAGGGCCCCCAAAAGGGTTTTTGATACTAAGATGCAGCTTCATAAAATCTGCATAAATTATGTATGTATGTGTATAGAGACCGAATTATACCTGATGAGATACTTCTGTCTGTAATTCTTAATCTTTCATAAAATTATTCTGAAATACAAAGATTTACATATTTATGTAGGCTATTTTATATATGCATAGAAAATATTTTTCGAGGGCGATTAACAGCAGTATGCGGTCGACCTCTCAGCCAATCGTATTTTGTACACACTACATAGATCAGTGAAATGCCAAAAAATATAGTATTAGTATTAGTGTAGACAACCTTAAATTAAAAATTGATTTGATTCTCTGGTTTGCAGTTAAAACAAATTAAAATTTGAAAGACCAAGATTGTAAAGGATAAAAAAGTACATATACATAATATGTTACCTGAGATAATAAAGAATGTATTTACTGCTTGATTTTGATTTTTAAATGCTTTTTATTATTACGAAATTATGTTCACAATACATCTTATATCTATTTTAATAGCTACTGATCTACTGATCATTTTCTATTTTACAATTTAATTTAATTTGGTTAGTAATCACAGCATTATATTATTCTAATGTTAATCTACAGCATAATAGGAAAAAGAGCTCAAAAACCTATATTTACTGCTTAACCAAGTCGATATCTAGCTAATTTGCTTTCTTCGGAACATTCAAATACAATAAATATCTGCTAGTTTGACAGTATATTATAGAGTTTATTGTTTATTTAATGTCATTTAAACCATTAACGCTAGAATTTTACGAACTTTGCATTCCTGCTCAAGTTACACGCACACGCTTGTTTTGTAATATTTACAAGAAAAAGTATTTTTTGTATGGGTCTATTGACTGAACGAAATAATAGCGAACGTGTAGGCGGCTAACAGGGAAAGGTGTCAATTTTTGCGGAATCCACAACGATACCGTTGCATCTCGTCCATACGCTCGGACAAGAGGAAGCGCCCGGCTGCACCTTGCCTGGTCGTACGGAAGCACTTAGCAACAGGGTGCGAAAGGGACGCCTGTACGGGACTCGGATACGCGCGTCCTTCTCACTCTCTGTCCCGCTGCTCGTCGCCAGTGAAAGTGGCATTGCTAAAGAGGGACAAACTCATGTCTCGCTATAGCGGCGTCCCTCTCCGACCGAATCCGTAATGCGAAGGTCGCCTCGATAGTTTCATATCGGGCTAATTATTAATTATGTATTTCAATTAGTGTGTGTGTGTGTCTATTGAGGATTGCAATACCATATACAATATTTTATCGTGAATTAAGTGAAGGAATATTATTATTACGCGTCAATGCATTCATGTGCATATCGTTATGGTCCTTATCTGGGACTGTGCGAAGCATAATGGGGGTTCTTTTGTTTAAGAAAGTCTTGGAATTTAATCATCCATCAGTTTTGATATTGTTGCATTGTTTGGAAAAATACCCGAGTGTTAAATGTACAAATCTATTCTAAGTTGTATAATAATAATTAAAAACTAGCCATCGTTGCTTGGGCGGATGAATGTTGAAAATAAATCACTTCCAAGCATTGATGTATAATATACTAGACCCGCCCTCACGTGTTATACTCGTCTCCCTTTTGGCGCATGCAAAATACATGGCGCATGCACAGTTTCTCTTAGTAGGTAGGTAGGTAGGTACCGCTGCGTCGTAGGGAAAAAAATCCAACTTCCCCGGTAGTTAAACCCCCCGCACCCCTCAGTTAGTGAAGACAAGATCTCCGACCAAAATAACACGTCTGGGCCCATCTAGTGTATTATACATCAATGCTTCCAAGAGCTCTGATTCCTTACAAACACCGATTACGGTCTAGGTACCATGATATAGCATACCAAATTGATGCTATATCATGATGGTTCAAATTTGAAAGCAAATTTCAATAACGAATATGCACTCATTATTATACAGTGGAACCGGAGCCGTCGAGAGGAATCCCTTGGCATGGGAAAAAATAGTTCCGGGCCCTAGACAAACTTAAAAAAAAGATCTTATAGATATATTTTTAATATGCGAAAAATCTATCTGAACTACTAGAAAAACACCTACATATATGTTAAATGCTATTTTTTTGAAATAATCGAATCATAAAGTATGATATAACAGGTGCGATTTCACATGGACACAAATAATGCGTGGATATAAAAATAATATGTATTTTTATGTAGATGATATCGATCAGTCAAACTTCAAGAAGTCTGGGCCCTGGAACTTTAACCCCAGCTTCCCCCCCCCCCCCCCCGGCGGCCCTGGATATATGCCATATGTCTAAATATATATTTATAAGTAAAAACTGTCATGTATTTTAAGTTTTAACCAAAAAACCGAACTTTATGGTCATAATATCGGTTATTTATTCTGTTAATTAATAGCGCAATAAAGTACAATATTTTAAAATGATAAATCAAATCATATTTAGAATAATAATGAACATTTTGTTATCGTTTGTAAAAAAAATTGGGATACCCACTAATTTTTAGGTATGGAATAAATTCCTAATTATCTTTGTTCTTGTTGAGACAAGAGCGACGTGTGGTTTATTTATCTATGTACGTATTTATAATTAAATGTGATATTACATATGTACAATGTAGATTCGTGTTGCAATTTTGAATAGTTCATTTTTAATTAATTATGTATTTTATTTAGCTTTTCGTAAAGCCTCGCATTGCCTGGCTGAATTTGGTAGCTAGAACGCGTCTGGTTATAATTTTTATTAAACGCTACCGATTAACGACTCTCCGTCTCTTTCTTACGCGTTGTAACAGACGGCAGAAACAATTTTTTATCTCGTTCGAACTTTGGATACCATTCGATGTGAAACTTTCGCGTTTTTGAATCTGGGAAAATCCAATGAAATTCCCCAAGACTTTTCCTCTTTCGTATCTTTGTTTTCATTGAGAATTCGTTTTTATTTGTTGCAAATATTCGCTCACTGTCGTTCAAAATGACTTGTGTGGCGTGTAAATCTAGATTTGACATTTCGCTGCCACGATAAACTATTGGATGCTATTGTAATTAGAACAGTGATATGTGTATTGAAATTTGTACTTCTAACAAACGCTAACATTCACCAATCATACTAACTATGCTATTTATTTTAACATATCAAAATAATCATATAATATATATATATACAATTTCTTTGCATACATAAGACATCCTTTGAGCGTCTCATATTGATGGAACAAAAGAATAATTATATATAAAAAAAAAATACAAAAGACAAAAGGATTAACTCCAAAATAAAAATATGAAAATCAATTCCATATGTATTTGTAAAAATATTGTATGATAATTTTTTGACTTTGGTGAGATATATGTAGTTCTTAAAATATAAATAAATGATATAATACTGTATCCGGACACCAACATTAAATATTTAAGTCTGTAAGCGTTAGTCATTTTAGCTTTTGAAAGGAGTAAGTGTCAGGCAAATTTTATATTGTATCAAATTGAATTAATTTTTGTGTCTTCCTTTACAGGCTGTAGATTGGTGGTCAGTGGGAGTCTTAGCATACGAATTATTAACAGGAGGATCTCCATTTACTGAAAATCAGGAGGGCAATACTCAATCAGAAATAAGTCGTCGCATCCTTAGAAAACAGCCGAATCTTGCAGAACATCTGAGTAAAAATATGAGCGACTTTATCAGAAGGTACTTAAACTCTTTACTATATTGTATATTTGTCTTTTAAATGTGAATTTTATTATTCTCTCGTGTATTTTTAGGTTACTTATCAAAGATCCTAGATTACGTCTCGGTGGTGGAGAGGCCGATGCGGATGATTTGAAACGACATCCATTATTTCGTGTAAGTTTTTGATATAAATGTTTTTTACTTTATTTTTTTTTAATGATATCAAATTCTCAAGGTTCAATGTTTAGTAATAAATTTTGATTAAGATGTTTATTATTGATTTTATTAATATTTTAATACCGTGTTTGATTTCAGGGCTTGGACTGGGATGCTCTTGCTCGTAAAGCCGTTGGTGCACCATTCAAGCCTACAATTATAGGAGAATTAGATACTCGTAATTTTAGTGAAGAATTTACAACTCAACCACCTCTAGACACTCCCGCAACAGCGCCACCTGATCATGAAAAATTATTTCATGGTAATGATCATTGTTTATTATTACTATTACTTTCCTAAGAATGTATTGACTAGAGTAGCAGTGTTAATTTATTTTCAATAATTTTAGGTTATTCCTACATTGCACCCAGTATTTTATTTTCTGAAAATATACTAAACCCCGATATGCTTGATGGCGAATTTCTGCAAAACTCAAGTGTAAAACCTGATGCTATAAATCTCTTTGCTTGTAAATTAAAGGTAAATTTTATTTTCAATATGTATTTTGATTTACCATACTTAGAAATTAAAATATTTTCATAAATTAAATAATCAAATTTGATTTTGTTTTTTCAGAACTCTCTTTTTTTTGTTAAATACGATCTGAACCTTCGTGATCGTATTTTAGGCGATGGATCTTTTTCTGTTTGTCGAAAGTGTGTACACAAAGTTACCCGAAAACAATACGCCGTAAAGGTGTGAATTTATATACATTTAAATGATGGAGTGATATACTATGCTATTATTTTTTTTTATTACCTGTTTGAATTGTTTTTATAGATTATTTCCAGAAAAATAGATTGCAGTCAAGAAGTAAGTCTATTAAAAAAAAGCCAGAATCATCCGAATATTGTGACATTGCATGAAGTATACGAAGACGAGGTACATATTTTGAAACTTAATTAAGGGTTGATTGAAAAGTGGGCCAGAAATAAAATGAACATTTTTCGTTTTAGCTTTACACCTATATTGTTATGGAACTTCTTAGTGGTGGTGAACTACTGTCACGAATTCCATTTGACGAGAGTGATTCCGTGAAGATTACAATACAAATACTTTCTGCTATTTTACATCTTCATTCTCTTGGTGTTGTTCACCGAGATATTAAGCCAGAAGTATGGAATATATTTTTTAATATTATTACATTTTTGTATTTAATTTTACTTAAAGTATGTGTTTTACATTGATGTTTTTATTTATTTTTGCAGAACCTGATTTTTACCAACAATCTTGATGACGTTATAAAAATTGTTGATTTTGGTTTTGCTCGATCATATCAAACTAAAATCGAAAACACAAATGGATTTTCGGACGTTCACCATTCTCGTTCACTTTCTGGAATGCACACACCTTGCTTTAGGTATGTATTATATTATATAATATTTATTACTTTTGTAGTATTTTTTCATCTGAATTTTTTTATTGATTTGAATAATGTTATATTTTAGTCTTCCGTATGCTGCTCCTGAAGTCCTTGAAAAGGCCACCGGAGGAGTTAATGGTTATACTGAAAGTTGCGACTATTGGAGTCTTGGTGTCATTGTGGTTAGTGTTGTAGTCATAGTCTGTTCAGTTTATTATTTTTTTATTTAATTATATTGTTTTAATTGAATTATTGTACGATTTCAGTATAGCATGTTAGCTGGACATATTCCCTTTCAAAGAATGTCGAAGGATGAACCTATAATCAATTTTATGGACAGAATCAAACAAGGTCACCTATCATGGGATGGTGTGTGATTTTTTTTAAGTCTATTTAGCCTTATTATATTTGACGATTAAATTGGTTTTAACATAAAATTTAAATGCTTTAGGAGGGGTTTGGTCACATATATCTAGTTCTGCCAAAAATCTCATAGAGGGACTTTTATCTGTTGATCCGTCTAAAAGGCTAACTAGAGAAGGCGTGTTGAAGCATCCATGGGTAAGAAAATTATTAACTAGACAAGTTTTATTCAATTTTTTTTTCACGTTGTAGTGTTATATTTTCTTTAAAAATTAAAATCCATATTTAAATTGCAATAGCATTTATTTATCGTGTATGTTAGTTGTATTTGATTTTAAAATTATTTTAATTATTTTCAGATTAATAAAAGTAGAAATTCACCTACAGACAACAAAGGAAACATAAATCGAATCTATTCTAAGCAAAAAACTGAAAGCATGTGTCAGGTATTTTGTCGTTTTTTTGTGATGATTAATAGTTTTTAATTTCCAGTTCTGAAATTTTAATTTTAATTTCAGGATACTTTTGCTGGCAAAATAAGTCAACGTAAAAAATTACAGCAGCCCCCGAGTGATACCTTCGGGCACGACAATAATTTCAATGGAAATAAAAATCACCGTGAAGGTCCGTCAATAAAAATGTTAAATAAATCTCAAATAACAACATCGAATGAATTAAATAGCGAATTTATCGATTCAAATGATTTAGAAGTTATGTCTTACACGATGAATGCCTCCTCCTTGATTAATCGGGAAAATCCTACAATAATATCTTCTATGTCTTACATCAAAACAGCCGAACCCAAAACTTTTGTGTCTGATATAAACAAAAATCACCAAACGGAAAAAACACATGAAAGGAGTCATTTAAATGAAAATCAAAATTGTCATCAAGTTAAAATTGAAAATGATGATTATTTCAATGAAAATAATGTGCCGAAAGAATTTATTACCAAAAAAAGACAAATGGAAACGAAAGTGAATAAAAATAGTGCACACGTGTTTAACAATGATGAAGTTCAGTTTAGCGGAGATGTCAGAAAAACATATACTAGAAGAAAACCACAATTAGATTCATTCATGTTTTTAGATACCACTTTAAATAACTCTCAAAATAAAAATTCGTCATTAAATGTCCCAGTTGACACAAATGAAACAATTATCAACAAAATTAAGTTGGAAGAGACTGTTGTCAGGAGATCATCTAGAAATTTTAATAAAGCTCCAATTTATGTTGAATCACTACTTGCATTTCCTAAAAGAAAGCGAAAGATTAGGGAAGAGGTAGAGTCTCCTATTGACATAAAGTTTGAGGTTGAAAAAGACAGTGCTGTTAAGAGAGGAAGAAAGCGAAAAAAATCGGCACCTATTTTAAACATCAAAAAGAAAAATGATTCAAAGGTTAATTCTAAAACTACCAAAGGTAAATTTAATTCAAATAACAATAGGTATAATCGTAATAGAAAAGGAAATTCCAATACTGTAATTACAAGTGAAATGTTATCTAATGACCAATATTCTGTACCTGAAAACAAACTATTAGCCCACGCAATCAAAAGTGAGTGTTGTGATCTGTCAAAACTTAAAGTTGAAGCTGCTGATATGAAACGTTCTCCAAGGGCAGCGTCTGCTCGTGCTGCGTTGTTAATATCTAATATTTATACTCAAGAGGCGTCCGAGACGATACGAAGAATGGCAATGAAGACATCTCCAAATAATTCAACTAAAAAAACTTGCACTTCAATAGGTAAATCAACTAGAACAAAAGGAAAACGAAGACGCTTAAGATGAACAAGATTCTTAAAAAAATTCATGTAATTAGTCATACTACAAATTTTCGTAACGAAAAATATTTAATTTATTCGTTTTATTACGCACTCATACTATATGGCTATCTAAAATGTCCATTCATTGGTTTGATCGCGCTGTTTTTGTTCAACCACCATGTGAAATTGATGGAGAGGTTAAGAATTTTTACATCATTACATAAAAAGGACCAATTCAAATAAATTCATATAAAACAATGTAATACCTACGTAATATCATACTGTGTGTAATTATCATGGCTCATGTCTTTTATTAAATTTGTTGATGTATCATGTTACAAATAAATGTATTAATCAAAAATTATAATCAGTGGATTCAAATGAAAAAAATCCATTTTGTAATCTGTTAAATGTATATATTTATTATACATACACTTGGATTCCGTTTACTTTTCGCAAACAACAATTTTCGAATTATTTTTTAATTAAAATATGTACTCATTACCATTGATGTTATGAAGTATATTTGTTTAAAATTAAATACATAGTCTCGATAATGTGTTTAATATAGGCTTGTAAAAATATATGAAATTACTTTTATGTAAATGATAGAAGATATCTATAAAAGGCTTTGAGTCTATAATAGTGTGCATTATAACAAAATTTCAAATTTGTGTACTTTAAGCATATTATATATTATATAGAAGTTAAATGTTTTCATTTGTTTTTATTATAATGATGTTTCTAATTACTATAATAATGTTGATGGCTATTAAATTTATTGCTTAATTTTGTTTAATGTCGATTTTTGGAAGAACATGGATGAAATATAATTTATGACTGCAATCAATTAGATGAGTATATTATCCAGTTCGTTTTATCCCATTTTTCCATCTAGTCGAGGATGTTACACTGAGGATGTTATGTCAAGCTTGTTTTTCTGTAACTGAAGCAGTCCAATATTCAAATCATCCTTATGTTTATACTCCAATGCGATGGTACATATATATGACTATTATATGTATGGGAATTTGTTTTGTTTTTTGCACGTTATTTAAAGAAATATTCAAAATGTTAAAATGGGGGTGTATGTAGTATAAACTATAGTTTGAAACAAATTGTTGGTTTTCGAAAGTTTACTTCAAAGACATCACTACCTGATCAATTCTTCTATTGGAAATGTAATTAAAATGAACAATTAAATACTTAATGTTATATGATATACGTATGTATATATTTATACCCTGCCTTAATAGTGCTGACTGAAAATTGAAACATTGTATGGGATGAAAGATTTTTATATTAAATATTATATATGTACTATGTATAGAAGATATACAAGTGCCTATGTAGCAATTAGGCGAATAATTTATCATTTTCTTTTAAATCATTGACTTTTCTTTTTCTTTTTTTTTTTTTAATAAAATTGTAATATTATTCTCGCAAAACTTTTTTTGTATATTTTGTATACATACTCAGCTAAATAAAATAGAATATTATTGTCAATATTTATTATACATTTTCATAAATACGTACATACTTTGTTTTTCGTTTCAAAATTTTTGTATGCAATAGTATGTGGTATTTAGCGAATAAATTGTAAAGTATTTTAAAAAAATTGTATTGAAGCACACTAATGAAATTATGATATACATATGTATTATATGTTGCAGCAGCTAGTCGACTTAATCTCTTTTTCCTATAATGACGTTTTGTTTTGTTTTATTGGTTGTTTAATTTACTGTTACAATAAGCTGTCTTCAGACAGTGAAACGACTATAATTATATTTCATAAAGATTGAATTATCATTGGTATTATATTGTAATTTTGTTTTTGTTTGTCAATATAATCTCAAAATGTAAACTTAATATGATTTCTCCAACGGATGTAAAAGTGTAGATTTAGATTGAGGAATATGTATTTTGTGTGTTCTGTGATAGCTGATGTATAAGAATGAGTACGAGGACTGACAAATCCTCTATAAATATTGGTGGTCTTCTTAGAACACGTTATCAGGGTTTGCATGACCAAAACGAAAAATTAA
This sequence comes from Arctopsyche grandis, assembly GCF_051622035.1. NCBI lineage: Eukaryota > Metazoa > Arthropoda > Insecta > Trichoptera > Hydropsychidae > Arctopsyche > Arctopsyche grandis. The sequence continues at coordinate 27,778,375 of NC_135357.1, forward strand.
TATTGAAACGTTTGCGTAAAAAGCATGAAACTGAAATGCTGATAACTAATAATAAAGTAAATGTGATATTTTAATTGTTAAACTGTAACTTGGGTGTAGAACTTGTTATTTTATATTCACATTATTTTCATTCGTCATGATTTGTATAACAACAGTGTCACCTCATAGTGATATATCTTTTATTTTTTAATTTATTAATTCTCTCGAATTCTTTCTAGATTTAATAAGATGGTGAGTGATTAGTCAATTGTACACCATTTGATTTATTTAATTGTTCTTATGAAAAATGGAACTGCTTCACCTTGCGGGTGTGATGTTATTGTTACTTCAAAGTATGAATGTAATATCGACGGTGTAATGAAAAATATATCAGAAGTGCACTTAGTAGAGGAGAAAGGTTGTTTCGATACATTAAATAAACATGTTACAGAGAGAGGGGTAGAGAGAAAACTGTTTGATTAAATCAAATGTGTGGGTATCTCAGTTGTTGATCATTATTCGACAAATTTTTATGTGGTTTACCATAATCTTGTGCCAATTATATTTATATATATATGCATATATTATTATGCTTTTGATTTTATTTTGTAATTTGAAGAATGGGTTCTAAAAAAATGTATTTTCACTAAAATTAACTAAATAAAGAGTTTTAATCATAAACATGTATTTATGATGAATTAATTGAATTCTCTTCAATCATTGTTATATGTTGACACCTTGTAATTATGTATGTATGTATACTTATCAAATTTGCATATCAAGTGAGCTTAGTTTATCATTTTTTCAAATTTGTTAATGTTTGTGGACTAGTGCATATTTATGTTATTTTTTTTATCTAAGGACTTCTTTTCATTGATATTGTTACCGATTTTGGTTTTATTTCTCTCTCTCTCTCCTCATTTCTCTTATTTTGTACGCAAAATGTGGGTGCGTTGCGTTGTCTTTTTCATTTAAATTATTTTTAATAGATGATTATTGTAATTAATATAAATAAATAAACTAAAAGAAATGTATATTTAATATTGTATATTTATAAAATGTAACCAAAAAGATGAAACGCGTTGAGAATTTAATACAATGAATTATCTATTTATTATATGTGTATTATTAAAAAATTCCCAAATTATTTTGTTTAATGATAAACAAAAAGAACTGCACCTAAAATTAAAATGCCAAATTTTGCCTGGGGACAATTCGAAATAAAAACAAAGGCTAAAAATATTTATATAAAGGCCAAAAGAATAATATTTTAATACAAAAAATTGGTAGTGTTCGCGAAATGTATTTATAAAATATTTTTCAAGTTTGATTTTAGCATCTTGACACCTTGCTCAAAAAATTTTATATAACTTCCACATATGATAATCAACTGGGTAGCACTGCTGCATTTAAAAAATATCTACCCTTTAGCTTAACATACTTTAACTTGACTCTAATCTCTAACCCTGTCTTTAAGGAATCCATTCAGACAACCTCTGGCAGTAATTATTTAGTTCTGCGTTTTAATATCGGCTTCATTACTTCACGTATGGCTTGTCTGTTTTTGCACCAATTAAAAATACTTGCTGCATTAAAATTAAGGTGACCATTTTACATATCTTCAGGTTATGTGACAAAACCATGACATTTTTTTTATAAGAATATTTTTAAATACTTTAATTATTCAAAAACGCTAATGAAAATTAGAAAATCATTGATGCACATTTATAAAAATAAAAAAAATCAATTTCAATATTTATAAACAGGCCAACCCAAGGATTCTGCCAAGACTTTTTCATTTAAATTTATTTTTAATAGATAATAACCCAATAAACTAATACTTTACCGGCAAAACCAGTACAAATGGTCACTTTAATTAAAATTATTTCCTTGGATATTTCAGTAAGCCCCCCTTTACACGGGCAGGAAGGATTAGACCGGCACCGTGCCTGCTCCGGTTACTAGGTGCTGTGTTGTATGGGTGGGTATCAGTGGCAGCTCGTGAGAATTCATAGGGGAGGGGGGCTACAGGGGTTAATCGGGCTGTAGTAGCTCGTTAACCATACCGGTGATCAAATGCAGACAAAATAGCCTACATATGTACTATGGACGTATGGATGGCAAAAATAGCATGCATTTTTACTATACTGGGAGGGCTGTAGCTTTACGGCAGCCCATATAGACGAAACACCACTGGTGGGTATGCAATGTTTCAAACAGACCGGATGAATCCACTGGTTAGGATTTATCCAACCCGTTTGAAATGTTGCATACCTCATACGCATCCATACAACACAGCGCCTAGTACCCGGCAATGGTTCGATGCCGGTCTAATCCATTCTACCTGTGTAAAGGTCTGTTCATACCTAGTCAGCACGTACCGACTTCAGCAGGTATCCGGCCGTACGAAAAGTATTCTTTGGTACATTTTGTATGGGTATATTCATACCAACCGTCTCGTTTACGCCACGGCAGGCTTACAGCAGTACCCGACATTTCCTGTTCATACTTTACAGCAACATCCGTCAACGTATCGTATCCGTCTTTTTGGCCATCGTGGAGATATACACGCGAATTACGTGCCATGAGTCTACCGCTTTGCTGTTGGACCAATTATCGATAGTGACAGTTGACAGCTGTTCAATATTTCGACATGGTTTTTGGCACAAGTATTTAAAAAAAATTTGTCCATCATCTAAAAGCTCCTTATACAATGTCCAAAACTCTCCTTCGGTTTTTCTATTTTTTAACATGGGATGCACATCAAAACGCCTCCGAGCTTTTTTATTGCCTTCTTGAGCTTCTTCTTCCAACAACAGCGCGATTATACATAATTTTTCGTTCGATAAACGTCGAAACATTTTTGCTGACTTGTATTCTGACGCGTAGCTACGAATGCACGTGTATGCATTCATATTGCAAGTACTCGACAATACGACGTAAGCAATATTGCGCCGTATCGTCATGGCCTCTAATGTATAAGTAAGCCGATTTTGCCTTGCAGTCGGCCAAATTGCTGTAAACGTGACGCGACCGCGACGTGTAGATAGATATGAATAGAAATTTAATAAAATGACATATTTGAAACGGAGTCGTGCAGTGCTGAAGCCGTGCAGTGCTGTTAAGTATGAACAGACATTAAAGGGGGCTAAAAGGTATGAGCAAGGGGCTTTTTCGAAAGTTGTACAAACTTTCTTCATAGTATCATTTACTTTTCAATAGATGTAAGTAAAAGTTATAAAATACGTTGGTTATGCTAACGTCTTAATATTGTTGGCTTGATTGTAATTTGAGACGATTCAGCAAAATGACGTGGTCAATCAGTATTGGCCGTGAATGTTGTTGTTACGAGTAGTTCGTGCAGGGGAGCGAAGAGGAGGGGAGGGGAAAGGGGAACGGGTTAGAAGTGCATTTGTCTCTATCGACAGTTGACAAGTAACCTCCAGCGTGTCGGCGGGGCGCCGGCTCTGCTGTTGCATCATCAGGACATCCACTGACTTCGACCGAAGGTTCGATTCATGTCTCAAATTTTTTGGTTTGTCTTCACCGATCCGGAATAACTATCCGAGCCGAAAATATCTGCTTTTCGTTTCGATTTCATTTCGGCTTTATGTATGTAAATGTATCGTATTATAAAATCCTATTAAGCTCTCTGTCCTTCAAGTGAGTCAAGTATGCAGAGATACGAGCTTCGGTTTTGGCATTTCGACATTTTTTTTTAATTCTTCCAATTTATATATTTTTCGCTTACATCTTAACTTTTTATCACACGGTAAGTGATGACGTTTGGTATTTCATATAACCAATCGAAAACTCTAGATAACAACTCCAATTGGCTTTCAATGCTTTGACTCGATTAAGTGATATATGATTTTACTTATAAATAAAATGTTTTTCATACTTTCTTCATACATTCTTCTGGAAATCCTTTGTTCAAAATTTTAATTTCCGGAAACCCAAAAACTGGTATAATATATTTGAGTACATACAAATGTTCTCGAGTCTCAAAGGATCCGAATTGTAGACGTAGTCTATGAATCAATCCTGAAACAATTTGCGTTTATAGCCATTGTATATTGCACATTGCATTGCATACAGAATATCAATATTTCGAATTATACAAATACAAAATATTCATGTTTACAATAAGGTGGGTCACTATCTAATGATGATTGATGAAATAATTATAGTATTTTATGACTTTTATGAATATTAAGTATTTTATAATATGAACTATTAATTGTACATTGTTTTACCTAATGGAATCAATCTACATATACGAGTACATTTGAGACATATTAGGATTATAATATGCAACAATTTGATAAGCTTCAGGCTTTGATATAAAAATCTGTTTTGTGAAGGCCCTTAACCCTTTGCCCGCGGCAATAAATATAGCGAACAAGCCCTATACGCGACACCTTTTTCGCGAATTTGGCAATCGAGTTTTCGACCTTAAATATAGATTTTAATATTTACTCAAGTAACCAGATATGTTAATTAACACATTAAGTATTATTTTAAACAATAAAATACATAATATATTTCATAGTTTTGGATTAATTGTCAAATAATCATTCTTCATAATTGTATGAAGACGTGACGTCACATAAATGAGGTTTCAGTATGGTTCCACAAAAAACTAATTTTTGACTGGTATATATTCATTTTAAGCAAATTGAATAGATGGCATTCAACTCTCAGTATTATATTCAACCAATTTTGAACCTTAAAACATGAAATAGGCGCATATAAGCGTCAAAATCCCGTGCAAAGTTCAGAAATTCTATGGAAGACAGCCGCACTACAGACTTGTCGCCCAAAGCTTCCATAGAAGATGGCCACGGGCAAACGGTTAACCCTTTGAATGCTGACCAACGTCGATCGGCGTTTTGTCAAAAAGTTCACGGGCCTGAAAAACGCCGATAGGCGTTGTATTTTGAGCATGTACAAAGTAAACAAGAATACTACCCGTTAAGGCTTTCCAGGTAGCATTGAAAAAAAATGCATTGAACATGGGTCGTGTAATTCGTGTCGTTCATTTGTCAATGTTCATAAATACTGATTTACACCGTAATTTCTGAATTTATAACCATAGCAGAATTTCTCAATGGAAATCCTTAACTGCTGAGTATTTTAGATTGTGGCTTGGCATTTAGATTGTGAGCATTACATTTTAAGAGGGCTGGACAGCAGCGCCTTGTCCATACAAACGTACTATACTTCTCCCTTCCTCAATTATGGCACTAGAGAAATTATTTTTTAATATGCTATGGATATCCATCATTGGGGTGCATCTATCGTTTTACTTTTTTGATTAGTTATTTTTTATGGGAGCTAGAAGCCGCCAAATATCTATAAAATCGCCTCTTTTTTACACCCACGAAACGAGGCCAGCGTGCTTATTTGACGGTCGATTTTAAAAAAAATACGCCGATAGATGCACAGAAAGTATCTTTCTCATACCGATGATCAAATTTTTTTAAAAATTGGTCCAGTTTTGGAGGAGAAAATAGGAGAATACGAAATCTCGATTTTGTCAATTTAAAATACGTTTTATCTGGTCGAAGCGCAACTGTAACATTCACTCAATATATATATTGATATATATTGTCGCATTCACTCAACATATATATCGAAGAAAGGAACGGTAACAAAATTAAGATTTCGGGTGTACAGCCCTCTTAACAACAATGAAGAAGATGGAACTAGTTTTGGAAAAATACATTCATTAATAGATTCTTTTATTTATTTTATATTGTTGCAAGATATATTAGAGAGTCTAAACACACCTTTATAAAACTCAAAATCTTCGGTGGTAGCTATCTAGGGTATTGAACTAGGGATTAGCTACAGTTTTTATATCTGCTTTGTATTGGATTTCTAATTAATTCTAGTTGGAAATATTGGTGAAATTTTCAGCGCGGCGGGTTTTCAACAGAAAAGACGTCAGCACTCAAAGTGTTAAACGAACTCATATAAAAGTAATCTCAAACGATTTGATAATGTGCTGCTAAATTTCAAAACCTTTCATATACGTAGTTGCAAGTCTTGAAAAATGAATCATGTGGGTTAATTCTATTATGAAATTATGCTGCAGCTAATAATTCCATTAGTGGTTTTTTACAATCGCACATATTAAGTATAATAGATAGTTTTACTAATTTATAACTCGTTTTAATTTCAGATGGGGTCTTGGAAATTATATTTTGTTGCCGTTTTCGGATTTCTAATTTCGCACACAGTCGTCGGAGTCGACAAAAATAATTTTAAAACATGTGATCAAAGTAGTTTTTGTCGCCGTTTACGAAAATTGAATCCTGGAAATTCTCCTTATGAACTACTTTTAGATACTGTTTCATTAGATAAACATACGTTAAGTGCAGATATTAGAAATAACAATTACAATGTATGTATTTATTGGTCATAAATTGTTATCGTTACTGTGCACGGTTGGTTTAATATCACTATTAACCATTATGTATTATTTTGCAGGTACTTTTTAAATTAAATTTGATAGCTTTAGTCGACGGTACATTCAGAGTTGTGATTGATGAAAAGCAACCTCTGAAACCACGTTATAAAGTAGAATATGTCCTTAATGGAGAACCTACTGTAGACAAGTGAGTCTTTCATTCTTTATATATTGTAATGAAATCTTAAAACTTTCTGTATTAAATTGTACTTTTCTATCTAGGCTAACAGTAGTTGAGAAAAATCAAAATGCTGGTACAATTAAAGTAGCCAATGGGCAAGGTCATTCTGTAATATTACACTCGAAACCTTTGAAGTTTGATTTCTTCAATCCTCAGAATGAACTCGTGTTATCTTTGAACGAAAAAGGCTTGACGACTTTAGAACATTTGCGCCACAAGCCCGATCATCCGAAAACAGATGAAGAAAAGAAAGAAGATGGTGAAAATAATGACGATAATGTTCCAGAGCTACAGGTAGTTTTTAGTTTAAATTAAATCTGGCAGAAATGTGGTATTTACATACAATGGATAACATATTCATTTTCGCATACTAGTATCAAGAAGAGAATGATCCTGGTGCATGGGAAGAAAATTACAAATCACATCATGATACCAAGCCAAGAGGTCCAGAAGGACTTTCGATGGACGTTACTTTCCCCAAAGCTACTCACGTTTACGGTGACATTATTTGCTCACTAATTAAATTTATAATAATGCACACACAAATTTGAATAAATATCATTGTTGTTTTCAACTTTAGGCATTCCTGAACATGCAGACAGTTTCGCTTTGAAATCGACTAAAGGTCAAGACCCGTACAGACTATACAATCTGGATGTGTTTGAATACGAACTCGATTCAACTATGGCTATATATGGTGCAGTTCCTGTTGCTTACGCTCATGGGTAAAAAAATCTGGGCTAATATTATATTGTAATTAGAATATCATAGGATATTGATGCATTGTATTTTATAGAGCCGATGGAAATACCGTTGGGGTGTTTTGGTTGAATGCTGCTGAAACCTGGGTCGATGTAGAAGCAGGGCGCTCCGGCCGTGCTGATGTTGTATCGTCATTGGTAAATTTGGTTTCCGGCAGCACTGCTCCACTACCTTCTGTGAGATTTATGAGTGAATCCGGAGTGCTGGACACCTTCATTTTTATGGGGCCGTCACCTTCAGATTGTTTCAGACAGTATACTAAACTCACCGGAACTGCCAACTTACCACAAGTACTTACTACTATACATATGTCATACTATTGTGTATAAGATTTTTGGTAAAGTGCTAATTTATTTACTTTGTATTTTATAGATGTTCGCATTAGCCTATCATCAATGTCGATGGAATTATAATGATGAGGAAGATGTGCGATCTGTCGAAGAAAACTTCGACCGCAATGATATCCCCTTAGATGTTATTTGGTTAGATATTGAATACACCGATCGTAAGAAGTATGCCTTTTATTTTTATATAATATTTTTTCTGATGTTTTGAAATAGGTGTGTATTAATTTTTTATTTGTTTTTAGGTACTTCACTTGGGATGCTATTAGATTTGCTCATCCAAATGAAATGGTTACTAATTTGACATCTAAAGGTCGTAAAATGGTTATAATTATTGATCCTCACATCAAAAGGGAAGGTGGTTACTTTGTGCATGAAGATGCTACCAATCAAGGATTGTATGTAAAGAACAAAGATGGAAAGGATTATGAAGGTAGATTTATTTTATTTTACATACATAGATATATACCGGGAAGACTCGACAGGAAGACCCCCAATGTGCCTTCCTAGACAATTAAAAATAATGCAGCATTTTTATTACACAAATCACTGTATTTAGAGAGGCTGAAGAACACGAAATTAACAATTAATTAATGAATCCATTGAGATATCTATGGATTTAGACTTCTAAAACATTGTGTATATATACCCATAAATATTGATATTTGAAGAATATTTGAATATAAAATTAGATTAATTAAATAAAAAAAATTAATTTTAAAATAAATTGTAATATCTAGAAATTTTACATACATAATTTTTTACAAATTGTACATACATTAAATATAGAAAATTTGGGACAGCAGGTAGGATGATTTTTTTTGTCAATTTTGAGGAACCGTTTCTACAATGATCAGATAAAATTGGCAAACTCTGATAAGAAACGATCGCCTTGTAGTCGATTTACCCGTTAATGTACAGTCCCATGACAGCGAATTACTAACACCATGCGGATTTTGCAAATTCTATGTTTAGAGCTATATATTGAAGAGTAGGTTCGTAAAATTAAAACAAAGATGTGTTTATAATGATTATACATAGTTTATTTACAATATTAATACAACATATATATATATTATTAATATTTTGTATGTCCACCCTTATTTCGGAGACACGATGCTATTCTTTTGGGCATACTCTCAATACAAGACGCAATGGTTGACTTTATCTCAGGATCTCCCTGCCACACAGAAATTATGTTTTGTTTTAGGATATTTTTATTGGTACATTGGAGCTTATTTAATTTCATTTTAAGGGTATGCCGGACATTTTCTTTAGGATTTAGATCGGGAGAATTACCGGGCCAGTGAAGGAGCGGTAAATTGTGGTCGGACATGATTTTTTTCACAATTTTGGCTTTATGGCAGGGTGCAAAAATATTGCAATAAGTGCAGGCAATCCCTTTTGTCAATTTTGTTTTGTATAGAGTGCAATAGGGTGTATCGCAATACCGTTATATATTGCGAAGCATTCATCATCCCTTCTACAAAATACAATGGCCCCCGACCTTCCGCACTAATTGAGCCCCAAATCATGAGTGACAGCGGGTGTTTCACATTTTTTATGACACAGGACTCATTATACCGCTTGCCGACTCGCCTACGTACGTATTGGTGAGTCGGTGTCATCAATTGAATTGACGACTCGTCAGAGAAGTGAACCTTAAAAATGTTAAAAACATCGATTAATTCAATTCATTCAAAAAAAATTAAACAAATAATTTAATTTCAATTAAATTACCCCTTTCCAATCGTCGAGGGTGAAGTGGCGATGCTCATTAGCCAAATTGAGCCTGGCTTTCTTCATTTTTGGCGTCAAAAGCGTTTTTTTAAGTAGTTGTCTGCCATTCATCCCCGCGTCTGCGAAACGGCGTTATATTGTCCGAGTCGATATTTCGGTTCCGCTCCCGTAAATTTGTCTGGATTTTTTTATTTGTGGCAAACCGATCCTTCTCAACAGTATTTATAATATATCGATCGACTCGAGGACCGTATTTTCGAGTGCCACAACAATTCTTACGCTTGGTGACCGTAGGATTTTCACCTCTTTTTAGTTGGGTGCTAATTTTATGCACACTGAAAACTCTAACCCCCTGATCTTTAGCAATATATCGTATAGAATACTTCCCAGTATTTAATAATGTGGAAATATTGGCGATTTTCTCCATAGATAAATATTTATTTCTTCCCATCTAAAAAGGAAAGGGGTTTTTTTCACAAGCAATTTAAACAAATAATTAAGTCACATTTAAAAAATTTAAACACTTTAACTTACTTCAATGATATCGATAATATACAGGAAAGCAAAAATCTCTTCAAAACTAACTTTTCTCCCAGTGAAAGCACACGTCTACACCAAACGAATTTCAAAGCCAAACTGTGTATTTGCACTTGTTCGGTTTTTAAACTATTTGTATAAACACTACTCATCCTATCCTTCTCTAAATACATAAAATAGGATACAATGAATGGTCTACAAAAAAAACCAACCCAAAATGTTACTAAAGACGGCGCAGGTACACAAAATAGGGTAAATACGCGGGTGTTAGTAATTCGTTGTCATACGACTGTACTTGTCCGTTTCCGCATGGTCACTAATGTGTGGTCTATTCTAACCTCCCGGCAACAGTCCTCAAACTTTTGCAGGGTCCTGATTTTACCTAGGGTCTCAGCCAATGTAACCGTCTTAGTGGGGAACAGCCACACTAACTTGGTGAAAGCGTCTACCACCACCAAGAGATACTGGTATTTCTTTGCCGTCGAGGCCAACAGGCCCAGGTGATCAAGATGTAACATATCTAGTGGGCCGTTTTTGTCAATTGGGTTCAGGTATCCCTCGCGTTTTCCAGTTGGCCCATCAATTAAAATGCAGGTGACACAATTCTTTGAGCATTGTTTGATGGCGGCGTCATCGCCAGGGATCCAGAAATTTCGATGAAGAATCTCCCTTACCTTAGCGACGCCGAAGTGAACCTGGTCATTGGCATTTTTGACTACTTCAGTCCGCATGGCTTGTGGAACCACCAAAAGTCTCGCTCCTAGATGCTCTCGATAAAGTACCCCGTTGACGATACGTATCTCCTTCAGTCGAGGATCACCGTTCTGCGCGCTCTTGATCTTGCTCGCTATCTCTGATTCCCATTTTGGAGACGGTCTAGCTGTTCGATCGATCAGTGGTAATGGGTACCGCTCACGGATTATCTTCTTGTTCAGTCGTCGGTAATCGCAGCACAACCGCTTAATTCTATCCTTTTTCTTGATCAGGACCACTGGACTGGCATAATCGAAGTCGCTTTCCTGGATAATTCCGTTCTTTAGCCAGTTGGCTACCTGTCGTTCTACCTCCATACTGTCTGGGTACGTCAGTCTTGGAGGTCGTTCGTATACCGGAATGTCATCCTTTAACACAACCCTCATCTGCAGGGGTGAAACCACATCGCTATCAGGCACATAATTTCCAACCTGTCCTTCACATCACGGTTACTTATATCTACAGTATTAATTATTAATGGGTTTTTTACCACAGAAACACTTTCACTAGTCCTTGTTCCAAAGCCACTCCTGTCCATAACAAAGTCAACCGAAAACAAAAATCTCCAACCTAATAATAAATCATACTGTACCATATTCCCGGGAACTACGTAAAATAAAATGTCAAAATTGTGTCCTTCAATCCTAATGCTAAGGTCAGCGGTCTCCTTACATATGGCCGAACCCTGTAAACTTTTTGAGACACTTCCTGGTAATAATGCCATATTGACGCACAAAGTCCTCGCCGATGAGAAGCCGCCGTCTTCATTGCCTGTGTCGATCAGTGCTGGCGTTCTCGCCTTTGTTCGGCAGATTTTTAGGCTGAAACAGAGAACATGTGGGATTAGAACTTTGCGGATCATTAATAATACCACTATAAGATGGGGCATCTTTCCGCCGTTCGTGCTTACGACATTCTCGGGCGAAGTGTCCTCGTTCACCACATCTGTAACACGTGGGTGGGCCTCTGGGTCTCCATCCGCCTCCAGTTGAGGGTGCGAGCACTGCTTTGGCTGTGGCTACGGTTGCGGCTGCTTCCTCTGCTCTTATCTTCTCCACCAGCTTTTCGTAGACGCATAACTTGTTCCTGAACTGCTTTAAATCGGAGGCGCCATACAAAATCGCCTTCTCAGAAGACCTGCCAGGGATCCCGTCGATGACGTATTCCATGAGGTCGCGATCTTCGATCGAACCAATGTGGGCGATCTCCCGCATCCGGTAAAAGTATTCGGTGACCGATTCCTCTGGCATCTTCTGCGACTTGCACAGCGTCCTATGGATTGACGAGACACTCACCTTCTGGGAGAACTCCAGCAATCCGCTTTTGAGTTTCTCACTCGAATTGACGCCATCTTGTATGCGCTGGAACTTCTCGGCCGTTCTCTTCACCGGCAGCTTCTCTATGCTGCCCCAGCATGCTGAGCTTGCGGTGTCTTCGGACTCCGTCGCACACTTGTTTCCCGTGAAAATGGAGACAGAGCTCTCCCAATCTTGGAAGGTCAGCTTGGCTTGGCTGGCGACCGGCTCTTCTACCGCCTTCTCCGGTGCCCCTCCTGTCGTCCTCTTCTTCCGATGAGTCACCGGCCTCTTCCGATACATGATAGCACGTGGTGGTGTGATCTTCAAAATGAGCCCCCACTTGTGGTATAAATCCTGGCAGATAGCGCTGTCTAGGACCACGGTTGGGATGTGGCGGGTAGAGTGGAGACCAAATACGTGCGTTTCTCGATCATGTATTTTATTTGAACAGAACCATGCAGTGGCTTAATGGCCAACCGCCCCCAGTGGAAGGCTAACTTCTACTAAAATGGTGGCTCGCTTTGGCGCCCTCTGCCACTTTCATCCCCTCCCCACAATCTGTCATCATTCTCATAACATACTCTTTCTCAGCCATAGCCTATACATCAGCCTCTCATTCAATTTCGGCCCTACATAAATGTATATATGTATTATATACATTTTTACATACATATATACAAATATACAGGAATGCTTAACAGGTAAACCCCAAATGCGCCTTCCTGGTCCACATAATTATTACATAGATACATGTAAATCTAAACAATATCTGACATCTATCGTCAGATATTACAAATATCGTATTAATACGATAAATAACGATGAATAACTTTCATGTAACAATACGAATTTTAAATTCGATAAACAACCACAGAGACATCTATGGTGAGCAATATGGCGAAACCTAAGATATAACAATAACTAAAGGTTCGCAACAGAAAATTGGGAAGGAAACGCCAATTTTACAGGAATCGTTTCAATGAAAATCAGAAAAATTGGCAAATTCTGATAAGAAACGATCGACCTTGACAAATCAAGGTCTGGCCAATAGCGAGACTTAGCGGGAATCGAACTCGTAACATCAAGTACGCGATAATTCAACATTCACCACTAGACCACGCTACTGGTTAAATATGTACAGTGGCGGACTGGCCATACAAGCGACATTGCCTGATGGCAAGTAGGCCCCACTATCTGTTAGAAAATATGGGCCCTCAGTAAAATTAAATAATTTTTTAACTATTCCATTTTACGTGTGTAAAAATTTACAGGATATTGCACTTTAGGTATTTCAACAAAACAAATTTCTTACGATATACACAAAGAACTAATAGCTGGTTTTACAGCCCAAGGATCGATTAACTTTTTTTATAAGGGTCGAAATGATTATGTATATATGTATATCCTATCAAAATTGTTTTAAGCAATTCGCAACAGAATTGCTTAAAACAATTTTGATAAGAAGATTCATCATTAACCAGCGATTTACATACTTCATACTTTCAAAATAATCTTTGATTATAATTGCACTTTTAATTTTTGATTCGTGCATTTCTGAAAATTTGATTCATGTTTTACCCTTGATTTTTAGCGTGATGGAAAGAAGAAAATTTTGTTATATGGGGTGGAGGGTGGGGGGGGGGGTAGACAATTTTTTTCAACCCTGAGTGGGCCCCCTTTGACTCCTGGCAAGCACTGATTTCATTCCCAGTCCGCTACTGCATATGTATGTATATGTAATGGTTAAATGATTTATAATTAATCTTCCATTATTTTTTTTAATTTTAGGTTGGTGCTGGCCTGGATCTTCTAGCTACTTGGACTTCTTTGATCCCAAAGTGAGGAAATATTATTCAGAAAGGTATCTCTTAGATAATTTCCAAGGTACAACGAATGATGTACATATTTGGAACGATATGAATGAACCATCGGTGAGTTTTCATTGAATTGTTATTGCTGTTGTTTTTTTATATGTTATCACAAACTGACTAAATTTATAGGTGTTTAACGGGCCCGAGATCACCATGCCTAAAGATTGCATTCACTATGGAGATTGGGAACATCGTCATGTGCACAATTTGTATGGATTATTGCAGATCAAAGGTACCTATGAAGGATTAATGGAGCGCTCAAAGAATACGCGTCGTCCTTTCATTCTCACCAGATCAGCTTTTGCTGGCACTCAAAGGTAAATATGTATATATGTATAAGTTCATTTTTGAATTTGGCATATACATTTTTCGTTTTATGCTGCAATTTATTCGATATTTTTTAAGATATGCTGCAGTATGGACCGGAGACAATGCAGCTGAGTGGTCGCATTTGGCTGTTACTATCCCTATGTGTCTTTCTTTTGCTATATCAGGCGTGAGTTTCTGTGGAGCTGATGTTGGTGGATTTTTCAAGTATCCTGAAGCTGAATTGATGACTAGATGGTATCAGGTAGTATTTATTTTTATTTAAATGCCTTTCGGCATTATTTAATATGCACCATGAATTATTTTAACAGTGAAATTTATTTAGGCTGGAGCATTCCAACCGTTCTTCCGAGCTCATTCACACATTGATACTAAGAGACGTGAGCCGTACCTGTACGATGCACAAACAATGGCTCATATCAGAGACGCCATAAGACGAAGATACTCATATTTACCTCTATGGTTTATAAAACTACTTATTTGAATTATGTTTTTAAAACGTTCAGTTCTAATTCTGTTTGTTTTCAATAGGTATACATTGTTCTACGAGCATTCAATTAGTGGCTTGCCAGTGATGAGGCCGATATTCATGCATTTCCCCAAAGAAACTGATCTGTTTTCCATTGACAATGAATATTTGATTGGTATGAATTATTTATTATTAACTAATAAGTTTTTAAGTGTAAACTGATAGCATGTGTAATTTTTAGGTAACTATCTTCTTGTGAGACCTGTTACTGAAGAAGGCGTGTCATCAGTAACTGTTCATTTGCCTGGATCGTCGACTGGAGAAATCTGGTACGATGTTGATACTTATCAACCTCTACAACCTGGAAAATTGAACCAACCAGTAACCATTTCAAAGGTAATGATATTAAAATGTGGTATTTTATGTTAAAAAGTTATAATTTTTTTAATATACTTTTAATTTTTAGATCCCTGTATATCAACGAGGCGGGACTATAATTTCGAAGAAGGAAAGAATGCGAAGATCTTCTGCTCTAATGGCTAACGATCCGTACACTCTCATAGTTGCTTTATCCGCTAATGTGAGTATGATATCATAATTGGAGCATATTTTTAATGAATAATACATGATTATATTAATATACTTTGTTACATTGTAGCACACGGCTGAAGGAAATTTGTACATTGATGATGGAGAATCGTTTAGTTACAAAGAAGGGAAATACATATATGCAAAATTAAATTACCAAAATAACGTTCTTTCATATAGGTTTGTACTGAATGCTATGGTATTTTTTTTAATGTTTTGTTAGAATTACATACTTAGCGTATTAACGATTATTTATTCGTGTTTGTAGCTTAATTGATAAACATGCCTCATATCCGACGAAAGCGTGGTTGGAAAGAGTCGTGATTGCTGGTATGAAGACTCCACCGAAGAAAGCTGAGCTGAGAATGTTGGCTACTGGCACGTCTTCACCGCTTCATCTTACATATCATACAGGCAATGATGTCCTTGTTGTGAGGAAGCCGGAAGTTTCCATGGCTGCCCCGTGGAATATTGTTTTTGAATAAACAATTATTATTTAATATTATATGTAGTTTAATTTAAGCATTCGAAGTGACCCATCTTTGTTTTTTTTTTTGTTATTTTGTTTTGCTATTATACAAGACGTATTTTTATTTTCAAGTCTGATTCTGTATCAACTCTTCTAACCTAAATGGTTGGATTAATTTAAATCTTATATTTTTGGTGTTAAGAATAACAGCTTTCCTAAGGATAAGTATTGGAATTTGTAATGCTGTAAGCGATTTATTAGAATATATTGTAAATTTTTGTCAGTATAAATTTTCTAAATTGTGTGTCATTAGTTGTTAATTGGAGAGAGACAACACGCACGATTTTATAAAAATTATATATTATATCAATCTTTAGTGTGATTGAAGTTTGCAATGTGTTTTTATACACACTACAGCTCTGGTAAAATTCATTAAATGTGATTTTAATGACTGATTTGTGGACAAAAATAATTTATAGTCAATTTTATTTTGTAGTAATCTTTTTTTTAAATAAAACTTTAAACACACCATCACATGCGTTTTCAATGTTTTTTTCATGTTCCAAACTTTGTTACATAATAATAGGCCAAATTAAAATAATAAATTCAATTAAAATATCTTGTTATATGTACTTTTTTAATCAATTGTTTCATTTACATCGTAAGACTAGCATACATTTAACGATTGAAGTTTTAATACATTTTAAAGGGCAATTAAAATACATGCACAACAATATTCATGAAGTAGTGTTGCATTTTCAATATTTATGTTATCTTATATTACAATGTGCGTTTAAACGTTAACCATAGGAACGGGCGTGAGCGTCTAGCTTTCACTGTTGATACTGATGTCAGGCATTTCCCTGATGGTTAATCTGGTAGCCGGTGATGCCACCTTCTTGATTAGGGAAGTAACCGTGCGATGGTGGGAACCGACGATTGGCCATGTTGTCGAGTACCCCTTGAAGATCTCCACCATTGTGGCCGCCACTCGTCGAAGCTGATAGACCCAGCACTGACATAGGCTGCGTCACATATCCAGAAGTCAAAATCATATCCCTAATTTAAAATGATACATTTTAGATTTTATAAACATATGTAATAAATATATTTTTAAATTTTATATTCATCCAATTTATTTAAATCAAAACAAAAATTACTGAAATACGATTATATTGTTTTTATTTGTTACTTATGAAAAAACAATTGAATTCAATTTATAAAGAAAATCTATTTGAAATATAGTGTATCAAATTTTAAAAAAATCAGACATTTTCACAACAAATTTTGATTTTTATTGATATTATATCATTTTTTGGCGCACACAAATTTTGGAAACATACATGCATACATTTTAAATATAATTCTATGCATTATCTCCAGATGTGACTTGACCGGTTAATATTGAATTTACAATTCATATTTATTTCTTCAAACTTGTTCGATGGAGACTGTTATATTGTTGATTAATTTTGAGTTTTGTTATTAGAAATGATACAGATTTTATATTAATTTGATCAACATTAGATGGTCAAACTTTCGTCATAATTTCAAGTATTCAATATATCTACATATCGATGGCTTGGTGCACAGATATTGTATGTCCGTTTTTGAATTTGTATCGAATTTTAAGTTTGTAGGGAATAATTCAGGTTTTTCCTTTCAAGGTAATTTATGTGGTATACATAAATTAATTAGAAAAGAAAAAACAGCAGCTACAAATTTAAAATTCGATACAAATTCAAAAATGGACATACAATATCTTCCACTCAGGGCCGAAGAGGGGGGGGGGGAGCCGGAGTAAAGTTCCAGGGCCCGGACTACTTGAGAGGCCCTGTGTTAGTGATATTTTATATTATTCTACATAAAAATACGTGTATTTATTTAATGTTAAATTTTTATTATTTTTCGATACACACATTCTTCGTGTTGTATTATACTTTCTTATTCAACTATTTTAAAAAATAACAACCAACATATACATAGGTATTTTTCTAATAGTTTTGATAGATTTTTCGCATATTAGAAATCGGTCTCCGTCACGAGCCCGAATGTGAAACGCCCGAAAACGCAAAGATCGAAAATAGGAAGATCTTAAGTCGAAAGATCAAAAAAAAAGGGTGCACGGTAAACGGTACATACTCACTTAATTTGCGCGAGCAGGATACAACAGGAACAAAAGGAGCAGGCTTTTCCCCCCGTATTAATGTGCGCGCGTAGAATACTGGAGGAAAAGCCTGTTCCTCTTGTTCCTGTTGTATCCTGCTCGCGCAAATTAAGTGAGTATGTACCGTTTACCAAGCACCTTTTATTATCTTTCGACTTAAGATCTTTCGATTTTCGATCTTTGCCTTCCGATATTTGCGTTTTCGGGCGTTTCACATTCGGGCCCGTGAGGTAGACCCATTAAAAAATATACCTATAAGATCTTTTTTTTAAGTTTGTCATAGGGCCCGGAACTATTTTTTCCCAGGCCCCGGGATTCCTCTCGACTGCTCTAGTTCTACTGTATAAAAATGAGTGCATGTTCGTTATTGAAATTTTCTGTCAAATTTGAACCATCATGAATCATGATTCATGATATAGCATCAATTTGTTATGCTATATCATGGTACCTAGACCGTATTCTGTGTTTGTAAGGAGTCAGAGCACTTGGAAGTAATTTATTTTCAACATTCATCCGCCTAAGCAACGATGGCTAGTTTTTAATTATTATACAACTTAGAATAGATTTGTACATTTAACACTCGGGTATTTTTCTCTAACAATGCAACAATATCCAAATTGATGGATGACTAAATTCCAAGACTTTCTTAAACAAAAGAGCCCCCATTATGCTTCGCACAGTCCCAGATAAGGAACATAACTATATGCACATGTATGCGTTAACGCCTTTCGGGACACGTGCTGTTAAAAAGAGCCTTGTAAAAACCAGGGACGTTCAAATTTTCAATTAATATCACCAATTGATGAATCATAGATTGCATGTACATACATACAATCTCGTTCGCAATATTTATTATTGTTTCGTTTCGAGCGTAAGTAATGAGAGACGTGTTTGTAAAAGGATACGTTCATCGGTTCATGCGAAAACGACATCGAATAAGTTCCCAAACTGATAACGCGACCAGAAATCGACTTCGAAAACACAAAAGGTTATTTAAATTATACTCATTGAGTGAAATCGATACGCAAACGTCTTTCTTTAATCGTAATGTGTCATATGGCAAAAATTTACTTGCGGAGGCGTGTTATGACTTATGAACTTTTCACAGTACGTGTCATAAATGGCCGAATTAATATACTAAAGAAAATAATAATATAACTTTGGTTTTATATTTTAATATTTAATACTCAAGAGTAAAAGATTGGAAAGCGCCCTGGATATATTGACCGTTCCTAATTTGCTCCACACTTGGAAATACATACATACAAATGTCCACGTGTTTGCTTTCTCTCGAATTTTGTCGCGAGATTTTTTACGCTGCCAATGTTTTATTTGTGCAAAATCCATAACGAACAAAAAAAAAACAAGTCTTTTCCGAAAAGCAATTTTGACCGTTGAGGATCGTTAATTTTTACATGAGAAACGTGCTCTTTCGAGGTTCAATTCGTTTAGGATATTTCTTGGTATTGGAATTTATATTTATTTTCGACAGCAAGCAATTGATGTATTCATTTATATAATTCCTCCGTATTTGAGTATCCGTTTTTATATGAGCTTTAAATTTTGATGAGCTTTTGCACTGAATCTCGAATAAATTAAAATTATTATGAAATTTAGCATCCGTTGTATATATGGGATTATTACATTTTTGACATATTTAAGGATTTACCTGGGATGATGAGGAGTTCTGTCTCTCTGTCTGCGATTTTTGAACCAATTGGACACTTGGGTAAGCGTTAGGCCAGTTTTTTTAGCTAATGTTTTCTTTTCATCTGGCGTTGGATAGCTACGAATGCGACGGCAATGGATTCATGTTAAAATTTTGATCTTTTTAAAACGGAAATCTTTACAATTCCGACAAACTTACTTATAGACACATACCGATTTCTCGAATAACAATCCTTCAGAGCGTTTCTACTCTTCTCTTTGAAGCAATAAACAGTCTCCTCGCCGTCCCAAATGGTTTTCGGGAGCGGATATTTCTTCCTGAGTCTGTACTTGTCGACGGCACCTAATATTTTATACAAATGGAAATTAAGCGAATCATTCACGAATATATTTTTAATAGGAAATTGTGACACTTGCCTAAAGCTCTCCCTCGTACTTTTTCAGCTTCTCTATAGTGGGCTTTATACCACAGCTCCTGAAGATCTGCGTGGTAGCGTGTACTGAAGGATTTCGATTCTAAAATCGCATATAATTCGCGGAAAACTCCTCTATGAAAAGCAACCAAAGCTCTCGCTCTGCAAATGGAATTTAAGTACGGAACAGAAATTAAAAGGTGAAAAAAATTCAAATCATTTATTTATATACATATAGGATAGTATTTGACTGATCGAATTCTAATTTGTAAAATATATTTATTAAACATAATGAACATATATTTTTAGTTTCATTTTTTTTATCTATCACTAATAAACAGGCAAATACAAATTTTACAATCGCATGGAAATAAGTTCTGCTGGAACCAAACGTGATTTTAGCTTATTAAGTAATTACCTCAGTACGCTTTCATCTCCATTGTCCAATTCGCTATCAGGAAGACTCAATAAGAAGTTGGCTAATCTTTCAACGTCACCTCTCTGCTGCAAAGCCTCACAAACGCACTGAACTTGCTCTTGATTGAACAGCAAACACTTTTTATTATTAGTTCCGTTACCGAAAACGGGTCCGTTTAATCCTAAACTACCTCCGTAACCTCCATTATTATTGGGCACTAAATATCCACTCAGATTTTCCCTGTTTTCACTTATGCAATCGCCTCCAGAGGAGCCATAGCTGACTGGAAGATGACTGGCCAGCTTTTGCTCTATGCTTAAATTCGAAGACGATTGTCCAGTATGTCTGTATGCGTTGTGGTTCACCTTGTCTTGCACCCCGACAATACCATCATTATTGCTGTGCAATGTTGAATTATAATATTCTTCCGAAGGTTGATCTAACTTAGCGTCTTTTCTATGAATGTCAGGTGAGTAATAATTATCATTGGACACTTTCTTACAACTGGATAGTTTGAACACTGAGTATTCCTGTTGAGAACACGGCGGTAACTCTTTCTTACTGTCGTTGCAGGGTATGTAGTGATCGACGGTAAGTTTTCTGGTTGGATCTCCTCCACCGTCAAAATAGAATTTGCTATCTAAAGTGACGTTGTCTTGTTTTTCGGGGGCGTAAAATGCTGCCGAGGTTTGGAGATCGAAGTTATAAGTAGGCAAGGAGTTGCTGGAACCGCTGGTAGAGTCGTTGTTGGGTGTTAATCTGTCCGAACAGGACGAATCTACTCTGATCCTGGGAAGGTCTTCCATTTTGGACGACGATGGATGTCAACTAGTTGAAGTCATAATGCGTCAATTATTTTTTGTTTATAAATTGACGATGGTTTTCACCCACTTTTAAATCGAAATATTAAAATTTTTAAATGAAAAAACAATTTCACTATCCTTTTAAATGTTTCAGTTTGATAATTGTTTTTTTATTAATGTATTTGTTGTTGCTGTGGTTTAAATTCGCGAGAGTTGGCGCGCGACTGCACAGTCTGAGTGTCGAACGAAAACTGATCCATTCTCAGTATGAGCAGCTGAACGCGTAAGTATGTATGTATTTGTTAGAGTTGAACTCAATATAGTAGATATTTAACTGCTTAATAACTTACTATAACAAAATAAATATTTACTTTTATGTTTTCAATAGTATGAAAAGTATTTGAATATCCTTCAACTTCATATAATTATAGCACACATATTTATCAAATATCTTTAAAATTAAATTAGGTCAACATATTTACATATTTACACATACACATGGGTATATATGATATTAATATTAATTAGCATTATTGTTTCTAATCTAATCTAATATAACATCTAAGATATTAAATTAATTTTGGATTATATTCCTTTATCAAATTAACATTCCTCAAGACTTACGAAGTTTTAATTTAATTTTTGTAGTTTCATCAATTTTCAAATACAAATACAATTCGACTTATTTCTACTGTATTAAATAGAAGAAAATGGTTTCAAATTTTCGAATTACATATTAGTATTGCGAACTACATACATACAGATTTAAGTCATTTCATACATTAATATTGCTTGATTGGATGTTGCAATTATTAGGGCGAAATCACACAGGGAATCACACGAAATCAAATATGGGATACACCGATATCGATCACTGTCAAGAAAGGATAAATACAAGGATACACTTTTACCGAAAACACTCCGGGGGGTGATTTTGGGTCGGTTTGTGCTGGGCGTGCCTTGAATGTGTGCCAGATATGCCACATTTTTTTCGCATGTTTAAAGCATCTAAAAAAAAACCATGTGCCTCGTTTCTCCCTGTGTGATTTCGCCCTTATATTAGCATATTGTACTATGAAAGTAGTTTTGTCTCAAATATTCAAAGGAACTATGTATGTACATCTGCAAGTCTCTGCATATGTATGTATATATACCTAAATAAGTATTTTAAGTGGACTCAAAATTAAGATGAAATTCTTAATCATGCGAATGCTAGGAACTATATAAGTTCTTAATTAACTAGTACTTTTGTTTGAAGTATGTGCTTGTACTTGAATCAGTGTTTATTTACACTAAGATACAGTGAATTTCACTGCTCTCGATATTTTTTATTGCATTGATACGTTGACATAACTAAATTACCAGGAATCGTATTCCCGTATCAGCACAAACAATCGACTTGTTGTGGGATAGAGATAAAAACTTGCTGACCACGTCATTATTACGTACGGTGTCGTGTTACCCTAACTCCTTGCTATGCAATCGTTATCATGTGACCAAACATTTCAGCGATTTCGTCAATGCAACATTTCCATTGTTTGAAACAGCTTCGATCTTAAATACATATTTGTGTACCAAATGATATTTGTATATTTTTATTCGACCATTATCAAAAATAATGTTCAATTGTTTTATCTTTCGATTGCTATTATAATTGAAAAATACTGTGATATTTTATATAAAAGGAATAGTTTATGCAAAAACAAATGTATTTT
Source organism: Arctopsyche grandis (assembly GCF_051622035.1). Classification (NCBI taxonomy): domain Eukaryota; kingdom Metazoa; phylum Arthropoda; class Insecta; order Trichoptera; family Hydropsychidae; genus Arctopsyche; species Arctopsyche grandis. Next base: position 27,801,352 of record NC_135357.1, read on the forward strand.
TGTAATCCGATGGGAATATGTACGTATGTATTTAAAATCAATGCTCCAATTACGAGAAAATATTTAGCTCTTCGCTTTCATTTATGCAATGGTCACGAAATGTGCCTAATTTCTCTAGGTAGGTAGCAGATTGGCAAAAACCTAAGATTGTCATCATTCTTGTGTCGCAACTGCGAGTTTCATTCAGGTGCTAAATATCAGTTCGGCAACGACAATGGAATTAGTGATGGAATTGCGCATGTCGTCGTTCCAATACATTTCAATCATCGATAAGGATTTGTTATGGAGGTCGATGAGCTTTGTAACGCGTTCGAAATTCACGCGAGTGGGTTCCAATTGTTATCTGACGAAGTGAGCTTAATCCTTGGGAGCTTTTCAGATTACCTGTCTGCAACCTTTGTGTTTGCACGATTATATCTTTGCTGCAACGTACGTGGTGAGGGATTTTTTTTTTGAGAAACGCAAAATTCAAACTTTCGCGCATTTCGTAGTTTGAATGGTGAATTTTTGCTACTCAATAGTAAAATGCTAGTTACTGTAAGTTGACTTTGATCGACTACTAAATTTGAGAAAAAAAATTAGTTGATATGAGCCGTTATATTTGAAAGTGGTAAAAGTCCAATTTTCAGTTCTAAAAACACTATTTCTGTTTGACTTAATTCACAAATTGTTATCGCTTCTTTTAATTCGATATGTCCAGAATCTCGGAAAAGCAGAATAAACGTACTACAGGCGATCAGTATTTTTAAATATTGTTAAACGCAAAACATTATAATTAATGTTTTGCGAAATATTTCTCGAAATGAAGAAAAGTGAACTTTGCCACTTTCAAATATCAAGGCTGATGTTATGGTTCTAGTATTAAAATTTAATTCAAGAATAAAAATAACGTTTTGTAGAATTTTAAATGAAGTGAGTGATGTCTACAAGAAATTCATATTGCAATTCTTTTATTTTTATTTAATTTCAAAATTTTCTTCAATTTCGTTCAAACTATTTTCTTTGTTTTTCTGGACGAGGCCGGGAACTTGCGAATAAATAAATAAACATGTAGATTTATATACTTTTTTTATTGTATAATATTTTCAAGTTGGCTAAAAAAATAAAAAGACTAGAAGAAGATGCCAAAAATAGTAATAATTGTATTAACTTTTTTCACTATATTTTTTCTTCACAACCTGTATCAGTTTAAACGCACGTTTTAACATACGTATATGCATACAGTAGTAGTTTTACCTGGCTTCGCTCGGTATTTGTAATATAAACCGCTTAAACATAACTAATCTTTCGAAATTATATGTATACCAGAATCCGGCGGCCTTTCCCCCACAGCGTCTTCGCCCCCAGTGCCTTCGACCCCGGAGGCTTTGCCCCCGGCACCTGCGCCCCCAGCAACTTCGAATCCTTTGAATCGAAAAAAATCAAATCGGCGCCTATGAATCGAAAAAAAAAAATCGATGACGTCACCAATTTACGAACCAACAATACATACATACAAAGTTTCTTTCGAAATTATATTATTATATATTTCCTAACGCATGCGCGCTTTATGTATTCATGCGTTGTTGTTTATTTTGTACTTGGTTATGTACAGTGTGGTTTTTTTATTAGAGCAATGATGTACGCTTGTTCTTGTGCGATATTCATGAACAACCGTCTCGTTCTCCGACGAAAGGGTTGGGGGGGTGGTGGCCTCATGTCGAGAGCTTTAAGGGTCAAATTCCTTGACCTTTGAAGCGGGCTTAGATATATTAGATAAAACAATATATTTTTGAGACAGAGAGTGAATTTACGAATCTTTCAAGTCAGATGATAAACGATGTGTGAAAATACGTATAAATTCGATCCATTCTTATTAATACTTACGTAGTGCTGTGTACTATTTTGAATGCCTCTGCTTTAATATCAAGATACCAAAGATACACCGGTTTTCATCATTTTAAATTCATGCATAGGTACTAACGTTAAAACGATAGACAAATCTAATATTGATTCACACGATTGTCTTTTTCAAATAAAAATTTAAATTTAAAATTCAATTGTTGGCAAGGGGGTGTTGTAGCGGGTGCCCAAGCCCCGCCTCCTGCGAGCTCGTCAACCAATCACGGCTCTTCAAAAGTGGAAGGCTCGCGTTGTCATAGCGATGGCGACCAATCGCATTCCCCTCTCAAACGCGAGAGCTTTCCTCTTTTCGAACGTTCCACACGCGCGACGGAAGAGGGTGAGCGATTAAACATCAAAAAAATAAAACGAATTAAATGATTCGCCGTTCCATAACCTATTTTTGCGTATCCGAAGACTCGTACAAAGCTTCTCTTTGTGCGAGGAAAATTTCAACAAAATGAATTTTCCACATTTCATCTACCATGGCGATAAATTTGAATCTTATACACCTAGGTTGTTTTAATAATTGATATTTTATTTTGACGTATATGAGTTTGAGCGCTAAAATTCTCGCTTTGTCATTGGAAACCTCGTTGGCACACTTCTACATGACTAAATCACATGCTGAAAAGTATATTATTAACGAAAAATTCAGTGCGTAGGTAGAACTTTCAGATCCCTAGACAGAGATCATCAAAGAGTCGTCTCCTCATAATATGAATTGTTTTTGTATCGTTTTCCCAATTGTTACGTAATGCATTCACGTATGAAAAAAGCCTCACATATATTTTCTATTTCACGCGTACCTACGAATTAGAATACAATTATTTGTATATAATACAAGTGCTTTTGATTATGCAACTTATTTTCATTGCTCGGGAAGAAGGAATTTTCACATAATTCTGTATAAAACTGCTAAAAACTTTTACACATTATTTATACATTAAACTTTTTAGTTAGAGATCGATACTTTCATCATTATCAACTATCACCCTGCTAAAGCAGTAATTAAAATTCTTTTAGCTTTTTTGTCATAGACAAATTTGATCAATCTTCAAGAGGCAAATCGACGTCAGCAATGGAAACTTTTTTTTCAACACAATCGACTGATTCCAAAATATTTTGGCTGCTTCCAGAGTCTGTTTATAGCTTTTTTGTTGTTATCAATGTAAATCCATTTTTGAGACAAGTCAAAAATATTTACTTTCCTTGTGTTGATCGAGTACAATAGGATTTTAAAGAAATTTATATGGTGATACAATTGTATTTTTTCTTAATTATTTAATTTTATAATTTATTTATAGTTTTGGACCATTATGGAATTACAGGAAGAACCTAATGACCTACATATAAAAACAAGAGAAAAAATACATAAAAATGAACATAAGGAAAACATTAAATTAAAATATCAAATAACAGAATACAATAGTAGGAAATGTCTTGGATCTACAGCCAGCACTGGTATATAAGAACCAGCCGTAGATACAAAACATCCTCACAAGGCCCAAATGGAAGAGAGAAAATCAAAATTCCACTTACACATCAAAAAAATTATGAAAATAATGATGAGCGCAGGCTACCAGACAAGTTAGGTTGAAATAATTTCCGATAACCTACGATCACTGAGGTGGAAAATATCACATCTAGGCACGGCAGCAACGATTTCATTAAGAAGTTGGATAGCTCTTGGATTAGGATTGGCCATCCGATAAAGTACTGTGCGGGCAGAGGTAAAACCAAATGATGATGTCTCCAATGCACATATGTATGTAGTTCCAGAAACGACGGGAACATGGCGTAGAAACTGGAGAAAAAAACGAATTAATGAGTAGTCTCTTCGAATTTCAAGGGAATTATACCCAAGCATGCCCAAGGGTAGAGATATGGTTAATACCCATACTCTTTTCTATATAAGAAACGAAGAAAACTCTCAATAACTAGAGAGTAATTTGCATCATGCGGGTTCCATACAAGCGCATTTTATTATTTTTTATTTGACCATTGATCTTTTTTAAATTTATAATTAAGAATTTCAGTGCTACTTCTACAGTTAGCAGTGTCAAATCTTCTCTGTTCAAAGGCTCTAAAGTGCCTTTCAATGCTGTCATGAATATTTTAGCGGTTTCAATAAATTCGTCACTATACTTAGATATCATCGATATTTACATAAATCAATCGCCTTTTATATTGATTGTATAATTTATTAACAAAAGCTATTTTCTCGAGATGCAACAGCATGTGATATGTCTTATATTTGTAGTGTAATTTTGAAAAAAAAAACAGCAAATTTATCACATATTGTCCCTATGCTTTGTATGCAAATTCTATTGGGGATTAACAATATATAGGGTATGTATTTGATTTGTCAACATCGATTTTGGCCATTGACATCCAGATTACTCGGTCGTAATGGGAATTTCGTAGCGGGTGAAACTCGCGTAACGAGCTTTAATGTCGAGCTTTATGGAGTGGATGCTAGCAGAGCTTTACGAGCGAAATCTGAGTCCTGCTTCGCTCGGATTACATTCACCTCCGATACACCTCTCGTTCGAATCGGAAATTCTCCATCTCCTCACTCACTCACTCCTTTATACTCTTTGAGCTGATGTCCCTCCTTGATAGAACGGTGACGCTTTTCAAACTAAAAATATACTCAAGTAACATAATTAAACTTCAATTATTTATTTAAAAAGCTTTTCTTTCGACGTGCTTATTTATGTAGATTGTGACACTACACATTTTAAACCTGAAAATTCACTCAACAACAAAAAAAAAATACTAAATAAGTAAGAAGTTTCTAATTGGGTGTAGGTATGTAAGTCATTCGCTTAAAAAAAGTTATTGTAATAAGGAATGTAATTGAAAAATAATTCATTATCATTAGAGATACGTATTTTGGGCATTTTGCCATAAATTCTCAATAGATGCCAATAGATGTTAAATTCGTAAAATATGCGCATAGATGCTAAAATAACAAACAAAAGTGATATTTGAATAAAAATTATGAAATTAATAGACAATTTAGAAGGGTCTTCCTATCCCTTTGCCCATTTATTATGTGAAGCCATTGAGGGGATAAATCAGAGCTTGCAGTTTACCATAGAAGGTGTTTTTCTTGTCGAAACCAAGCAACTGCTTTTGTCTACTACTGTAAACAAAAGAAGACAGTTGGAGCTGTGTATCCAAAAGGCTGCTCAAAAAAGTGTCTTAAAACTAGAATCGCATTCAAGACTAAATAATCCATATGTGGCAGGTATGAAATCTAATAGAAAGAGTTTCGTTTTTTAGAAACGTGCCATTGTTTGATGTATTAACAGAATCTCAATGTGTGGAAGGATATCTGCACTTTTTTAGGCAATTAATATAGAGAATATAAAAAGTGAATCCACGCCGGATATATTGCTATTATTGATGGCAGCAAAAATTAAATATGAAGAGTTTGGTTGTGCAGCTCTAAAATCTATTTAGTGTCACGTCAATAGTGTGAATGCTGAAAGGTATTTTAGTAAATACAAAATAATTAATTGTTACCGATCGTCGCACGATCTGTAACAAAAAGAATCTGTAGAAATATGCTCCATGTTGAGTTTTAATAAATTTTAATTGGTATTATATTTTTATATTCATATTTTTTCTCTTTGTATTTTTAAATTCATGTTTTTTTTCTTTGTAATTTTAATTACAAAACATTTTTGAATTTTTCTATTGTTTTTTAATTGTTGTGTTGTCTTTAAATTGTATGTATATAAATTTTATTAAAATTCATCGAAATTTTTATTATTTAAAATTAAACTCTTCATAAAAATAGATGCTAAATAGACGCTAAAATTGAACATTTTTAATGCCCTAAAACGCTAAAATGCAAAATGAAAATGCTAAAATTGTCAAAAATAGATGCCCAAAATACGTGTCTCTAATTATCAGCATTATGAACAACTTTCATCCATCTCACCTCACACATTTTTCTAATCTCATCGACCTATCTTCCTGGTAGTTTTTCTTTCACCCTTTTTCATCCTCCCGGGTACCAGAACTTATTATGTCCACTTTTCGTCCACACTTCTATCTACTTAACCCACCCGTTGCCATTTCAATCTCTTCACTCTCTACCATATCTCTAGTCATATGTATGTACGTATTGCTCATCAAGCCGATCATTTTCAATTATTTATTCACATATTTGAATATTATACTACTTATTTAGATGCTCTGAAGTAATTGAATATCAAATTGAGTATCTTTACAAAGTTTTATTCGAGTTTATTACAAGCCTATTCTATGGTTCACTAGGCTCTTCCGTCTGACAACATTTTTTTTAAGTTTGAGAATGATAAGTGAATGTACAGACAGTTCAGTTATGTAGATTGTATTGTATTGGTTTTGTGATGATTTTTGTCACTTATTTTATCAAAGCGAAATGTTACTTATTCAATTCAAAAGTTTGAGAAGCAATGAAATGGCTTCCATGCTTTAAATTTTTAATGGCCGCAAACAAAAACGCTTTGTTGGTTGGTTCTCGAGAAAATATTCATTTTAAATCTCATAAATATGTATATTGGACGAATAACATAACATTTCGAATAGCCGCCTAAAGGAATCGAAATGGGAATACTTGTGATAAATGCGAGTGATTACAATAACCGACGACACACACATACATACATACATCGGCTTATACGTGTGTATTTATAAATGTACATATGTACAGTTCGAGGTCGTATTACAAAGGGAGAGATCACATAAAAGCGCAACTGTCGATTGAGGAGGCGACGAATCGTGTCCTGCGACGCGTCTGTCTGTCTGTCTGTCCGTCACGCATCCAGGACAATCTGACAAACGACTCGCTTATGCCAAACGTTAGCGCATACTTTTTTAAACGAAATTTAGTCAATTTTACTGTAACATACGAAATGGTTAAAGAGTACATTACAAAGGGGATGATGCAGCGTGGTCAATTAATTCTTTGGAAGAACTTCCCTTGGGACACGCTGATTTCAACTAGTGAAAAGAGGGATCGAAGCGCATAATTGGATGATTATTCTGACAAACAGCGACCCCTGATTTTTATGCTCGCAGCCACCTTGCAATAAAAATCCAACAATTCAATTAGTAAATACTATAAATTATCCCCAAAATTTTTATTTATTTGGTTCATATTGTTCAAAATTTAAATTTTTTTACACTTTAAATAACATGAAAGTATGTACGTACATTTCATGTTATCTAAAACATATTGTAAATGAATATTCACTTGGATATGTAGGGACATATTATGTTTGAGAGAAAAATGTTTACTCTAAAACTGATGTTTTGGATTTCCAATTCCCGATTATATTTCAGTTCCGATTCCGAAAATTGTTGTTGTTTGTTATTATTATTATTATTATTATAAATATACCTTTTTTTAAAAGCAAGTATCAATTCTTTTTCTGAAACCACCCGTTGAAATATAAACGGGCACAACGCTAGTAATAAATAAAGAACAAAAAAAATGCTTTTATTATTTTGAAATATCAACCTTGTTTAATCACGAAAATATAGAATGCTTACTGATAATATAATATAATAATAATAGAAATAGAATAAATATATAAACAAAATCTTGTACTAAAGTCGGTTTAACAGAGAATATCTGTTTTGGATTTATGATTTTTCTTCTAGTACCACAGATTACATACATATGTACATATATACATACTTTCACACATGTGCACTTTTCTTTCGATAAATTAATAACAATTCCTAATAAATAACGTAGCCCGACTAAAGGCGCAAGCACACTGAAATTAGAGTTTACTGAATACTAGATTTGACAGAAAATGGGTAAGGTTGCCAATTTGATAGAACCATTTCAATTAAAATCAGATAAATTGGCAAACTCCGATAGGAAACGATCAACCTTGAGTCACAAATCCAAGGTCTGGCTAGCAGAAACCAGTGGGATTTGAACCCGTGAGTAATTTGTTCAAAGCATTATATGCTAACCACTAGTCTATGCTGCTGGTTTCTAATCATTCGCAAATTTCTAAATGCACGATTTTCTTATCTTAACTTAACTGAAATTAGTTAAATCAGGGCTCCAAATCGATGGGAACGCCGCTCCCTTTCGATAACTCCAGAAATGGAGCGCTCCCTCTCGTGACAAATCCAATATTTCCGCAACCTTTCGTAAATTTAAAAATTGTTCAGTCTTGTATGTCTCTCTGATGAGAAAATTTTAATCTAGCGAATGATCAAGTAAATCAGTAATGCTTTATTTGAGGGAACCCTGACTCATCACACGCGAAGATGTCGATCTATTACGAATATATACATGTATACATTTGTATATATATATAATATGTATACATTTGTATATATATATATATATAATATGTATACATTTGTATATATGAAGACTTTTTGAAGATACTCTTCTTCGAACAGTGGCCCATTGAGCTCATATTTATACCCTGGGCTTTCTCAAACATTCGAAAACATTTTTCATTTTAATTGAACATATTGAATAGGGATAATATTTTATTTCTGATAAAAAAATACTTACTGGAAAAAAAAGAGGTGCTAAAATCGGTTCGGTGATTACTGGTCACAAATTACTCGTCACAAAGTCACTAAAATCTCTATAACGGAACATCTGGCAGCCGAAAAGTCCATCATACTAACGATAACTATCATAGTAACGAGAACTTGTCTTTGTGACCACCCCAATGTGACGAATAGTCCAATTACCGCTAAAAACATCTAATATATATGTAATTTCGAAAGAGACTTTGTAACTATGCATGTAAGGTATGTTGGGAACATCGAAAACAAATCAAAGTTTCTATAACGACGATATCGATATCGTTGAATATTTTTTTTCGATTCAAATACATTTAATAAAAAAACAAATGAATTAGATTGTTTTGCCATGTTTAAGCTGTTTATATTACAAATACCGAGCGAAGCCGGGTAAGCCCACCCGCATAATATACTATAATACGTACGATAAAAAATCAAAAACATATTTTGAAAATCATCAATTTGTGAAAACTTCCATTTCGAGCCCGATATAAATGTTTGCAATGAGCTAAAACTCAACTCATCTATCTTCTTAATAATTGCACAACTTCTTCACCTCAAATGTACATATCTACTACATGGGTATTCGATGAATGCATTAACCAGCAAACAACGCTGTTGTTAACCAATTAAATAGGCATCAAGGTGTTCCGGAAAACTTGGGCCCAGTTAATAATATTTAAAAAATCTGGTACCCATAAGTAAATTGCTAGGAATAAACACGTGCCCCGTAAGATTATGTGTTTGCGCCTTTATGTACATATATAGTCATGGTCCAATTTGAAGATAAAAAACTAATAAGAGCCCTGTAAAAATAAACGATTTCATTAGACTGATATTCATTTATAAAATATTGATATGAATTGTTGAAAACTTTTTCGAAAGTTGACACATGTAAACCTTAATGGCAAATTCATTCAAACTGATTATTAAAGTCGAGGGGGATTTTCCCGTAAATGTTCAAGCTCAACCTGTGTGCAGTCAAAGGGCTATCGCGACTAAATTAATCGCCACTGGTTGTCCGATGACACGTAAAATTGATAATTGCGGTGTTTGTTGTGCACCCTCTGGGATGGGACGCTGCGGGACCAATTATTTCGAACATCAAGAGGGGGGTTGATAAACTGAAACGTACGTAGGTACATCATATAGGTGGATACACACCCTCACACTGATATAATATAATATACATATGTACTCACGGAGTGTGTGGGTTGTAATAGCGAGTGTTACGTCAATCGGGAGGACCTCCTTTACCTGGGGTTATTACGATCCCGACGGGGTTGAGTTGACACACGACACCATTTGCTGGAATCCCTTTATGATACATGCGCGCTCAACCATCGTACGCTTATTAGTATTTCCTACATACATATTTTTGTATGTATGTACGTGTTTATTTGGTACTTAGGTACATACATACATACCCATCCTCGTTACGGTTTAATTTTAATTTATCGGCATTACTCATCCCTTATTGATCTTCTGGTACCTAGTAAAATGATTGGCAAATGAGTAACGCGGTCTGTTAACAATTTATTTAGTAATTAATTATTTAAAACAATTAACAAAATGAATTGCATTTTGTTAAATGAGTTTAAATATTTCTTTTTGTTTTATCTAGCCAGCAGCATAGCTCCGAGAGGCGCTGGGTTCGATCCCATGAGCTGACCTCGATTGGAAAAGAATTTTTCTGAGTACATCTGTAGTGCTGCTGGTCAGACTTTGATATTGTGACTCCAGGTCGATCGTTTCCTATCGGAGTTTAAAAATGGGTAATTAATGTATGTACAATAAAAATGTATGTACAATTCATAGATGTCTCGTTAATTTGCGAGTTTTTCAGTGTCTAGTAATTCAACGACTTGTAATAAAAATGCTGCATTGTAATATTGTAATTGTAATTTGTAATTGGCCAGGAAAACGCATTGCTGTTTACCAGTAAGGCCTTCCTGGTATATATGTATGAAAAAAATATATAAATAAATAAATCTATACATGAAGTATCAGTTGGTATTGTGTACCATGTATTGTACCATTTATCAGTACCAGTTGGTATTGTGTACCAAAAAAGGGTACCATTTATCGGCCCGGCAAATAAAAAGAATGTCCTAAAATAGCTCGCACGAAAGATTCGGTTTTCACCCGGCAAATCAAACGTCAAATGGGTTGCCAGTAACAAAAATAAAATTTGACAAAAATAAATACCGACCCTAACAACCTAATCTTAAATGAATAGGGCCAAACCTAACTTAACCTAACCTAACCCTTAAATAAATAAGTGTTGGCTGCTAAGATATTACGATTACCCAGTTAAAATGTAACTGGTTATGATTTCACTGAAAGTAGAGAAGCTGTAGAAAGTAGAGAGAGAGTATCCGCTGTCTAAGTGCATTCGGGGGCTAACAATGGAGACCCCCGAATTGGCCTAACGGGACTCTAGCTTGTCTAGCTCTAGGCACGTACTAATTGTACGTGCCTAGAGCTAGACAATAGATATATAAACGGATCGGAGAAGCTGTGGTAAGCAAATTTATAAAGAGGTACTTAGGCGATATTAGATTATTCTAGAACGAACGACCTCCCGAATCATTCAATAAATGCTGTGAAGCGACTTTGGCCTTTCATTTGGATCCTGAACTCACCCTTCCGCAACAATAATAATAGCTTTATTATTCCAGAGGACAGGGAGAAAACTCCATATATGTAAATAATACATATATGGCTAATACAAATTAATGATTAAATAAATATTGTAACGTGGGAACATGGGAGAGAGCATCCACTGTCTAAGTGCATTCGTGGGTGAACAATAAAGACCCCGGATTAGACTAACGGAACTCAGTGATTGCCCGAAAAAAGGATACGCCGGGGCTCTCATAGAACAGGGCGAGTGCAAATAATGATTTTTTTTAACATTGAAATAAAATATTTTGAAGAAAATGACAGTGATTAACAGAAAATCTTTGTAATTTGGAATGCATCTCAAACAGGGACTAGATTTATAAGGGGGGGGGGGGGGTGTTGCAGGCAAACCCCTCTAGATTTGGCCATGTCAGGAAAAATTTTGTCATTTGATGAAATACTGTGAATCTTATTCGATTATTATTATACATATACCGATTATTCGTTATTAGAAACTTGGAATTGGACTTGGAAGATTAAACATGTCGATTAGAAGTTTCTTCAAAGAAAAATAAATGGATTTATTAAAACCACAAACTGGTTAAATTTTACCCCCCCCCCCCCTAGAAAAAATCTGAATTTATGTCCCAAGTGTTATAAACTTATGTAGGTCAAATAATTCTATTTATTTTTTGTTGAAGTTATCGAACCCTGAGAAAGTTCATGTCTAGCAAGGCGCCCGCCATTTTTTAACATTCTCTTTTTTTGGAATCGATAAATCTCGAGCAGTCAAATGCGACCCGCGATATAAATCATAAAAGAAATGTTGGGTAGGTCGTTCTGTTCTTTTCACCCATCCGTTTAGCGGCAGGGTGCAAGATGTGGAAAATATCTCACCTAAAAAACAAAAAAAAAATATATATAATAACGAATATTATCAACTCAACATCAAACATATAATACATATTGATCAAAATATGTATTGAATTCATTTAATTTGTCCAGGACTAAATTTCTATTTGAGTTAAAATTATATGGCGTTGTTTTCATAATCAATAAGCAGTGTTGAAATGTACGATTTTAATGAGGCCAACTTTCGCCTTATGAAAAAAATCCTCAAAAAGCGCACGTCTTTAAGTTATGCTCGGGGGTAAATTCTCACACCACATGTAGAATTCCTTGCGCTTTTTTCCCGGAGAGGTCACAAAAAAGGCCACAGTAAAAATCGGTGGCGAATATTTGGCATTCTAGCGTGGGTAATTAGTCATAATTTATAGTGCGTGGAGAGGACAGTTGGAGAGGGTGTGGGTGAGGGGGTGGATGGGAGGGTGTGGGTCGTGTTGCCCGAAACACGACACCGACACCGACGTGGAAACGCTGATGTCTACGAAACTCTGATTTATCCCCTTATTAGCCTAATGGCCGTCCTTTATGCTTCGGCAAGGGTTGTTCGCCTAATTATTCACCACACCAGAAACACTCGTCGGTTTAAATGCGTTCGGTTTATTACTCTGGCACAGTTGTACGAACATTTAAACTTCAGCTTCGAACAACACATTTGTGATCTACTTACGCCAATTTAGACTTCGTTATAATATTCAGTGGGTTCGTTAAAATGGGTAGAATCAATTTATCATCCGTGTGATAAATTAAGTTAATTAATTCAATGATATGGTGATAAAGCAAAATATGACTTTATAGGTTTTAGGGTGTAGTTCAGTGTTTCTCAACGTGGAACACAACCCACTGTGGAGGCGATTACCAAATTATCTAATTTTCCCTCAAATAACCATTAATATTTACAAAGAGTTTTATTTTTTTTAGAATGTACATAAAAGTGTTACAAGTACAAAAATTTTTGTGTACAAGGATTGTATTGTAAGGATGTATTAGAAACAACGTACAAAATATATATTATACCCGATGTTCATTCATGATTTTTTTCTGAAAGTGTAAAATTAGCAAATAAAATATGTACATAACCAAAAATTTTTCAAAAAGGTATTATCAGTTTCTTTTAATTGAAAAAATTAACGAATATTTTGATTTCTTTAATTTTCGTTTCTTCTTTTGTTTCTTCTTTAGTTTCTTCTTTTGTTTCTTCTTTTGTTTCTTCTTTTGTTCTAGTAAAAAATATATTAATAATTTTTACCAGAACGTACATTTCTTTAAAAGAAGAAAATAAAACAATATAAATTAAAAACGATATAATATTGTATTTTACAGTTCTTTAAAAATTATTACGATGAAAATCACAAAGCGATTTTTTTTTCAGAAACATGTAAAATGAATCATGTTACAAAATATTCAAATGTCACTGTGTGTAAAATGAATTAGTATATTGTATATAAATGTTTATTTATATAATTATATTTCTATTTGGGTAACAAACTGATTTGGACAAATATTTTGATTTTTTTATCTTATATATATGTAGGTATATTTGAATAGTTACTGATCTATGTACCTTCTGATCATTTTCTATTTTACAATTTTATTTAATTTTTGTTAGTAATTATAGTGTTATATTATTCTAATGTTAATGTACAGCATAATAGGAAAAAGAGCTCAAAAACCTATTTACACTTCTTATAAATAAATGCTCATAATACATCTTATACATAACTGTACAATACATCTTATACATAATACATCTTATACATAACTAAAAACTGTCTAAAGTCGATGATCTAAAGCAGATTGTGTGTAGGTACACTGTGTTTATACCTGAATATGAAATATGAAAATAAAGGAAAAATATGAATATATACATATATATGTATGTATGTATGTATAGTAAAATTCTTTGTGCATCAGTGGACGAACAAAACACGTAAAAAACCCGACTGTCCCGACTAAACCGGGACGTATGGTCACCCTAGGCACGGCACAAATAAGATTGAGAAACACAGGTGTAGTTGGTCAAGTCTCTTTTTTTTCAGTATTATTTTGTGTAGAGATTTCATCTTTCAAATTTTAACTAGCGATATTATGACTAGAGATCGTCTACACGTGGTTGCACTTTTCTTAGAAATGGTCAATTTCTTAGAAAAACCACCAGTGTTCAAAGCAAGAGAGCAAAAAAAGCTAGTCAAAAATCGTCCTTACTAAGAAATTAACAATAAAGCACCAATATTTAGCCGATATCTGATTAGTAGAGGTAGGATAGTCACAGTGCTATCCATTGTTCGGCAAACCTTTAACAATGCATTTACAACTTTTGAACAATACACGGCCCCCTCAGGCTCCGGTGACTACTGATTAGTGATTATGACTAGACTTAGACTAGGGATTCAGACAATAGCCAGCAGCGTGGCTCGGTCGTTAAGCTTCTGCTTAACACTGAGAGGCGCCGAGTTCGATCCCTTGAGCTGACCTCGATTGAAAAGAATTTTTCTGAGTATATCTGTAATGCTGCTGGTCAGACCAGGATTTGTGACTCCTGGTTGATCGTTTCCTATCAGAGTTTGCCAATTTTCTCTGATTTCATTGTTGAAACGATTCCCGATTAAAAATTGGCTAAAAATCCTTCCTACCCACTATGTCACCACTATTTGAGTATGATTAATGTAAATATTACAATAAAAATGTATGTACAATTCATAGATGTCTCGTTAATTGTCGAGTTTAAGTCAGTGTCTCGTAATTTAGCGACTTATATAATAAAAAATGCTGTATTGTTTGTAGTTTGGCCAGGAAGGCGCATTGGGGTTTACCTGTAATGCCTTCCTGGTATGAAATAAATAAAAAAAAAAAAAAAAAAAAAAAAATATTGCTGATTTCTTAGACAAACAATTTTTTATATTATAATTTTTTCTCTCTTATAATTGTTATTGCAATTGCTTCGACGACTAACTTAAGTTTAATTATGACACAGGGGTCTACTTCCAGGTTTCAATCAAATTTTCATTTTATATCAGCTAATAAAGCTCATACTGCATACATACAATGTAATACATATGTACAGTGGCGGACTGACCATACAAGCGAACATGCCCGATGGCATGTGGGCCCCACTATCAGTTAGAAAATATGGGCCCTCAGTAAAAGTAAATAACTTTTTAACTATTTATAGTATATTGCAACTTTGGGACCTAAAGTTTGGGTATTTCAACAAAACAAATTTCTTACTATATACACAAACAACTAATACCTGCTTTAACAGCCCAAGGATTGGTTAACTTTTTTTATTAGGCTCGAATCGTGTAAGTTTCAAAATTTGCGTGGGCCCATTTCCAATGTCAATATTATGTATATACCAATACCTATGTAACAACTAACTACTGAAATATAAATGGGAATAAACAAATTTTCGTGAATAATATAAACAGAACTGCTTAAAGGAATTTTGATAAGACGATTAATCATCAAACAACGATTTAAATTTACTCCATAATTTCAAAATAACATTTGATTATACTTCGATGATATAGTAAGATTTAAATACACAATTTTAAACAGTTTCCGAATATAAAATCTATTCTTAATCTAGACACATCCATGTAAATAGAAATATAGGATAGGGGCCCCCTCCCCAAAATCCCGATTTTCGATTAACATTAATTGAAAATATTATGCATTTTTTTCAGGGACGTAATTTGGGGGGGCCATAGGGGGGCACTTGCCCCCCTAAATTAAGGAACAGTGTGAATTTAGAAAATATTATGAATTTAATGATTAATGAGATACTATGGATCTATGAATGCTACGTTTATTTCTTATGTACATATGTTATTTTTGGGTAACTAATAAAATAATCGCTGTTATGTGCTTTGAAGAAAAACAAAACAAAAATTTATCTATTGTTATTACGTACTTACATATGTACATAGATAAAGTGAAAAGACAGTTGGTAGAAATTAAGTTAATTGATAGTTTTTTGATAACTCAGTTTGATGGTCGATTAATGTTGACCATGTGAAGATTTGTGGAAAAAAATTTTCGCCTGCGGCGCTTTTTTCTCTTTTTACATAATATTTTTTTATAATTACTTTTTCAAAAATAAGTTCCTTTTTTTTATATTTTATAAGTCAATAAGGTAAAGGATATTTTTATTCTGATATAAAAAAGATTTTTTGAAAAAAAATTCAATTTGACCAATCTTTGCCTGCCCCCCCCCAAGAAAAAGCTGAAATGACGTCCCTGATTGTTTTCTACCGAAAGTAAAAGCCGCTTTTATGCCGCATTCTATTTACCCAGGACAAGGGTTAAAACGAAATATCTGTACAATGAAATTTGTGGATCTATTTTGCTTTTGCCATTTTTCTTGTACCTGAATTTGTTTATTCCCATTTTTGAAAATTTCATTTATTTTTTTCCCTTGATTTTTAGCGTGGTGGAAAGAAGAAAATTTTGTTATATGGGGGGGGGGGGACAAATTTTTTTAACCCTGGGGGGGCCCCCTTTGACTCCTGGCATGCACTGATTTCAGTCCCAGTCCGCCACTGCATATGTACATATGTATCTAAGTACCTAATGTAATGAGGAATATTCATCAAGGCAATCCCAAAATACAATACATGTTCCAAGAGTGTTGAAAGCAAGAGAGCACTTGTTAACAATAGTAATAAAGCCAAAAAACCATATTGCCTTAATGAATATACACTGTCTACTAATACTAATAAGTATACCAGTTCTATCATATGTATGTTTGCATGTACTCAGTATGAATACATACATATATCAAACATATTTGAGTATAATAATTTGTAAATTAAAAACTACACTTTAGTGTTTTTAAATGTTTGAAGGTGATTTATTAAAAACAAAGGTAAATTTGGAATACTTTTAAAAAGATAAAAATCATAAAAAAAATTTTTTTTGACCAAAAGCGGATTTACTTACATTATGTACATACATATATTTAGCATTAAAAATTATTGTTGTATCGTTCCTTGATAGCTTATTGGCTTGAGTATACTTAATTAAACTCTTGACCGGTTTTTCTACTGTTGATCTTTTTCAATATGTCAACATCAACCCTCCATAATAATTAATAAGTACGCCTTTTGAGGGCTGTCAGGGCAAGGGGATGGACGAGTGCAGAGGGGTAGGTCTGGATATCCTAATAATGGTAAACATGTAGAGCGCATTGTGTCAGAGGTTCTCGGTACGAATCCCATTCAGACAATGGTTGCGGATGTTCATTTCACACTTGACAAAGCGAGCAGTCGGTTCATTGTGCAAAAACGGTTTAACACGGATTTAAGTCTTGCCATCTTGTTGCGGCACTAGCCCGAACACGGTAACTGGAATTTCAAACGAATATAATAAATCATTTTAAATATAAATGCTTAAAATATTAATTGATCAATTAAACTGATCATATTAGTGGAATAATGTTTTGATAGTCATACCTAATACATACATATACATATTAAGGTCTATATTTATACCTATTCAGCACGACCCGTATCCTGCAGGTGTCATGTAAGTGCGGATAGTATTCTTTGGTACATTCTATATGGACGCGCATGAATGCGTAAATGCGCATGCGCGAATGCTCCATGCATGCGTAAATGCGCATGCATGGAGTATGAATACGTCCATATAATGTACCAAAGAATACTATCCGCACTTGCATGACACCTGCAGGATACGGGTCGTGCTGGATAGGTATGAACAGACCTTTATATGTGACTGTTGTTTTTATAAAATTGTAAAACTCCAGACATACATACATATGTATATACCACGGCTATAGCTAGGATTTTTTTAGGGGGTGGGTGGTGGGGGTGGTGAAATACGGGTTAAATCCCCCCCCCTCACAAGAATTTAAAAAAAAATCGAAATTTGGAAAAGGCGTAAATTACTTAAATTATTTTGAATAAAAATATCAATAATTTTATTTTACTACCGCCATCTATGTATAAAACTAAAGACTACATAGATGTCACCCAGATTTCAAATTTGCAAACTTCAAACGCGTCTTTAACAATATTTTATCTCTATCGTGATGGCGGAGGATCCATTTTCTTATATTGATGACAATGAGCAATATGGCAAAGTATGAAAACGATCAGATAAGAGGCAAATTTTTTCCAGAATTGTAATCGTAAATGGAGGTTTGTAAAAATCAACTGAAGACGCCTGGTATGAGATTCAGCGAATAAGTTTATAACATCGTCATTAGAAATTTCCATATCACGAATGTTTACTGTTACGTACATGAGAAAAAAATTATGTCCACACTTCTCTTCATGTTTAACAGCAAAATTCGCGTTCACAATATGATATTTACGAAAATGTAATTTCGAAAAACATCACAAAGTCACAAACGCGATATATGTATTACTGTTGAAAGTAGAAATAATACCGAGATATTTTCGGGATTTAAGAAATAAAATTTAATGGAAATATAACATTGTTATATATTATTATAGTAAATTACTTTTTATATTTGGGGGGGTCTGGCGCCCCCATACCTCCTACCCCCTCCTACCCCCCCTCCCGGCTACGACCGTGATACATACATATGTACCTATAATGTATGTATGTAAATATGAATACGACATTTAATCCGTACATATTTATAGATTTAAAAAAATCTCTTAAAATTTTTTTCCTCAAAATATATTGAAAAAAATATATAGCTAAAAGCAGCGTTTTTTTTTTCTGAGATTAATAATTTAAAAACAAATTACGTAATATTATATGTACATATATGATGTATTTATGTCTTTTTAAATAAAAATTATATTTTCGAGTTACTATGTTTTAATATGTAATATCAGTGTGTACGCCTATATGTTCTTTTTTATAATGAACTCACCCTCAATTTGTCAAACAGTGTCCATGTGTAGAGCATTAGTGACAATGAAGTACTCGTGGAGCCATTGTTGAACGCGTCGCCACAATAGGGATGCAGTTGCATATTGTTGCATACAAAACATTTTATTCTATTGCAGAGGTACGTGTGAATTAGAAAATATATATATCGAATGTGAGGCTTTTTTCATACGTGAATGCATAACGTAACCATTCGGAAAAACGATAGAATCTACGTACTTTTGTAAATGTTTTCAAAAATATTTAAGTAATAATTAGAATTTTAAATTGATAACCCCAAGTAGCTTGTATTTATTATATAATTTGTTTTATTTTTATTTTGTGCATGTACACAGACAGCGTCGTAACTGAACAGGTATAATAGATGGATATGTCCAGTACTAGAAAATATGTACATATGCACCTGATATGGAAATAATAAAAATATAATGCCTTCTTATTACTAATTTTTGAAGAAAGTCACAATTACATACACAGTTATAAACATTTTGTGTACGATGTTGTTTATTTAAGATTCTAAGTTTTCAAAAAATAAATTAATAAATAAATAAAGTTTTATCTAATATAATAGCGTTAAAGTATTATAATTAATTATAATGATGTATGTTTGTATGGATTTCTGTTTACAAAGGTCCATGAAAATTAAGTTACGAAACTATACGCAACATGTAATGTCATACAGTTTCATTAAAGCAAAAATTATGTTATTATATTAATTTCAACGCATTTAAATTTTAAGCTGGATGTGAATGATTGTCGAAAGATAATGGGTTATGATCAACAAAGTTAAAAATAGAACTGTCAAATTGCTGAAGTCGATAAAACAGAATACTGTAAAATAGTAAAACTATTTCTTAATAGATGTCACTAGTAAATAAAAAAAATTAAATTCATTAACACTTACTATGTGCAGTTATAAAAATATATATATTTAACGTTTATCATATGTTTTTAATTATATTAAATAAAACAAACAAAAAAATGTATGGTGTTCATATGGCAAAATTATTCAAATTTTGGCGCGCTTCGTTCCGTTAGCTAGCGCGCGCATGCCGCAACCAGTATTGATTTCCAGCCAGCTGCTCTGCGTCGAAGAGGTGCAAACGTCTCGCTATTTTCAAACGATTTTGCCCTATAAAACGGTAGCACTAAGGAACATTTTGCCATTCGTCTACAATCCGCAATACGTGCCATCCGTACAAGTTTTTGTCAGTGGGTGTGCTGCGTTATTTTTTTTGCTGTAGGATTTATTATTTGTCTGACATTTAGAAGACGCGCGTGGGAGAATCGCCGACGGCGCGGTTAATTCGCGGATTTTCAAATCATTCTCTGCACCAGTACAGGGTGCGTCAGAGGGCAGTCGTCACACGAGCGTCAGACAACGTTCGACAGGAGCGGCCGAAAGTAGTGCGATTAGTCCAATATTTAGCGGATTTATTACGGCCGCAGATCAAATGAAAATGGGGTGCTCGCTACGCCTCGGCAGGGCAAAGAAATTCGAGATGGCTGCAATGATACAATATATTATATTAGGTGAGACTTCTTGAATGTTTTCATATATCTTTTGAATATTATCTCTCAATCATATCTGATATGTAAATCTGGATATTTCATTTATCGATTGTATTTTTACAAATTATCACACTATTCATTTTGAGGTCATTTTACTATATTACCATTTTTACATATTGAATTTTCGCTTAGATAAATATAAAATGATTTTACAAAAGAGACTTATAGGTATATTTTTATATATGGAAAGATTTTTTGTTTTTTATACAAACGTTTCTTTTCTTTATGATAATAATATTTTCTCTGATACACATATGTACATATGTAAGTTTGTATCCTTAAAGGAAATGTGGGTTGTCAAAGGGGTCTATTTTTATACCCATTAAATTATATTTACAACGTATATAAAAGGGGAAACATTGGTTGCGTGTGTTTGGCCATTACATTTCATTATTATGTTTCTAAATTGATATTAAACGTTTTATTGAAAAATAATTGTATGATACGAAAATAGCCATAGCAAATATGTACATTGATACTTACTTATGTGTGTAGAACTAGAAATCTAAAAAAAAAAAGAAAACCAATTCATAAAATATAAATTTAAATATTCGGTTGTTTTTTATTAAGTTGAAATAAAATGTTGGAAATAGACTCATTTTAAATCATGATAAAAAATCAATTAGGTACTAAATATATTTGAAAATATAAAGCGTTTACTTCCGACGCTCATTTGAGACATTTATGTAACGGAAGTGACACATTTTTCAAGCGTCAATCAATAGAGCATACATATATTCAGCGATGAGACACAATGACTACGTTTTTTTTTTCATATTTTATCCAAATAGTCGATACAATTGTCGCGTTGACACACATACGTAATATCTATGTACATAGAAAGCTTTCGACGCTGTCTGCCTCGAGGTAACACATGAACTTTAGGTACACGTAGATATGGTATATCTACTTTCCGTTAGGCGAGAACTAAAATTAGAACCTATTGTGTCCTGTTGTTCGATATGAAAGCGTTCGTCAGTGCGAAAATAATAAAAGAACAAGTTGAAAAGCGATATTGGAGTGTTCGTGAAAATCAGACTTTTCACGCGTCGGCGTCGAGGGAAATTAAAATCGTCGTATCCGGCCCTGACCCCCTACAAGAAGAGCGCTATTTTCTAACATAGGGTGACCTTTTCCTCACCTCCTTTCCGTAAACCCTTTTGTTTTTCTTTTTTATTATTACTAGAAGAGCGACCTTTTGTCGTTACAAACGGCGATTTCTGTCTATGGCGCATATACCGTCTTTTATGCCTCAAATTTCCCGAATGTTTTATTTTATCTTTATCGGTTGTTACGTTATATTGCTTGTGATGTGGTTGTTTACGGGTCATTAAGTCTGAATTTCACACGTGAAGATACATCATTTCAACTTGTATTTGATTACATATAACTAACTTTCATTGTATTTTTTTGGTTTTGGAAAAATAATATAAAATATACGGTTAATATAAAAATTATTGCGATCGTGCTTACGACAATCGATGCCAAAAAAATCGCGAATACGGATAATCTGACACTCAAGTTCTCGTTAGTATAATATTTCGCGTGGGTGTCTTTCGATTGATGGAGTATTTGGGTGCCAGATGTTCCGTGATCGAGATTTTAGTGACGTTCGGGAGGTCACTGTTTTTGCGGAATAATCACCGAACCAAAATACACATCATTACATATTATTTTTAGCAATAACAATTTTTTTCTTCCACTTCATCGTCGCACGTTTTTGTAGACATCACTATTGAAAATATTCAAAAACTTGCCTATGTGCGGGCGCGTGGTGTTTTCGAACCTAGCTGAAGTGCCCACCGGTTGGCGTACGGTGATGAAGATGCGCTGTTTTATTTGTACAATATAAAAAAAACTTTCCAAATTTGTTACATAAAAAAAACATGTAAATATTTTTAAAAACAGCACTGCAGAAGTTTTTTTATAACGGTATATGTATGTATGTACATACATATATAAGGAGGTAGTTTTCTATGAAGAAATTTTGCATCTGCCTAATTACGACACTGCATATACAAGTCGGTAAACTGGTTATTGCGCAAATTGCGATCGCGCGCATGACAATCATTGCCACAAAAATAGCGTATAAGGAATTTCTGGCACCCGAGTTCTCGTTAGTACAATATTTCGCATGTGTAGTTTTAATTGATGGAGTTTTTGGGTGTTAGATGTTCCGTGTTCCAGATTTTAGTGACGTGCGTGAGATTGCTTTTTGGGGAATAATCACCGAACCATACAATTCACATTATGAAATAATTATTAAAATTAATTATTTAGTCATGATTAATGCGACTATTTCAATTCATTGATTAAAACACTGTTTGAAATTTACACGAAGTATTCAAATATAATTTTAATTTAATGAAAACAAAACAAAAAAAGTGGATCGCGTGGGACTTTTTCAATTTTAGTTCCACATTTCCCAATATTTTCTTTGCGATCCCGAAACATAAACACAATATACATAATAATGTGCGAACATGCGTTGTTATTTTCTTCTTTGCATAAAAAATAAAATAAACGGAAAAGCTCCGCTAGAGTTTCAATTTAATTTTCCGTTTCGCTCCCGTATATAGAGGTGACTTTTGTAACTTTTCCGCACAAAAGCTTTCTTCTTTGCACGTATATACATACATACATTTACAATGTACATATATACGTACGTTTCCCGTGAATACACTCCTTTCGATGTGTTCAATACGGAGACCATTCAGAAATACAGGCCCAGATCTAGAGGGTGGCAAACTGGGCATCTGCCCAGGGGCGGCATATTTGAGGGGCGGCAAAAATTGGCGTAATAAAAAAAAATAAAATTAATGTCAACAAATAAAAAAATTATAAGACACAAACGTGTCGCACATTTTCAACGCTCCGCAGGTACTTCAGAGGGCTGGATACCCGAAACCTTAATTTTGTTGCCGTTCCTTTCTTCGATATATGTACATATATATTGAGTGAATGCGACAATATATATCAATATATATATATATTGAGTGAATGCGACAGTTGCGCCTCGACCAGATGGTAAACGGACTACTAGTCATATGTGAACCAGTCACAGGACAACCGGTCGCTCTAGATCGGTCACACGTGATCACCCGTCACACTAAAATCGGTCACGAGAAAACTGGTTGACCGATTTTAGGGTGTGACCAGTTTTCTCGTGACCAGTTTTAATGTGTGACCAGTTTTCTCATGACCAGTTTTAGTGTGACGGGTGATCACGTGTGACCGATCTAGAGCGACCGGTTGTCCTGTGACCGGTTCACATTTGACTAGTAATCACCGAACCGACCAGATAATATCTATTTTAAATCGACAAAATCGAGGTTTCGTATTCTCCAGTTTTCTCCTCCGAAACTGGACCAATTTAAAAAAAAATGTCATCATTGGTATGAGAAAGATATTTTCTATGTTTGTGTGGTCGTATTTTTTAAAAAATCAACCGTTAAATAAACACGCTGGACTCTATTCGTTGGTGTAAAAAAGAGGCGATTTTATAGATGTTTTGGCGGCTCCTAACTCATATAAAAATAACTAATCAAAAAATTAAACCATAGAAACATGTCAATGGTGGATATTCATAGCATATTAAAAAAAAAATTCTCTAGTGCCATTATTGAGGAAGAGAAAAGTGTAATACGTTTGTATGGACAAGACGCTGGTGTATAGCCCTCTATATAAGATGTTGGGCGACCCTTCAAAATATATTTTTGCCGCCCCTTATTTATTAATATTTTAAAACATAATTTTCTAACATCAAATTTTGTATGTAGGTATATAAAAAAAATTGCCCAGGGCGGCAAGAAAGCTGGATGGTCAGGGCCTGCAGAAAGACGAACTCATTTCACTTCAGAAGCCTTCTTTTCCTCGTCGAACCTTCGCGGTCGATCAATTCTGATTGGATATGTGTCTATTTTGGACTCGGCGAGTTCTAGATTTATTTTCGCGTGTTCAGTACCCGTAGTACTGCATCACTATGACGAACTAAAGCCGCCCACTCTACGTGACGGGGGTGCTTCCGGTCTGAAAAGGCGTAATTACGATTTCCCAGAAGTGTATTCTCAAATTTATTAATACGCTCGTTTATTTTTAACGATCGTTCTACTTTTATAACCGGAGCAGTTGGAGAACTAATGCGTTATATTTCCCCATTACATATATCTGTCGTTAAGTGGAGTCGTCTTTGCTTTTATGTGGCGTTAATGTTAATGTTTGACATCAATTCCTAACATGCGCAATAATAAATAATGAAAACTAAAAAAAAACTTTTGATTTTTTTTTAAGTAAAAACTCTTTCTAATTTTTTGAAAGACAACTAATTATAATATATTTTAGTTGAAAATTCG
Organism: Arctopsyche grandis; assembly: GCF_051622035.1. Classification (NCBI taxonomy): domain Eukaryota; kingdom Metazoa; phylum Arthropoda; class Insecta; order Trichoptera; family Hydropsychidae; genus Arctopsyche; species Arctopsyche grandis. Next base: position 27,826,134 of record NC_135357.1, read on the forward strand.
TTATTTGTATATGAAAATTCAATTTAATTTGAATTTTTTGTAATATTGAAGAGATACATACATACATAGTTTTCAAGCAAATGGCTTACATATATACAAGAATAAAGCAGCCAATAACACTAAATACATATAAACAACAAAAAAAAATTATATTATATAAATACATTTTTTATTTGATTTTGATTGTTAAATGCTTTTTATTATTATTAAATTATGTTCACAATAGCTACTGATCTACTGATAAATTTCTATTTTACAATTTTATTTTATTTTGTTAGTAATTATAGTATTATATTATTCTAATGTTAATGTACAGCATAATAGGAAAAAGAGCTCAAAAACAAATTGACAATTCTTAAAAAATGCTCATAATACATATTATACACAATATTTATTATTTATTAATAGTTTTGGACCATTGTGGCATTACAGGAAGAACCTAATGCGCCACAATGGCCTACATTCAATAAAGATATAAGTACAAGTAAAATTAGTAAAAAACAGAAAAATTAAAAAGCAGAAAACATGGTAAAATAAAATAATAATAAGAAAGTAACAAAAGGAAAATAATAATACAATTAAAATAGTACAAAGGAGAAAGAAAAATTAAAATAAATAAAACAAATATGAATAAAAAATAAAATCACAGCGAGGCCCAAATGGAAGAGAGTAGATTAAGATTCCACTCATACATCACATTCAAATTAAGAAAGTAACGATAAGTGCAGGTTACCAGATAAATATGTTAAAATAATATCCGATAATCTCCGCTCACCGAGGTGGAAAATATCACATTCAGGGACGGCAGCAACGATTTCATTGAGAAGTCGAATAGCTCTAGGTATAGGAGCCATTCGAAAAAGAACTGTGCGAGCAGGAGGTATAACCATTAAATTATGATATCTACCACGCACATAATTATTAGGTATATAAAGTCCCAACTGTTCCAGCAACAAAGGGCATGACGTATTACCACTCAGTAGCTGGAGAACGAAACGAATTAACGGGAAGTTTCTCTGAAGTTCAAGGGAATTATACCCAAGCATGCCCAAAAGGAAAGGAGTAGGATAGAGATATGGGTAATACCCAAACTCTTTCTTATATAGAAAACGAAGAAATGTTTTTTGCACTTTTTCGATAATAAGAGAGTAATTTGCTTGATGCGGATTCCACACAATCGCATTATACTCTAGCTTACTTCTAACAAGCGAGTTGAAAAGCAAGCGAGAAGACATGGGGTTGGAGAATAACTTAGCATATCTCAAGACAAATCCAAGTCGACGAAAGGAAACGTCAGCGACTGTCTTGATGTGGTTGTGAAAGGTGAATTGAGGATCAAAAGTGATACCCAAGTCGACCATAGATTCCACAATTATTTATATTACAATATTAACTAAATACTCTCTAAAGTCGACGATCTAAGGCAGATTGTGTTTATGTAATCTGTGTTTATAACTGAAGGGTATATAAGGTTTTTATACTCGTTATTATTTACTTGCTATTTTTATCAATATGATTGTTTTCTCCATTGGTTCTATTTTTACAAGGCTTACTCAATGTTTTACTTCGCCAATCGTTCAGGCAATATTCCTACATTCTTCCGATCGGTTTGAAACTTCAACATTTTGCGCAGTCACCGATAGAAATTTATTCTACCAGGAAGGCCTAACAGGTAGACCCCAATGCGCCTTCCTAGACAATTAATTACAAACATTGCGGCACTTTTATTACATAAATCGCTGTATTTCAAAAAGCTGAAGAACACGAAATTAACAATTAATTAATAATTTTTTTAATTAATTCATAGATACATTTATGGATTTAGACTTATACATCCCTTTTTACACATTGTACGTACATAAATCCAGGATGATTTTTGCCAATTTGATGGAGGAACCGTTTCAACAATGAAATCAGATAAATTGGTCAACTCAAATTGATAGAAAACGATTGACTTTGAGTCACAAATATCCAAATGACCAGCAGTGTTAAATATTAACACAGGATCGAACCCGGCAATCTCTCGGTGCTAAACATAAACGCAATCACCGAGCCATACTGCTGGCTTATATTTTTTATTTGACCGTTGTGACGCAACATACATACTTACCTGTAATGCCACAATGATCTAAATATTGCAATAAATATATTTTATTTGTAATTCTTAGTTAATGTTCATATCTATTCATGAAGGCAAGACTATAAATAATATATAAACTCTGTTAAACTTTGAGAGGAAATTTCACAAACAAGAACGATATCATCAAAACATTTTACGTATGTACATACGTGATATTAACATAGTTTTGAGAGCTGTTCAAAAGATAAAACTTTAAATTTTGTTATGCTCAATTGTTACACATGTTCATTGTTAAGCGTTCGTATGGTTATATCTGTTTATGATATAGTGAAACTCTGATTAAACTAAATGACATATGTATATGATATACTCGTACAGAAAATATTGGAATAAATGTGATCAAGAGATAACTACCATTTCTAGTTTATTGATAATTTTTAATTATAGTAATGAACTTCTGATTATATTTTTTAAATATATGTATATATCGAAACGGTTAACAGGTTTAAGAGGGCTGTACACCCGAAACCTAAATTTTGTTGCCGTTCCTTTCTTCGATATATATATTGAGTGAATGTATATATTGAGTGAATGTGATAATATATATCAATATATATATTGAGTGAATGCGACAGTTGCGCTTCGACCAGATAATACGTATTTTAAATCGACAAAATCGAGGTTTCGTATTCTCCTATTTTCTCTTCCAAAACTGGACCAATAAAAAAAAAAATTCATCATCGGTATGAGAAAGATATTTTCTGTGCAACTGTGTGCGTATTTTTTTAAAAATCGACCGTTAAATAAGCACGCTGGACTCTTTTCGTGGGTGTAAAAAAGAGGTGATTTTATAGATGTTTGGCGGCTCCTGGCTCCTATAAAAAATAACTAATCAAAAAAATAAAACAATAGATGCATCCTAATGGTGGATATACATAGCATATTAAAAAATAATTTCTCTAGTGCCATAATTGAGGAAGGGAGAAGTGTAATACGTTTGTATGGACAAGGCGCTGGTGTCCAGCCCTCTTAATGGTGTTCGAAATATCCTCAAAATTTCAAATTACCAGCCAAATGTACAAATAAATTACACATATTTTCAAAAAACATATAAAAATATGTGATGAATACTAATAAAAAAAATGTATACAAAACAATAAGTCAAAATCTTTAGCAAAAATAATATTGTATCTATTGATGCTTCTTATATGTATAGATAGAGTAAATCTAAAATATTTAAATGTTATTTTAGGTTGCGTTTTGTACAGCGTTACCGGCTTACAGCTGGAAGGGTTGTCGACAAAGAAACCGCGGTATACAAAGTACAGTAGAACGACTCCAATGCCTGGCGATACTGTGAGATACCCGAAAATGTTAATGCTTAAAATATTCAAGCTATTACAGTTTGTTAATCCTTCATTTGCATTGTAGGGTCTTTCATCTGGCAGTTTGGTGGGTGTACTACCTGCTCCGGTTCCGACTGTCTCCAACACCGCTCTTTACAGAGTGAACAGCTCATCAGGAGCTACATGCATATTGCTCAAAACTGATGCCTTGCTCAGCATCAAATACACCAACAAACTCGGCGAACAAATGGTAAGGGAATCTTCACTGTCCATAAACATTGTATTAAAACGTATTGTAAATTTGAACTATGTTTTAAGGAGGCTGATCTGTTTGTGCCTGAAGAAGCTGTTGTAACTGGAAACTGTCGATATGAAGACATTGAATCAATGACAATGAAGTTCAAAGGATTTGAACTGATTTGGAGCTTTTCTAAAGTATATTTGTTATATGGTATTTTCATCTCACGATAGCGTATCTTATAATAATTACTCTGGTTAATGGGTCATATTTCTTCCATTGAAAAAATGTCTCCATCAGTGTAGAAGAATTTAACAATTATTTTCACTAATATATTTTCTATATATAATACATCTAATATACAATTTCGAAAGAGACTCTGTATGTATGTATTTTTGTTTGTTTGGTTTGTAAAGACACGTATTTTGGGCATCTATTTTTGTCAATTTTAGCATTTTCATTTTGCATTTTAGCGTTTTAGGGCATTAAAAATGTTCATTATCACCGTCTAGAGTTTAATTTTAAATAATAAACAATTTCGATGAATTTTAATAAAATTTATATACATACAATTTAAAGACAACACAACAATTTAAAAATAATAGAAAAATTCAAAAATGTTTTGTAATTAAAATTACAAAGAAAAAAACGTGAATATTAAAAAACAAAGACAAAAAACATGAATTTAAAAATACAAACACAAAAAATATGAATATAAAAATATAATACCAATTAAAATTTATTAAAACTCAACATGGAGCATATTTCTACACATTCTTTTTTGGGATCGTGCGACGATCGGTAACAATTAATTATTTTGTATATACTAAAATACCTTTCAGCATCCACACTATTGACGTGACACCAAATAGATTTTAGAGCTGCACAACCAAACTCTTCATATTTCATTTTTGTTGCCATCAATAATAGCAATATATCCGGCGTGGATTCACTTTTTATATTCTCTATATTAATTGCCTAAAAAAGTGCAGATATCCTTCCAAACATTGAGATTCTGTTAATACATTAAACAATGGCACGTTTCTAAAAAACGAAACTCTTTCTATTAGATTTCATACCTGCCACATATGGATTATTTAGTCTTGAATGCGATTCTAGTTTTAAGACACTTTTTTGAGCAGCCTTTTGGATACACAGCTCCAACTGTCTTCTTTTGTTTACACTAGTAGACAAAAACAGTTGCTTGGTTTCGACAGGAAAAACACCTTCTATGGTAAACTGCAAGTTCTGATTTATCCCCTCAATTTCTTCACATAATAAATGGGCAAAGGAATAGGAAGATCCTTCTAAATCGTCTATTAATTTTATAATTTTTATTCAAATTTCACTTTTGTTTGTTATTTTACCATCTATTCGCATATTTTACCAATTTAGTATCTATTGGCATATATTCCGAATTTTAGCATCCATTGAGCATTTATGGCAAAATGCCCAAAATACGTGTCTCTAATGACTGGCAATTATTAAAATTGAGTTGGATCTTTCTGGCAAGTTTAAAAAGGCAAAAATCGAGACAAAAGTATGAAATGAGCATGCAGCCGCGTCGTTTGCAGCGATTTGTCAGATCGAAAAGAAAACTAAAGCCGGGAGCGAAGGCAATGGGGGGGGGGGGGGCAGATTCTGGTATACATATATTTTCGAAAGAGATTTAGTATATATGTTTGTTTGTTCGTGAAAGTCAATTTAATAAAAAAAACAAATGAGTATTCAAATAAATTTATATGAAATAAAACGATGCGGTGCAAACGATCGAAAAGCGCCAGACAGACTGAACCACAGATTAACGACACGTGTACCTTATGCGTGCGCACTGATCGCACTTACACTAAGCGAAATCTACCCGAAGTCCCGACATACCTACCCTGTATACGTTCTGTGCTTCTGATACTTTAGTTCCGAATTTTTCCTTATTAAATTATTAAAAACTCGCCAGAAAGATCCAACTCAATTTTAATAATTACCATTTTAATAATTGCATCTGTGCACATCGAAAGGTTACTCGTCATCTGATGTGCAATCTATCATTCGTGAAGTCGAGAATTGCGTTTAAAGCAGCCATCCAGTTAATCTGTGGTTCAATCTGTCTGGCGCTTTTCGATCGTTTGCACCAAACCCGAAATAAAACTATTCAAATAAATGTAATAAAATGTTTACTATATTAGATTGGCCATGTTTAAGCGGTTTATATTACAAATACCGAGCGAAGCCGGGTAAAAACACTAATATATTATATGTGCGTTTGTTTTCTATACAATTAAAACCTGCCCAATAATATACGCTATTGTGTGATAAAAACACTATATAAATTACAATATTTTTTTATGTTCTATAATTAATATGTATGGACTGAAATCAAATTGTTTGATACATTTACAGACTCCTGGTGGTGAAAGGTGGTATGTGAACAAAATGGAACTTAATTACAATACAAATAATAAATTATTTGAACACATCGATAAGTCAAACGTTCCGATGACTCTGTCGACTCCGGTCAAACATTCGGCTTTATTGTTTCCAACGCCAGTAAGTAAGTCGTTCGGTTGCACAACAGAGACAACAATAGAACTTGACAATTACGATCAATCGTAAGTACATTGCGTTTTGTGTGGAGTTTGGAATGTGTGGTATTCGGTTCATTGAATGGCACGTGATGGTTTGCAGGAAAGGGGTGGATCAGAAGGCGACGGTTTTCCTGAGGGATTTTCAACTGCAGGCTTTCATGTACAAAGCGAAGAATGCATTCGGACCGATATTTGCTTGCTCTGCCAGTGGATCAATGCGGGATGAGACTGCTCCGATAGCTGTTGGTGCTACACTCTCGGTGGCCGTCCTGTGCACAATCACCGGCTATGGAATATTCCGCTATTTGAAAGTGAAGAAAGTCCAATACGACACGATGGAATAGATTTAATACATCCTAGTATCGTTTCACATAGCAATTGTTACATATCATTGTTGATTTGTTCAAAAATTCCATTGCAGCGATGTCGAGTAAATATTTTGTAGTTATTTTTAATGAATCTGACATGCGAATTTGAAACGGAAAACTTCATATAATAATATTATAATGATTTATCGCAAATTAGATAGTTAGAAAGGTGATAATACTCATACCATGGAATTGTGTTTCACATTAATAAGACTTGTTGGTTACATTGAAAGTTAAAAATAGCAATGTTTTTCCTTTAGGATGAATTAAAATAGTATATTGTCGATTGATTATTTAAAAATATAAATATATAATTAGTCAAATCAAGTTTTTATTATGTATGATACAATTAATTTTATATTCAAATGGTCTCCGATTAACTATTTAATTATATAACGAGGTCATGAGAGTATTCAGTGTATTATATTTTTGATTAATGAAATAATATTGTATTTTCAATACATTCAAAGGAAAACATTATTCATTTTCAATTTTAGTGTTGGAGCTAGCGAGTCTACGTGCATAATCAATTTGTAAATATTTTCAAATATTGTGATCTAATATCCACACTTAAAGTTTCCTCTTCAAGGTATTTGAATCAATATGTGAATATTTGATCTCATTGCTTGCAAATACATACATATATTACTAATAATATCTAAATAGCACGTCGGCGGTTAACTATTTTTGAAAATATTTATAAATTGCATTCTAACTTCCTTCAATATATCTATCTAATTTAATTTCTACAAAAACTAATTTATCTTATTAAATACAATTTAATTTAAATGCAATGTATAATATAAACTGTATAATTACACATTCCATTAACATATAATTTTTTTTATATTATAATGATGGTAACTATGGTACATAATAGTGAATATTATTTTGATTTTTTTTATTTAAATGAAGGACTGATAAATAAACACTGCAATTTATTAATTCGTGGATGTATTTTGGAATTTATCAATGTTGCAATAAAATTTTGATCATTGAAATTGTACTATAGGAAAATATTTTAAAAAATATATCACATGTAGGCATGTCAACTTTAGAGTATTAAGAATATTTTGAGAAACATATTACGAAAAGAATTTTAATCTAATGCATAAACATATCCACATATATGAAACTGTTATCTTCCGAAAATTCCATATCAATTTTACATGTACTAAAATTACTATCAAAATAAATTTATAGTTAAGGATAAAATCGTTTAAATCAACATTTTTAATTTGCACTCTGACGTGTAAATGTGATAGAAGAAAATGGCGCGTGTTCAAAAATGTATCGTAAATGTTCAAAAAACGTTCACAGATATATATATGAAAAGAATTATTTGAAAATCGTGTTGTGCTTTGAGTTGACAATGTACTCGGATTTATGTATGTATGTACTTCATATTTGTTGAGTAATTTGAAATGAACAATTGTAGCGTTAATATTTTTATTATTGATAGTTTATAGATGCTTTAGCAAGTAATTTATTTATTTAAATTCTCTTAGATAAGTTAAATGTAATCCATATTGATATATTTTCCTCGGGAAAATGTACACTTTTGATCAACTTTTGTCATTGTCCTATTTAAAAGAATACTATTCTTTGAAACTATACATTTTCTAACAAACATACTAACTTTTATTAGCTAGTAAGGATATTAAAGGGGAGATGTCATTACGACAGTCTTGAAACGGCTAATGTTCACTCTTTTTTCTCAATTTTGTCATAACATAATAATTGCTTCTAAGTATTTGTGATTTTTTTTTTAATTTTGAGTTACTATTGTGGTGCAATTGTACAATTTAAAATTCGACTTTAAACGACTGGTTTGATATATATGTACGTAAAAACTTTTGAAAATATGTCTGACGAACGTCTTTTGTGATATATCTATGTCAATTTCACATTGCAAATACGAAAGCTGGTTTTCAATCAGTATTTGCTATCAAGATATCAATAATGACGTTTACTGTGCAGCTTTGACGTGTGTTTCCTCAGTTAATATTTATATCTGTGTGCCAATAGGCTAACTTAGGTATCATTAAGTTTATTCCTCTGTACCCCGTGCCTCGGAGTCGGAGTGTAATTATGTTGTCTGTACCAAATTTTATGGTAGAGTTGAATTTTAATGTAAAATATGAAACAATTGTGACTTTTTCGACATTGACTATTTGTGTAAGGTGCCGTATGAAAAATGCTCGACGGTGTTGTATTGTTTTCGCACGGTTGGTTTGTAACGATACGAGGCTTACGTCACTAAGACTAAGGAATTAAATCATTTACTACATCAGACAGATACACAGCATTGATTGAAATTTAAATTTTCCCACTATGCACAAACCAATACCGAAATATGTATGCCAAAAACTCAAATAATGGTTCAATCCGAAAGTTACTTAGTGTTTAAGCTATCAGACTGTGAATTGACTAGAGGAGCGGGGATCCTCGTTGCTGTGGTCCATTTATATCTAAGATTCACGTAAAGTCGGCTACAAGTCAATACAATTCACGCATTTGTCAGCACGTGGATCCCCGAACTGCGAGACTAATGCTTACACGATGACCATGTGCACTAGCTTTGGATTGTTTCGTCGATTCGAGCTAAAGTTTCGTTGCTTCAGTACATTTATTGATTATCTATGTATGTGTGTATGTATTTTACGTGCGCTTTTATAAACGTTTACACCATTGATTTAAGTATATTTTCAATTACTAAATTCTCGTTTGATTTGCATTAGTGTGTATTGATTATTATATATAAAAAAATATATAGATAGCGTAATGTTGGGGATTGTAACATATATTTAATATTTATATTTGTATCAGTGTGTTATATAAGCCATACACTTGTCTTCCATTAAATAAACATATGTATTTATTCATAAATGTTTATACATATTTAGGCCATTCGAATGTATCTCTAAATAATAATAGCCAAATGTAACCTAAATTTCAAAGATATTTTTGTGTATTTCTCGATTAACATTTACAAATTTTTTAATTATTATTAATTTTAGTTATATTGACAGGTTTCAAAATGTTATCTGAAAATCAATGTAGTTATTTTTTACCATTACTAGTCAAGTTAGTTTTTGTATGCAATTTTATGAGAAACTTCAAAGTGTATGAATTGTAAAATTTTATTTTCATTCAGTAGATGTTGTATATTGTTTGAAGGTTCGTTTTTTGTTTTTATCTATGCATATATTTGCGATGCGGTGCAAACGATCGACAAGCGCCAGACAGACTGAATCACAGATTAACGACACGTGTACCTTATGCGTGCGCACTGCTCGCACTTACACTAAGCGAAATCTACCCGAAGTCCCGACATACCTACCCTGTATACGTTCTGTGCTCCTGATACTTCAGTTCCGAATTTTGCCTTATTAAACTAGCCAGAAAGATCCAACTCAATTTTAATAATTGCATCTGTGCACATCGAAAGGTTACTCGTCATCTGATGTGCAATCTATCATTCGAGAAGACGAGGATTGCGTTTAAAGCTGCCATCCAGTTAATCTGTGGTTCAATCTGTCTGGCGCTTTTCGATCGTTTGCACCAAACCCATATATTTGATATTGTTAATTTGCAGATTTATTTCCCAATGAGCGATTTTAGAGATATTTAGTTGGCCTTTAAAATTAAATGTCAATCGACAAAATGCTTTCGATGGTTACTGTTAAAAGCGCCGAAATGCTTGTTGAGAAAAGATCGTTGAGAAGAACAATTAACCATTCTAAAGTTAATGTTAAACCAATTAGTTAGCAGTTACAATTACGGTGAAGCTGTATATTACACATAAGTATATTTATGTATGAAAATATAATTATTACATTTAAAGCTAAAGTTTGCATCTTTTGATAATAATTGTGTTGTGATGCATATGTGTTTTGATTATATAATTTAACCGCTGTTGCAAAAATCACCCGCCAACTATCTCTGTCGAATCTCAAAAGCACGCTTTAATCGCTTGAAAATGTTGAGGGAGAGGACACCCAAACAGAAAAGATGAGACGAACATAGTCAACCACCACACCAACGATAAAATATTTTATTTCAAAGTCAGTTAAGTACATTATTTTACCAAAAAAAAAACGTGATTAGTTTTTGAAGTGTTAAGATTTTGTGATATTTACAGTGATATTTAGATTTATTTATAATTTATTATGAAAATCGTTCATTGAGTCGACAGTCGAAGAGATATTCAAATTGGTGTTAGGTAATATCGAACGATTGAGAATACCCACATTTATATTATTTAATTCGGTACTGTTAAGATGGAGATAATTATTGATTGATTCCTTTATTATGCTTCATTATACATTTATATATATATATATGTATGAACAAAATATATATATATACATATATAGTGTGAAATTGAATAAATAACATGTTGAATACTTGGTTCATTTTATTTACTACACTTTTTCATTGTCATAATATAGAGATGGACACATATCCATAAGTAGATGGATACTTGAGAAAATTTCAACTGTAAAGGTGAATCCTCATGCCGTAGGGGGTCAACAGGGCGTGCACGGTCACGGAGTTTAACCCTTTGAATGCAGATTTTTGTATGGTGACACGACAACTCGTTCACAGATTTTCCGTAAACCGAGGATGCGCTCCAGGCATTAAGTATACGGCCATCTCTTTCTCACCCCGTCTGTTCACCAAGATCTCGTTTACTCTGCCATTACGTATGCAGCCATCTCTTTCACAGACCGTCTGTTCACCGATAACAGACGGTCTGTGAAAGAGATGGCTGCATACGTAATGGCATAGTAAACGAGATCTTGGTGAACAGACGGGGTGAGAAAGAGATGGCGGTATACGTAATGCCTGGAGCGCATCCTCGGTTTACGGAAAATCTGTGAACGAGTTGTCAGGTAACCTTTTCGTATATATACAGCTACCACGAAATCCGTCTTGTGCAGCTATATATAATATATAGCATCAAATATGAGCCATAATTGACTTTTGTTCTAATTCCTGAGAAATCAGTGTATGTATGTACCTATAGGTAGAAGGTTAACCATTTGAATGCTGACCAACGCCGATCGGCGTTTTGCCAACAAGTCCATTAACCTGAAATACGCCGATACGCGTTGTTTTTGGAGTATGTAAAAAATAAACAAGAATACTACCTGCTAAGCCTTTCCAGGTAGCATTGAAAAGAAATGCATTGAACATAGGTCGTGTAATCCGTGTCAATGTTTATAAAGACTGGTTTACACCGGAATTTCTGAATTTATAGCCATAGCAGAATTTCTCGATTGAAATCCCTAACTGCCGAGTATTTTAGATTTTGGCTTGGCATTTAGTTTGTGAGCATTACATTTTAACAACAATGAAGAAGATGGAACTAGTTTTGGAAAAATACATTCATTAATAGACTTCTTTTGTTTATTTTATATTGTTGCAAGATATATTGGAGTGTCTAAACACACCTTTACAAAGTTCGAAATCCTCGGCGGTAGTTATCTAGGGTTTGTTTGGATTAGCTACCATTTTTATACCTTCTATTGGATTTCTAAATAATTCTAGTTGGAAATGTTGGCGAAATTTTCAGCGTGACGGGCTTTCAACAGAAAAGACGTCAGCACTGAAAGGGTTAAAGTTGGCGCTGATGAATTTTTCACACACATTAAAATCGATATCGATGTTTGTCATACTCTCATAGTAAGATTTCTGATTAGTAGAATTGATAATAGTTCTCGAACAATCGAAATATTAAGCATAATTTGAAAATAATAAAATTGAAATTTCTTGAGTATTAAAAGATTATTTTATTTCGATAAATGTATAAATGTAATAAATTATAAAAAAATCTTAAAACTATCTTAAAACGTCTAAAACTATTCTATATGCAATGTTGATACAATGATGTTTTTTTTTATACATATATAAGTTTTTAAGCTTTCTCAGCCTCTTCACTACCTTTCATATAAAATTGAATAGAAAATGTTTTATCACATGAGTAAAATTTTATAAAAAAAAAATTGTATATAAACTTATCGGAAATTAAAAGTCTGATATATGTATGTATATTAGTACAAAAAATAATAATAATAGAAAGAAATGAAGACATCACTCTTATTCTAATATTCAATATAAAATAATTCTTACAATAAAATATATACAATCTCATTGTTTTGTCAATGATAAATATTAAATCGAATCTTCAACAAATTTTACACGATAAAAGCTAAACTTGTAATAAATACGCATGCGACATCCTTATAGATTTCTTTTGCATCGATGAGTATTACCAATGGATGCTTCACACATTACTATCATAAGTATATCAAAAATAAAATGCAAATCATTGAAACATAAATAAATATGAATTGGGGAAGACTTTCCTATCTAAAATCTACAGACAGCATATCGGATACTATATAGTTGATGTTGAGTTTGGAAACACTACGTATAATATTATCGGGCGATAGCAATGTGCACATACATACATAACCTATAACTTACAAACGAAAAGCAAAAATGACTAGAAATTATAGTACAAAAGAATATAAGAAAGCATTAGTTAATAGATATTGCTCGTTGAAAAATATATCGTTACACGTACAGAATTGCACAGCACACACACACACACACACACACACACATAGAGTTTTAAAATGCATTCGAGAATGCACATTCAAAGAGCTTTAGCAATTTTGTATTTGAACGTGTAACGATGACGGAAGGCATCATATGCGATTATCACATGAATATAAAACACTTACGAAGTACGATACTATTATAGTTAAACGATGATAATAAATCGTGTGTAAATCTAATAAATGCAAACTGGTACAGTCATATTTCACAATATACAATATATATATTATATATGTATGGATGTATGAATTATAATATATATATTTTTATATAAATATTTTTTTATGCTATAATATAATAATTAACATCTTTTCCAGTGGAAATTCGATTCATATATGTACGATAATGTTCAATGGATGTGTCTTTACAATAATAATTGAGACAACACTACATACATTTCCGCTTCATTCGACCATTCGTCTATCATATAGTAAAAATTAAACGTATAAAATACATGCAGATTATAAATAGTATCTTTATAAAAAAAAATACATGCATAGTTATAGGCACACATACCTAACTTTATAAAAGCCGTTAAAAAAATACATCAAAAAATGTACACGTATAAAATAAAGTCGCGTCGAAAAATTACGATTGTAAAAAATATAAGACTAGTTCATTTTTAGATCATCGTAAAAAATAACGAGAAAAAAATCAGTCAAAGTGGACTCACAATACAATGTGGAGCCACAATATGACGTTAAGTATAAATTCATAGTAAAATACATACACAGACACAATAAATACAAGATCATTATTATATATGTATATATTTAAAAAAAATCAGTCTGCATGGAATCACTTTGAAACCGACGCTGTGGACTCTTTGAGAATTTTCGATATTGCTCGAGTAGTTTCCGTAAATGTCGGCCTATTTTTTGGCGATACGTCCCAACATTTAACCTAAACAACAGAGAAATATTAACAACATCCAGAAAAAAAAAAAAAGGATACAAACAAAAACATACATGAATATACGTACGAGGAGATCAACGAGACTTTGAGGCATATCATCGTGTGGTTTCCACGTCAGGGTGTTACCTTTCAATTGAGTCATGAATGAAGAATCACTCATTTTTATAAACGGCAGTTCAGCTTTATGGAATATCTGAAATTATTTTTTATTTCATTAATATAATTATGTACATGGAAAAGTAATTAATATAAATATACGCAGTAGCGTCGCTAGGCTCGTGCGGGGAGTGCAATCTGCACCCGGTGACACCAAATTGTTCAAATTGAAAAGCGTTAATTCAACAAATTCATTGTATGACGGTCATACGCGCCTCATTGAAATTTCTGTATATATACACAGCTTTTTGTATATATACAGCTTTCTGTATTTATACAGCTACCACGAAATCCGTCTTGTGCAGCTATATATAATATATAGCATCAAATATGAGCCATAATTGACTTTTGTTCTAATTCGTGAGAAATCAGTGTATGTATGTACCTATAGGTAAGAAGGTTAACCATTTGAATGCTGACCAACGCCGATCGGCGTTTTGCCAACAAGTCCATTAACCTGAAATACGCCGATACGCGTTGTTTTTTGAGTATGCCAAAAATAGACAAAAATTCTACCCGCCAAGCCTTTCCAGGTAGCATTGAAAATAAATGCATTGAACATAGGTCCTTGTCAATGTTTATAAAGACTGGTTTACACCGGAATTTCTGAATTTATAACCATAGCAGAATTTCCCGATGGAAATCCCTAACTGCTGAGTATTTTAGACTGTGGCTTGGCATTTAGATTGTGAGCATTACATTTTAACAACAATGAAGAAGATGGAACTAGTTTTGGAAAAATACATTCATTAATAGACTCCTTTTGTTCATTTTATATTGTTGTAAGATATATTAGAGTGTCTAAACACACCTTTACAAAGCTCGAAATCCTCGGCGGTAGTTATCTAGGGTAGTGATCTAAGGTTTGCTCAGATTAGCTACAATTTTTATACCAGCTTTCTATTGGATTTATAAATACATAACTCTAGTTGGAAATGTTGGCGAATTTTTCAGCGTGGCGGGCTTTCAACAGAAAAGATGTCAGCGCTCAAAGGATTAACTGATTCAGTCAGACGGAGACGCAATCCAGAAAAAACGTGTGAACTTAGCTTCTCTTTTGGCGTTTCGCTCTCGTAAGTCATAACAATCAATAAATAGTAATAATTAATAAAAAATATTTTTTAGGTGACACCACCCTTAGCGACGCCACTGAATATACATATGTATGTATGTACATACCTCCCAAACGGTACATGCAAACATGTATACATCAGATTTAGCCGAGTAATCGGAATCGCATACACACTCATACGGAAGCCACCTCAGAGGAATTATCTGTATGAAATGAAATATATTAAATTAAATTGATAAAAGTCGTAACTATAGCAACACTAACAAAAGTAACTAACCTGATTGACGTGTTTGCAATACTCTTTGCTATATGTGTCTTTTGTGAGCGCTGGGAATGATATTTTAGCCATAAATTTGGACGATATTAAACAATTTCTAGTAGCCAAGTCCCTTAAAAAAAATATAAATTACATAAAAAAAAAACATCTACCACTTAAAGTTATACGACATGATGAAACGTTACGAACTTGTGAACCATCCTATTATCAGCGATGCATTCCATTCCTTTACTGATTTGATGAGCAAGAGCCAACATTTGGGGTATCAGTAGTGGGATTGTATTTGAGGTTTTTTTAATAACGGGCGCACTCTCGTCTACATTCTTCAAAATTTCTTCTTCAGTTCTAGTCGCCAATAAAAATTGTTTTAAATCACCCTAAAATCAAATTCAAAGTTAAAACAATGTACAATTAGGGTGAAAACACACCGAGTGGTATTTATCATATTTGAAGAAATGTAGGAGAAACTTGTCGGTTGCATATGGATATGCATACACATGCGATCTACCAAACATATGCATTCTGCACGTGCAACTACATCCAAATTCGGTTTGGGGATTGTTTACAAGCCAGGGACGTGACGTTCTATACCACTCAGTGTATTGTCACCCTTACACCAATTCATTTAATTATTATTTTGAATAAAAATACCAATAATTTTATTTTACTACCGCCATCTATGTTCAAAATTAAAAACTGGATAAACCTCAGTCACTTTTCAGAAATTCAAATTTCAAACTCGTCTTACACGATATTTTTGCACCGTCGTAATGGCGGAGGATCCATTTACTTATATTGATGACCAAAATGAGCAACATGGCAAAGTATGAAAACGATCGGATAAGAGGCAAATTTTTTCCTGAATTGTAATCGTAAGTTAAAACGTAAAGGAGGTGTGTAATAATAATAAAAAAACAATTATATTTACCCAATCGGTGTATTCAAACACGAGATAGTGCGGTTCAATCTCATTGCACAGACCGATAATTTTGGCAACATTGTCGTGCTTTATTTTAGAAAACATATCCAGTTCCCGTTTGAACTCGGCAAGATGATTCTCGTCTTTCGTATGCAGCAAAGACTTCACCATTACAAACTTGGAGTTTTTATCCGCCTCTTTATCGTCATTGTGACTTATTTCTTCGGCGTCAGTCAAGGCCGTAGTATCGCCGTTTAACAATTCCATTTCTTCGATTGCTGGATTCTTGCTCAACCTCGGATTTTGGTATTTGGCAACCATAACATCCCCAAATTCACCGCGACCTACAAATCAATAATTCATATCAGAATATGTACATTTATATTACACTCTTCACATAAGAACATATGTATGTATGTACGCATTACCTAACGTTACGAAATCATGCAAGCAAGATCTGGTCATGGCTAATTTGTCATACGATGAATTTCCACCTGTGATGCTTCTTTTGGAAGCTTTAGAATTGATCGACATTTCTGAATTGTCGCTTCGATTGTGACCACTCTCACCACCGGTGGTGTTACCACAGTTATCGGTAGATCCTCTGTGTTTTCCACCAACGCTCCCATTTTTAGGCTTGATATTTCCAGACCCGTTACACTTATTCTTGGCATTCTTCATTTGGCAATATTTATCGACATCCGCGTTTTGTATATCGTCATTATTTTCAATGAGTTTATCGTTGGGTCCGTCCTTTTCTTTCAATTCAACTTCACCATTTTCTAATTTATCATTGGCTGTAATTTTTTTCATAGTGTAAAATATATTTTAAATATTAACAGACATAAATCAAAACTGAAAACAAATCAATACCCATATTCCGAGCTAGTTTGCGCCGCCTGCGGACACGGCACCATACCATAAGACCGATCACGAGAAGCATATAAGCTCCGACGACACTCATCGTAATGAGTATTGCTTTCGTTATGACACCATCTTCGTTTTCTGGATTTTCTACAAAAAAAGCCATATTGAAAATAAAAAAACAAACAATAAAATTAATTGATTTAAAATATTTCAAACTAATTTACCATTCATATGTACAACAAGGACAACTTCCTCTCGGCGCAAACCAGCTGAACTACCAGCAGTACATCCATAATGATCGCTGTCTTCCGATCGAGCCGATTTGATATACAAAGTTCCGTTATTGAGTAAGTTCAATCTATAAAATTTTTTATTTATATTATTTTATCTTCAATTTATACCAGGAAGGCCTAACAGGTAACCCCAATGCGCCTTCCTGGTCAAAAACATTGTACATTTTGATACAAATATTATTAGTACTATACAAAGTACATAAATACATATCAATTAATATCCACAGAGACATCTATGGCTAAATTTGTAAATTTGCAGCATTTTGTACAATTCAGTGAAATTCGAGATTACTGAAAACTCGAGATTTTGCGAGAAAATGGGTAAGGTTGTCAATTTGTTGGAAACGTTTCAATGAAAATCAGATAAATTGGCAAACTCTGATAGAAAACGATCGACCTGGAGTCACAAACCCAAGTTCTGACCAGCAGAAACCAGTGGGATTTGAACCTGTGACCATTCTGTTCAAAGCATTATATGCTAACCACTAGTCTATTATTATATAAATATAAAATTTCGTTTCAAAATTGATATAAACCGAAGTCATGTAATGTATTACCTTTCATTGCCATTAGTTCCGCTACCCCTATTGATAGCATCACCATTAGTAGATGAAGCCGAATCATCGTCATTGATGGTAGTGATTATAATGCGATTACGATCCCATTGAGTTTTCGGTTCGGGATCTCCTTCAGCGATGCAATCGATCCAAACAGGATCACCTTCAGTCACATCTATGATCTGAGACGGCAGTGGAGATATGAATCGTGGCGATACTGAAATCGTGAAACATATATAAAATATTCAACACATTCAATAGTGTGAAGGTTTTTTTTAGAAATCTTTGATATTCACCGATGACGTCAATATATATTGATGCGTTTATCGTTCCTTGAGAATTGGTAGCTATACATGTGTAATTTCCTCTGTGCAATTTATTTACTTTAGAGAATTGCAGCGTTCCGTTGATTGACTGGACATCATCGGGTAAAGTGTCATTGTACATCTAAAATGTGGAAAATTCATATTATTTAATAAAGTCAATTACATAAATATGTACATACATAGAAGATAGTACGATTATATGTGACTTACTTTATACCAAACGCTATTAGGCGTCGGAGTTCCTTGTACTTTACAATGGACTCTAGCAGAAGCATTCAATTCGAGCCTTTTATTTACAGGTGGAGGGGAGAATTTTAATTGCTCTGTAAAAAAATCTTCAATTACATAATTGCTTTATATATGTACATATGTTGTAAAATGCGCAATATATTTACCAGTGATAGATAAAACAGCTGGTTGAGATTTTATCGACATGCCAGCGGCAGTAAGAATTTCACACCAATATACTCCTCTATCTGTCAATAGTGTGTGTTCAAATTTTAGAACACCTTCTCTTGGATTGATGACAATATGATCTAGAAATAAAATAAATATTAACAAACCATATAATTATTATTTCATATTGTTTTATTAAAAATTAAATATATATATGTATACATACCTTGATCTTCGTTGATTAGTTTGCCACCGTCTTTTTTCCATTTCAATTCATACAAGTCCCAGTTAAAATCATTCAACCACTTTTCGATGAGTTGTTCTTTATTCAGTGGAAGATTTCCAGTATCGAGTTTTTCAGATGATTCGTAGTCGCTAAGGGTAGTAAAATTTCCAAACGACAGTGGAAATTCCCTCTCTCCTGTGTGTTTTTTGGAATGATGAGGTTTTCCATTGATCGTTTTCAAATAACTCGACGTGATGATTTTATTCCAAAACGATTTTATTTCCGTTTTCAAATTTTTTGGATTTTCCATTGATATATCGCATTTTAGAAGAGATTTATGATTCTCATCTACTGTGATCTTCACTGGATTCTTAACAATTTTTGGCATTGCTAAAAAATATACATATAGCAATGATTTAATAAATACATGAAAATATACATAAAATATTACTACAAATAAATACTAACGATTAACTGCAATAAATATTGAAATTTCTTGTGAGCCTGCAATATTTTCACTAGTGCACATATAGACACCTTGATGTTCTTTTTTCGTCACATCAATGATCAAAGTACCATCATCTACTCGCACTTCACCCGAATCAGATATCTATATCAATAAATGATACAAATTAAAACAAATAATTAAAAGTAATATTTAAATAATTAAAAAATAATAATTTACCAAATGCTTTTTAATATTCTTCCATGTTATGAGACTCGGAGGAATGTTATCTCTCGAGCCTAAGCAAGTTACAGAAAAAGGTTGATCCTCTTGAGCGACAACCACTCTATTATCTGATATGTGAGGTTCAAAATCATGAACGGTCAATGGTTTTATATCTGAAATAAATAAAAATATAATAATTTGCAATTCAAATGTCTTAAATTTAAATCCATTCTCCAGTTAACTTACAGGCAATCTTTAATTTTGCAGAAAATCGTTGCAACTGAGTGTTTTCACCATTTCGAAAACTTACACACGAATAAAATCCTTCATCTCTTTTCGTGATGGCTTTCAGTGTGAGTGAACCGTTTTTATGTATCGTAATTCTAAAAGAAACAGTAATAACATTAAAGAAAACGATCACCGTAAAACGGTTATTTCGGGACCATCGAATATATGTATTTACCTTTCGTTGGATTCTAACGGTGAATCCATATCATTCTTGAACCATTCTACGGTATCAGCTCCTTTGTACTGACAATCGAAATGAGCAGCAGATTTTGGCGCCAGTAACAAATCTGACGGCTGTACGGTAATGTGTGGCAAAGCATCGTCTACAATTTAAAATTCAATGAATAATCATATAAATAAATGCAAAACATAATAACGTACGAAGAATCGATACAAACCTTCAATATTTAAAATGAAGTTAGTTTTACTATCCCTCATTTCACCATCAAAATGGACACTACATCTAAACATTAAAAATGAAATTTAATCAATTTGTATAAAACAAAATAATTTTTGAAAACAATGAATCGAATATACCTATAAACTCCATTATCTTTAGCTGATGCTTGCTCTATGTGGAGTGTTTTCTTAATAACGTCAATTCTATTCATTTTAGACGTCACTCGTTCAGCATTTCTACATAAAATTTATATTATTATTTTTGTTTAATTTTATTATATACATATATACCAGGAAGGCCTAACAGGTAATGAGCCTTCCTGGACAATTACAAACAAGGCGCAAGAGTTTACCTGTTAGGCCTTCCTGGTATGTATGTAAAAATAAATAAATAAATAAATTATATATATACATAAATTAATATCGTACCTGAACCAGTGATACTGAACTTCACCGCTTCCGATATCAGCTTCACATGATAGCCGAATATCGACACCATCTAATATACCACTGACATCATCAGGCTTTTCTAATTCTACAGCAGGATTGTTCAGAACTGTAACAAAAAGAAAAAAGATAAATAATTGATAGGGAATACGAGACGGATTGAATCGTTTCATCGCAATATACATAATTAATGTTTCAACTACAACATTTGGCAAATGGCAAACGTCGATTCATTGTTTGTTTTCCATCAAGCTTTGTCCGCCTGCTGTTTCGGCGGACCGACGACCGGCAAACTATTTCGACCGATTGTCAAACAGTTCATGAAAGATTTACAATTGATACTGAAATATCTGCAGATTCTCCATTACAAATAACGCTGTCACTCCGGACAACATGTGGTAAACGTTGATTTTGCGAATAAACGTCACCCATTTACAAATTGACATTGGCTAAAACGGGACCGGTTAATATTCTACACGTGATGTGTACGAAGGCGGTTAAAAGCACCGGAATGAAAGAAGGCAAACAATGAGTTAGGATGAGGTATATAGAGTAAGCAACGAAGCCGAATACAACACGCTTTGCCACTTTAAACCATCGACGGAGACACAGAAGAGGGCTGATATATATTACAGAGTCAACACTACTTGAATAAGACAAAAACAAACATTTAACGAATTAATATTAAAGTGCATATAAATAACTATATTATTTAATGTTTAATATAAGA
This sequence comes from Arctopsyche grandis, assembly GCF_051622035.1. Lineage (NCBI taxonomy): Eukaryota > Metazoa > Arthropoda > Insecta > Trichoptera > Hydropsychidae > Arctopsyche > Arctopsyche grandis. The sequence goes on from NC_135357.1 coordinate 27,847,916, forward strand.
TCTTTGTAAAGAATGTATATTTCATTTTATCTTTTAACTAGCTGAACCCGGCATGCTTTGCAATGCCACAATAACGCATGCAATTCCCGTTCCCGTTTTTCGATGTGTTCCAATAAGTGAATGTTTCAGTTTCAAATTAATACCTAATAATCAAATTAAATTACAGTAACGATAATTTGTCGGGAAAACGCAGGCGGCGAACACATTTGAAATTATTCAATTGTTTGTTTATTTTACCCCAACAACGCAGGTGGCGACGCGAACACATTTGAAATTATTGCGTTGCAATGCCACTCATTCCTGTTTTCCCGTTCCCGATCCTGTTTTTGGGCAATTTTTTTTTACAGAAATCATCGCGGACATGCACACAATAACTCATGTAAGTTTCATCGCAATCTAGATTTATACCAGGAAGGTCTAACAGGTAACCCCAATACGCCTTTCTGGCCAGAAACATTGTACATTTGATACAAGTATTATAAGTATTATACAAAGTACATAAATACATATCAATTAATATCCACAGAGACATCTATGGCTAAATTGGTAAATTTGCAGCATTTTATACAATTTAGCGAAATTCGAGATTGCCTAAAACTCGGGATTTTGCGAGAAAATGGGTAAGTTTGCCAATTTTGTGGAACCGTTTCAATGAAAATCAGATAAATTGGCAAACTCTGATAGGAAGCGACCGACCTGGTGTCACAAATCCAAGGTATGGCCAGCAGAATCCAGTGGGATTTGAACCCATGACCACTCTGTTCAAAGCATTATATGCTGACCGCTAGTTGATTTTTACTTTTAGATATTCTTCCTATAACTAGGCAGATGATCTTAAAAGTTCCTTCTATGCTCTTATTTACTTTACCATTAACTCTACACACAGAATGCCTCCAAAAAAGGCGGCTAAACAAATATTGAAAAAAATATTTGTTAAAAAAATCAACACCCAGAATCAGTCATCAGATGTTACAAACTGTGCAACAAGTTTACTTCGAACGTGTCTATTAAGATAAAAATACCAAGATATAATGCGATTAAGGATAGCTACAAAGGCAAGACATGACAAAGGTAATATGTAAATCGAGCTTCCAAAATTGGGCTTATCGCATTATATATAAATGTATATACATATATATGTATTCACTATCGGTGAATGTTTCTTTTTTTCGGGACAGGGGTGGCGAAGGGGTGCGAGCCGCCCCACTCGGTCTCCATGGCGACCGGCCGCTCGTAAAATTTTATGAGCCGACAAAACTCGCTAGGGGGAACGAGAGACTGTGCACAGGGGTCGCAAACCCTCGCTTAACCGCCCCTGGAATGGAACTACCGTAGACTTTGAGCTACCTTTCGAGCGCCGCGAACTCGAGTCCTTTGCATACGAGATGCAGAATTTCACGAAGAAAAAGGGAAAAATTTATTCCACACATAATAAAAACGTATAGCTCGGTCTGTGCCTAGAACGTTCTCCTCAATACAAAAAAAAGGACCCGAGTCCAAATCCTGGTCGAAATTCAGACATTTATTCGATTTCTTTTTATATGTTGTATTTTTCAATATATACCTAATCGTTTTAATAAAAAAATGCATGTAAACATCACTATTGAAAGTGTGAGCGTTTATTTAGAAGGATTAATATTGCAGGTTGATGCGTCATAATGACGCAACAATGGATTTATTAAAAAGGGATACTCGATAAGCGATAAGCCTGTGCAAACTTAGAATTTCGAAAAATTGTAAAAACATTAATTCAAATTTAATATTTTATGCAAATTGGCACTATTGAACCGATTAATCACTCATATAATTTTTTTTCTAGCAAGAAATAAGGCATTTCATCTTTTGGCAAACAAAATAAGTAATTTGAAATAAAATAAGAATAGTTAAAAAGTATTGGAAATAATACTGGCAAGGCAGTTATTTTGAATAAGGATGTTTAAGTTTTAATCTAAATTTATTGTTGAGACAAAATTGGCACCGCCAATATTAAATTATACCAGTGTTGAACCCGATGACATATCATCGCATGGGTGTTGGTATATTAAGTTATTAAATAAAATAAATTAAAAGAAATGTGTCGGTTCGATCCGCACACGGTCGAATTTTTTTCAAATACCTTTTAAATATATTTAATTGTTTAATATGAAAAAAAAGTAAAAACTACCTACCTAACTACATGTAAACAATATAAAAAACCAATATAAAAATTAATTAATTAAATAAATTTTCAATAGATGGCTGTTAATTCTCTGCCAAGAGGAAACATTGGAAGGAAATAGTACATATATAGAAGTTTTTCCTTTTGTTATTGTATTCGTATATACGTTTTGGCAGTAGTTTAGCTGTGACGTACATATGTATGTATGTCGAATCGAAACGACTATTATAGTACAGTGAGCATTATCTCAGACAGACAGAATAACGATATTATTATTAAATTATTGTGGCTCCCTTTAGTTATGCCTATCCTCTTCAGTCGCCCACCTGAAGAAGAACCTCCTTCAAAGCACTTCACCGAATGTCAGAAACAGAGCGCGCATTATCAAGGAAAAAAGTGTACATGCATACATAGGTAGATATTCCACAGAATATAAAGAAACTTATTACACAATTTAACACGGAACGTAGAATACGAAGTGAACGACCAGGCGAAAGAACAAAAGGATCGGAAAAAAAGCACCGGAGTGAGGGAAGCGAGCCAGAGTTGAAGTAGCAGAAATGCAGCAGGATTCGAAAGCGGCAGAGCGCGGACGAGCAAAAACCCAAAGCGCACCGGGTCATAGGAACAAAACAGAGAGAGAGAGAGGGAGGAATTCCAATTAGCGGACGAGCGAATTAAGGGGAAGGAAGAGAGGAGGAGGAGGACGATAAAGATGGAATATATTAAGACGTCTCTCTCTCCAGAGCGAGGACACGGAGAATGTGCCGGACCGGTTTTCAGCTGCGAGAAGAGTCCTCGCCGCGATCCGACCGATTGATTTTCAGATTAAATCGCGAGCTAATTTAACCTTTAGGCCGCGTGTGCCGCTCGTAAAGCGAACGAAAGACGATGATTATCTTGGTGAAACCCCATGCCACACACCTGCGCGACAATACAACGTTTGCAATAAAGCGATCGATCTGAAATAACGGAATCTCCACTGCTTACTATTCATGCAGACTTGAAATAGTTAACAATTTAAATAAGATTTGGCATTATTTTATAGTATACGTTCTTAAGAATTGTAAATAGGTTTTTGAGCTCTTTTTCCTATTATGCTGTACATTAACATTAGAATAATATAATACTATGACTACTAACCAAATTAAATTAAATTGTAAAATAGAAAATGATCAGTAGATCAGTAGCTATTAAAATAGATATAAGATGTATTGTGAACAAAATTTCGTAATAATAAAAAGCATTTGAAAATCAAATAGTATACGTTGCTACACGCCGAAAGCAAACTTTTGTAGAACTATTTACTAAGCATGGGATAACTATTTACGTCTTCATTTATGAAAATAAAAGCCAAGAAATCTGACCCAGGGATCGATTCCAGAAACAAATCAGTCAAAATCACAATAATTCCTAAATATTTTATTTTATTCAATCAATCAATCATACTATATACACTCGTCATTAAAAATCGCTCCAATGCGACGAGTGTCCTATACAGATCAAGAAATACACCAAATTATATATTAATACAAATTATTATGACACCATAGCCAAGCAAGGTGAATTGCAAACATCGTATACAATACGATCGACAAGCATTAATACAACAATACGATTTTTTTTATACAACAATCACCCTCAGATACATATATGGAGAGAAAACCGACGAATTTTGCGATATAATATAATAACTCAAGATTTTGCGAGATAAATGGGGAGGGAAAGCCAATTTTGCAGGAACCGTGTCAATGAAAATCAGAAAAATTGGCAAACTCCGATAGGAAGCGACCGACCTGGTCACAAAACAAGGTCCAGCCAGCAGCAACCAGTGTGACTCGAACTCATAACCACACTGACCATAACAAGATATGCTAACCACTAGTCCATGCTGCTGGTTATAGTCCAGCAGCGTGGAATAGTGATTAGTAAAGCCCGGACCCTGAGGGGGCCGTTTATTGTTCAAATATTGTAAATGCATTGTTAAAGGTTTGCCGAACCTTTTTTACAAATCATTTACAACAATTGAACAATAAATGGCACGCTTCTGGTCCTACCTCTAGTGATTAGTATACACTGCTTTCGAACAAAGTGGTCACGGGTTCGATTCCCACTGGTTGCTGCTGGCCAGACTTATACATACATATACAAGAAAGGCCAGGTTAGGCCTTCCTGGTATACATATGTATGTATATGAATATAAGGTAAAAACGAGATACATAGGTGAGCAATATTTACAAACTGCTAGCGAACGTCGAATGACTCGTTTTCGATTAATGGATATATGTATGTATGTAAACGTCATAAAAACTGAATATATGACATGTATTTACGGTCATAAAATACATATTCTGTGAAACGAACTTACGATAAGCGAACATTGACTGTGAAAATTCTCACAATAGAGAAACTCTTATTCGATCCAAACCTCCAAGGCAATCAAAACATTATATTCCATTCAAGAAAAATATATGTATGTATATATTTATCGATATTTCAAGATGGTCTTTGTAGACATGCAAATCAGGTCTTTTATTTTTATTTGCACATCTTTGTCAGACTCTCAGACGTTCGACGCAATAACTACATTTATAACATTATAAAATATTACCAAAAGTCTAGATCTCGCATTCTATTGTTCGACGGGTTTTGTTATGAATATCTAACATGCGCGAAATTTTGAATACTGGTCAGAACATCTTAGCTGATCGATAGAAATCGCATATCTTTCTCCCTTCTACCAACTTTTATTTATCTCATTTCAATCAATCATGCACTCGTCTTAACAGTTTGTTCCAAAGCGACGAGTGTGGTATACAGATTAAAAATTATTAATTATATATACAGGTATACACCAATGTATTTACATTAAACACGACATCCATGGTCAAACATTGTACGGAAGTATTGCAAGTATTATACAAGGCAAATACAAACATCGATCTACAGAGACATCTATGGATAAATTTGCAGAATTTATACAAATCAGCGACATTCGAGATGCTGAAAAACTTGAAAATAGATAAGGGCGAAAACACACAGCGATGATCATGGCAAATGTTTTTTTTAGATATTTTAAGCGTGCGAAAAAAATGGGCCATGCCTTGCACATATTCATGGAATGCCCAGCACGCACCGTCCCAAAATGACCCCCTGGAGCGTTTTCGGTAAAATTGTATCCTTGTATTTATCCTTGCTTGACAGTGATCCATAACGGTGTATCCCATATTTAAAGAAATGTAGGAGAACTTGTCGACGTTCCACGTGCTACGTTCCGTGCTGTGTGTTTTCGCCCTAAAGGTTGCTAGCTTTTTAGAACTGTTTCAATGAAAATCAGACAAATTGGCAAACTCTGATAGGAAACAATCGACCTGTAGTTCATATAATATGAAAATGAATTTTTCAGAGTATGCTGCTGGTTAGACCTGGATTTGTGACTCCGGGTTGATCGTTTCCTATCAGAGTTTGCCAATTTTCTCTGATTTCATTGTTGTAACGGTTCCCGGTAAAAATTGGCCAAAATCCTTCCTATATATACAATATGTCACCAATAATTTGTGTTTGATTAATGTGCAATAAATAAGTTTGTGTACGATTTGATAGATGTCTCATTGATTTGCGAGCTTTTCAGTGTCTCGTAATACGGTTACTTATATAATGAATAAAACAATGCTGCAATATTTGTAATTGGCCAGGAAGGCGCAATGGGGTTGCCTCTAATGCCTGGTATGTGTTGTCATAAAAAATAAAATAAATTAAAATAAAATATCCAAGGTCTGGCCAGTAGCAACCGGTGGGATTGAACTAATGACAACTTTGTTCGAAACCATTATATGCTAACAACTTGCCTATGCCGCTGATTTACTGAAATTAGCTGAGCGTTGGTCCATAACAAAACCCAACATAAAAGTACACAAAAGGCAAAAAAGTAGTGTAGTAGGTAATTTAATTTTACAAGGGTCACGAACTTCGTTGCTAATATATGTACATATACATAGATAATATAATATTGTACGAAGAGTTCGGTATATTGACCTTTCATCTCCTAACAGAAAAGCCACCATTCCGAATAAGGAAAGATTTGCATGTAAATGAAAAAAAAAACCCAGACCTTATCGACAAGTCGAGCGTACAGCGTACGGTGTGATTACAAGAACACCCGCGATCCGTAAATAAGAATGTTTACAGGAACATCAAAGGGGCAACAACGCACTCTTTGATAGTCGGGTCGGTTTAACGTGGCGCGTCTGGTTCATATTTCGATGTCATCGCGATGATACCAGAATCCATACATACAAACATATCGGACACTGTTTACAGAACCCGATGGAGGAAGAAATAAAAAAAAACCCTTCCCGATTGCTCGGGAGGACTAGGATGCGATGGAATGGGACGGGGACTATTAGGAGGAGGGGCGGGATTTGGCGAACTGTCGGGATTAGAGGGCAGGTGCAATTTTGGAGAGGGTGGGCGGGTGGCTATATTGAAAAGTTTCTGGAGAGGTGAACAGTTCCATTACGTAGCGCTTGCGATGCAGTAACGAGAAGTACTCGTGAAGTCGACGAAGCAGCATCAAGAGCGGTGAGCTTCAATTCTTCTATAATCAACCGATACCTGTACAAAGTAGTATTATACTAGACTCGTTGACAAATACATTTTTAACGCCTTGTTTAATTCAACAATAAACATCATCAATTTTGAAACGAAATTATACGGAAAAACCAATCATAGAATACGAACCTAAGCGGTCTCCGTGACGAGCCAGAATGTTAAATTACAAAAAACGCAAATATCGGAAGGCAAAGATCGAAAATCGAAAGATTTTAAGTCGAAAGATCAAAAAAAAAAGGGTGCATGGTAAACGGTACATACTCACTTAATTTGCGCGAGCAGGATACAACAGGAACAAGAGGAACAGGCTTTTCCTCCCGTATTAATGTGCGCGCACAGAATACGGGAGGAAAAGCCTGTTCCTCTTGTTCCTGTTGTACCCTGCTCGCGCAAATTAAGTGAGTATGTACGTGAGTATGTACCGTTTGCCATGCACCCTTTTTTTTTGATCTTTCGACTTAAGATCTTTCGATTTTCGATCTTTGCCTTCCGATATTTGTGTTTTCTGTAATTTTACATTCTGGCTCGTCACGTAGACCCGAACCTAAGATACTACAGGAAGAACGTGATAATCAGACTTTGGCGGCCAGGATGCTTTAACAAAAAAAAAGGTTCTTTATTGTCAACCTTTTTTTTGCACTATTGATTTATTGGATAATAGTAATAAACAATAGTGAACCATTTTTTGTGGGTTAATGCATTCTGGCCGCCTAAGTCTGGTGATAATTAGTCACAGGAGCCTGAGGGGGCCGTCTATTGTTCAAAGGTTGTAAATGCATTGTTAAAAGTTTGCCGAACAATGGATAGCACTGTGACTATCCTACCTCTAGTGATAATATATGTAAAGGAAACTATTATAAGTAGAGCGCGGATAGAGAGCGTGCTTTTTCCAGGAATCGGGGCGGTTTGGCTCTATTTACAAAGCTAGAATGCAAAAATAAGGTTCGGCGAACCTTTAACAATGCATCTACAACAATTGAACAATGAACGGCGCGCTCTGGATCTGCTCTTTAATTATAAGGGCGCAGACACCCGAGTAGTACGCGGCACGTGTTGTTTTTTTAGAGATAGTTTTACACATGTGAAAAAATGTTAGCACGCTTGATCTATGCTATGGCAATCCAGGCCAAAATTCACCCCTTGAGTATTTTTAGTGGTATTTTATCCTTGCATTAATATACTTTTGATAGTGATCGATAACGGTGATTGCAAATTTTTAGGAATGTAGGAGAAACTTTTCGAAATAATAAGATCGTACGAAATTATATGAAGACATGCCCATACGTAGTTAGAGCATACTACACCGAACGATTATGTGTGTCTGCACTTTTAATAAGGCAAAAACACACTGAAGGCAAGGGCACGGCACGTTTTTGTGGCTTCCAGCCAGAGAAGAACGTTCGCAGTTCATTGTTTATTCGTACGACCTTATTATTTCGACAAAATTCTCCTACATTTCTTCAAATACAGGATGACCGTTATCGATCACTGTCAAGCCTATGTAAAAATATCACCGAAAACACTCCACGGGGTGATTTTTGGGATTGCGTGCCTCAGAAATGGATAGGCGTGCTTGCATTTTTTTACATGTGCAAAAGAATCTATAAAAAAATACATGCCGCATGCCTCTCAGTGTGTTTTCGACCCTAGTCTCTGATGATATTGGAATACAAAAGACGGATTATTGAAGGCTAATCTTTTTTGGTGCAAAGGGAAAACTAATCAGGACAGAATATCACGGCAACAATGGAATCAGTCTAGCAACATTAGACCTGGATAGCAGTCATGATTTTGCTTACTACGAAATTTCCAACGCTCTTAGCCTAAGTCCTGAATTGTAGCATTTTTTAAACTTGTCTATTACTTATTGATTATTTTTCACCATCGTACTGGCGGATTTGATTTGAATATATATATATTGTTGACCAAACCGCGCAAAATGGCAATGTTTCAAAACGATCTGAAGAATGTAGGATATCAAATCGAAATGTTGTCAGACGAATGAGCGAAGGGAAGCTTAGAAGAGGCTTGTAAAAAATCGATCTTGACTCTTCGTCATCAATTTGGCAGGCAAATCTTTGGTGCAATACAGATGAACGTTGAGAACTTTAGTTTGAATTTGAAATGGGTTCCATATAAATTATGAACTAGCCGAAAATTCAACTCGCGGTACAGCCGTCAATTGCTGCCAAGCCGATGTTCTGTTCGTTAGGAAGCATTTCGGAAAAAATGTTAGGTGGCACATACCATTGCATTGCAATAATTGATACATGTTGCCTGCATAAGGAATTATGAGGATTTATCAGTGTTTCAAAGATTGGAGGGAGACGAAAACGTGCGATCATAAGAAACTGGCATTGTGTTTGTTTTAAAGCACGGAATTTCCAAATAGGAGAGACCACACCGACAACAACATACTCTCGTTCGCCGACAGGAGGATGGCCAACTCTGGTTAGCGGCACCGAAAGAGTGTGTGTGTGTTTGCTCAGCGCACACATCAGAGGCGCGTGGATGTTTACGTTAACATCATTTTTATTCCATCCTCAAAGTCTTCTTTGTTTGTGTTTCTTGCATGCGTTTGTGTGAGCGCCCTAGAGTCGGCGTTTTCTTTCCTTTTTTCTTTTTTTTTTTTTAACTTCTTTCGCCGGTAGCATCGCACCTTTTCTTCTTTCACTCTTGTAAACACCGGATTTGAACGATCCGCCCGCCTGTGTTGATTCGAATGCACGCCGCAGCTCCGAAACACCGTTCTTAGTTAACACCAACTTGACATTCAACGTCATTCAAATTCTACAAATCCTTTGATTTTGAAATACAGCATGCACACATCGAATACGAACATTCAATAGCCAAATTTGGTCTTATGATAGTTTCAATTTTCAAACGTTGAACCTGAATTTTGCTACAGGAACGATAAGTGAGTCGAGTTGTATTCAAACGAAGCGACTTAAATTTGTATCGAGTTTCATTTGTCGATTACAAGCATGACCAAGAAGGCGAAAATCAAAGACGTTGCCGCGACAGGTAAAGCAACGTCGGTGGAAGTTTGCGTATGGATGGGACGACCCATCTAATGCGGAACGTGAGAGGAATGACACGTTACGCTCAGCAGACGCGGCGAAGCATGAGACTCCCGGACACAAAGGGTTGAGAGGACCACCTCGGGCATAACCGCATAACCACCCCCAAGTCCCCCCTCCTGAGGTTAAATTAAGGATTTTCTCCGGGGAGAAAGTGGGATTACGAACGGGAGACAATGCCAATCCTTGAACGGAGGCGATCATCTCATCCCGGCGAATCTTCAATTTGATAAAACGAGTCAAGAGTCATGTTTATTATTAGTGTGCAATCGTCTTCCTCGGATACCCTCGAGTCAAGGTCGAAACTGTTTGCCGGGTCCTTATCTTTTCGCCATTGTTTGCAACTACAGACGGACGAGTTATATACGCCTTGAATAACTATTACAGCGTGCACGTAAAATTTTATATGAATTATTACAACGATCGAGGTCAAGCAACTCGAAAGGAACTTGTTCGGGACAGGAAGTCCCGCGATATTTCCAGTATTAAAATTGTCTATACTTACAAGTAACGTCTAGGAATGTTTCTTCGCTTCTGACCGTTTGACCCAACGATGACGTAGCAACACAAGCGAATTTTCCAGAATCCGTAACCCTCATCAGTCTGGTGATGGTGAGTGAAGACATCCCCTCCGAAGACGTTACAAACCTCCTCGAAGAGTTGGCTATTGCGTCACCTGAAAATACATTAAAAACATAAGGAATTTATACATATATTGACTTTAAATTATACTACCTACCCTATAAAATAATCAGATGTTTAAATAGCTCATTGGATACTAAGTCAAAACTGAAGAAAAGATAAATTTAGAGCAATACTATGACGTCAGTTGCATTTCAGTTCAAATTTTAGTGTCACCAAAGTCGAACTCAAATCACTTTCATATGGTATGAGATTGAAAAGAATGAATATTTACGCTTTTGAGACGAGAAGAATGAAAGGTGATCTAACTGAAGTCTATAAAATTATAAATAACTATTAAAATAGTCCTATGATAAACCTCCTTACGTTAATAAAAACAACATCTGAGAGGTCATATTCTTAAAACTCCGAAAATATATTTACTTCAAAATAATTAGAGAATATAATAGAGATGTAAAGAAGAAGAAATAAACAGACGTATGAAATTAGGTTCGAGTGCATTTGGACGAATGAATGTTTCTTTTAAATCAATAATGCCACCCTGCCTGAAGAAAAAAATCTTCGATCAAGGCGTTTTGATGAAATTGAGAAATTTGATCAAGATGAAATTGGGAAAATTTGTGGGAAGAGGTGGATTAGAATTGCGCAAAACAGAGACGAGTGGAAGTGTGTTGGAGAGACCTTGATCTTGATTGATGAGATGATGATATTGAATTAGAGAATCTTTTTTTTCAAATAGAGTAGCTAAAATTTCGAAAAGTCTATCCAATGAATTGGTAACTTCTAGTAACTTAAACCTTTTTAAAAACAAACTTGACGATTTCCTTAAAAAAAAATGGGTTTTTGTAGTTCTTCCTTTTTCTAATTTATCTTTTTTATTTTTCTCCCTCTATCTCGAATTTTTTATATTCCTTTTAAGGTTTTTTTTTAATATATTTTTTGATATTTGTATTTTTGTACTACTGTATGTATTATTAAACCGCCTTTCCCAAGTATTCTTAAATAAATAAAAATAAAAAATCATATGGTGTGATTCTAGCAATATGTGATGTGATATGCATAGGTAATATGTGAATGCGCAAATGTAAAATCCATTCTTCCCGCCCTCAATTTCTTGTCGAATTTAGCAACAGGATGACTAAAGGAGAGCACTTTTTAATAACGCAAAATATTTAAAAATTACATATTTGAACTGTTTACATGTGGGTTTTCAGCGGTGAAGCTGTGTATGTATCTTCGGGCTTGGCGCAAAATTGATTTATGAAATAGGCTATATATGTACATACATATATACATATACATATAATGCACTTTATTGAAATATCGGTCATGGGGTGTGCGATGGCGAGATGATAACCCTCGGTGATACATTTTATATACAGTCAGGGACATTTTTGCACCCCCTTAGTACATGTCTTATATAGCCTTAACTACGTGACGCACAAGAATAAGAGGGGGTTGCGAATGATATATGATGAGGTGTGTGTCTTTCGATTTAACACGTTGGCTGCCATCGCATGTGAAGTCACACTTTGTCAAAATCCAAACGAGGCACATAACGAGTTAATTCAACGCCGTATACTCTTCGATTGTCTTAGTTCAGTCTTATGCCTACCGTTGAAAGTCCAATAGATAGTTGTGGCCATGTTGGTGTTGCACTGCATCGTGAAAGAGCGTCCTTCCAATACCGGATCCTTCGAGGAGGGATGCGTGGAAAATTCCAACGCATTTCCCGTCGGAAAAGCTGATCTTAGTGAGCGTACATGGCCGTACTCTGATTGTTTGTCAGCGTGTACGTCCAATGACCATAGCGGACCTGTAAAGACAAAAATTACATGCATAAGAAAAATGGAACACATACATGTAATTTTAAATTATGTATGGATATTGGTTATCCACACATATTATAATATATGTATATGTATGTAGGAAATAATATGTATGTAGCATGTAGAGTGTGTGGTTAGTGACCGTGTATGGTACAGAGCTGATATAGGGCACTCGCCCTATGGCATGAAAAATTCAAATATGACAATGATGTTTGTTGGCTTCTTGTCGTTTATGAGATATAAGCGTTTAAAAAAAAGTGCAATTTTTACAGATTTTTGGCTTTTTACAGTTTTTAACTAAAATCTAGTATTGCTGTACCAAAAGTGAGTAGTGAAATCAATAGTCAGAAGTTTCTTCTATTGATTGTGATTTTTTATTGCTTTGAAATACTAATAATTAAGAATAAACGAATTTTAAAGTCAATCAAAACTAAAATCAATCATTGTATGTAGATTTACTTCTCACAATAGAGCGTATCGTATACATATGTATGTACGTTACACGGCTTGCATGTATTTTTCAATCGAATACTATACATATTAGCCAGCAGCAATGCATTAATGCTAACTACCGAGAGTTTGCTTGGTTGGATCCCCTGGGCTGACCTCGATTGAAAAGTTAAGAAAATTATCTGCAGTTCTGCTAGTCAGACTTTGGATATTTGTGACTCTCAGTCAATCGTTTCCTATCTGAGTTTGCCAATTTATCTGATTTCATTGTTGAAACGGTTCCTCATCAAATTGGCAAAAGCCATCCCACCCACAATGTCACCACATTGTTGAATGATTTCAAAAATATATCTTCTAATGTATAATTTCGAAAGAGACTTTGTAAGGTTTAATTTAAGGTTTGGGTGGTAGAATCAAGAAAAAAACCTGTATATACATATATGTATATTGTTTGCTATCAATATTTCCTCTTGGGAAATAGTGCCACGAGCATCTACTGAAAATTGATTTAATTAATAAGTTAATTTTTGTATTGCTGTTTAATATCTTTTTATATATAAGTAGGTAAGTAGATTTTACTTATAATACACCCTATGAAATTTTCATCGGGTTTATCATTAGTCTATATACATATGTATATAAAAATCAATGTTTGAATGTCACTAATGCGTTCCTATACAAGAGTTATTGTGTGCATGTCCGCGATGCTTTTTGTAAAAAGAATCCCCCAAAAACGGGAACGGAAACGGGAATGAGTGGCATTGCATGGCAAATAATTTCAAATCAGTTCGCAACCTACGTTGTTAGGGTAAAATAAACAGACAATTGAATAATTGAAAAAGTGTTCGCCGCCATCTATTGGTTTTTTTTTCAGTCAAGACAAGTCAAGTTCGCCGCCTTTGTTTTTCCGACAAATGGGAACGGGAACGGGAATCGCATGCTTTATTGTGGCATTGTAACGCATGCCGGGTTCAGCTAGTAATCAATAAAATGTAAGTATGTAAAAGTTTAATACCATATATGTACATATGTCGTTCAGGCATCATGGGAAAGTATAAAATTGTATCCATCAGTTATGCCGCCTTTCCGAAAGTATGAAAAAATTGTTGTTTAGTTACTGTGAAATATTCACGATTGAGGAAATGCATCATAAAATCTATGTGGGTGTATTTTAGCATTTTATGGCAGGGTTAATGTTTACGACGACGAATAAATTAAGCGAAGGATCTTTTAAGCGGACTATAATTTGTACTTAAACGGGTCGAAATAAATCTCGATATTCGATTAATGGATGAGAAAAGGATGTGATAGATTCTTAACGTGCGTTGGACACGCCATAAAAAGTGGTCTTAAGAAAACGAATGACCGGTAATTTAACAATTTCGGTATCTAAATTGAAGAGCGTCCTTTTAAGGTATTGCTTTACGAACTCGTCGTACAATCACTAGATGGGCAAACCCGTATCAAACATCTGCAGATGTATACTTCATTTTTCGAGAACGAATTTTCTGAATACGATCGTGAATCGCGATCTACTATCAAATACAAATCGATTCTGCAATTATGTATGTGCAAACAGCAGCCAAAGCGTTGAATCTCACCGATTACGAGAGAGAGCGGTTTTAGGGGTGGGCGGGGGTGATGTCTCGACTATCTCTCCAGGATTTTACGACCTTTCATGATGACTTATAAAATTCTATCATTTATGCGAAAGTCTGTGCTGGCGTACGCCAGGAGTTTAACGACATCGTAAAGTCAGCAAAGTCGTGACGTTATTCGACGAAAGACACCACCGTGAGTGCAGAGATCTTTACGAAGAGACTAAAAATGTGATAAAAATATTGGAAAAAAAAAATGACGCAAGTATGGGGGTAGCCCCGATGGGTACACTCGAAATATAATTAGAATGGGGGTGGGTGGGAGGAAATTATAAAAGTGTCGCAATGCATTCGAGTGTTTGCTTTCATGTATAGAGATGGAGCGTTTTACAAACGAACGGTGCTCAAGTTTGCAATAGGTTAAATTTCACGTGCAGCAATAATTAACAATTAAAATATGAACAGTGAATACTAATTCAAACATGATTTTCTATATCTTTAAATTAATAAACAAAAGTTTAATTAATACTACATATTTTCAAGTTCATAATATTGTGTAAATATTATCATTACTGCTTTGTTTATCTTGTAACACTCCTAAGGAGAGGTGTTGATAATTAAGATTCAGATTTAGATTACGACTTAATTAATGTACCCATCTACTATGTAGATACTTATACACGTGTGTGCTTCCCTGAATCCCTTGTGTATACATTTTCGTACACAAATCATATTATCATACGTATTATACATATGTAGGTGTAATTCAATCAAATGCTTAAAAATAAAGCTAAAAGCGCAGATACATTTAGATAAACGAGTGGCCACTAAGTCAAGAGTTCATTCTCGAAGCAAACTTAAAAAAATGAATATATAGGTACCAAACGTGCTTTGAACACAAAATTGTGGAAATTGGAATAAATAATACTATTTTTCTTTATACATTTATAGACAGCTTTTTAACCAGCAATATAGATCAGTGGTTAGCATGTTATGTTTTCGATTGTGTGGTCGCGGGTTCTATTCCTGGCTTTGTTACTGGGATATGTGACTCTAAGGTCAATCATTTACTATCAGAGTTTGCTAATTTATATGATTTCATTGGAAACGGTCCCAACAAATTGGAAATCCTGTTCTATTTCTAGCAAAATTTGCCCATAGATGTCTCTATGATGATTGTATTGTTTGATGATCGATGTTTGTAATTGGCATTGAATAATAATTATGTACAATGTTGAAAATAGATGTTGTGTTAATAAAAATGGGTGTAACCTGTATAAATAATATAAATTCTGATAAACTTCTGAAGAAATGCGCTGATAATATCTACGCATTCCCTCGGTACGAGTATTGAGATGGTGTTTCGATAAAACCGCACCGACAAAAACGCGCAGAACAAAACGATTCGAACAAACATTTGCATGCGCTATTTAATTCTAGCACTAGACAGTTCAATAGAAAATAGTAGTGATGTAATTTTTGAGATCTAACATTAATACGATCAGACTTTTGGAAGTACCTCACCCTGAGGCTGCAGAAAGAGATGGTAATTGTATGAAATTGGACATTTTTATACCATCACTCAGTTGGCTTTTTAATATTTTTTGCGGTTAGAATCTGTAGCATAAGTTTGGACGTACATAATTCATGGCACGAAAGTTTGGATATAAAATATTTGGACAGGCTCCGTATAATTTGGTCAATTATTTGGCAAAAGTCTCGATTGAAATTCCCCACCGTCGAATTTCATAGTCAAGGGGCTAGACGGAATTCGGTACATTTTCGTGCTCCCCGTTAAAACTGAAAACTATGTAAGTATAAATTTCCATGGGACAATCGATGGGAAGCCCGCGGGGCACCGCACGGCCATGGGAGGGTGAGAGATCGTAAAAAATAGAGGCGGATTCGTGACAAAAGCACCTATAAAATTCCATGCCACCACCGCCAATAAAACGCCATCATTATGGCTGGTTTCGTAAAACTAAACCCGGGGAGAGTTTCAGCAAAACTCTGAAACGCATACCCGCAGGGAAATATATAGATCGAAAGTTTATGTTAGATTTTTTTACCCGTGTTACTCATCTATGCGTGTAGGTTTTAACCATTGTTTAATTAGACAAATGTTTGGATCGTTTAATTCGGATGAAAGGCGTTGGCCAGTTACAAAATACCGTGTGGATGAAGAGAGGGAGGGAGACGAATGCAAGGCGGAAAAAAGTGGAGTTTTTTATGGCTTTAGAAAACTACTGGCGTTCGAAATGCTAAAACGAGAAGGGGAGAAATTCGTTTCCCAGAAGCGTTTAGTCATCTGACATTTAGCAATTAAGAGGAGACGAGCGAACAATGGGGAAGACGATGGAGGAGGAGCCATACTCAGTCAACGTAGTTGGTATAATACCGAAGCATACGTAAGTAGTTTCAGTTGTGAAAACATACTAGAAGTGGGAAAGCCAAAGAAAGGTACAGTGATAGCCAATACTAATGGCTGGAGTTTGTTTTCGTTTTCGGAACACACGTGTCCTGATATATTGCAACAAGGGAGAGCTCCCTGAGCTGAAAGTGTTGGGTTAAATCGTAATTTAAATCTAAGATTAAACCGACACTCGTTATTGTATCCACACTAAACACGGTAGCTTATTATATTATACATATGTATGTGTGTGTGTACTAGACAAATTACTGGGCGTTGCTCAGGATGATGAAAGTGTGACTACGATATAATTTATACCATGAGTATGCCAAATTTGACGGTTTTTTTTTTTATAAAATAGTGTGGAATTGTGCACTCGCTCACCATAGCCCGGGCTTTTTTGTATGGGAGTCCTTCAATCCAAGGCTCCGAACCGTTCCAAAACCCGTTCGGGTGCAGATACACATACGCCAGCGGCACGTGTTTTTTTAAGATAGTTTGAAACAGGTGGAAACCATGCACGTGTTCATGGTTTCCACCTGGGAAGGGCGTTTCTTCAGGTCATTGTCAATTTGTACGATGTTATTTATAAGTTTCTCCTACATTTCTTCAAATGTGGGAATCACCGTTATCGATTGCTGTCAAACCGATGACAATTCAAGGATAAAATATCACCGAAAACACTCAAGGGGTGATTTTTGGCCTGGGTGCCATAGCATAGATCAATTCTGCTAGCGATTTTTGCACAAACCTAAATTTTTTTTCCTGAATTGTAATCGGAAGTGAAACGTAAAGGAGGTATATAAAATTATGCGTATCTCTCTGTGTCCGTGCCTTTAAGGTTCTAATTTTGAGATAAAAAAATAAACAAATAACCAGTAACCAGCGACCAGATTGTGTGGTCACGGATTCTATCCCTGGCTTTGTTGAGGGCCATACCTTGGATGTGACTCCAATCGGTCGTTTCCTATCAGATTTTGCCAATTTACCCAATTTCATTGGAATGGGTTCCAATAAATTGGCAATCCTGTCCTATTTTCACAAAATTTGAGTTTACAGAATCTCATAATTAGTTGATATTTAAAAATGCTGCAAAACATTTTCCATATGTCTATATGATGATTTTAATGTTTGATGATCTATGTTTGTAATTAGCATTGAATAATACTTACATATGTACAATATTGACAATAGATGTCGTGTTAATAAAAATGGGCGTAACCTGTAGAAATAATTATAAACAATTTTTTTGTCAAATAAAATTGGCAAACTGACGGTTTCTCTGGTTTTGATCATGCAGTTCTTAGCAGCCATGGAAATACTCGTAGCAGAATGAATTCACCAGCCAACTAATCGTTAGTTTGGAAACACCACGTGTTGAGAGTTGTTGACAGGTTTCGATATTGATTTTAGGGATCAATTAAGTCAGGGGATTAATTCCCCATTGAGAACATTTTGGAAATCGATACAAACAAAGGAAATCTGCTCAAGCCACAGAGGGACAATGAAAGCGGGAAAAGCACTCGAGTCAACATCGTACTAGTACAAACACACAATACACAACCAGGATTGGTTTTACGAGTTATTATTATTGCGAGGATTACGAATGCATACGCAAAATTCACAGTAAAAGGATCGTTCGTTTGGATTAATCGGTCATATAACTCCAGAGTTTTGGAATTTACGCAAAGGGGTTTCA
Source organism: Arctopsyche grandis (assembly GCF_051622035.1). Lineage (NCBI taxonomy): Eukaryota > Metazoa > Arthropoda > Insecta > Trichoptera > Hydropsychidae > Arctopsyche > Arctopsyche grandis. The sequence goes on from NC_135357.1 coordinate 27,866,393, forward strand.
GAGCAGCGGCAGTCGTCGCGAACGATAAACTTTTCCACGAATTCCAACACAGTGTGCTTTTCCCAAATTGAGTTAACTAAATCGAGAGTTTTTCATAGTACTTTCCCGGATACGTGCAGGGCAGGGGGGTGGGGTTGAGTGGGAGATAGGGGGTGGGGGTGGGTGTGATTCACCGGAAAACTGTCGCGAGGCCGAAACGTGCATAGTCAAAAATAACTATTTTCCGACGAGCATATTAAAAACTCAACAAACGCTTTTTCGCATACACGAATTACACACGTACATATTGTGAAATTTTACCGTGCTGAAAAAAATTCTATTCGATCTTATTTATTGCGACGAGACGACAAAACCGGGAAAAACTATTAACATCGTGATGCTTTTGAACGCATGTAAAAATTGCAATTTATTTTAGTGCATGCACAGCGCTCGTTAACACTCCACAGTTTGCGAATTATACCAACTACATATTCGAAATGGGAAAATTCGCTGCTAATTTCGAGTGCCTGGCGCCGACCGGGAAAACCCGAAACGTATCAAACGCACAAACGAATGTGACAGCATTTTCACTCGTGACAATACTCAATAATAAAATGATGCATATACATACATATAACTTTGTGGCGATATGTGAAGTATCCTGAAGGACACTTCACATATCATCGGAGAGGTCTCGGGTTCAGACCCCGCTTGAAGAAATCATCTATGTATGATTTGAAGTATTTCTGTAACACAGATGGTCAGATTTGGATAATAATGACGTTCAAATCGATCTTTCTTATCAAAGTTTGCTAATTTATTTACACATTATCTTAATAGTTGAAACGGTTCATCACGAATTGGCTCACCTACCTACCCATCATTTTCATCATTGCTTTGTGCGAGTTTGAACACAGTCAATCTGGGCAATACTATTAAACCTTAAAACTTGGCAATAAACTGATATGACCGTAAAATAATAGGAAATGTAAAATTTAAGATGAAATAGTAGCCGTAACACATTATAAAACTTTACTGTTATCACTTATCAATGTATGTATATACCAGGAGTGGTCAAGCTTCATGTTACTGTGAGCCACATACAAGAACCCGGAGAATCATTAACAATGAGAAACTTCAAAAATTGTTTATTACAAATTTCACATTATATGTAATATATTTTGTATAGATGCAGACTACTTTTAACAATTAATTGAACGAAATAATAAAATATATCAATTTATCGTTTCTTTTAAATAAATAGTGAATTAATGTTTGAATGTTAATTCTTTCAGTCGGTTTTGATTAGCGAAGAAGTAACAAATGCGTGTATTCAGAGCAGGTTTCTTCGTAACATATGTATGTTTATTATTTTCAATTATTTTCAATTGCTGATGAATTCTGCATCGAATTTCGAGAATATTTGCAACCCGATCGAATCTATAATAAAGATGGAACAGGCCTGTATTGGAAGTACTTGCCGACAAAAACGCTGGCCTTAATGAGAGAAAAGTCCGCTCCTGAACATAAATCGACCAAAGAAAGGATAACTGTCATGTGTTGCGGAAACGCATTAGGAACTCGTGAAATGAAACTTTTGATGATTGGGAAAGCAAAGAAACCTCGATTTTTAAGGCAACTGAAACGAAAAATCTTCCCGTCGGTTATTTTAGTCAGAAACGGACATGAATGGACAGGAAGATTTTTGAAGATTGGTTTAAAAATAAATGGTCTCCAGAGCAAGATTAAAAAAAAAAATAAGGAATTGCCATAGAAAGCAATACTTGTAGCACTTTTTCGATCATGGAGAAAGATTCTTCCTGACAAGGAAACAGATTTAGTGGATTCTGAAGAGAATGAAGCAAATGATATATCTGGGATACATGGATTATTGGAAAATTTAAAATGTTTTGAAAGCGTAGATAAGAAAATATCGAGGAGTGGCTCAATCATGATTTAAGTTATCCAGGTTTTAAACGCATGGATGATGCATATATCGTTTCTTTTGTATCTCAAGAGGAAGAAAATAAGAGTGACACTACAAGTAAAGAAGATACCAGTGGTTACATTAGTCATAAAACGTTACAACTCTAGTACTAACTATTAACGGCCAATTATCTGCTTAACTATGAGCGTTTTTCTTAATAAATAATGAGTATTAAAATTATGAAACAAAAATTTGAGTTTTAAATATGGTTTTATATTCGAAACCTAGTCAAAATTTGATGATTCGGATTATCGGTGTTTTTCAACTAACCGTGGCCTTCCTCCCCAGCATTAGCCCGGATTGTATTGTATATGTACTGAGAGTGCACTGTATATGTTTTTGTTGGGTTTCGAGAGTTATTTCCTGAAATAAAAACATGAAATATTTGGATTAATTTAAAAAGAAATTTACTAGCTTTAAATTCGTAATTTCTTATAATATGAACCTTTAAACATGAATGAAAATGTATGAAAAGTCTAGCATAAACCATCGCAATAATTTTTCCAATGGATGTGGAAATTTAGAATTACAGTTGCAAAATGACGTAACGATGAAACAATTGAATTCTTCTTATATATGGCATGAATTGAAACAAAAAAAAAAAATATTACGAAAAATGCAGGTATTCAGCGATATTTTGCCTTTTAAGTATTTAAAAAAAGCATAAAATAAGTCGATCGCCATGAAAGTTTAGATGCAAAGTAGTTCCCAACCTCTGTTGGTTAATATAATACGCAGTTTTCTAAACGGCGCTCACTATTTATCAAGTGCACGAATGCGTGCACCCGATTACGAGTAGTAAATAAAATAGTAAGTGGACTTACTATTTTATTTACACGAAGTTTCCGCTACACATTCTATTATAAGTTTTTTTTAGAAAGAATATGTTTTTACAAGCCTTCTTGCTTTGAACACTGATGATATTTCTAAGAAATTGACCATTTATAAGAAAACCGAAACCGCGTGTAGCAGCTCTTTAATAACATACCTTCAAAGAGAAAGTGTTTATTTATCAACAAGACATCAAGGGAATGATGAGTTTTGAACAGGAAAACTGTATCTTTATGTAGAAGTTTTTCTTAAAACATGGCAACACGTACATACATATCTCTACAAATGTATTCTCATGTTGTTAAACGATACAGGGATTATACTTTCTTGGAAAAATAAACGTTGACAAGACGTGTTGCCTATGTACATACATACATGTAAACATGCATTAAATAGAAAGAAGCTTTGATATTTACTTCATATTTATAGAACGTCTTTCAACGTGTTGAAACTTGTTGCAACATTTGCTTATAACAAAGCCAAAACTATTTTAAAAAAATCAATCAATACTGGTTTTTTTTTTATTTCGCCTACAAACCTGCCTGCCAATAGAGGAAAATATCGCCAAAAACTCGAGAAGAACTCCACAGAAACAAACTGGATCAAAGGAAGCATCTCTGCAAAACTACATATTGCAGAGAAAACTATATACCTATAGTTCCATCGTTGAAGTGCACACACTACAATACCGAATCTGAAAGGAAACCTGTCCTGATCCAGTCAATTGCTATGCAGATCGTAAGCCTATAATTTATGTACATGTGGACTAATACGAAACGTATTAGGGACCAAAAAAAGTCTTATATAATCTAGATTTCGATTAGTTTTTTTTTTCTATACAATTTTTTTGGTCTGCATTGTGATCATAAATCGTTCCAAGGTCTTCCGAAATAAAGGAGTAGCAGATTTTCGCGGTTCACGTACCATGTGAATGACCATTGCTAAAATGCTCAAGGCTAATAAAACAGCGATACGAGCTTACACACATATCGGCGATTACTAAACGCCGACAATAATTAAATGCAGCGTATACGAAGATACACACATACGTATATAATTATACGTGTAATATAACCGGAATTGGACTTATGCAAATGACGCAATTAAAAATAAAAGGAACGCGCAGAGATGCTCAAAATGGCAGACGGCCCTCGTGCAGAAAATGTCGGTTCGTTAACCGGACGAAAGAGCTGTGCGAACGTTGGCTCTTCCCCCGCGAGATTGGTCCACCGTTTGGGAAACTGTGTGTGTGTGCATCTCAAAACGTTCGTTGCTCCAGCTTAATTGTGTTGTTTGTGCGCAAGTTTTCCTCTCTATCTCTCCCAACTTCAATTATTTCGCGTGTAAAATCGAGAGGGTTTGTTGGCAAAACAAATTTATGACTCTATCTGCCACTGTTGTCTGGGTACCATTTCCCAAAGGCCGGACAGGTCGTTGCTTGCAAATTTCATTCGCAGTACTCGCGCAGGTGATTCCTGTGAACATCAGCGAAGCACGAGGACCACTTTCCGTACTTTTCACAAGATTGATGAAGCTAGTTTGAATTACATTGCAACTTTTCCAGCAGTTTACTTATGGGTACCAGATTTTTTTCATATTCTTAATTGAGACCAACTTTTCCGGAGCTCCCAAGGACAAGCTCGATGTCTATTTGATGTTTCTAAAGATTGGTTAGCAACAGCGTTGTTTGCTAGTTAATATGCATTCATGAAATACACATTTACACATAGTAAAGTGGCGTCGCTAGGGTTGGTGTACCAGGTGCGATCATCAGTAAAGTCATCAGTAGAGGTAGGATAGTCACAGTGCTATCCATTGTTGTAAAAAAGGTTCGGCAAACCTTTAACAATGCATTTACAACCTTTGAACAATACGCGGCACCTTCTGGGTCCGGTGACTAGTAATCAGTAGTCTTCGGCGGTGGAGCGTGCTTTTTCCAGGAAAGAGGGCGTTTTGGGGCTATTTTCCAGGAAACAGGGCAAACTACATACAAAGCTAGAGAGAAAAAAAAGGTTCACCATAAAAATGAACACTGGTGCGCAGGGTCGCGCCGGCCTATGGTCATCAGTATAGGCCGGCTCGAAATAAATGGGCTATTGTCAATTTCTATTGTTCCATTCTATTTTTTTTGCTCTCTAGAGAGCAAAAAAAAAGGTTAACATTAGAAATTGACAATAAGGAACCCATTTTAGCACGCTCATCCGCCGATCTCTAGTAATCAGTAAGGAACGGCGGACAGGATGCTTTTGCCCAATAAAAATGGGTATACTATTGTCAATCTTTTATTCTGCTCTCTAGCTTTGTAAGACAATAGTAATTGACAATAGTTAACCCTTTTTCTTGGTAAATGGAAAATCCACCGCCAAAGACTAGCCTGCTACTTCCTTAATGGTTCTTGATTTGATCTGGAGTTCAGCGTCCCTTGATTGCTCCCCTGCCAACCTACATATTTTTAATCCTAGATATTGCGATAATCCTCTCTATTTGCGATTTCATGATTTTAAAATCGCCTGTTGAATTGCATCCTTCACCAGGTGACAACGCTTCTCTTGTTATCTTCTAGCTTTTAGCAATATTAATAATCTCACCCCTAGCCACCCTTGGGTTGAAATGCCCTTTCATTTATTTTATTTTTGCATTGTGTTGGAGATATTTCTACGAAATTCGGGTAAACAAACACATCCCCAGACGACCGAGTCGTTTCGGCAACGCATAAACTAATTTAAAATTAGTAGTATTTTTCATTTGGTGTCACCCCCTGTATGGGGATACCCAGTGCGCTTGGTACCTCCGCACCTGCTTTGTGACGCCACTGATGTATGTAGTAGATACATTTGAGGTGAAGATGTTTTCGGTGATATTTTATCACTGTATTGACATATACATATATGGAATTGATCGATAATGGTTAATTGAATTGGGATCAAATATTGAAAATATGCTGATATCAACCCTTCAATGCAGCTTTTGAACATTATGAATTTGGGTTTCATTTTTTGACTATCCAAGCCCTTAAAATCCCATAGTACTGTTGCTTTGCTTTTCAATTAATTTGTAAGAAGTCATCTGGAATTTACTGGTACAGTTTGGAATCCTTTCTATCGCTTATGTGTTAATAGTTTAGAACGCATAAATAAAAAAATTCCATTCCTACTACATACAATCCCAGATTTATATTTTTTTGTTTAAGCTTTTTGAATTATATAATTGATAGTCCTTATTTATTACGTAAGACCGTATTCCAATGTCCAATCAGATCCCTCCGTAATTCTTCATTATTTTACATTAATCCTTGTTCTATCAACTATTCCTGTAATTCATTTTTATATAGATCTTGCTCTTCTTTTAATAATATCCCTCCTCATGTTTTTCCTTTTCTTGGTGTAAATTTCTATTGTTTGATCATTTTTCTTAGTAATCATCATCATCATCTACAGCCACTCACAATATACTGCTGGATGAAGGCCTCTCCAACACGCTTCCACTCGTCTCTGTTTTGCGCAACTCTTATCCACCTCACCACACACATTTTCCTAATTTCGTCTATCCATCTACCCTGCGGTCTTCCTTTTACCTTTTCGCATTCTCTCGGGTACCATTCTAGCACTTATTTTGCTCACCTTTCGTCCATTCTTCTAGCCACGTTGCCCGCCCATTGCCATTTCAATCTCTTTACTATATCCACTATGTCTACATATGTATATATTATGTATCACAAATTTATCATTATTCAATGTTTTTCTTCTTTGTTTTCATTTTATTTTTTTCATTGTTGTTGTTAATCTTTAGAAACGTTTTATAGTGTCAATGTTCAGACAAGATTTACTTCTTCGATTCAAAGCTTTGTGTTTACATATATACCAAATACCCCGAATATATACATATGTATATATTTCCCGAGATTTTATAGACATCGTTTATATGTAGCTTTCACGATCGATTCAATCGCACCAGTGGAGCAATGAAAGTAGCATCGAGTCCAATTCAACTTCTTCTGCATCACATATTGACATCGTCAAAATCTTCTTACAGTCTCGACAGTTTCTCGACATGTCCACTTTAAAATGTCCCAGCGTTAAATATTCCAAATGTCGCCTTTGAAGTCCATTTTCGGCACCGTCGTAAAATACGAGAGCTGCAACTTTCCGTGCACAAAATTGCAAAACATTAAAGGCGATCCCCTTTTAGCACAATTTTCATCCATAAAATTACCCGGAGAGTTTGTGAGGATTTCTGGAAGATGACTACCAGCAGGCAGGCGGTTCGTTTGGATTTTGCCGACAAAGCACCACGTGTGCGACGACACTATTTTCGTGCGCGTAAAGAACTCAATTCTAAACTCGTGTGCGTGTATAAACCCTGTATGCATACACAATCCCAGAGTATCCTGTCAACTTCCTGTTCACGATTTTCTTTGTAAGCCCGTGTATAATAATAATTACAATGTTGGAAATATATTCAACATACGTATGTACGTCGTCCTGGAGCACCTTCTGTTTGTTGTACTTTCAATCTTAAACTGTCCTTGAGATATATCGACCTTCTTCTTCTGCAAACTCTCATATATCGACCATCTTATTCTTCTTGTGTCAACTCTTCTCTAGCTTAAGCAAGTCGAAACAATTTTTCGAGTCTCAATCCCATCCAAGCTCTGATGCTCTGGAACTTTTGAACTTCTGGAACATTTTCTTCCGAGTTACCGTTTGCCCTCTATGTACTATTCCTTCTATTATAATTTGTAGAAGGCGATAACTTGAGAGATATCGACCCAAAGTTCTAAGTAGATAGGTAGAAGCAGTTTTGACGTATGCATGTATACTTAAAATTTGACGAACAGACCAACTGCTTTAAACGTGAAGTTAGTCAATGTCATATTCGAACGACACAAGCCAAAGTTTAAGGTAAACACCCTATAACATTAGCTAAGATAAAGGATAGAACAAGTGAAATATCTACATATGTACATCTTCACTGATAACACTGAGCAACGAACATCATAATTAATTACCGGAGTGTAAACCAATCAATCTTCACTTCACAAGTTTGATGTACTGAATTCGAATATGACAATGATTTATGTTGGTGTGCTTTCATTTGAGATATGAGCGTTTAGCAATAGAAAAAAAAAATCTGACTATTGCCTCCAATACTCACATTAGGCACAGCAATAATAGATTTTGAGATAAAGACTGCAAAAGCCAAGAAAAATTTGCGCGTTATTTTAAACGTTCATATCCCAGAAACCAACAGAAATCATTGTCATATTCGAATTCAGTAGGTGGAGCTTGGTAAAGATTGATAAGTCCACTCTGGTGAATAAAATACGTGATTTTGTATTGTAATCACGATTGTAAGGATATCTGATAAATCTTCTCCAGACTTAAATAACAAAGAATGAAACAACATTTATAATATACAAAGAGTAGATCATGTATCGAAGTGTCATTATGATGAGTGACTAATCTTTCAATTTGAACAATAAGCGTACGTGCATTTTACCATTGAGCAGTTGAATATTATGAAAAGACAGAACAAAACTTGGCATGTAAATTATAATAGATTTATACTAGATTGAACGATTGGTAAAACGCTTGTGAAAAATTGACTTGAAATAGAACGTAGTATTTCACACATACATATGTATGTACATAGTTGGGATGTATCGATTTAAGAAGACCCAACGGATAAAATTCATTAGCAATAAATGTAGTCTGGTAAATTCGAGTATATGTGTATGTATGTATATACATATATCCAGAATGGTATAATTATAGAGATTTAGAAAAGGTTTATTCTATAATTGCTTCTAGTTTGAAATGGATTATACATATGTATCAAGAGTGTATATATGTATATATACATATGAAGGAGATTAAAAATAAGGTTTCGTTAGTTGGGCGTGCAATTATTATCGGCGAATCCAGTATTTTAGTCTGAAAATATGAATATGGGATATTCAGAAATTTTCATTTCCGATACGGTCCATGACGTCAAATGATAATATACAAATTCTACAATATACAAATCGTAGCTAAGGATGCAACATTGCGCATTAGCATAAAATGCAATTTGTATGCGATCGTTTCAGCGTTGGGTCTGAAGACGCAGCCGTAATACAATTTCAGACCATTTTCAGACGAATTCGCAATTTCGACCGTGTGGATCGGCGCCAATGACCAACGTTTCGTTCTTATTTTAGAACTTTTGCGCTTTCTTTATTTGCTTAATTTATGACATTGGTAGTTTTCAGACGACGCGGACACTATTTGAATGAGTTCATAGCGTTTTGCGTTATTTTCTTTCGGCGCGAGCAAAAATTTGCACATTCTTAATGCATTTTTTTCCATACAGAAATAAAACATCATACATTATACACGCATCACTCTGTTATTTAAAGCTTGTGCATTTACAAGAATTTCAATTCTGTCGATTTTTATTGAAAGTTTTGCGGAAATTTAGGAGCAATTTTATTACAGGTATTCCTCGACTTACGTTCTTGCACCTCGGTCGTAAGTCGAATCGGTCGTTAGTCGAATTTCATGCAAAACGTAAAAATATAAAAAAAATTTATCAACATTATTCAATTCAAAATGTGCATATTTACTAGTTTCTCTAAAATATACGCTATTTAACTTCTTCCAAAGGGCAGTGGCGTAACAGCAGTCCATGATTTAATGTTTAAAAAAATAATAGTAATATTTAAAAATAATTTTCTGAAAATCGGTCGTGAAATTTTCGGTCGTAAGTGCGAACCGTGCGAAGCGAAAAGTCGGGGACTACCGGTATTTTAATATTATTTAAATTAGTCATATTTTAATTTTTTTCTACATACATACAGTCATTGGATACTGTATTATGGAGTATGTTTATCAAAAATTCCAATTTTTATTATGAATCATATTCATACGATTTTCTTTGAATAAAACTACATATGTACATATGTATACCATCGTGCTTTATTGTAATTATTATTAATCCAAATTATAATTGTTGTTGCGACACAACATTAATAAAAATAATTATTAAAATAGGATGATGACTCAAAATTGTAAAATCATTTATATTTGTGAATTATGCATATTTTGCCCGTTAAAATACTTGATTAATTAGTTACACAGTACATACAACAAACAATAAATAAAAACTATTGAATTTTATTACATAATATTCGAAAAAATATTACCATACGAAAAAAACTCGTTGGGTTTTACGAATTTACGAGACCTTGATTTTTTTTTACTCATAAGATGATTTTAATATATTTTTTTGAACTGTACTAATTCGTATATAGCAGGCATGTAATTCCAGTTCAAGGAAACTTCATAATATATACTGTAATTGAAGTCAAATTCATATACAATTACTATATAATATTGAAAAACTTACACAGTATATACATATAAATAAATTTGAATCTAAGATAACGTTCATCCTATTAAACAAAAAAAAAAAACAATTGAACAATTTTAAAATTTGAACCGAAATTATCATAAAGGTGAATTTAAAAGGCATACATGCGTGCATTTAATGAATTAGTCGTTAATTGAAAGAATAATACAAAGGGTTTTGCACCGGCAAAGACAAAAACAACGGGTGCGAAAGAGAGAGCGAGATGGACTCACATGCGAGTGCGAGCAGGAGGGCGATACCGGCGCGGCCGGCTGAAGACATCGCCGCGGCTGCTCTCTTTCCGAAGGGGCGAAAGGGGGGAACAGCGAAGGGCGAAAAGGGGCGCAGCGGCGGACTCCCTCACGCCTCGTCGCCTCCAAACTCTTCGCTCATCTTCAACCTCCTCTCTGTCTCGTCTCGTCTCGTCTCGTCTGCAGCCTCCGAGAGATCCCCGCGAACGACACGACCGCCTCGACCCGAACGCCAGACGCGTCTGCCACTGTCGGCTCCCCTATCAAATGCACTTGACGATTGTCAAACTTTTCTACGCGGCTCCACTGCGCCCTGTCAATACAATGCACTTTTTAAATACCTATAATTTAGTTCATTTTGACATAGACAAATCCATATGTTCGATTTATAAACTCTTCATGATGACATTTCGGCAAATACAATATTTGCACAAATGGTATTAATTTGTACAGCAGATTTTATATGTATGTATTTTGGTTACATTTGAAAACAATCGAAATGCTTAAAAACTGTTCGAATTTAGAAATTCTCTTCTGATTATATTGTCATTCATAAAATTTTAATTTAAATTGAATGTCGATTGCGCGCCAACGTTTTAGTGTCTTTCTTATTTCTCGACTGCAGGTCGACATTGCCAGTGGGGAAAATTCACTGACGCACGATTCGAGCGGGCAACTTTGAATGCAATTTAAATTTTGCGCAATCATTTGTTTAAATTTTGGATGGACATAAAATAAATAGACAAATTAATTCTAAAAACATTTTTATTTATTTAATTTAAAGGAAATTAAATTAAAATTACAAAATATACATAAGATAAGACCGCTAATATCGGACTTGCAAATTAATTATATTATTAAATTGTAATAAAATTAAAGTTTTAGTCTTTGAATCGTAAAAAATACATATTGGAGAATTAGCTATAATTTTTCCTTAAGCAAAATGTAGTTTTGCAAAAGTTTCACCGACCAACAGTGGAAACACTAGGCTGGCTTCTGCGTGAACTTTCACCGGAGAAGCATCTTTGGTGATTTTCCCCCATGATACGGCTTCATCCGGACGAGCACCTGAGTCGCTGCCGTCGAATTCGGATGCCGTATTCAAAAATACGCAATAATCGGCACCGTTTCGCATTAAGTTGGCATTGCAAATATGATGCTTTATCACCCCACCACCCAGTATGATCATTCCTGAACTGACTGCCTTCACAGCCATCGTGTTAATCCGTCTCAAGTCACTGACAATGTCGACGACGAGGCCTGGATTTCTAAAGGAATGAAAATACATCATATCACCGAGACTTCCGTCAGTTAAAGCAGGACTAAAGACCGGAATCTTATTTTTCCACGCCCAATAATGAATCGAATTTTCATTATTTATCTTTTCTCCCAATCTAAAAATAAAATATATGTTTATTAAATAAAATTTCTAGTGTTGTTAATTAAAATTGCTTTATAAATATATCAATAATATATAAACATATCAATAATATACCTTGCAATTACTTTTGAAGGTGTCCACAGTGTACCTTTTGTTCTCTGTTCCACTAACATTTCATCCAATATTGGCATAACCCAATCTTCAAATAGACAATAGTTATCATTTGGAACTAGCAAATTACCTGTAAAAATCATATACACATATCGTATCAATGAGTTAATATATTTATAATTGTATGAAAAACATTATAATATATACATGCACATATTCTAAAATATTTTACCAATTCTATTAATTCCTTTATCTCTTAATTGTGTGCCTCTTAAATGAAAATCACCAATATAAGTATCAGCTAAGCACTTAATAAAATCCTCTTCAACTCCACCTGCTGTTGTCACAATACAATCCACCATTTTATGTTGAACTAAAAATCTGGAAAAATGAGAATATAGATTTTAATATTAATTTTAATATAAAATAAAGGAATATATGTATGCCATTCAAATCCATGAAGAATACCTAATTGTATCCCGTAATCCGGATGAAACCATGTTTGAAGTGAATCCTAAGAATATCGTACAACTATATTTTCTTTTGATAAATTCGTCATCTTCGTGTTGATCGATTTGGTCATCAGTCAAAGGTGTCATTCGATGTTCGAGCATTCTATTAATTTCTTTAACCGCTAGTCCGAAATTAGTAGCTTGAAATCCAGTATGAAGATAGCTTTCCAGTAAGGCTTGATAGTCAATACCATTGTTCCAATCATATCCTTTTACGCGTGGGGTGTTAACCGGCAGATCCTTACTTTTCAGTAGCACTGCAGATGCAGCTATGTCAGGAACTTTCTCTTCTGTTAGTTTGGATTCGTTTTGATTCATATTTCCAACTTAAAAGTATAGCTTGCAGAACTGGCAGGAATGGTGTTGTATTGATTGTAACGTTTAAGATATTTTACAAGAATAAAAACTCAACAAATTATAGTATCTATAGTATAAACATTAGGGAAGCTTAAAATTTTAACAATACAAATAAAATTTGTGTCACAAATCACGATAAAAACAGAGTTTAGGGGGCTCAGAGATTTTGGCGTGTTATGATACACATAACCAATAACTGTCAAACGTCAAACATTCGTGTTTTACGATTTTGGTCCTAACAAAATATTTTGCCGACCATATCAAGTACTGCAATCGTGTCATAAATATTGTTAAGTTGTTTTCATTACTTTTATAACACTATTTTAGAGATATATCTAACAAAATTAAACGGATCTCTTTCAAATTCGTATGTCTTTAAAAAATATCGAATATAATTTTGTAATAATTTTGTGTAGTTTTATTAAAGTTTAAGAGATGGCACTTTACATTTTTTTTAAATATTTATTTGTTTGTATAGTCTTTTTCAAATGAATAAAATTTAAGATACACATAAATATGCAGTATACTCTCGATTATCCGGTCACAGATTATCCAGTTTGTGAATTATTCGTGCTTGAAAAATATTAATTATATTTTTTAATTTAATTTAATTTTTTTCTTATGATTATGAGACGAACCGAATGATTGCGACCATAAACACGGGTGTTATTTGAAAAATTTTTTTTTGTTTTCACTCTCTGTTTTTTTTTTTGTCATTTAATGTTTGTATTTTATAAAATTTTTGTCTTTTACTATTACGTTAATTCTTTTAGACGAATGTGAGCAGATTTTTTCGTAACATACGTATGTTTAATTATTTTCAATTCTTTTCAATTGCTGATGATTCTGCATCGAATTTCGAAAATATTTGCAAAGAGAAAATTTGAATTCCGATAAAATCTATAATGCAGACGAAACAGACCTATACTGGAAGTGCTTGCCGACAAAAACACTGGCGCCAGTGAGAAAAAAGTCCGCTCCTGGACATAAATCGTCCAAAGAAGGGATAACTGTCATGATTTGCGGAAAAGCATCAGAAACTCATGAAATGAAACTTTTGATGATTGAGAAAGCAAAGAAACCTCGATCTTTTAATGGAACTGAAATTAAAATTCTTCCCGTCGATTATTATAATCAGAAAGGAGCATGGATGGACAGGTAGATTTTTGAAGATTGGTTAAAAAATAAATGGGTTCCAGAGGTGCAAGATTTTAAAAAAAATAAGGGATTGCCTTAGGGCCGGGCCGCACCGCTCAACTCGCAAATAACTTGGTTGAGGGCGACCAGACCAATGCATGCAGGTAGATGGGACATGCCACACTCGTCAACTGGTTTGTCGCACACATTTCCATACATTTTTTCGTGTCGCGCAACAAGTCGGCCGACAAAGTTGCACGGTGCGGCCCAGCCCTTAGAGAGGAGTATTGTTATTAGATAATGCTCTTTCTCATCCGAACGAAAGCATATTGAAAACAAACGATGGACTTATGGTTACAAATATCATCAATGAAGAGTTTTTATCGTCAAAGTCTTCTGAAAACTCTTGTTGAGGAAGATTACAACCTGAACCATTTTAGAAAAAAATGATGACATTGGATGCTATACACGGAATAACAGAATCTTGGTCAAAAGTAAAGCCAGTAACACTCGTTCGATCATGGAGAAAGATTCTACCTTACATGGAAACAGATTTAGTGGATTCTGAAGAGAATGAAGCAAATGATATATCTGAAATATGTGGATTATTGTAAAATTTCAAATGTTTTGAAAACGTGGATAAGGAAAACATCGAGGAATGGCTCAATCATGATGTAAGTGATCCAGGTTTTAAACGCATGGATGATGCAGATATCGCTTATTTTGTTTCTCAAGAGGAAGAAAATGAAAGTGACACTATGTAATGTACAAGTGGAGAAGATACCAGTGGTTACATTAGTCATAATTATAAAACGGCACAGTTCTAGTACTAACTATTAACGGCCACTTATCAACTTAACTATGAGCGTTTTTCTTAATAAATAATGAGTATTAAAATTATGAATCAAAAATTTGTTTTGTAAATATTATTATATTCGAAACCAAGTCAAAATTTGATGATTCGGATTATCTGTGTTTTTCGATTATCCGTGACCTTCCTCCCCAGCATTAGCCCGGATAATCGAGAGTGTACTGTATTTAAATTTATCAATTTAAATAAAAACTGTTAATCGTTTTATTTTTATACTACTACAAATACTCAACTTGGATTTTTTCATTGTTCATTGTTTTTATTATAAATTTGAGAGGCTTTCTACATTGGTTTTTTTTTTTACTTTTTTTACACTTCTATGTATGTACATGCATATATGTAGATACATATAATAAAATCAGAGATCTGGAGCAACCCCTTTTTGGAGTTGCTCTGCTCCAATACTTACATATGTATGTATGTACATACATACTTGCTCCAACTCCACTCTGTGCTCCGAATAGTTTTAATAGGAATCATATTATTTATCATCTTTATTTATTTAATTTATTAATTTTATTTATATACATATGATATTTTTTTTTTTACAATTAATTTATTATTAAAATATTTAATATTTAATATATATCATGAAAATACATACATACATATGTAGATACATATTAAATATAAATAGTATAACTATAATACATGGGCGCACATGGTTGTCCCAAACTACCACAGTAACAAGAATAGAGAAAATAATCAAGAATATAATTTGATCATGATGGAAAAATAAATAAAAAGAAAGCTCCCACATTAATTTGTACAAAACAACAATAAGTGCAAAATCATATAAAACAAAATATTTAATTTTAAAAATACATATATATTAAATACAAATAATATAACCAAACTACATGATGCGCCACATGTCAAATGATTCCAGGATAATAAACCATCAAATATTGAATTTATCATAAATTGAAAAACAAATTTAAAATTCTGAAAGAAATTCTAATACATAAAAAGAAAATATTGCAGCGGTGGAGCACTACAAATATTCGTGCTCCGGCTCCGCTCCTGCTCCGCACAAAAACTCGTTGCTCCACTGCTCCGCGCTCCTGCTCCACGCTCCGCTCCAGATCTCTGAATAAAATAATACAATAGTTCTAGATAATTACAATTAAATGGTATAAAGATTTGTAATTTTTATTTGTAATACATAGATCTGTTCAGATTTGGTTCACATAATTCAAGTTGGAAAAAAATACACACATAATTTCATATTTACAAATGAGCCGTTATATTTAAAAGTGGAGGAAGTCAAATTTTCAGTTCCAAAAACGATATTTCTGTTTGATTTAATTCACAAATTGTTTTCACTTCTTTTAATTCGATATGTCCAGAATCTCAGAAAAGCAGAACAAACTTATTACAGGCCAATATTTTTAAACATTGTTAAACGCAAAACATTATATTTATACTTGTCATATGCCAAATGTTCAGGCTTTCACGAATTGATAAAAAGGAGGTATGTATATAAAGAAGTTATTTTGTTGTTTATAGAATTTAATTTCATCGAATTGTTTTTTCCTTTATGAAGGTTTATGCTTTTATGTTTTCATAACATGTATTTCTTATTGAAATAAAACGTAAACATCTGATATAAACATAATTACATATGATAATCAAAATAAATGTACATGCTTACATATTTTTATATTGAGAACATTTCTATGTATGTATGTATGTATGTATATGTATGTACAGCGCATAATCCGGTTTAATGAATGAAATCCGAGATGATTTTATTATTCAACATACATACATATGTATATGTTTTATGTATATGAATATTCAAAATTCTGCAAATGAGAAGATCACTTTAGATTTAAACAGTAAAATAAAATATATTTACAAATTAAAATTGCCATAATTATGCGTATCAAAACGTAATGAAATTATACATATTAAAAAGCAAAAAATCTCTTATGTGATATAAAAAATACGGCTTCTAAACGATGCAAAGCAGAAATGGCGTTCGTTTGACAGCCGTTAAATTTGATAGTGAGAGTGAAAAAATATGCACAGGTGAAAGAAAAATGTAGACCAAATCTGAACTACAGCCTATGCAATAAGTAATATATACAATTCACATACCTGTATAATGATTGTGGGTATTTATTGCAAATATTTTATATACATATGTATACAGACGAGTGTACGAGTGTGTGTAAAAACTTTCATTTTCAAAATATTTATAATAAAATTTGGAAATGAATGAATTCCGTAAACGACCTGTAGTAAAATAAAAGTGGAGACATTAATCTTAATTTTTTTCAATATTTGCAAATTCTTTATTGGAATTTTTGGAAAGTTTAAATACAGAAAGTTGTTTCTTAGTTAAACTAACTTGGCATAAGTTATATTGCCTACTGTATGTAGTTACCATGACGATTTTTAATAAGGTATTTAATATGATATATTTTTATGTAAGAAATTACTGGATTTATACAATATGTATGTATGTATATAACGTATGCAAATTTTTGTTATTTAAATTATATTTATGTTCCCGAAAATGTATCATATGTCTACATATGTATATAAATTTATTTTAATTGGCCATTGTGTTACTTTGCCGCATTTCACACTGTCATATCATTTCCTATACGTCTGTCAAATCTATTGACTGTCGGAACTGCTACCTTTCCATTTAATTGAAGTCAATTTTTAATTACGTTCAGTGTTTCAAAAAGATTTTTAATCTATGTTACAATTTTCCATTTTGAGTCATCAGCGAAGAAGAGTCGAGTAGTAAAAATAAAATACAAAATATTTATATGCTGTTTCTAACAAAATTTCAAAGCAAGCGTGGGCTTAGGCCGTTCAATTTGACAAACGTCTAAAACACAACGAATTGTGTAGGAGTGTATCTCTTTACATTTCCACAATCCACAAGAATTAATTATTGCGGAGAAAGTGAGTTCCGAATAGCGAAAAAAATTGATCCAGTTAATTATGTCATTGGTGGTAAAGTTTGCACAACATCCGTTCGACTTTGAACATTGATACATGCGTAATTGAATTCCTATAAGATTCACTTTCGACTCAATTTTACATTTAGGCAAACTATCACTCAATTTCATCATCATCATCATCATCTACAGCCGCTCACCGCTGCTGGATGAGGGCCTTTTCAACAAGCTTCCAGTCATCTCTGTTTTGTACAACTCTCATCCATCTCACCCCACACATTTTCCTAATTTGGTTTACCCATCTTCCCATTATCCATTTCGAAATTCACATATAAAAAAGGATGTAAACCATTTAAAGTTTTTTTCGTTTTGTAACAACATCTCAAAACATTTATTTTATTTTAAAAAATTAGTCGAGTTTGTTTTGTACCTACATACATACATATATGTATACATCATTATCTACAGCCTCTCCAATACGCTTCCAATCGTCTCTGTTTTGCGTAACTCTCATCCATCTTCCCCGCAGTCTTCAATTTACCCTTTTGCATTCTCTCGGGTACCATTCTAGCACTTCTTTTGTCCAACTTTGTCTATTCTTCTAGCCTCGTGGCCCGCCCATTGCCATTTCAATCTCTTTACTGTATCCATTATGTCCACTACCTTTGTCATGCTTCTCACCCACGTGTTTCGCTTCCTGTCTTTTCTTGTTATGCCGAGCATACAGCGTTCTATAGTTCTTGAGTTCATTGGACTGCGTAGTATCTTGGCGTTCATTTAGTAATAAATACATCAAAACTGCAATAATAATATATTTATTGACTATTGTATTTAAATCATAAATATAAAAAAAAAATGCTTCGTAAATGCAGCAGCTGTGCCGTTTTCTTGTTTTTCAACTGTCACTATCGTTAAAGGCCGTAAAAATTTCTTTTATTGCGTTAAACCTGTCAATGAAAACTAATTGCTTTATAGCCTTACATGTAAAATTAAATAACGCACGTAATCGTTAATTTATTCTGTTTAATAAAAGAACGTACACATTTATAATTTCGTTTCATTGATTTATATATCAAATTATTTCTCACTAATAAGATCAAACATAAAAACATTGTTTTGACAACTGCGACGAATGTCGCCCTGTCAAACGGTCCAAATTTCAAACGTGATCAATCATAATTTATGTAATCGAATTGCTTCCGTTTAGTGGTTTGAAACGTGTTACATACATTGTACTTACATATTTGCATATAATCAAACATTTCCAATAATCATCACATTGATGGAAGCTGTTGCGAAGACTGATTGACATTTATTTCAAGTCGGCTTCAAGAGCTGTCGATTTATTATATGAAATATGTAATAATCGGACTCAAACCATCTAATCACATTTTCAGATCAACTGAGAAGAGTAAATGTGGCAAGGTAGACATTTATTTGTAAACAAATCGGCAGATAAGTCTATAATAATTTATCTGTCGTAGCGGTTTCTTAGCGAATAGCAACTTGTTTGATACCACGCATGGTTTTTTTTCCACAAATCAATATAACCCGGTTGGGTAATCGTAGTTGTACTCGCCATTGTTTTTGATTTTTGTCAATGACTTTTTTAATAATGAACTTAATTTATTATATGTATGAAGAAGTATAGTTTTATTTGTATAATCTCAAAATAGTTTTATAAAAAATATTTATTTTTCGTCAAAAGATTCTTAGGAATGTCA
This sequence comes from Arctopsyche grandis, assembly GCF_051622035.1. NCBI lineage: Eukaryota > Metazoa > Arthropoda > Insecta > Trichoptera > Hydropsychidae > Arctopsyche > Arctopsyche grandis. Next base: position 27,885,844 of record NC_135357.1, read on the forward strand.
ATACATTTTCCCCTCTCGTAGGGTCAAACTTAGCCTCTCTAGATAATAGGGGTTGTCTTAGATAATATCTGGGTAAATGGCCTTTCTTAGTCTCACGTTTGTCAATTACTATTGTCCTACAAAGCAAGAGAGCAAAAAAAAAGATTGACAATAGTGAACCATTTTTTGTGCTGAAAGGAATACTGGCCGCCGATCTCTGGTTATGAGTAAAGCCCGGACCCAGAGGGTGCCGCGTTTTGTTCAAATGTTGTAAATGCATTTTTAAAGGTTTGCCGAACCTTTTTTACAAAGGATTTACAACAATGGAACAATGAGCGGCACCTTGGTTATCCTACCTCTAGTTATGAGTCATTACTAAGCTTCGGCGCGACCCTACGCACCGTTGTTCATTTTTATGGTGAACTTTTTTTTTTGCTCTCTAGCTTTGTAGTATGCCCTCTTTCCTGGAAAATAGCTCAAAACTTCAATTTTTTGTTCCAAAAGCACGCTCCCCCGCTGAAGAGTAGTCATAACTAGAGACTGGACCCACTTTGCGCCGTTCATTGTTCATTTGTACTACAAAGCTAGAGAGCAAAAAAAAAAGGTTCACCATAAAAATTAAAAATGCACGGCGAACAATATAACAATGAACGGCGCAAAATGGGTCTGGCCTCTGGTCATAATATTGTTGTAGTCGTGACTTAGCTTATGACTCGACTTGGCTAAGGATCGGGGCACTATTAATTTCTTAGAAAAATTCTTATTTTCAATTGCCTCAACCCCTAGCCTGAGTCTAGGGTTGACTCAGATTTAAATAATTCATTGTCAATTGATTTGATTGTAATTATTAATAAAAAAACCAATGGACATTTGATGTTAGCGTTGAATACTTTCTATGAACTGCGACGACCAAAATTCTCCTTTTGACTAATTAAAAATAAATAGGAAGACGAAAACGTTTGTTATATTTCCGCTAGCTTTTAGATATTATTTTATTTATGTATATAATATGCTACGAACGCGGTTCATTGGCAACTTGCCCCAAAAGGATATTGTCCCGGACAAAATCCGATGTATAGTGATGCCACAATCAGCTGAGGGGTTGAGTCCGATTTAGCAGATGTCGCTATGTGTGAGTATTCTCGCGTGACTTCACAATTTTACGTGTCGTAATGTGAAACGTTGTTCATTGAGGAAGATGTGAAACAGTTAGCCAAGTCTAGATTTGCAGCGATGCTTTGGCGGTCTTTATAAACATACAGGCGAGTGGCCTCAGAAGAACGTAAAAAAAATATGGCCGCAGACGAGGAACCTGCCCTCGGGGCGGTCGACAAGAAGAAAGTCGCTCGGACCGGACCGAATAAATTATTTAGACCGGCGAGAAAAGTGGCCTCGGGTGAAATGGATCGTTGACCGTTGGTGGACACCGAGTGACCGGTGACAGGTCACACCCAACCCAACACGAACACTCTAATTAGCTCCTTTTATGCGGCTGCATAATTAGTCCCATTCAATGCAATAATTGCATATATTTTATCAAAGAAACATTTTCTTTTCACAATGCAGTCTAACTTGTGCTTATCTACCTTGTACGGAAACTCTCTACCCGTAGAACCGAAACCTTCCTCATGTTATGTTGGAAAATAACGAGTTGCATACACGACATGAAAACGAAAGACTGCAACTGAGATTCGCCGTTTTAAAAATCTCAAATTGTCAGCGATAGAACCAGGGCTGCGCCTAGGAGTTCGACCGCATGTGTGCTGTGGTGTCAACTCGCGAACAACTTGGTTGAGGGCGACCAGACCAATGCATGCAGGTAGATGGGACATGCCATACCCGTCAACTTGTTTATCGCACACATTTCCATACATTTTTTCGTGTCGCGCGACTAGTCGGCCGACAAAGTCGCACAGTGCGGCCCGGCCCTAATGGTTTCCATGGGTTTCCGAAAACCCGTTGTTAAAATTCCAAAGTTTCCGGAAACCCGTTAGAAATCTAAAAATTCATATAATTTTTGTCAAATATTATACAAATCTTGAAAATTGTTTTCGACGGTTATAACTAGAGGACGGAATCTGAAGGGGCCGGAAACGTGCCGCCTATTGTTCAATAACTACTCAGTAGACTGCGGACCCAAAGCGCTCCGTACATTGTTCAATTGTTGTAAATGCTTTGTTAAAGGTTTGCCGAACCTTTTTTTTGCACTCTAGTTTTGTAAATAGAGCCAAACCGCCCCGATTCCTTGAAAAAACACGCTCTCTATCTGCAGTCGACTGCACCTTGAAAAGGTCGCAGTCGACTACATATCAGGCAAAGAAAAAAAACCTTTTTTCGAAATGTATATACAAAGTAAAAAAAAATTTTTGTTCCGAAATTGAGGTGACACCACTGCCTGTATGCAAACTTAAATCGGCCGCTCTTTAATTTTATCAGCATTTGTGTAAATCATATTAATTCCGGGTTATGGTGTTGGAAATTTTAATCACAATAAAAGCTAACCAGATAGACAGACTTTAACAGACAGAAAACCAAAACGTTTTAGTTCTGAACAGGACCAGAAGACAAGACACACTGAACGTTTTCAAATTCATCCATGAAAATATAGTGTTTTTACACCAAATCCCACTTCTAGGACATTGCTCTTTAGATGACCAACCAATACTCAACATCTTTGAAGAAATACATCTGGTAGTCGTAAAGATAACAGAACATAAAAGAAAAAGCTCTATGGGGACCGAAGCTATACCTTCTGTCACGTTATTTCCCTCTCATTTCTTTCGGCCGCCTCTATGTATATTTCGGCCTACTGTGTGCGTTGCACACATTTGTACATATGGTAGGTGCGGCCCTGGATAGAACTTAGTAGCGTGTGGTGAAAATCTCCCTGGTTTTGTCGCGTAGACTTACTTACGTGTGCGCGAGCAGGATACAAGGGGACTCGGTATGACGTCACCTAGTCCCCTTGTATCCTGCTCGCGCATACGTAAGTAAAGCTGTGCGACAAAAGCAGGTAGAACTTAACGGCGCACCACTGATATAACTGATAACTAAAGGGCGGATAGGAAGCGTGTCGTTAATTGTTAATTGTTCACTGTGCTTTGTTAAATTTTATGAAAAAACCTTTTTTTTGCACTCTAGTTTTGTAAATACATAGACCCAAAACGCCGTGATTCCTGGAAAAAGCACGCTTCCTACTGTTAGAAAACTGGTTAGAAAAACTTTATTTTAATTGATTTATTGCATTAATAACTGCTGGAACGTGTATTGTTATTTTCCTTAGTCGTAATTACCAAAGATCGGCGATCAATGGACGATTTTCGCACAAAAAATTGTTCACTATTTCCTATCGTCAACCATGCTTCTTTAATCTGTTGCTTTGTAGACTAATGGAGCGGTCTATTGTTATTTGAAAAGCAGGGACGATATTTTTGGCACAAAAAATGGTTCACTACATATTGTCAATTACTATCGTCAACCATTCCTCTTTGGTCTCTTGCTTTGTTTACCAATGGAGTGGTCTATTGCTATTTTAAAAGCATGCATCGAACGCCTAAGACTACTTATGACTAAAAAAAAGGCGTTGGGACAATGCTTTTGGCACAAAAATGGTTCACTACTGTCAATTACTATTGTCGCCCATGCTTCTTTGCTCTCTTGCTTTGTATACTAATGAAGCGGTATTTAAGTTACTTGACAAACACCAGCCAACGTCGAAGACTGTTAATGGCGCTGGGTTGATGCTTTTTGCACAAAAAATGGTTCATTATTGTCAACCATGCTTTTTTACTCTCTTGATTTGTAAATTGATGGAGCGGTCTATTGTTATTTTAAAAGCACCAAGCCAACGCTAAAGTCTACTAAGGACCACCCGATCCCTACTAATTACACGAAGGGTCAAGAGGGCAGACCCAGACTTAACAGAATTTGCGGATAAAGTAAGCATGAATTTGATTAAAAAAATAAAATTTTTACCTTACGTAACTTTACAACGTTCTCTGCTATAATTCTTCGAGAGGGAAAGTCTCACAGGCTTCGATATAGAAATAGTGTCATAGGAGAAAGAAAATAATGAAAAATTGGATTACCCATCAAAAAAACTTAAAGATGAGTTCAAAATATAATGGATTGAACTGAGGAGGATCGGGGAGACCTCAAACAATCTGGTGTCTGGAAAAGGTACTGCGCCAGGTGGATGAAACCCGTGAGACAAACCAAGTACCATTTAAGGAAGAAGCGCTGTGGAGCAACTACATACTTAAAACAGTCTGTTTTGACTTCTTTGACTTCTGAGTGTTTTGAATTTCTGTCGAATGAAATCTGATCTTGAGCTCGTGTGCATTTATTGGTTTCCTATGTCATTTCGATTCCACTTTCAATATAACTTTTTATTAGGACTCAAATACGCAACCATTTCAAATATACGTACCTACGACAATATTCTAAATATGCACGTCACTTTCGCGTATACTTTCTTTTGAAGGTTTTAGTTTATGATACTCAAGTTACGTTCACATTCGCTCTATAAATGTGGACTGAGATGGATTATCGTTTCTCGACGATGTTCAGTCAATAAATGTGCTCGTCGTTCCTTTGAACCTTTCCCTCGTACTCTGTTGTAAAATAAGACACAAACTCTTATATACAATAGTGCAATACAATGTAAATATTAAATTTAATATTCACACTGCCCTGGACTGGTTTAATTTTCTGATTTCGAACCGGAATCCTTTCACTCGCGGTGTAGCCCTTTGTAAATTGCATTCTTCGCTGAACTTGAATCGCATTCCACTTCATTAGATATATTCAATAGCTGCATATTAGCTCTGAATATGAAAGTAAAAATGTCAAGTAAGGGTAAATGATTATAAATTAATACAAACATATAATATAAGCTGGTTTTCTATAAAGCTGATAACCCAACATAGCTCGCTGATCAAGTCGGCTAATCCTTTCCAATGTGAGACTTCCGCTTAAAACTAGATCCTTGTCTAGCGATAAATATGTACATAAACACGTAACTTGACATCATCGTTTTATACTGTCACCATAACTGTTAACTTCATAAAGCACAAGACGATGCAGAATAGATTACTTCATATCGAAATGTTTTCCTATTATTCATATAATATGAATTCGCAAAACATCAATTTCATTTTCAATTGAAATCATTTTCTAATCAAAGTTAGAGTATCGTTATGTGTACTCGCATTTTGAAATCGTTACTCTCATGTAAGTCTAAAACATGACGATATATGAGAATTTTTATATGTATGTAGAATTGATTTTTAAACGAGCCGAGATAGAGTGTGTGTGGTATGCCTGGGAAAGACCGGATGCGTGTTGTTATGGTCACTTGTTGGAGAGCAAGCCCGAAGATGTGTTAATAAATACATAGTTCTGACTTAATCTGCGTTTCACTTGGAATCCTTCACATCCGGATCCTATATTTGGGGGCTTTGTCCGGGATGCCTGAAGACATTTCGAGTGACAGCCGGAAGCGGTCAGACGACGACGCGGAGTTTTGACAGTTGAGGTTAGGACGCGCGCGCGATGACGAGAACGCGGAAGCCCGTGACGTCGGTGACGTCACGTCAGCGAACACGCCACACGACGATGATGATATCCACGACGAGAAAGACGACGCCAGTGGCAACGACGACGAGGGAGATACCACAGTTCAATTTCCGAGATCTGGAGGTTGATTTCGGTCTGCCGAAATATAACGGCAGAAATAGCCCTATTGCAGTGTGGATTGAGCGCCTCGAAGAAAACGCGCAAATCCTCGGCTGGACGGAGACACAACAGTTGGTGTATGGGCGGATGCTGTGTGAAGGAACTGCCAAGAACTTCTTGGACTCGGAAACGGGCATAATCACGTGGGCGATATTAAAAGAACGATTGACCAGAGAGTTTGGCCATCAGTTGAATAGTGCGGACGTGCACAGAGAACTGAGGTTAGAGAAAAAGGGAAAAGCAGAAGACAGTTTAAGCTATATCTACCGGATGAAGGGGATTGCAGCCAGGTGTAGTTTTATTGAGGAAGAGGCGATTATCGCGTACATAATTGGTGGACTTGGGTTTGATAAGTACGAAAAATTGATTCTGAGCTGGGCTGGATCTATTAAGGAGCTGAAGACGCGAATTACGCAGTGCGAGAAAATTAGAGAGGACGACGAACCCAGGGTGACGGGGCCCGTGAGAAACCGTGAAAACCGAGAAAGACTGAGTTCACGATGCTACAATTGTGGTGGACGTGGACACTTAGCAGCCGACTGTAGGTTTAAGACGAGAGGAACTCGTTGTTTCAATTGTAACGAGTTTGGGCACATATCAGCTCAATGTAACAGCATCAAAACAAAGACTGTCTTGACAATACAAGAAGAAATAAGAAAAGAAGTCAGTATTCCAACACAAGAGGACGATGCGAACATGGCTGATGGAGATGTAAACATGGCCAATGTAAGTGTGAACAGTGATGGTTTGCACAGAAAAAGACCTTTGCAGCAACGGGCTTCACGAGAAATGTCTGCTCAAAGAGAACTCATTGTTTCCAATAATGAAGAGGACGATGCGAACATGGCTGATGTAAGTGTGAACAGTGATGGTTTGCACAGAAAAAGACCTTTGCAGCAACGGGCTTCACGAGAGATGTCTGCTCAAAGAAAACTCATTGTTTCCAATGATGAAGAGGACGATGCGAACATGGCTGATGGAGGTGTGAACCTGGCTGATGGAAGTATGGACGGTGATGGTTTGCAAAGAGGAAGACTTTGGGACTACGGAGACATACCGTCTTCAAATACAGATCAACCACCCGATGATCAATTTAGAAAAGGATCTAAGGATTATAGTCATTTGAAGAATTCTGAAGATGAGAATAAAGAAGAGGAGAAACATAAAGACAAAGAGAAAGATATGGCTAAATCACAAGAAGGATTAAGAGACCCAGTCAAAATTTCAACACCGAAGGACACTGTATTCACTTTCAAGCTCGGTCGTAGTCGGATTGATGTTAATTCAATGGAAAAGAAAATAGAACCATGGATTGAGAAAAGACTTACTGGATGTATCAGTGAGCTAGAACCAATATGTGTTGACTTCATTTATGGTAAATTACTAGCAGAATATCTGTGGGGTGACGGCAGATTCCTCGGACAGTCACAGAGAATCGCCGAGGGCATTGGATAGAATTTAAGTTGCACCGATGGAAGTGAAGTGTGCGTTTGTGAATTAGAGAATAAGTGAAATGCCTGGAGGGTTTTTAGTTAAGCCTTACTTGTAATTTGATGATTGAAAAGTGTAATGTTTTATTGCTTATTCTAGTATTTTTGGGAAGTGCTTTGTATATTGAATCATGTTTTAATTTGGTTACATGCTTAGAAGAATATAAGATAACTGTATTGAAATGTAATTCTAGTAATGTTTTAAAATGTGATTGTTTCCGATGTAAAGATTTAACCTGTCATTGTAAAGGTATTGATTTTAATGTTTTATTGCTAATTCTAGTAATGTTTTGAAATGTGATTGTTTCCGATGTAAAGATTTAACCTGTCATAGTAAAGGTATTGATTTTAATGTTTATTGCTAATTCTAGTAATGTTTTAAAATGTGATTGTTTCCGATGTAAAGATTTAACCTGTCATTGTAAAGGTATTGATTTTAATGTTTTATTGCTAATTCTAGTAATGTTTTGAAATGTGATTGTTTCCGATGTAAAGATTTAACTTTTGTCATTGTAAAGGTATTGATTTTAATGTTTTGTATTGCTTGTAATAACTTTAAATTGTAATTGTGATACCTTTCTGTTTTGTATTGCTTGACATAATTTTAAATTGTAATTGTGATGATTTATGTGTAACTTTAATTGTGATGTGTAACTTTATTGAAGATTGAATTATGTTGAAATGAAAAATTGATTTGTAGTGAAATGTGTAACGATTAATTTGTTATAATTGTAATTGTTATGTAAATTGTAAAATGATTGATGTATAAGTGTATTGAAATGTAGTTGTGATGATGATTGTAATTGTGATTTAAATTGTAATTGTGACAATTGAAAGCATGTTTAGAAGAATATAAGATGATTTTATGGAATGGAAGATTAAACATTGTTGAGGATGATAGAGGAAATGTTTTAAAAGAATGTAAGATGATACATTGTATAGAGTGGAAAATGAAATGTAAAAGAATGTGAGATGAAACATTGTTGAGGATGATAGAGGAAATGTTTTAAAAGAATGTAAGATGATACATTGTATAGAGTAGAAGATGAAATGTAAAAGAATGTGAGATGAAATGCTGTAAAAATATAAAAGACGAAGAATGTCATCCGAGGGCGAATGACAGTCAGGAATGACCGAATGTAGAATTGATTTTTAAACGAGCCGAGATAGAGTGTGTGTGGTATGCCTGGGAAAGACCGGATGCGTGTTGTTATGGTCACTTGTTGGAGAGCAAGCCCGAAGATGTGTTAATAAATACATAGTTCTGACTTAATCTGCGTTTCACTTGGAATCCTTCACATCCGGATCCTATATTTATTTTATGTGTGTGAGCGAATTATGTAATGGGTAATGTTAAGGAGTGATGTACAAACAGTGGTACACATGAGTGTACACTGTTTGTGAGTTGGCAGAAGTGTGACGCCAACTGACGGTGAGTAGTCGAACCGTTGGCCGGGCGGCCGCCGGTGGTGCGTACGCGCACGTGTTTATACTCAATGGTATAATAAACGTACATTGATGGACCAACATCGTCTTTGATTATCTCTCCCGCAATCCTCCCTATATCTTTGGATCCTACATGTATATAGAAAAATTTATAAAATTTTTCGAAATATTTTAGGCGCCTTTTCTTTTACGGCGCCTGTGTGTACCAAACACTTCGCACACGCCACAAGCCAGCTCTGTTCATATTAACAAATTTGATCTTATTTTCTAGCCGCTATATTTTTAAAATCAAACATATCAAAAAGTTTCAAATCATCGTCATCGAAGACTTGATGATCAGTCATTGGGAAATAAATGTATTTCTTAGGTCTTGGAAAAATGTTAATAAGATAATTCATAGAAGATTTAAATAAAAATTCAACTGTTGTGTATATAGGCACAAACACTTTGAATCGTACGGCACGGCATGATTAGGTAGACTCCAGTTGTGATGGGTGATCTTCATGTCATTGTTATCATAATTTACGAGATTATTATTTCGAAGTCTCTCCTACATTTCTTCAAATATGTCAATATAAGGATAAAATATTATCGAAAACACAACATAGATTTGGCCAAGGTTGCCAGTTAGATTAGTTTTTATACATGCAAACTATCTAAAAACAAACATAGAAGAGGCTTGTAAAAAAACACGTGCCGCGTACCACTTTGTGTGCCTGCGCCCTATCACTTCACAATCACCGTATCTAAAGAGCGTGCTTAAATGTGTCAGAAACTCTCCGTTTCCTAGTAATGCAATACGAATATCATTGAGCAAAAGGACAGGACAAAACGAAAGATGCTAATAGAAAGTCAGATATGTTAGGTTATATAACACATTTCCAATTACAAGTTGCATTGCTACAGCGAACACAATTAAAAATATGATTTGCGAAAGCGTTTTCCATCAATTCCGCACTGCAACAAAACGAAGAAAGTTCGGAAACAATGGAGCAGACACAAAATCTAGCAATGCGCTCTATTATTTTTTTGACTTTACATACCGAAAATACACAAAAAATAACACACTAATAGAATCGATAGCGATCTACATACAAAACGAACAGTATGTCGTTGTATCAGGCGTGTTTTTTTGGAAGAGTGAAGTTTCGGGCGTTTCTAAAGTTCATAAACAATGTTATCAACAGTGTGCGATCTGAGTGTTCAGCTTTTGCCAATGAACACGATAGTAAGTCCCGTTTTGTAAAAGTTAAAAAGGTTAAGCGATAAAAAGAAAAAGACTGTGATGCAATATGTATGTACTATGTACTGGTCAGTGAACGGAATACATACATATGTCTGTATGTAGTTGATAGTAAGGATTACAATACCGGTATACCAGAATAACGATATACCAGTTTACCGGTAAATCGGAAAAATTTCGCCATATATTTTAAGTATCTATTGTAAATATATATATATATATATATATATATATATATATATATATATATATATATATATATATATATATATATATATATATATATATATATATATATATATATATATATATATATATATATATATATATATATATATATTGCAAACATCTATTGTTAACTATTTTATCGCGAATTAAGTACATATGTACATATACAGGCATATTATCGCATAATATTACATTAAATTTCGATTAAAATGGCTTATTATGGATTTCGGTATTAAATGTGGCAATTTCAAATTGATAAATTCGCTGGCAACACAGACTAACCAAATCGTAATAAATGCGATCGGACGGTTGTTTCAATTATGATCAAAACTGAATAAATGAATATCTGTCTGTCTGTGTGTCTCGAATAGGCTCCTAAACTACTGAACCGATTACGATGGAATTTTCAGCATTTGTCGTATGCATGTCCGGGAAGATTACTGTGATAAAAAAAACGAAAAAAAAACCTCTTAATAATAATATTCGTAATTACGATTTTACTGACGCGAAAGTAAAGCTATCCTCCCGCCTTCAACGCATCATGCCGCGAGTGTAATAATAATCGCGCCGCGCCTACTTCACACTACTACGGAAATAGGAACGGGAATGAGAATGGGAACGGGAACGGGAATTGCACGCGTTACTGTGGCATTGCAACGCATGCCGGGTTCAGCTAGTAAGAAATAAAATTTATTTCTTATTATTTTAATACATTTATGTGATATTATTCACCTGAGATTTATTTTTAATTATGTACGATTCAATCTAGGTTAGTATACTTAGGGAAATAAACCACTTCAGATATACGTACTATCTTTATCAGATATACGTACTACGTATTATCTTTCGAATTCACAAACATTTATTTTTCATTTACCGGTAAATATCCCTATACCGGTGTAGGAAAAATAATTTACCGTTTACCGGTTTATGGAACTTGACGGTAAATTGTAATCTCTAGTTGATAGGACAACAGTTTCCTCCTTTCCAATATGAGTCAAAGGTAGAATTGTTTGTGCTCACATTCAGTAGATAAGTCTGTCGTAGAGCTACAAAGCTCCACAATTGCCACTAAAAATCAAAAATCATGTCCAATAAAAAATCATTTTCAAATATAATTTTGACATAATATCAATGTACATATGTAGATATGTATCAGGGTTTCTGACCGGGTCGACCCGGGTCAGGTCAGTTCAGGTCAGGTTAGGTCAAATCTCTCTAAATGGTCGTCCAGTTGAAATCAAAAGTCAAAAGTACGTATTTTCACTTGGGATTTTTTCCACTGTTAATACTAATTTATATTGAATATTTTCTATTGAAACATGTTTATTGAGATATCGTTCTGGCAACAATATTTTTTGTTTTCGTTTAAAAGGGTTAATTGGAAGTGTGCTGAATTTTAAATCGGTAAAATTGCGAGCTAAAAGCTCGTACTAGTATTTACTCGTATTTATCTAATAACAAACAAGCTTATGTCTCATTAGTTTTTTTTTTTCATTTTCATTTTTCATCTTGTCTTAGTGCATATATGATTTATAGATATTGTACTTCTTTGAATTCAATAAAATAAATTTTACTTATATTTAATATTATTTTTATTTGTTATATGAACAAATTTTCACTCATATTCATATATAATTTTTTTATTTAAAAATATGATGCTGGTCCGTGAAAATTACTGAAAAATATATGCTGGTCCGCCAACTGAAAAAGTTTGAGTAGCACTGCTCTAAAGTCGATGACCCAAAGATATATGTATGTATATAAATTCTAAACATATATCATATATTTGCTACATGTACTTATCTATGATTCTACAGATATTTCTCTGATTTATCTGCAGACAAAACATTAGTGCTGGAAAGCCATTTTAAATTTATATTTATCGAGTGGGCATTCAAAAACCAAGAACTTCCTTGGAGGGTCATCCAAAAGATCAAAACCGCTACCGTGTGACTAGGAAGCTTTCAGACAGGTCTGATTTAATATGAATACAGGAAGTCAGTCGAACAACTACGGAAAGAAAAAACAAATAAATAAAAAAGGCAATCAATACATTTGCAATTGTATTATACACATGTATGTATGTACATAGTTGGCAATTTTAGTAAGCATCACAAGCCGTCGATAATATCTTGATATCGGTGACACTTCCGGACGATTGTCTGCATAACTGCAGCGTAACAGAGTCGAATTGAATTGGCGAAAAAAAAATTGGAGTAAGGAACAAAAAAAGAAACAACAAACGAACGGTATTACGTTATCGGACCGGTATACAAGTGCGTGCACATGTTGTAAAACTTTCATTTTTTTCGGACGGATGTAAAGTCGTTCGTTGCTTCTCGTTTCGTCGGTACATCCGACTTTGCACAATTTGGGACAGCGGCTCTCAAGCTGCTGGTTTTGTCACACGAGCTTCCCACGAGCTTTGGCAACCTATAAAAACGAAACAACGAATTGAAATTTTGTATAGAATGTCAATATCTAACATTAATAATTGCTGATAAATCTAAAGGCTGCATCCAATGAATTCTTTAACTTCACTGGATGTAAAGGACGGAAAGGGAAAGACTTTCCACATTGGACTGCGTCGTGAGAACGATGCGTTGCTAAATTCACTAATATATGCTGCAGTTATATTAATCAAATCTAAGACAAAATTGATATTTTAATTTTTTCATATATTTATTTATTTATTTTATTGTCACAAATCAATACACACTCGCCATTACAGATTTGCTCCAATGCGACGGGTGTACGTTAATGAAATACATAAACAATCAGAAATCAGAAATACAGTAATACATACATATAAAATCAGAATATATAGAATATAACAATTAATCAGAAATAATAATCATAGTGACATCTATGGATTTCAGATTACTGTGTATAATTAATACAAATTATACACAGGCAGATTTTTGTGACAACAGGATTAGATTTTTTAATACCAATTTTCAGGAACCGTTTCAGCAATGATCATATAAAATTGGCAAACTCTGATAGAGAAACGATCGATTTGGAGTCACAAAACCCCCAAATCTAATATTTATTCTGGCGCGGTTTTGTCTCAGAGCGCTTTATGCTGGGGCGGTTTTGTCGCCACGTGGTTATGTCGGAGCGCTTTAGACTGTTGCGCAAAAGTCGGGGTACCAAGAATCCGGTCTCCGTCACGAGCCCGAATGTGAAACGCCCGAAAACGAAAATATCGGAAGGCAAAGATCGAAAATCGAAAGATCTTATGTCGAAAGATAAAAAAAAGGGTGCATGGTAAACGGTACATACTCACTTAATTTGCGCGAGCAGGATACAACAGGAACAAGAGGAACAGGCTTTTCCTCCCGTATTAATGTGCGCGCGCAGAATGCGCCCCACATTAATACGCCCCTGGCCCCGGGGCGCCAGGGGCGCCGGGAGTGAAGGCCCCGGGGTGCCGGAGGCATCGGGGACGCTGGGGGGCACTGAGGGCGAAGCCCCTGGGGTGCCGAAGGCATCGGGGGCCCTGGGAGCAACGGAGGCGTCTGCGGCCCTGGGGGCGAAGGCCCCGGGGTGCCGGAGGCGTCTGCGGCCCTGGGGGCGAAGGCCCCGGGGTGCCGGAGGCATCGGGGGTGCTGGGGGCAAAGGAGTCGGGGCGTGGGCGATGCACAAAATGTAATTCGTAATTCGTAATCACTTCGTAATTTCTAATTCGTGCATCAATTTCTTTCCGAAACCAGTCGATTCAATATCTTTAACTTTATTTTTATTCGAGTTTCAATTCCTTTTCGAAACCACCCGTTGAAATCAACGGGCCCAACACTAGTATATATATAATATTGAATGTCTGTGTGTGTGTGTCTCGTATAGGCTCCTAAACCACTGAACCGATTACGATGAAACTTTCAGGATTTGTTGTATGCATGTCCGGGAAGATTACTGTGAAAAAAAACGGGAAAAAACCTTTTAATAATAATATTCGTAATTAATTTTAGTGACGGGAAAGTAAAGCTATCCCGCCTTCAACACATCACGCCGCGAGTGTGACAATAATCGCGCCACGCCTACCTCGCACTCGAATGTACTGTTTGTGGTACACCAAACACACAGTGTTTGTACCACAAACACACAGCGGATGGCCCACGTAAACAAATATATCTATACCTATTAGGTATAAAATTGAATGTCTGTGGAACGGGAACGAGAACGGGAACGGGAATTGCACGCGTTATTGTAACATTGCAACGCATGCCGGATTCAGCTAGTCCATTATAATTCAATGTTTATTATGTAAATACGTATGTATGTAAGTATATTTCTAGTCCCCTGTTTTAAAATCACGGCACGCTACTACAAGAAACGCTGAGAAATTCAATTATTAAACATATGATAACTAAACTTAGAGATCGGAGCAGGGGATTTTCTTACTGTTAATTTTATGGAAAAACCTTTTTTTTTTACAAGATTTTGTTTTGAACACTGATGAAACGGTCTATTGTTATTTGCAATTGCCCCGACGACTATCCGTTGCTAAATCATAACTGAAGCATATTCTAAATTTCGACATTGAATAGGCTAATCAGATGAGTTGATTTAATTCTCGACTTAAATTAAACTTCATCTTGTTAAGTAGAATATATTCGAACTACTTAGAATTATGGTGCAAGGGCAGTGGATTGTTTAATAATACGCGTTTCTATAATTTCAATTAATATCCTGCATGTTAAACAATTTTTTGCCTTTCAAATTTCAGTATTATTATGAAGACGGTAAAATCGTTCGATTAATTATTTTTTCCAAATCAAGCCATTAATCAGACTATGATTCAATTTTAGCCCGTTCAGTTTGTTGTTACACCTTTTTGATTTAATCGCTATCGTAATACGCGGTGGCGTTGCACCATTTGCATTAATCGATCGAGATTTATAACGATGATAAACAACTTTTGTATTGGTAAAAAATAAAAATAATAATTGTGATGAGACGCGTCTTAACGGCGTTCGCTTTTCGGTCGTCAAACCTATGAAGCTTTCAAATATGAAAGTTTGAAATAAATGGATAAATACACCTATCATAAATGTGAGAGGATCTTAAAAAAAATGCTCTGACTATTTTATTATTTTTATTATCACGTGTAGAAATGTCGATCACTGCCTTAGAATTGACGTTGATATGTCTACGTGTCTGCTTCTTTTATCTTACAATTTATTATTAAACAAGTTTTCAATACTCTAAATTGAAAGTATTAATCCTAGTCAGATTTTTGAAGATTTTATTTCAATGTTTCTCAAACCCTCTTACGTAATGACAGTTCACATACAAAAATCGTTGACGATCAAAGTTGCATTTGAATTTAAAAGCCTAAAATATACTAAAACTAAGCGGTGGTCCTAACCAAATACTATATTATAAAGTATGACTTCATCTTTATTTGAACTTTATTCGAAAATTGGACATCACTACTTTTGTCTAGGTCGACCCGGGACAGAAATTCCCGGGAACTCACGGAATTTTTGATGTCCCGCGTCCGGAAATTCTTACCTCGAATCCCGGGAAAAATATTTAAATCATAGCGTTCTTTAAATGATTGAATAAAAGCTAATTTATATCCAACACTGAAACTATTATGATGGGAGCGTATATTTCTTCTATCTATGTACGATTCAATAATGGAAGAAACTCCTTTAAATTTTGATGAAGATGAGACAATTGTGTGTTTGACGATGAAAGAAGAATTAAATAAGGAGTTTTAAACATAAAACTACTAAAAAAATAGCCTTGACTTCACAAAATAAATTATGAGGAATGAAATAAAAATTAAATGAATAATCCCGAGTTCCATCCCGTGTCCCGGGAATCGAAATCATAAGCCCTAATATGTTTGTATGTAGCTCTATAATCAAAGTGTTGTTGTCTATAATAAGGTGTTGTTGACAAAAATACAAAATAACGTAAATAAAATAGCCTCGACTTATATTAAATTATGAAAATATTTTAGTATTTTTAAGAGGAATTTTTGCAGGTATTGTTTACTTTTTTTTAAAATAAAGTTTTATTTTAATAAAAAATACATTAAATTGGAAAAAATATCTTTACATCATATGTCCCGGGACCTTGGGATTGCGGGATTTCTTGTCCCAGGAAGTAAAAAAATCCGGGCTTTAATATTGAGATAGTCAATATGTACTTCTATACTTAAATATTATATGTAAATACATATGTATGAATGTATGTATGTACTTCTCAGGCGTAGAAAATTTCGTCAGACGAAAGATCGAAAGCATCCTGATATGAGGCTTGTAAAAAATAAAACTTTCAGTACAATTGGTTTTGGACAAAAAAAAAATCTAAAACTGACTGCCTATATCCATTGATTTGAATTTGAGAGTTTGGAAAAATCAATTATTCTTATTAAATTTCCCTAAAAATAGTTGAGAAACACTACTAAATCCTCAGAAGGACGTTCACGAATGTCAGCATACGTAATTTTATATTATACTTTCATATTTTCTTTTGTAGTTAAAGTGTCATGTCTATTTAAAACACTGTGTATTTTTGAGTATTGTATCACTTTCATACAAATTGAACACAGCAGAAGTGAGCGAAACAAAATTCGCAAAGCATTCAAATTTTTATGTATTCTTCTCTTCGTCATTCTTTTACATAATAAATGTAACATTACATAAGTTCGAAGCCACCATTAAAAACTAGAACTGTTCTATAAACGGTTAATTTTAACAAGCGCTTACTTTTTTTTTCAACACATCAATACATACAAATGCATTAGGAACGTTTCTTAACACAGGATGTGAAAGAAAATTAGATCGTGTTTCTTCTGTCGGAATTGAAATAAAAATGATAATAAAAAATACACCAATACAAGATATTACGTGCCATCCATAAAATCATTATTTCACACCTTTTTTTTTTAATTATATTGATATCTAAAGGTGGTTGTATAATAAAACATGCATGAAACGTGTGTAGAATTTTCCGAAAGTAAAATAAATAAAGAGATATGAGAGCTACACGACGACGATCGAAACGAAAGTTGTGCAAAGTACTCGAAATCAGCGATGATAACAATAACTTTCAAAATGCAAAAAATATATACACGGTGAATTACTTGTCCCATTTTTTTTATATATGTACATATGTATGTACATGTATTATATATTGAAATAACGCAATTGATAAGTTGCGCTGGAAATATCCCACGTGAACTTTGTACGTAACCTTGTCTATATTTTTCTTGAGAAATTTTAAGCAACTTTATGGAATACCTGTCGAAAATTATCAGCTCCACGAGATGAAAATTGCATTTTCAATATTGCTCCAATTGCGTGTACTTTTTTGTGGGCAATAAATTGATTGCGATCGTGGGAATGTGGACACATGTGCTACACCCAGGAAAACAATTTTGATTACAACATTTCAAACGGCTAGTAAGTAAAAGTACGATTTTTATATTACTATTATTACATTAATATAAAATGTAAATTCATTGAAAAATTTCGCCGGGCAAAAAAAAATGACTTTTACAATATTGAATGTTAATTAAATGAAAATAGTAATATTTATGTTCATACATATTCACTACATGTAAGTAATCGTAATTAACTGTATTAAGCTATGCATAGTTTCCTGTACATTTTACATAATTGAAGTTTTAATTGATCATTTTTTATACCTTAAACACTTAAGTCGCCCACTGACAGACAGATTTGTGAACATTGACTACGAAATTCATCTTAGCTACAAATCGTAATAGAGAAAATCTTTCTACTTCTTAGCGAGCAAACAAACAAATGGAATATTGACATCACATTAACTAAAAAAAACTTCTTCATAACATACCCTTAGGGCCGGGCCGCACCGTGCAACTTTGTCGGCCGACTAGTTGCGCGACATGAAAAAATTTATGGAAATGTGAGCGACAAACAAATTGACGGGTGTGGCATGTCCCATCTACCTGCATGCATTGGTCTGGTCGCCCTCAACCAAGTCGCTCGCAAGTCGCACGGTGCGGCCCGGCCCTTAGGTATACAATGTTACAGTTGAAGTTTATCTTCCAGTTGTAATATACATATGTTGACTAGTTGGAATATATTTCATCTAACCTGGTGCTAACTACCGTTATTCAGCCAGCAGTATGGCTTAATGGTAGCGTGCATGTTTAGCACCAAGTGATCAGTGGGTTCGATCCGCCACACTGCTGGTTAGATTTGGGGGTATTTGTGACTCCAAATCGATCGTTTCTTATCAGAGTTTGCCAATTTTATCTGATCAGTGTTGAAACGGTTCCTCAAAATTGGCAAAAAATCATATTTCCTGTTGTCACAAATCATATTTCAATCATATTTCTTTTGTAAAAATTATATACAAAATCTAAATCCATAGATGCTTTAATGGAATAATTGCTAATTCGTGTTATTTAACTTCTAGAAATATGTACAATGTAATAATAAAATGCTGCATTGTTTGTAATTAATTGTCTAGGAAGGCGTATTGGGGTCTTCTATCAAGCCTTCCTGGTATCTATGTAAAAATAAAATAATTAAAATATAGATGAAGTATATTTTCAGTTGTAAAATATTTTGATTAGTTGTAATATATTCCGTTTAACCCACGAAAGTTCATTCATATGACGAATAACATTCCAACTGGTCAAAATATATTACATATGAAAATATACATCGACTAAAAGTTCGTATCAGGTTAGACGGAGAGGTTAGGCTTTTGTGAAACGTCTCTTGTATAAGTACATTGAGGAAAATTACATTTTTTTTTAGTTAGAGTTGTCGTATACCATACTCATTACCACGATTCGTAATACCTGGCAAATATGAACACATTATTGAATTCTAAGCATTCGTAAAAACATCAGAACTGTCAAAATTTAACTGTTATATTACAACTGGCGCACATTGCTGAAAGTGTATTTGTGCTTGTAGAGTTATAAATTTACTAGTTCAATTGTAAGATATAAAATACGAAAAACAGTGTAAAGCTTATCATTAAAAAACTTATTCAATCCATTCAATAATAATATCTTTGGAAGACAACGACTTTTATAAATACGATCACTCAACAAATTTTATAGTATTGTGAAGAAAATCTGTCGGTAAACAAGTTGTTCGTCGCTGAGAAGTATAATATGTAGTTATGACTAGACCTCGAATTTTGGCCAGGGCAATATCCTTTTGGGGCGAGACAAGTTTCCAGTGGGCAGTATTTGCAACACGTTATATAAATTAAATAATATTTAAAGCCAAGCGCATTATAATAAACGATATTCTGTTCTTCCACTATCAACCTAAACGGTTCGGTGATTATTCCGCAAAAAGCGATTTCGCGCACGTCACTAAAATATCGATTACGGAATATCTGATACCCAAAAAATCCATCAATCGAAAGCTTACCACGCGAAATATTGTACTAACGAGAAGCGTAGTGCCAGATATTCCTATTCCCGATTTTTGAGGCAACCATGTTTTCATTCATGCTAATTACCTAATTTAACATTAACCGTTACCTAATTACCATCCGACCTTTATTTATGGCTAGACAGCGGATGGTCATTAGGGAAACATCCTTAAGGTCGTTATAGCTAAAAGACAGAGGGTAAGAGGGCTATGCTGTTGTTAAATACGTAGAAAACCTTTTTTTTGCATTCTTGCTTTTAAAAATTGTTGGAATGGTGTATTCTTATTTGCCATTCTTTTTGACCATCCGATGTCTGGTAACGGCTGATGTCAACTTCGTAGAAAACCTTTTATTTTTGCTGTCTTACATTCAGCACGTAAGAACGCGTATTGTTTATTGCCCTAACGCGTATTTG
The DNA here is from genome assembly GCF_051622035.1 of Arctopsyche grandis. Lineage (NCBI taxonomy): Eukaryota > Metazoa > Arthropoda > Insecta > Trichoptera > Hydropsychidae > Arctopsyche > Arctopsyche grandis. Next base: position 27,905,786 of record NC_135357.1, read on the forward strand.
CCATTGTCCTAATGACCATCCACCCTATAGTTATGAGTCATAACTTATGACTAGTCACCGGAGCCTGAGGGGGCCGTGTATTGTTCAAAGGTTGTAAATGCATTGTTAAAGGTTTGTCGAACAATGGATAGCACTGTGACTATCCTACCTCTAGTTATGACTAGAGGTAGGATAGTCACAGTGCTATCCATTGTTTGGCAAACCTTTAACAATGCATTTACAACCTTTGAACAATACACGGCCCCCTCAGGCTCCGGTGACTAGTTATGACCAGAGATCGGCGGACAAGTTTCTTTTGCCCACAAAAAATGGTTCACTATTGTCAATTACTATTGTCCTACAAAACAAGAGAGCAAAATAAAAGGTTGTGGTCAAAAGAAACTTGTTCGCCGATCTCTGGTTATGACCAGTCTTAGGCGGTGGAGCGTGCTTTTTCCAGAAAAGAGGGCGTTTTGGGAATATTTTCCAGGAAACAGGCCAAATTACAAAGCTAGAGAGCAAAAAAAAAGGTTTCACCATAAAAATGAACAATGGTGCGCAGGGTCGCGCCGGCCTATGGTTATGACTAGTGGCCGGGTCTACAACGCGCCGTTTATTGTTCAATTGTTGTAAATGCTATTGTTCAATTGTTGTAAAAGGTTCGCCCAACCTTTTTTTTTGTACTCTAGCTTTTTGTAAATATAGCCAAACCGCCCCGATTTCTGGAAAAAGCACGGTATCTATCCGCAGTCTAATTATGACCAGCCTTAAGCGGTCATTAGATACTTTTCGCATAAAAAATGTGCTATTCTCAATTTCTTGGAAAAATCATGTTTTTTTTGCTCTCTTGATTTGAACACTAATGGAGCAGTCTATTGTTATTTGAAAAGCATTCTTCCAACACCGATCTTTGGTTATACAATTTGCTAGTGTGTCAATTCATCTGCAAATCGCTTCATCAGTGGGCAACTTAACCATAGACTAAGATAATGATTATTGTTGATAAAATAAAAATGTGTAAAATAAATAAATGTCACCGTCATTAGTAACTATTATAAAATAATAGACTTATTGTCTTATCTAATATATAATTTCGAAAGAAACTTTGTATGTAAGTATGAATAAATGTATGTAAGTGTCTTTGGTTGGGAACGACGACAATTGGTTGAATATTTTTTTTTTCGATTCAAATAAATTTAATAAAAAAACAAATGAATATTTACTATTAGATCCGCCATGTTTAAGCTGTTTATATTAAACTAGCTTTATTACCCGGCTTCGCTCGGTGTTTGTAATATAAACCACTTAAACATGACTTGAATATTTGAATAGTTTTATTTTATATAAATTTATTTGAATACTGTTTTTTTTTTATTAAATTGACTGTCACGAACAAACAAACATATACATATGTATAGTAAGTCTCTTATAAAAAAATATATGTACACCCCCGGGGTCTGCACCCTTAGGGGGCGAAGCCCTAGGGCTTCGCCCTCGGTGCCTACGCCCCCGGGAACTTCGAACCCTTTGATTCGGAAAAAAGCGAATTATTTGTTCGATGACGTCAGACCAAATTGACGAAAAAAACGTAGGTAAATACAAACATACATACATACGAACAAACTTTAGTGTTTTACATACAATGTAAGATATACTGAGCGAAGTCGGGTACCTTATAAACAGTAAAAAAAAAGCCTTTAAGAACCAAAATTTGAATTGTGAAAAGGAGACATCGACCGATTTTCAGCATTCCCAGGATACTGCATGAAATCTTTACAGGACAATCGAAAAACTAAATTTCTCAGATCTGAAACACATACAAGCGTATCAATGAAGATTGTTTACAATTCAAAAACTAGCACGTATTATTATTAAATTACGTCAAACTTTCATCGGACCTCAGTAATCGGAAATTCGGATTATCATCGTGCAAAATTAGCAACGCCTCCACTAACTACTGGGTCAGTTTAGTTACAACCGCTTCCGCTACTACATACTACGTACTTCTATTCATCGGTGCATCTTAGCTACCATTACAGCTAATTGCTAATGTGCACCAGCTTCAGTCGAGGCCCTCCTCTCTCTCTCCTCGACCACTAATCATCATCAGCCCAACCCAACCCAACCCAGCGATCGGATTAGCGATCGCAGTGAATGGACGGGAATCTCCGACAGTCAGTACGACAGGTGCTCTCAATAGGAGTGCACGCCTCGACAGTGCACCCAGTTAATACTTCTATAGTTTATGTGTCCTGTTTGTGTGTGAGTTTATGTGCATCGTGTCCTCATCTGACGTCCTTACAATTAGGGTAATGATTTTTATTTTCTCTCTATGCATGAAATTTTTTTTAATGTCTGAAAAATCTTAAACTTTTTAAATTGGTTCAGATTATGTTATTGAAAAAATATATATTTTGTAAGTTTGTAATGTTTGAACTTAACATGTGTGTATGTAACAATTGGTGACCGGAAAAATGGACTCGAGATAGTTGCACTCTTGAGACATCCAAACTTTTAAAGATGCTCACAGAGAACAACGCAATATAATTCCACAAAAAAGCGTCAAGAGGTATTTGTATGGTATCCGGGGGTGCTAACCTTTTTTTGTGGAATTCTATTGCGTAAGTTCTTTTTGAGCGCCTTTAATGATGCAATTCAGTGCAATTTAGCGCATCTTTCCGGGAACCATAACAAATACTAAAAGGGATTAAAAAATGCTGTTATCACTTGTTGATTTCAGAGATTGTATGTATGTATGTAGGAACTAACTTATTTTAATCTTTGAACTTTTTTCAAATCATCATATGTTGAATTTTTGAGAAGATTTTTGCATGACAATACATGAACTAATACATAATTAACCTTTTTATATGCAATATATTTATATTTATATGTAATTATTTTGTGGTTAGTCAATTTACCAAGGTTAATCTGGTTAGTCAATTAATCCCATTTAAGATATGTTGTTAACATTTTTAGTTACATAATTATATATGTACATATGTATGTGCCTAATAACATATGGTATATAGTAATATGAATTCAAAAGACTAATTTGTCTCGGATGATATGTATGTACATATTAGTAAGCATGTATGTATTATAAAAAAACACAAAATTTCATTGATCATTATTAATTTTGCAAAAGTTTTGATTTATCATTATGTAATCTTATAATAATTTATTCGTTGTTTGGTTTAAAAACTTAGGTGTTTGTATTTACAAATAAATTTGCAAATACAAATAAAATTAAAATTTTACCATTAGTTCATTATTTTAAGACCCACATTGTATAATATGTATCTAAGTATTTTATAATAGTTGTTTTACCCGGCTTCGCTAAGTATTTTTAATATAAACAGCTTAAACATGGTGAATGTAATAGTAAATATTTATTAGTTTTTTTATTAAATTAATTTGAATCGAAAAAAATATACATCGAATCGTCATAGAAACTTCGATTTGTTTTCGATGTTACCAACCAACATTACATATTTATATACTTACATACTTACATACAAAGTCTCTTTCGACATTATATATTAGATTACACTAAAAGTATTCTATTGTTATCAATTTATTATTTAAGAAAATATTTGAAATTAAATTTATTTATTATTTTTTTCAATTAAAAGTAAAAAATGTTTTCATCTCACATAGAAGTATTTTACTAATTCCATTAGATGGGTTTTAAATATACACCAGCAGTCACATAAAATGGAACGCTTGTGAATTTTACGACTTCGAGGTCATTAAAGGATAATCCCTTTATGTGTAGGGTTTTTAACGACCAAATATTCTAAATATGATTGTTTTCTAAGATTTGAGTTCAGTTTAGTGTGGGTTTTCGAGGAGAAAGCATCAAATTCGAATTTTAACACGTCAACATGAAAAAAACGAGCTCAGTTATCATTGCAGAAGAGTGTAAAAATCGTGACATTGGCGAGTTCAGGATTTTCCTTTCGGTCAATTTCCAAGAAAATGGGATGTTCTATATCGACTGTTTCGAGAATACTGATAAAAAAAAAGAGAATCTGGAAGTTTTGATCGTAAGAAGGGGACCGAACTGAAAAGATGCACATCGGAGAGGCAAGACCGTGTAATAACCAGATTATCTTTACAGCAGCGATTTAAAACTGCTGTAGAAATAAGAACAGATGTATCTTCACAATTTTCCATGGAAATCAGCGACTCAACAGTAAGAAGGCGACTCAGAGAAGCTGGACTGTACGGTCGGAAAGCTGCAAAAAAACCACTACTAACCAAGAGAATGAAAAACAATCGATTGGAATGGGCGAAAGCACATGAAAATTGGAGTCCATCAGATTGGCAACGAGTGATACTTTCCGACAAATCAAAGTTTAACCTCTATAGTCCTGATGGTTTTCCGTATGTCCGAAGGAAAGTTGGCGAAAGGTATAATGAAAATTGTACCCTTAAAAATGTTAAGCATCCTCCAAGTCAAATGGTCTGGGGATGCTTTTCGTACCATAGCATTGGACAATTGGAGTTTCTACAAGGTGCCATCGATGGAAAAAAATATAAAAAAATTTTAGAAGAAAGCTTTGTCCCATCGATGGAAAACCACCTTTCATATACCGATGATATAATTTTTCAAGATGACTCTGCCCCTTGTCATCGAGCTAAATTGGTGAGAATTCATTTTATTTGATAGCATTGAATATAAATTATAAAATTTAAATCAAAAAACTAATTTTTTTTTTTTACTTTTTTTTTGGTTCGGGACTATTTACAAGAAATGGGTGTAAAGACACTACCATGGCCTGGCAATGGTCCCGATTTAAATCCAATCGAAAATTTATGGATGGGTATCAAGTACAGGATAAGGAAGAACAATGTTACTACTCTTAAATCGTTGAAAGAATTAATAGAAAAGATATGGTACGAAGACTTCCCAATCGAAAATTTAAAAACTTTAGTAGATTCCATGCCAAACCGAATAAAAGAAGTTATAAAATCGAAAGGAGCCGCTACAAAATATTAATTTCTTTTTTATAAGTTGTAAATAATAATATGTGACTGTAATAAAATTAAAAATGTATATGTATAGTGTTATTTTCATTTCAAATTTCATTTAACCGTGAAGTCAACGCACGGTCGTAAAATCTGCCCTCCATAAAATTTCTCCCCAACTCATTTTTGTCAACTTTTTTTTTTCACGTTTGGTATTACACGAATGCACTATGGTACAACCTATCATTTAAATGACTTTCGGTTTTGGTTTTATATAAGATTACCGAAATTTCACGCAAAAACATGTTTCGCTTAAGCGTTCCGTTTTATGTGACTGCTGCTGTATGTATATGTAAGTGGAAATTTCTCTGTTTCTATTTACATTTAGGATACAAAAGGATGCTGTGACGTCATACCGCATCCTCTTGTGTCCTGCTCGCACACGCCTAAGTAAGGCTGTGCAACGAAAACAGGGAGAATCTGACCGCACGCCACTGAATTATCTACGTACATATGTATATAGAGGTACAATGTCGTGAGGTAAAAACAAAGTACTAATGCAAATTTGCTTCTTTCATCAGTTATTAATAATATATGTATAACAGGTTGACTCATTATAAAAAATGCTAATTTAATAATATTATATATGATTTTTTTATAAATTATCTGAATCATAATTAACCCAATTAAGTGGGCATGTCAACGCAATAATTAAAAATTAAGCGCTCACGTTTAGACGAAATTCACCAAAAAAATTTGAACCGTTCGAAAGGTCGCAAAAAAAGGTTGCGTGCAAAGTTTAATGTGTACATTTGTAAACGTGCAAACTTGAAAGTTTTCTCCGAGATGCTTAGATGGATATTGTATTGAGTGTGTGTGTGTTGATTGTGAGTGATTGCCGAATGGACTGCCAGGGTCAGATTTATCATTATTCATTCGAGAGGTAATACAATTAGCGAATATGTGTCAAATATCTTATAAAAACCGTCAACGCATTGTACGAGTGGTGAAACGTCGTTAAAAATCTTTTGTACTGAAGAGGATTGCCTAAAAATGCACGAAAAAAAAGAAACTAGTATACATATGATTCATTTTCGCGAATCAAATCTCACATACAATTCAACCACTCTGGTATTGTCGTATAATTGATTTTTGATTTAATTCTAATTTCTAAATCCATATCATATTAGTGTAAGATTTAGATTTCAAACCCAGAAGAGTGCATGTATTAATGGGTTTGGTGATTATTCCGAACAAATCTCGCACATGTTACCAAAATCTCGATCATGGAACATCTGGCACCCGGAAATTCCATCCATCGAGAGATAATCACGCGAAATATTATACCAACGAGAACTCGAATGCTAGATATTCTGTATTTGCGATTATCGTGGTTGCGATCTAAATATACGAAATAATCCATTTACCGTATAAATTATTAAGTTGGCATACGTGGGTCGAGTATATGTTTCAGTTGGTATGCCGCGTAACACTGAACGTCCTCTTTAAAGTCTTTGTTCTCACTAATTTTTCATTTACTGTAAAAGAGATATATAAATATTATTCATACAAAAAAAAATAAAAAATATATGCAGATAAATATTTTTATTTTTACATATGTATATACCAGGAAGGCCTTACAGGTAAATCCCAATGCGCTTTCCTGGCCAATTACAAATTACAATTACAATTACAAATGCAGCATTTTTATTACAAGTCGTTGAATTACGAGACACTGAAAAACTCGCAAATTAACGAGACATCTATGAATTGTACATAAATTTTATTGTACATCAATCATACTTCAAATAGATTTTTAGCCAATTTTTTTTCCGGGAACCGTTTCAACAATGACATCAGAGAAAATTGGCAAATTCTGATAGGAAACGATCAACCGGGAGTCACAAATCCAGGTCTGACCAACAGCATACTCTGAAAAATTAATTTTCATTCGAGGCCCGGGCCCATGGATCGAACCCGGCGCCTCTCGACGCTAAGCAGAAGCTTAACGACCGAGCTATGCTAATTACATTTGCTACCATATATTTTATTGAAAGTAATTAGGATGCACTAACTTATGTCAGTTGAAAATAGCGGTCCATTTTTGAATAAAAAAACGGAATAGTTATGCGTATTAATTAAAATAATTTTTGATATATTTTCGTCTTCGGTTTGCCGCTCATCAAAAAAGTGGCGCCCTTAGGCACCGCCTTATTAGCCTATGCCTACGGATCGTTTCTGCATATTATTAACTATGTATGAATGATTGGTATATGAAATCTTCTCCGACAAGTTATTAATCAACCGCTGTCTGTGAAGTGTGTTTAATCACTACAATAGAAATCGATATGCAATATTATGCATATGGACAGATGGATTATATTTGTTTGAGTTTGAAAATGCATTTAATTAAAAGTTATTTCAATCGCGTTAGATAAATCATTCCAGATTAGGATTGTGACATGTGTCCAGCACGCGCCAATGCAACAAAAAGCGGTCGTCGAGCGCCACTGCATTTTTTTTCCATTTATGAAGAATTTTGCTTTCGTTTTCAATGTCACTTGCAAACTGCATTCGACAGCCGATCAATTATAGCCGACCGACCGGATCGAGATGTCGTCGATAGATAGCGACCGATGATTGATGTCAACAATGGCGATGAAAAGGTTGGCGAACCCCGGCCGCTCGAGAAGCGCCTACATAACCGACCGTAATTGGCCGGACGGTGAAATAATGGACGACTTTTTGCGTTATTTGTTTGATATCGACGAAAGTGAAAATTTAATTACACGTGTGCGAGTGTTTGGGCAATTCTCCGCAGGCCGGAAATTTCCAATTCATTATTTGCTTTTTTGCGTGTCAGATGCGTAAGCTCAGCTGTCCATTTAAATGTTATAATTATATGATTATTCATAAAATAACATTTTTGTATGAGAAATTGGGTTTGGCGTCTAGCCATGCGTTCAAGTAACTTTTTTCAGAAAAACAAAATCCATTCATTATTATTTTAAATATGTAAGATTTCGTTTGTTTCTGTTTTCAAATTTGCTCAAAAATAGTATTTTGATAAAATACTTCACTTATATGGTTAGTGATTTGATGTCTTTATTATATTATGGATCAGCGTAATGTACACATGTGCATATATACATACATACATAAGTACATATGTATGTATTATACAAATTTTATTTAAATGAGAGAATGCTAAAATGTTATTGCAGTTATTATTGTGTTTTATTTCATTTAAAAATGAATAAAGTTATTATTACAGTGGTTTCTAAATAACCAGCAGCGTGATCTAGTGGTGAATGTTGAATTATTTCGTACTTGATGTTACGGGTTCGAGTCCCACTAAGTCTCGTTGTTGGCCAGACCTTGGTTTGTCGAGGTCGATCGTTTCTTATCAGAATTTGCCAATTTTTCTGATTTTCATTGAAACGGTTCCTGTAAAAATTGGCGTTTCCTTCCTACCCATCCCAATTTTCTGTTCCAAACCTTTAGTTATTCTTATATCTTAGGTTTCGCCATATTGCTCACCATAGATGTCTCTGTGGTTGTTTATCGAATAAAAATTCGTATTGTTACATGAAAGTTATTCATCGTTATTTATCTTATTCATACGATGTTTGTAATATCTGACCATAGATGTCAGATATTGTTTAGATTTACATGTATCTATGTAATAATTATGTGGACCAGGAAATCGCATTTGGGGTTTACGTGTTAAGCCTTCCTGGTATATTTTTATATGTATGTATGTATAATATATTGCATTAGAATAATAAAAATAAGTAATAAAATACATTATTATATTTATATTGTGGTTATTTACATAAATTAACACATGCCTTTAATACTAACTCAATGTTTAAGTTGTACGTCTAGCGAAAATATCCAGCTCCATATAAGCTACAATTTGTATGTAATAAATATTTATTGGAGTTATGTCTTACGTATCAACCGAACATGCAAATCATAATCAAAGGCACTGGAGAGCAGGTAGAACAATGTACATATGGTATTTTGGGGCTCCCCCGCGAAATACCGCGAACTCTAGCTGAACCGATTCGCGTTTGATCAAATCGTACGAACGAATAAGGGAAAAGTTGTGGCACTTTTCTAAGATTGGATTAATCCTTATATTTCGGTGAAAGTGATAATTAATGCGTCAATCGAAATATCGGATGATAAAACCAAATTCGAATTACGCGAAAGTGAAAGGAAAAAGCTCGACCGAGATAATGACCTTCGTGTGCTTGCGAGGGTCTAACAACACGTTATATTGTTATATATTACATTAAATATATTATACATATTTCTAAAGGCGAAGAAAGTCACTTAGCACATATTGGAATGAAAGAAAAAACGTTTGTTTTTTCGATAGATTGTCGAATTTTCGCCTTTGTAGTGTTTAAATTGCGGTCTCTATTGTTCGCCAGGTTGAATTGTTAGTGTGCGCTTTTTGAAATTCCCATTATTAGATTTGCTTTGTCGAGATAAGTTTCAGTTTCAAAATAATGATACCATAAATTAGTGTAATCGCAGGGTTATATGAGTTTTTTATGTGAGACAAATTTATACTCGTCCCTCCCCTTAATTTTATATAAGAAATACGCTACGAAAGTATTCACATACCATCCAATTTGCTAACAGTTCCTGCTTTATCTAATATACATATGATTTAGAAAGAGACTTTGTATGTAAGGTTTAATGTAACTATGTATGTATGTAAGGTTTATTGGGAACATCGAAAAGAACTCAAATTTTCTATGACGACGATATCGATATCGTTTAGTAAATAAATTTTTATGTTTATTTTACAAATATCGAGCGAAGCCGGGTGAAACCACTTGTAATATACATATATACAAACGGACGCGTTGTATGTGTGTGGGTATGTGGCTAACGCGTGGGCAGATATGGAGATTTCAAAAAAACAAATTTTAGAATACTTCCGAGTATTCTAAATTATGCATAGGGATGTGGCGTGACGACCGATCGTTTCGAGGAAACGCGGGGTAGTGGGGAAGTGGGGGGGTAGTGGAGGGTCTGACATGTGCTCCTGATATTGAGCAATTGCGTTGGAACGGGTGACGCCAGCGTCAGATGCGCATTCCTCATTTCGACGAGGGTGAACGGAGAGCGGGTTGATATGGTTCGGCGATTACATCCCAAATGTGAATCGCTACCAGGATAACCGCTGCTACGAAAATCGCTCGCGCAGGTTTCCCTTCGCACGAAAATTTCCGTACAGAAAACTGCCCAAATATTATTCCAAACTGTCCAAATCTCGTATAAAAAAGCATGCTTGGGCAGTTTCTGTACGGCAATTTTCCTGTGCGACGAATTTTCGTGCGACAGGAGACCCAAGTGAGCGATTTTCGTAGCGGCGGTTATCCTGGTAGCGATTCACATTTGGGATATAACCCGTTTACCGGTCAATATATGCGCCCGCCTATAAATTACCTTACACTATATTTACATATAACATGTGTATTACTTTATTTAAATTCATGTATCAATTCCTTTCTGAAGCCACCCGAAATCAACGGGCATAACACTAGTGCTACATATGTATGTATGTGTGGAGCTGTAAAATTTCCTGGACTGGTATCGTCCTAAAAAGTGCTATCAGTGATTTGTTTTGAATAAAGAGAAATTTTATTTGTATGTGTTATGTAAGTATGTATGTATGTGACGTACTATAGTGGTGTAAACAAAAATATAAATGTGTACAAGATTACTCCTATATGATCATGGTTGTAAATTAGCTCGTTACGGCAACTGTTAACGTTCCGTCACATAATATACATACGTGACATTTTAAATTTTTTGCATTTATTTTGAGATTATCTAAAATGACCTAAATATGCACGTGTAGCCACCACGAAACTTTCTCCACATTGAACAGCTTTTGCACAAACGAAAACAATGGTCGAATGAAAAAATTTCACAAAATGTCAAATTACTAACGTCAAAATGTTTTGGCCATAAAGCGTCACAAAAAATGACATTCACGTGCGCGTTTAGATTTCGATTTATTAATACACTTTCATCCACATGTCTCGGTAATCAACGTACCTACATATAATAAATTCCAAATGAAAAATTGCCCAGTGTGCAAATTTCTTAGGAAATTTCAAAATTTGCAAAATGTAAATAAAATGTAAATTTCTCCCACTAACTAGTGTTGTATGATGATAATTAAATGATTTAAAAGATAGCGGTTGATACATCATCAACCACGTTACGTGATATCCGCGAGAAGTGTCAGTTTTCACCGAGTGACACTGAAATCTGGAAACTGCACTTCCCTCTTCAATTAATTCAGGTCGAAGAAGAAAGTGTACTCGTCTAGGAAAATGCACCTCTCGCCCGGTGCAATGTCGTTCAACACGCAATTACGCAATTTAACCCCAATCGCCATTCGATACCGATAAGCTTTCCAGCAAATAGAGATCGAATTTCCTGGGATTTCTTTTCAGAAAGGGGGCGACAATTCATCAAAAGAGTTATAGGAAGCTTTCAACCAAAAAAAGAAACTAGATGTTAAACCAAATACAACATCACATATTATGATATAAATACATCAATGAAACTCACATGAATTTCAATTTAAAAGTGTGTTTGTGAATGAGAACGTCATATTCCATATCTAGCACGTGCTAGAGTTTTTGAACCATGTCGTTATTTTTACATTCAGACCTTTGCTACTGTTTATTAATTTATTATTCTGTAAATATGTAATTACTTGAAGAAGAATGTATTTGTTATTCATCATAATGTTGGTCAGATAACTTTTATGTTTTACAGTTCTTGATAATTGAGTCATTATAACTATCAATATGATATATAGTGGTTTTCTATTATATAATATAGGTTGTGGCTATTTGCAGGTACTATATCTGCAAATTATTGGCTATTTGCAGGTACTATATCTGCAAATTATTGGCTATTTGCAGGTACTATATCTGCGACAGGCGCAAAGCCTTTTGCGCATGCGCTTGAACCGTCACTGTCAGCGTGTTAACTGTTACAATTTTGTTTTAAGCCTCTATAAAATTAGTTCGAACTCGTAAAGTGACATAGAGTAAAAAATATAATCCAAATTAGTTAATATTATTAATTGTTAGAAAATTATTGTCATATACAACGTATAATACCTACATACAAGTGCAAGCTGCAAACTAGCTAAATTATATAAATTTATTATAATAACGTGCCAAATTTATTTGCCTCATGTATAATGAACGATTGATTAAACAAGTCTAGCATACATTAGTAAGAAATTAAAATCGGATTATAAGTTCACGCGCATGCGCAGAAGGCTTTGCGCCTGTCGCAGATATAGTACCTGCAAATAGCCACAACTTATAATATAACGTGACATAAACATTTAAACGTTATTTAATGTGTAAATTTCAGTGTCATATTCCAAGTTAGTTTTTGAAAACAAATTGACCCTTTTTTTTGTTTTCGGATAGAAGTGGCAATGTATTGACTTTGCTAATTTTTTCACATGAATAAATAATATATGCGTGGTTATGATTTTGACACAAAATTACATATATGTACATATACATATTATGAAATAGTATAAAGCAAAAATAATTGATTTCAATCTTTGCACTTTCTTTCTTAAGTTGGTTGAAAAACAATACAATGGGCGAGAGCGCAGACTTTCGTTTAGGTAATTAAAGCATAATGATGTCATCGTTTCATTAAGGAAGTCGCGATATACTAATAAAATTTATAAGTATGCTGGTATGCATATACTTTAATAACATGCAATTTTTTTTAGAAAATGTGGGTAAAATACAGAAGTTTTTCACACGGACTAGTGAAATTTTAAGTGGGCGAGATGGCGCGATTGATAATTTTTTATAAGAACCGATTTAATGCTTGAACTTGAACTTTTTTCTACCAAGGCCAAGATATACTGACGCAACGAATTGATGGATAGTAAAAAAAATCAATAAACAAACATGATATCGTTACAATTACTTGTAAACCTCGAAATTACAAGACTAAATTTTTTCAGAGGTCGTCGTACTTTTTTGATCATATTTTTGAATGTTTTACACGAAGGTGTAATTGGAGTACTTAATTCTATAAAATACTTTTTAACAAAAACGGATTTACGAGGATTACACGTATATTTTTTTATTAAGATTTATAATGTTAAGCAATATTAAACTAAATTCAAGAAAGTGATATATATGGATACAAAGTGGCGTTTTCTATTCTTCATAGGGCAGGTGCCTATAAAAGACAAATCGCCTGTACTGGATCAATAAACTGGACTTTTACTACGACCAGCGAAAGCTCACCCAACGGGCCGGTCGATGTGCTCTCAGATAATTGTGGTGTTAAAATCAAAAAGTAATACCTAAAATGACCATTTGGGCGTTTCCAACGTAAAATGTTTGTTTACAACTTGTTCTTTCCCTTTCGTAAATTTAACCATGGTCACGATTTGCCACCGGAAATTGCGATAAACATACGTTTTCACATTTGTTTTCCAACTCTTATTCAACATTTATCTTAGTTTCTAAACTGATTAAACAAAAACCGGTCAAAATAGCTGTTCAAATGCACCAATTATGTTTTTTTTTTTTGATTTTCAAATGCTTTTTATTATTACGAAATTATGTTCACAATACTTCTTATATCTATTTTAATAGCTACCGATCTACTGATCATTTTCTATTTTACAATTTAATTTAATTTGGTTAGTAATCATAGTATTCTAATGTTAATGTACAGCATAATAGGAAAAAAGAGTTCAAAAACCTATTTACAATTACCAATTATATGTAGTTGGAATTTTTTGGACTTTTATGAAGCAATGATTACAAGTTTTACAAAAAAACATAATCCAACCAACAGTACTAATATTGGGTATCAGGATATGTACCCTCTGGACACATACCCCGCGGACACATACCCCTGGTCAAAACCTCCCTGGACATTAACCCCCCGTGCAAAAAACCCCCTGAAAAATAAAATATTTTATAAAAAATGACAGTATCTATAATAAAAAGTCAGTATCAATACTAATTTATTTCAGTCAGAAAAATACAATTTGGATAATAATTCATCTATCAGAACAAATGCGAGAGGTGGTATCATTCGTAATTTCAGTCCAAAATCAGAATCTTCTTGGTAACGTCGCTGCATCTCATTCTCTATAACTTTCCGATAGATGTTTTGACTTAGATGAAAGAAACATCCTTTAATTTCGCAGACTGCGAAACTTCTTTCTAAACTATGTATAGCTGCCAATTCAAAGTCAATCATGATGCTGGTTGGACTCAAATTGTCATTCAATATATTTAATGTCTCGAACAGTTTAGTGTAAGTATCGTGTATTTTCTTCTGTAGTAAAATATAAAGACACGGAAGGACTCGGTCATGAATCGTGTAGAAAACCAGTGGGATGTTGTTTCCAAAGGCGAAATCACACAGGGAAGAACGGCATGTCGTGTGCTTGGGGGTTCTCCTACATTTCTTCAAATATGGGATACACCCAGTGATGCGCTGCTAAAATTCTATGAACCGGTTCGCACCTTTGCAAACAACCCCCCCATATATATTTTTAATTTCAACCCCCCCATATATATTCAAAAATATATTTTTATTATACATTACAAAGTTATTTATCTTATTCGTCTATTATATGTTGTGTGATGGTGACTTCAGAGCCATGATTTAACGAATGGTGTGGAATCCCATGAAGTCAGTGGTATACCTATCAAATTAATGGTCATTAAGTCTGATATGTGTCTCTTCGCCAGCTCTAAAGAAATATAAAAATATTTTTTTCCGTATTTTAAGAACCAGCTCTCCGAACCCAAATTATTTTAGCAACCGGCACGACAGAGCCAGTGCGAACCCATAGCAGCACATCACTGGATACACTGTTATCGATCTCTGACAAGCAAGGATAAATACAAGGATAAAATTTTACAGAAAACACGCCAGGGGGTGATTTTGGGACGGTGTGTGCTGGGCGTGCCATGAATATGTGCCAGGCATTCCACATTTTTTTCGCATGTTTAAAAGTATATAAAAAAAACCATGTGCCGCGTTCCTTCCTGTGTGAACAGTCGGAGACTGTCACATGTTCCAAATATTAATATTCGATTGTTATCCTCTCAGCTGAAATCATTTAAAATTATTAATTACTTATTACTGTTTTTAAATAATTTTTATCCATGGCGGGAGCTATTTTTCAGGGGTTTTTTTGTACGGGGGGTTAATGTCCAGGGGGTTTTTGAATGGGGGTATGTGTTCTAGAACCCTAATATTATTAATTTTACATTGTAATAATAATCATTATTACAATGTAAAATTAAAATTATAAAATTTTATAAGATTGCATTATGAAAAATATTCATAAATTTGGTATAGTTTAAATATGAATGTTAATATTATGTAATTGGTACTATTTTGTATGTACTTAGATACAAAAAATATCGATGCGGTGCAAACGATCTGTGGTTCAGTCTGTCTGGCGCTTGTCGATCGTTTGCACCAAACCCAAAAAATATATGTATATTTTGATATAATATTTGATGACAGAAGGTAAATTTTCTACATTAATCAATCGCAAATAAATGAAAGAACTGTTAATCTCAAGGGACAAATTTTATAACATTATCAGAGGCTACAAGCATTTTCATTACTTAAAATATATATTTTTTCTATTGTTTATTCTTTAAAAACAACCAGATTCATAAAACATTTATGCTTATTAAATTAATATTAATAATTTTGTTTGTTCTTAGATGATTTTCATCCAAATATTAGTTGTCAGCTTGTTGAAGTTGGCGTTGGCAACAAAACCACCAGGCTATGTTGAAAAACCGAAGATTCCAGATCCTGTCAGTTATTATAATATAAATGTTTTTAAACCAGTTTAAATATACTTTACATTAATGTGACTGCTTTCATTATAGAACCCACCAAAATATGATTTTGGTTATACAATAGACTATTCTTCGGGCAATAAACAAGGACACTTGGAACAACGGAATGGTGAACACACTGAAGGACATTACTATGTTGACTTGCCCAATGTATAATTATATAAATGTTTTAAAAAACTTTATTTAAATACTTTTTATTAATAATGAGATGTGTTATAGGAATCGGCAGCTCAAGAAGTTCAATACTTTGCTGATGATTGGGGCTTTCATCCAATAGTTAAATACAGTTCTAAATCAAAGCATAGTTCTTCTAGTACACAGTTTGCACTTGGAGAAGAAGCTGTCAAGAAATTGGGTGCAAATGGCTTCAATACACCAATTAATAAGGTTTAATTTAATATACATATGTAGAAAAACCACGGCAATACAATTTTGTTATTATTTTTGCATTTAAATAACTGAATATTTATGAATTTCAGAATTCTGGTACAAGCTCTTTTTACACAACTGATTCTGCACTACCATCAGTAGCTACAAGCAATATTGTTTCATATGGTGATAAAATAAATACAATCCAAACTGTACATCAGCCAGGATCAGTTTCATTTTTACCAACGGCTTTGACAGGCGGTTCCTCTCAGCAAGAACAACAACCACAAACAATTCACCTTCAGCCTGTAAATCGTGAACCGAGCTATTATAGTACAACTCAACTCTTGCCCGTCAAGTCCACACCTTCTTATCAAGAGCAAACTCCACATCAATCAAATAATGGCGGAGTCCAATATTCGACAAACGTCGTACACCATGATTCAAAATCGAATGTTCAATTCCAGCAGCAAAATCTGTTGACTCCTTCTCATCAAAATATTATCTCGCATACAAGTACTCCTATTCAAGTGTCGACTCCAGCACACGTTGATATATTATCCAATCCCCAACCCTTAATCTTGGAACAGGTAAGTACAGAGCCTACAACATACGAACATAGTTCTTTGGTATTACAGCAACCTGTTGATTATGGCACAAAGCTTATATCTTCCAAAGTTCCTCGTGTTAAATATGTTACAACTGAAACCCCGTTAGTAAACTTACACACACCAAAAGAAGCGTCATACTCTAAGTTAGTAGCATCGACACATAATTTGGTATCAAACGATGATTTACTGAATATTAATAGTGCTGCCGAAAATGATGGATACTTAAGTGATGCAGGGCATCCTTCTGTTGATTATACCCATGTCGTTGATCATAATTCGAAATATAATCAACACAGCAATAATCAAGTACAGAATGCATTTACTGTCAGTGGATCATATGGAAAAGTGTTGAATCCTCCATTTAGAAAACCAATAGGTGCTGGAATTATTTCAATTGAATCACCCGAAGAAATTAATCCAGCGTTTGTTCAACCGATTGTTGTTGCGGACTTCAAATCTGAAGTTGAAAACAATATTATATCGACTACAGAGGCGTCCATATTGTACCAAAGCAGTACAGAGGGTCAGTATGAAAATCTACAATCGTCCACTCCGAAGCTCCGTCCAGTGAGTCAAAAATTTTTAGCGCCCTTAAATGCTGGGCTCAGGCTTGTTAATTCTAATAAAGTGGATTATCTTGATTGCTCAGACAAAACTGATGTTAAACATGTCGAAGATGAAGTAATTGAACAAGAAAATATCGAAAGTAATGAAAGAATCAAAACGGTAGTTGAATTATTCAAATCCGTGCCAATTGATGTAAATCAAGAAGGTAAATATACAACGCAGCATGTATATGAACATGCTAAGAATTTGGCTCAAAATTTACAATCCCCCTATGAAATAATTAGAGACCAACAGCATATTCAAAATTTACAACAAAACCAATTTCAAACTGCGTTGCAATCCTCAAAGAAAATACAAAATAATTTAAATCAAAAGTTATATCAGCTAGGCGCTCAGCAAATACTGATCCACCCAACAGAACAAATAAATCAATTTGAAGCTCAAGAAGAAGCACAGCAGATAGAAGAACATCATGAAGAAATTGCAAAGCACGAACAAACTTCCATTTTGAGTTCGACTGTTTCGCCAATTTCAATCAACTCAGCCCAACAGAGTACGGTTTTAGTACAGACTCAAGTTAATCATAATGAACAAGATGGTTCTAATCAGCAAGGTAGCATAGAACAAGTGCAATATCACACAGACATAGCAGCGGCGGAACAAAGCCAATCTTCACATTCACAAGAATCTCATAGTCAAATATTAATACAACCTGAACATTATCATGCAAATGATCACACATTGCAAGAATCAGAATCTTTAGAACATCAATTCCAGACACAAAATCAACATTCTTTTTCTGTACAGCATCCTATTCAAGGTGTGACCGATTATAGGACACCAAATAAAGTTCAATTTGATAGAATTGTTGAAAACAGCATTCATCAGCAATTAAAACAACAGCATGGCTTACCTACAGCTCTGCCACTTATTCAAAAACCAACTGCAATCCCACATCTAGCACCAACAGTAATAGAAAAACATTTTCCAATTCCTTATGAGGTTGAAAAACGGGTTCCATATCCAGTAGAAGTTGAAAGAATTGTTGAAAGACCTATAGAAGTGACCAAATATGTTGACAAACCTTATCCAGTAGAAGTCAAAGTTCCGCATCCTGTACATGTTCCAGTACACGTACATCACTCTTATCCTGTTGATAGAATAATCGAAAAGAAAGTGCCATATCCTGTAGAGGTAGAAAAAATCGTTGAAAAACAGGTACCAGTGCAAGTACCATATCCTGTGGAGAAAATTGTTGAACGAGTGGTGGAAAAGCCAGTTCATGTGACTCAGTTTATTGAAAAACCGTATCCAGTAGAAAAGCCAGTTCCTTACCCCGTCGAAGTTCAACATATTATCGAGAAAAATGTCCCATATCCAGTGGAGGTTAAGGTGCCATATAAACAACATCCAATCACATACCCCATTCAGAATAAACAGGTGCCCTTTAAACTAGTAAATAATCCTTATATTGTGACATATCCTGTACATCCAAACATTCCTGTGAATTTGGGTCAGTTATATTTTGTAAATCAAAATTATGGATGGCAGCAAAAGGAATGGCCAGTAGTAAATCACTATTATAATAATGCTTATTCACAAAATCAAAATCCTATCAAAGTGAATTATCCTACGCACGTAGATTCATATTATAGAAAAGCACCATCTTCCTACGGTGGAAATAAAGTTGTTTCATCACAACTATCTACTATTAATGGCGCAGAATCCATCAAAAATTATAGTACATATCTAGGTCCAGTACCAATACAAAATAATTTAAATATATGGGGGCAAAACGATAACACAAATGGAAACAGTTTAAAATACAGAAGATCAGATAGGAATAGTAGAGGTTATAGAATGGAGTACGGCTTTAAGCCACCGCTAATTCCTAGCATTGAAATAGACATGAATGGACAACCCATCAATAGGGATCTAAAAAGAAAATAAGTACATTAAAAATTTAAACAAACATGAAATTTAAAAAGTATTGTAATGTAAATATACATTCACATAAAAAATAATAATAAACACAGGGTCATGAAATTGTTATTTTAGAAATCCAATATGAGCCCTAATAGTCATTATAGAAGGGTTTGTCGAAAGGGAATAATGATTGGTAACCCATATTATTTTTGGCAAAACAGTAAAAGTGTATATTTTTAAGATTATACGATAAGGTTTAGTCAAAACTTTGTATTATATTGTACGGTTAAATTTATTTATAATTTTGCCATAATTTAGATAAAGCTTACATAATTCTTATTTAAAATAAGGTGTATCAATAGTATTATAAATAATATTACAGAATAAAGTTACCTTTATATATTAAAAAAAAAAAAACATTTTAATAAGTAAAATGTGTATTTTATTACCAATAAAAAAGACCTACATATAAATATAATCTTAATTACAATATCACATAATAAAAAA
The DNA here is from genome assembly GCF_051622035.1 of Arctopsyche grandis. NCBI lineage: Eukaryota > Metazoa > Arthropoda > Insecta > Trichoptera > Hydropsychidae > Arctopsyche > Arctopsyche grandis. The sequence goes on from NC_135357.1 coordinate 27,925,653, forward strand.
ATGTTTTCAGTGGTTTTTAATATAATTTCGAATCAAAATTTCAAAATATCAAATAAATATATTTATGTATGTATATATGTACTTACACCTATTCATCATCAAATATTAAAATACCTTACACCTATTCACTTACACCTATTCATCATCAAATATTATAACATCAACAATTGACGTTGAGAAATTAAACCAATAAAAACTTGAATAATGATATATATTATTCAGCTTATTATGAATTACATTTAAAAAGTCTTTGCCATTTTTCACAGCTACAACTTTATCAAGAAGGTAAGTTTTGAGTTCATTGTAAGTTAATTCCAACAATCTTACAAGGGATGGAAACATGCACAAGCTGGCTAAATTATGTAGGTAGAAAAAATCAATATCCCTTAAATGTTTTACAAAGTTTACAATGACTTTTGGTTCAAAAATCATTTGCAAAATGATTGAATTATGTAGCTCCGGTGTCAATTTTGAATTTAATATCTGTGAGTCGACATCACTTCTCGGAAATCCAGTTATTTCTGTACAGAAATAGTTATTGTAGTTTCCACGTATGATTCTAATCTAATCACTAGTATGGCTCAAACCATCATTGTTGGTGCTTATGTTGCTTAACAGTCTAAAACTAAAACTGATTTTGTATACAATATTGTACTCAAACTGTTAATTAACTACTTTCATTCTTTACTCTGTTGCTTTTGGTATACATGATTTAAAATTTGTATCATAGTATTCAAGAAAGATTACCAGCCTGAAGAATCAACACATTTACTATAGAAAGTGACTTTATTTATCTTTATGGTGTTATTTGTATTTTTTTTTATTTTAATTATCAGTTTTTAATAATCACATGTATTTAAAATATCTTAACAAATATAAATTAATAAATATTAGAATTTATGTACATACATACATATTAGCTCGCTTGCTTTTCAACTCGCTTGTTAGAAGTAAGCTAGAGTATAATGCAATTGTGTGGAATCCGCATGAAGCAAACTACTCTCTTATTATAGAAAAAGTGCAAAAAGCATTTCTTCGTTTTCTTTATAAGAAAGAGTATGGGTACTACCCATATCTCTATCCCACTCCTTTCCTTTTGGGCATGCTTGGGTATAATTCCCTTGAACTTCGGAGAAACTTCTCGTTAATTCGTTTCGTTCTCCAGCTATTGCGTGGTAATACGTCATGCCCGTTGTTGCTGGAACAGTTGGGACTTTATGTCCCTAATAATTATGTGCGTGGTAGACATCATCATTTAATGGTTGTACCTGCTGCTCGCACAGTTCTTTTTCGAATGGCTCCTATTCCAAGAGCTATTCGACTTCTCAATGAAATCGTTGCTGCTGTCCCTGAATGTGATATTTTCCACCTTGGGGAGCGTAGATTGTCGGATATTATCTTAACATATTTATCTGGTAACCTGCGCTCATCATTACTTTCTTAATTTGAATGTGATGAATGAGTGGAATCTTAATCTACTCTCTTCCATTTGGGCCTCGCTGTGATTTTATTTTTTATTCATATTTTGTTTTATTTTATTTTATTTTTTCTTTCTCTTTTGTACATTTTTATATACTATTTTAATTTTGATCAGTGTAAACAAAGAATGGGATTTATGGATTTTATTTTTAATTTTTACACTTTTGTTATTTTTTTTTTCTCTCTGAATGATGTATTATTTTCCTTTTGTTACTTTTTTTATTATTTTATTTTACCATGTTTTCTGCTTTTGCTTTTTTCCTTTATTTACAGTTTACTTGTTTTTATATCATGTTTTTATATCTTTTTCAAATGTAGGCCATTGTGGCGCATTAGGTTCTTCCTGTAATGCCACAATGGTCCAAAACTATTAAATAAATAAATAAATAAATAAATTAGATATTTGATTTTTAAATGCTTTTTATTATTACGAAATTATGTTCACAATACATCTTATATCTATTTTAATAGCTACTGATCTACTGATCATTTTCTATTTTACAATTTTAAATTAATTTTGTTAGTAATCATAGTATTATACTATTCTAATGTTAATATGTACAGCGTAATAGGAATGAAACGTAAAGGATGTATGTAAAAAGAGCTCAAAAACCTATTTACAATTCTTATAAATGCTCATAATACATCTAATACATAAATGAATTAAAGACTATCCAAAGTCGATGACCTAAAGCAGATTGTGTTTAGGTAATCTACATATTAGATATAAATCATTGATACTGTTCTATAAAAATTCCATAAAACCATTTTGAAAACCATCAAGCTTTAGACACAAACAAACTTCTTCACAACTCTCACTGAATTCTCATATAATAATAATAATAAATATCTATGTAAATGTTTTATTCCAAAAATATATTTAAAATACCGGATAAATGTATGTATGTATTTACATGTAACTGACCTATGTCCACATGTCATGGAGTATGAATTAAAATATACACGAGTATAAAACATTCTAAAACTAGTCACTCCAATGCCAAAACATTGTTTTTGAGTATCAGATTGCGTCAGACTGAATCAAGCTTAATTAATATGCATATATATCAAAACTTGAACCAAAATTAGTCAAATGTACTAATCAAAATGTTATCTAAATATTCAGCATTCAATATTCATTCCGTTTTCCTTTTCTTTCTTTTCATAGATTTTTTTTTTGTAACAAGGACACTCGTCAAGTATTTATGTACATGTAAAGGCTGATATTAGCGTTTTTATTATTAAGTATTAAGAATTTTTTGTTTTATCATATAACCTTGTCAAATAAATGTGTCACAGGGGAATTATAATTTACATAGAAGTGTAAGATGTACTTTTCTTCATAATCAATAGTGGACCAACATAAATTAATTTTGACTACATTCCCCAAAATGGCAGATTTCAAAATTTTGATTGCATAGTATTTGTTTCGATATTTTTCTTCATAATTACCAAAAATGTAATTATGATGAAAAATAGAGAGCTTAAACAATGTGAATTAAATGTGATTTCTTTATTATGGACATTGATAAAAATTATAAATTAGTTCTGATTGATTTGACTCTTTAAAGTTTAACTAAAAAATCAACGTTACTGGTTTTGAATGACCCACTAAGAAGTAGGCAAAAATAAAATAAAAACACTGCGGTGAAATATGCACATATACTATTTAATATAAACAAATATGATGTATAAAAATGATTCTAATTTAAACATTTCCTTATGAAAACTATAATATTAAACAATTTGTTTTAAGTTTTTTATTTGAATCATATATTTTTTTAATAATAAACAATGTTGATCAAATTATTATGTCAAATTGTTAAGTACAATATCACATAATCAATATTTCTTATCAATATTTAAGTGTTTTACCTATCCTCTTAGCCTACCCTCTTCGTCATCAAATATTGAAAGACTTTTCAAAACATCAAAAATGGACATTGAACTGTTAAACGTAAACCAATGAATACCTGGCAATGTCAATTTATTTTCAAATATATTTTCAATCAATTTCAATGTAAAATTACGTATCACATGTGAAAAGCCTTCACTATCATTTTTCACAGGCTCCACTTCATCAAGCAAGTGCTGAGGTACCGGCAATTGAGTCAACTCTGACATTCTTATAAGGACACTGTATGATGGAAACATGCTAAGACCGGGTATAATAGGTGCATCGATTCCCATATTTCTACAATTTTTTACAAAATTGACAAAGTCTTCTGATTCAAAAAACATTTGCGAAATGATAAAGTTAGCTCCGGCGTCAATTTTGAGCTTTATATATTCCATATCCTTTGTCAGATTCTGTGAGTCAGGATGACCTTGTGGAAATCCAGCTATTCCTATACAGAAATAATTGTCGTAGTTTTCACGTATGAATCTAATCAAATCACTAGTATGGCTGAAACCATCATTGTTGCAGTTTTTGTTGAAACCATCTGAAAATAAAATTACCTTTTTATACAGACATGTTTTAAAATGTATATTATAGTATCTGAGAAAGATTACCTCCTTGGAGAAGCAATAGATTTTGTATAGAACATGACTTCACGTAGTCCAAAATACAAATCAGTGTATTTTTTTTCATTTCAATGCAGGTTAAATGCAGTAGAACTGTGTAACCGATGTCTGCAATACTTTTTGCTAGTTCAATGGCGGGTATTTTGCCCACGTTATCTTCGTTGATGTTTGTCAAGTTTGATTTTGGGTGACCATTCCATACCACCGAAAAAAAAGATGGATATTCCTCATTGTATTTAAAGCTCGCTGGATTTAGATTCGCTTCTGGGAAGATTTCGAATGAAACAAGCTTTGAATTTCTTTGCCCACACTGTTCTATAAGACTTGTTATCCTGTTTTGCACCATTATGTTGTTTTAAAATCTGGAAAGTGTTGAAATGTTGCACTGAATATGTTGTACAAATAAAAAATAAAAGAAAAACACCATTCAAGTACAACAACTTTTCACACATTGGCATCAATTTTCTATTTCGTCTGTATAGTGTTATTTATTACACTTTTACTTAAATATTTAAATTTTTTTTTGAGACATTTCTAAATTTGGATAAAGCGCTTTTTAATATCATATCATATATGTATATACAATAATATAATATCGCTATTATGTGTGTCTGTCTGAGATAACGCTCGCCGTACTATGATAGTCGTTTCGATTCATATGTATGGGGTGACCGTGAAAATTCGTTTATCATGCATACAAATGAAAAACGGTTAGTATATGTATAAATCAGTGGCGTGCGGTAAAACTATCTCTCCCCCCGTCGTACATACTCACTTAATTTGCGCGAGCAGGATACAACAGAAACAAGAGGAACAGGCTTTTCCTCCCGTATCTGCGCGCGCACATTAAACAAGGCTGTATGACAAAAAGATAGATGATTTCACCGCATGGCACTGATAAATATTATATGCTCGTATACATGCACCCTTTTTTTTTTGATCTTTCGACTTAAGATCTTTCGATTTTCGATCTTTGCCTTCCCATATTTGCTTTTTCAACCTTTTCACTTTCGGTGCCGTGAGGTAGACCCATATGTATGTACGTCACAGCTAAACCACTGCCAAAACGAATATATGAATACAATAACAAAATAAAAAAACTACTATATATACTATTGGTTACCAGTGTTTCCTGTTGGTAGAGAATTTACCGCCATATATTGAAAATTTATTTAAATAACTAATTGTGTAGAAAGGTAGGTAGTTTTAACCTTTTTTTATATTAAACAAATAAATATAAATATTAAATTAAATATATTTAAAAGGTATTTGAAAAAAATTCGACCGACGACACATTTCTTTTAATTTAATTACTTAATATGCCAACACCCATGCGATGATATGTCATCGAATACAAGACTAATTTATCATAATATTCCAAAAGTATACACAAATTATATAAAAACATTACTAATTCCTTCATACATATAAAATTGCTATTCTGTGTGTCTGTGTAAGATAACGCTCGCCATACTATAAAAGTCGTTTCGATTCGACATATGTACATCACAGTTAAAACACTGCCAACAAAACTTACCAATATAATACGAACATAATAACAGATCTACAAAAACTTCTATATATACTGTTTGCTACCAATGTTTCCTCTAGGCAAATTAGTATCTGGGCATTTAGCGCCATCCATTAAAAATTGATTTAATTAATTTTTCTACTGGTGTTTTATATTATTTATATTACATGTAGGTAGGTAGATAGTTTTTACCATATTTTTCATACTAAACAATTAAATATAAATATATTTAAAACAAATATGACCGCGTGCGGATTGAACACAAGACCGACACATTTCTTTTAATTTTTTTAATAGCTTAATATGCCATAACCCATGCGATGATATTCCATCGGGCACAGCACTAGTATATTTATAATTAGAGGTAGGACCGGAAGCGTGCTGTTTATTGTTCAATTGTTGTAAATCCTTTGTAAAAAAGGTTCGGAAAACAATACACAGCCCCCTCAGGGTCCGGGCTTTATTTATAATATTTAAACATATTATTAAGATTGTATTAAAATAGGGAAAAAATTGAGCACTTTGAGTTTTTTAATATGGCGAATTTTCACCAAATATAAAATAAAAAAACACCATACAAACGTACATATGTACAAATAACAATTTAAAATTATTTTATATTAAAAATATGTATTAAAATACCTTTTATATGCACGTAACTGCTCTATGTCTACACGTTACGGAGTATAGCTCTGGTATGGATATAAATATATAGATACATAAATTATTATCCATACAAAAATATTCAAATATGTTTCGAAACTTGACCGTTGAATAATCATCTACTAAGCAAAAAGTTGTCCAAATTCAGTACATTTTTGCTCTTCGTATGACTAATCTTGTTTGATAGAGACATTTATTTTTTTTTCTGTAACAAGGACACTTGTTAGGAAACTGAGAAAGCTATGTACTTTGAGCGTAAACATTATCAGAAGCAGTTTTTACCATGTATCAACCATAACAAACCAGTGCCGCATGATAGGATTTGACACGGTTTAAAAATTACATATATAATGAATGAATGTATTATACAGAGCCGTAGCGTGAGGGGAGGGGGCAGATGACCCTGGGCGCAAGATTAAGGGGGGTTTATAATATCAGGGATTTTTATTTATTATTATTTTTTAAATTTGATTATTATCACAAATTCTACAATTAATGTTTATTCAACATGTAGATGAGCGCTACAAATAGGGGCCTTATCTATGTTCGAAAATGACTACTTTTGATTGAATTTTTTATTTTGAAATTTAATTTATTATTTCAAAATAAAAATGTATTAAATGCTCTTAAAAAATCACTTTTTTGAGTTACGAGAGCGGAGATTAACCAATCTTTACTAACTTTGACCCGTTTAACACGGAAAAAAAATCCGTAAAAAAAATATATTTTTGACTTTTAAAATTTGCTAGACAAATAATTATAAGTATTTTAAAGCAATGAAATATCACAATCAATAGGAAAAACATCTGACTATTGATTCCAATACTCACGCCAAAGTCAAAAAACTCTAAAAGTCGCGCATTTTTTTAAAAGCTCATATCTCGTAAAAGCTCACCAACCAACAAAAATCAGTATCATATTCGAATTCAGTGGGTCAAAGTTAGTAAAGATTGGTTAGTCTCCGCTCTGGTAATTTTTTTTTGTTGCTCAGTGTTATCATTTAAAAAATAAAAGGTTCTCAATTTATTTATAAAATTAATAATATAATATTTTAAATTCATATAAGATATTGCTCGCCGTACTATAATAATCGTTTCGATTAGAAATACCTCTATATGCACGTCACAACTAAAACACCGCCAACAAAACGTAAGAATATAATAACAAAAGAAAAAAACTTCTATATATGTATATACGGTTTGCTACCAATGTTTCGTCTGGTCTAATAGACGGTGCTTAGTAAGTCCCTTAGCATTTAGCGTTATATATTGAAAATTTATTTAATTCATTCATTTTTCTATTGTTAATATGTAGGTAGGTACCGCTTTTTTTCATATTAAACAATTAAATATAAATATTAAATTAAATATATTTAAAAGGTATTTGAAAAAAATAGGACCGTGTGCGGTTCGAACACAGGACCGAAACATTTTTTTTTTCAATTAATAGCTTAATATGCCATAAGTAGAGACACGTATTTTGGTCATCCATTTTTGTTAATTTTAGCATTTTCATTTTGCATTTTAGCGTTTTAGGGTATTATCATTATCATATTCGAATTCAATGGGTCAAACTTAGTAAAGATTGTTTAGTCTCCGCTCTGGTAATTTTTTTTTGTTGCTCAGTGTTATAGGTATTGGAACTGTATTAGCGACCAATAATTGTAAATATCTATTATGGAAGAAAATTCACCCTTTAATTAGTGTAAATAATGATATAAAATTCACCTCAATGAGATATAAACAATGTAGGAATGTATTTGTATAAAAATTAATAAGTGGATTTTAGTAGAAGACAAGTTCTAAAAAATATGATCTTTTCGGTCTAAACATTATATAATATGTACCTGAATGTGAATCTAGCCACATTAAAAGTAATCATACTCGTGTATAGTTTTGGAGCTTTCTTTGACATTCGAGAAAACGGAAATGTGGTTCGTTAGCGAACGTACGTCAATTAGAAAGTTGCTCAACAGGTATGAAATAAGCAAAATTATGGTAGGTACACGTCCGTATTTTGGGTGAAGAGCCTGCAAATTTTTAACTACATACATACAACATTTAATACCAAACTTTAATTACATTAGAAACTATTAAGGCTTGAAAAATCATAACATGTAAGTAAACCACATGTTGAAACCATGAAATTCACTTAACCCAGTTAAAAATCGCATATTGCAAAACATATAGAAATTGATTGAGTACGAATCATATATAACACATATGTACTTGAATTAAATTACGAGTGATATAATATAAAAATTATCCACATATTACTTATGTATATTACTTATGTGTATTGCTTTTAATAACAGCCCTACAATTTGACATGAAATATTTATTATAATTCATTCTAACTAACTAATATGACGTCCAAGCTTCAGCTGTTTACAATAAAATTGGTAATCATATAACCTCTAAATGACCATATTGGTTGTGAATTGCACAACGCTTGCTAATTTTAAGAAATGAAAAATCATGCAGCTTTCAAACATATGTTTCTATTGGCTCATTAAATAGTATAACGTTCGACGTTATGTCGACGCAACAGATGATAAAATTATATTACATATTATACCTACATGCTATTGCAGCAATGCTTTTAGTAAACTGATAAGAAGATATCAATGTATTTTAATTTGACAGTCGATCAATTCAATCGAAGTTTTTGGTCGTAAGAATCTACATAGTTGTTCATTTGTAATATTCAGTATACCAACTTTTTAAAGGTTCGAATTTAAATTTAAATTTGGGAAGTCAATTTGGAAAAAAACAGTTGAAAATTTTAAAATACCCATTTTACTTCCTCTACAAATGTGAACTTCATAATACAAATTTCATTTCACATATTTTTATTGATCATCAAGGTGGAAAATCAAATACTGTTTTGATTATCAGTGGTAAATATAAATTTTGTTTAACCCTTAGATGTTGACCAACGCCGATCGGCATTTTGCCAACAAGTCCATGGGCTTAAAAAACGACGATAGGCGTTGTATTTTGAGCATGTACAAAGTAAACAAGATTACTCAAACATGGGCTGTGTTATCCGTGTCAATGTTTATAAAGACTGGTTTACAACGGAATTTCATTCATAGCGGAATTTCGAGATGGAAATCCCTAACTGCTGAGTATTTTAGATTGTGCTTGGCATTTAGATTGTTAGCATTACATTTTAACAACAAAGGAACTTGTTTTGGGAAAATACATTCATTAATGGACTTCTTTTGTTTTTTTATTTTATATTGTTACAAGATATATTAGATAGTCTAAACTAAATAGCAGTAGTTATCTAGGATAGTGATCTAGGGTTTGTTTGGATTAACTACAATTTTTATATCTGCTTTCTATTGGATTTCTAAATAATTCTAGTTGGAAATGTTGGCGAAATTTTCAGCGTGGCGGGCTTTTAACAGAAAATACATCAGCACTCAAAGGACTAATGTGAAAAAGACAATATTTCAAAAGATAATATTTCAATTTTAATATTTTGCAATTACATAACCATTTTGCACAGTTCAATAGTAATAACTAGAGATCGGAGCCACTTTGCGCCGTTCATTATTATCATTGTTAATTTTTAAGCATTTTACTACAAAACTAGAGAGCAAATGAACAAAGAACGGCGCAAAGTTGGTCCGCTCTTTAGTAATAACTAGACACCGGATAGTCACAGTGCTTTTTCTAGGAATTTGGGCGGTTTAGTTCTATTTACAAAGCTAGAGTCAAAAAAAAAAACGCTCGGCGAACCTTTAACAATGCAATGAACAATACACAGCACCCTCTGGGTTTGTTTCGAACCAAGCGAAGAGTTTTAGGAATATTGTCTGACCGATAGGCGAAGTAAGCCTCATATTGTAAAAAGTGAAGTAAGAAGAGGCTAGTAATAATGGCGGATTTGATTTCCACATACATATATTGATGACCAAACCGAGCAAAATGGCAAAGTTTGAAAACGATCGGATAAGAAGTCAAATTTCGTCAGACGAAATCAGACGAAAAAATCGAAAGCGAAGTAAGAAGAGGCTAGTAAAAATAGAATCCACTCAATTAGTTTTTCTAAGCGGATTTACATTTAAAGCATCGATTTTAACCCTCAGTTCATAAATTGTGTGTTTCCGACATTAATGCGAGAAACTTCTAATACGGACTAAAATCCATCGATATATTATTACACATATACATAAGTGTATGTATGCTATTTTTAACGTATTTTACTTTCTCTCTTTCGTCAATATTGCGCGATCTCAAAAGACGTTTAAAAATTGAAAGTTTTGACAAGTTGTTGATTTCGGAGCACTTGCAAATTGCATACCAACTTGTATATATTCGATATAAGCACTTGTTTATCCATTTTTTCATCTACTTTCATTGAGCCAAACTTACTTTTAATTATTGAGTAAAGACAGTACGGTACAATCCTGAAAAAATCGATTTTTACTTTCTTTATTCGTGAATTTCTATATGACTGGAGTTTATTATTAAAGCTATCGATGCCATTATCATTACTTGTTAAATTAATCATAAAATGATATTGATAAATAAAAAAATGGAATATTGTCATATTTAAAGGGTGAAGGTGGTCATTAGGGCAATATGTTTTTTTGTCGTTATGGTAGAAAACTTTTTTTTATTGCTGTCTTGTATTGTTGGAACGTGTATTGTTATATGGGAATATGGGATTGCCCTAATGATCATTTGATCTCTACTGATTAATGATTACATGAAGGGTCCAAACAGGCAGACCCAGAATTTGCAGGAATAGTAAGCTTGAATGTGATTCAAAAAATAAAAATGATTTTAAAATTAAACATGATTATGTTACACTATGTATATAGCTTTACAGCAGAGTATCCCTCCCTTTTGTTCAGATTTGTTTTTATTTTAATTTCATATAAGAATCGTATGGTTAAATATTTAATTAAAATTTCATGTCTAATACTTATGTATATATATATATATTTTTTTTTTTCAAATAATAAAATAAACGTAAAAAACGTGTGCAATAATTATATTTAATGAGAAGAAATCATATAAAACTGTTTTTAAATTATTCATTTGAAACAATATATATAAATTTAAGTCAAATATGAGAAAGCTGCCATTCAATTTTAATGGGGTCCCCATTTGTTCTTGATCGAGTATATTATTCAGTTGCCAATGATGTGCTACATTGATAAATAGAAGATGATTAAGTGCAACCAACATCATTGACAATGGCATTGAATTGTGGTAACGTTTTGGACTTGAACTGAGGACCTTGGCATTCGAAGTCTTTCACCGTCTGACGCGACCGGTTGCAGATTCACTCTCGCTCAGATTACACACAGACTCTCAATCTACTACATCCAACATTCGTTTTTGATAAAAATAATAGTCAACTACAAATAGGTAAGGTAAAAAAATATACAAGTAATTTTCCCTTTCAACCTATGCACGTTTAATAAAAATACATAATACCTTACTCTAGTGCAGTGCCGGCCTACACCCTATGGCGCTCTCGGGCAATTTTTTCTAAGCGCCCCTAGAAAATTGTGACAATTTATTTTGTGACATTGTAGACCAGAGATAAGTTTCAATTTCAAATACAGTGTAAGTCGAAAACCGCGTAAGTCGAGGAATTCTTTAATTCGATATATGTATTTGATGTGTGAACTGTATATATGTATGTGTGTATTAATATTTTTGTATCAAGGGACAATTGAGAAAAATAAGAGTAAGTGCATAAATCTTCATGAAAGTAACATTTATTTTGTAACTGACATTGCTGAAATTTTACTGATCATGGTGAACTTGAAGATTGAGTACATAAAAGTGGAAGTGGTCGTGTTGCCATGGTTATTCACTAAATATATTCAATAAGGGCGGAAATCAGCGGATTTTTCTTTTAAATTCTCAACCGCGTAAGTACGAATTCGCGTAAGTCGAATTCGCGTAAGTCGAGGACTTACTGTAATCAATTTAAGTTTCGCCTTTGGCACTCTAATCTAAAAAAAAAATTGTGTCTTTGGCTTTTTTAAATTTTAAAGCGCCTTCGACCCAGCCCCCCCCCCCTAAAATCGGCACTGCTCCAGTGGTGTAACTAGAAAAATTCGGCCCGCATGAAAATGTTAGCAAAAGGCCCCTCTTTAGAATTTTTCTTATTAAAATTAACTAACATTTTTTAAATGTTCTTTTTCCTCGCCTTCAAAGTCGCAAATTCTGCAATTATGTACATCTTTCAAAGACATTTTAGAAGCTTCTTCATGTTCAATCGATAATATTGCTAATTCACTGAGCCAGAGTTGACTCATTGAATTTCTTTTATAGTATTTTATTAATTTGAAAAAAAAAACACCATAGTGTATCAAGTTATAAAATATTTCATTTAAGATAAAATTACTATCCGAAAATCTCGAACGATGTCAAATACGAGAACGTGTGTCTAGCGTTTCTGAAAGAAAACTGAAGATTCACAATACAAAAATTAAACGAAAATATTTTACTATCCATTATTTTTTTAAATTTACCATAGAGTTTATAGATCATTGCAGACAATTATTATTACTGTACCATAACGGAAAACTATTAATTGTCGCTAGAAGGAGTACAAAATCGTAAAAATTCGACACGAAATTTGGAGTATAAACTTTTGACTAGTGCTTTCATTAGTCTTATGAATAATTTTAAGAAAATTTTACGACCTATTTTTATTCAAAAATGCATGTACCGCATGCCCTTGCGGCATAGTAGTTACACGCCTGCATTCCTCGCAATATACAAATGTAGTTTTAACATAAAATGAAGATCTGAATTTGAAATGCAATTTTTTTAGAGTTTTTTATAAGTATGAATACGACATGGAAAATGAATAACTAATAAGTTAATGTGAATAGGTTTATATTTATGAAATAAATTAATTAGCATTCAAAACTATAATATATGGATTTGTAATAAAGATGCTTATTATAAATAGAAAGAAGAGTGAGTGATTACGAGTAAATGTAAGTATATGAATATAATTATTATTTGAATTACTATAATACCACCATTCGAATGGAATTAAAGAGTCTCACACCTAATAAATCTTTATCAAGTCCCCATTTGAGAATCGCTGATCCGAGTCAAGTCTGGTGAGCAAAATATACAAATATGGCGTCAACGAATGAAAGTGAAATAGTTGTGGTTTACGCTTCAGACAGTTAACTACCGGCATTTTTTTATCTATAACAAGTGTCACCAGGAAATAAATATATATTGGACAGAAATATAATACATATATATGAATTTCAATCGAAATAATTTCATATAATAACGTATGTAGAATTTTTTTTATTTTATTTTAAAAATCCTGAAATTAAATTTGATGGGGTTGGTAATTTTGTGATTTGTTAAATTTTTTAAATTGCCGTACTGCAAATTTTTCATATTTCATTTAATTTTTTTATTTTTAATACTTGTTTTTACTACAATTAAAAATGTAAATAGCGGCTGAAATAAATTTTACAGTATATGCAAATGTCAGAATTGTAATTGTAATTCTTTTTTCAAATCATTTATTCATAGATTTAAAATAAAATAAATTATTCAATACAAATTGATCAAAAAAATAATTCATTTGTCTTTTTGTTCTTAGTAAAAATAATTGAGATATACACATAAATATGTATATGTAAATTAATTAAGACTGGAAACATTAATTTGTGTAGTTATAATTAAAAACGCATTAATTTATCATAAATATAAGGTAAAAGGTTTTTATACCCATTTTGTGATGACTGGGCAGTTTAATTATATATTAATTATTCGACTTTTATGTTAATTAATTAATTTTCATTTGAAATTAGGTTCAATGCTGCAAAATGAGCAAAACCATGCTAATGTATTTATGTATTCATTTTTTTATATAACAAAATTTTTTTATATAATAAGATTTCTAGCACGTTGCATCAATTACACTTGTTTGGATTTCTAATTACATCTATTATTTATTTGGAATTTTATCTAATTCGTGTATAATTTGGTTCGTAATGCACCGTCGGTTTTAGTTAATGGACACGCAGTATGTACTGATTCTTATCTTATTTTAAATGCCAAAAAAATGAATGGGCGAAATTTCGCAAATTTAGTTTTAATAACTTTTTAATAACCATCGTATTATATTAAATTTCTTCATTTTTCCACACGGGTGATCCATTCAACTTGTCGCAAAATGTGAATGGCCATTTTCACATTGTCCAAATTATTGATACGTTTCGATTTCTTTTTTTTATCGTACATATGTATGTATATATGTACATACATACATATGTGTGTATTAATGTTTATCCGAATGGCAATCGATAGCCTAAGGGTTTATTTTGTCGTTGTATATATGTACATGTATTGAATATATTAAATGAGAAAGTCGATGGTCATAAAGACTTAAATCAGCTGCTCTCAGTTGACATTCGAGTGTCATCTCTGTACTGTAGAAGAAGTTCTAAGAAAACTGCATGTATATATTATATAGTAAATTTAAATTCAGAACTCAATCACGTACATATGTACGTTGATGTTTATTCTCTATTTAAATTTATGCAAATATTTATATTCGAGAAATCGTATTACGTGATGTATAGTTTGTATTGGTTAATGAAACTTGAACTGAGTATAATATCTAGTAATAAAAAGTGGGTATTTTGTTTCAGATACAGTTTTCATCACAAAAATGGCGAACTTGAAAACCTGCACGTTTTTGATTTGTTTCGTATTGTTCATTTCCATCGAAGCAGGGAGGATACAAACAAAACCAGTTTATGAAAGAAACAGTGATAATGCAGAGTTTCGAGGAAACCCCTTAGTGGCTGAAACTAAAAATGAACTGTCCCAAAGAGCTCTAGCTCACGTTCAAAACCAACAGAGGAGGTACAACATGGAAAAGACTAGAAAGCACAAAGCACTTATGGAACACGCTCAAATTCGAGGAAGTGAAACTATGGACAGCTATTTAAAAGCTTATCAAGAACAACAGGACAACTACCAAAGAGATGTTGAAAGGAAAGTCAGCTTAGAACGCACTGCAAGAGACCAAGATCGTGCTAGAATAGACAGGAACAAAGGTTTAAAAGATTATCCGAATTCTCAATGGTGGAAGAATGATAGGCAAACTAGAAATAAGAGAGTCAATGCGGATTCCGGAGATTTCTTTAAATCCATGGCTGCAAAGAGGGCTATATCACAAATGGAAGTCAGAAATACTCCTTATGTTTTGAGTCCAAACTACTACTATGGACCAGCTGAAAATCAAAACCTTTATTCGTACGAACCAAGCCACACATTCAAAGTTGAAGAGGAGAAATCGGGTTTGCATCACGTACAACCGTACGAGCACTTGACTCATTATAAAAGCAGCGGTGATATTCAATCCTTGAGTGCACTGTTGGGTAAAGAACCCAATGACCAATTGAGGGGATTCAACGAGCTTTTGAATACCCACAATAGTCATGCACAATTGTCGCCATCTTATTACGACAACGTACGCGTGAATTTGAAAGCATCTTCCTTGGATGCTCCGAGTGAAGGACAGGCTTCTCAATACGTGTTCCAAAACTCGTACCAAGCCGACGAAGCAGCTCAGCAACAATACGCTTACACTTACAAAGATCACACACCGATAACTGAGAACGTGAATGATGTAGCAGATACTAGGGCACCTGCTAGTTTGGCAGCCACGGTCAAGTACGTGTATCCAACTGAGTCACCTTTGGGTCACACGTTGTCTACGAACTACTACAAAGTGGAGGTGGCCAACCAAGTCGTGAGCGAACCCAAAAGTGAAGTCAAATATTATAATGTGGATGATGCATCTGATCAACACAACGCCGATGTAAGTATGAACATAACCACTAACACTAACCGATCTAAGCTCAAACTGAACCAACGCATGCGAACAAAGCGGCAAGTAAGTGTTAACATTGCAAATGCGACAAATCCATCGGTAGAATCTAACATTAAATTCGAAACTGACATCTTTATAACATCAAAGGATTTTGAAAATAGTAAAACAACTTCTAATGAGACTGCCAAAGATGAAGAGGAATATTACTACTATGACGATGACGATCCGAACTCTAATGATACCAAAGAATACGATTATTCTTCGTATGATATCTCGGATACTAATAATACTGCAACTACTACTTTGAATGCAGGAAATAGTTCCAATGCATTCAATATGACTCTCTCCAATAATAGTTCTTCTGAAGTGAACCCACACTTTGAAGCTTTAACGAGGATTCGAAGAATCAGAAGAAGACCACTGTATAGGGTTTATAAAGGAATCAAATCAAGAGTGCATCACCCAAAAGAGTCAAGGTTCAGAAAATATCTCGTCAAAAAACCTAAGCGATTTTATAATATGTATAGTGACGAAGATGACATGTATGAAAGACATTTAAGTAGAAATCCTTTTTTGCATTACGATGGTGATGATCGACCGGATTCTGAAGAATATGACGAGGAACAAGTTGAATATGAAGATCCCGATGATGACGCGAGCGAAGGTGTAGAATATAGAGACCTGATCAACTCAGGATCAGATCATCGCGATAGGTATGCTTCTCGTTATAATGCATATGACGATTACGTCGAATTGGATAGACCTCCCAGGATACGAACGAGAATTAAATATCATAATAATCATCGTCCTGTGCTCGACCAGGATGATTATGACGATCATTATAATTACTTTAGAAGCAAACCAGATTTTAGCCAATACGCTTCTAGTTACGCTGATGATTACGTTTATGAGAGGCCTAAACATAGCAAGCGTAAATATGAAATACCCAGAAATAGTCACCGTTTCGATAAGCATATTCATGGCTATGGACAACCCGAGTATTTCCACGAGTCATCATCGCGTGATTGGTCGGATACTAGACCCGTTATAATAGACAATGGAAGGGATGGTGACAAAATACATATTGATAAAATAAATGTCTTACAAGAGAAGCTAGAGAAGCACGGTCATCAACATCATCACCATTGGCGACGACCCGTTAAAAAAATCAAGAAAAAGCCGCATAAACGGTATAGAAGACCAGTGAAATCACATGGATCAAAGAGGACAAAACAGGAAAAGAAAAAGCATATCTTGCATCTCCAGCACAATATCAACAAACTGGCCAACAAATTACACTTCTAAGTAGTTAATTCGATTTGTACGATGTAATATTTAAATTATTATTAAAATTACTTAAATCCAATTCTCATTGTTTGCATCAATAATAAATCATCACAAAGAAAGATCTTAAATTGTTATGGGAGAGAAATTTTTTAAATCGAAGTCTTATCTTTATTAAAAAAGAAATTGCTTTAGAAAGAAACGTGCACCGAAAAATACGTCGTGACATTGACCTCCGAGTAGACTGTGTTGATGCATCATGATGACTCGGAAGAAGGTGAAATAAATTGGAGAAATCAACGTCGCTCGCAGCAATATCCGCTATGTTAATGATATTGAATTTGAACATGCTCGACATGGCAGTTTTTTATTATTTTATTTCATGACACAAGAAAGTGGTCATTAAAAAAACGGTCTCTA
The DNA here is from genome assembly GCF_051622035.1 of Arctopsyche grandis. NCBI lineage: Eukaryota > Metazoa > Arthropoda > Insecta > Trichoptera > Hydropsychidae > Arctopsyche > Arctopsyche grandis. Next base: position 27,943,414 of record NC_135357.1, read on the forward strand.
AATAATGATGATTGAACACATATTTTAAATGCGTAAAAACAATTAGGTAGCATACCTATTTTAATTTACATATATTAATGACATGTAAATCACTGTAATCAGAATTTTGAAATATTTACTCATGTGCATTGTTTCATATCTAGACGATAAATAAAAATAATAAAAAAAAAGAAAATTTAATGAAATACATTTTAATTTAATTTTTCATATAAACACATGTATCATACTTATATATATGTATATACATTTTTTTTTACTAACCTCTTCTTACTTTCAATTATTTTTAATTTTAATTAAAAGACGATAGTTTCAAAAGTTTTATTATGTGTTAAATATAACAATCGTGTTTGAAAAAATTTGAATTTAATCAAATTTTTCCATGTTTTTGTTTTTAATCATAAGCTTCAAATATTTGAGCTTTATCTTTTTACATAAAATTTATTATTATTTTTTTGAATAATTGTTGATATATTTGCAGCTACATTATGCCTCGCAGTACGAATTTGGATATCGAGTGAGAGATCCACACTCAGGTAACGATTTTGGTCATAAGGAGGTTTCCGATGGTAAAACGGCCAAGGGTAACTACCATGTCCTGTTGCCGGATGGAAGACTTCAAAAAGTAAGCTATGTTGCTGGACCTTCGGGATATCATGCCAATGTCTCCTATCAGAAAATCTGAAACACATACAAATCCATCATCACACCTACCCACCCACCCCTCTTTTTAGCATAAAGGTGCTAAATTTTCTACTCAGCAAGGGGGTAACTTATTTAAAAACACTATTTTTCTTTCTAAAAACATATGAATAAGTATTTTAAGCAATATATTAAAATAAAACTATTTAGATGAGTAAATGTAATTTATTTTCTTAAGAAAAATTAAAAAGCCAATTCTGATATATTTTCTTATAGAATTGTTGAACATCTATTATTTATGACTAACGACAAACCTAAGAAACTTCAGCAATTTTTAAATTATTTTTTCCTCGTTAGAAATTACAATAATTTAATTTATATAAAAATATTTCTTCATCTGAAAATCAATTTTTTTTTATTTAGCTTTTGTATTTCCTGCTAGATTCGTTAAAAATATTAATTAATTGAACTAAAATTATACAAATCAATTTGAATCATATGTATGTATGTACATATGTTGAATGTAAAAAGCATACAGTTATTTATAATAGATATAAAAAACTCACCTGTGAGGTATGCGGTGTGTATTTAGCGCACGTGATACCGGTATTGAGTATCAAGAGTAACTGGCGCCAAATTGCCCGTTGTCTCAAATTTACATTGAAATTTTGTGAAATTTGGTGCCAGCTGTTGCGTTGAATCTAACAAAAGAAGTGGGAATAACAATGTTGTAAAATGAACTTTCTATAGGGCCGTCGAAATTAATTTTAGTTACAATATCAAAAAAAACTACACACTCCAATAGTGTATGTAACCGATTTTATTATATGTATTTATTTGTTAAATTGTATAGGTTTATATCTAACTCGTGTTTATTTATGATTTGAACCATTTATCATTCGAGATTGAATAAATATATTTATTTATGCATTTAAACGTACGGCGTATGAACAAAACGGTTATGCAAATAAATTTAGATGTATTCGTGTGATTCATTTTAAAAATGAAATCGCATATTCGGAGAAATTAAATTTAAACGGTGGATCAATTAAGATAAATGATTTACATACATACATTGTATTAAAAATGTTAATTTTAACATTTTATGTGCCACTCGTGACAAGTGCAATATTTTAGTTAATTCGATTTATTTTGATGATAAATTTTAAGCGTTATTGTTGACATTTTAAACGTTATATTAATATTAAGAGATATATTTATGTGTACCTAATTAAAAAGCCAAATTTTATAATGTGCAATATTTTTATTTATTTTGAATTTGGGATTTGTTTTTAATAAATGTTTTATTTTTATTATATACATATGTATATTGTTTTACTTTTACCCTTACCATATAATTTTCCTAAGCAAAGAAAAGTAAAATTGTAATGCTACACATTAGATATACTATGTATACATGGTATTTGGCTAGAGGGCGCGATGGGGGCGCTAGCCCCCCCAACCTCATAAATTGAAAAGAAAAAAAAATTACAAATGAAATAGACATTAAACCTAATTTTCCATGATTTTTTTAGAATGAAACAAAGCTTATAAAAAGCAGGGACCCGAACCGGAACTGAACCGAAAACCGAAAGCCGGAATAACCGGAAACCTAACCCAATGGTGTAGTGCTAAATAAAAAATAAAAATTTGGGTGTGACCAACCCATGACTTTATCTATGTATTTGAGGAATATAAGAAGGTTACAAAACAAAATTCGATATTGAACTAATGACTATGATAGCGATACAAATTGAGCGCAAATGTATGGAAACTTGCACAAGACAAAAGTTCTACTTCCGGTTGTCAGATTTTGTTCAAATTTTTTTTATTACTAAAAATCACTATCAGTATTATACTCATTAAATATCAAGAAAATAAAAATAATTTAAAAGATCAAAATAAAATAATTAAATATTGTTTTAAAAAAAAATACTACTTCCGGTTTACGAATTCTGACCAAAACCCTACCAGCTCTAAGTTAGTATATAAAGAATAGGAATATAAATTTTCAGCTTAATACGTCCAGGGGTGTGGACAGAGTAGTGGGCACAACATTTTTGACATTTCTAAGAGGAAAAAATTTCACTTCCGGCTCATTAAATTTATTGATTTTTATTTTTATTTTTACTTAAAATCACTATCTTTATTATACACAATAAATATCAAGAAGCTTAAAATAATTTAAAAGGACAAAATAAAATAATGAAATATTGTTTTAAAAAAATATACTACTTCCGGTTTACGAATTCTGACCAAAACACCACCAGCCCTAAGTTAGTACATAAAGAATAGAAATACAAATTTTCAGCTTAATAAGTAGACACCAGATAGTCACAGTGCTATCCATTTTTCCATTGTTGTAAATCCTTTGTAAAAAAGGTTCGGCAAACCTTTAACAATGCATTTACAACCTTTGAACAATACGCGGCACCTTCTGGGTCCGGTGTCTTTTAATAAGTTCAGGGGTGTGGACAGAGTAGTGGGCACAACATTTTTGTCCTTCTAAGAGGAAAAAATCCCACTTCCGGCGTATAAAATTTAATGATTTTTTTTTATTTTTATCACATTGATACAAGAATTATACTTGAATTTTTTCGTGACAAGCACACATGTTTAAGGGGTCGAAAAAAATAGTCGAAGAAAAATTGAACAAGAGTAAACTGCCACTTCCGGTTGACGGATGCTTACTAAATTTTAAAAATAACTTGGTATTAAGTTTAAACTTCTAGATACGAAATTTCAGTTGAATCAACCAAACGGTTTCTGAGAAAAACATAAAAAATCTTGATTCTCTAGAGTAAAAGTACTACTTCCGGTTCAGATAAAAATATTTAAAAAATATAAGGTTATAAAAATTATTATTTCTATTACATTTAAAAAAATTTAATCCGATTCAGTTAGTGGTTTAGGAGATAATTGAATTAAAAAAAAAGAGGACACCTATAAGGGGAGGTACCATTTCCGGTCAACTTAAAAATCTGAAAAACATTTACGTCGTGTCGATAAAAATGTCAGTACCGATACCAAGTTTCAGTTCGATAGGACTAATGGTGTTCAATAAATCCCCAAAATACACAGACACACAGCCACACACATTTTTTCTAATCATGAAAACGTGATCAGTGATCGATTCTGAGTTCGAATCAGTTAAAATCTTGAGTTCGAATTTTCGCATGATCACAAAACTTCATCTATTGTTACTACGTACATAGATAAAGTAACCAGGTCGGTTTTTAATATTTATGACCCCCCCCCCTCCCCGATTTTTTCCTTACTAAAAAAAAGTTGTATCCTAATATTGGTAGTAAAAAATATCAAATCAAAAAATCAAATAAGCTACGTCAGAATCCGCCTTCTATTCCGCAGTGCACCAGCGAAAAGAAAAATATTCTCCTTAGAATTTTATATATGATATATGTCCACAATAAGTTATAGCGAAAAATTCGTATAAAGACAGGTATTGGTGTGGGTAGGTATAACTTGCTAATATTTAAATAAAAGAGAACCGAAAACTGAAAACTGAAACTGAACCGATATTTTTTTTTTTACCGAACTGGAACGAAAACCGGAACAAAAAAATAACGATTCGGGTCTCTGATAAAAAGTGTCGTTTTTTATTCTGAAACTACGCTTTGGGGGGGGGGGGTTTGGAAGCGCTTGTGTTTCAATCTTCCCCTCTTAAACAAAATCCTGGCTATGGCCGTGGAGTTTGTATTTTAGTAACTCCAAAAATCAACAATCGGATAATTTTTGTAAATTTCACTATATATTTTTCGATAAAACAAAAAAATATTGAGCTCTAGAGAAGAAATAAAAGTTTAAATTTAATAATATAATCAAAACGTCTTAAAAAATTGTTGATAAATGTCTAAACCTCTTTTCTTGCTCAAGGGAAAAGGGCAACAAAGGAAAAAAGTACTGATATAGTAAATACGCCGTCCACACACACGTTATCTACAAACGATATTTCCATATCCAGTTCCCATATTGCAACTTGTAGTTGCTATTTAGGAACTGGATATGGAAATATCGTGTGTGTACCAATGGTTACATAAGTGAAAAATTACACCTATAGAAATTTTGAATTAATTGATAACAGATTATTATGGTGTTCCCTGCAAACTTTGTGTAAAATCTCTAAAACGTTGTTTTAGATTAAATAATATAACATAAAATGACTTTCTTTGCATCTCTCATTCTCACATTTTGTTAATAATTCAATTTCAATTGACTTGTAATTCTTTAATATTTATTTATAAAATAAGGCACTTTCCATCTTTAGATATTTAATTCTGTATACCGCAAAACGACAAAAAACAGAGTGTTTATTTTATAAACACAAATCTGTCAAACGTCAAATAACTTTCAACTGGTCACCCTGAATTATTAAACAAAATTTTATTTAGCATCTGGCCACATTGCCCACAGTCGGGCTTGGACTAGGTTCGTTCTCTCGTTCGGTCCGTTGATTTAGTTTCATCAATTCACATATAATGTCGTTGTTTATTCAATACTTCATTATAATATACTAACATATATTTATCCAAGTTTGCTTTTTATTGCAGCTCGTCGTTTGATAGTTGATTATAAAAATGAATATACTCTCTTTGCCCACTGTTATGCTCGAGCACATCTTCTCCTTCTTGACATATGATCAAGTCGCCAAAAATAGAGTTGTAAGTATGAAGAGTCTTACCTGATGACTTGTCGTATAATTAGTGAACGTCAGCACGTAAACGAGACAATTTTATTTAAAAAAGAGTAAAAATATATATGTAAATTTTATTCGTTCGAATCTTTGTGTCAAATATGTAAATTTATTTATATATGACTGCAGGCCATTTGAAGTGTTTCTAAATTTATTTTTACTTACGTATATGTCTGTAGAATATAATTCTTTTATATTTTAGTATGACTGTTACAATACATGTGGTGATTTTTATTAAAAAGTTAAAAACATATTTTATTGAATTGAATGATTTTTTGTTGTATTTGTAGGTTTGCAAAGACTTCGATATGGTATCCCAGCGCGTGCTGAATCGAGGATTTCAAAAGATGGATAAACGTCTTACAGCTAATATGAGAGCCATCAAGGCTCAGCTGCCGAGACGGGAAAGTGAACGAAGGTGATGGTTTTTCAAATAACTAGATGATATGTTTTGGATGAGTTGATATGTTTATTACCAATGTAGAAAAAGCATGTTGAATTAATCAGCTGGGTTGATCTGTTTATGTTTATTATAATTTCATTATGTAAATGTTGTAGGTTTCATCCTTTGTCGAGACACTGCGATTTATTAGCATCGATAGAAACTAGATTTTCCATGCTCAGTATGGCTTACAGTCGATTTGTTGAACAGGGAATGTGTTGCTTCATCCCAGGAAAGGTATTGTATTCGTTGAATAGTTATAATTTAAGTTTTATTTTTGATTTTTATTGAAATTTATTTGTATGTGTAGGTGTTGGATGAGTTTCGGCATGTAGTGACGGTCGTTGATGAGTGCAATCCGTTACCGTTGGCTTTTGAGGTTCTGCAAGAGCTACGAGATATATCAGGAATGGCTATTGAACACTTTGAAGAAGTAGTCGCTCCGTCCTTGCGACAGAAGATGCAAGAATATGCAAACGGATTGCCGCCTCTGCCGCTCGTTATGAGAAGCGAAGTTGAAAAAAAATGTATATATTATTTATATTAATTAGATTTTCATTCAGGTTGGACGTCTATATTTGACTTTTATTAATTACTTTTTAGCGTCGAAGGTATCTTTGGGTTCACCATCAGAATTAGCTTTGTTGAGGGAGGCATGTTTGAAAAATAACAAAAATATTTTAAAAATGGAAAAGAAATATATAAAACTTACAAGAAAGGTAAACATTTTATTATTGAAAGAAAATCAAATGCCCAGTTAAAACCAAAGTTTTAATATATCATGTTTTTTACAGCTCGAGTTGAATAAAAGACTAATGGCTTTGAACAAGCGTCAAATGCTTCAAAGGCAAACCGAACAGGGTCACAAAATTGGTAAAATTATTTGTAAATTGTAAGCATGTAGTGTTTATGATATATTTGGTAATCATTTTCTGCAATAATTTTAGCTGAATTGAAAAAGAAAGTTGAAGAATATGAAGTGAAATTTAATGAATTGTCGCTTAATCAATACGTTGGATACAAAACATGTATCAAAGGTGAAAAATCACATTCCTTTGCATATTTTTCAAATGAAAAAATCGAGGGTCATGTTGTTTAAAATTTAAATGTAATGATTTCGTGCACATTTTTCGATGGATAAGTTTTTATTGACAATTCTAGAACCAGATACGCGCGACAGAATCTCAAATATGTTAGCTAAAACGAATAAAATGCTGAATATCAAAATGAGGTTGAGGAATATTGGCAGTCAGATCAAATTAGATCCATCTCCGTCGCGCATCGGACCAAATAAAGGTGGTCGAGGTATAATTTAGTCGTAATATATTACTGTAATAATAGTACTTTCGGTCACGTTGTGGCTTCATCTTTCAGGAAGTCCAATAACCAAGCCGCGCAAAGCCGGTTTGAATCTCCCATCTCCCAAGTCGACTGACGATTCTGTCATACCTGAAACATTGTCGAAATTCACTGTGGCGAATGTTAACATTCCGCAGAAGGACCAATTCGCTGGAGCTGTACGATCGGCTATTTTCAAAGAGTATCCATGGATGAGGAACATGTTGCGGTCTCAAAATGAGTTGGCTAGTAGGGATTCCATTTCGTTGCCGAGCACGTCTAAGTCCATATCATCAGATGATAGCGACCTTCAAGTTGTGGATTTTCCTATTGAGAAAAGCAGTTCGAGTTTGGATGGCACGACGGGAGGAAAGAAACGCGTTAATTCTGAAGCGGACGACGATACTATGAGGTTTGGTGTTCGTCATAGGGGAGTCCAAGCGAAAGTACAACTTCTGAGTAGAACAATTATGAATTTAGCCGAATCTATGTCGTATACGCCTTTCGGTAAACGCCGAAGACTGCAAGAAGATCAAGAATAAAACGAAAGACTGATTTTAACTATGGCCCATTGTATCATATTACAATAATGATTTTGAGGCTTATTGACTGGAAAATAATTAAAATCTAATATTATTTCCAATATTACTGATTGGATTGTTATATGTACGTATGTATACATATACAAATAAAGACAAATCTGAAAGGCTTATATTTATCAGTAATATACATACTAAATCCCAATGAAATTTTCAAATAACACGATTTATTTCTAGATAAATATATATATATATATATATATATTGCTAACACTTTTCTCTTTGTTAAACAAATAACAAATTTTGATACGTATTTTTAGTCATTTTTTATTAGTCATTCAAAAACGAACATTATATTATTTTGTATGCCATATTTGTTATACATATTATACACTAGTATCTCAGTGGAGATTAGTCTGACTCAATGATGTTACGGTAATTGAAAATATATCTTTCTATGACATCTCCAGTTGATCAATTCTGTAAGCAGTGGGTGAAGTGTATTGTTATTGCTTCCAATTTATAATATTTTTGTACCGTGGTGCACCCTTGTAAATGTTATGAATTATATTGTGGGTTTGGGTGAAATACATATATACATTTATATGCAAATAGTGATTAGATTTATATGATAATATATATAATCTGTAGTTAGATCGTATATGAATAATTTACTTTGATATACCATAGATTTGTTTTATTATTTAGGTTATTAGTTGCTTTTTTTAATAATATTTGCATACGAAAAATGAGTATCGGTATGTATAGAATAGTATGTAGTGTGATTTTGATGGATTGAATAATCAATTTACATATAATATATCCTGTTTATATCTTTTTTATATTATGTATGTATATAAAGAAGCTATACATGTTTACTTATGAACACAATTTAATAAAGTAATTTACCAATGATATTTGTGGTTTTATTTTATAAAATGTAATTTGGATTGTATGTTTACTTACTGTTTTTATTATTTTCATAATTCCAAATTGTACATGTCATCAGTCAAATGAGAAATAATCAGCCAGCATGTCAAATTCATTGTAGTAATTTTGACATAAAGAAACTAAGTATTTTTGTACCATAGAAGAAGTATCCAAAAAACCCTATTCCAAATGCAGCAGCTGTAAAATGTATATTAAAACATTTTATTTACGAACCTTTTTTATGTGATTAATAATTAATATTTACAAAACCTTACTGCATAATATATATTCCCATTTATTTAAGTTAACTACTCCAAGGCTGAGTTGAATTTTGTAGAATATGAAATTTCTAATGTGTTTCAACATTGGAGTTCTGAAAAATGATAGAATTAATTTAATGCGTCAGATTTCACTTAAGCAATGTAATGATGAAAACTTTACCGGTTGTAGGTATAGATGTGAAAAACTCATGAACGACGAAACATCTAGAATGATGATCTTAGATTCATTGATATATGCGATTTCATTTCTCGAAATTTGAGAGATTTACATATGAAATCAAATGAACTTCGAGTTTGTTGATTTTTTGCAACGCATGAATAAAAAAGTACAAAACACCAATCTGACAACGCTTACGTTACTGCTAAAAACCTGATCAGGTGAAAATTACCCCATAATATTTATATACATATATATGGGTATAATTCCCTTGAACTTCTGATAAACTTCTCATTAATTCGTTTTGCTCTCCGGCTTCTACGTGGTAATACGTCATGCCGTGTTGGGACTTTATGTCCCTAATAATTATGTGCGTGGTAGACATCATCATATGATGGTTGTACCTCTTGTATGCACAGTTCTTTATCGGATGGCTTTTATCCAGTGACGGCTCGTCTATATGGGCTGCAGGGTACATATACATGGTATTTTTGTCTGCATTTGATCAAAGGTATGGTCAACGAGCTATTACATCCCGATTAATCTCTGCAGCCCCCCCTCTATGAATTTTCACGAGCCGCCACTGCTCTTATCCCAAGAACTATCTGGCTTCATAATGAAATCGTTGCTCTTATGTCTGAACGCGATATTTTCCACCTCATTGAGCGTTGGTTATCAGAGATTATTTTAACCTATCTGTCTTGTAGCCTGCGCTCATTCTTATTGTCATAATTGAATGACGGATGAGTGGAATTTTGATCTTTTCTCTTACATTTGGGCCTTGCAGGGATGTTTTGTATTTGCAGCTGGTTCTTATTTATCGGTACTGGCTGTAGGTGCAAGACATTCCCTACTGTGTATTTTATTACTTAACATTTTTATTTGATCTGCTGCTATTATAATCCTTTAGTTTTTTAATGACTGTATAAATGTATTTTTGTTTGTGTACATGTACATGTATATATTTTTATTTTCCTCATCTCTCTGTATTTTTTTTCGACCATCGTGGTGCATTAGAGACAGAGAAATGTAATAATAATAGCAGGGCCCTTACGAATAAATAATTGTTGTCAATATTACGCGGTACGTCTCTATAAATACGCTACAACGCACGGAATACAATCGGATCAATTTACTTATAAAAATGTAACCCATGTTGTTTATTGTGTGTTTTTGAATGCATTGTGCAATTTTTACAGTTGCTTGCCCATCTTGCGAGTAATATAAACAAACAGAGAAGTTTTTATCGGATATACGTCGAGCACCAAGCATCAAATACGACTGATGCTAAAATTATTTAGGATTTTCTGTGGACAATCGTCACTTGACAACAATATGACGCCTAAAGCCATTTCTATTAATATAACATTTCTCTGATTAGGGATTCCTGTAATGCCACAATGATCCAAACTTAAATAAATATATTCTTATATATTGTTAACTTTTCTCGTTCAAAAAGTAATATCTATTTAGAAATATATACATACATAGACCAAATTTATTTATTTATTTCATTAATGAAAATATGTTCAAGCCTTGTACTGAAACAGAAGCCGTACCATTTTTGCAAAATTGAGGCATCCTTCCAAACAGGATGGTTTGCCACAAAGTTATATTTTGATTCATGTATGATGTACATATATATATATATATATATATATATATATATATATATATATATATATATATATATATATATATATATATATATATATCATAGAAGTATGTGAATCAAGGCAAGGCAAGGATTGACCGTCGAAATCGACAGGAGCTTATTCATTAAGAAAAATTCCGACCGAGTACTGCCTTCGCAATGGATCTTTGACGGATCATGCGGGTAGACGTGATGTTTGATGATTTTTTGGTTAAAGTGGACGATCGCAGTGCAAAATCGTTAGTGATAGTAGTATTGAATCTGGTTCAGATAGTTGGCCCTTATACAAAAAGGGATTGGAATTCAAAAAGGCGGAATTAATATGAATCATAGTTATAATTTCATCGATTTACAGACGTCAGTTCACATTCATAGCATCAAGCCAATGTGAGGATCAGCTAAATGGCGCAACAAAGACTTCGGAGAACAACACATCATCATTTGGATTCACATTTGGAGACAGCGGAGATGTATTCGTATCAGTTTTAAATTCTACAAAAGTGCAATGAATTTGGATATCGATAATAGAAAAGTACCATTTTAGTTTTACCATACTTGAGGAATAAACTAATTATATGATAAGAGGATAATAATGCAATATGTATGCATATGCTGTTTATCTGAAAATACGTTTTGAAAATGGGTTCTATAAGGGTTATGCTTATAATGGCCGACAAATTCTCATTTGTTTTTTTTTATATTAGAGTAAACACCAGAATACAAAAAATTTCGTTATCTTACGGTCACAATCGACATTAAATCAAAGTCAGTTTGACTTCCATTTTTTTTATTTTACTTCTTACTCTTTAAAATATTCACAATCAATGACCATGACAAACTTATTTTCAAAAGGTGTTTTATTTTAGTTATTTTTCCTCTATGGTGAGTCACCTTTTGACTGACTTTTTTTTTTTTGTTAGTATAAGTTCATCCGGTCTGGGACACTGCATCGAAAATCGAGAAGAATATATGCATGGTAAACGGTACTATATATTTATGTATGGTAATACTACCCGCTCTAAAAATGTAAATGGACTATTTCACATATTGTTATAAAAAGCGCGAAAAACATTGTTTTTTCGACTTTCGTTGACTTTGACGGCCACCGACGTTTATCCAATGTATAAATGTATGAAGATTTCAAACTGATGCCTTTTCAATTTACTTTTATATACCTATATATAATCTCTGCGTTTTATAAGTATGAGACATACATATATGCATTTGTTTATCACGAACGACTTTTTATTTTATATAATAATTGTCTAATGCGTGCGTGCGTGCGTGTGTACGAAGTACTCCCTGTTAACACCATGCTCCATCTCTATTTCTCCCCTTGGAATCATATATCGTGGAAAGAGACGGAACTTGGTGAGTGTTTACGAAGTATTCACTAACCATGCTCCGTCTCTCTTTCTCTACTTGGAATCGTATATTGTGGAAAGAGACACATGAGTGGCCGACAAAAACAAAAGATTTTTTTTCAAAAAAATTAATTCAATTTTAACACTATGGCGGCCACTGACTCATATTTGTATCATGTTGAGTGCACAACGCTTACTGGCCGCTAAGGCTTCCAATCCCGGTGTTTTCTGGTACCGTGAATCCCGGTGCTGAAATTAGTCTGAATACTGGGATTACGGTGCTGGCAGAAATTTCTTTAAAAATAATATGGAAAAAAAACATAAAACAACATTATATAATGAACAATGGTGGGATGAGCAAAGACAGTCATAGTCCATTTGTTTGCCACCCATTTCTTCCACCCGTTTCGACGCCGGCTTGCCGTTTCCACGAAATGGTATGAAAGTAGTACTTTTTATTTAGCTTTTTTAATGTTTTTCTAAGAAATCCTTTAATTTATTGAACTGAAATTTTATATCTAGAGTTTTAAGTTTAATACCAAGTTATGTATAAAAGTTGGTAAGCATCCATCAACCGGAAGTGGCAGTTTATTGTTGTTCAATTCTTTCTTCCATTATTTTTTCGACTCCTTTAACATGTGTGCGTGCTCTTCACGTAAAAATTGAAGTATTATTGTTGTATCAATGTGATGAAAATAAAAAAATTTGAATTCCGATTATGAATCACTGAATTCATAACCGGAAGCAGGATTATTTCCTCTTAGAAAAGTCAAAAATGTTGTGACAACGATTCTTTCCAAGCCCTGAACATATTTTGCTGAAAATATGTGTTTGTATCTTTCGGTCGGAGTTCGTAAGCCGGAAGTAGAACTTTTGTCTTGTGTAAGTTTTCCTACATTTGTGTTCAATTTGTATTGAAAATGCTCATAGCCGGTATGTGTGAAAGTGTATGTACATACATACATATGTTCGATTATCGAATTTTGTTTTTTATCCTTCTTATATTCCTCAAATACATAGATAAAGTCGTAGGTTGGTCACATCCGAATTTTTTACATAAAGTAAATGTAATTGAAGTTTTTTTTTATATTAGGTGGATTGTTTCGATGAATAATTACTAAACGGTACAAACTATTTGTAAAAAACGAATCAATGAATCAAATCGATGTTTTTTACTTTATTTAATTACATTTTCGGTTGTATTTTATTTAATCTTAGAAATGTATGGATGCGAACCGAAAATTTAAAGAATGTAGCCAAACTCCCAAAATTAGTACGCCAATATGGTAGTATTTTTTTTTGATCTTTCGATTTTCGATCTTTGCGTTTTCGGTAATTTAACATTCACGTAGACCCGGAATATACATACATATGTATAATGATAATCAAAAATGAACAATGAAAAATAAAAACAAAAATTATCAATTTTTTTTTTATTTACAAATATGTGTGGCAAATATATTGTGTAAAAACAAAATTTAATATATTTAGCCATAAAACTATCATTATATAAAAAATAGAAACAAATATAACAGTCAAAATGAATAATAGATTCAATGAATACAATAATAACCAAAGACCATTCCGCACCAAACCACCATATTGTATTACATATATTTTTATAATAATTAAAGGTTAAAAATGAACATACACAAGTGTGTAATAATTTTGCTACACAAATACAATCATAAAACGATTATCAATCAACATCAACTCGACGCATCCATTTATATATCATATTACATATATATTTTGGTACATTTTTAGAATGGCTTGTAGATATCTATAACGTAAATACAAAAAATGGAAATGAATTACAGCCCGAGGAATTGCTTCATCAAAATGTAGTAAGAGGTAGTTAAATTCTTCAAAGCTGAAACTTTAAGTCAATGAAAATTTTCTGGCACAAAAAAGTATGCCTATTACAGAAATTTACTTCCAAACAACAAAATAATAATGTATATTACGTATATATATTCAATTTAAATAAAAAAAATCATAAAAAAAAATTAAATCTTGCAAAATTGAATCTGCATCTGTTATAGTTGCGACTTAGAAGAGTTTTGCTTTAATTAATGAAGAAATTTCATACAAAACATAAGAACACACATATTTTGGCTAATTTCTTATAAAAATTCTGTATCATAAAGAATGGATGAAAAGTAGATCACATATTAGTAATTTCTTATTTAAATAATGGATGAATAAGTAGATCACCTCATATCAGTAAATACTATAAATCTTATTAATGCAACAATAATTGATCTTTTATACATATTTCGATTTTGCAAATATTTTCATTTGTACACAAACAGCACCGTAAAATAAGGCAAAGGAGCAAACGCCAATACAATCAATATTCGAAGTACTTTACTATATAAAGGTATTCGAAAGTTCTTAGTATAGGCATGTCTTTTCCGATGAAATAATAAAAATTAAAATGACGCAGGAAGCATGTTGATGTCTCTCGAATCGGGCATCTTGGCGAATTCTCCAAAACCTGTCATCTCGGATATTATTGTGTAGTTAAAATACCACAATCCGATTATCGGAACGGCGAATAAAACATCTACAAAATGGCGTCAAGGATAAAATTATAATAAAAGTAACTTTACAATATATGTACATACATAAATATTTCAATAAATTATGGAAAGCAAACGTTGTTGACTGACAAATATAAATGACTGACGTTATCGACTGACAAATATAAATGACTGACATTATCGATGAATATATGAATAATTCAATATGCGGAATTCGATATGTGATTTTACAGAATTTAATGCAAAATATATAAAGGATACGCATTAGCATTCTCTCCCAAGGTTCCACCATGTACAGCTCTGTGACCACCAAGTACCTGAAGTACCAATACTTGATGAATTTCCATATCATGGACAGCATTTCAGCGGTTGATTGTGCACACACTAAATGTCACCTTTGACACCAGATAATATAAACCAGTGAATGTTCTAGTTTCAGTGGCCTTAACTTCTTTACTATCGGCCATAGCCTTAATTCATAATATATATAACGCGCAATATATTTAAAGTTACATTATTTCTATAAATCACCGATTAAATGTTTAAAAATCTAAACTTTACATTTCCAACGACCTATCAAACTTTTTGTTAAATAAAAATGAGTTTAATTCTTTTTGCAAAATCTAATATATAAAATTTCAAAAGAGACTTTGTATGTGAGAAACATTGGTTGAGAAATTCGTCAATGATAGAAAGTTTCTATGACGACATGGGGATGGGGGGCGAAGGCCCCCGGGGCTTTTGGTTATATATATGGGGATTCTGGTAATATATAATTTCGAAGGTAAACGGACTACTAGTCATATGTGAACCAGTCACAGGACAACCGATCGCTCTATATCGGTCACACCTGATCACCCGTCACACTAAAACTGGTCACACCCTAAATCGGTCACGAGAAAACTGGTTGATCGATTTTAGGGTGTGGCCAGTTTTAGTGTGACGGGTGATCACGTGTGACCGATCTAGAGCGACCGGTTGTCCTGTGACCGGTTCACATTTGACTAGTAATCACCGAACCAATTTCGAAAGACACTTTGTATGTAAGAAAAATTGGTTGGGAACTTCGTAAACAAGTCAAAATTTCAATGAAGAGTCAATTTTTTTTTCGATTCAAATAAATTGTTCAGACTATGTCTGATGATCGGCTTTCGTGGCCTTACGACCCACGATTTGGCCGATATATTTTTGTGGGTAATTGGACTATTCATCACATTGGGGTGGTCACCAAGACAATTTTTGCCATGAAAATCACGAATACACAATATTTGGCACTCAAGTTCTCGTTACTATGATAGTTATCGTTAGTATGATGGACTTTTCGGCTGCCAGATGTTCCGTTATAGAGATTTTAGTGACTTTGTGACGAGTAATCACCGAACCATTTTTGTGCTGGCCACCCTGACTGACAGCGGCTTGCCCACACTGACAGTAGTTCGATAACGTTGGCGCGTAAACACTGCGGTGTTTACGTAGCCCTTCGCTCCTTGCCACCGACCACCAGCTCGAGACTGGTGGGTTGTGACGATACTTGGAGACCAGCTCCAGTATCCGTCCGGTGTGCACCAAAGGAAGCCTGGTCTGTCTTCGTCCAGAAGGCAGACAACTCAGCTACGCGTGGCTAACCTCAAAATCACGCGTGGTTTCTTTGTTGACTCCCCCCCCCCCTCTCTGCTCTATGTACATTCAACGTGGAAATATAATCATTGTGATCAGATTTACGACCTGTTTTCATTGTTATATATCTCCCGCCTTTTTTCCAAATCACGCATCCCACGGACACTGTACGAAAGAGAAAGGGACAGAGCAGAGCAGCCATCATCAGCAGAGACCAGACCACTGACGACGAAGGAAGGCACCTTGAGGAAACCAGCCCCGCTCACGCTTACCACGAGCTATCTCACAAACCGACTTCAGGGGGCTTTCGATTAAGCCTCCCTGGCGTCCGTACATAAATTTAATAAAAAACAAATGAATATTTACTATTAGATTCGCCATGTGTTCGAGCCAAAAGCCCTCATGGCCGTTGGTTGTGCTCTTACGGCCGGCCGGGCTTCACCCGCGGCGCGGTAAATTCTGACAGCAGTTGCTATTTAGCCTACATTTCTCTCTCATCATATTAATCACATCATTAGTCACGATCGCCCAAAAGAATTTTTGCCATGAAAATGGCGAATATGGAATATTTGGCACTCGGGTTCTCGTTAGTACGATGGACTTTTCGGCTGCCAGATGTTCCGTTATAGATTTTAGTGACTTTTGGGCGAGCACTTTGTGACCAATAATCACCGGACCATTTTATTATGTATGCTAAAAAGCAATATTTTATTTACACATCCGTATTATATATATAATGGTTCTGTAATTATTACGCACAAAGTGATCTCGCACACGTCACTTAAATCTCGATCACGGAATATCTAGCATTCGAAATTTTCATCCATTGAGAGCCACCACGCGACCTATCATACTAACGAGAGCTCGAGTGCCAGATATTCCGAATTTCGTGGCAATGATTGTCGTGTGCGCGATCACAATGTGCGAAATAGTCCGTTTACCCTGTATAATATAAACGCACACCGATTAACTGACTCGGACCTCGGTTGGGAAGTTTTATTGCATGCCCCATATTTTCCGGATATGGCTGCTCCGATCCATGAAACATTTTTTGAAGGAAAAAAATCGGTAAACGGATTATTGCGCAAATTGCGATCGCGCGCACAACAATCCCGAATAGGGAATATCTGGAATTCGAGTTCTCGTTAGTACAATGTTTCGCGTGATAGAAGGAGTTTTGGGTGCCAGATATTCCATGATCTAGATTATAGTGACGTACGTGAGATCGGTTTTTGCGGAATTATCACAGAACCAAAAAATTCTACAGAGGAGATGAAATCGGCCCATTCTAATTAATTCTAAACTAGAGGAATTTTACAGAAAAGACATAAATGATTTAACGGAAAGATGGAAGACGGTTATAGAAAACGATGGAAATTATATTTGAAAATTACATACAATAAACTTTTCAAAATAGTATTTTGAGTTTTAATGAAAAAAGAGTCAAAGTGAAGCTGGCATATACATATGAACATTTATGTATGTAAAGCAAGAACCAAATTATATAAATAGCTGGTAAAAAGAAATAGAAATATTAATATACGAATAGCTTTCTTTCCTATAATATATTTAGCAGAAAAGATGCAACGTTATTACTCTTAATCATAAATAACTAAACTGGTGAACATAAGATGTGCGTTCAAAAAGATAAAACGGAATAATGAATAAATATAAACATAATATAAAAAAAGTATTTTATTTCATATCATCGTAAAATAAAGTTAAATATTCTTTATTATTCATGGATTATATTAAATATATTTAATTTTGATTAATCATTACATTATTTTTAAAATCTTTATTAAATGCTTAACATCGTAAGTAGCTTAATTTTTTTTAGCAAAAATAGTTCATAGTTAATAAACCTTGTAAGTCTGTTTTTTTCACAATTTAATAACAATAAAAATGTGAAAAATAAATAAAATTCACATAATTCATACTGATTCGGATACTGGTAAATATAATATTTATGTATATAAATTGAAATTATTAAAATTATAATATATAATTGTTTATAATTTTAGTACATCAATTAATAAATTTGAATGTTCAACTGTGAACATTATCAGTTAAAAACCATCTTGAGAAATACCGACTATTTATCAAACCCATAATAAATATGCATTTACTCGATTTAATGTGTGAAAATACACAAGTGTAATATATTAAAAAGCTGCCTGTATATTTATTATACCCACTCGCAATAATGCATTTTGTGAATCATTATATTAAAGTACTTACATTATCTTTGGAATAATGAAGCCTTAATAATACTACTAAATTAAAAGATTGTGACACCATAAGTAGACAGATGTAAAAGATGATTTATGATTTATTTCATAAAAAAGAAAAAAGGCACTTTTTTATGCATGTATGTCATGAATATAATATTCTACATTAAAATATATACGATTCAAACTGGTCACAAATATAATACGAAGCACACAATAGCAACAATATTGTCATAGTAAAATACATAACGTTTAAAATTACAGATATTGGTATCCGTTCATAATGGTATAATAGATATGCATATAATAATTAATATTAAAATACTGTTAATGATTTATTCCTAGAATATATAAATATAATTGAATCACACACGTATATGAATACATATTTAAACCGATGAGCACACATAGTTAATTGGACTAGTAACCACAGACAAGAGTGTCGTCCGGTGAACCCTTAGCAAGTTTGACCGAGTTGTAGATCATGAGAGATTCACTGCATGTATTCCGTGTAGCCTTGCGCTCCCGTAAAGATGACGTCAATCCAAATCCTGGCAGCGGGCCCGGAAGGCGCCATCAGGTAATACCGCCTCTGTCTTGTCTTGATTACGAATGTTGCAAGAGGCGTGGGAGATTTCGAAGCATTCAAATGGTCCAAATACACTTCTTCAATTACCTGCACGATGCAAAACAAAAAACAAATTGATTAGAAATTTATCATTACAATAACTACACATAATATTAATTTATTTATAGTTTTGGAGCATTGTGGCATAACAGGAAGAACCTAATGCGCCACAATGGTCTATGTATATAAGAAAAAAAAATACAAAATAAAAATACATAAGAATAAAAAAAAAGTAGAAAAATATGATAAAAAAAAACAAAAGAAAAGTAATACACAAAAATGGAAATAATAAAAATTAAATAAAATACACAATAAAAATATCAAATAAACAGAATACATGGTAGGAAATGTCTTACATTTACAGCCAGCACCAAGTACCAGCTAGGGTTGCCAACTAGTCTCTTTTTAAGAGAACATGGTCTCTTTTTACATACCTCTTTTATGTTTTTTAACACGATTCTATATTTTTCTTTTTTAACACAATTCTTTTGTTCTCTATCTTTTCTTTTTACATTGTACCCGTAATTTTCTACTTTTCAATTTTGACAATAATTTCACGCAGTCCATACTATAGGTATATTTTCTCTCACAAGATATGACGTGAGTGGAGAGGTTTTTGCAATACCTGGCCAAACTGCCAATGTAGAAAGAATATTTTCCATGATCAGCGGACAGTGGACTAAAGAAAGAAATAAGTTGAAAATTTCCACTGTCCGGGGTATTTTAAGCGTAGTGTACAATTACAAAAATATATCATGTTTAGAATTTTATAAAGGAATAAAAGAAAATAAGAAACTTTTGCAGCAACTTAGCAGTGTAGATAAATAAAGCAACAGAGGTAATGAAATTGAGAGTGAGAATGAAGATGATTAAATTCAACAATTCATTTTTAAGCGCACTTTTCAAGTTCCTAACTATATACTTATGTATGTTCCGGTTATTATAGACGTGGAATAAGTCATATAATAGTTCGTTTGATATAATTGTACTTTTGCATAAATTTGTTTTAAAAATTATTTTGATACTACATAAAAATATATGTATACATTATTATTCTTAGCCTTATAGATATATTCTTTCCTGTAATGGTGGAATTTTACGATTACCTTATCAAATAATGATATTCTTGGTACCTTAAATTACTTATTTCACTTTAATAATAACCTGCACAATTATAAAGAAAATTATAAAAATAAACATTTTTTGTTCTCTTTTTTTGTCCATGACACTTGGCAACCTTAGTATCAGCCGTAAATATAAAACATCCTCTTGAGGCCTGAATGGAAGAGAGAAGATTAAAATTCCACTCATAAATCACACCCAATTATGAAAATAGTCATGAGCGCAGGCTACCAGACAAATAGGTTAACATAATCTCTGATAACCAACGCTCATTGAGGTGGAAAATATCACATTCAGACACAACAGCAACGATTCCATGAAGAAGTCAGATACCTCTTGTGATAAGTAGAGGTAGGATAACCAAGGTGCCGTTTATTGTTCAAATGTTGTAAATGCATTGTTAAAGGTTTGCCGAAACTTTTTTACGAAGGATTTACAACAATTGAACAATGAGCGGCACCTTGGCTATCCTACCTCTAGTGATAAGAGCCATCCGATAAAGCACTGTGCGGACAGCAGGTACAAACATCAAATAATGATGTCTAAAATAATAAAAAAATATTATACCTGGAAATAAGCACCACCTCTCGGTTTCTTTTCGTTTTTGTCTGAATAGTATATCAAAGTTTTAGCCGACCTATCGAACACGAACCATCTGTAAATAAAACAATACATTTCAGCACAAAATTGTTTGAAGATTATATTCTTAGAAAAGGTAAATAATAGTAATCACCTTTTAGACCAGCCGTGGAACTTAGCACCGAGTTTGTGAAGGTACCCCCTGCACGATGTAGAATCAATAGAAACATGCGGACACTGATCAACTTGATGACCTTAATGATAAAAAAAAAAACATATATATAACGGACAGAAATTTTATCATCACATATTGATAAAGTTACAAAGCGTATAAAATCAAATTGAAATTACCGGCAGAATCAATATGTTGCCTCAAATTCAAATCGTCATTGTCTATCGGCAAATATCTGGTGAGGGGACGTTGCAAGTCTCCCCTGTTGTGACCCCATCCGAATGAACTGTTCAAAGAATTCGAAGACACCTTTCGAGATCTCCGCGGCGCTTCGACTAGTTGCGGTGATGCTTGAATATCAAATATCGACAATATTAAAACGAATCTACATACATAGTTAAAGATGAGAGTGAATCTGTGGAGATTTATAGCACATACCTCCGTTTTCACTGCTCATGTCCGACATCTCGCTGAGGGGTCTCGCCGTGTTGTTGGTGACATGACCCAACGGCACCATCGGATAACTGCTCAGGGGTGAACTCTGTCGTTCGTTTCTAGACGCACTCCTCTCATCTTCGGTGAAGAGCGACGAGTTGTGGGAGTCGGATTGTGAATGCCGCAATTGCTGCAACGAAATTTATGAACGAATAAGTGATTTGAATTTGTAACGTGTAATTTTGCATGCAAATTTAACAATTTCAAAATCGTTATCGTTTTACTTTGGGAAGAGATTTGGTGCGTTTGATTGAAGCATTGTTCTTTTTCCTTGCATATGATATCCACATCGACATTACAACAATTATTTATTAATAAATTTTTATCGATGACTTTAATATACTTGGTAAAATCAGTCTGAATGTTGAAAAGATAACATAACAACTGTGATCTTGACGATGAACGGCGAGTAAATGTACGCGAAGACGCGGCAACTAAGAGCTTCCACGGTTTAAGCAAACATTGCGGTGACCAAGTGTTCTCAAATACTACCAGTAAACGATTGATAAAACTGTATAAGCTATACGTACATATTTACTCAAAAGACAACAAATAAAATACTTAATAAATTCAAATGTATCGAAAATAAACATTAATCTATTTTTATTTGATGCATAATAGTATCTACATATGTAAAACATTGAATTTAAACAAATTATAATGCATATGTATGATGCTTGGTGAACCTAAGATTAATGCTCTGACTAATAATTAAGACACACGACACCAGCAAAATAGATTGACCCAGAAATTACGACATTACTATTCATTTCGCAACAGAATGGATGCGAATGCATATTATGAAGCCAAAAATAACACGTTCCACCAACAAACAGCAGTTTAGATAAATAGGAAGTTTAAAATTTATATGTAAAAAGTTTATACGCACCCGTAGAGAAACCTTGAAAATTTCACCGACATAATAGTGGATTGTATTCCAACGGTGATCTCGAATTAGAACCGTTTTGTGAATGCAAACAAAGCTCAATCATCCGATTCATAAATCCCGAATGTTGTCTCAACGCCGAGAATTTAAATTGGATATAAATATTTACAACATGGCTCTGGCATCAAAAGATCACCAAATTGACTCGACGGTATGGCAGAAGACTTCGCACATATCTCAGGACACCCGTATACACCCTGACTCATAATAAAAAAATATAAACTTTCGGCAGACCGGTTCCGAATAGAAGAGGCAGTCTGTAGAAATCGAATCACCTACGTAAAACGTTGAAAATTTTATGATTTAATAGTGAGACATTCCCGATGTTTGGTATTTATAGATTTTGACCGATCCGATAAAATGCAATGCATTATTGACTCAACTGTGTGATTATAATAGCGGGGTCACTGACGTGACTACGAGATATGTGTTTAGTTGTCTAATGTATTTCAGTAATGCTAGAATTGAAGCGTGGGTCGAAACCGTATATCAAATTTACTTAACGAGAATACCCGTTGAGACTTCTGTCAGCTAAATTAAAATAAGTTGTGTATCAATTCTACTATTTCATATGCTATCATTTAAACAACTGATATTACAATGTACTTTGAATTATTATATACTAGTTGTTTTACTCGGCTTCGCTCAGTATTTGTAATATAAAAAGCGTAAACATGGCGAATCTAATAGTATAAATAGTCTAAATATTCATTTGTATTTTTATTAAATTTATTTGAATCGAAAAAAAAAATCGACTCATCATAGAAATTTTGACTTGTTTACGAAATTCCCAACCAAAGATAAACATATACTTACATACAAAGTCTCTTTCGAAATTATATATTAGATGTACAATGTATTCGTGGGGGGGTGTGGCCTCATGTCGAGGGCTTTATGGCGCCGTCCACACTACCGATATTTCCATGGTAATTGGACTATTTGTCACATTGGGGTGGTCACAGAGACAATTTTTGCCATGAAAATCGCGAATACACAATATTTGGCACTCAAGTTCTCGTTACTATGATAGTTATCGTTAGTATGATAGACTTTTCGGCTGCCAGATGTTCCGTTATAGAGATTTTAGTGACTTTGTGACGAGTAATTTGTGACCAGTAATCACCGAACCATTTCCATATCCAGTTCCTAAATAGCAACCACAGGTTGCGTTAATGGTAACCATCGAGATGTCCCCGGGTTCAAGCCATGATTAACCTTGATCGAAGAGAATTTATTCAGAGTATTTCTGTATTGTTGCTGGTCAGATAAGGGGGATGCCTTAGGTGCTATGCCCCCCCCCCACTTTGGACGAATTTAATTTAATATATATGTTACAGTCAAAGAATATTTTTAGTTGTAATATATATATATATATATATATATATATATATATATATATATATATATATATATATATATATATATATATATATATTCAATTCAATTCAACTAGTAAATTATATCTCCACAAGCGCAAATACACTTTCAACAACGTGCGGCAGTTGTAATATAACAGTTGAGTTTTGACAGTTCTGATGTTTTGACGAATGCTTTAGAATTCAATAATGGGTTAATATTAGCTAGATATTATGAATAAAGGTAATGAGTACCATATTACGATAGATCTAAGAAAGTGCTCGCGACAAAAATTTGATTTTCCAACTCAATTCACTAATCGATTGACGTTTTCACGATAGCCTAACCTCTCCATCTTACCTGGTACCAGCTTATAATTGAACTGTATTTTCAGATGTAATATATTTTGATCAGTTAGAATGTAATTCAACTGGCATGGGTTAGACGGAATATATTTCAACTAGTCAAAATATATTACAACTGAAAATACACTTCAACTATAACGGTAGTTGGTACCAGGTTAGATAGAATATATTTCAACCAGTCAAAATATATTACAACTGGATTTAATTTAACTATGCTTTAATTTTTCACATTTAAATATATTACTCACAACCGAATTTTATTTATATTTATTTATTTATATATATATATATATATATATATATATATATATATATATATATATATATATATATATATATATATATATAAATATATAAATATATTTTAGTTCTTTCTACATATTTTAATTTTATATAATAACGACCCTTCCAGGTAGACGAACTGAGCTTAATTCAAAATGAAAACGATCGTTCGCGCTATTATTGCAGCAAATATTTACATATTTCAACTTTCTAAAATGTAACTATGCAAAAAAATAGGTCTTTACAATTTATGGCCTAGTAGTTTTAACAATTTTTTTTTTTAATTTTAAATTGAATGCTTTCTTTTGACTATTTTCTGGATCCGAAAGTGACTCCAAGTTGATCGTTTCCTACCAGAGTTTCATTGTTGAAACGGTTCCTCATCAAATTGGTAAAACCATCCTACCCACTATTTGTCATCACCATGATTTGTAATATATAATCTATAAATTTATATAAATACTAGTGGCTTGTGTGCACATACTTGTGCACTCGGTAAATTATCGCAATCCAGATCCGCCATTTGATCAGTCGACATAAACAAAAGAATAAATTATAAATACGGATTGGATATTTTTTTCAAAAGAGTAAATTAAATTTTAAATATTATAAATGTCAACCACGTGACATGTGTAAAGCCCACACTATGCCGCGTCTCTTTCCACGATATACGATTCCAAGGGGAGAAAGAGAGACGGAGCGTGTTAACAGCGAGTACTTCGTACACATGCACGCACGCATTAGACAATTATTATATAAGATATACAAATTTAATACTAAAGGTGTCGCTCAGGAGTGAAACCCGCAATGTCATCATGGTTAAATATGATAAAAATAAATAAAAAAAACCAATATTGTTTGATACCGGTGATAACAAAACTTCATTTAGTGATACGTCAAATACTACAGTATGTTTTTAAAATTACCTTTTCAATCAGCGATGTATCAAACGTTGAATTTTCTACACCAGAGCTGAAACGAAACAGCAAGGTTAGACACAAATTTCACACAAAACAAAACAGATAAGTCCACACATTTGTAAAATCACAACAAACCAGCACAGCAGTCGTTTATAATCGATGCAACAAACAGAATGCATTTTGAACATATATAGCAAACTGTTATAGCAAACTGTACAATACTGTGTATGTATTATTTACATCGACCACATATTGGAAATAATAGATTTGCACTGTAGAAATGTAGCCGATGAGTCGGTGCAAAGATAAGATAGACACGGAGTTGTGGAAGTTGTTATCGCACGAATGGTAATGAACTCGCTCCGTCGACGATAAATGATAGGATTACGATACAGTGATAACGACATAAGTCGACGAATTTAAGTCAAGCATTAAGTCTAGCACCATTATTTAATGTTCAGTACTAAAATTCTCCTATGTATGAAGATTATTTAGATATACATATAATAACGATTAAATGCTTGTTTGTACGTGGCTTTATATGATTGTGACAATAAATTCATTCACTATCCACTAGCTTACTTTTCAAATCGAGAGTCTGAACTGTCATCGTTGAGCGTCTTTTCGGCATACGATTTAAATGCGTTGTCCGAGTTGGAATTAGTAGATGAGTTGAATTGTTCCGTTTCGCCGTTAGGACTGTTTTCGCAATCGCTGATACTCAATTTTTGTTTGATTTGATTTTCTTCCCATTTTTGCATCGTTTCGCTTTGAACTCGCCTCTTCAGTTCGGAAATTTTCTCTCGTTCATTTTCGATCACCTGACAACCTAAAATCATAGACGAACTTCATATGTGAAATAAGTTATGGAAGTTTCCGTTAAATTGTTTTTACTTTATCTATGTACGTAGTAAGTATAGATCAAGTTTTGTGATCATGCGAAAATCGATCACTGATCACGTTTTCATGATCTAGAAAAAATGTGTCTGTGTATTTTGGGGATTTTTTGAACACCGTTAGTCCTATCGAACTGAAACTTAGAATCGGTTACTGTAATTCTTATCGATACGATGTAAATTTTTTCCAAATATTTAACTTTGTCCTCTTTTTTTTAAGTTTTTGAATTCAATTATCTTCCAAGCCGCTAATCGAATCAGATTGAATTTTTTTACATGTAATAGAAATGATAAATTTTATATCTTTATATTTTTTAGATATTTTTACCTTAACCGGAAGTATGTAGTACTTCTCTAGAGAATCTTGTTTTTCTCAGAAATCTTTTGGTTTATTGAACTAAAATTTCATATCTAGAAGTTTAAGCTTAATACCAAGTTATATATAAAATTTGGTGAGCATCTGTCAACGGGAAGTGGCAGTTTACCCTTAAAAATGTGTGCTCTTCACGAAAAAATTCAAGTATAATTATTGTATCAATGTAATGAAAAAAAAATCACTAAACTTAATAAACCGGAAGTGGGATTTTTTCCTCTTAGAAAAGTCAAAAATGTGACCACGATACTTTCCAAACCCCTGTGCATATCAAGCTGAAAATTTATATTTGTATTCTTTACATACTAACTTAGAGCTGAAAAGGTTTTGTTTATAATTCGATAACTGGAAGTAGAATTTTTGTCCTTTGTAAATTTCTCTACATTTGCGCTCAATTTGTATCGAACCGGTGTGAACGGGTTCGGTGATTATTGCCTACAAAGCGCTCGTCTAAAAGTCACTAAAATCTCTACAAAGGAACATCTGGCAGCCGAAAAGTCCATAATACTAACGATAACTATCATACTAACAAGAACTCGAGTGCCAAATATTCCATATTCGCGATTTTCATGGCAAAAATTGTCTTTTAGGCGATCGCAATGCGCGTAATAATCCAATTATCGTGTGAGCGTGTATGTACATATGTATGTTTAACCCTTTGCCCGCGGCAATAAATATAGCGAACAAGCCCTGTACGCGGCACCTTTTTCGCGAATTTGGCAATCGAGTTTTCGACCTTAAATACAGATTTTAATATTTACTCAAGTAACCAGATATGTTAATTAACACATAAAGTATTATTTTAAACAATAATATACATAATATATCTCGTCGTTTTGGATTAATTGTCAAATAATCATTCTTCATAATTGTATGAAGACGTGACGTCACATAAACGAGGTTTCAGTATGGTTCCACAAAAAACTAATTTTTGACTGTTATATATTAATTTTAAGCAAATTGAATAGATGGCATTCAACTCAGTTATATATTCAACCAATTTTGAACCTTAAAACAGTTGAAATAGGCGCATATAAGCCTCAAAGTCCCGTGTAAAGTTCAGAAATTCTATGGAAGACAGCCGCGCTACAGACTCGTCGCCCAAAGCTTCCATAGAAGACGGCTGCGGGCAAACGGTTAATTATCGAATTTTGTTTTGTAATCTTCTCTTATACCTCAAATACATAGATAAAGTCGTGCGTTGGTCGCATCCGAATTTTTTGAATAGGTAACAAGTTATATAGTAAATATAAATTCAAGTTGAAAATAAATATATACCTTTTTCTTCTAGCATTGCAACTCGGTTTCTT
The DNA here is from genome assembly GCF_051622035.1 of Arctopsyche grandis. Taxonomy (NCBI): domain Eukaryota; kingdom Metazoa; phylum Arthropoda; class Insecta; order Trichoptera; family Hydropsychidae; genus Arctopsyche; species Arctopsyche grandis. The sequence goes on from NC_135357.1 coordinate 27,971,307, forward strand.
TCAAGTTCCCGTAAGCTATCCAACGTTTTCCGACCGAGTGTGTTGTTCATTTCTCCACTGCTGAACAACAATGGTGCGTCCAAGGTAACCTTGGAAATCCTATCGATATCATCCTGCGATGGAATTTTCGTGTTGTCGCAGATGGTTTTCGATTGATCTAGATATTTTCGGATTTCATCGCCGTCGCTCTTCCTGTACGTAATCTTGTTTTTGGCTTCGCACATTCTAACGGTGTTGCCGGAAGGATCGATCACTCGATAGTTGTCATCTTCCAAGCTGTCAGCAAAGCTGTAGCGATTTTCGTCTGTGGAACCGTTGAATAGATTGTCTTTGAACTTTTCCTCCGTTACGTTGTTTGTGTTGACATTGTTTTGTATTTTTGAAGATTTGTATGTGTATTTGTTCTCTGTGCAATTCGATTTGGAGTTTTTCAAGTATCTGTGCTTTGAATTTTTGGTATCGTTGTCTTTTGATCGATCGTCGTGTACGTCGTTGACTTCTACGTTTATGTCGACGTTCTCTTTGTTGTCGCTGATGATTTTAGATGCGTCGTCCTTGTTTTTCTTTCCTGTAGAATCTTTTCGTATAATTTTACTTAAATTAGTAAGGGAAGAAATTTTTGATTTTGACGAATTTTCAGATTTTAATTTAGTTTCATCTTTGTTCTTTTTGTTAGACAGACTGTTAAATTTTTCAAATGATCCATATTCTGATTCAATGTTGTCATTATTATAAAACATATTTTCATTGAGACTTTGAGACATCAAATCTTGTGATTTACTATTTTTTGCTTTCTTATCCTTATTCTTTAGTCTGCTAAGTGAATCAAAGTTTCTTTCCCAGAAACCACGCTTTTCATTTCCTTGATATTCTTCTACTTTTTGGGAATCTAAAGAATTTCTATAACTAGTAGATGAATTATTTTCATACATATTTCTCGTTTCAGTAATCATACTAAGGGACATTTGATCTATTGGATATTTTGTCTCTGATGATGTAGGCGATCGTTCATTGCAAAGATCATCTACATTAGTTTGCCTTACAACAATCATACTCATAGACATTTGATCGATGGACGATCTAACCCTATCTTTTATTTCGTTCATATCGTCTTCATCCGAAGTTGGAGGCGAAAAGTCACCTGATCTAATTCTAGCTTTATAATTTTCAATGTCATTACGTTTATCAACATTTCTAAAAATACCCACATCTCGTTTAATGTCATTTATTTGTTTGTTCACATTACTGAGATTATCTTCTAATTTTGTTAGATTGTTAAGTAATTTTTTAATGATGGGATTTTCAGCATCATTCCTCTCTTTTGAATAATTTTCAGATACGTCGTAAATTTTCAATTCTTGAATTAACTTTTCCAGCTTATTAATTTTTTTCGACGTTCCCCACGGATCGTTCTGTACAACGTTTTGTTCTTTGGACAATCGACTAAAGCTATAAACAACGAAATAATACATTACAAAATAAGATTAAAACAAAGTGATTAAATGAGAAATATCATTGTCGAAAAATATACTCACAACTCTGATTCCTTTTCTAAATGCTGAAATTCCATATCTTCAAAAAGTTTTCTTTCATTTTCTAGCATTTCTTGAGCATGTCTTAGTTCTTCTAACGTGGCTTGCGCTTTTGTAAAATCTTTTTCAACTCTGTAAAAATGAAATGAAAAATTATTTTAAGCTAAAATAACACAAAATATAAATTACCAGTGGGCAATAAATATACCTTTTTACTTCCTCTTCGGCCGATTCTAATTTTTTTTGCATGTCTTTCATTTCGACCTGTCTTTCTTCTTGTGCAATTTTAAATTTAATTTTCTCCGCTTCTGAGACAGTAGCTACTTCAATTTCATCGTTTCTGAGAACACGCTGTACTTCGATCTCATCCTGTAACGCTTCCATACGAATTTCAAACTCATCTAACTCGGCCTGCGACTGAAGAAATTGTACATTGAATTAAACGACAAATGACAATAATTTTACATACAAAAGCGCTAAATAGTATATAATATATACATACTTGTTTTCTAGAAAGTTCAAAATCATGGATTTCAGTTTTGATATCTTTCATATCATTCATAGTCTTTTTTCTTAAAGAATATAAATGTTCCAATTGACACAATTTTTCATTTTGACTTTCACTATTATTGACACTGTTTGTGTGGTTAATTTCAGAACAAGCTTCTTTGGAGGCTTCATTCTTTTGTTCTTCTTTATGATCATAAATATCATTATTTACATATTCAAAATTATCATTGGTTTCTATTGAAATACTTTGACACAGATTTTCTTCAATCAGATTACTTTCCATTAAGTCCATTTTAGTGATGACAATGTCATTATTTACATTATAAGTATCTTCAGGTTCTACATTAATAATTTCGGCAACAGCTTCAATAGCATGTGGAGGATTTTTACTATATTCCACATCATCATTTAAAAGTTCATATGATCGAATTGGATTATTGGAATTATTTTCAAAAATTACTGACACATTAGGAGTGGAGTTTCTAATATTTTCAAACACTTCATCTTCAAATTGAATATCTTTCAACGTTTCAGACAAATCTTTTAAATTTTCACTATTACTATTAATACTATTCATATATGATGCCGAGGATTTAGAAATATTTCTATCTAAATCCATTTGAATAGCATCCAGTTCCGGTATATCGGCGATAAGATCTCTTCTGATCTCTTCAAAATTCCTTCTATGACCATCGTAAATATTTTCAAGAGGATCTAAAATAAATTTATCGGGAGATTCTGGAGGTTTTTCTCGATTTTCAGGGTTCAATCGAGCTATCCTCATTTCTAACTCATTGGCAAAATTAGTATCATCAATCATCGGAATATCTTCGGTGAGACTCAATTGTTTTTCAATTCCGGGACATTTCGATACATCATAATGTCTTTCATTATTAGGAACATTTGTGGTTGGAGACGGAAATACAAAATGCTGAGGTTGAGAAGGATTTCTATGAGCATATGTCGTTTTGATGCGAGTTCTAGGACTGTTCGAACCTGGTGATTTTGGTGTATAATTTATTGAATTTCCACCATTGATTGTAAACCCATGAGTTCCCGGCGACACATTTTCATAGGGACTAAAGAACATTTTGGTTCTATCAGAATCATAACTACCCACATAATTCGAAGAATTTTGGGCGTTTCTTGCAATTTTTCTGATCATAACTGGACTTGATAATTCGGTAATTGGAAATTGACGAACATTCTGTACGAAATTCTCTTGTTTATATGCTGTGACCATTTGAACTTCTGGTTGAACATTTTCGAAATTTAAATGATGTGATGGAATCTGTTGTTGATGTTTAATATTATTACTATTATTGTGAGATGGTGAATTATTTCCATTACTCTGCGAAAAAGCTTTTGCATTTTCATAATTCATCCAAACATTAGCAGATTTTACACCGTCTGGCGAATTTGGAATGCGATTAGACAAAGCATCGGGTCTATTATAAGTCGTATCGAATCTAAAACATGAAAAATTATTTTCATAAAACGAATAATATTAAAATACATAGTATTATACATATACAATTGAAAATGCGTACCGGAAAAAACCATCACTACTTTGAATAATATTTGGATTGTTTTGAAATCCTCTGGGAAGAGATCCATTTGTGATGATTTTATTGTGAGTTTTCTTTTCAGTTGGCGTTGTTGGTACACCTGTAATTATATTAAAATCGAATTAAAGCATTATAAACATAAGAATTAATAAATATTTAGAATATGTGCCAACCTGTAGAATTTTGTTTTTCGTATTCTGCACACATATTCAATATTTCATCGATGCGAGCCTGTTCTAATGACCTCTGACTCTGATCATCAAACTAAAATAAAAATTGATAATGAACAAACAATCTAATGGTAAATATAATATGGTACATATTGGAATATTCACGTGTTTTCTGTAAGGATCCACGAAATTCTGATAATTTTGTGAATGTGACATTTCATTATTTTCAGAATATGTGGGGGAATTACAAAACACTGGGTTTCTATCGAAACTCGGTGACGGCGCTTGAAACTTGTAATTCGATTTGTTAATTTGTCCGTTTGGTTGGGCTTGATTTAATTGTATCGATGTTGGGGTATTTCTGAAAAACCATAAAAAAATTTAAATTTTGTAAAATAAATTGAATTATAACAGGTATGATTTTAAATTGCTACCTGTGACCGTCAAAAGTTTTTGTATATTGGTCAACTTTTCCTAATTGATTTTTAACGGTAACATTTGTGTAAGAACAATTTCTAGCTTCGACGGCGTTATTTCTATTCAAAATCACAGACTTTTGACTGTTTGGTGTATTGTCCGTGACGTAGCTCGACGGCACATTTTTACCATTTAAAACGTCCTTGGCCGGCGTATTCACAGTTAAAGAATTGGCACTGAAAACCTTCGGAGACCACACGTCATTAGACTGTGGACTTTTCACATTTCTTTGAGAGTTTTTCACATAATATTCAAATTTCGACACTTTCGACATGATGCTGCCGGTCTTCGGGGGCGTTTCGCTCCTCTGCAATACCTCTTGGTCCGAACTGCTCGAGTTTGAAGTTTGATCCAAGTCGCGAAACATGCGCCTCGGTGCCACTGGTGGTTTTCTCCTGCCTATTTGATCCTTATTGAGCATTTCCAATTCATTTTCAAGCGCTGCCTGTCCTTTGTACGAACTTAAACTATTCATAATCCTCTCAATCTGATCCTTTCCATCGATCGTTTTAATATCTACATTGTTAAAACTTTGGTTTGAAACTGCTTGGTTGGTCGCATCTTTGGTATTGTAGTTTTGATTAAACTGTACATTGTTTTGATGTTGGGACGCCGTATAGTTGTTGTCGTTGGACAAAAATTGTATAGGTGCCATGGATATGCGCGTGTTGGGCAACACTGATTTCATTAAATTTGCTTCGGCTGGATGATTAAAGCGTAAGTAATTGGAACGTCCAATGCCAATCATACAACCTTAAATTAAAAATTGAAATTATGTATTATGATATCGGCATATAAACGACTAAGTCAAATAAATGTTTGCTACGAATTCCAACCTTGAGATAGACGTGTAGGAGTTTCCACTTTGATTCCATCGATGAATGTGTCTCCAACTATAGGATAAAGTGTAACGACTCCATTAGAATTTTCTATCTTACAATGTTCGTTGTGAACTCCGGTGCCTGGAAGAATAATATTCGAAGATGGATCAGAGCCTAATGTAACGCCACCTAAAATGTCAAAATTAAATCAAATTAAATATATGTATACATGTACATGTGTTACGGTTGAAGTGTATCTTTCAGTTGTATTATATTCCTATAGTAGTTGAAATATATTCCAACTAACCTGGTATCAACTACCGTTATAGTTTAAGTTTATTTTTAGTTGTAATATATTTCGACTAGTTGGAATATATTCCGTCTAACCCACGTAAGTTTATTCATATGGCGAATTACATTCCAACTGGTCAAAATATATTACAACTGAAAAAACATCTCATCCATAAGTTGGTACTAGGTTAGATGGAGAGCTGAGGTTTTCGTGAAAACGTCATTCGACTAGTAAATTGAGTTGGAAAGTCACATTTTTGTTTTTAACATTCTTAGAGTTATCGTAATACGGCACTCATTCACGCATTATTGAATTCTAAAGCATTTGTAAAAACATCAGAGTTGTCAAAACTAAACTGTTATATTACAACTGCCGGACATTGTTGAAAGTGTATTTGCGCTTGTAGAGATATAATTTACAAGTTGAATTGTTTTCGATTATGAACAATCTAAAACGCAATTTGGAATATATTACAACTAAAAAAAAACATTCAACTGTAACATATACAAAGAAAAAGAAAGCAAATCAGTAAATAGTAAACGCTCGCTTATTATACAAGAAAATTTCAATTTTTTCAAACTGAAACTGAAGATATAGTTAAGTCATAGTGAAAAAATTAATGTAAATACCATTCATAAGTAAATTAATTGTATATCTATAAAGGTTTAGAGTTAATGCATCTGATAATGATGCAATACAAGTGGGACTAATTAGCTATCTCTACTCTAAAATGACCGATTTGGACCTGTAAGCTTAACCAATGATCCTTCTTGTCCAACAAGCGAATGCTTACCCAAAATGTATATCTAAATATAGCATTAGACATGTATTATACATATTTGAGATTATAAAAAAACCTTGTCTTAAAGGATGTATTGTTACGGCAGTGCTCAGCCGTCCGCAACCCAAGCTTATTAGATGTGGTGTATTTGTTGCTACCCTAAAAACAAAAACTAATCTATGATATTTGTATTCATCGAACTATTTCATGTTGCTAGTTTTGTTAAAAAAACATTTCAAATAACGAAAAACATGCTAACGCTGCTATGAAAGAGCTTAAACTGCAACAGTAGACAATTCATCGAATGCAGTCGCTTTCAATTATGCCAATTTAAAATGTGAACATGCAATGATGTTCAAATTTGAACCATTAATCTTGACAGACAATATGTAAATAATATATACAAATAAAATAAAAAAAGCAAGTGCAAATAGAAAAAATAAATAAGAAGTTTTGAAGTACATATATAACGAATATTGTTTTCGAATCAAGACGTGCAAATGAGTTACATTTAAATTCTGACTAAGAATATAAATCGTTTTGAAATTGAAAACAATCCTATTGCACGATAGGGTCATGTGTGTGAGAAAAAGTTAAAGTTAAAACAATAGCCCTATGAATTTGTGTAACTTTTGTAAGCAGCAAGCAAGGTTACTCAAATATTCAATGAAGCAACACAAAAAGAAAAGTAGTAGCAGTACAATAAGCAATTCTAAAGCGAGGCATACATGGTTACAGGTGTGGTTCAGGGTTCAAATTTGAAAGTCCACATAGGAGACCTCATACCTCAATGAGTTTCCTCGCTCTTCGACGTCGACTCCGCCGATGAATTCTTCTTCGACAGACCGTATATCAGACATTTTTCAGTGTCGCATACCATCTCCGATGATCGTAACGTTTCGTTCACATATTTCACATAACACCGATAGTATTCTGGAACAAAACATAAATATATTATAATAACATGTGTGCATAATATGTACGTTATCTGAAGCAATTTTTGCTCTAATGAGACACGAACAATGTACGACCCTAGGGGCAGGGAATGTACAGATGAACAATTAGTGGCGAAGAAGACTAAATGACTCGCTCGAAATAAATGAGAGTGATGAACCTGAAGGTGAAGAATGCAGACTGTTCTATATTATGTTGTAAATTTGCTTAAAATAATAATAATTCAAGGAAAAATAAAATTTTCATACATTTTTTAACGAACTATTTTTGTATAAATTATATTTTCATACATGATTTGTTCATTTTTATATATCCTGTCCAATTTAGCATTGCCAGTTTGAACATACTAGTACGGCAGCCTAATGTCAGCTCAGCAAGATTGAGAGGAATAAATGCTCAAATAAAAATTCATATCAATTGTTTATTTATATTAAACAAAAATAGATTTAAAGCGCCCGCTATATACAATTTCCAGAAACTGGAACCAAAAAGAAAATGTATCTCCGTTCATGGATTGGACAAATATTTTGACTAGCAACAGATTGGCCACATTTTGAATAGAAATAAAAACGAGTTGGACATACACAAATGGGATATTAGTTGCAAAACTGGTATACATACAACATTTTTCTTAATATATTTATTAATCCATGTATGTAAATGAAGAACATTAAATTAATTCGTTAATACTGTAGGTATTAGCTAGCAGTACAGCTCGGTGGTTGCTAACCACCGAGATGTTCCCGGGTTCGAGACCTGGGTTGATCTCGATTGAAAAGAATTCACAGTTTTTGCCAATTTATTTAATTTCATTGTTGAAACGGTTCCTCATGAAATTAGCAAAAGCCATCCCACCTACTATTTGAATATGATTTCAAAGTTATAATCTATAAATTTATATACAAGTTAAATAACATAATTGTAATGGCAAACGTAAAATATAAATTTAATAAAAAAAAAAGATATCAAATAAAATCATATATATGTATAATAGCGCTATTCTGTATGTCTGCGATAACTCTCGCCGTAGCATAATAGTCGTTTCGATTCGACATATATACGTCACCGTTAAAACACTGCCAACAAAATGTACGAATATAATAACGAATCAAAAAAAAAACCTGAATATATGTATATACTATTTGCTACCAATATTTCCTCTAGGAAAATAGTCTCACGAGCATTCAGCGCCATTTATTGAAAATTAATTTTTCTATTGGTGTTTTATATTGTTTATATGTGGGTAGGTAGTTAGTTTTTGCTTATAATACACTCTGAAATTATCAAAAAAAAAAAATCAAAACAACCCGCTGAAATGTCAACGGGCACAACACTAGTTTTAAATATTCACACAACGCAAATCAAATTGATATTAAGAAAATCTTCTTATAATTTCAGTCACTCAACTATTGATAGAAGATGTGTTTATTATTTTACGAGCTTTTAATACCCTTAAAACTAAAATAAACAAGAATGCTTTCAATTAGCGCCGCAACGTATCACAGTTAATATAAATAAAATAGCTAAAATACCACGTTCGTCAAGAGAGAAACGGGAAAAAAACGTGCTTCGCCAAAACACAAAAAAGTGAACGAAAAAAAAAACACAACATAAACTTGCGGCATAAATCAAACTGTCAAATGAAAAGGCGAGTTTTCTCCAATATATCTCCTGATTTTTTTTATTCGCAGAACGGAATTGTATAAACGCTACTTATTTACATATTTTTTCCTTACAAAGCGGCTAGTATACAATCAAAATGGGCATATAATTAAATGTCTATTCAAAAATGAACTTTTAAACCGCAAAGGGGAGATAATAATTGGTTGTTTACCGGTGACGTAAACCAGTCGCTGATGTAACGTGTCACATCAGACACCATGACAATGCGTGTGTGAAGAAATTAAACACAAATTTACTTTGTTTTATGAGACATTTATCCTCACAACGAAGAACACTCACGCACTGCAGATCTGGGACTGAACACAATTCCTCTTTCAATAACGAATCTGCTATACCACTTCCAATACTGAATTAATTCGTCACTAACAAGGATGTAACACTTTCACAAAGAAATGTCAGTATGTAATAATGCAAATTTTCGATGATGGTGCATTTCCGAAGCTCGGTTTCGTTTTACGAACCCGTTAAAACAGACGTATATGTATATACATATGTACGTATCACTTTACAATGCCGTTTTATTGAAAAAAAAAAGAACTGCATAACGATCTAGTTCACACATATGTATAGAATGTAACTGAAAACTTAATTGAAAAAAAAAACATGATTTCTCATTGGTGCGATTATGAAACGTCATTAGTAATTACGGCTAGGAGTTGAGCTAAGATTTTTGCTCGAATTGCGAAATTCGAATTAAAAACCATCAATCAAGTAGAAGTTACGCGTCGAAACAACGAGGGCATTAATAATGTCTTATGTATGAAAAAAAATGTCAAGGTTTCAATTAAAGTTTTTTGTACGCTACATAACCGCGACCTCACTTTGCGCTAAAAGTGCGTAAAAAGACGTGCAGATCTCAAAAATCACCGATCACGCCTGTTGAATTGACCGCAAAGCTTTCCAGGAACTTAATTTTTTAAAATTAACTAAGCCTAATGTCTAATTATACCTTTTACTATGCAGGAAGAGAAGAGCGAGCTGTTAACAAGACCTAGTATCGGCCACACGACTGAATAACCTTTTTAGCGAACGCGCGCTAAACGCGGCTCGCGAACGATAAGCCGATGGCTAGACGCGGGATTTTCAATACACACTCGTAAAGTGCAGACTGAGCGAAATTCCGCCAATTGAAATTGAAACCTCGCCTGAGGCAAGGCGGTTTACTTGCGTCATCATCGGTACGCCCAAACTAAACAAAAACCGGTCGATGGAGCAAAACTAAATACACAATGTATGCGAGATTAGCCAGAAGTGTGAATGTGACACCCACTCGGCGAAAGATGCAAGTGCAACACTTAAATAACAACGAAACGACAGGAAGATATCAAGTCCTTCAATGCTTTTGCTGAAATTACACGCATACATATAGAAAAAAATCTTTAAAAACACTCATGACGACGCTAATACGTCAACGAGGTATACATTTGCATCACAAAATATGCAACTCGCAAAGATCAGCATTACAAAGGAGAATGAAGATGGTTACTATGCAATTGTCCAAGCAAGTGTTTACTAATTCGATGTTAGCCATGTTTAACGAGAGCGTTTAATTATAGATAGAAGACGGCAATCTGTTTCAGTATTTATTACCTACTGAAAAAAGCTAAACAAGCGTGTCCTCGCCTCGTTCAAAAATAATAACCACTGTAGTTTATAATTCCAAAAAGATTCAAGGCTCAAGCTATGTATGTATGTACTATGTTATAATTCTTCTACGTTTTTCATCACCTATGTACATAAGTCAAGATTGTGGTCCGAACGACATAACAAGATGAATTGATTATTAATTGATACTAAAACCTGCTTCCACTGGAGTCTTAGCAGACCTTTATCAAAGCAGGTTCTAGATAAAGTTTTGGGGTAGAGTAGTCCTTCCCAAATCCTCACCACATTTGATCGTAATTTCCATGACATATACAAATTCTTATCGACCAAACTTTTGTGCGAAAACGCTGGAGTCATCGGATAAGCACTTCTGACGAATCGTATTACCGCCATTAGTATATCAAACTGTCAAACAAACGACTGTCTACATTCTACATCCTTGGTATATATTAGTTGTGTATACGTAAAAGGAAATAATAAAAAATACTGTTTGTATTTAAAAGTACACCCACGCTCATTTTGCTTATAGTTCACGGTCGACACTTTTAACTCCATCCCAGTTACACAAATAATAACGAGAGTGGACAGATCGAGCAGCTGCTGAAAAGTAGTAAACACGATAGTATTTTCAGCGCACAAATTATATCGTAAAGAACAAGCGCAAGTAAATTTAGAAACGGGGAATGTCACACATTTATCTACAACGGACACCAATTGCTGCCAAATTACCTGTGCTGTTCTTCTAAGCATCATGCGTCATGTTCATGCACCAAACGGGACATTGAACTGAACTATGAACCCATACGAACATTTCCACCGCAATTAAAGTACCATCATCAACAGTCGGCAAGAACAGGAGACCGTACGAGGAAAATACACTGCACCAATTAAATTTACATAATCTGATGGGAGGATGAATCACAGCGCAATACTTTCGTAGCAGGTAAATAATGAACGTGTATGCTAATGAAGCGTCACGCCCAGTTTTCCGCAGAGGAGGTCCAGCAAATTCATCGCTAATCGACGATTCCACGTGCCGATTTAAGTTGCAGATAGCTGATGTACCTGGAACGAGGCTGTTTGCGATGATAACGACCGTTTTAAACAACACCTGGAATAGTTTGACTCATCACCTGCCACTATGGATGTGGTTATTGTGCTGTTTAGTATTCCTTATAGCGTGGAACCAATAGGATTGGAGAGTGACCGCGATGAGGATCCAGGTGCAAAGGATGTACAAAATTTAATACCTGGGTATGTACTTAGCTAAAGTAAAGCCTAAGGACTGTTCGGACGCCAAGTTTGGAGGTTTAGTACATTTGTTTATTTGTTTAATAAATAATGTAAGAGAATGTTTAAGTTTTATAAGATTAAGAAAATATCAAATTTAAGGTGAAAACACACAGAGGGGCACGTGGCTCGTGTTTTTTTTAGATAGTTTTGCACATGCAATAAAAACACTGACACACCTAATCTATGCCATCACGATCTTTAGCAAAAATCACACCCTGGAGTGTTTTCAGTGATATTTTATCCTTGTATGGTCAGATTTGATAACGGTGATTCCCAAATTTGAAGAAATGTAGGAGAAACTTGCCGAAAAAAATAAGATTGTACGAATTAACAATGACTAGAAGACAAGCCTATAACAGCTGGAGTTCAACTTACACGTCCGGTGCCGCACTTTTGATTGTGTTAAGGCCACGAACATGCTTATCATTTGATGAAATACTAAAAAGTTTGGCCAACAGAAACTGCAATAAGTTTTAACATTTCGATCAGAAGTAAACAATAAACTGACTAACTTAAGCACTCTCTCCCCTCCCCCCGAAGAAACAGACATGCTTATTTGCGTTGGAACGTTGCAGATTAATTAGCCCGGAGCATTATGTATCGCTGAAATAATTTTTGCATCAACTATCGATAGTTTTACAGACTATTATGACTTCGTCACTGTTAAACATTCTAATAACATTCATATGTAAGTAGATGTCAAGTAGATAGCGGTCGGTGAGTGATATATTTTGTGAAAACTGGTTTGAATGTCATACATAAGTCACACTAGGAGGGGGGGTTCAAGTAGAATCGGTCAATTCTAAATTTTCAGAATCATTTACATATGTAGATCTTATAATAAGCCAAAGTTAGTGTTAAGTCAAAAATGGAGAAGTTTTTATGAAATTTTCGTGCCATCTGAAATGTTCTGTAGTGCCATCTAGGGGGCATAGGTTACTGACCGTTGGACTAACCAATTCGAAGATGTCTTGGAAGCACTGGTATATGTACATATATTTATATGTGACCAAAGAAAATCAGGCTAGTATAGTTCAACAATGAAACCTCTTCAAAATAGATCTAGCAAATACTTGTTTTTAACCACTTAGAAACAGATAGCAGTCATCGTAAGTTAGCTTTGCTGAGTATTTTCCCTTTGTATACCCGCACTTTTCCACAGAATTGTATACAAATGGAATTTCTTGCAATGTTACATCGGTTTTCAGCAAATATAGCTCTCTCTGTTTATGAACTGAGGTTAAAATTTACGACTTTCGAAGCAAGCTTTCATGTCGAATCTTTTAAGAGTGTGTAAAATCTCGTGTAGAGGTAATTGATGGCAATTAAAATTCCACAAGACTAAACGAGACACACGTGCGACTTGTCAGCGGAAATCGAATCTAATCCGCCCTGAGTTGCGTCGTAAATTTGTCTAATTTTAGTGTGCCATGTTCAAAAACCGCCAATGAAAAAGGATTAATGCACATGAGTGGCAGAAACAAAGACGAGTCAGCGAAAATTCCCGACGACGATTCTGCGTAGAAAGGAGAAAGTCGGCGTGCCAGCCCAAAGAAGGACGTGAAGAAATTGGCGATAAGAGAACGAAATTGCGAAAATGCGTTCATAAATAATGCATGTGCGAAACAGTACGGGTTTTCTTGCGGAACTTCCAAAATGCGAGACGACGAATTGAATTTCAAAAGCGTAATCGGTTTCAAACGAAGATACATACATATGCACATCAGTCTGAATGCTCTGAAGTTCTAGAACTACCTATGTATGTACATAATTTCAGCTCCAGTACAGCTAAAACTAGAGACGAAATATTTTCATCAACAAAATTATGTACCTTCGAATTTGTAGACTATAAATAAATTGCACACGACTTGCTGTAAATGTATCTGCGCATTCGTCTGCAACGATTTCCAATAATGTATTGTCTTGAATATCAATTTGATTATCAAGCAAAAGTACAGTTATAGATTACCATCCTGCAACGTTCCAGCAAATTTTACTCACGTACAGAGTGCCTTCTTCATTTCCTTCAAATTCCAACGGGTACAATAGGTAAATACCGATTATAGTACCAGTTTAGAATATCTTATATATTCGCATACGCATAGGTAGGAATTGAGTAAGAGTGTTTAATGATCTGCTTATGCACATATGTATGTAGATTACAATTGTATCATCAATTGAAGCTATTGACTCACCCAGAAGATGAAAGCTTAAGAGAGCTTCTGAAAGCTTCTGAATAAAAATTTATAGACAGCAATTTGCTGGTTTGACACTTAATATCTCAAAATTGTTACTTTTATACCATGTCTTAGAACGTGACGGTAAATGTATTATATATCTAAATGGTGACCCGACAAAGCCGCGCACTAAATTGCCGCGCCGACAAACACGCGCAGAACAATCCCGTCAATGCTGCACCGACAAACCCGCGCAGAACAAAACTACAAAGTTCTTACTAGGAGAAAAAAAGGTGTATTTGAAATAAAAAAAATTAAAAGAACTAGTACGGAAGATTTGGTATCTTTAAATGTATGTAACCGAATGCAACTATTTTATAAGGACTCAAAATATTGAACAAAGCATCGGACGTACTGAGCTAAAACTACAACTTTAATAAAGCTTTATGACTAAAGGGCGGCTAGTCGAGTTCCTTTTGCAATTAACAATAGACCGTTCCATTAGTGTTCGAAGCAAAAGAGCAAAAAAGCTTGTTTTTTCTAAGGAATTAACAATAGTGACCTGTGCCAAAAGCAAAGGCGTTAGCCGAAATCTATTTATGACGATCTCGGAAAATTTAAATTTTTGCCTTTTGTCGGAATTTACTTTATATTCCGTAATAGTTCGGCGTTTTTGATACTTTTGAAAAAAATATTTTCATTAAAATCGGAAACTTTCACGAAACAAATATTTTTTTATAATTTTGTGAAAAGTAAAAGTCCCCAATTAAGCTCTTGCAAAACTTTTTTTTGTTAATGTTGCGTCCACGTGACTCTGAAGTCTAATTATGATTTAGTTTTTATGTATATAAAATATAATATGTACATACATACATATATAGTATGTACATATTATATTTTATTATGCTATATTTTATTTGATATTTTTACTTTATCTGTTATTATTAAATGCTATTTTTTATGTATGTATGGATGTATTTATGTTTATGTTTAATTGTTATTTTGTTTTTTTTCTTTTTTGTGTTATATTTTTTGACCATTGTGGCGCTTTAGGAATTCCTGTTATGCCACAATGGTCTGTTTAAAATAAATAAATAAATAAATATAGTAATTTACTTCTCTCATGTGCGTATATGTCTGCGCGGCTTTGTCGGGGTGCCATATCTAAATGTTCTTTTACTTTCTTTGAAGTATGAACAACGCTTACAAATCTGAACGCCTCACATGAATCATCTTCATCATAAACGAACTATGAATAGTCCCAAAGGTACAACGTCCAGACCGTCGGCAATCCAATTCAAGTTGGAATCAGTCACATCGTCGAAAATAAAAAAATCGTCTGGACTTATGGAGAATGCGTCGGACGACTGTTGGTTTACCTTTTCGTACTTCCTCTGGACATATGTATCTCGGATGGAATGAATAAATTCGTCGAACAAAAGCAAATCGTCCATAATAAGAGTCTGACCCAAATTTGGAGCATCTATCAATCAAAATCACTCCGATCAGTTACCGTTAAGTGGTATCGTTTAGATTTTGTAGGAAATTGCAGATGTTTATCCGCACTCCATATGGAGCTTGTGCGTTACATTAATATGGCCAAATTGACGCAGGTACCGTAAGTACAAACACAATATAATTAATGAAAGTTGCCTATGGACTTTCCATTATTTTTATAAACCGTCAGATTCAGTTCTCGTGGTTTGGCCTACTGTCGGGCCTGTGATGAAGTGGGGTTCTGATCTAATCACTTTAACAGGCGTCAACAATGGGTCAAATCGATTCTGGAAGATCGACATACTCACTTGCATAATGTAACTCTCTGGTGGGAATCGAATCGAGTTGACCCGTTAATTGTTAATAAAAAGTATAAATTGTTTTATCGATGATGTGACGCCATCACAATTCTCACACTATGTGTATGATTAACTTGTACAGGATGATCTGGAATTTGTCTAACTTTGCTCTACAATTTACATGCTATATATCGTTTTCTAGGCACGAGTAAGCAGATGTTGAGCATGTGTCATGCAATACACATATGGGTACGCATTGAACTATTTTTGACCTTTGTTTATTTTGAATGTACTTTCATCTCGGTTATGATCTCGTCCTACGCATCACACATTCGGCTCTGGGCTTCGTTACAATCTGTCATCTGCTATTTTTTGACGTTGACCAAAAATCACATTGCGTGAATGAGCTCCGGACTATTGTAGACGCGGAATAGAAATAGACTTTGATTTAATGGAAATAGCCAGCAGTCGGCTTTCTCAGAATCGGACTAGAATCTTCGTGCCTGTGTCTTGTATCTAAAACTTAAAGAGTGCCCGTCACTGATCGACACTAGACTAATGCGAGGTTTACAGATCTGAGGCAAAAACATCAAGCAAATCAACCGATGCCAAGCGGTAGAGCTTTTTTGTAAATAATCACAAAGGCAACAAGAACAACAAGCTGTTGGTTTCGAAATAATAAATACGTAAATACACGGGAACGGTTTCAAAGCACATATGAAAATCAGTCAGATATCTTGCTATATATGTACATATGTAACTATAAAAGAGAGGAAGTTACGATCGAATCATAGAAAAGTTTAGCTATAACCAAATTAGGATCATGAGTCATGACATACATCTTTACTGAGAAGTTAGTTAAAGCAGTAATAAGTGAAAGTAAGAAGAGGTTTGTAAAAATAAAGAGTGGAACTTGAAAGATTCCATAGCTAGCATGAGATTATAGAACCCAACCAGTTTTGGAACTTTGATCATATTAAAAATAATGAAGCATCACCTTTACACGTCACTTTATATACAAAAAAAAACGAGCAGAGCTTCTATGTTATGTATAAACAAGGAGCACGAGTCTGAATTTGTGTAGATAAATATGATAATACTAGTCACTCCATGCTAAAATAATACATATAAGTAAATATATATGTCATGTTTGGGGATTTCATTTATCGGTTAAAAGTAAATAATTTTTCCCATTAATGGTTTACTGGTAAATGAAAAAATAAATTAGCTAAAATGGTGACTTTCTCTAAAAATAATATAATAAAAATACATGAAGTCTATTCGCAATAATTAATAAACATTATTGAAATTTATTACGCATTTGTTACGACTTGGTTGGTCTGTGTTGCCAGTCTTAAAGCAAGCATCAGTGTAGCCACTCACTCACAAATGCATCAGTGGTGCTACAAAATAGCTGTCAAACTGACAAAATACTCGCTACTCACTGAGATAACTTATTACATTAACTTATGTTGTTAACTTTGCAATATATCGTATTCGTATAGTCGAAAAAAATGCTGCTTAGACTAAAAATATTGCTAAAAATTTTAGTCATTTTGGACATTTAATATTGAAAATAAACAAATTCCAGACTACCTAATCCACCATACACCATTTGCATCGATTTTATAGGAATAATATGCCCGTAATTTTTATTATTGCAATAATAAACCGGTAATGCAAACCCCATTTGTGATACATCTAGGCAATGATACAGTTAATGAGTAAAACTAACCAAGATTAGGAGTTAACTTCAAGGCCTATGTTAAAGCAAGATTTGCTAATACTAGGCTATTAAGATTAAAGGTCAACATTGAGTTTTTCTGATGAACACTCCCATGCTAATTATAATATTATAAAATAAAATAAATGACCCAGCGTAAGAAATGAAGGTTCAGTAATACCAGACGACCTTAACCTTCTGAATGAAATTATAATATAAAAATATCATAACGTTCAAGGTACATATTGTATTGTGGTGCTTCTTTATATATGTATGTACATATCGTATATTGGGAGACATGCAATCGACTTTGGAACACCGTGTACACGTATTGCATACATATGTATATATACGTGCACATCAAGTGCTTCTCGCTGCACTTTCAGAACAAATCACAATAACAAGAACGACTGTTACGATTAAGCGTAGCGTGTGAAACCAATCGAGAAGTCAAGTGACAAAATGCACATACGAACACCATAACGACATGCATTACACATAAAACTACATAGCATAATTGAAAACGATTGGAGCGATCATTGTTTCACGAGCGACGTCAATAATACGCCATAGATGAACGATATGTGGGTCAATATGATAACTGCCGCACTCGGAAATAATAAACTGTTCGATCAATCGACATGTTCAGCGCCAGGCAGATTCAGAGGCGTCACTTGTTGGAAGCAGTTGAGTATTCTCGACACGAGAATTCGTTAATTGGGAGATTTTCCATACGCAAAAGTGACACAACAACGCGACTCGTTTCGCCATAATTGGTCAAATTGTGTTCCCCCGACTCTGCGATTGGTCAAATAGGAATAGAACGAGATTCGAGCCTAGTATGGGATTCGTAGTGATGATGCAAGTGTAATTGATATTCAAAAGTATATAATCAGCAAGAAGTGACAAATGCTTGGTAGCTAGTCATACATACATACATATGTACTAGATTGATATTTCTCACAATTCGCTTACACCTTGAATTAATACTACATTATGAATTCATTACTGGTGGATAATTTTAACTGTTTTGCCTCAATTTAACACTGATAATTTTAATAATAGATCGATATATTTATGGTAGTTTTTTCTGAATCAACTCGATCTAAAAGAATTAGTAAAACGGTTATTAGTTCTAAGATCGCAATGAAACCAGAAAATAATTCGAAACACACACACGAAACGATTAGTCAAAAGATTTAAGGTCGTAAAAAAATAATAATGAAAGATAAGATATCTAAATATAAGGTGCAATTTTTATTTTGAACGTGTAATTGAAAGAATTTTTTCATAAAAATGGTAAATGAACGTTTATTATTTTATCTATGTATGTATTTGTATAATCAAAACTTAAAAGAGGAGACGAATAAATTGGAAAGGAGAGACTTTGGACGATTGAATGCTGTTTTTAAGTTAAAAAATAGCCTTTTTGATTACTATGCCCAGGGGTTACGATTCTGCATAAATTTCAGTGCACTCAGAGAAACACTGGTTGTGGTTATGATAAAATTAGTTTCTAGAAAACGAAACATATGAGGGTGAGACGTATGACGAAAATAGCAGATCTAGTAGAGAAAGTGAAAAGATTTAAATGGCAATGGATGGGATGAATCACTAGAATATTAGATGGGCAATCTTCTAATGGCACCTAATATATAATTTATTTATTTAAGAATACAGGGTCAACGAGAGGGGGGGGGGGGAGCCGGGGCAAAGTTCCAGGGCCTGGACTAATCGAGGGGGCCCGTGTCGGAATTCGTACTTGTTATATCATACTTTCTTATTCAATTATTTTAACAAATAGCAACCAACATGAACGATATATTTCTAATAGTTCTGATATTTTTTTTGCATATTAAAAATATATGTAAAAGATTTTTTTTTAAGTTTGTCTGAGGGCCCGGGATTCCTGCTTGCAAGGGATTTGTTGATGCATAATGTTATCATATAAGAATATAATAAAATAATAACAAATAAGATAAAAAAAAACAAAAACCGAAAAGAAATAGTAATAACTCAAAATAGAGGAAAATAAACAATAAAAAAAGATGAGAAAATACAAAAAATAAACTGGAAGAAGAACTATAAAACTCATTTATTTTAAGGAAATCAACAAGTTTATTTTTAAAAAGGTTGAAGTTACAAATTCAATTTGACCCGTCAATTTGAAAAGAAGGATTATCATATTATTTTGAAGTAAATATACTTTTGGATTGAGAGAGTATGAGCTCTCATATGAGGGTTATTGTATTGATTTTTATCATAGGGCAAACGACGCTAGAAAAATGTAGCAGTCCACATACCTACATGTACATACATACATATGTAACTTATTGTAAGAAATATCTTACAATAAAGATACAAGTGAACTAATAGCACTTTTCCTTTCGAGAATGCAGTACATGGTGGGTTTGATTGAGCAAAACTACCATTTGTAGTAGAAGAAAACGAGGCAATTCTCAACAGACGGACGTTCCAGATTGAAGTCTCCTACGTTGAATTCTTCCATTTTCACCTACACGTTGTGCCCATGTTGAAATTAATCTGCGGCGGCCAACAGTCTGTGGGTCGTTCGACGGAAATCGAAGTAGCATTTTTAATTGTTTCCAACGCAAAAGGACAAAACAGGTATGCATGTGTTAATAAAAGAGCGACGAAAACGAGCAGGTAGGCGCTTACGGGTCAAACGAGGGGCCGAATATCACTAGCCCATCCATCAAAAAACACTTAAAAAACCCTTGAAGAAATACAGAGAGAGGTAGAGTTTTTTAACCGTTTACATGTTGCAAAATTATTCATCGCACCTTTCGAGCGGGAATTAAAAGAGAAAACCTCGTTATCACTGTTGTAATGGAAGAAAACTTGAGAATCATCGTATGAGAGTGTTTACATTGAACGCTGCAATATAATGAATTTTATTACGTGTTTACTTACGCACTGTCAATGTTGCATCACACGCTCTATAAACTCTTCAAGCGAAGACATAAAGTACCTGAAACGAAATAAAAAACCAATTAATAATTAAATTATTATACGCAAGTTTAATACTACATAAATATAACGTACAGAATGTTGGCACGCGAATAGAATGAAGTTGCAACAACTGGTGTAATTCAATATTTGTCTACAAATGAAGTCGACGTTTCTGGTTTCTAAAGTCGTATTATACATATGTACATATATATAGTTCAAATATAAAAATAGGCATTGCATTGCTTTTAAATATAAAAAAAGACGAATTTAGATTATGTTATAATTAAAACCACGGGAGGTTATCGCATGCGAATAAAGAAATATCAAACACATACTTTTTATCTACATATTTCGAAAAGTGGTTGTTTTAAAGTCAGCTTGGATGAGTAAAAAAATATTTTGTAAGCGATGGTGAATTGAAGGAAGCCAGAGTGTATCTGGATGTTCTCTGAAATTCCTGCGGTTCAGAATATCAATATTTAAACATAGATTATTTTTTTATTTAACGGTCAAGATCAAAAAGAGTACCGAAATAAATATGTACTCAACGTTTTGGATTAAATTCCTAGTTATAGCGATAGATAAAAAGTATCTATATGTAGTAAACAGCGTATCCGCAATAATATTGAAACAAAATTGATTAAAATGGTTAAAATCGTACATATTTTTTTGAATTTTTTATAAAATATGTTACATATACATATTGTAATATAGGCTTACATTCTGGTGGAAAAGTTTCTCATATACATATGTACGTGCAAAGATTCAAATTGCTGTAGTTCTAACTATCAAAACTAGCGAATTTTGCATAACTAAAATACGAGTGAGCTCCGTTCATGTCGGATGGTACTTGCAAATTTCTCATTATTCAAATTATATCTAACTGCCTCTATCATGTACGATCTAAATTTGATTTCTTATTATTATATAATTAATACAATTACGCAAAGTAATTACATCCCTAGTCTTGAATCTACTGCATATTATTAATATGATATATAGATTGAAAACATTGTGACAACCCCTGTCACTCTACTTTTCCACTGTGAATGCCGTTATAGCATTTCCGTCATATGTACATTTTTTCCTTCGCAATTCATCATCAAAACTAAAGAGTTGATAACAGTGCATCTCAATATTGTTACTGCTTCACCCAATTCAACCAGAAAGGTCGACTATCATCAACATAATATCGACATTGTCATCGGCCAGTTATGTAAATATTCCATTGATGACAGCCAAACTGCACTCTGCAGACCTTCTTGCAAAAAATGTTAAGATTATTGATGCAAAATAACAATTGCGAAACACTAAAGATTTTATTAAATCTATTGAATAAACCTTTCACTATCACTTAATTTTAATACGAAAAAACAAATCACAATTCTTAATCGATTTTCAATGTGAATTTTCTTCACAATTTTCGATAATTTTCACAACTCATAATAATATATAATAAGAGTAATATATACTTTTGCATATTCTCAAAGATTAATTCGAAAGATATTGTAACGTAAATTTTAGGTGATTGGTGCCAGTCGACCACTGGTTTACTAGCACTTATCACCTGATTTAGCGTTCGCGCCAAAAAGCCCTCACCGTATGAATAAACCGTATACAACAACCAATTAGATTTCGCGACCGATCGAACAATGATCTATGCTGAGAGTATATATTTAAATGCTGTGTATGAATATTCGGCGGATTTGTTCCGTGCTTCATTCGGAGCTGGCTGGCCGACGGACCAAGAACAATAAATTACCTCTACTACTATTCGCTGCGTCTTTCTCTCCGATCTCGGAAACTATCTACACGTCCAACCTACAATATTATGAAATAATTGCTTCAAGCAGGACCGAAAAAAGTCAAGCACTTGAAAGAGAAAACAAAGAAAACGAAAGGTACAAAGTAAAGACAAGACCACCGCGGAAAACAATCTGCATGTGAGAACGAACCAAAAAAGGAAAAGAAGGGCAAACACGAAGCGAAAGCACATAATCCATCGTGAGGTAAATAAGAGAAGCACAAAATTAAAATAACGACAATGAAACGTTATAACCAAGTGTAAGCCGTCCGGCTCGAGGCATGTTTACGTAAGTCACGTGGCATGAAAACGAGTGAAAAATTGCGGAAATTTCCCCCACAGATCGATAGCAGATTTCTCCCATCACTATAGACATATCTAGAGATAATCAAAACACCGACTCGAATCCAAAAGACCAACATCGAAAGCCAATTCAAATCGGAGATTAGTCGGTGAGCCCTGTCACGTAACATTGTGTGTGGTCCTTACAAATTGAGTTGTGAAACTGCTCACAAGACCTATCTGCTCTCGCGACTGAACTAATCTATCATTTTCGAACAATGCGCACATGCGTTGCGTTAAACGACCATTTGATAAGTCTTGGTATAAAAAATTAGGCGTAACGCTTAATTAATGTTGCCCAAGTCTTACACCTGAGAACGAGACGACCGAGTGAATTGATTATAAGATCGCATAGCCGCAGATGTTTGCAAAAATTGATTCGAAAGGAGCTGAATCGAAGTTTGCAAGAGTGTCACTCAACTATAAACAAGTAAATAAAGCGTGATCGGAATATTTGATTCGGCACCAACGACGTACTGAAAGAGACACTTGACAGCATTAAACTAATGTTAGAATCAAGTAGGGCAAAACGACATATCCAAATACATACACTACCTTTGATGTACTGGGTATATTATCTAGCGCTCGATTGGTGAGGCCTTCTAATGGCTTAAAAACCACACTGATGTAAATATGAAGGATTGAAATGTTTTGTCAAATCTGGTTTGTAGATTATGTCTTTGTATGTGTTAGAAAAAGTGGGAGGCAAACTGTCTAAAACCTAGCTGAGTAGAACCCTAGTATGGGGCCATACCCATGTAGAGCTCATTCGCGACAACTTGAGCTCTTTTCCTGGTAGAAAAACTCGCGAACGAGCTCTAGATTGCTGAACTTGACTGAATGTGTGTATTGTATTTATGAATATCCTTCAAATTCCAAAATTTAGTGTATACTAGTGGAGTTATCAGACCTTACTCGGGCGAGTGGAAATTTGAAAAAAAAAGTTAAAATGAACTTGTGGTTTAAGTTAGAGTACCAAAAGATAGTACATATACCAAATTTCGTGGTCTGAAGTCGAAAACTACCAGAAAAACACACTGGAGGTATTTTTATATGGGAGTCCTTCGCTCCAAAGCTCCGAACTCCTCAAGGTTCTATGTAATTCCTTTGATAGTTACATATGCCTACATAAGTCATAGTCATGCACGATGACATACATATCATCGCATGGGTGTTGGCATATTAAGTTATTAAATAAATAAAAAATTAAAAGAAATGTATCGTCGGTCATGTGTTCGAACCCCACGCGGTCGAATTTTTTTCAAATACCTATTAAATATATTTAATTGTTTGTTTACCGACTCCGACTTCATCTTATGATTCGACTCCGACTCCAACTTGAAACATTTGATGATCTTTCGAAAGCCAACTGACTATACAGACGTGTGACACAATGGATGGACCAATAAGGTTAAATAGTAAAACAGGCTACTGAATGCAAATATGAACAAAAATTTGTGAAATTTAAGATTGAATATGCTAGTTAGGGTTCAGGTAGTGACCCAAGTTGAAAAGAAAAAAAAGGTGTCGAAGGTGGATGCAAAATCGGTCAATTAGCAGTTTTTCGCCTTTGGCGGTGTCAAGACGCTTCGGGAAAAAAAATCATATTTTATTTCACATAAGACTTTTTATAAGACAATTATTTTATTTTAGGTGGTTTTTAAAAAAAAAACTAAAAATCACTTGATATACAATTTTTTTATTATTAAAAACACGTGAACAATTGTAGTATAAACTAGTAACGAACAAAAAAAGGTTTATTAATGAAATAAAATTTAAATAAATACTATAAGTCTTACGTGAAATAAAATATGATTTTTTTCCCGAAACGTATTAACACCGCCAAAGGCGAAAAATTGCTAATTGACCGATATTGCATCCCCCTTCGACCCATTTATTTTTATTTTCAACTTGAGTCACTACTTGAAACCTAACTAGCATATTCATTCTTAAATTTCACAAATTTTTGTTCATATTTGCATTCAGTAGCCTGTCTTACTATTTAACCTTAGTGGTATATCCATTGTGTCACACCTCTGTACAAGCCAAGTATAAGAAAATTAAAGCTTGTGTACGTATTATATGAATATATAACGTCTAAATTTATGTTTTTTACGATATATAAACCTCAATAGATACAAAGATATATGTATATAGATGGGTATTCAGATACCAAAATGAGCAAAAAAAGAGAGTTGTTTTGGCAACTGAAAGGTTCATATTACATATAGCCGTATAAAATTCAATTGTAGTCCTAAAAAGGCGATACGTTCGCTGAAATCGAGGAAAATTCACGTCGCCAGCGAATATGTACACAAAAACATACAGTTATGCAAGTGGTAGTCGTCATCGAGCGTGCAAGGTCGAAAGTGGTGAAAACACGTTCTTATGTTATTGAACGAAAATAAAATAAAAGTAAAGAGACCGAAAATAATCACTCGTTGTAGCGAAACTTCAATGAAACGCGAATACGTGATGAGTGGAGCTACCTACATTATTTACCG
Source organism: Arctopsyche grandis (assembly GCF_051622035.1). Lineage (NCBI taxonomy): Eukaryota > Metazoa > Arthropoda > Insecta > Trichoptera > Hydropsychidae > Arctopsyche > Arctopsyche grandis. The sequence goes on from NC_135357.1 coordinate 27,996,312, forward strand.
GAGTATTTTTTTTTTGCCGAAGCAGCACCTGCAGCAGCAGATTTCTTCTGGGTGCGTATCGATATAGAAAGTGGTATATCTGACTTCTTACATATAATCTTCGATCGAAGTCGAAAGAATAGATTTGAATTGGAAGACAGAAGAAGCCCAACGACACGCTAACAGCATGCTAATTGTCAAAACGAACTTGTCCCTAATAAGGTACAACACCTTAACGACAACATGTCCGGTCGTGTGAACTTGGAGTGGCCATCGGCAACGGTCATCTTTGCGTGTGATGATTACAAAGAAGCGGTTCTCACACGTTCGCTTCCCAGAATGATATCGACTTTGTGTAATCTCCAATTTGAGTTGTCCGCAGAAATTTTAACTATTTAAGAACAATTTCCAAACAAGATTGATAAAACGGCTGACCAAAGACATGACAAAAAAAAGAGAAACAATACAAAAAAGGAAGCTGAATTTACATATGTCGTGACCTCATCTGCAATTGTGACAAATGCTGGTCGAAAAATGAAGGTTTTGCTCGACTAATGTGTTTACTGTAATGAATTTGTATAGCATTTGTTTAATGCCCTAAATAAAAAAGTGCAGAATACATACATAATAAAGGTTAAATAACCTTCAACTCTATACTTTTAACATTTTAATAACGACTTGAAACTATTGTGCAACGCTCAAAGATACAAACATGGTCCAAAAATTATAAGAATCACGTTCATTGTCGCAAAAAAGTAAACAAATTAGTGATTCGTCCCATTTTTGTTTCAACAATAATGACGTGTTTGACCTAATTCTTGGGGAAAAAAATCAGTGAAAGTTACCTTGAAGTATTGAGATGCGTCGTGATTCAAAATAAGTCAGTTAAAAAGATAAGAAGTCAGGAAATATTCAAACAAGCATAGAATTGCATAACGATGAAACTAATTTAGATAACGGTTGTCCATTGCACTTATGTACATACGTAAATATAAACATTAAGAAGACTGCATGCGTCAAATGTGATAAAATGAAAACAATAATAAGCAAATGTGTTCAGCGGAATACGAGATGTCGCACAAAAGATACGTCACCAATATTATCAGAACAAAAAAAAAGGTGTCGAAAGGTATGCTGAACATGATACTTTGATCTAACGAGCGAAATTCGTGCACAAGATAATAAGACTTGACAGCGAGTGTGTCAGGAAAAGCGCACAGTTCGATTACAGTGAATCACACGAAAGCATTGTGGAATCGTGTGAACAACCTAAAGCGAATGCTCACGAGGACTAGACGACAAGTCCATGTTAGACTTACAAAACCCAATTGGTGTCTCGGAGGACAGGAAGCGTCGTTTAATATGCAAGAAGGCGAGTGTACGTGGACATGAATGGATTCGGTGAATGGGTCGTTTTCGACTCTTCAAATTTTAGCCATCTCAGATGATTACACACATGTAGTTATCTAACGGTGTGAAGGACAAACTAAATCGTGGGCAAGTCAACTCGGCGTGGCGAATCTGAAGCTGAAAGTCAATATGTGTGAACAACTGGTTTTGACCGCCCACTGGTTTTACACCCAAAATGGAAAAACTTGACACAGATTACCTGCAAATGGCGGGTGGTGACAGATGACATAAAGAAACGGTAATAAAAAAAACCACATACGTAATTTGAACAATAAAGCAGAAAATAGAAGCAGCTGGGGCAGTTTTGCGTGGGTGACAAAACCCAGAAGAACACCGCGCTAAAAGTGCGCCACCGGGCGTTTGCTATGTATGTATATCTAAAAAACAAACCAGTAAGAATGAACGAGATTCTAATTGGTCCATTTGTGTTTTGGAGTCAGATAGAACTACAAAGCAGATTCCTGAAATGGACAATATTCAACGATCAAGATCAAGACATCGTTGCAAAAAGCGTTTCACTATATGTAGATTGCTTTTTCATGGAACTATCAATAAATCATTAAATTTTACAGTCATTTTACCAGTGAAATGAGTCAGAGATTCAATAAACATATCTATATATCTGTCACAGTGAAATTATAATTTCACTTACGTTTCATTGAAATCATAACAAGTTACATTTTCACTGAGTATAAGTTCAGTGAAATCATGTCCAATTATATTTTCACTGGCCCCTATCAGTGAAATTATAATTTTAGACAGTTGGATGATAGTGCGTCGCCGATACGAATCGCGCCATCCTACATCACAGCCCCACTCCGATGCCGAATTCGCGCTCACACGCCCTCCCCGCAAACCCGATCCTGTCCATTCCCACTCTCCTCATAGTCCACTATCTATTTCCATTTGGATTTTTTTGATGCCGCATGCGTGGAACTGGATGCGGAAGCAAACACATAGTATCTTAGCAGCCAAACACTTATTTATTTAAGGTTAGGTTAAGTTAGGGTTGGTTCTATTTATTTACGATTAGATTGTTAGGGTTGTCAGTACTTTGTAATTCGAATTCCAAATTCACTGACATTGAGAAGTGAATTTGTAATTATATTGTTATATCCGTACTCACTGCTTGAGTCAGTGAAATTATAATTTCACTGACAATAACGGTTTCACTGTAACATACATATATAATCCTTTGTTAAAATCACACAGCAATTTCAATAATTGAGATGATTCCATATAAAATTAGTACAACTATCGAGAATTGCATCACGGAAAATAAATTACGAATGAAGGCGTGTCCCTATAATCTCTGGGTCGTGACCTGTGCTTCTGAAAGTTCGATCAAACGCAGTTTAGCCGACTTTGAACCCGCCGAAATATTCAAATAGAGCAAACTTTTAGAACCAGCATAACCATATGTGTGTTAAAAGTTGTTAAGCCAGTGACAGGGTAATAGCGAGCCGATAAATAATAAGGACCCACGATTAGTACGACGCGAGCACATGACGCTCTCTTCATTTAACACTAATTGACATTGTTTAAAAAGACGTAACTGGACGACAACTGCTCGCGTTATCTGTGGGTTACTCGTCTACACGGAAATGGTAGAAAACATAACGAATTTTGTCACAGTGCTTGGATATGAAACTGGGAACGTAAGGGTCAACGGACAAAAAGAAGTTGCGTTTCACGCTCCGTGAAAGTTTAACTATCCGGATGTGCGTTGCTGAAATTTTCACTTTTCCGACGTCGGAATGTTTGTGGCAGCGACTTTCAAGCAGAACTACTGCCATGGGTAAATTATAGGAACTGAAGTTGAATTACAAATGCTACTTGAAATATAAATGCAAAAATCCACATTAGCATAGTACGTCTATTCGATTTTATTGATTATGCTGTAAAATTCAGTTTATAAAAGCCATTTTGGTGCAAATTAATATGTACGAACAATTAAAACTTTAACGACACCACACGATCCAAAGCGTGTACACAAGACCCGCATTATCGCTCATTTTATTTTTATGTATGCACAGAAGATGTAATTTTGTAACTGGTGCGATACGGTGAACGACTCTATCGTCTACTATGCCACTATTTCTCAAACTTTATCAGAAAATTATTTTGTTCCACCAACTTGCAATATCTCAAGACTCATTTTCCCAACTGTTTTGGTGTATTTCGTCGTCAAGTTTGTACATATATATATACAAAATACTTATACGAAAATGATATACATACATATATGTACTTATTTTACGAGATAAACATTAACTATTAAAGAAATATAGTAAAAATTGACTTTTAAACGATTTTTTAATTGGTTTAAAGGTAGCTGAAAAATCTATGACTTTTCACAACATGTCTCGTATATTAAAGACTTTGATATTTGTGACTACAAGTCGATCGTTTCCTACCAGAGTTTTCCGATTTTTGTTGAAGCGGTTCCCCATCAAAATGTTATACATATGTCACCAATATTTGAATGTTTACAAGTTTAATACAATAGATGTCACTCAGGGGCAAACTGAAAATGGCATCATGGGAAAGTATATGATGGGATCTATCGTCTTTCCCAAATGTTAAATTATATTATATATGATTGGTTTAGTACCCAAACAATTTAAAGAACTTTGAAATATAAGATTAATACGAAAATTTGCTTATAATAAATGAATGAAAAACGATTCCGCTCTATCATACTGTCATGTATCGGCTTTCTGTATACCTGAGTTTTTCCTTCCATTGTCGATTTTGAGAAAATTTGATGGAAATCGGATTTTGAGCTTTTTTCCTATTATTCTGTATACTATAACACTAACATTAAAACACGATAATACTAAAAATAAAAATAATGTGTAATGATTAAACATCTAATAATCGTCGAGGGTATTTCAAATCATAATAGACCGTTCCATCAGCGTTCAAAGAAAAAAGCAAAAATGGTTTTCTTACGAAATTAATAATAGTTAAACCATGTGCTCCGATCCCTAGCACAAGTGTAATTATGATCACTGGATAAGTAGCTTTTAGGAAAATCAGCATTTAAGATGTATTGTGAATTTATATAGGAACAATAAAAATCATTCAAAAATCAAAATCAAATTTTGAGAAGAATGGTTACAATGAAAAATGAAAAACTTACGAAGATCAATTCAAGCTTCCTTTAATTTGTAAGAGGTTCTCTTTAATAGTCTTGCACCTTTGTATACTTAAAAATACTGAATTGGAAGATCTGAATTTTAATAACATCTTGTAAGAAGCTTTAGGAATATGTACTCTCAAAACTCTTTCATTACTGCAATGAAAATATTAAAAAATCAGAATATCATGAGTCCAACGCTCTGCTAATTTATCCATTGACGTTGCTCACATAAAAATATAAACAATCATAATCGAGATTAGAAGCGTGCACCGAAACAAACTGATGAATAAACTTCCGCTGAAAAACAGCGAGCTTTTTCCGGGAAATGACCCACCGATTTTGAGATTTGAGCTGCACCAATTCCGTCTCGAAGATTCATCGCCATCATCCTTCGTCATTTTTCCGAGTCGGTGGCGAAACGAAGTATGAGAAGCATCGCCGGATCTTGGCGAAATGTTTTATTCAGAAGAAAACGACCGTTTGTGTAACGAAGCGCGATAATGACCAAAACAACAGGATGTTAGAGGTGTTGTACCCCACAGCTCGACAAAGCCGGATACCACCATTCTTATTCGAAAAAAATAATATCACGATTGCCTAACGGTACACATCCGAAGTTGGTCACAAACACACACACACACAAATCCATAGGGTCCCGAATCATTTGGGAGAGATACGATGAAGGTCCCGGATATGTCACGTCGAGACGACCACACCCAACGGTGCAAGAATGCAACAGTAGGAAATCTATTGGGCACGATCACTCATATCACTATCGATTTAATCAAATCAACCGCATACTATTATGGACATTGCGTGATTGATATTCCAAATCGAGCTATTGCCATGTCACGATGATATTTATTTCGAGTACTAACTATCTATTGAAAGATCTATACAACTAACTTCTAAAAAATATGGTATAAAAACTCTGATTGGAAACAATCGACTTAGGGTGAAAATACACTGCGATGCACGTGGCACGTGGTTTTTTTTTTTAGATACTTTGAAACACGCGAAAAAAATGGGTGCCTTGCACATATTCATGGAACGCCCAGCACCAAAATGACCCTCTGTATCCTTGTATTTATTCTTGCTTGACAGTGATCGATAACGGTGTATCCCATATTTGAAGAAATGTAGGAGACCACCCACAGCGGAGAGCCATGCACACGATGTGCCGTTCATTGCTGTGTGTTTTCACCCTTAGAGTCACTAATATCCAAGTCTGACCAGCAGCACTGCAAAAATACTCCGAATAAATTCTCTTCAATCGAGGTGAAAGCCAGTGCTTGAGCCCGGGAACCTCTCGGTGGTTAGCATTAACGCTACCACCGAGCTATACTCTGTTTATTATTTTGTGCTATTTATCACTGCCCTCGCGCATCGACCCCTCATTCCATCCCCGTACACTCGTCCGACCGTCCAAATGAGCGTTTGAATATATGTACGTTTATTCGTGTATGAGTGTGTGTTCTTATCAGTGGTCACAGAGCAATCATCTGAGCTGAATTTTAGCATAAATTTGACTGGTTGTAATTATTATTGTTTCAAATCACCACTTTCGCCATATTTAAATTAAAGTATTAATGCTGACAGATTGAATTTATAGCGATTATTTTTTCTATAGCAAAAGTTTTGGCTACGGACCCACAACTCTACCAATTGATAGAGACCAAACGCATATAGCGTTTAACTGCGCATAAAAACATGTATCACAAACGTTGGGGCAACGGACGACACATATTGCACATAAAAGAGGGACGAATTGAATTCGGTGGGTGACATTATGCGACGAGCGAGCATTTTCCGGTTTCCGAAAGCGCAAAATGCACTTTCCGGTCTGTAGGACGCGAGTCACAGTGCGTTCACATAACAAAATGAAGTTTATGATGCACCCACTGCCAACTCGGTCAGATCGCGGAAAAAAAAGTCATCCCAAAGAGAAGGGTCACAAAATAAAAATGCGATGCCTCCACAAAAGTGGAGATCACATCGCCCACGAGACCAGTTCTCGGCCTGTCGCAAATGCATAGACCCACGCCTCGCCCCATGCAAGAAGAAAAAAGTTAAACTTCTCGGCGAAATCGCTATGTGTGGTTATGCCAAATATGAGGAATCGTGTGGGTCGATTAAAACAGTTGGGACAGGCGATCGTTGTTTTGACTGCCTCGTCAATTTGAAATGATACGAGTGAATAATACACGTTTTTACGGTCAAATTTCGTCTTCCTAATCGTGCAGACGTTGTTGGGATTAAATTCCGACGAAATCCACTTAAAATTATGTATATCGTGTCTGTCCAATAAGCGATAGGGATTTAAAGTAATTCGCATAAATCGCACGGCTCAGAATCAGAAATCACTAGATAATGATGCTATTCTTAGTTAGTTGTAGAAAAGAAATTTGTTAAATTTAATCTACAGAAGGAGACAAACACTTATAGGTCAGATAGGATGTGAATTAGAGTACTGTGATAATTTGATAAACTTGCATTGCAATTATCCAATAGATCACAAAGAAAATTGTCCATTGCGTGAATACATAGGGCTGATTTACATAAGTATATACATAGGTATGTAAAGTTGCTTCATTGTCTACATTGGACATTTAATTTTCTAGGGAAATGTTTTCCGGTTGCTTTCTGGGGAGGACTGATTAGAAAATTAGAAAGGAGAAATTTTCGATGGTGCCAATTTTTGTACGAGCCGTTTTGACAATTGAACCATTAACACTTACTACACCATGATGGATAACGAGTGACCAGGACTTTTTTTTTATTTTATTTCTCCAAATATACTGAATGCAGGGTCTTCATACTGTATGTATTCCTCGTCAAAACCTCTATGATTCGAATTATACCATTACGAAATAAAAACATTGATCAATAGCAACAGAAATAATTCCCCGTGTACACGTGCCTCACAGATACGAGAGAAGGGGATTCAATACGCCGCGCTCAACGGCTAGTGTGAGAATGATATCTGCCTTGGAGTGACGGCTCTGCTTCAGCCGATTTTTTTTCTTATTTTATATTATTCGACGTTTAATACATGATAAAATGATTTTTATAGCTAATTACAATAACTAACCTCGCAGATTTTGCACTATTTTTAACTTAAAGCACGCATTTTTAACTGGACGCTTGGCATCCAGCAAAGTGACTGGCGGATTCTAACACAATAGGGCAAATGTTAAGGGAGTTTTGAGATTCCATGAGAGTATTGCGCCACCATCACATTCTTCCCCTCTTATTTAATCGTCCAGAGAGCCGTACATACAGATGTACAGTATGTACATGATTTGTATGCAGTGTTTTTGTTCATGCACACGAATACAAAAACATTTTTCGCACAAATTAGCGCATACATAAAATTTTAAATTGCTAAAAACGAGCTCTAATTGTGATGAATATTAAGCTACTTTATTAGAAAAGCAAAAATCTAAAATAACAGTTACAGTGAACGTCCTTTGTTTTTTTTCCTTCCTCGAAAATTTCAACAAACAGTAGTGAGTTCCTATTCCACGTTTTTCACCAGATCAACTGATAGTATTTAATTAGTAGCACTTTTTTAAGCATTTTTCTTATTTAAACAGTTGCAGCACGGTCCATTGAGCAAGATCTACGCAGAAAAAACGCATTACTTGCTTATCTTATTAAGCGTTGCTAATCCACCTTGATTTTTTTTTCTATTTGATGAATAGTTACCCCATCATTTAACGTTTTGATCAAATCAACAACACGCGTGAAGAAACCAAAGAGGAAAAAAAGGACAAAGTTGTACAGCCACAGGATAGGTGGTCTTTTTGCCGAGCAGACGTGATCAGACAGCCGTTCGACGTCCACTAATCACTTGAAGTGATCGGCGAAGAAATAAGTTTAGAAACGCCTGAAGCCGAGAACGAACGTATTAAATTGTGATTATCTACCAGACGACTGAGGCAAAAAAACTGGATTAATAAAATCCCCTCAGAGTGGTTCATAATCAAAGTCGAAGAACATACGGAACGGGAGTGGAGGATCAGATTTAAAAACGTTTACGACACAAATAGAAGCACGTGACGGGAAGTGTACAAATCTGAAAAAGAAGACCAAAACTTGGCAGAGAAATGCATACTATTCAGAAGGGAGCAAGATGACTGATGATGGCCGAGTCAACACCTGGAGTCTTTCCTAAAAAAATCCAGAAAATAAAAAAAAGCTGCTACACACGAAAAACGAAGATATTGTAAAGACATGTGCAGCGAATCGTTGCACAACGAAATAAAATTATAAAAAAATAAGTATAGAAATTTGGCGGATGTGAAGCAAGCGCGAAATTTTGCAGTTAGACCGGTTATAAACTTGCGATGAAAGCACGCAACGCTACAATTTAGTATAAGATCATAATTGCTTCCAGGAACATGGGCCGAAAAGAATAATAAAGGAAGTGAATATTTTGCGAAAATTTCGCAACTCGACAGACTAAGCTTTTCCAGAAATGCTTCAGAGAGAAGAGGATCGCTTGGGTAGCTCCACAAATTGACGTGAACTCGACCAACAATGGAGTCAAGAACCCAGACCTCCGAGAGCAGAAACCTTGACCACTGTTTCGCAAGGACGACCACCACGTTTCGTGCCATTTTTTTATTAGATACATACATACATCTATTAATTTTCTCGCTCATTGCTTGGGATGCCATCGCGTGACAAGAGAACTCTATAGACATGGTAATCAATGACAAAGCATCGGTCCATTGTTGCGGAACAACCGTTCATTACTCAAGTTCACATATTATAACCAAAATACGATGTCATTTAGTTCGTGCACTAATAGCTCCACTCTCATAAGAACTATGTAGAATAGTTTGGGAAACGCGGTTTCACGGCGATTTGGGATCGACACGAATGACCGCAGAACTCGAGAGAAGATAACTGTCCATTGGCGATGCCGTGAGAAAACAATGACAATTTTTTGGAACTTGAGCAGAAAAAACCATCTGATGTCGTGAGCTATCGTAGTGACTTCCGGTTCATCGTCCATTCATTCGTATCGAGAAAGAAGAAACGTTCGTTCATTCCGATCAGACCTTCATAATGAGAAGTTGGTTCTGTGGATGCGATCCACATTTAGAATCCAGACGTGTTACCAATTATTTGAATATAAACGCGGAACTAGCCGCTGGATCTATTCGCAGACATAGGACCAGAACGCGACACACTTATAATAAACCCTTTAAATGTCATCCAAAATGTGCTCTACTGCAGTTTCGGGTGATTTGTTTGCATTTAAGATGCCAAAGAAACGCCCCCTAACAAAGGACTGATGTGATTTGAAGAAAAAATTTTTTGATTTGAAAAAAGATTTTAAGATATTTCGTAATTCTATTGTCAGATGAAATTAGATAATTCTTCCTAATGTACGTAAAGTGGATATAATTGAATTTGAAACAGCGTACGTAGAGGTTTGTTTTGTTTACAATGCGAAAAACCGGTATTGCTCACGGAACAATACGATTATTGAAAATCGATACTGGGGTAATTCAATACTGCCGAGATATGCTACTTTACTTGTATGTAACACGATCAGGTATTTGTCCTTAGATGGAATTATTCGAGAACCCGCTCCAGAGGTTTCCCAAAGCATATTTATAAGCAAGTTCAGGCACAAAATTTGCTAGAAATTTCTAAGTGTATGGACTTTTAAAAACGTTTTTCGCCCACCGTTCGCATTGAAACGCGGAAAACGAACGATAAACAATGCGGGCTCGAGTCCCACGTATAACGAGCTGGTTCAAATTGGACTTTATCAGGTGTCACAACATTGTAAAGGTTGTATTTATGGGGGGGGCAGGACCTTGATTCAGAACAATCGCTAACGTGCATGTGTTATGCCTGAATTTTGTATGTGTGTTAGCGAAACGAAGGTCGAACATTGAAAGTGGGACAATTTTCGAAGACAATAATTTCAAATCACCTCTAAGTTTCCCGCCAAAAATTTTCACCGAATATATTATATACATATATTGTAGCGTGAACGTGTAGAGGGGTTTCCGAAATTGGAGTGAAAGACACAGCTAGTAGAGTTAGAGGTAGTTTATTGATCTTGATCCGTCGGCCAGTGAGTTTCGAATGAAGCACAGACCAAAACCGACTAATATTTATATCCATCGGGTACTCTCCGTACAAAGATATCATTGGTCGATGGGCTGCGAGACCTTTTTGGCGCGAACGCGATATCAGGCGATTAGCGATGGTAAGACAACGATCCACGAGCACCAATTAAGTAATCTCTACTTCACAATATTTTACATACACAAAAAAATAGTAAAAAATATTTATTTATACTATAATTCGTCGTATTATACATATGTACATATAGGCGAAAGATCTGCTGAATGCTCTCCGCCAAGTTTTGAGTGCACATTTTTTATACAATGAGATCATTTAAGCATACTTTTACGAATGTTTTTGTAGTTGGTCCAACTGAGTCTGCGTCTCTCAAAATAAAACAACTGATATTCGCTAGTCCAATCTAAATGCAAATTGCCATGTTTATTTTACGAATTATATGTATTCTTCGCTCTCTAAATGCGTATAAAATGCCCGTTTTAATGTCTTTTTTCCATATTTGATAAGCTTTCTGCCTACTCTACATCGGTCGGTACATTCAATAAAAAGAAATAGTCTATAATTAATGTCTTATTACGATGTGCGGGCAGGAAATTGTTAATAAAGCACACCCACACTATGATATATACAACACGCCTATATATTTACGTATGTCCACATATTAAATTGAGCTGAAACCATAAGTCCATACTCACGCCGTAGAGTGAAATATTTTTTGACAGTTTTATCCGCGCGCCAGGCGTTGTTCTGTCACACGATAAGATCGCAAGTCTCAAGATATGACTGAACAGAGCAGAAAAACAAATAGAGAACTGTGTATTACAAGTTCATGGTACAAAATAGGGGGAGGTGGAGGGAGTTGGAATCATCATCCGATCCAGCAGAGCGTAGGGTAATCATCCTATTAATCGATGCACGGACAAACCTTAAATATGACATCAGAATATTTTATGACGTCCTCTTTCGATTCAGTTCGTAACATAATATTCTACGTACCTCAAACGTGGACAATAGACCTAGTAATGACAAACGGTAAATATGAAGTGCTTCAACTGGTTACCCAGGGTGGTAGTAAGTAGACGAGAATCTATGTATGTATGTAAAGCCAGCTCAACAACAAGCCTAGGCCCTACAATCAGTCATGATCTTTTTCTGTCCTTTATTTCGCGTTAAACTACATACATACATATACATATTTACGTATGCGATCAAAATATAAAATATCAATATTTGGAATGTACAAATGCAGCATATTCGAATTTAGAATATACGGAGAAAATTCAACGTTCACTTATATACATACATATATCATGGAATAATAACGTCGTATGTAATGTAAGTATGCAAATCAGAAAAAAACAATAACAAAATGATAACTGTAAATGAAAATCAAACAGAACATTGGTCGATAAGTACTCAAGTCCCAGAAAACCAATACAATGAAAGCAGTTGTAGTGAAAACTGACCTCTATGTACGTATGTAGCACGATTACGAGACTAATTTCCCAAGGATGTCGAGATCATTATTCTAAACAATAACCAAATCGTTACATCATCATCATCATATTTTACACCCATTCACCAACCACTGCTGGATGGAGGCCTCTCCAACACGCTACCATTTCTATTTTGCCTACCGTCTCTATTTTGCGCAACTCTCATCCATCTCACCCCACACATTTTCTAATTTCATCCACCGATCATCTCTCAGGTACCATTCCAGCAATTCTTTCGCTCATCTTTAGTCCATTATTCTAGCCATGTGACCTGCCCATTGCCATTTAAATCTCTTTAATTTCTCCATTAAATCAACTACCCTTATCAAACCTCGTTATATCGAGCATACAGCGTTCTATACTTTTTTAAGTGCATTGAACTTTGTGTAACATTTTGACGATTAATGTCTAAGTTCCAAATCCAAACGTTATCAATGGCAAAACACATTAATATAATTTTTTACACATTAATTAGATCTTTTTTTTTAGACAAAGTAGGATTATTAATTTAATGCACTCTCTATCCTAATTTCATACCTCTCTTTATTTCCTCTTCTTTGGTACCGCCCATGTCTATGATTTGCTCTAATTATAATATATATATATATATATATATATATATATATATATATATATATATATATATATATATATATATGTGTGTATATATATATAATTGCTGACAAAGTACTTCTACTGTTTTATAATCTAATGAAATGCTAATATTGCCATAAACCTATGTAATGCATAGGTTTATTATAATTATTTATTTATTTATTTAAAGTTTGGACCGTTGTAGCATTACAGGAATTCCTAATGCGCCACAATGGTCAAAAATATAACAGAAAAGACAAGAAACAAAATAATAAATTAGACATAACAAAAACAAAACATATATATACACAAACAACTAAAAATAATAATTATTATTATTATATATCGTTTATCGTCTTGAATTCATTCTATGTTTACAAGGTTTTTGTATTTCGTAATATTCTTTCTCGATTATGATTTTCAAGTTATGAATTCTACAAGTCCTCACCAGATAGAGTTTCAAAATTTGTCATCCGGACTGACCGAAACCAATCACGACAAGCAAATAATACACCACCACCACGTCGATCTACTCTATCGCGACGATGCAGCCTCCAGGAAGAATCAAAAAGTTCAGCATCAAAAAATGATGAAGTCAACCATGTTTCCGTTAGTGCTACCATATCATCACAAATATGTAGTAGAAACGGCTGAATTATATATCGTTACAATCACTACCGAGCTTCAACAGAAGATGACATCAGAAGATCAATGCTTGGAATACGAAACAATCGAAAATCGCAACAAAAGCATGAAAAGAAGTGGCCGACCTCTTAACACAGAGCGGGGCAAAATAAGAAGAGGAAGAACCGAACAAGAAAAAAATATGTATTACTTCGTCGAGACGTGACGAGTCATATTACGCGATCTTCCGTCAATACGTAACCGCGACCGCCTTGAAGAGCGAAATCGGAAAAAGAAGTAGGACTGGACATTCGACGATGGAGATAAGAAGACGATGCACACAAAATTAATTAGCATTTGCACGGACTGTGAGCGCGAAACCAAAACCACATTAAGCCAAAGATAGATGCATATCCTCAATTAGCGGCCGATATACGGACCGAGATGTACGACCGTGGTTATTGGCGTTCTTCACGCTTTCTATGCCGTGTACTTACACTTCATTTTCTCTAATTGCCTTTTTATTTTATTATTCTTGTGATGTATTTAGTGTTACGTTGCCCATAAACAATGTCGTAACCTGACGGAGGTTGAATCGAGGAATTCACGCATGCCTTACATCACAATATGAATACCTATCCTAAGCGTCATCTCAGTACCTCAGCCTATAAAGACGAGACTAGCTGATACACACACTCGTGGAACATATCAGTTTTCCATACAAAAACAAATCTCCATTGAGGAAAATATGTATATATGTACATATGTATGTCAGTTTCAGTGCCTCGTGAACTGTCCATCAGCACATTTGCATTAGTGGAGCTCAAATAGCAACAACGCTTGGGTTGTGCTCGCAAATGGGTTTTGTTTTTGCCAAAGATGACCCGTCCAATATGCGCGAGCTCATGACGTCATTTGATGGATTAAAATCGAGGAAAACACGTTTTGTACTAGACCCTCTACCTCTACCTCTACCTGACTTGAATAAAGTTGTCGTCGAATTTGTACGTCATCGGACAGTTTAGAATTCTCAAAAGGTTTACAATTTTATGGGTGGGACGACGAAAGATCGAACGTACCAAATTGGATTCTGTTTTCAACAGCTTATCTCCATATGTATGCATGTATGTACTACATATGTACATACATATGCACTCGTTTGAGTTTAAGATTCTACATACATATCGACCACTTACAAAACTTTGCAGGAGGATACTCTTTAATACATGCTTAATTTGATCCAATTAATTGTTGATCAGACAACCCAAAATTAACTTGGTACATTAGATGTGCAGTAAAATAAACGGAATAACAAGAAATTTTGGCTCAATTGGTGTAGAGCTTTAACTTGGAGTGCAATAATGGAACTTCGAAACGTCCCAGAAGAATTACGAAGATTGCGTTTTCAGTGGAGCCAAATTAAGACGAGTCTACTACTCGACGGGGGAGCTTGATTGAGACGTAATGTTAAAATACCGGGATGGCTGAAATAAGTTTTGTAAATAGTTTTAAAGTTATACGTACCTATGTATGTAAGTAAAACTGAACACTAATTGGACTAATTATAGGACAATAAAAACTTTACTGGTTCGTTTATGCCTTCTAACAAATTGTTTGAAAAGGGTCAAACACCAGTTTAAAATTGTATTCGCAGACAAAAAAGGAACATGGGTCTGAGGGAAACTCTACGGTTGAAAATGCACGCATGCACGCTTATTTTACATTCCACGAGCAAACCCGAAGAACATTCAAAAAGAGCAACATGTAAAATTTTACAATTCTCTTCCAAGTGCTATTTATGCTATGGAATTTAAAGGTGACATGCGACCTCCACTAGACATAGTTTTACCTAAAAGAACCTATGTTTGACACCTGTTTATTGTACCATATGTAAACAAACTTGCAAATTTGGTACTACATATGTACATAGTATACAACTTACTATTAACTTTCACTTTATATTGAAAAAATATTGAATTTGGAGTTTGGATCTTTAATGCAAACTAATAATTTAATTCAAATTAGAAAAACAATTGTTATTCGAAGCGAGTTTGTGGCTACGACAATGCGACAAGGTGCACCAAAAAAAAATGTTAGCCGAGTATAATAAATATATGATGTCACTTTTATTATCATGCGCGCCATTTTGATCAAATATGTGGAATAAAACATATTTAAATGGCAAAGAGCGAATGGAAGTCATTTGAATAAGTGACTCTCACACGTGCACAACCAAAATAGACACGTCCTCCCCTTCAGAAGGAGTGAAATCCTTCGGAGCAAAGTCCTGGGTCTTTGTTCGACTCAAATCCGAGCAAATTCCCTTTGTTTCAAGGATAAATTAGTCAAATCCAATGAACTGAAAGGCAGAATCACAATGGACGACACATTTCTGAATCATTCTCCTCTACTGCTCTTCTTCTGCTATCATGTCAGTCTGAAAGCTCCTCTAATTTGAAATTTAATTCATACGTATACTTACATATGTACATACATTACATATATGGGTTATTCGCGAGCGGCGTTCCACTTCACCGAGCAATTTCTTCCTGCATCTCGCGTAATTATTATCGCACAGTACCAAAATGCACCATAAATCAGCTCCCGAGACCGGATTTATTACGTTTGCTCTTAAGACGAAGATGTGCAATTTCATCGCAAACCTGATCGGTGACCCCCAATTTGCCTGCTGCCAGTTCTTCGAACTTCTGAAACTCGTTTATTTTATTTATATTTTACCAAATCAAAAATGCAAGTGAGCTCCGTTCGTGTCGGATGGTACTTGCAAATTTCTCATTATTCAAATTTTATCCAACTGCCTCTTTCATGTACCATCTTAATTTAATCTTGTATTTTTTTATATAATTAATATAATTACCCAAAGTAATTACAGTCCTAGTGTTGAATCTACTGCCGTTGCATAGTCTCAAAGATTAATGCAAAAGATATTGTAACGTAGTGTTCTAGAATCTAGAGATTGGTGCTCGTCGACCACTGGTTTACTAGCGCTGATCACCTGATCTCACGTTCGCGCAACAAAGGCCTCGTAGTATGAATAAGCCGTATACAACAACCAGGGCCCGCCGAGAGGAATCCTGGGCCCTGGGGAAAAAACCGAACCCCATGCCAAACAAAAAAAAACTTGTAGAATCTATAAGATTTTTTTTTAATATATCTATAATTTAGATTTAGATACATTGTTAATATGTGAAAAATCTATCAGAACTATTAAAAAATAATGTTAGTTTTTATTTTTAAGAATAATTAAATAAGGAGCCTATGTCAAACAAAAACAACTTTTAGATATATTTATAATATGCGAAAAATCTATCTAAAATATTAAGAAAAATACCTATGTATATGTTAATCGAATAAGAAAGTATGATATAACCGGTACGATTTCATATGGACACAACGAATGCGTGGATCGAAAAATAATAACATTTAGTATTAAATAAATACATACATGTATTTTTATGAAGAATAATATAAAATATGAATATTGGTCAGTTGGACGTCCTAATTTATCAGAACTATTAGAAAAATATCGATTATGTTGGTTGCTATTTGTTAAAATAATTGAATAAGAAAGTATGATATAACAAGTACGATTTCCGAAACGGGGCCCCTCGACTAGTCCGGGCACTGGAACTTTACCCCGGCTCCCCCCCCCCTCTCATCGTCCCTGACAACAACCAATAAGGTCTCGCGACCTATCGACCAATGATATCTACATATAATATACGTGGTTTTACCCGGTTTCGCTCAGTGTTTGTAATATACACCGCTTAAGCAAATGGCTAATCTAATAGTAAACATTCATTTTTTTTTTATTAAATTTATTTAAATCGAAAAAAAATAATATTCAACGATATCAATATCATCGGCATAGACGTCACGGATTCTACGACCCAAACCTTACAAAGTCTCTTTCGAAATTATATGTATATAAGATGCTGAGAGTACGCACTGTGTATAAACGTTCGACGGATCTGTACCGTGCTTCATTCGGAGCTGTATCGTCGACGAAGTAACAATAAACTATCTCTACGACGACACTCGCTGCGTCTTTCACTCCGATCTCGAAAACTACACGTCTACGCTACAATATTATACAATACAAAAAAGTACATATACATTATATGTATGTATGTACATACATACGTAATGTATGTTTTAAAAATATTTTCCCCAAACGGATGACTTACAATTTTTTTTCGCATAATTTCAATTCAATTCAATCCATCTTAATATCACATTGTCAGTTGAATTATACAATGTACACATTGTCTATATATAACTGGTACTAACTAATTAACAGATAAAACGTTAGCCGTCATGATTATTCAGAATTTCGATATCTGCGAAGATATGATAATTTTACGCATTAAAATTAGATATGATTCCGCACATATTTTTCTTTTTGTAGATTGTTAAAATTATTCCATTTTTGTTATCTATCAAAGTCGAGATCGGTTACAGTAATACACATAATACAATTCTCGGTAAATTTTCGATACAAAGCACGTTGCTTAAATTCAATCTAATCAGCATAATACATCATAATATGCAATAGCATTTTATCAAACGACGAGTAAACATATGCTACTATCGATTGACCCATGTGTGTATATTTGACTATGAACGTTTATTATGGGTAAGTAAGTGCGTTCCAAAAAAAATAAAGAAATTTAACGGTTGTTTATTACATAGGTGGAATTTTTTCACCTAACGATACTTCAAATGGGTGTTGAACTTTTCACAAATCCATTTTCAATGTAAAAGTAGTTCCAATAACGAAATTCTTAAATTGAAAGTTCTTAAATTGTCGGTTTTAAAAAGTTTTGCGATAAGAAGTCCGGATACCAGTTCTACACAGAGGTTGCACCTTGAATACATACTATGTATCTATGTACAATACGTGGTTATCAGAAACAGAGTTAATGAGCAAATATCCACGACCGTATTATTCTTATCTTAATTGAAGATGGTTTGAATAGTTCTAAGCGGGGAATCAACATAAAATTCAAACAACAAATGGCAATTCAGGTACGGTCAATATTTATGCTGATTCACATGTTACACTTTTTCAATATAATAAATAGCTTTAAATATATTTTCAGAAGTGTACGTGGTAAGCACATGTGCCTGATTTTAACGATTTATTATTTTATTTGCTGTTTCAAATGGCGATTTCAGTACAGCAACTTTCAATCTGACACATATTCATATTTTTATTTTTTTCGTATTGTAATTTATTTTTAATCTTGTTACTGATATTATAATAATTTTAGTATTTTTGAATCATCACCATTCACAGCTATTCGCCATCCAATGCTGGATACATGTTTTCATTCATGACTGTTTTGACTAACTCTCATCCATCATTTTTCTGATTTCATCCACCTATCTCCCCTGTGGCCATCCCTTTCATCTTTTACATTCTCTTGGGTACCATTCTTTCGTCTATCTATCGTCCGTTCTTCTAGCCACTATTTAATATATTTTATCACTGTTATTTTATTGTATTTTTGTGATGTTTTGTAAAGAAAGATAAACAAACCCCTGGAGTCCGTCGGTTTTGCCGCCAAATATTTTAAAATAAATAAATCTGGTCATTTTGTCACTTGAAAAATATGTCGCATTATTATATTGAAAGATAAGTACCTAACATGTAACTAATTTAATTTATAATACATTGAAGAGATTGAAGAGTAATTTCCAAGTTTCCAATATTTAGTCTGAAATTTTCAAATTTTGACAAATTTAGGTACTTTTATAATAAAATCCAGAAATAAGGCACAGCCACACTGAATCGTACGGCACGGCATGCCTAGATAGACTCCATCTGTGACGAGCGCATCCCCATGTCATTGTTAATTCGTACAATCTTATTATTTCGACAATTTTCCCCTACATTTCATCAAATATGGGAATCACCGTTATTGATCACTGTCAAACCTGTTTCAATACAAAGATAAAATATCACCAATATCACTCCAGGGGGAAATTTTTGGCCTGGATTGCCATAGCATATGTAGATCAGACGAGCTAGCGTTTTTTTACAAGGCTTTTCTATGTTCCATTTCGCTAACGATTCAGTATCTTAATAGGTTTTTGAGCTCTTTTTCCTATTATGCCGTACATTAACATTAGAATAATATAATACTATGATTACTAACCAAATTAAATTAAAATTGTAAAATAGAAAATGATCAGTAATCGGTAGCTAATAAAATAGATATAAGAAGTATTGTGAACATAATTTCGTAATAATAAAAAGCATTTAAAAATCAAAATCAAATTCAGTATCTACTATTCCTACAGGATTCCGATCGTTTAGAAACTTAGCCATTTTGCGCGGTTTGGTCAACGATGAAAATCGATTCTGATCGTAATAAACACGTCCAAATTTGCGTAATTTTTGAAGACGGTGACATTTAATTTACATCATAAGTCTTTTTTTTAAAAGAAATGCAAACATTCTTCAAAAAATGTTGACTCCGGTGGATTTTTTTTTCTTAATTTCATTCGTTTTAATCCAATCCTCAAGCAAATTTACTAAGGTTTATATCTTCGCGATAATTTGACGATACATTTTTTTCACTGAAAATACAAATACAGTATACCGGTATACAATATTTGAGAGGCGTAGCAGAAAATGTAGATAACAAATAATTTACAAAAGCAAGTTTTTTTTCGAGATAACCTCGACAAACAAGGGTTTTTATCGCAGGTTCGAGCAAACACGGCTCTGGAAACGGGGGGGGGAAAAGACATCCTTGCGAAATGTTTAAGAAACTACGGTAAGTGTACATTCCGTACCAATAAACGAATCGTAAAAGCCTAATTCAACATTCCACTAATGTAAACAAAAGGTGACGCGATCATGCAGCATTCAACAGGTTTAATCATTGAGAAATTGTGCAATACAGGTCCAAATAAGGTGCTAATCTTAGAAACTATTATACATATAAACATATTATACATATAAACATATTATACATATAAACATATTATACATATAAACTATTATACTTCAGCAATATGACGTCAATTTTGTATTGTGCGTGTTCAGGTTAAATATTGACCAATATGGCTAAATTGCTTCAGGTGCGGTTAAAAAATTGCACAATTTATCCATCGCTCTGAGCGATTTTAAACCCTCCATTGTCGATAATGATCCATTCGGGAAACATTTTCAAGATATTGAATGCGAGCTAAAATCTCACGGTCGATAATTTAGCACGATCACACTAATAGAGGAAATACAAAAATAAATCGACAATTTGATTACATGAAATTTAACAATAAAAAATAAAAGTCGTAAATTTTTATGACGAATTATTAGCGTGTTTTTTTTTTCATTAAAACTAAATTCATTCTTTGCATACATAAGTTATGATTGTTATTGTAGAGTATTTATTATATATATAGTATTGGATAATGTAATATTTTCGCGCAATAAAATGATTAGGTGTCGTAAATTTATATAAATTGAAATTGTTTGATTGCACTTAAATCTGTTTCAGACAATAATCATAAAATGTATTATACGTGAAATTATGCCGATATTATTTGTAGAAAATCGAGCTCAATATTATTTATCTGATAATTTATCATATTTTTTTTTTGTGTCTTCTATTTATATAAAACTGATTTTAACACTAAATAAAAATGGTATCTTATCGAAATTTCTTAAATATTTAAGTTTGAATCGAATCACAAAACAATTGAATCGATATAAAATAAATTAATAAATTAAAAAAAATAAAACAATTGAAAACAAGCGTTAAGAATGTAAACGTCAATGGACATTGACGTTAATAGTTTCAGAACGGAAATGCAATTGTCGAACCGTAATAGAAACACGACTGAAATAAACATAAATAAACGACTTACAATCGTGAACCGGAAGTGCACAGGAATCGAGTCTAAATTGCATCCAATGCGGGCATGGGGGTGGGTGGGGTGTAATCGTATGAGTGTGTTGTCTCGCAGTGATGCAGATGCAGATGCACCCGGTGCGCTTAGCGGCTTAGGCAAGGCAGTGCAAGTAATGGTTGCAAAGCACGTTACGAATGAACGGTAGTAATAACAAAACGCACTCGACTTCCGGTTTCAGTCAGGATTACAGCCACAGGTGGACGATTGTTTGTTTACTTTTAGTGTTGTTTATACCCGAGAGCGGGGAGATGTAGCCACACGTAACACACCGACGCGACGAAAGCACGCAGCCAACTGAGTGCGAGTCGTTGATGACAGTCTCAGAGCATCCCCTCCAACGCGCTCTCACATGTTTACACGCCGATGCCATCGCGTGTAAGCATTTACGCCAGTACATTTTATTTTTACAAACCTCCTTTTTTATAAGCTTTTTATAAATTTATCGCTACAGAACTCTTCAATATTAGTTGATAATTAAGACACGTGAATTTGTCTTGTCGTAGAGTTGTATTGTTTAAATCAACATGCAGTTAATTTCCCACTTTCTTCGGTATATGTGAAAAATGTAAAAATTTCCTCTATATAGATATCTAGATAGTAAAAATGCTTACTAAATATTGATGAAACACCATAATCCTTAATTATTTACTTTTATTAATAAAATAAGAAATCTGCAATTCATAGTATTTTTCTGTCTTTAATGATTCTCATGTTTCAGTTTTCACTGCCAACTGATATAAATTTATATATATATATATATATATATATATATATATATATATATATATATATATATTCACTATTTATTGCAGTTAATATATGATTTCAAACGGTCAAAGACTGTAGTAGTATTTCGCCTAATAATTCTAGTTCGAACTTCGTGTAATTTGCTTCGTTATGGCCACAAATGTCAAGTGCATGTCAGTGGGTTTGTTTACGGAAGTCTCGCTAATCGAAGCGGCTTTGGTTTATTCAAGCATTTATGTGTCCCATTGAATAAAATCTTTGTTAATTAAGCCTGAACTATTTATCTCGAAGTGAGTTTTCGTATATGGTTATGGTTCTTCAATCATTCCAATGAGATGATTCGTATCAAAATGGAAAGGCGCATGAAGCGCGAGCGTGCTGAAAATTGGACCGAAGAAGAGCGAGCTCTGCTTCGCAGTCTGGTCACAGATCGTATTGTAGTCATCGAAAATAAATGCACCGACACTACCACTAATATGCAAAAACTAGAGGCATGGAAAGATATTTGGGAAAAGTTTGTCCTCGATGTTATTATTATTTTAAAATATTGGATTCTTGCCTTCTGAAATATTAGCATGGGTCTTACAAATATATTTCTAATACATAGATTACTTTGTAGATTTGTTTTACTTAATCCGAGACCACGGACAGTACAGAAACTTCGAGAACAATGGAAACGAATGAAACTACACACCAAAAATCTAAAGAAAAAAGGTATGAAATTAAATTATATATTTTTATATGAATTTCACATAGATGTTGCATCGTTGCACTATATACATATGTACATATATTAATCCAGATTATTTGAAAAGTGCAATAGATTTTTATATGTACTATTAAATATTTTAGTATCGAATTTCAGGTCTTCAAGATAAAGAAAGTGAGGTACATAATATGTGTGATCAAAGTAATCAGCTAGTTCAACAATGTGGAGAAACTTATATTCCGACTGAAAATGGGACAGCACCCATTGCACAAGCAGAATATAAATATGCTCGTGATTCTATTATGGTATGTTTCTGTTTTATATAATATTAAAGTATGAATATAAATTTTAAATGTTTATGTCATTGACATGAATTGATATTAAATTTCTAGAATCCTCAAAAAACAAAAAATCTCACGTCAAGAGTCTTCCAGTCAAAAAATGGCATAGAATATAAGAGAACGATGTTAGAACTCAATAAAATTGTGAAGGAACAAATAGCAAATTGCGCGATCGAAGAGCACGAATTGAAAATGGAACAAATGAGGGAAGAACACAATTACAAAATGGAGAGAACGAAAGAAATGCATTTATTGCAATGCGAAAATGAACGATTAAAAATTGAATTAGCTAGGTTAGAAATAGAAATTAGGAAAAAACAGCTTAATGATTATGTTATATAAAAATAATTTCATTTGTATTGATATATATGTACATATATTTTTTAATTTACACACTTACGATCATAGTATTTTAAATGAAATTTATCTTTATTAACTAAAACAAGACCTCGAAAAATACTCACAAGCAATGACAATTATTTTAGGTTTTATCGATATTAATGAGAGTGATATAAATAATAGTTAAATAAATACCTATGAGACAGAATTAAGTGGACATCGTTTATGAAATAAAATAAAACGCAGTCTTCCCCAAGATATAATTAACATAAAACTTTATAGTTTTCAAAAATAAATAGCTGGTGATTTTATGATCCTAATATAGAGATTTTGTATCAATGACATGACTATATGTTTGTAGTCATGTCATTGATGTCACCGCACTTATCTCACTTCAAAATTTGGGTTATGCGTTAATACGGAACGAATGTGTTAAGGAAGGTGGATTTTAATTAATATTGATCCAGTTCGTTAATGTTGATCTAGTGTAGTGTCATTATAAATAAAATGTCGGAAAAATGTGAAATTTCTATCCAATGTGGAAAAATAATTTTACCATTGATAGTAAAAATGAAGAACAAATACGATATGAAGTTTCGTTTTGGGAAATGGTTTTGGAGCGACTGTTCCGCATAATATTAATGTTAGCCATAAATTCATTGGGATTTCGAGGTCACAGAGAAAAACTTTTGGATGATTACAATGGAAATTTTTTATCCCAAGTTCAATTGATTGCGAATTTCGATGATGTTATGAAGTAAGTAATAGATATGCCATCCGGATCAGTAATCAGTATTATATCAGTAATCAGATAGAATATTGTTAGGAAATAAGTTGCGAGATAAATTAATCCTTAATATTAATTCATCGCCTTTTTTATGCCATAATGTTGGATACGACCCAAGATATCACCAAAAAAGACCAATTAAGTATGATTATACGACACATTAATATTATTCGGGATGAAAATCAACAACCCAGAAACTTCAATGTTAGTGAAAAACTTTTGGGATTTTTTGAATTAAGCGGTCATTCGAAAACGGTCAAATATGGTGGAGGCTCAATTATGATACAGAGCTGTTTTCATTTAAAAACCCTAAAAAATGTTTTTATTTTTATTTATTTTCTACTTTTTGGGAAAATTTTGATGCTGACACACTGAAAATTGGCTGAAAGTATACCTAATAGACAGCAGCCTGTTATGCAAAGGAATCTCATGAAGTATTGAAAACAAAATTCATTAATATATCTACATATGTCCATTTAATTTTGTCTAACTTCTCACATATCTGTATTTTGCATATTTTAATTAAATACATATATTTTTTCTTTTTTTTTTGTTGATTATTTTAAAACCAAGTATCATGAATATGTACATACATATTACTGTTTTTCTTACATAAAATGTATCATAACAAGAATATGTTATGTATAATTATCTTTTTCTAAGGTGTGCACCTATGTACATAATTCTGTTGAGTTATTGTATCTCTTTTTTTAATATGTATAACATTAATTGAACATATGTACATGTATTATGTATATATGAATACTAAAAAATGTAAATTTACTATAATAAGTGATACCACATTTATGTAGGTGCTCCGAAATACAAATATTTTGTCTAAAAATTGGTTATTAATTATTTTATTATTTGTATAAACAGATTCTTGGCCATTACATATTGTTGCGTAGGGGTGGGTGGAGGATCCAAGTAAGAGGCCAAAGTCCTTTCACAGCATTTATTGGTGATTAAGGAGATACACGCACTGGCAGTGCTCCGTCCAGAATGTCTTGATATCGCCTAAGTACCGCCTTATAACGGATCGGTCACTCAGGGCATCTTCGACGTCCGATTACTTCCCTATTGTTTAGGCATGTACCCGGATATGTATTCCCACGACACTCAGTCCCACGCTATCGGTCACTTCTGAGAAGGGACCAATAGCGGCCAATTCGGTGGCCATTGTTTAGCCTACTTGCACTTAGTCTAGAGATAATCCTTGAAACCAATTATAACGGTCACACAGTCTCTGGGATGCTACTCGGCCTAATCCGATTGCACTTACTCGGCGGTGTACGTAACAATATATTCTCATTACACCGGCTAAAAACTCAAAATGCTTGGAACATATGCCCTTCGTGCACAATTACTGTTTATTTTTTATTTATTTGGTCATCATAGATGTACATAGGGGGACGATTTTGAAAACGTACATACATTTAAATGTATAAAATACATATATCGAACGTCGAATATATCAAAAAGTTCTCAAACTGGCACTTACAAAGATATTATTTATTATGCTGCCTTTTCACATTGGGCCAATACCAACACAAAACTTTGTGCATGATATATGTATGTATATAAGCAAAAACCGACGGGGGTATGAGATCAGCACATTGTGTGTTCACACTCTGGCCGTTGTGTATTCAAGAATGATTTTAATCAATTCATACCGACAAATGCATATACATATTTATTTAAATTAGTGAAAATATTAATATTAAAGAAGGTAAGACGAGCGTGCAAAAAAACTTTTCAAAATTATCACATAGAGATTAACAGACAATTGCACAACTGCCATTGAAGAATGCGCCATTATATAAATCTTGGTTTGTTATTTTTGTTTGTTTCAATAATTTGTTAGGGGCTCGCTATTGCAACGCTGTGAAAAGTATGTTCTAACGATGTGTAAAAAGTATTATTAAACCAACAAAATATACTGCTTTTTTATCCTGAGACATAATTAATTCCTGTTTTTATTCTTCGAAGGAATATCCACAATTTATCCAAAGTTGAGTCTTAGCTTATGAGACTCTCATTTAAACCACAGACGGTTTTGGGAATGGATATCGGCTCGGGGTCAATGGCAACATTTTCCGAAAAAGTTCATTTTTTTTCCTTCAACTCTGATCCATTCGACAAACGCTCAGTTAGTGATAACTGCTTCATTTAATCGGTAACATAATCTTACATTTAAATCATTATGAATAAGTGGCAACAAATTAAATGGTCAGTATTTTAATTAATTTCGGCAAGTATATAAATCAGTTTTCGGACAGTATTTTACCAACAAAATAGTCAGTATTATACTATTAAATGTCAGTATAAATAACAAATGGACAGTATAAAATTAATTGGAAATCTGACATGGTTCGGTGATTACTAGTCAAATGTGAACCGGTCACAGGACAACCGGTCGCTCTAGATCGGTCACACGTGATCATCCGTCACCGGGGTGTGACCAGTTTTCTCGTGACCAGTTTTAGTGTGACCGATCTAGAACGACTGGTTGTCCTGTGACTGGTTCACATATGACTAGTAGTCCGTTTACCATCTGACGTATATATTATTTGCATTCGCCAGAACAATTAGCAATGCCTGTTGGATAGAATTGTTTATCAAGATCATATCCACGTTGATCAAAAAGTAATACTGGCCATTCGTAAAAATAAAACTCAACATTTAACATTAATACTGATCATTTAATATAAATACAGACCTTTCATCTAATATATAATTTCGAAAGAGACTTTATAAGTTTGTATCTTTCGTTGGGACCTGTTGGGAAATTTTCCATGACGATGATTCGATAATTGTTTTTTTCGATTCAAATAAATTCGTCGGGGGGGGGGGGGGGGGGAGGGTCGCCGGATTCTGGTAAAATATATAATACATCTAATATATAATTTCGAAAGAGATTTTGTATCTTTGATTGGGAACCTCATAAGCAAAACAGTTTCTATCACGATTCGTATATTTTTTTCGATTCAAATAAATTTAATAAAAAATCAAATGAAGATTTACTATTAGATTCGCCATGTTTAAGCTGTTTATATTACAAATACTGAGCGAAGCCGGGTAAAACAACTAGTTATTTAAAATGACCACTTGCATATTGAACGATGGATACTGGTCGTTTAACCGCCTAGACGCCCAGCCGACGCTCTGAGCGTATAATAAATACGGCTGTTTGCGCCCTAAGGCGCTTTGGGCAGCTAAGCGGTTAATATAAATACTGGCCATTTCATATAAATATTGATTTTTCATATTTAAATACTGACAAAAAGACACTAAAATATTTACTAGCACAATACAATCCTAAACAAATCAGTGGCGTGACTAAAAAAATTGGGCCTGCATGCAAATGTAGGAAAAAGGCCCCCTTTAGTATTTTCGTCATTAAAATTAAATTGGTAATTAACTCACATAATTTAAATGTTCTTTTTCCTCGCCTTTAAAGTCGCAAATTTTACAATTACATCTTTCAAAGACATTTTATTCTGAAACACGCCTGAAATAAACATAAAGAATGGAGCATGGTCCTGATTTGCGTTGTTATATATGTTTAGTGTCAGTTGGTCGGGTAGCAGCGGCCAGTTTACGAGCTGCGGCGCTCACATGCCAGAGGCTCCTGTGTCGGGCTGCGCCCCTCTTTGCCGACGCCTCCGCCCCCGCCTGCGCCCCCTGCACCAGCCGACTGCCTAACAGGTACGCCACCACAATTCACCGCTCGTTTTCATTCATTATACATACACTGCACCACATTCTATACACACAACCTACTGTATACACTACAATAGAGACTGAACCGTTACACGTTTTCAATGTATCTAGATGTTCTCATTTTATTTATTTTATTTCAGTACAAGTTTTATTTATTCACTATTAATTCTTGCATGAAAACCTGTCTGAATTTCATTTTGAAATTTACCACCTAATGTTTTCTTGTTTGACGTATTAGAATATTTTTGTTTACCTATTGCTATCGAAACGTGTAATAGAAATAGTATATATGTAAGCCTGTTAACAAATACTACCGGTGTATGATTTTAAAGTAGGAAGAAATTGAAGTTATAGTATTATTCGTTGTCACTACCCATTTATCATCAGCAGTTTTTTAGTGTGGAAAAATACATCTTCATAATTAAGTTGTACGTTGAAAATATGACCATCTTGATTGTTACTATATTCATCATTATTAGAGACACGTATTTTGGGCATTTTGCTATTCTTAATTGATGCTAAAATTTGGAATAGATGCTAAATTCGTAAAATATGCGAATAGATGCTAAAATAACAAATAAAAGTGAAATTTGCATAAAATTAATAACATTAGTAGACAATTTAGAAGGGTCTTCCTATCCCTTTTTCCATTTATTATGTGAAGAAATAGAGGGGATAAAACAGAGCTTGCAGTTTACCATAGACGGTGTTTTTCCTGTCGAAACTGTTTTTGTCTACTGCTGTAAACAATGGAAGAAAGTTGGAGCTGTGGATCCAAAAGGCTGCTCAAAAAAAATCGTCTTAAAACTAGACTCGCACTCAAGACTAAATGAGACAAATCTATTCCTCCAAACATTGAGTAAACTATTCAATCCATCTGTGGCAGGTACAAAATCTAATATTAATGTTAAAGGAACAGTTTTGTTTTTTAGAAACCTGCCTTTGTTTAATGTATTAACAGAGGCTCAATGTTTGGAAGGATATCAGCACTTTTTTAGACAATTAATAGAGAATATAAAAAGTGAATCCACGCCGGATATGTTGCTATTATTGATGGCAACAAAATTTAAATATGGTGAGTTTGGTTGTGCAGCTCTAAAATCTATTTGGTGTCCCGTCAATAGTGTGGATGCTGAAAGGTATTTTAGTAAATACATTATAATTCTTACCGATCGTCGCACGAATCTCAAAAAAGAATCTGTAGAAATATGCTCCATGTTGAGTTTTAATAAATTTTAATTGGTATTATATTTTTTGCATAGAAGTACATAGAATGCATAGAATCGCTCTTAGCCTCCAAAAATGCTACAAAAACCCTGCGCGGCAGAGTTTGTTCATTGTTTGCTAAACTTCTCTCTCTTCTGATGTTCCGTCTCTCTCTTCAATGGCTCGCTTTTAGAGGATACTTTTGTTAACAATGACCATTCTATGCATTCTACTTCTATGATTTTTTGTCTTTGTATTTTTATATTCATGTTTTTTGTCTTTGTTTTTGTAATATTAATGTTTTTTTCATTGTAATTTTAAATCCAAAACATTTTTGAATTTCTCTATTATATTTTAATTGTTGTGTTATCTTTAAACTGTATATATGAATATAAATTTTATTAAAATTCATCGAAATGTTTTATTATTTAAAATTAAACTCTTCATAAAAATAGATGCATAAAAAAAATGCAAAATGAAAATGCTAAAATTGACAAAATAGATGCCCAAAATACGGGTCTCTAATCATTATAAATGGCTGCAAAGTAAACATATTATCTATAGTTATAAAAAGAAAAAAAGACACTTTTCTGTTCATTAATAATGATAGTCATTAATTGCCAGTAAAATTTTATTGTCGTTTTCAGATAAAGGCACTGTGATGAATCTTCCAATCGATCGGCCAAGATTTCTAAGACCCGGTAAGTAAGACTACTGTCGTATGTGTGTATCAGTTGAATTTGTATGCGTTTTACCGATTTAAATTGAATTTTACAGCGGATGATCCGACATATTCGACGTCCAGTCACGACTCGAACAGACCCATACTACCGGTGACCGAGAAGAAGATCAACGCTGATCAAGACAGTCACACCAATTTCGTATATAATCGCTTCAACCATCTCTCGGTCGAGGATCAACGCAGGAAACTTCCCATATTCCAGTATAGGAATCACATTTTGTATCTTTTGGAAAAGTTTCAAACACTCGTCCTCGTCGGTGAAACCGGCTCGGGAAAGTCAACACAACTCCCACAGGTATGTTTTAGATTTGCTATTTAATTTTCTATTGAATTTTTATATTTTAAAAATCAAATTCAAACGTGAAAATTTAATAATAATAAATAGAACACCAATTGTATCACATTGAGAGCTTATATTATACTAAAAACGCTAATCGCATCAGCAAACATAGTGTGTTTGCTCTTCTCGTTCTTGTATCGTTACCATCTTTCGTCGCATGTTTTATATCAATTCTTTGATATTTTTTAGTCAATTTTGTGATACTGAAATAAACTTTGATACCATAACAACTCTATAGTCATTTCGAATCGCTGTACGATTTCTCCACACATTGATAGGTCTGTGTTCTTGACCTTAGGAATAAATATCTCCTATCGTAGAGTTCAGTGGTCGGTAGTTGTACACTATGGAATAAATAAGGCATGATAATAATTGTTGATTGTATGAATCATCACACACACAGTCGTCACATCCTTCCTTTCTTTCTTTTTATTGCTAGTTCCTGTTCTGAATTAACGATTGTGACAAGATTTGTACACTTAACGATTGGGTTTTAAGTCGGTTCGATCGATTTGCATGTGACCAAAACTCGGAATTTATAAACTCTTCAGCAGCTCGGTTTTAGAGATAAAAAACATGTAAATAAAAATGTTTAACACATTGCTTATTTTACGAGGTAAACATTAAATGCTTATTTTACGAGGTAAACATTGAATAAAGTATTGAAAATATACATATATAGTAAGAATTGATTTTTAAACGTTTATTAAAATATTTTTAATAGCTTAAAAATCTATGAATGATACCAATATTTTTCGAATATTAACCACTTCAATGCCGGAGGAAAAAAAAATCGAAATTGCTCTCCAGGCCGGAGATGTTTAAGATTTTTTTAGACTTAAATCAGCCCAAAAAAAAAAAATCAATATTTTTTTATCCATAATATAGACTTAAACTTTAATTTTTAGTCATTAGTTCATTAGAAATACGCATATTTGTGTTTTGATAATAGGGCTGCCACAAATTTTTAATTTGAAAAAAAAAATTTTAATATAGAAAGTTGTTCATTATTATAATGTAGTAAATCGTTGGAAATATGTAATGATATAGGGTTGCCACATCAAAAAAAAAAAAAAAAATTTCACAAAAACACTGTTTATTAGAACTACTACAATGCGGTCGAGACGAAGTCGCGAAAGAGACTGAGGGAATGATTTTCTGAAAAATCGTTTACTAAACTCAATCAACCAAATAAATGTTCGAAGTATTATTGTTTTTCAACATTTCATTTCGACTAGTTGGAATATATATTCCATCTAACCTGATACCTAGTACTGTTATAGTTGAATTGTATTTTCAGTTGTAATATATTTTGACTAGTTGGAATATACTCCCTCTAACCCACGTAAGTTAATTCATGAAACCAGCGGCGTGGTCTAGTGGTTAGCGTATTATGCTTTCGAGCAGAGTGGTCATGGGTTCGAGTCCCACTAGCGTCCTGCTGCTGGCCAGACCTTGGTTTGTGACTCCAGGTAGATCGTTTCTTATCAGTTTACCAATTTCATTTAAACGGTTCTTGTAAAATTGGCATTTCCTTTCCTATCTCTCTTTCCAAAGCTATTCAGCGTCTTGAGGTTCATCAATTTGATTATGAAATGCTGCAAAAATTTCTGCATAGATGTCACTAGATGTTTGTATGAATTCGCATTATATAAAATTCTTATGTATATTGATTGTACATATTTTATCTGTTTAAGTGCTTTGGAGTAATCTGTAAAGGCGAGTTTCCATGTTTTATGAAATAAAAAAAAAAAAAATATGGCGTATTACATTCCAACTGGTCAAAATCCATTACAAAATACATTACAACTGAAAAATCATCTCAACTATAAGTTGGTACCAGGTTAGATGGAGAGGTTAAGTTTTCGTGAAAACGTCACTAGACTAGTAAATTGAGTTAGAAGTTACATTTTTTGTTTTGAATACATTCATAGAGTCATCGTAGTACGATACTCTTTACCATAATTCGTAATACCTAGCAAATATTTGCGTATTACTGAACTCTAAAGCATTCGCAAAAACATCAGAATTCTCAAAACACGACTGTTATATTACAACTGGCGCACATTGTTGAAAGTATATTTGCGCTTGTAGATATATCATTTACTAGTTGAATCGTATTCGAATCGTAAGCTCATTGTTTCTACTTCTATCATTTTGCACATTATCTTTGCGAACGTCATTGGAATTAACAATCGTTTAATTTATTATGGTCCTAAACTTCGTCACAATACTGTGTACTGACTAAGTCACCAGGCCAACCTCTGCATTTTTGTTTCAAATCGTCATTCTTGCTCTATTAAATGTATGTATAAGTATGAAATATAATGACGTAAGGGATAATCTCAAATCTATAACGATTTCAATGACGATACTTTCATGTAGCGAATTGTCTAAAATCTGAAGATTTATATTGTCTAATATTTTTACAGAATTGTGTTCATAGCTTATATCCATTACTAGAATGATATGTAGTTAATTTATTTTTGTAGCGAATCTGCTTATACATATTGTAAAGTCATACATACTAATATATTATTGCGCCTACACCTTTTTCAGTTTGTCGTCTACTTCATATTCAAATATAGTTTTATAATGCTCTTCAAACAAACGATGTCTGCGATCTGCTACTCCATTAGTTTTATCTCCAAACTTGTAACATTGAAATTACGCATTTACAAAACCTAATGAGACTTTTCGGCACGATAATACACCTCGTTTACGAAAAATAAAAATGTAAACACTCCTAGATAAGTGTACCGTGTAATTTACTTGTCACATACTATTATTTATTAATGTGTAAACTCTGACAGATCCTCAAATGAATGTAATAACTACTGTGCCATGTGGTCGTCACATAACAAAAAAATACGCCATTTTAATTGAACCAATTATTATCGGACCAACTTTGAAGTGGCAAAACTGTTCTTGTTCGTTGTTTTTTTTTTATTAATGTAAATTTGTCTGCTTCTATTGAAAATTTGAACTTGAAACTAATTTGTAGGACGAATCATATGAGTGTTGCATCAGGTTGTAATACAAGTTGATGTAACACTTATATGTCAGTCACTTTAGAGATTATGTACTGACTAGCCCATTCAAGTAAACACTATGCAAAAAATTGAATTGGATTATAAACATTAAGAACTTTCATAAGATCATTATTATATGTATATTATTTTTACAAATATTACAAATAATAAAATTTGTATTATATATCAAAGCCGTAAAATGGTTGATTCTGAATACGCACGAATAATTAAATGATTTAAATAAGCTTCTATCAAGAATGTTTTAAAAAAATAATGTCTAACGTCATAGAAAAACTGTAATCGTAGAGTCGTGAATAAGAACACTGCTGAGATGAATTTGTGTTCGAAAACGTAATGAACTATTTGAAGTTATTTTACACATCTGTTTAAGCTTAAAACAACTACGAATTCTTACTTACAATAACGTTTTCTATACTTTTATACCTGAACACGTAAACACTACAAGTTATGGAAAACCCAATTTACCGAAATTCTGAAAGGCCTTGTGTAGGTTATTGAAACTACTTTCAATAATATTTTATTGGTTTAAGACCTGGTCTTCGTCCATTTCTAAATCGAAAGCCACCGCTAAGTGCTGTACCTTTTTTTGTTGTTCAAAGAAATATACGCCTATTCCCGAAGAGAGTTTAGATATACACATTTATTTTGATCTTTCATAGAAATTTGGAATTCATAATTGTTAGTTTTGAGGGAAAAACATTAATTAAAGAAAACCTTAAAAAGCCGGTTGATCGAGCCAAAAAAGCCGGTTTTCGTTTTTTTTAAATGGTCAAAAAGCCCGCTTTTCGGTTTCGGTATAAACCTTCGGAATGATAGGGCTTGGAAGCCCTATTATTCATACATTATGTCATTCAATACATTGTCCTATATTTATATCTTTCCATTTAAAGATCTAAGTAGTATGAATCATGTTGTGTGTCTTAGTAAATACATAGAACTTTATTTTTGTTGATTTATTTCATTGTTCCTTTATATGTATGTATGTAAGTAATTATTAGTTATTGCTCATATACGTATATTTTTTACTTTATTGAACTCAATGTCAATTGATGGTTTGATTCGATGAGTCAAATTTAGCAATGACCTTAAATGTTAGATGTAGACATTGAAGAATTCGTCGTCGCACAAGTAGGTTAAATGGGCTAAAAGGTGTAGTTGTGTGTCGAAACGTCTCTTGGCGTAGGTTTGCTCCAGTGCTCTTCGTGACAAGCAGAACATTTTAGAAAACGTGTCCAGCTTCTTAAGTCGTCGCCCTTCACATACATACATACTTCCAAATACACTGAATCATTAAATCATGTAAAATAGTTTTTTTGTATGCACATTCCTAATGACTTAACGGGCTCGTGCCATGTTTACTTCACAAATATGAAACGTACTATATAGAGTCAGCTTTTATTAGTATGTATGTACTGACTAAAACAGCCATAGGGAATAAATTTTGTGAGTGTTGGCTGTGCATATGTATTGTTTTATCAATTTTGAAGTATGACCCCCCGTTGCAACAGTTGTTTTGGTTCAAGGAACTTCAAAAAAGATCTTTCAAAGTTGCTCAATCAGCATCGCTAGTTCTATTTGAACGATTTGATATTGGAATCAATCCAGCTGCAGTTGTTTATTGGAACTTTTATTTTAAATCGTTCAGCTTGACGATGACTTCACATTAGTCTATTTTCTATGCATATGGCGTCATCGCGTTGCACTGACGTTCACCAACTACGAAAACTGCTCTTTCGTCTCACTCTGTCGTATTGCAAAGATTCGGCTGCATCTGAAACTCTTCCACCGGCAAATGGTTTTTGTCTACCAATAAATAGAACCCTACAAAGACTGTAAACCATTATCATCCCGTTGAAAAATTCTACGTCGAAGAGTGTAGGGTCGGAGGCTGCACTCTGCCGCATTGCACCAATATCCAACTTTTGGGTCAAATGTGCAAAACGAGAAAAGCTACCAACACTGCATACGTACTCTCGAAGCGGGTTCTCATTTATTAGTCATTCTCCATATTCGAGAACGGGCAACAGCGATACGACTGCTATCTCTCGAGTTATAATTTTTTACCGGTTTTTTTGCATTCGAGTTTTGCATATTGCATGTTTTGAAAGATAATTTTGTATACAAATTACTGTATGAAAAATTTTTGTGTTAAAATTGAATACATTACATTTTACGACGTATATGTTGAAACTAGTATGTACAAATGAAAGATCTTCGGATCCATTATATTTATATATGTATGTACGTATATGTCTTACAATGACATTATATTGATGACCAAAATGAGCAATATGGCAAAGTATGAAAACGGATAAGAGGCAAAATTTTTCCTGAATTGTAATCGTAAGTGAAACGTAAAGGAGGTATGTAAAAAATAGGAGCTTTTCCTTCTTTGGTTTTGACATGATCATGTTTGGATTAACCCTATTGACGTCTTTTAAGTCGAAAGCCCGCCACGCTGAAAATTTCGCCAACATTTCCAACTGGAATTATTGAGAAATCCAATAGAAAGCAGGTATAAAAATTGTAGCTAATCCATACAAACCCTAGATAACTACCGCCGAGGATTTCGAGTTTTGTAAAGGTGTGTTTAGACTCCCTAATATATCTTGCAACAATATAAAATAAACAAAAGAAGTCTATTAATGAGTTTTTTTTTCCGAAACTAGTTCCATCTTCTTCATTGTTGTTAAAATGTAATGCTCAAAATTTAAAATTACCATCGAGAAACTATGCTATAGTTATAAATTCAGAAATTCCGGTGTAAACCAGTATTTATAAACATTGACACGGATTACACGACCCATGTTCAATGCATTTATTTTTCAATGCTACCTGGAAAAGCTTAGCGGGTAATATTCTTGTTTATTTACATACTCAGAAAACAACGCCTATCGGCGTATTTCAGGCTCATGGACCTGTTGGCAAATAGCCGATCGGCGTTGGTCAGCAATCAAAGGGTTAAAACAGCCTCTATCCGTCTGTGAGAATGTTTACTGTATTATTCAAATGTAATTCACACCTTAATACCACTTTACACTTTTACGACCAGATCGTCGGCGTAAAAACCCCATCTATACGCATTCGCTTAGATAAGTCAAGTAGCACCATCACATTTTAGAATTCGACTCACATAAATAAAGATGCCATAAACTTGAAAGATAACCTCGGTAGTAGATGTGAACTTTTGAGTCTCATTGGTTCTGAAAAACTCCACACGCTTTCCAAACTGTACTTCCATAACTGTCACAACGACGAAAACCAATCATAAAAAGATTTAGCCAGTCAGAAGAAATTCTGTAGATAAAAGTTTTCCCTGAGTGGGTGGGTATGTGTAAGTTTTTCTCTTATCTACTTAACAACTCAAGTTGTCGTACACTAGTTGGAATGCTCTATCTTTCGCTCACACTGAACAACTACTGTGTGGTTAAAACATTGTGCATTTTTTTCGAGTACATTCGCGTCTATTTTTATTATGCGATAGATTCGTGCCACGGAATATCGCATAAAATAGACTCGGCTTACGTAGAAAAAGTAAGGATGCGTTCCATAACATTTAAGAAAAACTAGGGATGCGTTCCAATGTGTGCTGGTCATTTAAATTTGGAAAGAAGGGGATATCGATCAGGAATGCCCAATCTTGGCTGGTTTGGGCCGCATTGTACTTCGCGCTTGTACAGTGCAAAATCACACTGAGTGGTACGTGGTACGTTTTTTTTTTAGATAATTTTAAACATGCGAAAAAAACGCAGCACCCCAAACCATATACATAGTACACAGTCCGAAAAATCACCCCCTGGAGTGTTTTCGGTGATATTTTATCCTTGCTTGACAGTGATTGATAACGGTGAATCCCATATTTGAAGAAATGTAGGAAAAACTTGTCGGTTGCATATGGATGTGCATACACGTGTGACCTCCCAAACATATGCATTCTGCACGTGCAACTACACCCGAATTCGGTTTGGGGAACACTCACTGTTTACAAGCCAGGGACGGTGTCCCATACCACTCAGTGTGTTTTCGC
Organism: Arctopsyche grandis; assembly: GCF_051622035.1. Lineage (NCBI taxonomy): Eukaryota > Metazoa > Arthropoda > Insecta > Trichoptera > Hydropsychidae > Arctopsyche > Arctopsyche grandis. The sequence continues at coordinate 28,033,632 of NC_135357.1, forward strand.
CCTAAAACAACGGTGCAACGTTATGGTAAACAGCGTCCGAAACTATCTTTTTTTGAAAATTTGCATTAAATGTAAACCGCATCAACAAAAAGAGACCCGAGTGTATATTACTTCATTTTTATTTATAACTTTGGACTATTCAGCGTCATAATATTGTAGAGTACATCCATTTATCAACTCTCACTCGGGTAACCGAAAAATGTACGAGTATGACTATTCTATGATGCGAGTGTTGAATATTCTCGACACTATCGGGGAACGAAATATGCTCAGCATTGTATTATATTTAGTAGGTCGGTACATTATATTATATATGTATACTTGCATATACACGTTTTGGCAACCCTCCCTGTGTATGATAGTCGTATATACCTTATTGCCCTCATTGTTCCGCGCTCGTCATTATCCATCGCCATTAATCTATTGTCCCGCTTTTGTATCACCAATTTAAACCCTCGCCAGCGCGAGTTTTTCGATCTCTATCTATCGCCGCCATAAAGTAAATTTAAATTTACAAATTCTACGTAAACCCCACCCCCTCCGGTCGAAAGGGGTATCATTATTGATTTACGGTAAACTTCTGTCTATTTTTGCCGTTTTATATCCACCCCCCCGTCATCGTATTAAAACACGCATACCGACGGATATGTGCATTGTTGAAAGTCCTCGATTAAATATTTAATAGTTGATTGTTCGTACTTTGTTGCGAACGGGGTGAGAATTGCCCGTTGGTGTCGCGTGAGGGTTTGCCCATTCGCTGGTTGTCCAATTGTTGTTTTGATTTTTGCGAGATGACTCGAGTGTGTGGAGCGATTATTATTGCTCTTGGGTGAATTGTGTTTGTTTCTGAGAGCTGACGTAGATGATTCGGAAGTTGAAGATGGTAGGGAAAAAATGGAAGGATGCCAATGTGGATGCGAAATGGAGATTTATGTTTGCGTCAAAATGGTATAAGGTCAAGGTCTACTATGTGCATATGTATATATTGGAAATGAATGAGTGAAAAAATGTTTTGAGAAATTGAAATGAAATTGGTGTGTTCTGGAGTGTATTGAAAAGTGTTTGCTTTCAGGAAAATATTTTGTGCTTTGAATATGAACTTGAAAGAAGGTATAAAAAAAACAACATTTTTTCATTTATTCTATCTATGGGCAGTTCCTCGATTAATAAAACGATTCATCGTTCGAGTTAAGTTTGCCTTTTTGGGTGGTTTAAACTAGATTAATCAGACTTTGATGTGAATTGACGGTCTGTTTTTGCACATATCCAATTAAGGCATTTCTTATTTTTTTTATCCTCGTCTTGACTTAGTTCTAAAAATATACGTTCATATCTTTAATGGTTTGTATCGAGTTTTATGATGCATATATCAGAAGAACTGAACCTGAACCCAAGTATGCAGGGCTGTGGAATCAGTTGAAAAGTTACCAAATTCGACGGCGACTTTTATTTTATGATTCGACTCCGACTCCGATTTGAACGATTTTAGTAAGATTGAATTTTTTTTGCCGATGCATAAAATTGTTAATAATAAAAATAATAGCGTTAAAAAAAAACACTAAAAATGACATGTAACCCAAATTATTGAATTAATAGTGGTGCTACCCGGCTTCGCTCGGTAAATGGAAATGAAATGAAAACCATGAAAAACATCTTCATTTATTTTTTTGTTAAATTAATTTGAATCGAAATTTTTTTATATTATTTAATGACCGACCAATCACAAACGTCTTTGGCCAATCCAGCCAATTAGAAACGACTTTGAAGAAAACCAATCAGAAATGAATTAAAGACGCCGTTACGGTTTTATAGATAAGATTGATAATTAAATAGGTATAAATAAGTTCATTAATAGTATATGTGTGTGAATTTCCTACAAAATAAATCAATGAGAAAAATAAGAATAAAAAAATATGAGACGGAGAAAACAGCCGGTTTTGGCCACAACACATCAAAATACGTGCAATTCAAGCCGACGCTGAAGTCTAGTCATAACCAGAGAGCGGCGGACAAGTTTCTTTTGCCCAAAAAAAAAGGGTTCACTATTGTCAATTACCGTTTCAACCATTTTTTCGCCGATCTCTGGTCATAACCAAGGGGTGGCGGCCACGATGCTTTACGACTAAAAAAATTGTTCACTATTTATTTGTCAACCTTTTTTTTTGCTCCTGCTTTCTTGGACAATGGAAATGTCTATTGTTATTTTATGGCGGTATCTCGGCCGCTGATCTCTGATCATAACTACAAATCGGCGCCAGAGTGCAAAAATGGGCTCACTATTGTCAATTTATATGATCAACCCTTTTTTTTGCTCTCTAGCTTTGTAGTTTGCCCTCTTTCTTGGAAAATAGCACCGTCGCGCCGTCCTTTAGTCATAACCGTAGGGCGGATGGTCATTACTAGAGGTGGGTCCGGAAGCGTGTTTTTTCCAGGAATCAGGTCTTGGGTCTATTTACAAAGCTAGAGTGCAAAAAAAAAGGTTCGTCATAAAAATGAACAAAGCACCGGGAACAGTCTAATTACGTCATTATCAACTTGCTATTTCAGTCTGATTTATCACACACGTTCGCCATAGAGCAGGCCTGATACTGTAATTAACTGTCATCCTATCATAAGGTCAAACGCTTGTAATGTCAATGTTCCTCAGTATGATTATAGCAAGGCTTTGTTTCGTTGTCCTCGATTTAATTGGGGCATATTTTGCACGCGGTCGATCATCGTTTGAAGCACCCCCTTCGTTCGTTATCAGGAAGCTGGCTCGCCAACGCGGATGAATCCGGTATCCACGCAAATAATAATCCAATTAAAACGGAAACGCGACTAGACTACGACACAGATCGAAAGGTACACGTGACACGACCAGCGTCATGCCACGTGAAACCACCTACATCCACCTCGGTACTCGTGCGACCATTACGTCAAACTGGGCACCTCCTACGTGCTCCCGAGTTTGTCTTCGAGCGAGAAATCAACCGTCTTCACTAATCTGGTTACTTTGTGGATGGCTTAGCCCACTGCTAATCCGCCCCTGGCGTGATCCACTACAGCTCTTAGCTCTCGAAGTAGGCCGATTTCCAATGACCCAATATCGTTCCACCTTCGATAAGTAACCTTACGAGGCTTATCTCTGGATGCTTGTATGTTGTAGGTATAGGTAGTGAGTGACTATATCGATCCGGTGAAATCCCTCGTCGGCGTTTTAATACTTTTGTAGAAAATTAAATGGAAAAACCCATATCTGTAATTAGAGTCCGGTCGTTACAAACATACCCTAGAGTCGGATCTATGTATCTACGTAGGTATACCTACTATTCTCATTGTAGATTGGGTGGTGCGATTCGAAATGTTCTTTTCTTTTCTTTCGTCTTGAATGGATATATCACGTGTCGCAAATGGTACGATTTTACTTCAATCTTTTTTTTGGTTATTTAGTGATAGTATCTTACTAGTACGTTGCCCTTCGTGTTCCACAAAGTCCAAAATATCATATGAAAGTCATATGATAGATTGTTTTTTTCGGAAATTTTATCCGCTTACGATTACATGTCTGGTAGTACGCTGCTATTTCTACACTTACGGTGAGTTTTGTACTAATCAGTGAAAATAGTACGATATGACTTGATCGTGAATACCAGAGTAGAATAATGATAATCAAATTAAAATACTATAATATTCTGAATGTAGTGGTAAAATAATCGAAGTGCAAAAGAATAAATAAAGCAGCACAAAGAACTAAGTATGATGATACTAATGAGCGTGATAAGGGCAATGGTAAATAACAATAGACATTTCAACAGAGGTGGAAGCAAGAAAGCAAAAAAAAAGCTTGTATAAAAGGTTTTCGACGAAATTGAAAAAACCTATTTACCCCGATCCCTGTCCGATGTCTAGAAATGCACATTTTTAATGTTTAGCGCCGAGATATTACTGGTTTCGATCCCGTGCCAATCTTTAATACTTCAGGTTTAGACGGATATTTGTGACTAATGGTGGCTACGGACCAAACCAACGACGTCTTCTGGGCCAACTTTTTAAACCAGTAGGATACAAAATATCGAAATAAAAATTAAATTAAAATATCAAAATTAAGCTAAAGAGCGAGATTGAGCTAAAATTAGATCATCGTTGATGTTTTGAATTACAACAATGTTTGGAATTACGACGATACGCATTTACAACCAGAGAGATATTATAATTTCTCTGCTTACGAGCGAAAAATAATCTTGTTATTATTTCTTAAAACTCGTGTATCCTGCCGTCGACATCGAGTAGACAAAAAATCGGCATCGAGTCGAATCGACAAAAAAAAAACGCGCGTCTGTGATTTGCCAAAGGGTTTTTTTTTCTTTTGTCGAAATAAAATTAATAATCACACATTATCCGATAAATTTTACCTCTGAGATGATTTAATTATTTGATTTATTTCGACGAGAGAAACAATTGAAGAATAAAAAAATCCGTTTGATGTAACCGACAAAACCCCGGGTTAGCGACGATCGTTGAATCACCCATACTAATACATGATATATTCTCAGTAACTGTCATTGATGTATAATACACTAGATGGGCCCAGACGTGTTATTTTGGTCGGAGATCTTGTCTTCACTAACTGAGGGGTGCGGGGGGTTTAACTACCGGGGAAGTTGGGTTTTTTTCCCTACGACGCAGCGGTACCTACCTACCTACTAAGATAAACTATGCATGCGCCATGTATTTTGCATGCGCCAAAAGGAAGACAAGTATAACACGTGAGGGCGGATCTAGTATATTCTAGATCTATGGTAACTGTGCCTTACGGGGAATAAAAATAATAATTCTTTGATTTTTTTTCGATCTTAGTGCGTACCTTCGTAAGTCAAAACATCAGTCGACGATTACCTGTATGTGACTGTTGATGATCTAATTTTAGGTCAATCTCGAAAATTTATTTAAATTGCGCATGTTCTGTTTTAACTTTCAATATTTTATTTTAATTTTAATATAATGATTATAATTTTATTTTGATATTTGAATTTAATTTTAATATAATAATAATAGTTTTAATTTTGATATTTAATTTCAATTTTGAAATTTAATTTTTATTTCGATATTTTGTACGCTACTGGTTTAAAAAGTTGGCCCAGAGACCGTTCGTTGGTTTGGTTCGTACGAACCATAATGCTGCGTACGGACCAAACCAACGACGAATTTGGTCCAACGATTTAACCAGCAGGATTAAACCAGTAGCGTACAAAATATCGAAATAAAAATTAAATTTAAAAATTGAAATTAAATATCAAAATTAAAAATATTATTATTATATTAAAATTAAATTCAAATATCAAAATAAAATCATAATCAATATATTAAAATTAAAATAAAATATTGAAAGTTAAAACAGAACATGCCCAATTTAAATAAATTTTCGAGATTGACCTAAAATTAGATCATCAACAATCACATACAGATAATCCTCGACTTTTGTTTGTCGAAGATGCTTTGACTTACGTAGATGCGCACTAAGATCGAAAAAAAAATCAAAGAATTATTATTTTTACTTCCCCGTAATGCGCAGCTACTGAGCATATATTATGTGTAAGTATGGGTGACGTCTTCGATCTCTTCAACCCGAGACGTTGTCGGTTTTATCAAAGGAAATTTTTTTGTCTTCAATTGTTTCTCTCGTCGTAATAAATCAATTAATTAAATCATTTCAGAGGTAAATTTTATCGGATAATGTCTTCAATTGTTTCTCTCGTCGAAATAAATCAAATAATTAAATCCATCTCAGAGGTAAAATTTATCGGATAATGTGTGATTATTAATTTTATTTCGACGAAAGAAAAAAAAACCCTTTGACAAATCACCGACATTTTTTTTGTTATTTTCATCAACATGAAACATGAATATTTCGTCGACGGCGAAACACATTGGTGTATCGTGACGACTTATAAGAAACAATAACAAGGTTTTTTTCGCTCGTAATTATAATATTTCTCTGGTTGTAATGCATAATATAAGCATTTTCTATCAAAATGTACGAGGCCTTAAATCTAAACTGGATGAATTAGGTTCTAACTCGGCTATTCAATGTGCTGACATCCTGGTACTAACGGAAACCTGGCTTGACGACTCTGTGCATGATTCTTTTTAATTTACATTAATGACATCTCAAAAATAATTAAGTATTCAGACTATCTTTTATTCGCCGATGACCTTAAGCTTTTTAAGACAGTTAAGTCTCATAGTGACGCAGCCCTTCTCCAATTGGACTTAGATGCGCTGTCAAGTTGGTCTGTCGATAATAAATTATTTTTTAGCATTCAAAAATGCTGTGTTCTCAATGTGACAAGATCTTCAAATCGCTTGATTTATCCATATCGCCTAAGTGGTGTTGAATTAAAGTTTGTAGATGAATATTGTGATTTGGGGGTCTTGTTCTCGAATAATTTTCAATTTAAACGACACATAGACAATATTTGTTTGCGTGCAACAAAAATGCTGGGATTCTTATTAAGAGTTAGCAAACCTTTCCAGAGTACGTTGGTGCTTAAAATTCTTTATGAATCTTTAGTACGTAGTTTTCTAGAATTTTCTTCTATTATATGGAATCCTACCCATATAACTCATTCATTGAAGATTGAGAGAATCCAAAAACGGTTTCTCAGATATCTTTATTTGAAACAGTGTGGTTATTATCCTTGGCTATATCCTAGTGCATTCCTATTAGGGGCGTTAGGCTTCAACTCATTGGAGTCTCGTCGGAATATGTTACTGGGAAGACACTTTTTTAAGCTGTTGAATGGGATAATACACAATCGTCAGGTTCTAAAGGAATTTAGGTTTAATGCACCTTGTAAATTCAGGGACTTGAGAAATCGTGATTTGTTTGTTCCTCCTGTGGCTCGCACAAATATGTTGTCAACGGCTCCTATATCTAGAGCGATATATCTGCTTAACAGGATTTCTGGTGAAATTGACCTCTTCAATATAAAATATACTAATCTGGTTGAGTGGTTGTTGAGGAATGCCAGTGGTTGATTTTGCTTATTATAAATATTAATGATTGTTATTACTTTATCTATGTTTTTTCTTTTTTTTATGATTTTATGATTTTAATGATGTTGTGTTAGTATTGTTATTATTATAAGTTATTATTACTGTTATCATGTTATTATTACTGAATGACCGGCCACAGCGACGCGTTGGAGATCTCTGTAATGTCACTGTGGCTAATATGTTAAATAAATAAATAAAAAATAAAAAAAATTTCGTCGTAATTCAAAACATTGTTGTAATTCAAAACATCAACGATGATCTAATTTTAGCTCAATCTCGCTCGTTAGCTTAATTTTGATATTTAATTTAAATTTTTTTTATTTCATTTTTATTTCGATATTTTGTACGCTACTGGTTTTAAAAGTTGGCCCAAAATCTTCGTTGGTTAAATATTTCCGAAGGGGGAAACACAGTAGTGTATCGTGACGACTTATAAGAAACAATAACAAGGTTTTTTTCGCTCGTAATTATAATATTTCTCTGGTTGTAATGCGTTTTGTCGTAATTCAAAACATTGTTGTAATTCAAAACATCAACGATGATCTAATTTTAGCTCAATCTCGCTCGTTAGCTTAATTTTGATGTTTAATTTCAATTTTTTTATTTAATTTTTATTTCGATATTTTGTACGCTACTGGTTTTAAAAGTTGGCCCAAAATCGTCGTTGGTTTGGTGCGTACGGACCATAAGTCGATCGTTTCATATCAGAGTTTGCTAATTTATCTGATTTTCATTGTTGAAACGGTTCCTCAAATTGGCAAAAATCATCCTATTCGCTGTCACAAATATCTGAATTTGATTTATGTACAACATGTAAAAAATTATGTACACGTCTTAATCCATAGATGTCTCAATGGATTAATTAATTAATTGTTAATTTCGTGTTCTTCAGCCTTTCGAAATACAGTGATTTATGTAATAAAAAAATGTTGCGATGTTGGTAATTAATTGTCTACAAAGGCGCATTGGGGATTGGTAATTGGATTATTAGTCACATGGCGATCGCCCAAAAGACAATTTTTGCCATGAAAATCGCGAATACGGAATATTTGGCACTCGAGTTCTCGTTAGTTGATTGATAGACTTATGATTGATATATTAAAGTTATCGCTAGCATAATGGACTTTTCGGTTACCAGATGTTCCGTTATACAGATTTTAGTGACTTTTGGGCGAGCGCTTAGTGACCAATAACACTGTTCGACACGAAAAATGGTTCAGAGACATAAAAGGTTCGCTGAACCTTTTTTTTTGGATTCTAGCTTTGTAAATAGAGCCGAACCGCCCCGATTCCTGGAAAAAGCGCGGTCTCTATCCGCGCTCTAGTAATCTGTCTTTTAAAGTTCTTTGTTCATTGTTCGCCGTGCATTGTTCATTTTTATGATGAACTTTTTTTTTGCACTATAGCTTTGCCCTGTTTAGTTTATAGTTTAGTTTATAGTTTAGTATAGTTATAGTTTGCCCTGTTTCCTGGAAAAATAACGCTTCCGGTCCTACCTCTAGTAATCACCGAACCTTGGGGTCTACCTGTCAGGCCTTCCTGTTATATACCCGGTATACGGTTCGGTGATTATTGGTCACAAAGCGCTCCCCCCAAAAGTCACTAAAATCTCTATAAAGGAACATCTGGCAGCCGAAAAGTTCATCAAACTAACCATAACTACATATCATACTAACGAGAACTCGACTACCAAATATTCCGTATTCGCGATTTTCATGGGAAAAATTGTTTTTTGGGCGATCGCAATGTGACTAATAATCCAATTACCCCGGTATACATGTAAAATATTTAGGTCAAAATTTTCACAAAAAGGCTAGAAATGATTTGATTTTTTTCAACTGGCAATTCAAAGTGAGACCACAAAGATAAAGAGGAATCAAATGTACTTGTAATTTTTTTAAATCCTTGTTACTTTTACATCTGTCATTAAGAAATGTACATATGTAGATAGATAGTTCGTTTGTACCATGCAGAACATATTTCATTATAAATGCATCGTTTAATGTACATTAAGTAATTGGAAGTACATACATATGTATAGTGATACCGATCTAACTTACCAGTCGACGAACCTGGCATGCCAACAGCCTCAATTACGATCTCTATTTAATTCATACTGGAACCACAATCCTTCCAAAGTAATGAAAAAACGACAACATTTTTTTCAGTCTTTGGATTTTATATAATTTCATATACACTAGCGAAAGTACCCAGCTTAGCTCGAGCTTAAATTATATTAAGTACATTAGGCGAATTCTGCATACTCCTTTTTTAAACATGTATAGTTGCACCACATTTAACGGTAATGATACGAAAATGTCACTGTATTTTTGATTTGAGATCTTTCATACTATCGATTCTAAATTGTATCTTAGTATCACTTGTTCGCCTTACATAAGTAAACTTTTTGGCAGCTCTGTGCATACTACAAAATCAAAATAAATCGATCGGAACTTTTTTTCAATTCATTACAGCATCTTGGAATTTGCTTATAGCGAGAAATTTTATATATATGTATGTAAATACGGACCATGTATGTACGTATGTGTGTTCGTATGAGTCATGCCATATGACGTTAAACCTTTCTAGGATATTCGTGTACGTCGTTTTCTACACTGAAAAACACACTTTTCTCGGAATTATTCAAGTGTAGTGCAATACTCGAGAATTTTATCCGCGAATTTTTCACGTGTCCCGTTTAAAATTTAACCCATTCACTGTCAAATATTTTATTCACAACATCACGCTTTTTTATACATAGAAAGAGGATCGTACGATATTACGTCAGACGTCTGGTGATACTAAGCGCCATTCCTATTTTTTTTTATTTCTCTATATTTTGAATCACGTTTTGGGTTGATCTGGGTTTCTCAATCTTTTCTTTTTTTAATATATTTCAAACAATTTTTTCACAGCAATATTTTTTCACATTTTTTTTCTATAACGTAGGTTTACATTTTTATCATAATATGTATTTTCCATTTTCTATCAACGTTATTTATCAAATTAAAAGTGTTTTTCAAGGTATATGCACCTGCGTTGTGCAAAGCTATTTTATATATCCATCAGATTAGATTAGGAATCGAACGATATTTATTTTTGATTTATCGATAGTGATACTACTCAATTAAAAATTCCAAGTTTTCCGCTAAATTTTCAAAATCGTCAAACCGGTTTTAGACGGTAAGCCGGTTTTTACCCTTTCCACTTGCAGTTTATTTCAGGTTTTCCAAAAATGAAACAATAATTACAAAGGGTCCAAACATATACCCTCCAAAACACGATTAAAGAAAAACCATCGATTAAATATTTCGTACCAGTGCTTCTCGATTTTTCAAATGGATTATTTTTCTCTAAAATTTATCACAATTTTCATTAATTCTACTGTTATTATTATTGTTGTTTGTCGTTCTGTCTGTAGGCTGAATAAATAAATAAATAATTACATAATAATTTCGGTTGAATTTAACAAAAAAATCGTCTTCATTTAAAAATCTATGTGACCCTGATGTTCAATTATGAGTATGTTTTAATTTTTATTGGATATATAAAATATAATATATATGTATAGGAATTTGTTTTTGTCCTGTGAGGTATTGTCGTACGCGGCTTTGTCGGGGTGCCTGCACGTGCATACATATATGAACAATGCTCATATTTTATTTTAATTCAGTGATTTTTACATGCCGAATTTATGTAAATATCATGTGTTATTATTCATTATTAAAACTTCAGATCGAACTCGCCGAAATTTCCGTCAGATTTTATCGTATTTTGACGATATCTAGATTATGAGTATTCCGGTTTTTAACTGAAGTTTTCAACTTTGGTCTGAAAACTTTTTTTTATTCCATCATTAATTTTGGATTATACATCATCTATTTTGGTACACAATAAACGTTTGACACAAATCGTGTACGTGTTTTTTTTATTTTACCTTAGTTACTGATCGAAACTGGTTTGATTGAATGTCCGATATGGCTTTGCCGAAACCTGATAAAATGTCATATGTTCACTATAGTACAGGAGAAAGCCATTTTTCGCAGAAAAAATTGATTCAGAACTTAACTTCAATCGTCGGTTATATTATTAGAATTAATTAACAGTGTTTGCTGTTATTTAGTTAACGTATCACGTAGTAGTAGTAGAGACTGGGCGTGCCTACTTACTGCATTGTTCACATATTTTCATCAATAATTCAAAGGCACACTTACCAATAATTCCACTGGTCATTACCATTAGAAGTACTCAGGTTCAAAGCCACGACCTAATCTCAAGTCCAATCTAAATGTAATGTATGATTTCTGGTGCCAATTTCAAAGTTCGAATACCGTTACTTTCCGCTGATCACAATCGTATCGTATCGAAAATTGAATAAATTTCGTACGAAACGTACATACGTTCGCACTTCATATTCGTTGCAGTCGAGGAAATTCGCATTTATTTCTGGTTTGTGAATCACTTTGGCCGTTGCACAAGTGAGTCTATCTTTATTCGTGAAATGTTTGAAATTTACATACTGTAAAACGCTTTGAGAAGCGCCGAAAGCTAGCGTAAAACCGCTGTAGATTACACGATAAGAACACTACGAATTTACACCGTAAATATGTATCACCCCTTTCATTTGTACATCGAGTATTAACCTGTGCTGTTGTCGTTTATGGTGATCGAATGTGACCGACCGGCTTGTTATCGCAATTATTCATTAAAAAAAGTATGTATATAATTGCAATTAATTAAATTATTAATTTAAAAATATTAATTTAATAAAAAAAACGCATCGATGGTTCCTTATTGGTCGACGTACTGGAGACTAAAATAAAGTAAAATTTAAAGTACGGTGCTTTTATCTAATGACGGTGTATTTAATATCAAGATTCGCATCAGTAAAACTATTACCAACTATTTTCTTCCATCAAAGAAGTCTCTGTATTTAAATATACTCGATATTTAAGACTAGTGTTGTGCTGTTGATATTTTATCGGGTGGCTGTGGAAAGAAAGTGAAGGCGAAAACACACTGAACCTCACGGCACGGACACGTTCTTTACCTTTCGTGGTGAAAAATCCGCAGGGGCTTTTTTTCGACGAGTTTCTCCTACATTTCTTCAAATATGAGAATCATCGTTATCCATCACTGTCAAACCCATACAATGGTTGCGTTGATACTAAAGCACCGAGAGGTCGCGGGGTTCGATCTCGTGAGCTGATCTCGATTGAAAATAATTTCTTCTAAGTATAATCTAAATGCTACTGGTCAGACTTGAATATTTGTGACTCCAAGTCGATCGTGTCCTATCAGAGTTTGCCAATTCATCTACTTTCATTACTCAAACTTTTTCAGCTGGCGGACCAGTATATATTTTTCAGTAATTCTCACGGACCGGCATCATATTTTAAAATAAAAGGGTTATTATACATATATGTATATGGTTCAAAACTTGTAAACAAATAAAAATAAAATAAAATCTAAGTAGTAAAATTTATTTAATTGAATTCAAAGAAGTACAATAATAATAATAATAAAGAAAGATAAAAAATGAAAATAAAAAAAAACTAATGAGACATACATGTGAGCTTTTTTGTTATTAGATAACTTATCCAGTCGTGGTTTAATCGAAGACAATGCCACATGCAATGGATCATAAATATACACACTATTACCATGTTTTGTTTTAATTATACTTATTGTTGAGAAACCAGTCTCGCAAAGGTAAATTGATGCAAATGGTAAAAGAGTTTTCACTGCAAGTTCTTAAATATATGAGAATTCTAGTTTTAATTTGATCCAAAAGCCTGCAAGTGAAGTTGTGGTTTCAAAACATTTTTTTAATTCTTGATTTGCAGTCAGATCAATTAGTTTATCTTCCAAATTAGGTGATATATCATAATTCCATGGCAAAAATGGATTTCGTATCCATCCTTTTCCCTTTCGTGGATCGTCATCTGGTGGAAAATAGAAATTGAATCGCTCTGATAAATTTGTCAAATGACAACTGATTATATCGCGCAAAGACGTCATATTAAGCTCCTCTCCTACTTCGTAAATAATATCAGCCAAATTGTGAAACATGTCATAGCAATCTTTTGATACACGAATCTTCCACGTTTTTAGTTTTCGTTTCAACCCATCTGTACTGTATTGTTGTGAAACAAGATGACATTCTTCCTTTCATGGATAATATCATTTCGTATACATAGCTATGAATTTATTTGCAATTAAATTAAATTTCATAATTTTCAATTAAAATTACATCTTTATCCAAATCTTGAACTGGTTCCTCCAATCCTGTCTTGCGTTCTGGAAGGCAGGATTGAGATTCTTCAATCCAACTTTGAATAAAAAATCGTCCCACTTATCTTCTGTTTTTCTAGCGTTTATACCATAACCAGCTCAATTTGTTACTTAAAAATATACATACATATATACAAACGGTGAGTTATACAAAATAAAAAATAAATATACCGGAATACAAAAAATATTTGAAATTTTTATCGCGTGATGAAATTTTCATGTAATTTTCCTCAAAATCTGTCTGATGCAATTCACAATAGCGCCACAGGTTTAATATCCATATTTTAATGTATCGCACATTAGGTATCTGAATAATGCTCGCAGATGTTTCCGGGAAGATTATAAAACAATTATGAACACAGGAGATATGAAATTTTACGATGTTTGAGTTTTAGTTGCGTAGTTGAATTTGACGGAAATCGCGAAACCGGAAGTGGTTATAAGCTTTCGCGGATTTAAAAAACTGACTCACGACATATATGTATGTACATATGTATATATGAATCGATGATATGGTTCGAATAACCTTAAACTATGTAAATCCTTGTATATATTATTATGTACATTGCGTTAGGGGTGCTTGTATAGCGTGTGCTTTACGAGTCGTGAGCATGTATGTACATATGTACCACTAATTAGTACTTATTATATGTACCTGTCATAATACAGAAACATTGAAACATTATATCAAATCTAGTACCATTTTCTATCTGATTATTAGAGGTACGATAGTCACAGTGCTATCCATTGTTCCATTGTTGTAAATTCTTTGTAAAAAAGGTTCGGCAAACCTTTAACAATGCATTTACAACCTTTGAACAATACGCGGCACCTTCTGGGTCCGGTGACTACTGATTATACATAGGTCGAGTGTGCGTATTTTAGTTTGACCGTGTACTTAAAGGACACGCTATAGTTTGCAGAGAATATTTTTAGATATTTATCTGGAAAGTTTTTCTATTGGTGTTTATACTTCATAAAGGTGGGCATGCACGTACAGTTTGTCCGCAGATTAGTCTACACTGTTTTTGTTTTACGAAGACATTTTTACTTATTGTATTTGAAATGTTTTAAAATTGTTATTAGTAAGGGAAGGCGATCAGGTCGTTCGACGGTTAAAAAATTGATACAACTTGCCAACAGATTCGAATTTTGCTCACAATACAATTGGTCGTGTGATCCTATTTGAGCTATAATCACATTTTTTTTAATTACATATGTATAAGTACTACTTATGATTTTTGATGAATGGATAATTTATTGAAGACCCGTATTTTAAGCATTTTGCGATAGAGGCTAAAAATTCACGTATGTATGTATGTGCGATTTTTTCTACTTCGTTTATGTAGTTTCTCGTTTTATTTATTCTTAATAATTTTAATTATATAATGTATTTTTTATTTGTAATGCTAGCTTTAAATTGTATGTATTTCATATATTATGTATTCAAATGATCTTTGTTTCGAAAATTATGTCTAAAGGAAATATGTATACGCTAAAGTGAAACATGAAAATGCTGAAATTGTAAAAAAATATGTTAAAAATGGTGACCTGACAGAGCCGCGCAGAATGAAAATGCAAAATCAAATAAAAATAAGTTCTTATTGATTTTATTCGAATTTGCATGAATGCCCATTGATGGAAGTTTACTAGGGCTTCGTTAGTTTTTGATAATTTTATTCCGAGCGGAAAGGGTTCAAGTTTTATATTTTAAGGGTAAATATTGTTTTAAAATTTTATAATCATTAAGTTGACGCCTGTCACTAAATATCACGTGACTCGTGTTTAATTATGAGAATGTTTTAATTTTTATTGGATATAAAATATTATACACTTGTTGTTTTACCCAGCTTCGCTCAGTGCGTAAACATGGCGAATCTAATAGTAAATATTCATTTATTTTTTATTAAATTTATTTGAATCGAAAAAAAATATATATCGAATCGTCATAGAAACTTCGACTTGTTTTCGATTCCCAACCAAAGATACATACATGCTTACATTCATACAAAGTCTCTTTCGAAATTATATATTAGATATGTAGGTATTTCATTTTATCCTGCGCGGCTATGTCGGCGCGGCATTGTCGCGCACGCCTTAGTCAGGCTGTCGCTAAAAATACAGATCTCCAAAAACAAGCTAAGGGCGAAAACAGACAGCAAGGAACGTGGCACGTGGATCGTCAACAAGTTCTCCTATATTTCTTTAAATATGGGAGAGCTTGTTGATTCTTTAAATACACCGTTATCGATCATTGTCAAGCAAGGATAAATACACGGATACAATTTTACCGAAAACACTTCAAGGGGTAATTTTGGAACGGTGCGTGCTAGCGTGCCATGAATCTATGCAAGCACACCACATTTTTTTCACACGTTTTTTCACAAAACTATCTAAAAAAAACCATGTGCCTTGTGTCGTTTTGCCAATATGATTGTTTTGTTCTGAAAAAATTTTCAGATAGGGACTTGGGAGAATGTATCGATATACATACATACATAATATCTTTCATTTTATATATTTGTTGAAAATGTCGTAGACTTGTCTACCGACAAATTTCTACCTTAATTTTTTAAATCAGCTAGAGGTAGAACCGGAAACGTGCTTTTTCCAGGAAACAGAACGTTTTGGGTCTATTTTCCAGGAAACAGGGCAAACTACAAAGCTAGAGCGCATAAAAAAAGGTTCATCATAAAAATGAACAAAGCACAACGAACAATTAAAAATGAACGGCGCAAAGTTGGTCCGCTCTTTAGTCATCACTAGAGGTAGGACCGGAAGCGTGCTTTTTCCAGGAAACAGCGTTTTAGGTCTATTTTCCAGGAAACAGGGCAAACTACAAAGCTAGAGAGCATAAAAAAAAGGTTGAAAATCAACAAAGCACGACGAACAATGAACAATGAACGGCGCAAAGTTGGTCCGCTCTTTAGTCATCACCACTAATTTCACCTGACTTTGTTCAAAATTTAAATGCCTAAAAATAACATAAATCACACACTGCACTACACTTATAGACACTTCCCCATTCAAAACTCGGAAGACAAGTAGGTCAGTACCCTAGCAAGCCGTACTTGCTATGACTATGACATGACACAAATGCATTGTTCTCGTCCTATGTGGGATGTCGTAATGATACAAACGGAAAAATAAAAATAATAAAAAGCTTTTAATAATAACGACTTCCACGTGTCTGCGAGTCGAAGGTCGGCCGTTTAACGGGACATCGACGGGTTAAGTTTATTCATACAAACAGTTTGAGAACCATCGTGCTGGTGGTGTGTTGTTCTTCCTACTCTTTCTCGCTCGCATGTGTCCAATTTCGGGTCAGTTGAACCGCGCGCGCCCACTGGCGCAGAGGCGTCTCGTGTTTTTCCTCTCTGCTTATTAGTAATATTATATTTATAATTTTTCACGTTCAATTTATTTTTACGAAGATGCGACCGAGAATAGCTGCATGACGTGTGTGGACGTCACGCTACCATCCATGTGAATTGTACGGGTGTTTCTCTCTCACTCATTCCCGAATTTTGTATCTAAATTTATTTAAAAAAAATCTTTCTATTAAATGCACTTGTAGTATTAAAGTATTGGCTCAAATATAACGCAACCTATCATATCATATATATAAAATACTAATCCGTTCGTTCGTAGATCGTTTAAAATGCAAAATTTATTAAAAAAATTTCAGTTCACATGTCACTTCCCGTAATAAAAATTCTATAGGTTTCAGTAGATGATTTCAGGCCAAGAGCCAATTGATATACTCCTTTCGTAAATTGTTTATGAATGGTTTATTCATATGAAGCGAATACGTATTTATCTTAAGGGTGGTCGGTGTAAAACTGTAGATGTTGAAGTCAAAAGTTGTGTTGTTTATTTTTAATGCTCTGCTGTAAATATTTTTTTTTACTTAATCTATGTAGGTAGTAACATCAGATGAAGTTTTGTGATCATGTGAAAAATCGAACTCGTCGTTATGCTTTAGTGCAAATATTTTTATTATAAGAGTTTCATTTTAATTTTCTTTTTTGAGTTTAATTTTCAGTTACAAAAGAAAAACACTTTCTGTTTGACTTAATTCGCAAATTGTTATTACTTATTTTAATTCGATATGTCCAAAATCTCGGGAAAGCAGAATAAACGTATTACAGTATTTTTAAATATTGTTAAACGCAAAACATTATATTTAATTTTTTGCGAAAAATTTCTCGAAATGAAGAAAAATGGACTTTTACCATTTTCATATATAACTGCTCACATGTAATCTTGTAGCACTTTTATTTTAAATACTGTCTGATAAAAAATCAGATTTTGATTATGAATGAAAATTTTCACAGACGTTTTATTTTGTTTGTATACTTGTTTTAACTCTATATTGTACAATACATCTTATCATTTTCAAAAAAAATCTTAATAGATGCAAATAAGTATGGAAATTTCTATCAAAAAACATTGATTTCTATTGAAAGCGTTAAATATAATGAATACATCGAAGCCTTATTTGAAATTAAGATTTTGCTACACACGTCTTTCCTGCGATAGTTAAATAGGTGCGCATTTGCGCTTTATATGGTTTCAATGTACATTTGTATGTCGCTTATTCGTCTGTGATCAGTTCGTTGTATTCCATCAGTGTAGTCTTTTTCTCAATCAGTTATTGACTATTGCATTCGTCGGTCTAAACGTCTCTTTAGACAAATATAATTTACGATGATTGTTTGACTTTCATATATTTCATGGGGTCGTAAAATAACTATCGTCTGACTAGAATTGATTACTCCGGTTGGTTCCAACAATCGTCTACGCTCAAATGTATTTACATATTTGCTTTCATCCAATAATTGCTTTTTATCGATTATGTACGTATAATCAAATGACGGGCTGATTTTTGTCTACTAGAAAAAAAAATTAAATCACAAGCTATCGATCGTTGTAACGAACATGGGGTTTGAAATTGTATTCAACCATGTGGGTGATAATCATGCACATAATTTTAAACCATGCAACGTTTTATAACAGCTAGGTGTTTGAACTTTCCTGTTTAGGATATATTACTATTTTTTATGTTTGTACATTTATTTAGCGTGGGATTAAAAATAATAATTGATTAAATTCTAACATTGGCGGAATTGTGTTAACACTGTGGCGTCCTTCATTATCGTAATCGCAGGTTGTCAAACTATTTTTTTCAACAATTAAAGTTTGAGCAAAGTTCGTCTGTAAACAAATTTTGAAGGTCTCATTAATGCATTGTTTACGACATTTGTAGTATTACAATGTCTTGTAAATTTATATTTTCCAAACCTTTTGATAATTGTAGTTTTTGTTTTAAAAAAATCGATTTACATCGATCCTAAATAATTGCCCATGAAGGTCATCATTTTTCATCATTTCTGACCTTCCTGCCCATCGATCATAATCAATAATTATTGATTATTTTCATCTCTTTTGCCAAATGTTGCATGCGACGGTTTCCTATATATGTATATTAATTTATGTTGATTATAATACTAAATGAAAAAAAGTGGAGAAAATGAAAACCAAATGAAATAATGTGATGTAATGAAGAATGATTTAAAATGCAATTAAACGGAATTTTAAAACTCTATGATATATGGCGATTTTTTATTATCATGTTTAGAAGCGATAATCGTTGCTAATTTACAAAAATCGGATGCAGGCTTGTATTTTAAGCTTTTTAGTAAATATTTAAATATGTTTATAATGTACATAATCACATTCTTCGGTCGCTTGGGAGCATATTAAATTACAAAAAAAGAATGGTACAATTTTTGGGAATGGGCTTTAAGGGTTTCGCGAGTCAAAAAAGGTTGAAACTCGCTGCACTACACACTGTAGAAGTAAAACCTTCTTACGCGGTACTACACAGGCTAGGAGTAGTGAATTTTCACTACTCCGTCTGTAAGGAATTTTACTAAGATTTTATTACTATTTATTCAAAATTTCATATTTTATTATGTACAAGGCTTTACATCTAATTAAAATCGGAAAAAAAGAGTGGGGGCGGAAAGTTAAACATACATATGTGGCTACAGGTTAGTGGCAAAGGGTTAAAATCTCTATCGGCGGACAAACCTCGCAAAATGGCAAAGTTTCAAAGCGATCGAAAGAATGTAGGAATATTTTCAGACCGATTGGCGAAGTGAAGCTAATAAAAAACCTAATACGAAGATAATAATAAAAAATAATCCTATTCAATTTTTTTTTTAGAAAATCACTTTATACATTAACATTTTCACTTTGTATTTTTTTACAATCAAAAATTTATATATGCAGTAAAAGATAACACACTAATTATATATGTATATCGCTTTCCGATTCGTGGTCAAAACGTCGGCTTATGTTATTTGTTTTGCTTATATATTTTAAAGAAATTGCGGTTAAGTTTGCGATAATCACATGGCATGTATTGTTATCATAGGCTCGTGTATGTCTGATGCAATGGACAACTGTGTATAATTTCATATCAAGTCTTCTATAATGATGTGTTGAAACGCCCACGAATCATTTTACGAAGTGCATAAAAATATCGTTTATTTACCTCATTGTTTCAAAGTGCAACAAATATTTGAGTGTACGTATAATGTGTGTCGTTTCAGTTACAGTACTTCGTTTCGCATGATAAATGGCTGATATTGGATACGTCTGGTCAGATTATAAGACCATAAACTGCGCAATTGTGAACACAATGGATATAATGCACGTGCCATTAATACCTATTAATAAAATTGATTTTCCTCATGCACATGCGTATGCACTTTTGCAAGTCAAACAGATTAGATATGGTTGAAGTATTGTTTTCTCATCGAGACTCGTTCGGTTCTGGCGAACAACACACCCACTTTTTTCGGTTCGATGCTCGAGTTTTGTAATTTTGAACCACTTTTCACTGCGATGCTCTCCGTCGAGTACTTCATGCATAAGCAAACGGCTCTATGGATCAAATACTCTCAATTTCTCTCGCAACGGTGGTACCCAAAGTATATTTAGAAAATTTTGTTATTTGAGAGTGTAGTTTCGTATATGTACTTATTTTTGAACAGGGCGATTTTAACATGAGAAATTTTTGTTAAATTATACTTTGTGAATCTTGATTATCCGGTTAGGATTGAGATAGTCAGTAGTGTGGTAGGTTACGCACGATAGTAGTAAAACTTTGTATATGTTGTTTTCAATGCGGTGCAAACGATTGACAAGCGCCAGACAGACTGAACCACAAATTAACGACACGTGTACCTTATGCGTGCGCACTGCTCGCACTTACAATCTACCCGAAGTCCCGACATACCTACCCTGTATACGTTCTGTGCTTCTGAATTTTGCCTTATTAAACTCGCCAGAAAGATCCAACTCAATTTTAATAATTACCATTTTAATAATTGCATCTGTGCACATCGAAAGGTTACTCGTCATCTGATGTGCAATCTATCATTCGTGAAGTCGAGAATTGCGTTTAAAGCAGCCATCCAGTTAATCTGTGGTTCAGTCTGTCTGGCGCTTGTCGATCGTTTGCACCAAACCCGTATATGTTTAATTATCGAATTTTGTTTTGTGACTTTTTATATTCCTTAAATACATAGATAAAGTCATAGGTCGGTCACATTATATTTTTTTTATTGTATCGTTTCTCACGATTTCATATGTTAGTATCAATATTTATTGTTAATGGTGTTTCACACGAAAACAAAATATGCTTTTATTTTTATACTGGTGATTAGTTCGGTGAACTATCATCTCATGCGTTATGGAATATGAATTTATTCATTAAAAAAAAATAATTAATAGACGAAATTCTCTATTAAATGAATTTAATTGCAAAATTGTTCAAATAAACTAAACCAGGCACACACAGAATAGCGTTCCTAATGTATATATGTATATACATATATATATAATTCCAACGGTCATCAATAATTCATAACTGGGTTGTTAGTGTTATCTTTTTTCCATCATATTTTTAGTAATTTATTGTGCGTTCATACTATTAACTTTGTAGATGTTTTCGTTGCGTAAACGTACGCCGGTGACAGCGTAAACTTTACGTTTCCGTTCTATTTTCCTCCATTATCCATTATTCGGGGGAATCGATTACCCCAAATATAGAGCGTATTCAGCCGTCAATCACGGATAATTTTTATGAAATTTTTTATTCACACCCTTCCTCTCCTAGAACTATTTATGTCTAATTTCACGTTTGTCTATGACGTACGCACGTACTAGAAGCGAAAACTATCGAATTTTTCCATTTTAAATATTTATAATACTCACACGTTCAGATATAAATCAGCACACACGATCGTTTGTATGTATGTATGTTCGTATGTGTGTGCGTGGTCTAATTTATCATGTTTCCAAAAATTTCCTAAATTACAGCGTCCTTTGTGCTCGGCTTTCCTGGGCAAAGAAATCACGATACGTTCATAAAAAAAGAACTGTGTTTACGTGACTCATAATCGGCTATGGTACTGTTCAGCTGTGGAACTTCAGCTACATGTGTACATAAATTATGTATGGATTTGTGCGTGTAAAATTTTATAAGGGTATTATTTTTATATGTACATATGTATGTATAAGATATAGTCCATTGTTTGAATCTCATTACGATTAGTACATAATATGATGAAATAAAAATGTAATTTTTGAAAATTTTACTGTTTTCGATATCGTACTTTTTTTTTAAATTATGTTAGTATTGATTGAAATATGAAAGTACATATTGTGAATATCACATTAAATAGGCTGTAAATCAACTCATTGTATTCTACACTTATATCTACCTTATATATATACTAGATATACATATGTCTAAACATATGTATATCATATATGTAATATCGCTATTCTGTCTTTCTCGCCCATTTTTGCTCGAATGTTTTTTTTCTCAAAATTTATAATGATTTCAACAAATCATAATGTTATATGATACATAAATTTTTTTCTTGCATTCGTATTGGTTTTATACAAGTTTTTCGAGATGTTCCAAATTTGGAACTCTGGGAATACAATGAAGTAGACGTTATAAAACTAAATTAAGAAATAAAGTTTATTTCAATACAAGCAATCTTATAAAATAGTGTACATAGATAAGTCAAGTTATGTAAATATAATATATAAGCGTAATTTAACGAAAATGAAAGGTTTTAAAACATCCTTCATGTAAATTTACACCACATTTTTCACAACATTTCGTGGCATTTTTTTTACAAAGTGCACATCGATTTTGTTTATCAGCTGGAATCATCCAATGATCTAGCCGATCATATCGAATATTGACAGGCACCCTGCTAGATAATTCTTTTGAAGATTTTTGCCTTCCTCCCCCCTCCACGGGATTTGCGTTAGTTTTTAAGTACAGTTGTACTATATTTCTTCTAAATTGCAAGTAATCTAACTTTTTATTTTCTGGATTGTTTCTATAAAGTTGCCAAGCATTATGAATTGCAGTATCCAAACAAAAGGTAAAAGGTACCCACCACCATTTTTTAGATTTGATGGATACTCGATAGTTATCTATATTTTCATCCATTCGATCTACTCCGCCCATATACTTGTCGTATTTTGATATGACATTTGGTCGGTTGATCGGTAGTTTTCTTTTTTCGGAGGATATCCATCTTTGAGCCTGTCCTATTGGTTCTACTGGATCGCAGGAGCTGACAGTGAGAACTACTTGGTTGTCATTCCAAGCTGTAATAGTAATGCCAGTTTTGGTGTCAGTACAAAATTCATATGTCCCTCTTTCCTGTTTTTCTATCGATTTAGTATTTGATATAGGGCATTTTTCTGTTCTACTAGCCATTATTGTTCCCGTATAGCCACACCCTAGTGTTTGCAAATGATTAGCTAATTTCAATGAAGAAAATAATCTATCTGCATAGATTTTGAAAGGGACATCTTTTGGGAGATTCGTCAACAAATTCACAATGACTGAACCACCAACTCCCAATTCCATATTTTTTCTACAGGTTTGTTTTCCTTGGTATGGATCAAATTGTATGAGATAACCTAAAGGTTCACATAAACACCACATCTTATAACCGTAGCGGATTGGTTTACCATGTATACGTTGTTTAGTGGGATGTCTTCCAAAATATGGCACCATGCTTTCATCTATGCTCAAATTCTCCGGAAACTGAGAGTATTTTAAATACCGGATATTAAGCAGATCAAGAAGTGGCCGAACTTTGGCAAATTTGTCATCTGGTATAAGATTATCATTGTCAGAACAGTGGGCATATTTTTTTATTTGTTCAAACCGATTTCTTCTCATAGCATTAGCAACAGTCGGATTATATGTTTCGGTATCGATTTCCCATAACATTCTCCACCTGGGTATGTCTAAATATCCAGACAATAATAAAATGGCGATAAAGCATTCGAGTTCCTTGACATCTACTTCGAAACTATGATCTCCTTTAGACCTTGCATATTTTATAAACATATTTTGAAGGAATTCGTACACTTCGGTGTCAAAAAATAACTCGAAACATCCCAGTGGATCAGAAGGTATGACTATTTGTGTCTTTGGAGATACGAAAGGTTCAAAATTGCACACAACATCTTTCGATTTTACCCAACAACGCTGAATTTTATTTTGTTTCTTCGGTAACTGCGAAAGTGGACCATCGTCTTCTTCATCGACGTTTTCACCCAAATTAAAAACTCCTGTCGATGAGTAAACTGTAGCAACAGCTCGAGCTTGCAACTGGCGCTCGTTCAGATGATTTATGTCAAAATTTCCATTTTCATCACCGCTGTCCTCTTCAGTCTCAGCGCTGTCTTCGGGAGGTGTTATAAACACATCTACGCATTTTACATCCTTCCAAAAATTTTCGTCTTCAACAATTTCTTCCATCTCTGATGTCGTTAAAAATCTGGGGGTAAAAAAATCAATGTTGGTATGTATACTCCCAGTGTTCCAAATTTGGAACATGGATAATATTGTCAATAAAAAATTTACATATGGAAAAATCAAAAAAAAGTACTACACATAACGAATCTAGAACAATAAGAGATTATAATAAATATGGTCAATATGTAATAAATGTGTTATAAAGATGTGTAAACTTACTCGGAGAAATGTAATATTAATAGAAGTGGCTTTAGGTGTTTTTTTGTTGTCAAGTGACATTCTAAATAATTTTAGCATCGGTCGTATTTGACGCTCGGTGCTCGACGTATTTCCGATAAAAACTTCTCTGTTTGTTTATATTACTCGCAAGATGGGCAAGCATCGGTAAAAATTGCACAATACATTCAAAAACACACAATAAACAACATGGGATACATTTTTATAAGTAAATTGATCCGATTGTATTCCGTGCGTTGTAGCGTATTTATAGAGACGTACCGCGTAAAATTAACAACAATTATCTATTCGTAAGGGCCCTTCTATTCTTATTACATCTCTCTGAACTTACTTGTCAAATGACATTCTCTGTTGAACGTATTTGATGCAAATAAAAAAACACTGCTCACTCCGACAGGTTCTAACCTAAAAAAATACTACACGAAACGATCCCCACACTTGCTAGCTGGAGACTGATGCAATCTAAACTTTTATTGCGTCATGCATAATGGAGTGGGGGTAAAAAAACAAAATATTCCAATATTGGAACACTGGGCAAAAATGGGTTAAAGTATTGATCGTAAACCATTTGTCTAACATGCAGCCTTTCTAGACTTTGTATTGAGATTAATAATTTGGCGCCAGATTTGATCCCGACCGTGAAAGCGAAAAATGCATTTAAGACGATGCTTTCTATACGGGTCTACGTGACGAGCCAGAATGTTAAATTACAGAAAACACAAATATCGGAAGGCAAAGATCGAAAATTGAAAGATCTTAAGTCGAAAAATAAAAAAAAGGTTGCATGGTAAACGGTACATTCTGCGCGCGCACATGAATACGGGAGGAAAAGCCTGTTCCTCTTGTTCCTGTTGTATCCTGCTCGCGCAAATTAAGTGAGTATGTACCGTTTACCATGCACCGTTTTTTTTTGATCTTTCGACTTAAGATCTTTCGATTTTCGATCTTTGCCTTCCGATATTTGCGTTTTCTGTAATTTAACATTCTGGCTCGTCACGGAGACTGTTTCTATACATATACATTTTGTGTCTGACCGCTTGAAAATACTAGTAATAAATTAAATACAAAAATGACTTTAATTCAAGATACACTTGTATTTGTCTTTTACAAATCGAGATCATTTCGTCAAAAAATAACGTATATTGTGTGTATGTGTGTTTGTAAATATGCAAATTATACAAGTCAACAAATAAGGGGGGGGGCAAAAATAAATTCTTGCCCTGGGCAAGATATATATAAATCAATGTTTGTCTGTCTGTCTGTCTGTCTCAAATAGGCTCCTAAACCATTGAACCGATTACGATGTAACTTTCAGGATTTGTTGTATGCATTTCCGGGAAGATTACTGTGTAAAAAAATGGGAAAAAGCCTCTTAATAATAATATTCGTAATTACGATTTTATCGACGCGAAAGTATGAAGCGCCAGCGTGTAGCTAAGGAAATGTGTACGTTGCTAACCAACTTGCGCGCACGCATGCCAACCCTTACATTACGTACCACTCATACCAACCTTGCATTACGTACCACTCATAACAATCCTACATATATATAAAAATCATTGTTTGTCCGTCTGTCACTTATGCGTTCCTATACTTTACTATAATTTAATTTGATTATTAAGAATTAATTTGAAACTGAAACATTCACTTATCGAAACACATCGAGTAACGGGAACGGGAACGGGAATTGCATGTGCTATTATGGCATTGCAACTCATGTGGGGTTCAGCTAGTCTAATATATAATTTTGAAAGAGACTGTCAGTATGTAAGTATTTTTGGTTCGTAAATCCGTGACGTCATCGAACAAATGAATATTCAAATAAATTTGATAAAATGTTTACTATTAGATAGGCCATGTTTAAGCGGTTTATATTACAAATACCGAGCGAAGTCAGGTAAAAACAGTAGTACATAATAAAAGTTCCTTAGAAGTTTTTAATATATTTTCGATAAATAATAATATAATAAAAACTGGTATATACATATGTATAGAGGATGCGTGAGTTTCCTATTTTGTGTATAATTACATTTTTACAAGGCTGTTTTTAGTTTAATTGATATTGAATTTATTAAAAATCATTCACCATGAAGCTGAACTTCTTATATGAATCACACTATGAGCCAGTTTCAGAACAATGCATGTACATAGATTAGGTGTGATCACTGGAGTGATTCGCGTTAGCTTGAAAATGAGCGTTTTACTTGTTGGCCTTACATTTTTGTACCGACTATCATCCATACGTGTGTATAATAGGATCGAAATACGCAAAAAAATGAAAATGTGGGCAAATCCGAAATTACCACGCTTCTATAATGCACAATGTCAGTCGAGTCTGAAGGCTGTTGAGCGTTTTGCATAATTTATTCGTCTTTTTATTATTGGCACCTCATTTCTAACGACTTTTGAATGCTAAGCGTAATCCAAATTTTATTTATTTCTGAAGGAGTAGAAATGGCCTCTTTGTACCAGCCAGTACTCGATTCTTATGAAAATCAACGCACAAAAGAAACTGACAATAAGGAATTATATGTATGCAAAACAGCTACTGTTAAAATCTTTCGACGCTTACATTTTTGAACGAAAACTATATTGATATATGCAAATTCATTCTTCAAAAATGTATGGTCACATTTGAAAGTCTACTTGCGATGATTATTTGACGTTATTTCTATATCTAATATGGTTTTTATTTATTTTGCACTCAAAAAACATATAAAAAGAACAATATTTCTAGTTTATAGGAATACATTCATGATATTATTAGACTTGATATTGCAATTTTAGTGACTAATTATTTTTATTTTCTTCCGCAGCTTCCCTTTCTCACATCATTATCAATATTTGAACAACTCATCTATTTACCCGAATGCATAATGAATGAGCAAAAATCAGACTCAATTAAAAAATTCGAAAATTATCATATAGTAAAAGAATGTTAATATATACTTATACTCTAAAAAAATAGAGGGCTGTTAGTAAGATGAATATCAAAAGAGAGTATTGATCTAGAAGATTTTTTATATCATATAAGCATTCATCATGATTGGTCCATCGTCGCACGTGAGCAAATTCCTGCTCTCGTTGTTCTTCCTCCTGCTTGTCTTCTTCATTTTTATGGACGTCAACATGTACCTCCGTATTCAAAACTATCCAATAGTACGGATCGAATCCAGATTTTCGTCTGAAATGCAGTCGAGCATTCCAGAACACCTCAGCGAGGGGAAGAATTTCTCAAGTTATCCCATAATACACAACACCTTCACGCCGAACGCAAGCAGAAGAGAATACACATCCGATGGCTACAAAAATGCATATCTACCAGTTACAACGATTAACACCAACGGACAGACGTCGACGCTATCAACGCACACTAGATCACAACGGTCGTCGGCCGAACCTGGAAACGAATATCAATATATGACATGGGTACCGTGCAGCATCAATCCGTTGTGCTATCCGACAGTGAAAGCACTCATGCTGGATCACACCAACCAGTACATTTTCGCCCCTCTCGTCGCCATATTAGACATAGGCATCGGCATATCCAAAAACATGCCGTACATCACACCAAATATGATCTCATACTCACACGTAGTCTTAGCCATTATCGCCGGAAAATTAGTGTCTATTGATTCGTTAGCGTATCGAAGACTGGGAGTTGTGTTGTTTCAGTTGAGAACGTTCTTGGATGACCTGGACGGCCACGTGGCCAGATCTAGAAAGCATATACACGGTGAACGTTCCGAAGTGGGAACGCCGGGCTACTTCATCGATGGAATATGTGATTTGTTAGGTTGTATATTTTTAATCGTCGGTATATTTTATTATTTGAAGAACAATCCACCTAGGAGAGGGTATGTGAAAGTGCACACGCTCTTGCCGCACTTCAACGAGCCACAGAACGCTAAGGAACCAGTCGATTCTAACGGAGAGGTCGGCTTCGTATATAAGCCTAAAGTTTCTATGGAGAAGATGGTGCGGAAAATACTCATGTTTTCAGGACAGTTGATGCTGTCGTCGATGGCTTGGAATCGTTATATTGATGTGTATCAAGAGACCTTGGAGAGGGACGACGGTGGTGCAAATGTCGGACAAAAGCAGAGGCAGTTGTTTGTGTTCCGTTCGGGGTTTTTTTTCGCTATCGCTTGGCTTTGGAAAATTGTGAACGTGCACAGCTTGCTGCACTGCATACTGTTCGCGATATTTTGTGACAAGTTGTGGGAGTTTTTTAGATTCATCCAGTTCACGGGGTACGCTCTGCTCGTCGCGTCGGTGTGCTTCACCGAGATGCACGTGATGAAGGTGCAAAACTACGTGTACAAGACTTTCGTGTACGGCGGAGCCCAGTCTTAAGTTGTTGTTGTTTCTTATAAGATTATATGTATTTCGTGTAAGTTACTAATCGTTTGACGGGTATTTGGTATATACGACTGTTACATTTTTTAGCTTAGATTATTTTGTACGAAATTCTGAAGTTACTACGATATTATGAAACTCAGTAATTTCCATGATAATTCTCAGATAATTTTTATATATTATAAAAGCACAAATTTGAACCGCTTCGCATATTTTATAAAACAAACGAAACAGATAAAATGATTCATATTATATTGTATTGAATTTGAAGCATTTTTCTTTTGTTTTCTTTTTTTAAATTCATTTTTGAATTTTTTTATTGGAATATTTGTATTATTATTGCTATTGTGATTATGATAGTGTAACTGCATATATGTAGATAGATGTCAGTTTATTTTAATACGATATATGTATATTATAATATACTTTTGTCTCATGTTGATGTATATTTATATATGTATATATATGTATTAACATATGGTGCTGTTGTTTTCCTTTTTTTAGATATTGAAATCTGCTATGTGTGTACATGCTGAATTTTGATGAATGTGTTATATATATATATTGTGTTAGTATGAGGAAGCTTGGATCTTTTTTTCTGTACGGAAGTTTGTAAACTGATAAAACAATGTGATATAAATAGCAAAATGTTTCATAGTTTTTCATATTAATGCATTAGTGCAGTGGCAGTAATGTTGAAAAATATTGATTTTCACCTGTGAAACCTTCTCGCACTTGGAATTATGTATATGTTTTTATTTTACGGCGGAGTGTTATATGTGGAATTGTAAATTTTATGACTGCGTATTTATAGACAACCGTTGTGTTTAGTGTTTGCATATGATAGTCAAATACTAACTTGTTTTGTTCTTTTTATATGTTTCGTGAGGATTTTTTATGCGTGTATTATCTTGTTATTCATGTCCTGGAAATATTTTGTGGTAGCCAATTTCATTATCTCTCTCTGTACAATTTTTAATAACATTTCCTGTTCTCGTTTATTTTATTTTCCCTCTTTTGTTGTATGTTACTCTTTTTCGGTATCCAAGTGTGTTTAAATATTACATTCCATAGATTTTGTGTTTGCTTGAATTATTTTATTGAACTGTGATACTTCATGGTGGAAATTTCTACTAATTTTGGAAGAATAACGCTTTCAATATAAATTTAAATCATTCACCATTTCAATTTGCCAAGTCTTATTTCAAATACATATTTCAATTATTGTAATAGTAAACAATTACTGTTTTCACTTCCTTGATTATTTTTTTGAGTCACGAAACGAGAATATTTCTTGATTATACTGTCCATATCTTCCAATGCCATCCTTTTATATACTTCCTAATTCACTACATTTTCACATGGTAGATTAAATAAAATTTAAAGATGTTTATGTACATATATATATTTCTTAAAGTCATATTTCTATACATCTTAATTTTTTACTTAAACTATTAATTACATAATAAGTCCGATGTCTATTGAGATTTTATTAGATCATATAATATTATGTTATGTTATATTTACACATATAAAAGGATTAATTTTATTTAGAATTGTATCAAAAAATGGTTCTATATATTTTTCTTGCCATTTAAAAATATTATAAGTTGTGTGTGTCGTGTCACTTTTTTTTCTTTCCTATAATATTGTCAAAATAAAACTGGGACATTTAAGAATTGTACAAATGATAATTTATTCCTGTTAGTATAATATAATTTGATATTACATTTTTAGTATTATTTATTTATTGAATGTTGAATCATTATTTTCTAAATGAACAAAATAACGAATCCCGGTATAATTATTTTCTATGTCGATATCTAGTCTCAGAGCGCGTAATAATAAATGTGCAGCTTTCATTGTGAAATTGCAAATTTGCTATTATTTTTTAACGTGTAAAACAGTAACGTTGCGGTCTGTAATTCGTACTTGTATTAAGCTTTAGACTTATGATTATTATTCCAACTGTATTATTAGCGATTTTAGTGAACGTTTCTCGTATAAGTGACTTTATTACAAAAGAGTGACTTCCGCATGTGCCGGTTTAATCTGATCCATTGAATATTTTTATACATTTAACTAGTGTGGAACTGTAAAATGATTGAATATATTACTACTTGTATGTGTTGTAAAGTATATATTAGAATTGGTTAGGAACGCATAAGTCACTCTAACATACATATGCTACTTTCTCACTTACAATGCACATTACTATTGCATCAGCAGTCACTTGTGCGCAGCCGACCCAACCGTTCCGTTGAACAATCGTTAGTCCACACTCGGCCTAAAATACTTTCATTTTAAGTGGTGATATGTGATTATCAAAATATATATTTTTTAAAAATATACTTTATATTTATTACTGTATTTTGTCTTTTATTATACTACAATATATATACACAACCTTTTCAGGGTATAATTATTTTTAGCTTGAGCTGGTAGTCAAGGCAACATACATATAAAGATTTTACATTACATTATTATTACAAAAAATTGAACATTATTGACATTATTCCAATGATTTATGGTTTTTCGATTCTTTGTACTTATCCCTTTGAGTGCTGACGTCTTTTCTGTTGAAAGTCTGCCACGCTGAAACTTTCGCCAACATTTCCAATTAGAATTATTTAGAAATCCAATAGAAAGCAGGTATAAAAATTGTAGCTAAGCCAAACAAACCCTAGATAACTACCGCCGAGGATTTCGAGTTTTGTAAAGTTGTGTTTAGACTCTCTAATATATCTTGCAACAATATAAAATAAACAGAAGAAGTCTATTAATGAATGTATTTTTCAAAACTAGTTCCATCTTCTTCATTTTTGTTAAAATATAATGCTCACAATCTAAATGTCAAGCCAAAATCTTAAATACTCGGCAGTTAGAGATTTCCATCGAGAAATTATGCTATGGTTATAAATTCAAAAATTCCGGTGTAAACTAGTCTTTATAAACATTGACACGGATTATGGGAGCCATGTTCAATGCATTATTATTCAATGCTACCTGGAAAGGCTTAGTGGGTAGTATTCCTGTTTATTTTTACATACTCAAAATACAATGCAGATCGGCGTATTTCAGACTGATGGACTTGTTGGCAAAACGCCGATCGGCGTTGGTCAGCATTCAAAGGGTTAATCTTAAAAACATATCTTTTAATCTCAATATGGCTATGCCGCTTATATTTGATTCTTTCGGAGTTATCTAAGGCCGTTTATAAGAAACGCATTTATGTATAAGAAAGCTGTTTATAAGAAACCAATACAAATCCACCGTTTATTTTGTAATATTATATTATGGTTAAAATTAGTACATATACGTTCAGTCTTTTTTTCGTATTAACCCTTTGCCCGTGCCAATTTAATTTAGCGAACAAGCCCTGTACGCGGCACCTTTTTCGCGAATTTGGCAATCGAGTTTTAGACCTTAAATACAGTTTTTAATATTTACTCAAGTAACCAAATATGTTAATTAACACAAAGTATTATTTTAAACAATAAAATACATAATATATCTCGTAGTTTTGGCTTAATTGTCAAATAATCATTCTTCATTGAGACGTATCGTCTCAATTGTATGAAAACGTGACGTCACATAAACGAGGTTTCAGTATGGTTCCACAAAAAACTAATTTTGACTGGTATATATTCATTTTAAGCAAATTGAATAGATGGCATTCAACTCTCAGTAATATATTCAACCAATTTTGAAACTTAAAACAGTTGAAATAGGCGCATATAAGCCTCAAAATCCCGTGCAAAGTTCAGAAATTCTATGGAAGACAGCCGCGCTGCAGACTTGTAGCCCAAAGCTTCCATAGAAGACGGCCGCGGGCAAACGGTTAAAACGATAGTCTCAAGCATAATTATCTTGATCAATGGGTGCAGATTAGTATTAACAATTGGAATTCAGATAACAAAGCGATAATCCGTAGTCCAGTATAACTAATTTTTCTTAGCAACTCAAAATTCCACAATACATTGCTTATTGATCAATCATTATTTGTATTATACTTTGAAAGTAATCCAATTTTTCATAGAAATTTTGATTCATCTCTATAAATCAATCAACAAGTATTATGTCTATCATGCGGAATTCGAAAATTTCTTTTGAAACACCTCAACACAATAAGATATTTCAATAAGAAAAAAAACAGCGAGCTTAAATAGATAAATCGCGCAATTTAAAAAACACATATTTCCGAATCTCGAGCTAATCAATATTTTTTATTACCAGATTCGTGTTTACTGGGCATAGATCTACATATAAGAAAAGTCATATCTCGTCTCTGAACCAAAAAAAAAGCCGTCATTTGTCGAACAGTGTTATTTGTGTTTAAAATTCATACACATACACTATTCATGTACTTAATTTTTATTTATACCTATTTCATTACCAATAATTCAATGAATTGGATTACATGTCAATTTTTATAATTTTTTTTAATTCCTTTATTTTTTAAATTTTGAATTTATTACTATTAACGATTTGATACTTTGGTAAAAAAGTCGATCTTACTAACATCGTTCAAGTTGGAGTTGGAGTCTGTAAATTTTGATCCGACTTTTACAGCCCCGGTCATGACACTGAGGCTGCGGCCGCACTGGTAAGGCAACGACAATATAATGAAATATAGTCGCCTTGCCTAGCCAATATGACCAGCTATAGCAATATAGTAGCGATTCACTGGATTATTTCTACTAATGTACAGAAACCAGCGTCGTCTGTCGCCTTACCAGTGCGGTCGCGGCCTGAATCATACCTTAAAACTTATTTGGAGCAAAATTAGCATAACAAACTGTTGTTTATATTCTTTTCAGTATTTACTAGAAGCGGGATATTGTAATAATCATGGACGTATTGTCGTCACAGGACCACGAGTGGCAGCTGCGGTTGCGCTGGCCACTCGGGTCGCCTTCGAACAAGGAACATACTGCGACACCAATGGGACTGTCGGATACGCTGTCAGCTTCGACAATAAATATGGACCTAACACTAAAATAAAAGTAACAAATCGTCCCTCATAATCCACATTGGTATATGTATATGTATATTTAAAGACAATATCGAATCATTTTTTATTTTAGTATGTGACTGAAGGTATTCTGCTGCGTGAAATGTTTTCGGATCCACTACTAACTCAATACAGCTGCATTGTGCTGGATGAAGTTCACGAGAGGAGTCAATTGACTGACATAATCATGGGACTTGTGAAGAAAATAATGAGGGTTATTATATTTTAAACATTTTTGAAAGTCGATGGCTATGTAATATGTGTACAATTATTTTAATACGTGAAAATATTTTAGAAGAGGAAAAACTTAAAAGTGGTAGTTTCCTCGGCGACGATGGATGCCGAATTTTTACGCGATTTTTTTAATCTTCATAAGAGAAAGAAAATTGATCCATCGTCCAATGAGAATGCCACGTCAACGTCTGCCATATTGTCCGTTCAAGGAAGAACTCATCCGGTAGACATTTTTTATGCTAAAGGTACTACTTTTCATAATAATCATATATGTATGTAATATTCAGAAGCTATATCTACTCGAGAACATAATAAATAAATAAAAAATGAGTACATTTGAAATTCATAAGTCATTTCTCAGACATAAATATATTCAAGAATGATAAGAAGTGTATATTTTTAGATCCCGTCCCCGATTATATAAAAGCCACCATTGATGTTGTGATAAAAATTCATGAAAATGAACCTTTTGGTGATATTTTGGCATTTCTAACCGGACAGGTAGTTGATTTTTTTCGCATCTTAATATTTATTGCATTAAATATTTTATTATTCTTTCATATATGTATATTGTATGTAGGATGAGGTTGTGTCAGCTGTGAAAATATTGAGGGATTATGCAGAAGAGAATAATAACAAATTAAATAAATTGACCAGTTCCAAAAGTGTCAAAGTTGAATTGGCCATACTGCCAATGTACGGAAGTTTGCCACACTATGAGCAGCTTAAAGTATTTCAGATTGCTGGAAAAAATTGTAGAAAAGTTGTCATCGCGACAAATATAGCTGAAACTTCCATCACAATACCGGGAATCAATTACGGTATGCAATAGGCATTTTATTATATTTATTTGTGCTATTTCATATAATGTTTGTTTTTGTTTTTACAACTCCAGTTATCGATTGTGGATTCCACAAAGTGAGATACTTTGATTCTTCTGTATTTTTTGATAACCTTGTAGTTTGTCCAATCTCAAAAGCAAACGCAATCCAAAGAACTGGACGAGCCGGAAGAATGGCAAAAGGAAAAAGCTATAGGTAAATAAGAATTGTACTTGTCTGGTTATACATACGTATGATCCAAGATTTTACATTTAATGGTTATCTTTAAGGTTATATTCTGAAGAAGACTTTCAAAATATGACAGCCAACATTTCTCCAGAAATGCAAAGGAGTGATTTATCAGCAATAGTTTTACAATTGAAAGCTTTAGGAATTGATAACATTTTGAGGTATTTTGTGTCTATTTTTTTTTTGACTTGAGAATTTCAGTCGTAAATTTTTTTATTTAATTCATTAATTTTCAGATTTACATTTCCTTCTCCTCCTCCAGCCAAAATAATGTTGTCTGCAATTGAGGTTTTGTACGCTCTTGGAGCGTTGGATAATAAAGGTCAACTTACTAATCCTTTAGGTGTAAATATGGCAGAAATACCTCTACGACCATCTTTAGCTAAAACTCTGTGTATAAGTGGTAAAATTAAAACATTATTCCTAAATTTCTGTTTATACAATAAATTCAGTTTACTTTATTTATATTTTAAACGTGATTTCAGGTGAATTTGGTTGCCTTGAGGAAATATTAACAATTGTTTCTATGATGCAAGTTGAAAACGTCTTCATAAAACCCGGTGGAGGACAAGCAGCTATAAATGCTAAAATTATGAAGAGAAACGGTTTTGAGGTATGCTCATACATACATACATATTCTAATAATAATATTTGTTTTATCTTCACATCTTTCCATATAACATTAACCCATAGATATAGAATAACCTAGATAAGCCATTACGTACACTTTTGGTCGGAGATGTTGTCGCCACCAACTGAGAGGTGCGGGGGGTTTAACTAGCGGGGAAGTGGTGAAAAAAAAGGTCGACGCAGTGGTCGTCAGTGGTCAGCAACCAGTTTATGTACATATGTACATGCACTGAAGTTTTATTTTATTTATAACTTTATTTTATTGGACACTCCGCGTGACAGTAAACCAAACTAATAGAGCCATATTAAGAAAAAAATATATAGCTATACACACTATATTAAACTACAAATTTATTTATTTACATATATACCAGGAAGGCCTTACAGGTAAATCCCAATGCGCCTTCCTGGCCAATTACAAATACAAATGCAGCATTTTATTACAAGTCGTTGAATTGCGAGATACTAAAAAACTCGTTAATTAACGAGACATCTATGAATTGTACATAAATTTTATTGTACATCAATCAAACTTCAAATAGTGGTGACATAGTAAGTAGGAAGGATTTTTAGCCAATTTTTTTTTCCGGGAACCGTTTCAACCTTGAAATCAGAGAAAATTGGCAAACTCTGATAGGAAACGATCAACCTGGAGTCACAAATCCAGGTCTGACCAACGGGAACTCAGGGATTAAACCCGGCACCTTCTTGACGCTAAGCAGAAGCTTAACGACCGAGCTATGCTGCTGGCTGTATGTTACTATAATAAAACCATCATTAACTATTACAATATTTAAATATTAGTAACTTCCACAAAGATCAATTTTAAAGCTGACACTTTAATATTTAGTTCATTGTTCGTAGTTTTAAACTTAATGTCGATTTCTGAATTTCCTTCAGTGCCAACAAGATATACGCGTGCATTTAGGTTGTCGACCGCTGTTTAATCACTGCATACATCGCGCCGATATTTCATTATATGTTAAAATACTACTATAATTGAAGACATTATATATAGGCGGATGGCATCACATATTCTTATGATATGTGATGCCATCCGCCTTTTTATGTTTTCTTGAGTAATTGTATTTCACTGAATACGTTGGCATTTTCGAAAAACGTCAATCGACCTTCCGACTTATGTAGAAGCTAACTAGCTACTGAGAGAGAGTGTGCATGCACTGTACTTTCCTTTGTGTGTGCATGCACCAACAGGGTGATCGGCTTAGAGCGTCAGGGCGTATCTATGCATTAACCTCAATATTATCGCAACTTATAGGTTGCCGAGGGAGATTTAATAACAATGCTAAACGTCTACGACGCATACTTGAAAAACTCGAACGTTTCCAACAACCGTCGTGCGAAAAAACATACCAAAGATTGGTGTCATAAAATGTTCTTAAACGAAAAGGCACTATACAAAGTAACCGAGATACGATCGAGTCTCGAGAAATTAGTCACTAAGAAATTCGGAATTAAAAATGATAACAAGCTGATGATGGACGGAGGTATTATACACACTCTAATATGATACTTCTATCGATTGTTTTTGGGTGCATATTATATTTCATTGTTGTTTTAATGCTTGTAGCTAAAATGGAACAAATTCTGAAGTGTCTCTGCGCTGGAATGTTCATGAACGCGTGTTACCTTCACCATTCCGGCTCGTATAAAACTCTCAGGGGCGATCAGGCGAATCTGTATATCAGTCCCAACAGTTGTTTATACAATGCTCAACAACCCCAATGGTTAGTCATTAATTTAATTATAATGATTGATTTCTATGAGGGGTCATAAACATTTCATCTTATTTACTTTCTTACAAATGAGTCATAAATCTCGTTTTTGCTACGGCAGACTGTATTTTCAAATCATTGTTTACTGAGGATGCTTTATCAGTACGCTTTAATTGCTTATTTTACCTTTGAGTCGTGGAAAACTGCGCAATTAATCTCAATGCTCTTATACTTACATATGTAGTAGTAAATACTTTAAAGATATCCTAGAATTGTTATTAATTTGTTGTTTATTTTTTGCAGTGTTTACAATTCCGTTTTATATTTTCGATGTATTTTTTTTACATTCAATTCTTATGTAAAATATTTATAAATTTGTTTCAGGCTTCTGTTCAGCGACGTTCAAAGCTCTTTGAACAAAACTTATATGAAGGATTTAATAGTCATACAAAGGGAATGGTTAACTGAATTTGCTCCACATTATTATAAAGAATCTTAAAATTTTGTATTATCAATAAAACATTCTAAATTACATATGTGATTGTTTTTGTAATAAAAGACTTTTTCATTTGCATGATGATATTTTCAACATAAAATAGTGTTATGTCACAGCCTTATTTATAGATATAAACAAGAAATATTATAGGTATATATTGTAATATACAGTTTTTTCTGCATTATATAGGAACATACATACAATCATTTTCCATTGAATATTAATTTTAATTATATATTACAAAAAATAAAACGGATTTTTTCTGAGAAAACAATCAAATGGTTTTTTTTTCTCTCAATTGAATATTGTATCATAAAAGATGCTTACATATTTTATTTAAAACAAAATATAGTAATTTATAGTACTTTATAAATACCTGATCGATTTGCTCAATGGAAAAATCATGCTTACATCAAACAAGCAAAATTATATAAAAAAAACACCTTAATCTAAATATACCTGATGGCAACTAAGCTCACATGACAATGGATAAAATATGGTAAATAGACGAAATCAATTTACAATGAACGAAAAAAAGCAACTCAAAAATTGCTATTTGTTATTTCGTTTGTTGATCATCCATATATGTAATATTGTACATACATTAAAATAAAGTAAAACATTGATGAAACACCTTAACGGTGTCTAAAGGAACCATACACCGTCAATTTTTTTTTTTTTTTTATAAATTAATCTTTCTTTTTTCTTTAACACCTGTGCAAAATGGTATATAGAGTTATGATATATTCAGGACCTGCGATTTTTTTTGTTTATTCAAATGTACATACATGGAGAATTTTGACGACTATGCGAATTCTTATAACCAATATGAAAAATAACTCATTAATAATTAAAGTAACAGAAAATCGTTATTAACTTTCATAAGATTCTCCAAATTTCCACGTTAAACTGGATTATGCAATATTTTCATTATTATTCGTATAAATATAGATACGAAATATGAAAAATTTGCAAATTGAATATTAATTAAATGTTCCACAATAAATAAGTTTCGCATTAAGATAGTAAATAATTTCCCTTTTTAAATAAAAAAAAAAAACAGAACATGCGTTTCACATCAAATGGAGGATCTTTGTGTTTGAATAATATTTTATATACTATTTTCTCTGTACATATCTATTTGCTGTAAAACGCTATAAATATGTAAGTCTAAAAAGAAATTATGGCAATGATAAAACATTGCGAATTTAATTTTGAATTCAAGATGATATTTGAAGGATCTATATTTTAGTACGATTAAATGTAGAATATTTAATAATTATATAACTAAAAATTTCAACGGCACATTTTAACATAATGTAATGATTTATGAATATAATTTATGAATACTGTATATTATAATTTATTATTAGGAACGTTCGCAGGAACAACTCACTTCATCGTTATACTTCTCGATCATCGAATATGAAACAGTTATTTAGAATGGAGTTGGCCAACTTAGATGAAGGAAATAACAGAAATAAACAATACATGATAATATGACATTATAAGGTTTACTATGTTGTTATGTTAACGCTATGTTGGATAATGTTAAGTTTATATTTGAGATCTGTTTCTTCGCACTGTGTTTCGAATTACTGTATTCCAAAATAGAGGTAGTCTTTGCACCATTTTACGGCATTATCTTCGTCGGCGCAACACATTGGGTATGCATTCACGGATTTGGTTGCTTTAGCACACCTTTGACATATCTCAAGGAGATCACCCTGTGTTAGAAACAAAATAAAAATTTAGTTGTGTCATATAAAGAGTATTAAGGTATACATTGAATATTGCTACTTACGTCTTCATTACACTGACTGTTTTCTTCGAATTTTTTCAGAAGAGTCTTGGCCGGATGTGCCCAGATTGGGCTTCCGTCGGATTCCGGCAAACTCAACCAAAACATTATAAATATGAGAGCCAACATAGAAATCTGCAAAGAAAATATATATATATTATTATTAAATGATAACTCTCTTGAATTTGTCTGATTCAACGTATTTATTTTATAAGTTATAATTTTTAAGCTTGCAACCTCTCGCACTCGTACTTAATTTATTGAGAGCAAACAATAGTATAGTATTAACAATAAATTGTTACTCGATATTGTATATTG
Source organism: Arctopsyche grandis (assembly GCF_051622035.1). Lineage (NCBI taxonomy): Eukaryota > Metazoa > Arthropoda > Insecta > Trichoptera > Hydropsychidae > Arctopsyche > Arctopsyche grandis. Next base: position 28,073,732 of record NC_135357.1, read on the forward strand.
TACAACAGAATGTGATTTTCAATGTACAAAAAATTTGCTCCATTTGTGACTTCCGTTAGGAAGACAATTTTATAACGAACTAATTCATAAAGACATGTATAGGACGGGTTAAAGGTTTCGACCGTTTCCCGGCCTATGGAAACTCAGTTGAGTTTGAAAGAGGATCGTTTATTTTTGTTCAATTGTTACAATGGTTATTGTATGTACGAAGAGGTTGAGCTTCGGAGAAGTGATCTGGTTGAACTTCAGAGGTTCACTCTGGTGTTGTGAGCTGCTGCGTTGCTTTATATACGTTCTGGGTTGGAGCGTGCCGCGTGTAAATGCTTTGTCTTCGTTTCCAGGACACGTGTTGATCTATTTTCGAGGCGCGTGCTCGGTACACGTTTGTTTTATGGGGTCAGCGTCAGGACGTCGTTCGTTTGAGAATGCAAGCGTATGCCACGCGTTAATGACTGCCACGTGTTTGGGTATCCTGATGACATCACTGCTGGGTTTCGTTCGTTTACGATCGAGTGATGAACTCTTTCTTCTGGAATGGTCGAAGGGGTCGTTACCCTTGAGTTATACATGTTTGTACAGGATCGATTATGTGATCACTGGTTTTGATTCGTAATAGCACAAGTTGTGCTAGATTCCTACACATGTTTAATAGTTTAATAATATATATATATATATATATATATATATATATATATATATATATATATATATATATATATATATATATATATATATATATATATATATATATATATATATATATATATATATATATATATATATCGCAATCAGATCAGAGAGCGGAGTAATAATTAGGAATAGAGAAGAAATCATAGACAGAGTTTACACGTTCTATGCAAAACTATACGAGAACGACAACGGCCAATTCCCCGCTCTGGAATCGACACACGGCCAAAGGGTTCCTGCAGTATTGCCTAGCGAAGTAGAGGCCGCGCTAAAAACTGCAAAGAACGGTAAATCCCCAGGGGAAGATAATATTCCCATTGACTTACTAAAATGTGGCGGCCCCCCCCTAATTAATATCTTAGCTAGGCTTTTCAGCAAATGCATCCAGAACCAAGCTATACCAGAAGGATGGAATAACGCAACTATCATTTTAATACACAAAAAAGGCGACAAAAGCGATATCAAGAACTACCGACCCATTAGTCTACTTTCAGCGGTCTACAAGCTCTTCACGAAGGTTATTACAGAAAGGCTGAAGAATATCCTCGACGAGAACCAACCTGTAGAGCAGGCAGGGTTTAGGGCAAATTTCAGCACAATGGACCACCTCCAAGTAGTTGGCGAACTAATCGAGCGCGCCAACGAATATCAACGGCCATTGTGCCTAGGTTTCGTCGATTATGAGAAAGCCTTCGATACAGTTAGTCATAATGCAGTACTTAACGCTCTAAAAACACAGGGAGTGCCGGAACCCTATGTGGGACTGTTAGCTGCAATATATAAGAATGCCACAGCTTCGGTTAAAATTTTTTCAGGTACAGATAGATTTAGCATAGGAAAAGGAGTAAGACAAGGAGATACAATCTCGCCCAAGTTATTCAATGCGGTGCTTGAGGGAGTTTTCAGGAAATTGGATTGGGATACAGCCGGAGTAAGCATCAATGGTCGCTTTTTGAGTCACCTTCGGTTCGCAGACGATATAGTTTTAGTAGCTCGTGATTCAGCTGACCTACTTATCAGACTAACACAGCTGGACAGGGAAAGTAGAAAAGTAGGATTAAAAATTAACGTAGATAAGACTAAACTAATGTTCAATAGTTATTGCATGCCTGATAGCATCCCCTTAGATGATAAACCAGTAGAAGTAGTAAATAATTATTTATATTTAGGTCAAATAATTGACATGTCTGGTAGTAAAAATGAAGAGATAAAGAGACGTATGAAATTAGGGTGGAGTGCATTTGGACGGATGAATGCTGTTTTTAAATCAAAAATGCCACTCTGCCTGAAGAAAAGGATCTTTGATCAATGCGTTTTGCCAGTGATGACGTATGGATGTGAAACTTGGACACTGAACGCCAAGATGCAAAATAAAATCCAATGCACTCAAAGAAGTATGGAACGCTGTATGCTTGGCATAACGAGGAAAGACAGGAAGCGGAACACGTGGGTGAGAAATATGACAAGGGTAGTGGACATAGTGGATAGAGTGAAGAGATTGAAATGGCAATGGGCGGGTCACGTAGCTAGGAGGATGGACGAAAGGTGGACAAAAGAAGTGCTTGAATGGTACCCGAGAGAAGGCAAAAGAGTAAAAGGAAGACCGCAAGGAAGATGGGTGAACGAAATTAGGAAAATGTGCGGAATGAGATGGATGAGTGTTGCGCAAAACAGAGACGAGTGGAAGCGTGTTGGAGAGGCCTTCATCCAGCAGTGGATGGCGAATGGCTGTAAATGATGATGATGATGATATATATATATATATATATATATATATATATATATATATATATATATATATATATATATATATATATATATATATATATATATTATCCGTATATAATTTTCAAAGACGTTTTATTATCCGTATAACGCTAGTAAAAAGACTTGATAAAATGAAACATATTATTTTAAACATACATACATTTCTTTCATTCCGTTTATCGAAATTAACAATGTTGGACCAAATATGTCACTGAGATTATGTGATGCTGCAATCTGTCATTTCTTACAAATAATTTTTTTCCTATAATCTATGCGGTAGGCAGCTATTACCAAATATGTTTTTGTTCCACTTTTAGGCCTATAACGTAATTTGTATAGGCGTTGTGCAAGCTCTTTGATTTTGAGTGAGTACATCATACATATATGCTTTAAAAGGAGTGATAAACGCTTGATTTTTTTATATTTGGGACAAAGTGAATGCTCTATGAACCAACACTATATCTGTACACATTTAAGAGTATTTGTATAAATGTTATTGTTTTGTTTTTATATTCGATAATATTATAAGTAAAATAATGACCCCACTACCCCAATGTCTGATACAAAATTAGACGAAGAAAAATTAAGGTCAAACATTTTGTCGTAAAAAATTAAACAAAAAAAGGACAAAGTCCTATTAAAGTAAACAAATAAAACATTTTTGGATACCAGATGGATCCAAGGCTGCGGCAAGCTGATTTCATGCTATATTATAATAGTTTGATACATTTTTCATAGATAATGTTGGATGATAAATATACCAACGCTGAATCTATCTTCTCTTTTATAAAGCACGCAATTTCGAAATACGATTAAATTACGGAATAGTGCGTGTGATTGTTTATATTTATTTTCTCATTAACAGTATAATAAATAAGGCATGACAGGCAACTTTGACCCATTCAATGATTTACTGCAAATTAATTAATGCGTATAGGCTTTGTATAACTTTTTTTAAATATATGTATAATTTTTTTTTATGAACGTGTCATGGGTTATCACATAAATTACTTTTAAATATGTACTTCAATTTATAACCATAAATACTATAAAAGGTCACCTAAATTAGTATCATTTTTTTTTAATTATATTACACATGTGGATCATTTTTATGTAGGATTTGTTTTAATTTTACCACAATCAAATCTTTTTTATCATTTGCATTGGTTGGATATTTAATTTATATGACTGGAATTTTTATTGTATTTTTAATTTATCTACATATATACAGTACCGGTTATTGAAATCGCATCACTTTCAATTGTTCAATGTTTTCGTTTATTTTAAATACACGTAGCTATACACGAGGTTTTTTCGTTTTATTATTTGATTTCAACTATTTAGCATTTTTTACGATTAAAAAAGATTTTTTATATTTTTAAATTAAGACGAGATACGAATTTTAAAAAAACATGTACAATATGTTTCCAAAATTTTTTCATAGTCTGTAGTCTTCACTGCCTCATGCCGTAATACGAAAAACATCCCCAAATCATTTTGCCCTTCGGTTTTTAACTGTTCTCGTAACACACTGATCACTGAAACGTTCGTTCGGCTTTCTCCTCACCCAGGTTATACCATCGGAGTCCCAAAGATTAAACTTGCTCTCGTCAGTAAAGATTACATTCTCCTAATCATCTTGGGTCCAAATTTTGTGGAATTTTTCCCAATAAAACCGTTTTTTTTTTTTTCGTAGACCTGCCGTTGGAAAGCGCTTTTTCGCTGGTCGTCGTGCACGGAGTCCTGCTTGTCGAAGTAGTCTCCTTATAATTTCGACGATGATGTCTTTTCCAGTCGTTTGTCTGAATTCTCCTCTAATATCCTGGGCAGTTTTTAAACGATCTCTTAAACACGAACGTTTTATCATCCGATTTACTTGGGGGTTTTTTTTTCTTACGCTACGACTAACTGGCTTGTGATTACCGGGTTCGGTTTATCGATTATTTTTGAGGAAACGTGCTTAAATTGTCTTTACTTCTCAACTGCAACGTAATTTTTCGTGTGGATATCCTCTTGAAGATAGCGAAATTATTTGCCAATTTTTCGCCACGTTAAGTTTCACACAATTCGCCATGTTTCGCACAAATCGTAGATACTCACTCGAAATTCGCACAAGAACTTAATACAATACATGATAATTTATAAAAATATGTTTGTTCAAACCCCTTGGGCCTATCGGCTTTGCCGCCTCCCCCAAGTATATTAAATTAAATAAATACCTCAAAATGTTCGAAATACTACCCTTTTGAATAAAAAAAGAGTATTTTAGAAAGTAGGGTACCTTCTACCGAGAAATTCCGAGAATTCAAAATATTTAGAGGTGATGCCATTTCAATTACCGGTACTGTATATGTAGTATATGTATACAAAATATCAATATATGAAATTACTTAAATTAAAAGTTATATTTATTAATTATAATTATAGTTTTTAGCTTTTTATTTTTTGAGGTAAATTATTACAAAACGGCTAAAAAACCAAAGGGCAAGTATAATTTCCATTAACTAATATTTATTATATATATCAAATTTAACAAACATATTTCATTAAATTATTTTAAAGAGAAAATATTTACTTTTAATATAGATAATTCGATCAATTAGTTACATAAATATAAAAACAAACTTTCTAATCTATATATTATGCAATTTATAGTTATAAAGTGCAATCGATAAACTTATTTTCAACAATATATCGCATATTTGTCAGAATTCAGTGCACATTGTGTTATTACTACATTTCATGCGTAGATCTATTTTTAAACCATTTATTTACACACGTATGTGCATTATACTATCAATGTTTAATTATTATGAAATTCCACCGTCTGTTATTAACAGATTTTATAGTTCAAGGATAACAAAGTATTATAGTATATTTTCCACAAAACCTTGAAAATTTTCTACATTGATGAGTCTTTAGATAACGCTTGCCTATAATATACTCGTCATATATGTACAATAAATACAGAAACTGATACCCATATCAAAAGTTTACGCCGAAGAACCTTAGTTATGTGAATTTCAATGCTATCATTAATCAATTGCTTGATAGACGGGCGAGGAGCATTACTTGCCTGTTTGCATTATTCGGAAATCAATACAGGTTTATTTTTCATTCGAATATTCTTATGTATTTACATGTTTTTTAATTCATTTAATTCAGACAGACTATGCAATACACTTTTAATTCGGTAAAATGTTTATTGTTTATCGTTAAAAATTTGAACCTCTTGGTCCAAAGTATGTAAAATGTTTTATATTTTCTATAAAATCATAATAAAATTCTCATCTTACTTACCCTCGTAACCTGTCTCTCCCACACAGAAACTTTGGTGTCTGAAACTTGTTTAGCCCTTTGATCCTGATTGTATTAAATTTATTTTTTTATATATTATATGTATATAACTAATGAAAAATTCTCAAGAATAAACTTTTGAAAAATATAAGTAATATGAGAATTTTCAAACAATTTTGTGAAAAATATAAATCATTAGCTCAGTATATACAGATCCTGTTACAGTACAATTCCGATCATTACATACACATATTAATCTATCCATGAGTTTATCGCAGTTTCATTTACGAATTTAATCGTTTTAGTAAAATCATATATAAATTTATCGTTTAACACATTCAGCCCAGCGCATGATTTCATACATATGCCCATGTGGCGGCACTGTCACGCGTATCGGCACCCAATTACGCGTGACGACATTAAATCACTTTATATAATGAGTTGTCCCTTAATCTTTAGAATTTTATAGGAATTTTAGTGTTGGGGTGCTCAATGAAGTGGAACCGTAAAATTATAGTCTGCTATAGCACTATCCGCGTGGCCACCGGTGGTACACGCCGGGTTGAACGTATTAAGAGGGCTGTACACCCGAAACCTTAATTTTATTGCCGTTCCTTTCTTCGATATATATGTACATATATATTGAGTGAATGCAACAATATATATCAATATATATATTGAGTGAATGCGACAGTTGCGCTTCGACCAGGTAATACGTATTTTAAATCGACAAAATTGAGGTTTCGTATTCTCCAATTTTCTCCTCCGAAACTGGACTAATTTTTAAAAAAATTTCATCATCGATATGAGAAAGATATTTTCTGTGCACCTGTGCGCGTATTTTTTAAATCGACCGTTAAATAAGCACGCTGGACTCTTTTCGTGGGTGTAAAAAAGAGGCGATTTATAGATATTTGGCGGCTCCTAGCTCCTATAAAAAATAACTAATCAAAAAAATAAAAGCACAAATACATGCCAATGGTGGATATCCATAGCATATTAAAAAATAATTTCTCTAGTGCCATAATTGAGGAAGGGAGAAGTGTAATTCGTTTGTATGGACAAGGCGCTGCTGTCCAGCCCTCTTAATAATTACAGAGATATATTTCATGAATATCTAGCCAAACTTACGATTTGCGATATGTGTAATAAATATTTAGTCATCAACAAATGTAAGCAGGATATTGTATTATATAAATACTAGTGGCCTATGTGCACATAATTGTGCACTCCATTTGATCGCCAGAAATAAATAAAACAATTAATTAAAAATACTATTTAATTTTCAAAAAAAATTATTAAATTTTGAATATTATGATTATTATATGCCGCGTACATGACGAAAATTCACGCGCAGCACGTAGGAACGCATTGTGTTATTATTATATACGATGGATAACTATTTTTTTTTCAACCAATATGTATTATATTATATCTTAGGAATAGCAAATATACTTGACGTCACCCGAGTATATAACAATCCACTTCGAAAACCAAAAATATACATATGTAAATAAATAGTGGCCACCATCCAAATTTTTTATCTCAGTAACGCAAGGTTTATAAGCTAGTTGCTACAGCCAAACAAAAAACTTTAATATTGCCCATCGATGAAATTAAATTATTATATAGGAAGTATATATGTATGTACATACAAACGTTATCAATCACGTTTCTGAAATGATATATTATACATATGTATGTATGTACATATGTATATGTATATAATATATCAGACTGCAGGTAAAGTACCACAGGTTTTACTCAGAATAGACAAAAACTCTTTTAATTGTATGTATGTATGTATGCATATTCAAATACATTTGTACCAATTTTAGTAAATTAAATTTATATCAGACTAGCTGAACCCGGCATGCTTTGTAATGCCACAATAACGCATGCGATTCCCGTTCCCGTTCCTGTTTTCGTTCGCATTCCCGTTCCCGTATGTCGGAAAAACGCAGGCAGCGAACAAATTTGAAATTATTTAATTGTTTGTTTATTTTACCCCAAGAAAGCAGGTCGCGACGCGAAAACCTTTGAAATTATTGCGTTGCATTGCCACTCATTCCCGTTTCCGTTCCCGTTTTTGGGCGATTTTTTTCACAGTAAGCTACACGGACATGCATACAACAAATCCTGATAGTTCCATCGTAATCGGTTGAGTGATTTAGGAGCCAAACAGACATTCATTCTTATATATGTATATAGATTTCAAATCAGATTTTAAGCATAGACGTAGACATATTATACGAAATAAAGAAATAAGCTACAAGAAGCGAAGGTTGGTTCATACATTTCACACTAAATCTAGTTGAAATTTCTCACCGTTGGTATACGCCAACATCTCGTCCTTGCTGCCATTTTAAATCACAAACACAAATAGGCACAATGTAATATATTTGAGTGGGTTTCAAAATGCACTAGTGTGAGGAGGACGCTTTTGAATATAATTTTTAATGGGACACTGGCGAACAAGTGATCACGTTGCGACTACGTAGAGCGAACCGTTGGCAACAGTGACAGCGGCGCGGCAAAACCACAATCTGAACGGGAGACTGCGCACCGCACCTTATATGAGACGAATAGACAGATAACCGACGACCCCAACTAGCCAGGGTTAGCGCGACACTGCCGTTAACCGTTAATTACTCAATTAACAAGCTTTTTGGCTTATTTTCGAATATATTATTTAATTATTGCAGAAATTTTATTTTATTTAAAAACTAAGTTTCTATTGTTTTCTCGTTTCTTTTATGCATTGAATACAAAGATCTCTTATATTTGCATAAATTTTTTTGCTAATACAAGTAAATATACTTTTTCCCAGATGTATTCATATGTATTTTAGTTAAAAAACAAATTTCAAGTTTAAAAATAAGTACATATTGAATTATTAGTTTCTACTAGATGGAAAGTGTTGAGATATGTTTGGATTTCAAATTGTTGTTACAACCGTCTTTCTTTCACGCATGTACCTATACATGGTAATTGGATTATTAGTCACATTGCGATCGCCTAAAAGACAATTTTTGGGATGCGGTGCATCCGCTCTAAAATCGCCAGACAAATTGAACGACAGATTAACGGACGGCTGCTTTAAATGCAATTCTCATCTTCTCGAGTGATAGATTGCACATCAGATGACGGGTAACCTTTCGATGTGCACAGATGCAATTATTAAAATTGAGTTGGATCTTTCAGGCGAGTTTAATAAGGCAAGATTCGATAAGTTCCGAATCCTGCCTTAAACTCGCCAGAAAGATCCAACTCAATTTTAATAATTGCATCTGTGCACATCGAAAGGTGACTCGTCATCTGATGTGCAATATATCATTCGAGAAAACTAGAATTACGTTTAAAGCTGCCGTTCTGTTAATCTGGCGATTTTAGAGCGGATGCACCAAACCCCAATTTTTGCTATGAAAATCCCGAATACATAGCCATAAAATAGCCAGCAGCATAGCTCGGTCGTTAAGCTTCTACTTGACGTCGAGAAGCGCCGGGTTCGATCCCTGGGCCCGGGCCTCGAGTGAAAATGAATTTTTCAGAGTATGCTGTTGGTCAGACCTGGATTTGTGACTCCAGGTTGATCGTTTCCTATCAGAGTTCGCCAATTTTCTCTAATATCATTGTTGAAATGGTTACCGGAAAAAAAATTGGCTAAAAAATCCCTCCTATACGATATGTCACCTATAATTTGTTATTAATTAATGTTAAATAAATAAGTTTGTTTGTACACTAATAGATAGTTTGTAATAAAATAAATAAGTTTGATAGATGTCTCATTAATTTGCGAGTTTTACGGTGTCTCGTAATTCAGTGATTTATATAAAAATGCTGAATTGTAATTTGTAATTGGCCAGGAAGGCGCATTGGGGTTTACCTGTAAGACCTTTCTGGTATATATGTAAAATAAAAATTAAATAAATTAAATTTGGCACTCGAGTTTTCGTTAGTTATCGTTATTGATAGACTTATGATTGATATATGATAGTTATCGTTAATATGATGGACTTTTCGGCTGCCAAATGTTCCGTTATAGAGATTTTAGTGACTTTTGGGCGAGCGCTTTGTGACCAATCATCACCGAACCTTGGGGTCTACCTGTCAGGCCTCCCTGATATATACCCGGTATACGGTTCGGTGACAAAAGACAATTTTTGACATGAAAATCGCGAATACGGAATATTTGGCACTCTAGTTCTCGTTAGTATGATAGTTATCGTTAGTATGATGGACTTTTCGGCTGCCAGATTTTAGTGGCTTTTGGTCGAGCGCTTAGTCACCGAACTCTTATACATATGTATGTCACGGTTCGGTGATTATTCCGCAAAAATTTTTTTAGTATTTTTAAGCGTCTATTTACTGAAAAGAATTTTATCTGAGGCGTTGGATAAAAATGAAAATTTGTAAATTTGATTTTTTTTAATATATACTATTTTTTTTAATTTACGGATAGCCCCGTTGCCCCTCCCTCGCTTGTACCGGCGTGATGTATGTTTATTTATTAGCAGACGTTTTATATAAACCGCTTAAACATGGCTAATCTAATAGTAAACATCGAACGTCATGGATTCTACGAACCAAACAAACAAACATACATGCATACATACAAAGTCTTTTTCGAAATTATATATTTGATGAATGTTTATTTTTTTGTTCCCCTATGCAAATCTGCAATTTCACTTCAGAACCGGTACTTAAACCGTTCTTACGGTACTGCTTTGGTACTTAAGCCGTAAGCTACAAAATGTTTTGAAAAAAGTCTTTTTACAAGCTTTTTATTATTTACTATTTTTTTCCAAGTTTCACTCGTAAAAGTAAAACCAGGCAATTTGACTTGTTAACAATTTAAAATACGTATTAATAAATGTCATAAATTTTACAGGTTTTTGTTTTATCTTTACACACCATTAACTGAAATTCAAGATGGACTTTTCGGCTGCTAGATGTTCCGTTACAGAGATTTTAGTGACTTTTGGGTGAGCGCTTTGTAACCAATAATCACCGAACCCCTTATATATGTATGTATGTATATATATACAAATAACAATAGACTGCTCCAATAGTGATCAAAGCAAGAGAGCAAAAAAGCAAGGGTTTTCTTAGAAATTAACAATAGTGAACCATTTTTGTGCGAAAAGCAACTGCGCTTAGCCTAAGTCTGGTAATGTGTTACCTAACATGATGCAATTTTTTTTACTATCATTAAACCCATCATGTGCCTTAGCCTAGCTACAGGAAAAATTTGCATTTGCAGAATTGTCACGCATTAGAAAATGACAGACAATAATTTTCTATCACTATTTTATCATACAATATTTATCTTTTCACGTCGTCCCCCTTTTGCTTTTGAGGTTATTTTGGGTTAATTGTGTTGTTTTCAACAGATATCAAATAGTCTGACTCAATACATTTATTTTATTTACTTATATTTAATTGTTTACTAATTTATATCAATTTCATTTTAATTGAGAGACCATTGTTTTATTTTTGTGCTTGGCAAAAGGGGGCAGTTATTTCTTTTAAAATTTTGTGCTAGATTCACAAATCTTTTGTTTATTTTACAATAGTCAAAAAATATGACAGCCCTAATCGATGTTTTTACTTTCGCAATTTTTTGGTATGTAGGTATTAAAAAAATCTCACATTTTCAATGAATTCCACTATGGCTATTTTTAGTAATATCTTTTTTATGAAAAAAGATCGGATAACCCAAAACTTGCTAGACTTGTTAAAAACCTTAAACTTAAAACACAAATACGATAAAAAATAATGATTTTGAACATTATTTGACTACTAGTCAAAAATAATTTGAATGTTTAGCAACAAACTCAAATAATAAATAATTAAATCATTAGTTTATTACAACGTAATTTGGGGTAACTTGAGCACAATTTTAAAACTTTTTATGCTCTTGACGTTGGGCCAACTTTGTGCAAAAAAGATAAAAAGATCCGCGTGGGAATAAGGTGCACATGGTTTGGTGATTACCGCCGCTATGAAAATCGCGTGCGCGGATCTTCGATAATTTGGAGTACAATTAATGGTGTGACAGCGTTGGTTAACAAGAGGCCTTGGCAGGGACTTCATTTATGGGGGGGGGGGCATGGGAGGGGGAACTTGCCCCCCTAAATTTAGGAATAGTGTGAATTTAATGATTAATGAAATACTGTGGATGTATGAATACTAGGTTTATTTCTTATGTTACTTTTGGGTAGCTTAGTGGCCAATAAAATAATCGCTGCAATTAGCTTTCTTGAAACAAAAGGTTTTAAAATTTCGAAGCAAGCATATTTTGTTTTTTGAATGGTATGCCTTGGGTAAAATGCTTAGAAATTGTTCTTCCCATGGAGCGAATTATTAAAAGGTCCGTTTTACTTTATTTTATCTCCGAAAAAGATTTTATGTAACTTATATTTTTCCGAAAGTTCCTATTTATTGTTTTATAGGGCGGGTAATGGGTTTCGACCGATTCCCGAAATAGTGGAAGAAAAATTGAATAAGAGTAAACTGCCACTTCCGGTTAACGAGTGTTCACGAGATTTTATATATAACTTGGCATTACGCTTATAATTCTGGATATGAAATTTCAGTTCAATACGCCGAAAGGTTTCCGAGAAAAACATAAAAAACCTCAATCTTCTAGAGTAAAAGTACTATTTCCGGATGAGGTAAAAATATTGTTCCGTAGGGGTGGGTGGAGGATCCAAATAAAAGGCCAAAGTCGCTTCACAGCATTTATTGGGTGATTAAGGAGATCCACGCACTGCCAGTGCTCCGTCCAGAATTCCTTCATATGGCCTAAGTACCTGTTTATAAAGGGCAGGTCGCTCAGTGCATCTTCCTCGAGACGTTTGCTTACCTATTGTTATAGTCACGTACCAGATATGCAGTCCCATGGTCTCGGCATGCAGTCCCACGGTCTCGCGCTGTCAGTTCTGAGCGACAAGTGCCGTTACCGACCACTAAGTCCATTCGGGGGTCTCCATTATTAGCCGACAGCACTTAAGCCTGGAGATAATCCTCGAAAACCAATTATAACGGCGGCTCCTTTTAGAAAATGCTAAAATATTATGGTATAAAATCAGTGGCGGCTCGTGATAATTTTTAGTGGCGGGGCTGCACTGAAAAGATGTCTAAAAAATGTCACCATAATTATTCTATCATGTCATAACAGGACAAAATAAGCACAATTTTTGGCGTACGACCACTTACTTATGTACATGTGGATTTAAGTATTATTGAAAAAAAAACTAGCAAAATTCACCACCCATTAAAGGGGTGCGTCCAAACGCGATAAAGATTTCGAAAAATACGCTGGTACTCCAGTAAGATTGCTAAAAAAAATTCGTGCTTGCTGGTTTCGCGACGCGGATTAAAAAAACCCCAAAACCTTTCAAAAACTTAACCCCCTAATTCGTAACGAAAAACATTAACCTGTTGACAATGCATCGATACATCGGTTGTTTCATCTGCCATAACAGCTAGATAAGTTGCTTTTTTTTATTTCAGCACTTATTTGTTCCCTACACACGTTCAAAATACAATCTAAAAGTTCATTTTGAATAGTTTTTGATGTCCCTTTAAAAACCGAAGAAGTTTGAAGATGTTTTTTTAAAGAATCGTCGAAATTTTGTGAATATTCTAGAAGCCCCCGAAAAACTCCTGGATTTTTTGAATTATCTGTTTCATTGGCATTTCAAATTAATCGCAAAATTTAACGCAATCAATAATTTTAAATAAAACATCCTGATTTTTTTTTGACGTTTTCGTTATGCTTATCTATTTCCCGCCGACAAGCTTCGCTTAAATGGGTTTTTATGTTAGCCGATCCCAAAGTCGTGAGATTACACACATTTTTCGTGTGTAATCTCACGACACGTCTGTAAGTGTTCGACAAGTGTTTTTTAATTTTATCGTTTAAATGTTTTAAGTCAATAACTCCTGTTTTCGTCCAAGATGCTTCGCCTGGCGACTCGCCTCCAAACAAAAGACACGGATAACAAAATAACGCGTTTTTTTCTGTACATCCCGTTAACCAATTGTATTTTTTATAAATGTCTGGATTAAATTTTCGCGAGTAACTAAAAGATCTACTAGTTGCAGGCTGTGAAATAATTAAATTGGGCGTGAGGCAGCCTAATGCTTTTATAGCGACTTTTTCGGTAAGTTCTAGTCGCGAAAAGTGCAAATTTTGTAAATATTTTACTGAATTCTTTTTTTCTTCCATTTTTAAAAGAAAAAAAATCTTAATATATTTAAATAAAAATTACGAGAAAAAGTTAAACAGATTTGAAAAAAGTTTGCTGTTATCAAAATGAAAACGACTCACCGAAGTTTTGATGAGGGATCGTACACAATTAAGAGTAACGAAAACGAATAAAGCTGTGATCGTGCGATTCAACTAATCAAATGTAAGATCAAGCGCGCGAAATCTTACACAAACTGACAGATGAATGTCGTTTAACAGGCGAAGGCTGCCGACTATCCAGCCCAAAACGGCAGAGTGAGTGAAAGAGAAAGAGCTATCTGCAGTTGCAAATAGCACTTTCTCTTTCTCGTTCCGAAACTCCGGGCTGCGTGGCGGTCAGGGCGGCGCTGTAAAACTTTACAGCCAGTACAGCAACATTTTAATTCATCTGTCACCATACAAGTTAGTGGGGTCTTCGAAACGGTCAACATTACTTACAATATCACCCTTTTGGATATGGGTGATATTGTAAGTAATATTTACTCTGTCGAAGGCCCCAATAGTTCGTCCATCCAACTAATAAAAAAAAATATCATTAATAAATAAAATATTAAATGTATAATTAAACATATATTTTAGAATTTTATAGGAGGGGCTGCAGCCCGGCAGCCCATTAGGACGAGCCGCCACTGTATAAAATGTATAATTTATAATATATAAAAAAAAATGTCTGATTTGGTTAGCAGTTTGGGAGATAATTGAATTCAAAAACTTAAAAAAAGGGGACATCTATAACGGGAGGTACCATTTCCGGTCAACTTAAAAAATTACGTGGTATCGATAAGAACTTCAGTAACGGATACTAAGATTCAGTTCGATAGCACGAATGGTGTTCAAAATATCCTCAAAATACACTGACATACAGCCACACAAACATATCAATTAATATCCACAGAGACATCTATGGTCAAACTTGTAAATTTTGCAGCATTTTAAACAATTCAGCGAAATTCGAGATTGTTGAATTGTTGAAAACTCGAGATTTTGCGAGAAAATGGGTAAAGTTACCCATTTGTTCGAACCGTTTCAATGAAAATCAGATAAATTGGCAAACTCTGGTAAGAAATGATCGACCTGGAGATCGACCTGGCCAGACCTTGGATTTGTGACCATTTGTGACCATTGTGACCATTTCTGCTGGCCAGACTGGCCAATAGGGTTTGAAACAATGACCACTCTGTTCAAAGCATTACATATATGTTAGCCACTAGTCTAACTAGTCTATTCTGCTGAAATGAGTAGTATAAATATAAAGTAAACGAATAATATAAAATGTCAAAGGTTGTACGTTGTTCGGGGTTACCCGACCTTCCCCTGCACAGATTGACAGACGTCTCGGGTTGTTTTCGCGTTATTATCGCATTATAAGACTTCCTTAAAGATTTCTAATTAATTAAAAATACATATGTATATGCAGTGTAAATAAGCTAATTCCACCTTGACCCTAACCTAAAACTCCCAGTCATTTTTTTCACACAAGTGTACACTTTTGTAATAACAGAATAGTCATTTTGGCCTTGAACTTAGAAACATATTATCAGATTTCTTTATAATTTAATATTGCGTCTTTTCTTATTATACCTACGGAGACACATGTTTACATATTATGAAAACATAATATAGTTCACAATAGTTTATTGAAAAAATTATATTCTGGGCATTTTAAAATCTATGATAAATTTACATCCGTCTCCGTGACGAGCCAGAATGTTAAATTACAGAAAACACAAATATCGGAAGGCAAAGATCAAAAATCGAAATATCTTAAGTCGAAAGATAAAAAAAGGGTGCATGGTAAACGGTACATACTCACGTACATACTCACTTAATGTGCGCGAGCAGGATACAACAGGAAAAAGAGGAACAGGCTTTTCCTCCCGTATTAATGTGCGCGCTCAGAATACGGGAGGAAAAGCCTGTTCCTCTTGTTCCTGTTGTATCCTGCTCGCGCAAATTAAGTGAGTATGTACCGTTTACCATGCACCTTTTTTTATCTTTCGACTTAAGATCCTTCGATTTTCGATCTTTGCCTTCCGATATTTGCGTTTTTGGGCGTTTCAAATACGGTCCGTGAGGTAGACCCGTTTACATTGTAATCCATTTAATTTTAGAGGTTTAATTAAACTTTTGGTTTTCCTCTTAAATTCCAATATTATAATACATACATATATGCACGTATGCATATGTATTATATACATACATTCAAATATGTAGATAAACCCCGCACCAAGACCTCGCGGCACTAATTGCTCTTAATGGCATAATTAACCGATTTTGATATGAATTATTGTTCACAATTGAGGAATAGGTACTTAATTAACAATAATGATGATGTGTGTACATATCTATATATGTATATCTTCATACATATTTGGCTGTCGTCGAGGGCCGAATTTTTTGAATTATTAATTAAATGAGACGTTAAAAGGAAATTATTACTGATTGCGAAGAAAATAACACACCTATTTTTATTATGCGTGTTTTGAACTACGGCACGTCCCGTATACATGTTGCTGTAATCATTGGTGAAAAGTATACATAAATATGTATATCAATATTTTCATATTAGGTCAATCGATTTATAGCCGTATTTTCTCTCGTTTATGCTGATAAGTTTGAAGGCCAAAGCACAAATATCTTGCATAGGTGATTTAGTTTATAACAGGAAGATGTACAAATTAAATACATAAAATTACCAAATATACTTTATTACTATAAAGATAAGAGATATAAAAAATTACCACTTACACGAAAACCATGTGAACTGTATAAGAGGTTAGTAAAAAGTATGCTAAATTACATACATATGTTGCGTGGACGGTTAAAGGGATTTATAGATCGGAATATATGTAAGTCGCATTGAGGAGAATACAATTCACTTTTAACTATAAAATTTAAGTGACTTGTCACTAGAAATTGGTCAGTTATTATTTACTTGGTTACTGTCGGTCTCAGTCGTTACTTATCAGTCATTACTAGACACCGGATAGTCACAGTGCTATCCACTGTTCCATTATTGTAAATCCTTTGTAAAAAAGGTTCGGCAAACCTTTAACAATGCATTTACAACCTTTGAACAATATGTGGCACCTTCTGGGTCCGGTGACTAGTCATTACTCAGATATTTGTTACAATTGTAGAGCAGAGAAGGAAACAAAATTCCAAAATTATCTTGAAAATTAATATCTAATAGGAAAACAGAAATAATAAACATAGAAGACAAACAGATGTACTTGAAAATTTAAATTAAAGAATTACTTGAAACAGATCACCAGGTCAGGTGATTACACACTGAAAAACTCATCCAAGACAAAGAAGAACATTATAAGGCTAAAGGCTCTTAAGGAAAAATACCTTAAATATTAGATTTGACCTATAAACTATGCCTTTGTATGTACACTTTGTACAATTGAATAAAATGTGTATACTGTTGCAAGTCGACCCTGTATTCTAAACATTATTAATGAGTTAAATTAGAGATGAAAGAAGAGGAAACTAGTGAAGAAATTTGATTTAGACATCAAAACAAGATTATTTTCCAAAATTAACAAGTTATATACACAGTTATGTGGCAGATATAAGTAGTTGAACAGACCTCGTGTCGACCCCGAGATAAATCGCTCGCCAAACTTTAGCTGTCAAAAAAATTATACGTGTTCTCTAACTTAGATCGATACTCGGTCCCTAAATTGAGAACAATACCCTGTCAAATTCTACTCAATGACACTATTACAAATGAGCTTCAACAATGACAAAGTTTCCCTTTAGAATTCTGTGGAATAGATACATTCAAAAACTAAATATTTACATATGTACATATGTACATATGTATGTACATATGTATGTACATATATTATTTAGATTTCTCTACCTACACATATTTGCCTTGTTTATCTATGTTTTTATTTAAATCAACGAAAAATTGATTTTTTTTCACAATCAATCCAATTAAAACTGTTTACTTTTAATAGGACTTTGGGCTGTTTTTGCACAAAATTGATTAATAATAATCGAAATATCAACAGGAATAAGAGTATTTTGTACAGAGTGGGGCGGAAGGAATTAGACGATTAGTTACTTGAAAATGAACACTTTAACTGGAAATTATAGATAATAAGTCACATGCGAATTATAGATAATTGTTAATTAAATATTCACAAGCTAATGGTAGCTACAAAAAATCGTAGGTAAAATAAATTACTAGTTAATAAATTACTAGTGTTGTATCCGATGATATATCATCGCATGGGTGTTGGCATATTAAGTTATTAAATAAAAAATAAATAAAAGAAATGGGTCAGTCCTGTGTTCGATCCGCATGCGGTCGATTTTTTACAAACCTCCTTTTATTTCAAATACCTTTTAATCCTACTTAATTTAATATTTATATTCAATTGTTTAATATGAAAAAAATGATGGCGCTAAATGCTCAGAGACTTAGCGCCGTCTATAAGCCTAGGGGAAACATTGGTAGCAAAGAGTATATATATAAGTTTTTTCTTTTGTTATTATATTGTACGTTTTGTTGGCAGTGTTTTAGCTGTGACGTACATATGTATGTCGAATCGAAACGACTATTATAGTACGGCGAGCGTTATCTTACACAGGCACACAGACACATAATAGCGATATTATATGTATTTGTCGTCTTCGGTACGTCTCGCTCCCATATCTATGTACATATGTCGCTGGCTCAGGGGTTCCCCAAGGCTCTAACCTTGACCCCTTGTTCTTCAATTTATTTGTCAATGATATTGGCAAACACTTGGTCAATTGCCGTTTCTCACTATATGCAGATGATCTAAAGGTCTATTTGAGTATAGATTCTGAACGCTTTCTCGTGAGCTTTTACAAGAGAATTTAAATGCTTTCCATGCTTGGTCGTTAATCAACCGTTTGCCTCTTAATGTCTCTAAGTGTAAGATAATGTGTTACTCCTATATGTATGTTAATCTAGCTGATAGCTCTGTCATGAACTGGGTTGATTCTACTGTTGATCTGGGAGTTGCATTTCAGAGTGACCTAAGGTTATCTGATCACATCGACTCTGTGTGTTACTCTGCTTCAAGAATGCTAGAGTTTGTTTTTTGTAATTCCCGACACTTCCATAATCCCACTGTTCTGAGGCTGCTGTACAATGCTCTGGTTAGGAGTATCTTGGAATACGTCTTTACGATCTGGAGTCCTTCAACCTCAACCCTATCTATCTATCAAACTCAAACTTATCCGAAGACGTTTTCTTCGGCTGCTTTATAAGGAGCAATATGGATTTTACCCATATTTATTTCCTTTACGTTATTTCCTTTTATACATATATCTTCTGAATTAAATTTAAAACGGTTTATTTTTTTTAGTGCGAGTTTGTATTATTTATATTATTAATAATTTTTAGAATAAATATAATTTATATTTTATTGGGGTGAGATGGGTTAGGTTTAGTTTCATTCTGCTTATCTATTTATATATTTAGTTTTATTCATTCTGTTTGATCTGATTCCACAGCCCTGATTTTTTGTTTCGTAAAATTAATGCACAAAACTTACATTTTAAAATATAGCGCAACATCCCTACATGCATATTTATGAACTCCATTGATCGAAAGCTTTACCAAATGAATAAATTTGTGTCAATAGGTAATAAGTTATTATTATTGCTAATGACAATAGATTTGCAGCACTTTTCAGAATTATTGCACGCAAACTTTAATGGTAGATTTTCATAATTATCCATAATTTATATCGAATAGCATTGACTAAGATACACAATACGCATACATACGTACATATATGCAGTGTACTCAATGTCAAAGGTTCTAGCGATATTAGCAATGTTTGCAATAAGGGAATATCAAGAAATGTGATATATTATATGCAGATGTGCCTTAACGTTGGACTTTGACTTGGCGCCAAAGTGCATAACTGTTTGTTTATTTTACTATATTATATTATAAATTAATGCATTTTGGCCCCAATGTCATGGTTTCAGTTGAATATAAATTACTTTTTTCATAAAAAATACAACTTCATACTTGTATGTATGTATGCACATAATTGATCATCATTGAGATAGAGACTCACTTCAAAGCCCCGATGATGAATCATTTGCTTGTTAACGATATCCTCCATATAAAAATGAAACACGAAATAATTACATCCATAAAACGAATGCCATCTGTTTAGAGATCACAACGTTGATGCAACTGCATACCTAAATTAAATCATATTTAATGCGCTACTAATACGGATTCATATTGTTGATCAAGACGAATCCTAATATGTTATTGCGAAACATTATTTATATTGCCGCATAAACAGCTATTATTTACATATAAACGCAATATATAATACATAATTAGTTGGAAGGTTTACAGCGACAGACTAAACAATGTCTGTGAATTTTTGAACAGCAAACAATTGCAGTCTAGGAAAATGATAAAACTTAATCATTTGTTGGGTACTGACGGAGAGATAAGTTTGTAGACATATCGGCAGACACATCTCTAGCAATTTTTCTGTCGTCAATTTATCTGTGTCGTTTAAGATCAATAGATATACGAAATTCAATAAATGTCAGCACATTTTATATAAAAATTGATTTGCATAAATATAAAAACAATTTTAAATTGTCATTGCTAAGAGGAATAAAATAAAATAGAATAAAATAATAATAAAATAAATTTCGCACGTTATTATAATAGATTTCTATCATTTAGCTAGTTCGCGGCTTGTACTTGTATGTAGGTATTATACGTTGTATATGATAATAATTTTCTAACAACTAATAATATTAACTAATTTGGATTATATTTTTGTACTCTACGTCGCTTTACGAGTTCAAACTAAATTTTAAGAGGCTTAAAACAAAATTTTAACAGTAAACACGCTGACAGTGACAGTTCACGTGCATGCGCAGAAGACTTTGCACCTGTCGCAGATATAGTACCTGCAAATAACCAATAATTCGCAAATATAGTACCTGCAAATAGCCAATAGTTTGCAGATATAGTACCTGCAAATAGCCACAACCATTAACCCTTTGACTGCTACAACAACGATAAATCGTTGTTTTGAAATCGGCGAAGATTGCTACGACGATCGTTGTTGACGTCATTAATTGTCGTATTTCAATACTTTCTTTGAGCCACCAGCGCATCAGTGGCACGAAACATTTTTTTTATATACGTATTTATATTTATTTTTCAATCAAGCTTTATAAATATTTATCAATTTTTTAAATAAAAGCTCTTCAATTTCGGGTTCATCATCAAAGTAAATTTCGGGTTCGTTGTCAATGTCATATAAGGAGTTATTACTTGGGAATTGATTATTATCGATAAATTCATTTTCAGAATCAGTAGAGCTGCTGATTTGTCGAGTTCCTCGGCGAGGAGCTATTATTTCGCTTTCATCACTTTCACTGTCCGATATCATTTTGCAGAGTTAAAATAAATGGCAAAAAACAATAGAAATCCGCTTTCAATTATATAGGTCACGAGACGTCATGAATTCATGCAATCAATCAAATGCAACTGAAATGCATACAAAATGTTTATGATACATGTTGAAAAATTATTTGATTATTAGAAACTTCGCATCCTTGTGTGTCTCGCTCATACGTACACAATTAAAACCAAGAAAGAAAGAGAGAGAGACCGCTACCTGTTTCGAATATATCGCATGTTGTAAGGATACATCGATATCTAAAAATAGATTATTGAAAAGAATAAAGCCTCGGAAAACAATCGTCAAAACTTATTTAGTGTATATATGTAGGTATCTCTTTCGCACGCACACATGTAAAAGCAAGACAGAAAGAGAGAGCACGAGTTCACGACTGCTTCTTAAAAATGTATATAAAGTATTATAAAAATTACGAGTGTTCGGCGAAGTAAGTATGTAAAAAAAAATATTATATTTATTTTTTTTCAAAATAATTACAAATGTTAGCATTTTTCGCTTGGACATTGAAAAACCTCGTAGCAGCCAAAGGGTTAAATAAATTATATTATAATAGTACCTACAACGTTTTTATTGTTTCTTAGTATGGCGGTACAATCGATTTTTATGTATAACATATAGATACATATTTTACCTCAATTATTTATCCGAATATGATAATGGTGTGATACCGAGGTTGACCAGCCTCGCCGAAATAAATATTTACGTTGAAATATATGAAAAATTTTGCATATTTTCATTAGATACCATTTATTTTTCAGAATCCGGAAATACAAATAATTTCTCTCACCATAATAAAGCTTGCGGTCAAGGTTGCATCGATAAACTCAAAACTATGTAATTAATTAATACGCACACGCGTGACGGCATTTTCAAATATACGTACACATACAGTGAGATCCTGGAAATTTAATTGTATGTGGTTTTTATAATTTAAAATTAAAATCAAACTACTATTTTTATTTCTTTTCATGTCCAACAACAAAATTTTATATAGTTGAGATAAATACATTTTTTCATGTTAATATACACTTCAGCAAGGCACCTCGCAATTAACCCGTATGTTTATTATTGAATATAATATTATACATCTATCTAGACTAGACTTTAGTAAGCAATTAACAGATGCATTCTATAAAAGCATGATCGCTGTATGAAAGTCAAGATCAAAACGATCGCATTTGCAAATCAGCATTTTTATTTATTTTATTAAAGGGCAAAGTGTATAAGGGTTAATATGCATGTACATATGTATGTACATACATACATACCAGTGAAGAATTAAAGATAATGTTTTATCTATTCTCAGAAGTATAAATCAGTTTGCCTTGGTCTAGCATTTGTTTCTGGATTAAGAGAAATCATTTTTTTTTATGAGTAGGTACTGTTTTTTTTATTTTATTACAAAATTTTGTTTGAAAGTGAACTGCAATTACTTTTGTACGATATTATGCAATCGAACATATTATCTTGCAATTTTAAATACCAAAATATGTATATATGTGAAGTCATTACGCCATACCTATAGTACACTACATATATCAGCGGTTTCCAAAATTTGTGCTACTACGCCTCCCTAAAAAAAATTTTTTTCCGCACCTCCTTACCTTTTATTTTTTAATAGATATAATAATTTAGACACGTTTTAAATAATAAACCTTTATTTAAAAAAAAATACTGAACACTACAATAGACAGACGGACTATTGCCAGCCTTCCCTGGCAATAGTCCGCGCATCCCAGTTTGGAAACCACTGCACTATATTCAAAAAGAACTAAAATAAAATGAATAGTAGATTATATTTAAAACTATGTGGACAGACAATGCTTACCTTATCAGGGGATGGGTCTGGTCTTACTTCCATGTTATTATAAATTACTGGTTTTACCCGTCTTACCGCTTAAAACATGGCCAATCTAATAGTAAACATTTTATTAAATTTATTTGAATAGTTTTATTTTATTTAAATTTATTAGAATATTCATTTGTTTTTCTACGATCCAACAATAGTTACAAAGTCTCTTTCGAAATTATATATTAGACAAAAATTTAACAAATAAGAAACAAAATGGTGACAAATTTTTAAGATAAATCCCCAACCTCCTTGGCTCCTATGATTGTTAGGTATTATTATTTTTATTTAACAATTTTATTAATAATATTTTATATTAAAATTTTAATTTAATAATATTTTAGCAAATACCATATGTAAATAGTAATAAAATATTGTTATGTTACTATTATGTTACACTATTGAAACTTGCAAAATATGAAAATAATTTTCATAATTATTTCAGAAAATAAAATAATTATTGAGAATATTTGTTTTATGAGTCATTTATATTTTATGACATTTGGGTATTTATATTTATATATGCATGTACTGCATACATATGTCGGTTTTTTTGATCATTCCCACATTTAACTTAATCGTTATCTCAAAGGAAAAAAAACCGCGAAACAGTTCGAAATTATAATATGCTTCCCAATCTTTTATATAAATATTTTCCATAAGTATTTTTTTGGGTATATATTTTCGGTGCGGCAATATTTTTGTTTTTTTTTCAAACTAGTATTTTATTTTATAAACATACATACAGTATTATACTAATTTATATATTATATAATAGCAATATTATCTTAATACCAAACTCCGTGACACCCATGTCATTAGTTATCACTGCCAATATTATAAATACAATGTTTACTGGTTAAAAGTGGGCTATCTCTTTATAGCTTAACTCACACATTCTTAACGCGTGATATGAATGTATACATCCAACGTTGTTATTGTTTTTATTTATGTATTTTTAATATTTTCATTGTCATCTGCTGATCTAACTTATTTTTCATCGAACAACTGGCAACGGGGAAGTCTTCTTTGATTATAAAGAGTAAACTAAAAAAAATATATAAATGAATTTCATTAATAACACGACTAATATCACCAGAGTCTGAAAAAATTAGATAACATCACATTTGAATTAAATGGTTGAGGCTTATGTGATGAAAATGTCTCTTATTTTTTTTTTTAATAAACAATAAATAATCTTATTAAAATCAAGCTATAAAATAATTAAATGTTTGTACATGGTGATCCAAAACCATACACCCACATAAAATAAATTATTGGAACAACATTTAACATACATACATATCATTACACTAAATTGTAAATTTAATTTCGTTCAAAAACAGTAATTGTTATATTTTACAGTAGCGTCGCTAGGCCCGTGCCAGGAGTGCGGTCTGCATCGGGTGACACCACATTGTTCAAATTGACATATTCGTTGCATGACGGTCCTCGAGCGGCTACATATACGCTTCATTGCAATTTCTGTATATATACAGCATTCCGTATTTATACAGCTACCGCGGAATCCGTCTGGTGCAGGTACATACATACATATATATGTTTAATTGCATCAAATATGAGCCATAATTGTTTTTTGTTCAAATTCATGAGAAATCAGTGTATGTACCTAAAGGTAATTGATCAGACGGAGATAACAATAAGTAAATATTATATTAATAATTAGTAAAAAATATTTTTTAGGTGACATCACCTCTAGCGACGCTACTGTCTTTTATACCTATTATAAATCCACTTATATGTACAAATTTACATCTATTTACAGCTACATATGTAGCCCTAAAAACAAGGTCAAAAAGCACGATGAAATTGATACAATAATAGTCGATAAAATAATTTTCATTCTTTCCAAAACTAATTGGAGTTACGTAAGGCTAAGAAGTTAGTGTCGTGATATGTAAATTTTAAGATTACAAATGAAAAATATCATACTATGGGGATATGCAGAATTATATTCAAACCATGTGTATTAATATTCCTATCTATGATCGATTTCTTATTTGTATGTACGGGACGAAATTACACATATTGATAAATGACGCCTCGTGCAAGGTTTTCCTTTTCGCCCCTCCCCCCTTCCCTCTCTCGCATTTGTCGACTTATAAAATTTGTTAAAAGACAAACCCATATTATATACGTTATTATATGACGAAATGATCTCGATTTGTTACACTCAAGTATGTGTATCTTAAAAAAAATACAGTAAATTGCAAGAATTTCTGTATTTTATTAATTCTTTATACATATTTTTAAGCATTCAGACTCAAAATCAGTGCTGGCCTTACACCCTATGGCGCCCTTGGACAATTTTTTCTAAGCGCCACCAGAAAAAATATTAAAAAATGGGTTGCCATCCTCCTTTTTCCATGCTTGAGACCGACAGAAAAGTGGTTAACAAGGTTTCCCAACACCACTGGTGGAGTTAAAAATAAATAAACAAAGAAATAAAATTATATTTCAGAAGTGAACTTTCGAAGCCATTTTTTCAGCAAAATCTTTAATTAAAGCTAAAAAATCAAGATTTTCAGCGATCATATTCAATAGATTGAGTTCCCAAACTGGAAAGTCTATTTTGTGACCCCGTAGAACAGGGATTTGGACCAGGAAGCGCCTTTGGCCCATAAAGTGGCGCCTTAACTTACTCGGCGCCCTCGAGCGCCGCCCGACCCAGCCCCCCCCTAAAACCGGCACTGCTCAAAATATATACATATGTAAAGAAAGCATCGTCTTAAAAGCCTTTAAAACAAATCACATTCGGTCTCAAATCTGGCGCCTTTTCAAAGCCGCATGTTTCGACCGAAGGATTATGAAAAACACTCGTAAACTTAATGTTTTAGGCGAATTTTCGTCGCCTGCTCAATTGTATTTTTCAAAGTGAACCAAATTTCTACAACATATGACAAAGCCAATAAATAAAAACTTTTAAAAATATATTTGCCTTGGTGGTGCCCTCAGAACTCATTTGTCTTACAATGAAACTTAAAAGCAAACCTATTATAATATTTGTGAAACACTGTACTTTGATCAGACTTGTATTATTATTATTATTTTTAATGAATTAATCTTTCTATGATGTAACATTGCATGAAGTACGAAATTAAACTAAAACATCCGTATTTGCGTCACAAAGTCTGTTGCTGGGCAAAACTTCTATTATAATTAATAATTGAAACAATTTTAAAAGAAAATAGCACAAAGAATTAAATTTGGTATACATAAAAATCATCGACGAATCGAAAAAGAGATACGTGTATCTTCATTTACGTAGATATGGCCATTGTTTTCATTAAAATTAATTAATTAATTATTTATTTATTTTTGGGAAATATCAACATATATAATAACTTATAATTAATTCCAGTATACAGTCAAGCGATGCGATAATTTATCTTTCAAGTAGCCGGTTAAAATCCTAATTAAGATACGACAAATCTGTACAAACTTACCGTTATTTATGTTGTTTTATGTACGTAACTAAAAAAAATATAATAGGTCAAACGTTATCTAAACAATTATGAACACTTTCAGATAATAATCAATACCTTTATATTATACATACAAGTAGGTATATAAAGCCTGAGAGCAAACAAATCTAACAATTCTGAAATAAACGTAGAAGCACATATATAAAAACAGCTGATATCAATGTAAAATAATAATATTGTTATATGCATTTCTTAGATAAATGAGTTCAAGTATATTTATACGTAAAGATAATTAAAATACTATATATGTGTTTGATTAGATTAATTGAAAATGCATATATTAAATTTATCACATATGTACAATATTCAATATGCTATTTAGGAAGTGATGTGTACGTTTGTATGTATAAAACTCAAAATTTTTCCCATCAAAAAGAAATAACCGAATCATACGATAGCCAAATTGTAAACATATCCATTAAGGAGCCAGATAGCTTCTTGACACTTTTCGGCCAAAAATCTGTGGAAATTGACGGGTCGCGTCCGCATCCACAGGTCAAATTCGGAGACTCCGAAGCTGTGTATCTGCATTCGACGAAAGTAAAATTTGCGATATTGAATTACGTCCAGTCTCCGATGACCCTCAAGGGGGGCCAAGTCTAGCACGTGTAATTGTGTTAAGTGCTCATGCACTCAACTGTAAGAAATCACCAATTCCAGCTTGCCAAATTTGATTTTGTATGCATTGACACACTTGTGATGGAATTTCGTGATAACGTTTTATACATAAATCATTGCTTATTACAGCGAAACTTTAGCTAAATAAGCACGATTTGAACGTCTCATTTCAAACTATTTTTATAATCAATAATTAAATTTATAATCATTATATGTACATATATACAATTTCGCATTTTATGACATCTACCTAATATTAGTAAACTATTATTGATTATGTTTTATATATATGTAAATAAATATACATAAAGTGCTGAATTGTATACTACATATTGCATTAAATAGTTACAATAATGCGTAAAAAGATGTCGCTAATTCATAAAGCGTTTTCACAAGTGTGTGTTTATTTTAACAAGAGGTGAATAATAATCGTGAAGCAATTGTATGCTTGTAATTCAAGGATGTAATTAACACAACATATAATACATTATTTGAATAGTACATAACAGCATTTCCTAAGCTGGGGCTCGCAGCAGCTCGACTGTTCCACTGAAAATTAGATTTTCATATTTTCTTACCCTTTTGTAGATAGTGGTAATTTTTTTGATTTGCAGATATTTATATAAAAATCAGAAAACTGTTATATAACACTTCTCTGATGAAAAAAGTCTAAAATTATTGTTTAAACAAATGAATAAATTTTATAACTCAGATTTCTAAATTTTTTTTCAAGTGATTGATCGTTTGATTATTTGTAAAGTGTGAAATTTGGAAAGCTGACGTGTTTTCATTATTCAATGATTGTCTAATATATTAAATAAATAGCATTTTGGGAATATTCACACTTGGGTTTTTCTTTATTGATATTATAAATCAACAAATATAATGTTTTTTTTTAATAGCCTGTCGTTATTCAGAAAATCTCCTTGACATCACACTTCTTATTTGCACAATTAATGTACACAAGAATATTCATTACTACTATTTCTTTCATGGCTGATCTGCACATCGAATAAAATAAATTAAGCCGTACTTAAGTTGAAATTCATTTTATGAGCATTTATAAGAATTGTAAATAGGTTTTTGAGCTCTTTTTCCTATTACACTGTACATATTAACATTATAATAATATAATACTATGATTACTAACAAAATTACATTAAAATTGTAAAATAGAAAATGATCAGTAGATCAGTAGCTATTAAATAAATATAAGATGTATTGTGAACATAATTTAGTAATAATAAAAAGCATTTAAAAATCAAAAAAAAAATTATTTTATTTATTTATCAAATTGCTAATTGTAACAGACAATAAAAAAATAACAAACTTAAATTAATAACTACATATTGATGGCTTGGTGCACTGATATTGTATGTTCATTGTTGAATTTATATCGAATTTTAAGTTTGTTTTTCCTTTCATGGTAATTTATGTACCTACATATATATCACATCAATTACCTTATTATTTACTTGAACTTAAAATTCGATATAAATTCAAATATGGACAAATAGTATCCATGCACTCATTGGAACTATCAATCTTAATTTATAGATACGTATGTATATAGGCTTATATAATTTATTGAAAAATGCCAAATAACTAGAAAAATTTCGTAAAAAGTTTATCAACTGTTCCAAGTATTCAACTATACATATGCATAGTTATACTTTAATATTTACTTAACATTCTGTAATATTTAGACGACTAATGAAACTGGTTTTTCAATTATTTTTTATATAAAATACACACAATGAAATTATAATGGCACATACATAATATTTACCGTGTACTCGGAGTTTATTTACATTGTATAGTCAATTTATAATTTGAAATAACCTATTCCAATATGTATATGCACACACACACACAAACTTCTCAAGTACATACAATATCTATTGTACATAAAATATGTAACGGTTTGTTATTCTGTGATGCGTTACAATTGTTCGTTTCTAGTCATTACTAGTGTTTTACCCGATGAAATATCATCGCATGGGTGTTGGTATATTAAGTTATTAAATATTTTTTTTCAAATACCTTATAAAATATATTTAATTTAATATTTATATTTAATGTTTTGTATGAATAAATAATTTTTGTCAATGTTACGCGGTACGTCTCTATAAATACGCTACATCGCACGGAATACAATCGGATCAATTCACTTATAAAAATGTATCCCATGTTGTTTATTGTGTGTTTTTGAATGCATTGTGCAATTTTTACCGATGCTTGTCCATCTTTTGAGTAATATAAATAAACAGATAAGTTTTTATCGGACATACATACGTCGAGCACCAAGCATTAAATACGACTGATGCTAAAATTATTTAGGATTGTCTGTGGACAATAGTCACTTGACAACAGCCTAAAGCCACTTCTATTCATATAACATTTCTCTACATTGGTAGCAACAGTATATATGTATATATAGAAGTTTTTTTCTTTTGTTATTATATTCGTATACGCTTTGTTGGCAGTGGTTTAGCTGTGACGTATGTCAAATCGAAACAACTATTATAGTAAGGCAAGCGTTATCTCAGACATACATGTAGACAGACAGACACACAGAACAGCGATATTATATGGGTCTACGTGACGAGACAGAATGTTAAATTACAGAAAACGCAAATATCGGAAGGCAAAGATCGAAAATCGAAAGATCTTACGTCGAAAGATAAAAAAAAATGGTGCATGGTAAACGGTACATACTCACTTAATTTGCGCGAGCAGGATACAACAGGAACAAGAGGAACATGCTTTTACTCCCGTATTCTGCGGGCGCACATTATTACGGGAGGAAAAGCCTGTTCCTCTTGTTCCTGTTGTATCCTGCTCGCGCAAATTAAGTGAGTATGTGCCGTTTACCATGCACCATTTTTTTTTGATCTTTCGACTTAAGATCTTTCGATTTTTGATCTTTGCCTTCCGATATTTGCGTTTTCTGTAATTTAACATTCTGTCTCGTCACGGAGACCGATATTATATATATGATGTTTAAAAATAATTCAGAAGTCTGATGTACACAATTGACAAATTGTGTTGTTAGTTTTATTCATGGCCCCAAAACAAAAATATAAAAAGATGGGGTATAAAATTTCATCCAAAAATGAATTTTGAGTAGGTAATGGGTGTAATTCTACTCGACGATGATTTTAGAAAATAATTCCAAAGTGGATTTTTGTGATGATTCAAGTTGACTTTGTGAAAAAAAAACTGTATTTTTGTAAAAAGTGCTAATCAACAGTGCGTATATAAAAGGTAGTGTTCATTAGCTCGATGATTCAGTCTCCAGGTATCGACATAGCGTTGATCACAGCACTCCACAATGAGGGTCACAGTTACAATTTTATTTTGTATGTAAATATTTAAAATACACTATCATCTTCTTACATATTTAAGTATTATTGTTTCTGTCAATATTTTAATGATTAATTTTTATATTAAATTGTATTATTTTACATGGCATGACATGCCGTTTTAATGCTATCTAAATGAAATAATTTCGTATTGAATTAAGATTGTCAGATTTAAAAACAATAGCAATTACTAATTCTATATATATGTACATATGTATCTGATTAAAAAAATGTATGCACATATATAAAAATTTTATATCAATATATAATTGAAACTTTTATTAATAACTTGTTTACGAAGAATTAATTATTCAATGCTTATTTTCACAGTGGCTTTCTTCGTGTCAGCTTACGTGATGGCTGAAGACGATGATTGCCCGAAGGTTTGTCCATTCTTATATTCTCCAGTATGCGGAGTCGATACAAAAGGTGTACAACGGAAATTCGCAAATGAATGTGAATTGAAGATCACAAACTGCCGGGATAAGGAAACAAGTAAGCTTTTACATGATTTATAATTTGATTTAAACATAAAATGTACTTCATATACTTTATTGGTTTAATTTTTTTAGCTTTCAAAAAGATCAAAGATGGTGACTGTTGACCGATGACAACTAAAATCGAAGAAGAAAATTCGACTCACTGTGGTTACTATTTTTTATAAATTCAAATGTTATTTATATATATGTGCAAATGTATATGTATGTGTGTGTAATATTTAAATTTAACAGATAATAAAAGACAATAAATATTTTTAATGTTTAACTAGCAATTGTTAATTTTTTCACAAATTTTCTGTTTATGTATTTGACCTTATAAATGTGTTATTAAATAAAAATAATTCATTTTCATTTGTGTTTTTCAATTTTGTGAATTAAATTGAATCAAAGGGGTAACTAAATTCAATAAAAACATAATAGAGAAATATTAATTTAAATATCTAAAAGATAGTGCTCAAAATCAAGAAGCTCTGCAATAATTTAAATTGAAGAATTTAAAGTCAGAAAAAAATAAAGCAATTTTGACTTTCTGTGGATAGATTTCAACAATAATCCTAATCGGTAACCACTTAAAGTGTTGCGATATTTCTGATAATGATAAAAACACATACAGTTCCAATCAATAAAAAATTATACATATACATATATATTTATTATTATGTAATGTCAATATCAAGCTCCAATCAATTTAATATAAAAAAATAATTTCAGAACGAGTTTGCAAATCATATATTCATACCAGGCTTTTATGAAATATAATAATAAGTAAATTCCAATTCCATATAAAACGTGGTTTATTTAATAATACATATATACAAATATCTGTTAAGAAGGCTGTACACCCGAAACCTTAATTTTGTTGCCGTTCCTTTCTTCGATATATATATTGAGTGAATGTATATATTGAGTGAGTGCGACAGTTGCGCTTCGACCAGGTAATACGTATTTTAAATCGACCAAATCAAGGTTTTGTATTCTCCAATTTTCTCCTCCGAAACTGGTCCAAATTTAAAAAAAATTTCATCATCGGTATGAGAAAGATATTTTCTGTGCACCTGTGCGCGTATTTTTTTTTTAAATCGACCTTTAAATAAGCACACTGGACTCTTTTCGTGGGTGTAAAAAAGAGGCGATTTTATAGATATTTGGCGGCTCCTAGCTCCTATAAAAAATAACTAATCAAAAAAATAAAAGTACAGATGCATGCCAATGGTGAATATCCATAGGATATTAAAAAATTCGGGTGTGACCAACCCATGACTTTATCTATATATTTGAGGAATATAAGAAGGATAAAAAACAAAATTAGATATTGAACTAATAACTATGATAGCAATACAAAATGAGCGCAAATATATGCAAATCCTTGCACAAGACAAAAGTTCTTTTTTATTATTTAAAATTTTTTTTATTATTTAAAATCAGTATCATTATAACACACATTAAATATCAAGAGGATAAAAATAATTTAAAAGGTTAAAATAAAATAATGACATATTGTTTAAAAAAAAATACTACTTCCGGTTTACAAATTCTGACCAAAACGTTACCAAATCTAAGTTAGTACATAAAGAATACAAATATAATTTTTCAGCTTAATACGTTCAGGGGTGTGGACAGGATCCAGGGGACAACATTTTTGACCTTTCTACGAGGAGAAAAACCCACTTCCGGTTGATTAAATTTGGTGATTTTATTTTTTATTTTTACTTTAAATCACTATCTTTATTATACACAATAAATATCAAGACGCTTAAAACAATTTAAAAGGTCAAAATAAATCGAGTACTAAAGAATTTTAGTACTCGATACCAAGCTTTGGTTCGATAGGACTAACGGTGTTCAAAAAATCCCCAAACACACACAGACACACAGACACACAGACACACACACACACACACACATTTTTTCTAGATCATGAAAACGTGATCAGTAATCGATTCTGAGTTCGAATCAGTCAAAATCTCGAGTTCGAATTTTCGCATGATCACAAAACTTCATCTATTGTTACTACGTACATAGATAAAGTAAAAATAATTTATCTAGTGCAATAATTGAGGAAGGAAGAAGTGTAATACGTTTGTATGGACAAGGCGCTGGTGTCCAGCCCTCTTAAGCAACGTTTCCAAATATTTTCAACAATATAGAAAATATTTTGAATTCAGTGTATAAGATACTATATATACTATAATTTTTTTTGTCGAAAATTTGTGTAGGTACAAAAGTTGTAAAGGGAATAATAAATTTTACATACATTCAGACAAGTACAAGTGGAACAGAATCAATCTAGTGTATTTTGTGTTAACCTATGAATTCAGCATCAGCAACCAGTTTATCTATCTTCAACCTTCTCGCTATGGCATATAAAAATATTCTACACATCAGTAAATAAGAGTAGATAAATAGCATATGTATGTATGTACATATGTACAAAGCATTGAATGCATATAAATTAGAAATATTGTTTTAGAAAAACCCCTTGGGTACTTTGGATATTCCACATATCCCAAGTATATTTTATTTTAAACTAGTTTTACCCGGCATCACAGTTAATTGCTAATACTAATACAAATCTCACAGTTAATTGCTAATACTGCCCAAGTTAAAAGTGGTATGTTAGTCAATTATTATTTTTTTGTTTTTCTAATGTTTATTTAATCAAATAAAAACCAATACAACCATCGGTGTCAACAGAAAAAATAATAGAGGCACCATAAGTTTTCAAAAATTTGTCAAGTAGGAAAACTGCGATATTTTTTTTTGTACACCACCTTTGAAAACCTTTTTAAAAACATGCCTGTTTATTGCTCTTTATATTAAGATATCACTCATGCAGATGTCTTGCCAATTATCAGAATTAAGGCGTAAAACCTAATCGAGGAAGCGCGCTGAACAGAGGCCGTCATTCACAAGCGACTTTAAGAGGGTTGGACACCAGCGCCTTGTCCATACAAACGTATTACACTTCTTCCTTCCTCAATTATGGCACTAGATAATTTATTTTTTAATATGCTATGCATATCCACTATTGGTATGCATCTGTGCTTTTATTTTTTTGATTAGTTATTTTTTATAGGAGCTAGGAGCCGCCAAACATCTATAAAATCGCCTCTTTTTTACACCCACGAAAAGAGTACAGCGTGCTTATTTAACGGTTGATTTAAAAAAAAATACGCGCACAGTTGCATAGAAAATATCATTCTCATACGGATCATGATTTTTTTTTAAAAATTGGTCCAGCTTCGGAGGAGAAAATTGGAGAATACGAAACCTCGATTTTGTCGATTTAAAATACGTATTATCTGGTCGAAGCGCGACTGTCGCATTCACTCAATTATTTTGGCAATTATTTATTTATATATATATATATATATATATATATATATATATATATATATATATATATATATATATATATATATATATATATATATATATATATATATATATATATATATATATATATATATATCTTCGGATCTTCAGTTTTGCAGTATGCGCAAAACTAAAGATCCGAAGTGACAAATCCAAACATCCAAAATCAAAGTTTCACGAATCATCATTTATTCACAAAGCATATTACCAGGTTATTTGTGAAGATATTTCTAATTAGAAACTCATTCCCCAAATGATAAGCAAATTCTAAAGGGTCAAGAATATGAAATAAATAAATAGATATTACAAAATTTCTTCAATAAATAATTCCAAAAAACTGTCACATAGCCCTATATGCAGATGATACAGCTTGCTTCACAAGTAGCAAAAAACCAGACACTATTCTTAAAAATCTTGAATTTGCAATTAAAACAATGACTGAACACTTCACTAAGTGGAAAATTCAAATTAATCAAACCAAAACAGACGTCATATTCTTTAGTGTTAGAAAGCATAAGCCAAGTTCAGATCTGAAAATCCCCTCTGGAGAAAGTCTGAAATGGCAGTCAGTAATAAAATATTTAGAAGTAACGTTTGATAAAAGAATGAGATGGGCACCTCACATTGAGGCAGCGAAATGCAAGGCGATGCGGGGTATATCCTCAATATATCCAATATTTAATCGCCATAGTTCTTTATCAACGCTAAATAAAATAAAATTATATCGCGCGCTCATATTACCATTATTAACCTATGCTTCACCTGTATGGAATAACGCCTCGAATACTAACCTTTCCAAGCTCCAAGTAATACAAAATAAATCCCTAAAAATAATTTATAATACACCCATATATACTAACCTGAAAAAACTGCATGCCATATATAATATTCCGTTTGTTACAGACATTACTAACAAACTAACCAGTAGATTCTATGACAGAATCACTAATAACCATACTAACATACTTGTGAAGAGTCTCGGTGATTACAACAAAATGTCTATACCCTTCAGGTATAAACACAGATTGCCTAAACACAATCAGCTTTAGGTCATCGACTTTAGAGAGTCTTTAATTAATATTATTTATTAGATGTATTATGAACATTTATAAGGATTGTAAATAGGTTTTTGAGCTCTTTTTATCATTATGCTTTAGATTAACATTAGAATAATATAATACTGTGATTACTAACCAAATTAAATTAAATTGTAAAATAGAAAATGATCAGTAGATCAGAAGCTATTAAAATAGATATAAGATGTATTGTGAACATAATTTCGTAATAATAAAAAGCATTTAAAAATCAAAATCAAAATAAAAATAATGATTTTTTTTTATAAATATAAATACAAAAACGACTTTCTGACGCTAATAATCGATTTTTGTTCCTAATCAGATAAGAGTATAAAGCATATCAACGTGTAAGATAATGTATATATGTATGTAGTTTTACACATTCTATGTACAATCGTATGTCATATGTACATATGCTACATATAATATGTAGATAGAATTATGTATTTTAAAAACCACAAAATATTCTATTGTTTTGCGCTTTAATATATTTTTAATAATTTTACGTTTTTGAAATTATTCAAAGAATTTCATTTAATTTGCAAAAAAAATATTTGTATTCATTTAACCCCATTCCCGATCCCCCAAGATAAAATAGCATGTTTGGAAATCAAAACAATTTAAAAATTCCTTATATACCTACATATGTATGTTATGTGTGTACATTCATAGATTGGGTATAGTAAGGTCACTTAGATATTGTTAGATATTGCTCAGCTAAAACTTGATTTGATTTCTCAATTCTAAAAAATATAGCAACACATGCGATGTAAAAATACATAAAATAATATACATTTTCATCACTAAATTTTGTAAATACATATAGCGTGTATTTAAAAAAACAAGAGGCTACAAGGATATAAAATATTGATTTTCATATATTTACAGATAAACAATCGTCATAGATTACCAGTATATAAGCAACTTCACAGAACATTGTTAATCAGTACCGTTCTATACGCTGCATCAAAATGAAGGCAACATTCACATTCTTTTTCTGTAAGAACTTAATTATTTATAAAAAATGTGTATTTCCGATAATGTGCAAAAAAAATTAACCTCATGTTTTTATTAAACAACATTTAATTTAACAGCCTTGATTATCAAAGTATTTTCCAATTTCAGGCATTTTCTTGGTGTCAACCTGCGTCATGGCCGAGACAAATTGTCCAGCCATCTGCCCGTTGAACTATCAACCAATATGCGGAATCAGTCCTGGAGGTGAAACCAAAACTTTCGCAAACCAATGTGATATGGATGCGACAAATTGTAGAGAGAGATCAAGTAAAATAAACATATATTTAAATCAAAAAATACATTCGTTGTGTTTAAGTGTAAATTATAATCAAAATATTTTTTTTTATAGGCTTTACGATGAAATCAGAAGGCGCTTGCTAAAGATGGAATAATACGACGCTGGATTTTGACATTGCTTTTGATTACTGAATAAATTTACGAGAAACATCTGCATATACATATGTTCATATGTATATGTAATTTTAATTAATACTTTTGTATACAGAATTTTTATAATGAGTTGAAATTAATATTTAATTTAATAGCATTAAAATTTTGTCTTATTTTGTTTATTCTATAAATCAAACAGTCCGAAAATTAAAATCAATTTAATTCAATATGTAAAAATGATGGATTACTTATTGTGGAAAAAATTGCATTTAACTAACCGTCAAATTATCTCGGCATCGCATTAAAAGTTCATTTAACTATTAAATATTACATACATACATACATATGTATGTATGTAAAGGATTTTCGGCAATCGGTATAGGATTTGAATTGCAAAACTTTTTCCACTTTTTTTGATTTTTATTAATATTTTGACAGCTATATTTAGTGGATCTATAGAAAAATTCAATTTTATTGTTTTATCATCTTTAATAATGGACTGCGCTTAAGAGCCATACTGGTGTTATGGCTGGAGCGGATTATAGGAATGAAATTCGACGTCATTCTTTGGAGTCATGTTAAAAGGAAAGTCGGTGTCAATAATCTACAGGCAATTCAAACTTTATTGCTGTCAATGTTGAAGATACTTTTGCTCGACTTTCTTGCATATTTATGAATCGTTGCGTGGAAAGACTCGTTGTCACAACATTTTTAACTGTTCTAAGAGGAAAAATCCCGCTTCTGGTTTATTATATTTCTTCTTCTTCTTCTTTTTTATTCCTCTCCTCGTAGGAGGTTGGATATCATGACATATATCTTCTCTCTATCCATGGTTGCCCTGAAAAGTGTTGTGGAGTCACATTGGTACCATCCACGGAGATTGCCCATCCATGAGATGCGTCTTCTACCAACGCTTCTTTTTCCATGTACTTTCCCCTTCAATATGAGCTGTATGATTTCATATTTCGGATTTCTCATCACATGACCCACGTATTCGAGTTTTCTGTGCTTCACGACGCTTAATAACTCTCGTTTTATTTTCATTCATTTAAACATTTATTATATTTAGTGATTTTTTTTTATTTTCATCAGATTGATACAACAATTATACTTGATTCTTTACGTGAAGAGTACACATGTTAAAGTGGTCGAAAAAAATAGTGGAAGAAAAAATTGAACAAGAGTAAACTGCCACACAAATTACATATATACACAGTTAACATTCATAAATTAAAAGTAATCAATAAAAATAAATATTGGTTATATCAGATTTAAATTTTTCAAATTCTCTCATAATATCCTTAACATACATACATATCTATATTTAAATAACACGCTCGTTGATTTTCAATAATCCTAAATATTCGCAATTTGAACGCTCCAAACTACATATATGTTATAAATACTCTTATTTTATTATAAAAATCAAAAAGAGAGCATTTTGAGCATATTTGTCAAAAGAGAGAGAACAAAAGAACGTTGTCAAAAAATAGGGAATGTTCTCTGGAAAAGAAACCTGTTAGAAATCCTACCATATAGGCAAAACTACATGGAAATACATATTGTATTAACATTAAACAAGCATGTATTATACGTATTTAATTTCATAACAATAAAAATAAAACTATAGACATCTATCTAACTCTGGAAAAACTTGTACTACAATATTGAATATGAATGCGTATTTTCGTTTTTTCCCGTCCAATTTTATCCGATCCGATTTTTCAAAATATTTTTAACTGTTTCTTGTATTCATTAATAATAAATTAATTAAGCTTCTAATAACTATGTGCACTGTAATTTAAAATTATTTCTCAATTTAAGGCATCTTCGCGTCGACCTGTACATTGTATGTACATACAATATAACACGTCACGACTTTTTCTTAAATAAACTGTGTTTTGCTCGTTGCATTATTTTATTTTATCAATTAATATGAACACTCGCCTAACAGACGTGTAATTGTTCTACACAGTGGAGTTCCACCAAGATTATACTGATATATTTACAGATAAACAATCGTCATAGATTACCAGTATATAAGCAACTTCACAGAACATTGTTAATCAGTACCGTTCTATACGCTGCATCAAAATGAAGGCAACATTCACATTCTTTTTCTGTAAGAACTTATTTTAAAATGAGTATTTCCGATAACGTGCAAAAAAAATTAACCTCATGTTTTTATTAAACTACATTTAATTTAACAGAATTGATTATCAAAGTATTTTACAATTTCAGTCCTTTTCTTGGTGTTAACCAGCGTCAAGGCCGTGACAAATTGCTATGGCATCTGCCCGTTGATCTTCCAACCAATATGCGGAATCGGTCCTGGAGGTGAAACCAAAACTTTCGCAAACCAATGTGATATGGATGCGACAAATTGTAGAGAGAGATCAAGTAAACTAAACATATATTTAAATCAAAAAATACATTCGTTGTGTTTAAGTGTAAATTATAATCAAAATATTTTTATTTATAGGCTTTACGATGAAATCAGAAGGCGCTTGCTAAAGATGGAATAATACGACGCTGGATTTTGACATTGCTTTTGATTACTGAATAAATTTACGAGAAACATCTGCATATACATATGTTCATATGTATATGTAATTTTAATTAATACTTTTGTATACTGAATTTTTATAATGAGTTGAAAATAATATTTAATTTAATAGCATTAAAATTTTGTCTTATTTTGTTTATTCTATAAATCAAACAGTCCGAAAATTAAAATCAATTTAATTCAATATGTAAAAATGATGGATAAATATAAAAATAAATATTGGTTATATCAGATTTAAATTTTTCAAATTCCCTCATAATATCCTTAACATACATACATACATATCTATATTTAAATAACACGCTCGTTAATTTTCAATAATCCTAAATATTCGCAATTTGAACGCTCCAAACTACATATATGTTATAAATACTCTTATTTTATTATAAAAATCAAAAAGAGAGCATTTTGAGCATATTTGTCAAAAGAGAGACAACAAAAGAACGTTGTCAAAAAATAGGGAATGTTCTCTGGAAAAGAAACCTGTTAGAAATCCTACCATATAGGCAAAACTACATGGAAATACATATTGTATTAACATTAAACAAGCATGTATTATACGTATTTAATTTCATAACAATAAAAATAAAACTATAGACATCTATCTAACTCTGGAAAAACTTGTACTACAATATTGAATATGAATGCGTATTTTCGTTTTTTCCCGTCCAATTTTATCCGATCCGATTTTTCAAAATATTTTTAACTGTTTCTTGTATTCATTAATAATAAATTAATTAAGCTTCTAATAACTATGTGCACTGTAATTTAAAATTATTTCTCAATTTAAGGCATCTTCGCGTCGACCTACATTGTATGTACATACATACAGTGGCGGACTGGCCATACAAGCGAACATGCCCGATGGCATGTGGGCCCCACTATCTGTTGGGCCCTCAGTAAAATTAAATAACTTTTTAATTATTTCACGTGTGTAAAAATTTATAGGATATTGCACTTTGGGACCTAAAGTTTGGGCATTTCAACAAAACAAATTTCTTACGATATACACAAACAACTAATACCGGCTTTAATAGCCCGAGGATCGGTTAACTTTTTTTTATTAGGCTCGAAATGTAAGTTTCAACATTTGCGTGGGCCCTTTTGCCGGGCTTATTTCCAACCTCAAGATTATGCATATACCAATACCTATGTAATAACTACCTACTGAAATAAACAAATTTCCGTGAATAATATAAACTGAATTGCTTAAAACAATTTTGATAGGACGATTCATCATCAACCAGCGATTTAAATTTACTTCATACTTTCAAAATAACATTTGAATATGCTTCGACGATATAGTAAGATTTAAATACACAATTTTAAACAGTTTCCGAATATAAAATCTATTCCTAATCTAGATACATCCATGTATATAGAAATATAGGATAGGGGCCCCCTCCCCAAAATCCCGATTTTCGATTAACATTAATTGAAAATATTATGCATTTTTTTCAGGGACGTAATTTGGGGGGAGGCATATGGGGGCACTCGCCCCCCTAAATTAAGGAATAGTGTGAATATTATGAATTCAATTATTAATGAGATACTATGGATCTACGTTTATTTCTTAGAAAATAAAATTCAAAACAAGTATGTATATTTTGGTTTTTAAGTGCGCCTTGGATAAAATTCTTAGAAATTGTTCATCCTTTAGAGCGAATCGTAAGAAAGGTCCCCTTTATTTTATTTTGTCTCAAAAATAGATGTGTAACGTTTATTTTTCTGAAAGTTCGTATATTAACGTGATCAGTGATCGGTTCTGGTTCAAATTTTCGCATGATCACAAAACTTTATCTATTGTTATTACATACATATATATGTACATAGATAAAGTGAAAAGATATTCGGTAGAAATTAAGATAGTTTTTTAGTGACTCAGTTAGATGGTCGATTTTTGTTGATCATGTGAAGATTTTTGGAAAAAAATTTTCGCCTGCGGCGCTTTTTTCGCTTTCTACATAATATTTTTTTAAAAATAAGCTTATTTTTTTCATATTTTATAACTCAATAAGGTGTATGGAAAGAATATTTTCCATTTTTATTCCGATATAAAAAATATTTTTTGAAAAAAAATTCAATTTGACCAATCTTTGCCTGCCCCCCAAGAAAAAGCTGAAATGACGTCCCTGAGTGTTTTCTACCGAAAGTAAAAGCCGCTTTTATGCCGCATTCTTTTATGATGCATTCTATTTACCTAGGACAAGAGTTAAAACGAAATATACAATGTAATTTATGGACCTATTTTGCTTTTGCCATTTTTCTTGTACCTAAATTTGTTTATTCCCATTTTTGAAAAGAAAATTTTGTTATATGGGGGGGGGGGACAAATTTTTTTAACCCTGGGTGGGCCCCCTTTGACTCCTGGCATGCACTAATTTCAGTCCCAGTCCGCCACTGCATACATATGTACATACAATATAATACGTCACGACTTTTTCTTAAATAAACTGTGTTTTGTTCGTTGCATTATTTTATTTTATCAATTAATATGAACACTCGCCTAACAGATTGCTTCAAAGCGACGAGTGAACTATACAGATTACGAACATAAGAAAAAATACATGTATTTAATAATACATGAAAAATACAAGAAAAAATAATTAAATAGAAAAAGAAAAAAATATATACATGACATAAAAATTCTACAAGAAATAAGAGTTTAAAAGCCAAGTCGGCAAGTTATTAGACATTAATTACTAACTTATTTAGGCTGCAATAAGCCTCCAGCCTGAACAAATCATCTTGCAGGTCTAAAGCATAATTACTAGTGAGCAGACCCATAGCACGCCGTTCATTCTTCAATTGTTCGCATTGCTTTGTTAAAGGTTCACCGAACCTTTTTTTTGCACTCTAGCTTTATAAATTTATTATTTTGTTCTTGTCTTTTCTGTTATATTTTTGACCATTGTGGCGCATTAGGAATACCTGTAATGCTACAACGGTCCAAACTTTAAATAAATAAATATTATACATAATAAATATTATACATATTATACATAAATAGGGCCAAACCGCCCCGATTCCTGGAAAAAGCACGCTCCCTATCCGCCCTTTAATCATTACGGCTGTCTATTCTCTTGAATATATTCATGTCGTCAGCAAATAATAGTATATTTGAACTTTGAAAACATTTTTCAATATCAAAAACGAACATGTTCAATAACAGAGGTCCAAAGAGCCTTGGAAGCCTTGCGTATTTCTGTAGGAGCCTTGCGGAACATCAGAAGGAATATCCATCCATCTCGATGTATGTAAATCCATTTAATAAGACAGCCTGTGATCGACGTGTAATGTATGAGGCGAACCATCTATAGCAGCGGTTTCTAAACTAGGAGGCGCGCCTCCCTGGGGAGGCGCGGGCTATTGCCAGGGGAGGCGCCAAAACTTTTTAATAAAAAAATAATTTTCATACCATAATATCTACAAATAAATAAAACTTCATATCGTAGCTTAGCAGTAAAAATTCAATGCATGAATGTTTATTTTTATTTTTCTTTAATTTTTATATACACATTTAATGAGCAACCCTTCAAGAAGAAAACCAACATGAAGAGGCACATTTGTGGACGAAAGATAATTTTATTGTTAATCTTGCCTATTTGGTTGAAATTTTTGGAAAATTGAGCGGTTTAAATAAATCAATGCAGGGATCACAAATACATCCACTTGTTCAAAAAGACAAAGTAAAAGCTTTCATTAAAAAGTTGAAGTTATGGAAATCAAATTTACAAAAGAATGAGTTGGATATGCTTTCACTTTTCAAAGATTTCTGGGCCACAGCCAATATTAAAGAAGGTAAAAATCGTTTTATTGACCACTTGGATGGTTTAGTGCTGCATTTTTCCAATTATTTCAAAGACCTTGATTTCTCAAAGTTTTTGTGGATACAGATTCCATTTAACTACAATGAAGAAGACGAATTCGAGCTGACAACCATCGAAAAAGAAAAATTGATAGAATTATTATGCGATAGCCCACTAAAACAAAAGTTTCAAAATGAAACCATAATTAAATTTTGGATGAATCTTAGTGGAGAGTATGAATCTTTGTATTGCAAAGCAATGCAAGTGCTTCTACCGTTTGTAACGTCTTATTTAAGCGAAACGGGCTTTTCGGCACTAGCTGCAATGAAAACCAAATATCGAGCCAGGTTAATATCCGAAAAGGAGTTACGAGTGGCACTCTCCATATTGCCCCCAAGATTTGATAAACTTTGTGCCAATAAACAACAACATCCTTCACATTAAATTTTGATGTGTTAGATGTAGTTTAATTAGTAATTTAATATAAAAATAAATATACGTGTTCGTATAAATTTATGTTATAGCAAAACCTTTTTATTATTCTGTCTATTGAAGTGTTCAGTATTTTTTTTTAAATAAAGGTTTATTATTTAAAACGGGTCTATATTATTATATCTATTAAAAATAAAAGGTAGGGAGGCGCGGAAAAAAAATTTTTTTTTAGGGAGGCGTAGTAGCATAAAGTTTGGAAACCGCTGATCTATAGAGATCATCATGAATACCGATCTGTAGGAGTTTTTCAAGGAGAATATTGTGATTAATCCTGTCAAATGCCTTACTATAATCTGTATAGATAGTATCAACCTGAGATGGAAATTTAAATGTTGA
Source organism: Arctopsyche grandis (assembly GCF_051622035.1). Lineage (NCBI taxonomy): Eukaryota > Metazoa > Arthropoda > Insecta > Trichoptera > Hydropsychidae > Arctopsyche > Arctopsyche grandis. The sequence continues at coordinate 28,118,099 of NC_135357.1, forward strand.
CAATCTCTGAAGTTTGCTAATCTCTACTCAAATATAAGAAAATCAATGTATATTTTATATACATACATAAAGCCAATTGCTTTTTATTTATATTTTACTGCATATATGTATATCATTTTTACATTACATTAGGTCGGAGTGAATATTTTCAAAATTTGGATTTTCCACAATGAACGTAGTGGAAGATCATTAAATAAAATTAATTTTCGATTTTCAGAATGTTTCTGTATTTCCCACCACTCGAATTTTTACGAAAAAAACAAAACATTCAATTAATTGCACTGTTTTGTCTGTGATGTTTTCCATGCGCTATTTTGTTGGAACATCATTATAAAGTGTGCATTTCTCCCGTGTGCAACATTGAGGAAAAAAACTGTGTTACACATTAAAAAAAAAAAACTAACCAAAACTAAAAATATGTAGTTCCTATTTTTGTTTTTCGTTGTGAACTTACCAACGATACACCCAGTGTTTCTAATTACGGAATGTTTTTTTCAGAACCGAGATTATGGTGATGGAAATTTTCAATCCCGGGATCCCAGTGCTGGCACAGTACACCTGAATGTATAAAACAAAATGATAGTTCTAACGCACATTTTCAATTTTATTTTCAAAAATATCAGTCTACAAAAATGGACTGTGAAAATTTGAAATAAAACATTTTAGTTTTCCCATTAAATTCGATCAAAGAGCTGATTTAATTCAACAAAAGAATAATAGAGAAATATTAATTTAAATATGTTAAAGATAGTGCGCAAAATCAAGAAACCCCACAATAATATAAATTGAAGAGTTAAATGTAAGAAAAAAATAAAGCAATTTTGACATTCTGTCGATACATTTCAATAACAATCCTAATCGGTAACCACTTAAACTTTAAAGTGTTGCGATATTTCTGATAATGATAATACCACATACAGTTTCAATCAATAAAAAAATTATACATATTTATTTATTATTATTTAATGTCAATATCTAGGTTGTATCAATATAATATAAAAAATAATTTTACAGTGAGTTTCCAAATCACATTTTCAGATCAAGCTTTTTTGAGTTGTAATAATAAATCAATTCCAATTCCATATAAAACGTGGTATATTTTATTAACTTATTAACAATGTTATTACGTAAAAAAATCTGTTCAACAAGGTTTTCCAAATATTTTCAAAAATATAGAAAATATTTTGAATTCAGTATATAGGAGAAAATCTAATATTTAATTTCGAAAGAGACTTTGCATATATGTATGTATGTATGTATGTAACATTGGTTGGTTGGGTGGGTTGGAACACAAAATTCAATTTATTTTTTTTTCGATTCATAGGCGCCGATTCGATTTTTTTTTCGATTTAAAGGATTCGAAGTCCACGCAGGGGGCGCCACCAGGAAAAATATTTAAAAATATATTTTTATACAAAAAAATATATTTTTATTTCACTAATAACACTGAGCAACAAAAAATCATGTTTTTGAGTTACCAGAGCGGAGACTAGCCAATCTTTACTAAGTTTGACCCACTGAATTCGAATATGTTTTTGATTTTTGTTGGTGGGTGCTTGTTTACGAGATATGAGCGTTTATAAAAATGCACGATTTTTACAGTTTTTTGGCTTTTGCGGTCTTTAACTCAAAATTTAAGATTGTTACGCTCAAAGTGAGTATTGGAATCAATAGACAGATATTTTTTCTTTTAATTTTTATATTTCATTGCTTTAATATACCTCTAATTAATTGTCTAGCGAATTTTAAAAGTCAAAAATATATTTTTTTTTACGGATTTTTTTTCCGTCCTATTTTTCATTTATTTGGCAAATTTTTTATTTCACCACGTTTATAAGGTTGGTTTTCTATCTCAATATTTTTTTTTTATCTAAACGTACTAACACAAGCGGTAATTGAAATTTAAATGCTTTCGTTGTGTATATGGTTGTAGCGCGTAATATTTTGGGTGCAAGCGAGATGGCATGTAGTCCGACCGCTGTACTCTGAGGTGGATTACATGCCATCTCGCTTGCACCCAATATATATATATATATATATATATATATATATATATATATATATATATATATATATATATATATATATATATATATTTATATATATATATATATATATATATATATATATATATATATATATATATATATATATATATATATTTATATATATATAAATATATATATATATACATATATATAAATATATATATATATATATATATATATATATATATATATATATATATATATATATATATATATATATATATATATATATATATATATATATATATATATATATATATATATATATATATATATATATATATATATATATATATATATATATATATATATATATATATATATAGAATATATATATATATATATATATATATATATATATATATATATATATATATATATATATATATATATATATATATATATATACATGTAATATGCACATGTAATTTCTACATGTGCATATTAGGCCGGAGTGGAAAAGGTATCATCCTGTTATGGATGATGTGGAAGATGTAGTGTATCAAAAATAAATTAACGATCTCGAGTCCCGTCTCGTGTCCTGGGAATTGAAAAATACCGGAAAATCAGAAATTTGCTTTTTTTTGCTTTGACCTTAATGTACATAAATGCAGTGAAATAAAAATAAAAAGTATATATATATATATATATATATATAGTAAAACATAAATATAAAAACAAAAAATAAAAAAAGCAGTAAAACATAAATAACGCAATTGATTTTATGGATATAAAATATACATTGATTTTCTTATGTTTCCAGAAATATATATTTATATATATATATATATATATATATATATATATATATATATATATATATATATATATATATATATATATATATATATATATATATATATATATAGGATCCGGATGTGAAGGATTCCAAGTGAAACGCGCAGATTAAGTCAGAACTATTTATTGTACACGCTCTTCGGGCTTGTCCTCCAACAAGTGACCATAACAACACGCATCCGGTCTTTCCCAGGCATACCACACACACTCTATCTCGGCTCGTTTAAAAATCAATTCTACATTCGGTCATTCCTGACTGTCATTCGCCCTCGGATGACATTCTTCGTCTTTTATATTTTTACAGCATTTCATCTCACATTCTTTTACATTTCATCTTCTACTCTATACAATGTATCATCTTACATTCTTTTAAAACATTTCCTCTATCATCCTCAACAATGTTTCATCTCACATTCTTTTACATTTCATTTTCCACTCTATACAATGTATCATCTTACATTCTTTTAAAACATTTCCTCTATCATCCTCAACAATGTTTAATCTTCCATTCCATAAAATCATCTTATATTCTTCTAAACATGCTTTCAATTGTCACAATTACAATTTAAATCACAATTACAATCATCATCACAACTACATTTCAATACACTTATACATCAATCATTTTACAATTTATATAACAATTACAATTATAACAAATTAATCGTTACACATTTCACTACAAATCAATTTTTACATTTCAACACAATTCAATCTTCAATAAAGTTACACATCACAATCATCACAATTAAAATTTAAAATTATTTCAAGCAATACAAAACAGAAAGGTCAATACCTTTACAATGACAAGTTAAATCTTTACATTGGAAACAATCACATTTTAAAACATTACTAGAATTAGCAATAAAACATTAAAATCAATACCTTTACAATGACAGGTTAAATCTTTACATCGGAAACAATCACATTTTAAAACATTACTAGAATTAGCAATAAAACATTAAAATCAATACCTTTACAATGACAGGTTAAATCTTTACATCGGAAACAATCACATTTTAAAACATTACTAGAATTAGCAATGAAACATTAAAATCAATACCTTTACAATGACAGGTTAAATCTTTACATCGGAAACAATCACATTTTAAAACATTACTAGAATTAGCAATAAAACATTAAAATCAATACCTTTACAATGACAGGTTAAATCTTTACACCAGAAACAATCACATTTTAAAACATGATTCAATGTACCAAGCACTTCCCAAAAAATACTAGAATAAGCAATAAAACATTACACTTTTCAATCATCAAATTACAAGTAAGGCTTAACTAAAAACCCTCCAGGTCTTTCACTTATTCTCTAATTCACAAACGCACACTTAACTTCCATCGGTACAACTTAAATACTATCCAATGCCCGTGGCGATTCTCCTTGAGCATCCGATGAATCTGCCGTCACCCCACAGATTTTCTGCTAGTAATTTACCATAAATGAAGTCAACACATATTGGTTCTGGCTCACTGATACATCCAGTAAGTCTTTTCTCAATCCATGGTTCCATTTTCTTTTCCATTGAATTAACATCAATCCGACTACGACCAAGCTTGAAAGTGAATACAGTGTCTTTTGGTGTTGAAATTTTGACTGGGTCCCTTAATCCTTCTTGTGATTTAGCCATATCTTTCTCTTTGTCTTTATGTTTTTCCTTTTCTTTATTCTCATCTTCAGAATTCTTCAAATGACTATAATCCTTAGATCCTTTTCCAAATTGATCATCGGGTGGTTCATCCGTATTTGAAAACGGTATGTCTCCGTAGTCCCAAAGTCTTCTTCTTTGCAATCCATCACCGTCCATACTTCCATCAGCCATGTTCGCATCGTCCTCTTCATCATTGGAAACAATGAGTTCTCTTTGAGCAGACATCTCTCGTGAAGCCCGTTGCTGCAAAGGTCTTTTTCTGTGCAAACCATCACTGTTCACACTTACATCAGCCAGGTTCACACCTCCATCAGCCATGTTTGCATCGTCCTCTTCATCATTGGAAACAATGAGTTCTCTTTGAGCAGACATCTCTCGTGAAGCCCGTTGCTGCAAAGGTCTTTTTCTGTGCAAACCATCACTGTTCACACTTACATCGGCCATGTTTACATCTCCATCGGCCATGTTCGCCTCGTCCTCTTGTGTTGGAATACTGACTGGTTCTCTTATTTCTTCTTGTATTGGAATACTGACTGGTTCTCTTATTTCTTCTTGTATTGGAATACTGACTGGTTCTCTTATTTCTTCTTGTATTGTCAAGACAGTCTTTGTTTTGGTGCTGTTACATTGAGCTGATATGTGCCCAAACTCGTTGCAATTGAAGCAACGAGTTCCTCTCGTCTTAAACCTACAGTCGGCTGCTAAATGACCACGTTCACCACAATTGTAGCATCGTGAACTCAGTCTTTCTCGGTTTTCACGGTTTCTCACGGATCCCGTCACCCTGGGTTCGTCGTCTGGTGTTTCACCGGCCCCACTTGAATCGGAGTCAATGGGCCCTGCTTGTGCAAGCATTTCTCGTTCTTCAAAGACGAGCTCTTCGTCATCCCACTGGAACTCTTCTATCAGTTTCTGCTTAAGGATAGTCCATGATGTAATTATCCCTTCTGAATCCAGGAACATTCTCGCTGTTCCTACGCAATATATTCTCCCGTAGACCAGTTGCTCCAGGGGCGTCCAGTGGAAGAACTTCGCAAATTCTTCCATGCGCACAATCCACTGGCTGATTGGCACACCGCCGATCCCCTTAAACCGTGGCGCGTATGTCTCGAATTTGTCTCTGTCAAAATATGGCACTTCGTCTTCTTCTTCCTCTTCATCGTCGTCGTCATCATCTTCGTCTAAGTCCGCGAACCTCTGCATCTCCACGACAGTTAGCCGACGTAAAACTGACGCTGACATTGGCGCTATCGTCTTGGATATCATCATCGTCGTGTGGCGTGTTCGCTGACGTGACGTCACCGACGTCACGGGCTTCCGGGGCTTCCGCATTCTCGTCATCGCGCGCGCGTCCTAACCTCAACTGTCAAAACTCCGCGTCGTCGTCTGACCGCTTCTGGCTGTCACTCGAAATGTCTTCAGGCATCCCGGACAAAGCCCCCAAATATAGGATCCGGATGTGAAGGATTCCAAGTGAAACGCAGATTAAGTCAGAACTATGTATTTATTAACACATCTTCGGGCTTGCTCTCCAACAAGTGACCATAACAACACGCATCCGGTCTTTCCCAGGCATACCACACACACTCTATCTCGGCTCGTTTAAAAATCAATTCTACATATATATATATATATATATATATATATATATATATATATATTTATATATATATATACTATATATATATATATATATATATATATATATATATATATATATATATATATATATATATATATAAATATATATATATACATATATATAAATATATATTTCATATATATTTCAATATATATTTCATAAAATCAATTGCGTTTTATTTATGTTTTACTGCATACATAAATAATATGTAATTTCTACATGTGCATATTAGGCCGGAGTGGAAAAGGTGAATTTTGATTTTTCCGAGGTAGACATAGTAGAAGGCTTGCGAAGGAGACCATTTGCATGGCTATCATCCTGTTATGGATGATGTGGAAGATGTAGTGTATCAAAAATAAATTAACGATCTCGAGTCCCGTCTCGTGTCCTGGGAATTGAAAAATACCGGAAAATCAGAAATTTGCTTTTTTTTGCTTTGACCTTAATGTACATAAATGCAGTGAAATAAAAATAAAAAGTATATATATATATATATATATATATATATATATATATATATATATATATATATATATATATATATATATATATAAATATATATATATATATACATATATATAATATATATATATATATATATATATATATATATATATATATATATATATATATATATATATATATATATATATATATATATATATATATATATATATATATATATATATATATATATATATATATATATATATATATATATATATATATATATATATATATATATATATATATATCATCATCATCATCATTTACAGCCATTCGCCATCCACTGCTGGATGAAGGCCTCTCCAACACGCTTCCACTCGTCTCTGTTTTGCGCAACACTCATCCATCTCATTCCGCACATTTTCCTAATTTCGTTCACCCATCTTCCTTGCGGTCTTCCTTTTACTCTTTTGCCTTCTCTCGGGTACCATTCAAGCACTTCTTTTGTCCACCTTTCGTCCATCCTCCTAGCTACGTGACCCGCCCATTGCCATTTCAATCTCTTCACTCTATCCACTATGTCCACTACCCTTGTCATATTTCTCACCCATGTGTTCCGCTTCCTGTCTTTCCTCGTTATGCCAAGCATACAGCGTTCCATACTTCTTTGAGTGCATTGGATTTTATTTTGCATCTTGGCGTTCAGTGTCCAAGTTTCACATCCATACGTCATCACTGGCAAAACGCATTGATCAAAGATCCTTTTCTTCAGGCAGAGTGGCATTTTTGATTTAAAAACAGCATTCATCCGTCCAAATGCACTCCACCCTAATTTCATACGTCTCTTTATCTCTTCATTTTTACTACCAGACATGTCAATTATTTGACCTAAATATAAATAATTATTTACTACTTCTACTGGTTTATCATCTAAGGGGATGCTATCAGGCATGCAATAACTATTGAACATTAGTTTAGTCTTATCTACGTTAATTTTTAATCCTACTTTTCTACTTTCCCTGTCCAGCTGTGTTAGTCTGATAAGTAGGTCAGCTGAATCACGAGCTACTAAAACTATATCGTCTGCGAACCGAAGGTGACTCAAAAAGCGACCATTGATGCTTACTCCGGCTGTATCCCAATCCAATTTCCTGAAAACTCCCTCAAGCACCGCATTGAATAACTTGGGCGAGATTGTATCTCCTTGTATTACTCCTTTTCCTATGCTAAATCTATCTGTACCTGAAAAAATTTTAACCGAAGCTGTGGCATTCTTATATATTGCAGCTAACAGTCCCACATAGGGTTCCGGCACTCCCTGTGTTTTTAGAGCGTTAAGTACTGCATTATGACTAACTGTATCGAAGGCTTTCTCATAATCGACGAAACCTAGGCACAATGGCCGTTGATATTCGTTGGCGCGCTCGATTAGTTCGCCAACTACTTGGAGGTGGTCCATTGTGCTGAAATTTGCCCTAAACCCTGCCTGCTCTATAGGTTGGTTCTCGTCGAGGATATTTTTCAGCCTTTCTGTAATAACCTTCGTGAAGAGCTTGTAGACCGCTGAAAGTAGACTAATGGGTCGGTAGTTCTTGATATCGCTTTTGTCGCCTTTTTTGTGTATTAAAATGATAGTTGCGTTATTCCATCCTTCTGGTATAGCTTGGTTCTGGATGCATTTGCTGAAAAGCCTAGCTAAGATATTAATTAGGGGGGGGCCGCCACATTTTAGTAAGTCAATGGGAATATTATCTTCCCCTGGGGTTTTACCGTTCTTTGCAGTTTTTAGCGCGGCCTCTACTTCGCTAGGCAATACTGCAGGAACCCTTTGGCCGTGTGTCGATTCCAGAGCGGGGAATTGGCCGTTGTCGTTCTCGTATAGTTTTGCATAGAACGTGTAAACTCTGTCTATGATTTCTTCTCTATTCCTAATTATTACTCCGCTCTCTGATCTGATTGCGATCATTTGGTTTTTGCCTAAGAAAAGATCCTGTTTGCACTTTTTCAGGCTACGGTTATTCTTAATGGTATTTTCTATTAGCTTGCTGTTAAAATCCCTGACATCCCTGACTATTCTCTTTTTAATTTCCTTATTTACTAGATTGTATTCTTGCTTATTATTATCCCTATCTAAATTCCTTTTATGCTTAATTAGGTTTTTTGTTTCCGCTGAAATTTTGCTTAATTTAATCTGTTTCCTGAATCCACCTAATTTCTTACCTGTTGAGGTTAGAACCGAACTAATTACAGTGTTCAATTCCTCGATGTCTGCTTCTGGGTTTAATTTCCCGTATCGATTTCCAAGTTCGAGTTCGAATTCCTTTTTCCTAGACCTTAGTTGAGCGAAATCTGGAGAGTTACTGCATCCTTTTATTAATTTCCTTCGTTCGCAATTTATATTAATGGCCATCTTGGCACGGACTAATCTGTGATCGCTACCTATATCTACTTTACTTAAAACACTAACGTCTTTAACGGAGTGCAGGGCATTTGTTAGGATGAAATCGATCTCGTTTCTGTCTCCTTTAGGACTCTCCCAAGTCCACTTATTGTTGGTGTTTTTCCTGAAAAATGAATTAGTGATAAAGAGCCTGTTGTGTTCTGCGAATTCTATGAGGCGATCGCCTCTGTCGTTTCTTTGGCCGGTACCAAAATTGCCTACTGCTCTTTCTGTATTTGCCTTTTGTCCTATTTTTGCGTTAAAGTCGCCCATGATTATTTTAAAGTGGTGACGGCTATTATCGTATGCGTCCTGTATTTTTTCGTAGAAGTCTTCTATTTCCTCGTCTGGGTGGCTAGATGTGGGGGCGTACACTTGGAAGATTTGACAAGTGTACCTGCTCGAGATTCTTAATACTATATAGCATATACGTTCCGATATGTCGCTTATTTCTATAATATTTCTTTCTATTCTCTTATTGATAAGAAACCCTACTCCTCCTATTCTACCATTTGGTAGCCCTCTCCAGTAGAGACAGTTACCACTTTTTAGGATTATTTGGTTTTGCTGTTTTCGTCTTACTTCACTAAGTCCTACTATATCCCATTTGATATTTTCTAATTCATTCTCTAATGCAAGCACACTTCCTTCACTCGATAACGTTCTTACATTGTACGTGGCTAAATACAGGTTTCTATTAGCTAAGCTATCATCCATCGTCACTCTTACCTTGTTGGAGGTTTGGATATTATTTTTCTCGCATTTATCCAAGATGTGTTGAGAAAAAGGCGGTACCTGAGAGAGATTTCCATTCAAGGAGTGAGTTCTTACCGCCATAGACTCTTCTCTGTGGTCAGCTTTGACAGATAGTCATCCTAGGTATCACTTGGATCACTTATGAATTATTACATGCCATTTAACAGGGTTACTTTGTAAGTGAAAGTAGTTAGTTATGATAATAATAGATTAGCAATTGTTATACTACTTTTTTATAGATCTTTATCGTGAGACGCCTCTTTGGAGACAACGGATTTATATATGTGAGTGCGGTTTGCAATTTAATATTTTAATAATAACTTTAGTAAAGAATATAAAATTACACGAATTACTTTAATATAATTTAAATATAAAAAAGAACTGATAGACAGTTGGGAAACACCGTTTCTGTTTGCTATTATTCTATTAAGTAAAGTTCGTTAAAGATTTTTGGCTGGAAGCAATTATGTGGAAGATTTATTGCTTCTGTGGGACCGACTGAAGGACCCTTTTTTTGTATTCAGGTAAGGAGATGTATCTCGTTCGTATATTTTTTTGCTCAGATTTGACACAAAAATTAGCACAAAATTTTTCGAAATAACTGATATAAAACCGCTTTTTACGACCGATTTGCTGTTTATTTTTACACTTAAATTATACTAGGATGCAATTAGTAGAATAAGTGATTAGATGGTTAAGTTTTTAGATTAAATTTCGTGCAATAGCCGGGTTTAAGCGAGTAATAGCGGGAAGAACGCAGAAGCACGTCTTCCCCGCATGACACGAAAGACCGAACTCTATATATATATATATATATATATATATATATATATATATATATATATATATATATATATATATATATTTCTGGAAACATAAGAAAATCAATGTATATTTTATATCCATAAAATCAATTGCGTTTTATTTATGTTTTACTGCATACATAAATAATATGTAATTTCTACATGTGCATATTAGGCCGGAGTGGAAAAGGTGAATTTTGATTTTTCCGAGGTAGACATAGTAGAAGGCTTGCGAAGGAGACCATTTGCATGGCTATCATCCTGTTATGGATGATGTGGAAGATGTAGTGTATCAAAAATAAATTAACGATCTCGAGTCCCGTCTCGTGTCCTGGGAATTGAAAAATACCGGAAAATCAGAAATTTGCTTTTTTTTGCTTTGACCTTAATGTACATAAATGCAGTGAAATAAAAATAAAAAGAAAATGGTTTTATGGATATAAAATATACATTGATTGCCGATAAGTCAAAGTCGAAATTTTACCCAGTAAAACAGCGTTTCCCAATATGTGGTACGCGTACCACTTGGTGGTACGAATATTGCAATATTTGGTGGAATTAATATTGCAATTACATATTGCGAATGGAATATACACGTATTCGTTTGTGGTTCAATACAAATTCATCTAAATATGAATCAAAACGGGCACGCGTTGTGCCAAATTGACGCCTCACCTTTTCATACGCATCCACATATTTTCCACATTTCGCGTATTTATTTCACTATCATTTGGATCCACGAAATTATAACCACTTTTACCGGAATTCGGAATATTTCCGTACGCTGCCCAACCGTCCGAAATTATATTCAAACCAGGCAGTATATGTCGGAGTATTTCATCAGGTAAAAGTCGAGTTAATTCAGGACACGTCAATACTAAAGTACTCGCAAGGAGCAACCAATGACAGGAAGGAGCGGGTCGACCGAGCCTTTCTTCCGAGCCTAGAGGGTCCGCCCTGTCCAGAATTCCGACTTTTACCCAAAAGTGAATATCAATAAGCCTACTAATTTACCAGCTTATTTAATTTACGACCTTACAAGCGCTTGTTTAAAAATGTTAGTGGAATCGATAATTAGAGAAGTGATAAAAAATAAAGGATGGATAACATTAAATGTTTTTAATTATTTTTATGTATGTAGATATAATTAAAGTAAAAAAGTTTGATAAATAAATAGATTTAAAAAAATATATATATTTCTTTTTAGACAACGAAATCTTTTCACAAAACCCAGTTTTACAAAAATTTTATTTTAAAATAATTCACCATAAATGACATAAAATAATAATTGAAATTGCCCCTCGCCGTACAGTGGATAATTCTGATCGAAAAAATCGTAAATTGAAGGAAAATTTATAGCTTAAAGACGATGGTATATTTAAAAAAAAAATTTCTCACTTCAAAAGTTTTTTCTACAAAAAAAGGATGGTTAGCCTAGTCCAAAAAAATATAATATTTTATGTTTTCCAATCAATTGTATTATAAAGATGATGGAGATATTTTTAATTTTTTTTCTTGAGAATAAATAAATATATTTATAAACATTGGTTACCCTAGACCAAAAATATTTAATGTTTTAAATTTTGCAATCATTTCTATTATAAAGTTGATGGGAATATTTTTAGATGTTTTCTCGCATTAAAAAATTTGTTTTATAAAAAGTTTGGTTACCCTAGTCCAAAAAATTATTTTACTTCTTAATTTTTGTCATCATTTATAGCATATAAACGATGGGAATATTTTTAGATTTTATTTTCAATTTTTTTTGTATATAACAAGGATGGTTACCCTAGTCAAAATATTATCATATTTTAAATTTTGCAATTATTTATAACCAAAGATGATAGAAATATATTTAGATTTTTTTTTTTTTGATTTTAATTATATTGTATAAAAAAAGCTCAGTTACCTACCCCTGCCCGCGGAAATCACAGTTGGAAAGCATAGGTAAAAAAACGCAGATAACAGTCTCCCGCTGTTTAGCAACAATTCGCTAAATACTGTAATCTCTGTTTCCTGCATACAATGTGTTAATATGACGCTAGTTTTCCACTATGTCCATAGTGGAAAATCCTAATATTGCTCTTTTCACTCCGGCCTAATGTGCATATGTCGAAATTACATATTATGTGCATACATATGTATGCAATAAAGCATATATAAAAAGCAATTGGTTTTATGGATATAAATTATAAATTGATTTTCTTTCTTTTACAAAAAACAATTGCCAGAGATTGTCAGTATACATATAAGCATCTTTACTGAAGATTGTAAATCAGTACTGTTCTGTCCGCTGCATTAAAATGAAGGCAACATTAACATTCTTTTTCTGTAAGAATTTAATATACATACATGTATAAAATTTATTTGTATTTCAAGTTATATTGACCAAAAATTTAACATTAATATTATGTTTTCATCAAACTACATTGTAGTTGAGCTGTCTTGAAAATCAAAATATTTTCCAATTTCAGGCATTTTCTTGGTATCAACATGCGTCACAGCCGAGAGGTGTAGTCATAATTGCCCAAATATTTTATGGCACTTATGCGCAATCACTCCAAGTGGGGAACTCAGGAGTTTTGGTAACAAATGTGAAATGGACGTGACAAATTGTGTTGAGAAAAAAAGTAATTTAAAAATATATTCGGAATAAAATATGCTTATTCATTGCGTGTAACTGTAAATTATCACCAATTTATTTTCATTATATTTATAGACTTTACGATTATATCGGAAAGCTATTGCCCTGAGATGGAATAGTAAAAAGCTGATTTTAACACTATTTTTGATAATACAATACATATTGAACTTATATGAAAAAGCTACTAAGCACGAAATAAAAAAACATTGCTTGACAATGCTCGAACAATGGTGTGGTAAGATTTTTCTAAAATAAAATGTATTAAAAGAGCAGTAATTTAATAAATCTCACTTAAAACTTTCTTTCTGTTTTAATAATAATTACCATTTTTAATGAATGGATTTCTTAACCAGAACAATATTTTTTGTGGACCTTTAAATCATGTGTAACATTTGTAATTTCATCAAATGTCACTACTAGCATTCGAGTTTGTATTGGGGTGATCAAAAAAATAATTTATATTCTCACTTCTTCTTTCAATCGTCGAGTGATTGTTGTGAAATTGTTGAATAGGAAATCTATTACTTTCTATTCAGTACTGGTTTTAGGGAGGGCCTGGGTCGGGCCCGCTCGATGCACTCAAAGCGCTTTAAAATTAAAATTATTAACATTTGTACTCGGCAAATTCTATTCAAACAATCTATTGGAAAAAAGCCTTCTTCCAAATCTTCAAATTAAGCTCACCACGAATTCAAAATCTGATATTATTAGCAATGAACTTATCAATTTTTAAGCCTTTCTTTCAAATAAAGTTCAAGGTAAAATTAATCCACTCATTGTATTTAATTTTATAAAACAGCACAATTGACAAGAATTATATCCAAACATTCGAGTTTCTATGCTTTTGCTTACACTGCCTGAAACTGTAGCAAGGTCCCAGGCCGGGAAAAAGGAGGATGGTAATCCAGTTTTTTATTTTTTTTTTCTCAGGGTGTTTAGAAAAAAATGTTTCTATTACTGTTCTTGTTTCTCTCAGTAACAGAAAAAAGCAAAACAGATGTGCATAGCAAACTTTTACCTACATATTCTTAAAGTCGTAATGACTCCTCGTATTTATTCAATCCGTGACGCACTAGGATATGCATATGTAGACCAAAAACCAATTAAATGCAGGAATTGAAAATTGAAAAAAGATAAAGTGAATGTCATGTATCATATGTACGTGTAGTGCATTTTTAAACCAATCACTCCTACGACTTTTGCAAACCTATGTATGTGTATTGTGTATTGAGAATTGAGAAATTGTGAAAAGAAAAATAGTGATCCTAAAATAAAGTCAGAATATTTTTTTTTTCGTTGTGTGTATTGTAAATTGTTACCAATATTTTTTATCATATTTATAGACTTAACGAAGATATCGGACAGTCAACGCCCTGAGTAAGGTACTGTGTCGCAGGTATTGTGCTCAACCGCAATGATATTTGAAGTATATTTTAACTGATTCGAACTCAGAATTGACCACTGATCACGTTTTCGTGATCTAGAAAAAAATGTGTGTCTGTGTTTCTGTGTGAGTGTCTATATGTTTATTGTGTGTCAGTGTATTTTGGGGATTTTTTTAACACTGTTCGTCCTATAGAACTGAAACTTAATCTAGGGGGGGGGAAGGCCACTGTCGACCGTAGCCCAAATTTCTCGCTTTGTTAGAAGCAATTATGTCCACCCATTCTGAAATTTCATCTAAAAATCTATTATATTTTCAAACCGCTTGAAAAATCAGAACGTGACTCGATTCGTTCGATACATCTCGTTCGCATTTTTTTAAATTTTGCTCTTACAAAAAGACACACTATCATTCAAGGATTGGAACAAGAGGTTAGAAAATAAATTGTTTCTTTGATCACCCAAATACAATTTCGAATACTAATGACATTTGATGAAATTTCAAATGTTACACATGAATTAAAGATCCATAAATGACCAGATGTATGGAGCTCATTTACATGCCAAATATTTTTTCTAAATATGGAAGAAACTCATTCATCTGGGGTGCAAGCTCCACTATCAAAACAATCTACCAATTTTGATTTTGACTTATTTATTATTAATACAATCCAAGGTCGAGTGATTGTTGCGAATTTGTTTTTTGATGATTAACTTAATTGAAAATTTACAATTGTGATTATGAATTTTTATTTTGATGTATTAATTTTGTCTTTTTGTTTTTTGGTATATAATGTAACGTATACTAAAAAGAGCCGCCGAGTAATTGCGATCGGATTAGGCCGGAAAGCGTCCTGAGAGACCGTGTGACCGGTGAAAGTGGTTTTAAGCATTAGCGACAGGCTAAGTGCATGAAGGCTAAGCAATGGCAACCGAGTTGGCTGGTATTGGAGCTTTCGCAGAATTGACCTGTACCGTGGGAGCGAATGTCGTGGGTGCACATATCCGTACGTGACCATAACAATAGGTAAACAAATTAGAAGTCGAAAGAGTCCTGAGAGATCTATCACTTATAAGGCGATACTTAGGCGATATCATGTGATTCTGGATTGAGCACTGCCAGTGCGTGTGTCTCCTTAATCATCAATAAATGCTGTGAAACGACTATTGGCCTTTTACTTGGATCCTCCACCCACCCCTACGCAAAAATATTATATTACTTTTTTATAATTTCATAACTATTATCATATTATTGGTGATAGTTAGGTGAGGTGTGGTGAGGCTAGCGAGTTTTGTATATATCTTACAATCTCGAATTCTTTGATTCCGGTGGTGTTTACGTTAGGTTGGGTGCGGTTTGGTGAGGTTAGCACGTTATGTGTATATCTTGCAATGTCGAATTTTTTAAATCCGGTAATGGTAAGGTTAGGTTGGGTTAGGTTTGGTGAGGTTATCGAGTTTTGTGTATATCTCATGATCTCAAATTCTTTGATTCCGGGAATGGTAAGCTTTAGTGAGGTAAGCACGTTTTTTGTATATCAAGCAATGTCGAATTCTTTAAATCCGAAGATGGTAAGGTTAGGTTGGGTGAGGTGTGGTGAGGTTTGCACGTTTTGTGTATATAGTGCAATGTCGAATTTTTTTAAATCCGGTGATGGTTAGGTGAGGTTTGGTGAGGTTTAGTGAGGTAACCGAAATTTGTGTATATTTTAAAATCTCGAATTGTTTGATTCCGGTGGTGTTTAGGTTAGGTTGGGTTAGGTTTGGTGAGGTAAGCTTGTTTTGTGTATATCTTGCAATGTCGAATTCTTTGATTCCGGTGATGGTTGGGTAAGGTTGGGTTAGGTTAGGTTTGGTGAGGTTTGGTGAGGATAGCACTTTTTTTGTAAAACTTGCAATGTCGAATTCTTTGAATCCAGTGATGGTTAGGTTAGGTTGAGTTAGATTAGGTCAGGTTAGCACTTTTTGTGTATATCTTGCAATGACGAATTATTTGAATCCGGTGATGATTGGGTTAGGTTGGGTAAGGTTAGGTTGGGTGAGGTTTGGTGAGGTTAGCCCTTTTTGTGTATATCTTGCAATGACTAATTATTTGAATCCGGTGATGATTGGGTAAGGTTGGGTTTGGTTAGGTTGGGTGAGGTTTGGTGAGGATAGCACTTTTTTGTGTATCTTGTAATGTCGAATTCTTTGTATGCGGTGATGGTTTGGTTAGTTTGGGTTAGGGTTGGTGAGGCTATCGAGTTTTGTGTATATCTTACAATCTCGAATTCTTTGATTCCGGTGATGGTTGGGTTAGGTTGGGTTAGGTTAGGTGAGAATAGCACTTTTTTGTGTTACTTGTATTGTCGAATTCTTTAAATCCGGTGATGGTTAGGTTAGGTTGAATTAGGTTTGGTGATGTCATCGAGTTTTGTTAATATCTTACAATCTCGAATTCTTTGATTCCGGTGATGGTTGGGTTAGGTTGGGTAAGGTTAGGTTGGGTGAGGTTTGGTGAGGATAGCAATTTTTTGTGTATATTGTAATGTCGAATTCTTTGAATCCGGTGATGGTAAGGATAGGTTGAATTAGGTTTGGTGATGTCATCGAGTTTTGTGTATATCTTACAATCTCGAATTCTTTGATTCCGGTGATGGTTGGGTTAGGTTGGGTTAGGTTAGGTTGGGTGAGGTTTGGTGAGGATAGCACTTTTTGTGTATATCTTGCAATGTCGAATTATTTGAATCCGGTGATGGTTGGGTTAGGTTGGGTGAGGTTTCTTGTAATGTCGAATTCTTTGAATCCGTTGATGGTTAGGTTAAGTTGGGTTAGGTTTGGTTATCGAGTTTTGTGTATATCTTACAATCTCGAATTCTTTGATTCCGGTGATGGTTTGGGTTAGGTTGGGTTAGGTTAGGTGAGGTTAGCACTTTTTGTATATATCTTGCAATGTCGAATTCTTTGAATATGGTGATGGTTAGGTGAGGTTATCGAGTTTTGTTGTATATCTTGCAATCTCGAATTCTTTGATTCCGGTGATGGTTGGGTTAAGTTGGGTTAGTTTAGGTTGGGTGAGGTTTGGTGAGGATAGCACTTTTTTGTATATCTTGCAATGTCGAATTCTTTGAATCCGGTGATGGTTGGGTTAGGTTGGGTCAGATTAGGTTGGGTGAGGTTTGGTGAGGATAGCACTCTTTTTGTAAAACTTGCAATTTCGAATTCTTTGAATCCAGTGATGGTTAGGTTAGGTTGGGTTAGGTTAGGTGAGGTTAGCCCTTTTTGTGTATATCTTGCAATGACTAATTATTTGAATCCGGTGATGATTGGGTAAGGTTGGGTTTGGTTAGGTTGGGTGAGGTTTGGTGAGGATAGCACTTTTTTGTGTATCTTGTAATGTCGAATTCTTTGTATCCGGTGATGGTTTGGTTAGTTTGAGTTAGGGTTGGTGAGGCTATCGAGTTTTGTGTTTATCTTACAATCTCGAATTCTTCGATTCCGGTGATGGTTGGGTTAGGTTGGGTTAGGTTAGGTGAGGTTAGCACTTTTTGTGTATATGTTGCAGTGTCGAATTATTTGAATCCTGTGATGGTTGGGTTAGGTTGGGTTAGGTTAGGTTGGGTGAGGTTTGGTGAGGATAGCACTTTTTTTGTAAAACTTGCAATTTCGAATTCTTTGAATCCATTGATGGTTAGGTTAGGTTGGGTTAGGTTAGGTGAGGTTAGCAGTTTTTGTGTATATCTTGCAATGACTAATTATTTGAATCCGGTGATGATTGGGTTAGGTTGGGTTAGGTTAGGTTGGGTTAGGTTAGGTTGGGTTAGGTTAGGTTGGGTTAGGTTAGGTTGGGTGAGGTTTGGTGAGGATAGCACTTTTTTGTGTATCTTGTATTGTCGAATTCTTTGTATCCGGTGTCACGTTCCAGGAAAATATTTATTTAATTTTTATTTACTACTTGGTTAACCAATCAAGTTTCTTTATTATTATTAAAATGTTACATTTATCCTTTATTATAGATATATTCGAAAACGATAGATTATGGTACGATGACTTTTATAATAGGAGACACGTAGAACTACTTCACTATAACTTTAACTTTCGTTCACTTTATTCTGCTGCTGTGCTGACCGTTCTTTGCGGACGCGTTCTTGGAGTCTTTATGATGTCACTCTCAATGTCGATGATGATGACTGTCACTCTCGGAGTCGATGATGATGACTGACTAATGCGATCGAATGGCGATCTATATAAATGATTTGTTATCTTATGGGCTAGGCACATTCCTGTGTTATCTGAATATCCTATTACAGGAATTTTTATAGTTTTGTTATTCACGTATATGAGCGTGTGAAAAGTACATTTGATATTGTGGGAACTGGAGTGATAAGCGGGGTACATAGCACCCCCATTGTTAAGAAACTTATTAATACATAAAAATTAAGAAGTTAGCCGCTTATGGCATTTAATATTTCTTCTCTAGATCTAATTTCTGGTTCCATTTGAACTATTTCTACTTCGTTTTCTACGTTATCTCTTGGTTTTCGAATATACTTTACATTAAAACATTTATAAAGATGAAAACTTATTTTAACTAGCATAAGTATAACAATAGTAATGATTATTCCATAAATTAGATTTACAAAAAATGAGGAATGCTTTACAATGTCTGGCTGATTTTGATAGTTTTCTAATTTATCGTTAAAAATGTTTGTGTTATCTACATTTATTAATTTTATAAGATCTAGTTGATTGAAACTATAATTTGTTTTTCCTATAACACAAGATTTATCATTTATTATATTTATATTTGACATTGGATTTTCATATTCAGTAAAAATGTTATTATCAGCATTTAAACTTATTAAGCCATTATTCGTTTTACATCCTTTATCTAACTTTATGATTCCTGTTTGGAATAATTCAACATATTCATTATTTTTATTCTTACAATTAATTGTTATTTTCTTACTTTCCGACAAGGTATATAGCCATCTGTTGTTAGTTAATTTTTGCCATAGGTCTATTTTACCTTTAACATTTCTTGTGTTACAATATTCAGGTATATTCTTAGTAATATCTTTTAGCAATTTTTTTTCACAATGTATTTCACTTAGTGTGGAAAGTATATTTAATTTATTAAATATAAAAATTTGATTAATAATATTTTTACAATTATTTTCTAAATTATCAAAAATAGTATAACTCATATCG
Organism: Arctopsyche grandis; assembly: GCF_051622035.1. Classification (NCBI taxonomy): domain Eukaryota; kingdom Metazoa; phylum Arthropoda; class Insecta; order Trichoptera; family Hydropsychidae; genus Arctopsyche; species Arctopsyche grandis. The sequence goes on from NC_135357.1 coordinate 28,137,917, forward strand.
TCGACTGATACTCCAATGTATTTATATGTTGGTATAATGAGTGAGTATATGTCTGTATCTGTATGAGGTATAGGTAAAGGGTAAGTATTATATAATTTATATTCTACTGAGGTAGTTAATGGTATCTGTAGTAAATATATAAGTTTTCCGTTTTTATGGTAAACTACGATTTTAGAAACGTCTATCAAAAGGTGTATGTTTTCTAATATCAAATGTACTGGAAATTCTATTCCATGAGGTAATAAATTATATTTTTCTTTCAATTCATTAAAAAGTATTGTTACGTACGCCGTGGATTGAGCGAATTGTACTTAGACCAACGGATATCTGTTATCGGATTAACTAAATGCATGCACTTACTTCCAAAGATTATATCTGGACTCTAAGTGCATTTAGGCTAAACAATGACCGATATTAATTATTTCTCAGAATCGGTACGGGGAGACCCAATATCGGGGAAATACATATCCGAATACGTGACTATACAACAGGTAAACAGATTAGGCGTCCTGAGAGATCTACCCTTTATAAGGCGGTACGTAGGCGACATCAGGGCATTCTGGACTTAGCAGTGACACTGCGTGTATCTCCTGAATCATCAATAAATGCTGTGAAACGACTGTTGGCCTTTTACTTGGATCCTCCACCCACCCCTACGCAACAGTATGATAGGCGATAAAACTTCAGGGTGAAGTATGTTTTGTTTTGCCATTAAAATAGAAGTAATTATAGTTTCAAGACGTTGAGACAGACTCTCAATATTAGCATGGATTAGTTCTATCTGTTCTTCAATAAGCAAGATGGTTGTTGTGTAATCTAAATTTTTATGTGTTTGTTCTAATGCCACATCAATTTTCTTTATACCATTACTAATTAAGTATTCGTTTTGTTTTAATTTAATTATAGAATTTTTGAATCTAGTTATAGCATCTTTAGTAATATGCGTTTGATCTTTCATTAACTCAACAAGATGTTGTTCATCTTTATTTATTTTATCAATTGATTCATCGTAATACTTTGCATCATCTGCATCTAATGTTCCAAAAATTGTTTTAAATACTGATCCTAATCGGTCAATTAATCCTCTTTTTACTCGTTTGTTTATATCTCCTGTATTCGTGAGATGTATTATATTTTCATATTTATTTTCTAAATTAATTTTACCCTTAGTTAACATTATTATTTGTCGTTTACAATCATTTGTAGCAAATGATTCATAATTATCTTCGGTTGATTCATTTTCAATAAATTCATTATTTAATTCGGGTATAGACTCGTTATTTTCATTTTCAAAATTTTCGTTATCTTCTTCAAGTATAGGATCGTTGATTTGATTTGGTCTTTCAATAGTGACTCCTTGGTCATGAAATTCGATTTCGTTTCCTTCATTATGTCCGGAGTACTTTCGTTTCATTAATATCCGGAGAACATATTCCAGGCATCACGAAGTCGTCGTCTACTAGATCATCTAGGCATATCATATTTATTTGTTCCGTATGATGGTAAATTCTTATTTTTATTTCCGTTTCATGGAATAAGAAAATGAGTATTCTTTTCACTATTTTCCATGTTAGTTGATCCAATCTTGAAGCTAGTTTAAAAGGTATAGAGATTTCTGTTACTTCGTCTTTCATTAAGTGATCTCTAAGATTTTTTATCGTATAATAGAAATTTTCATAAGTTGGTTTGTTATAATATTTTTCTTTAGTTATAAGATGATATATAGTTTTATCTTTATATTTGGATGTTAAAAAGTCCGTTATGCTTTTATCATGCTTTTTCAATTCGTGGTAGTTATTAATCTTTTCTTTTACTTGTTTAGCTAATCCTTTAGACATTTCCGCGTCTTTGGATATACAATGAGCAATATCTGTATCACTATTAAATATATCATCATTAATTTCGTTAAATTCATATTTCATGTTTTCATTATAATTTTCCAAATAATTTTCATATGTTTCATTATTATTCTCAATACGTGAAAGACAATCTGCATTATTATTTATTCTGCCAGTTTTATATATTATTTCATATTCATATTCTTCTAATCTTAATCTCCATCGGACTAGTCTTGAAGAACCAGGCTGTTTTATATTATACCAAAAGATATTCCAATGGTTTATGATCAGTTATTATTTTAAATTTTCTTCCATAGAGGTAAGGTCTAAAATGATTTACTGCCCATACAATGGCAAGTAACTCCTTTTCTATAGTACTATAGTTTATTTCAGCTTTATTTAGGGTCCTGGAAGCGTAAGAGATTGGTAACTCCCTTTTTAGACTTCCTTGACTAAGTACTCCACCTATCGCATAATTAGATGCGTCTGTGGTGACAATAAATTCTTTCGAAAAATCTGGATATTGTAATAAAGGTGCGGTTGTTAATTTTTCTTTCATTGTCTCAAATGATTGTTCTTGAACTGGTGTCCATTTGAAATCGGTATCCTTTTTTAGTAAGTTAGTTAAGGGTTTTATTATTTTGCTGAAATCCTTTATGAAACGTCTATAATATCCTGCCAATCCCATAAATGCCTTTATGTCTTTAGGGTTCTTTGGTTTGGGACAATTTTTTATCGCAGATATCTTATCTGGATTGGGCATTACGCCTTCGTTTGATATGACGTGCCCCAAATATGCGACTTCTTTTCGCATGAATTCACATTTGTCCGGTTGCAATTTTAGATTGTTTCTTTCCAATCTTTTGAATACATCTTCTAATCTTTGATTATGTTCAGCTATGCTAGTTGCATAGATTACCACGTCGTCTAAATATACGAAACATGATATTCCGTTTAAACCGGTTAGTGCGTTATTCATCATCCTTTGAAAAGTTGCAGGTGCGTTTTTCAGTCCAAATGGCCTTCGTGTATATTCGAAGTGTCCATTCGTTGTGGTAAAAGCTGTCTTGGGGATATCCTCTGGTTTTACTGGGATTTGATGGAATCCATTAGCAAGGTCTAGAGAAGTGAAGTATGTACTCTTTCCAAGTTGATCTAAGATGTCTGTGATGTTGGGTAATGGATAAGCGTCTCCAATAGTAACGTTGTTCAATTGACGGTAGTCTATTACTATTCGCCATTTTACCTTTCCTGATGCATCTGTTTTCTTCGGTACTACTCATAAGGGTGAAGACCATGGTGAAGTAGATGGTCTAATAATGCCTTCATTTAACATTTTCTTTATTTGTTCGTTTACTTCTTCTTTATGCACTGCTGGATGTCTATAATTTTTTGTGTGTATTGGTCTACTATTATCTTCTAAATTAATTTCATGTTGCACTGTTTTAGTAACCGTTAATTTATCTCCTTCCAAATGGAATATTTGATTATATCTTTCGCATAATTCTACTAGCGAATTTTCTTCTTCATAATTTAAATGAGATGTCCGTATAGACTGTTTTAATAGTTTTTGTCTAGCGATAGTGTTCTTAGATTCGTATTCGAACTTGTAGATTTCTTTAGGTATCGGTATTTATTCTACTTTTAAATTATCTATCCTCATTTGTTGATCGGTAGTATTGAGGATTGAACAAAGAGTTTCGTTGTTCCTGTTTACGTTAACTATCGCGTTAGCTAAATAAACACCTTCTTGATTGAGTTCGGCACCGATAATTCCACTTTTTATTTCTGGATTTGTTATTTTGACCTTTATAATCGTTTCCGTTCGAGGTTTTATAATATAATTATTTAGGATTTCGTCATCCTCATTATCTTTGTTATTATTAAGAAGATCAATTTTTATTGTTTCGTTGATAATAAGTTTGTTTGTTTTATAACAAATTTTAGCCTGATTAATTTCAAAGAAGTCAGCGCCAATTATGCCGTCATATGTGGTATCGATTTCGTTGTCTTTCATAATGTATACCTTGTGATGAGCAAACTCTAAATTTTGATGTACGCTTCCTATTGATTCGGATATTGAACCTTGGTTAATACCTTTAACTTTGATTTTATCGTTTTTATTATAAATAGTTTTTTCATCTAAGCACGATTCTTTTATTATGGAGATCCCTGCTCCTGTATCAACTAGAAAATCTCTAGGAATAAATTTGTTATTATTTTTAATATCAATTTTAATATGTTTCATGGGGTTATCGCTCGGGTTTAAATTAAAACAATAAGAGTAATTAACTAGACGGAATTAAGTTTAAATGATTGACCTTATTTTTATCTCTTTGTTCTTTATTTTGCCGTTTGTAGCAATTCTCAAATGTGTGTCCTTTTAAATTACAATAAGTACATGACTTTGGTTGGTCATAACTCCTGTTATATTTATCGATTTTATTATAACCGTTTTTATTTTGATCAGTGTTACTGTACTGACGATTTGGTTTAAAACCCGCATTGTTTTTATTATTATATCCATTTTTATAATTATTATTATTGTTGCTAAAATTTTTATGTCCATCATTATTTCTATTATTTTCCCATGTCTTGGGGCGCGTCTCAACAGAGTGGACTTGTCGATTTCTACTGTCTTTATTCTTCAAACATGTATTGCTTGAATGTCCTTCTCCACCACAAATGTTGCAATTTTTGTTTCTTGCAGTATCAGTCACTATTTCTAGAGCTGTTTTATACGCATCTAAGAGAGTTTTTGGGTGAGTAGAATAAAATACTATCCGCGTTTGTTGACATTTATTTCCGTGAATCATCCTTTGAAGACTAAGTTCGTCAATTAATTTTATTTGTCCGTTAAATTCGTCTGCTTTGGACTTGATGTAACAATTTTGTATGCTTTTAAATAAGGGAATTTGTCGCGGTTTGAATACGATTCATAAATTTAGTTACGTCTTCGTCATGTCGTTGCTTCAATTGTTGAAGTTCCAATAATAATGTAGAGTAATTTTTATGGGGACTATAATTTCTAACAAGCGCTTCTTTTATACTATTGAAATCTCTAGTATTTATATTCGATATAATTATTCTTGCAGATCCCGTAATTTGAGATACAATGAAATTTAATAATATTTTACGTTGGGACTCCGATGCTAATATGAGAGCAATCTCACAGTCATCGATGAATTCGTACAATGGTATTGAACTACCATCATACCTTTTTATGAATTTAGTGAGTGTGTTGAAGTCTATTACTTCCTGAATCGCAACTTCACCTTCACTATCCTTTTTAGGAGGCATTCTTAGAATTTAAATATCAGCAGCTAAGTTAATATTGTGTGTGTTTGTGTAATGTGTGAAGTATCAGAAGACTTACACTAATACAGTTTCCATATTGATGTTGGTTGTTCTTGGTCTCGAAAATCTTGAAAGGTCCTTGCGAGGTTGTAGGATGTAGAATCCGCCGTAACTGCTACGTTTTTTCGCCGTTGGTTTAAAATTATTATTTTTATTTTTATTAAAATTGAACTGTACTTCCGAACGTCACTAATTAACTCAAGAGCAATAATTGCTGATTCCCTCGGGAATGATAGATACTAAGATCTAATCTGAATAGCTACGTTTTTTGGAATGTTTAAGTTCACGAAATTTATTAAGATTTAATATCTTATTTAGCACTTTCACTTTTAAGGAATTTTTCCTCTTTTTAAAACTTTCACTTATCCTTGCACGGATATTTTTAATTTAAACCAATTGACTCATCCCACCGCTGCCACCAAAATTATCATGTCACGTTCCAGGAAAATATTTATTTAATTTTTATTTACTACTTGGTTAACCAACCAAGTTTCTTTATTATTATTAAAATGTTACATTTATCTTATATTATAGATATATTCGAAAACGATAGATTATGGAACGATGACTTTTATAATAGGAGACACGTAGAACTACTTCACTATAACTTTAACTTTCGTTCACTTTAATCTGCTGCTGTGCTGACCGTTATTTGCGGACGCGTTCTCGGAGTCTTAATGAAGAAGACTGTCACTCTCAATGTCGATGATGATGACTGTCACTCTCGGAGTCGATGATAATGACTGACTAATGCGATCGAATGCGAACTATATAAATGATTTGTTATCTTATGGGCTAGGCACATTCCTGTGTTATCTGAATATCCTATTACAGGAATTTTTATAGTTTTGTTATTCACGTATATGAGCGTGTGAAAAGAACATTTGATATTGTGGGAACTAGAGTGATAAGCGTGGTACATAACACCGGTGATGGTTTGTTTAGTTTGGGTTAGGGTTGGTGAGGCTATCGAGTTTTGGGTATATCTTACAATCTCGAATTCTTTAATTCCGGTGATGGTTGGGTTATGTTGGGTTAGGTAAGGTTGGGTGAGGTTTGGTGAAGATAGCACTCTTTTTTTATATCTTGAAATATCGAATTCTTTGAATCCGGTGATGGTTAGGTAAGGTTGAATTAGGTTTGGTGATGTCATCGAGTTTTGTGTATATCTTACAATCTCGAATTCTTTGATCCCGGTGATGGTTGGGTTAGGTTGGGTAAGGTAAGGTGAGGTTAGCACTTTTTGTGTATATCTTGCAATGTCGAATTCTTTAAATCCGGTGATGTAAGTTAGGTTAGGTTGGGAGAGATTTGGTGTGGTAAGCGAGTTTTTTGTATATCTAACAATCTCGATTCTTTGATTCCGATGATGATTGGGTTAGGTTGGGTTAGGTTAGGATGGGTGAGGTTATGTGAGGATAGCACTTTTTTTGTATATCTTGTAATGTCGAATTTTTTGAATCCGGTGATGGTTGGGTTAGGTTGGATTAGGTAAGGTTGGGTGAGGTTTGGGGAGGTTATCGAGTTTTGTGTATATCTAAAAAACTGGGATTCTTTGATTCCAGTGATGGTTGGGTTAGGTTAGGTGAGGTTAGCACTTTTTGTGTATATCTTGCAATGTCGGATTCTTTGAATATGGTGATGGTTAGGTTGGGTTGGGTAAGATTTGGTGAGGTTATCGAGTTTTGAGTATATCTTGCGAACTCGAATTCTTTGATTCCGGTGATGGTTGGGTTAAGTTGGGTTAGTTTAAGTTGGGTGAGGTTTGGTGAGGATAGCATTTTTTTTGTATATCTTGCAATGTCGAATTCTTTGAATCCAATGGTGGTTAGATTAGGTTGGGTTAGGTTTGGTAAGGTAATCGAGTTTTGTGTATATCTTACAATCTCGAATTCTTTGATTCCGGTGATGATTGGGTTAGGTTGGGTTAGGTTAGGTTGGGTGAGGTTTGGTGAGGATAGTACTTTTTTGTATATCTTGTAATTACGAATACTATGAATCCGTTGATGGTAAGGTAAGGTTGGGTTAGGTTTGGTGAGGTTATCGAGTTTTGTGTATATCTTACAATATCGGATTCTTTGATTCCGGTGATGGTTGGGTTAGGTTGAGTTAGGTTAGGTGAGGTTAGCACTTTTTGTGTATATCTTGCAATGTCGGATACTTTGAATATGGTGATGGTTGGGTTAGGTTGGGTTAGGTTTGGTGAGGTTATCGAGTTTTGTGTATATCTTGCAATCTCGAATTCTTTGATTCCGGTGATGGTTGGGTTAAGTTGGGTTAATTTAGGTTGGGTGAGGTTTGGTGAGGATAGCATTTTTTTTGTATATCTTGCAATGTCGAATTCTTTGAATCCAATGGTGGTTAGATTAGGTTGGGTTAGGTTTGGTAAGGTAATCGAGTTTTGTGTATATCTTACAATCTCGAATTCTTTGATTCCGGTGATGGTTGGGTTAAGTTGGGTTAATTTAGGTTGGGTGAGGTTTGGTGGGGATAGCACTTTTTTTGTATATCTTGCAATGCCGAATTCTTTGAATCCGGTGATGGTTGGGTTAGGTTGGATTAGGTTAGTTTGGGTGATGTTTGGTGAAGAAAGAACTTTTTTTGTAAAACTTGCTATGTCGAATTCTATGAATCCAGTGATGGTTGGGTTAGGTTGGGTTAGGTTTGGTAAGGTTATCGAGTTTTGTGTATATCTTACAATATCGGATTCTTTGATTCCGGTGATAGTTGCGTTAGGTTGAGTTAAGTTAGGTGAGGTTAGCACTTTTTGTGTATATCTTGCAATGTCGGATTCTTTGAATATGGTGATGGTTGGGTTAGGTTGGGTTAGGTTTGGTGAGGTTATCGAGTTTTGTGTATATCTTGCAATCTCGAATTCTTTGATTCCGGTGATGGTTGGGTTAAGTTGGGTTAATTTAGGTTGGGTGAGGTTTGGTGAGGATAGCACTTTTTTGTATATCTTGCAATGCCGAATTCTTTGAATCCGGTGATGGTTGGTTTAGGTTGGATTAGGTTAGTTTGGGTGAGGTTTGGTGAAGATAGAACTTTTTTTGTAAAACTTGCTATGTCGAATTCTATGAATCCAGTGATGGTTGGGTTAGGTTGGGTTAGGTTTGGTAAGGTTATCGAGTTTTGTGTATATCTTACAATCTCGAATTCTTTGATTCCGGTGATGGTTGGGTTAGGTTGAGTTAGGTTAGGTGAGGTTAGCACTTTTTGTGTATATCTTGCAATGTCGGATTCTTTGAATATGGTGATGGTTAGGTTGGGTTGGGTAAGATTTGGTGAGGTTATCGAGTTTTGTGTATATCTTGCAAACTCGAATTCTTGGATTCCGGTGATGGTTGGGTTAAGTTGGGTTAGTTTAAGTTGGGTGAGGTTTGGTGAGGATAGCATTTTTTTTGTATATCTTGCAATGTAGAATTCTTTGAATCCAATGGTGGTTAGATTAGGTTGGGTTAGGTTTGGTAAGGTAATCGAGGTTTGTGTATATCTAACAATCTCGAATTCTTTGATTCCGGTGATGATTGGGTTAGGTTGGGTTAGGTTAGGTTGGGTGAGGTTTGGTGAGGAAAGTACTTTTTTGTATATCTTGTAATTACGAATACTATGAATCCGTTGATGGTAAGGTAAGGTTGGGTTAGGTTTGGTGAGGTTATCGAGTTTTGTGTATATCTTACAATATCGGATTCTTTGATTCCGGTGATGGTTGGGTTAGGTTGAGTTAGGTTAGGTGAGGTTAGCACTTTTTGTGTATATCTTGCAATGTCGGATACTTTGAATATGGTGATGGTTGGGTTAGGTTGGGTTAGGTTTGGTGAGGTTATCGAGTTTTGTGAATATCTTGCAATCTCGAATTCTTTGATTCCGGTGATGGTTGGGTTAAGTTGGGTTAATTTAGGTTGGGTGAGGTTTGGTGAGGATAGCACTTTTTTTGTATATCTTGCAATGCCGAATTCTTTGAATCCGGTGATGGTTGGGTTAGGTTGGATTAGGTTAGTTTGGGTGATGTTTGGTGAAGAAAGAACTTTTTTTGTAAAACTTGCTATGTCGAATTCTATGAATCCAGTAATGGTTGGGTTAGGTTGGGTTAGGTTTGGTAAGGTTATCGAGTTTTGTGTATATCTTACAATCTCGAATTCTTTGATTCCGGTGATAGTTGGGTTAGGTTGAGTTAGGTTAGGTGAGGTTAGCACTTTTTGTGTATATCTTGCAATGTCGGATTCTTTGAATATGGTGATGGTTGGGTTAGGTTGGGTTAGGTTTGGTGAGGTTATCGAGTTTTGTGTATATCTTGCAATCTCGAATTCTTTGATTCCGGTGATGGTTGGGTTAGGTTGGGTTAGTTTAGGTTGGGTGAGGTTTGGTGAGGATAGCACTTTTTTTGTATATCTTGCAATGCCGAATTCTTTGAATCCGGTGATGGTTGGGTTAGGTTGGGTTAGGTTAGTTTGGGTGAGGTTTGGTGAGGATAGCACTTTTTTTGTAAAACTTGCTATGTCGAATTCTATGAATCCAGTGATGGTTGGGTTAGGTTTGGTAAGGTTATCGAGTTTTGTGTATATCTTACAATCTCGAATTCTTTGATTTCGGTGATGGTTGGGTTAGGTTGAGTTAGGTTAGGTGAGGTAAGCACTTTTTGTGTATATCTTGAAATGTCGGATTTTTTGAATATGGTGATGGTTAGGTTAGGTTGGGTGAGGTTTGGTGAGGTTATCGAGTTTTGTGTATATCTTGCAATCTCGAATTCTTTGATTCCGGTGATGGTTGGGTTAAGTTGGGTTAATTTAGGTTGGGTGAGGTTTGGTGAGGATAGCACTTTTTTTGTATATCTTGCAATGCCGAATTCTTTGAATCCGGTGATGGTTGGTTTAGGTTGGATTAGGATAGTTTGGGTGAGGTCTGGTGAAGATAGAACTTTTTTTGTAAAACTTGCTATGTCGAATTCTATGAATCCAGTGATGGTTGGGTTAGGTTGGGTTAGGTTTGGTAAGGTTATCGAGTTTTGTGTATATCTTACAATCTCGAATTCTTTGATTCCGGTGATGGTTGGGTTAGGTTGAGTTAGGTTAGGTGAGGTTAGCACTTTTTGTGTATATCTTGCAATGTCGGATTCTTTGAATATGGTGATGGTTAGGTTAGGTTGGGTGAGGTTTGGTGAGGTTATCGAGTTTTGTGTATATCTTGCAATCTCGAATTCTTTGATTCCGGTGATGGTTGGGTTAGGTTGGGTTAGTTTAGGTTGGGTGAGGTTTGGTGTGGATAGCACTTTTTTTGTATATCTTGCAATGCCGAATTCTTTGAATCCGGTGATGGTTGGGTTAGGTTGGGTTGGGTTAGTTTGGGTGAGGTTTGGTGAGGATAGCACTTTTTTTGTGAAACTTGCTATGTCGAATTCTTTGAATCCAGTGATGGTTGGGTTAGGTAGGGTTAGGTTTGGTAAGGTTATCGAGTTTTGTGTATATCTTACAATCTCGAATTCTTTAATTCCGGTGATGGTTGGGTTAGGTTGGGATAGGTTAGGTGAGGTTAGCACTTTTTGTGTATATCTTGCAATGTCGAATTCTTTGAATATGGTGTTGGTTAGGTTCGGTTGGGTTAGGTTTGGTGAAGTTATGGAGTTTTGTGTATATCTTGTAATCTCGAATTCTTTGATTCCGGTGATGGTTGGGTTAGGTTGGGTTAGGCGGTGAGGTTAGCAATTTTTGTGTATATCTTGCAATGTCGAATTATTTGAATCCGGTGATGGTTGGGTTAGTTTGGGTCAGGTTAGGTTGGGTGAGGTTTGGTGAGGATAGCACTTTTGTAAAACTTGCAATGTCGAATTCTTTGAATCTAGTGATGGTTAGTTAAGGTTGGGTGAGGTTTGGTGAGGTTATCGAGTTTTGAGTATTTCTTGCAATCTCGAATTCTTTGATTCCGGTGATGGTTGGGTTAGGTTGGGTTAGGTAAGGTGAGGTAAGCACTTTTTGTGTATATCTTGCAATGCCGAATTCTTTGAATCCGGTGATGGTTGGGTAAGGATGGGTTAGGTTAGGTGAGGTAAGCACTTTTTGTGTATATCTTGCAATGTCGAATTCTTTGATTATGGTGTTGGTTAGGTTCGGTTGGGTTAGGTTTGGTGAAATTATCGAGTTTTGTGTATATCTTGCAATCTCGAATTCTTTAATTCCGGTGATAGTTGGGTTAGGTTGGGTAAGGTAAGGTTGGGTGAGGTTTGGTGAGGATAACACTTTTTTTGTAAAACTTGCAATGTCGAATTATTTGAATCCAGTGATGGTTGGGTAAGGCTGGGTTAGGTTTGGTAAGGTTATCGAGTTTTGTGTATATCTAACAATCTCGAATTCTTTGATTCCGGTGATGTTTGGGTAAGGATGGGTTAGGTTAGGTGAGGTTAGCACTTTTTGTGTATATCTTGCAATGTCGAATTCTTTGAATATGGTGTTGGTCAGGTTCGGTTGGGTTAGGTTTGGTGAAGTTATCGAGTTTTGTGTATATCTTGCAATCTCGAATTCTTCGATTCCGGTGATGGTTGGGTTAAGTTGGGTTAGTTTAAGTTGGGTGAGGTTTGGTTAGGATAGCATTTTTTTTGTATATCTTGCAATGTCGAATTCTTTGAATCCAATGGTGGTTAGATTAGGTTGGGTTAGGTTTGGTAAGGTAATCGAGTTTTGTGCATATCTTACAATCTCGAATTCTTTGATTCCGGTGATGATTGGGTTAGGTTGGGTTAGGTTAGGTTGGGTGAGGTTTGGTGAGGATAGTACTTTTTTGTATATCTTGTAATTACGAATACTTTGAATCCGTTGATGGTAAGGTAAGGTTGGGTTAGGTTTGGTGAGGTTATCGAGTTTTGTGTATATCTTACAATATCGGATTCTTTGATTCCGGTGATGGTTGGGTTAGGTTGAGTTAGGTTAGGTTAGGTAAGCACTTTTTGTGTATATCTTGCAATGTCGGATTCTTTGAATATGGTGATGGTTAGGTTAGGTTGGGTTAGGTTTGGTGAGGTTATCGAGTTTTGTGTATATCTTGCAATCTCGAATTCTTTGATTCCGGTGATGGTTGGGTTAAGTTGGGTTAATTTAGGTTGGGTGAGGTTTGGTGAGGATAGCACTTTTTTTGTATATCTTGCAATGCCGAATTCTTTGAATCCGATGATGGTTGGTTTAGGTTGGATTAGGTTAGTTTGGGTGAGGTCTGGTGAAGATAGAACTTTTTTTGTAAAACTTGCTATGTCGAATTCTATGAATCCAGTGATGGTTGGGTTAGGTTGGGTTAGGTTTGGTAAGGTAATCAATTTTGTGTATATCTTACAATCTCGAATTCTTTGATTCCGGTGATGGTTGGGTTAGGTTGAGTTAGGTTAGGTGAGGTAAGCACTTTTTGTGTATATCTTGCAATGTCGGATTCTTTGAATATGGTGATGGTTAGGTTAGGTTGGGTGAGGTTTGGTGAGGTTATCGAGTTTTGTGTATATCTTGCAATCTCGAATTCTTTGATTCCGGTGATGGTTGGGTTAGGTTGAGTTAGGTTAGGTGAGGTAAGCACTTTTTGTGTATATCTTGCAATGTCGGATTCTTTGAATATGGTGATGGTTAGGTTAGGTTGGGTGAGGTTTGGTGAGGTTATCGAGTTTTGTGTATATCTTGCAATCTCGAATTCTTTGATTCCGGTGATGGTTGGGTTAGGTTGGGTTAGGTTAGGTTGGGTGAGGTTTGGTGAGGATAGTACTTTTTTGTATATCTTGTAATTACGAATACTATGAATCCGTTGATGGTAAGGTAAGGTTGGGTTAGGTTTGGTGAGGTTATCGAGTTTTGTGTATATCTTACAATATCGGATTCTTTGATTCCGGTGATGGTTGGGTTAGGTTGAGTTAGGTTAGGTGAGGTTAGCACTTTATGTGTATATCTTGCAATGTCGGATACTTTGAATATGGTGATGGTTGGGTTAGGTTGGGTTAGGTTTGGTGAGGTTATCGAGTTTTGTGTATATCTTGCAATCTCGAATTCTTTGATTCCGGTGATGGTTGGGTTAAGTTGGGTTAATTTAGGTTGGGTGAGGTTTGGTGAGGATAGCACTTTTTTTGTATATCTTGCAATGCCGAATTCTTTGAATCCGGTGATGGTTGGGTTAGGTTGGATTAGGTTAGTTTGGGTGATGTTTGGTGAAGAAAGAACTTTTTTTGTAAAACTTGCTATGTCGAATTCTATGAATCCAGTGATGGTTGGGTTAGGTTGGGTTAGGTTTGGTAAGGTTATCGAGTTTTGTGTATATCTTACAATCTCGAATTCTTTGATTCCGGTGATAGTTGGGTTAGGTTGAGTTAGGTTAGGTGAGGTTAGCACTTTTTGTGTATATCTTGCAATGTCGGATTCTTTGAATATGGTGATGGTTGGGTTAGGTTGGGTTAGGTTTGGTGAGGTTATCGAGTTTTGTGTATATCTTGCAATCTCGAATTCTTTGATTCCGGTGATGGTTGGGTTAGGTTGGGTTAGTTTAGGTTGGGTGAGGTTTGGTGAGGATAGCACTTTTTTTGTATATCTTGCAATGCCGAATTCTTTGAATCCGGTGATGGTTGGGTTAGGTTGGGTTAGGTTAGTTTGGGTGAGGTTTGGTGAGGATAGCACTTTTTTTGTAAAACTTGCTATGTCGAATTCTATGAATCCAGTGATGGTTGGGTTAGGTTTGGTAAGGTTATCGAGTTTTGTGTATATCTTACAATCTCGAATTCTTTGATTCCGGTGATGGTTGGGTTAGGTTGAGTTAGGTTAGGTGAGGTAAGCACTTTTTGTGTATATCTTGCAATGTCGGATTTTTTGAATATGGTGATGGTTAGGTTACGTTGGGTGAGGTTTGGTGAGGTTATCGAGTTTTGTGTATATCTTGCAATCTCGAATTCTTTGATTCCGGTGATGGTTGGGTAAAGTTGGGTTAATTTAGGTTGGGTGAGGTTTGGTGAGGATAGCACTTTTTTTGTATATCTTGCAATGCCGAATTCTTTGAATCCGGTGATGGTTGGTTTAGGTTGGCTTAGGATAGTTTGGGTGAGGTCTGGTGAAGATAGAACTTTTTTTGTAAAACTTGCTATGTCGAATTCTATGAATCCAGTGATGGTTGGGTTAGGTTGGGTTAGGTTTGGTAAGGTTATCGAGTTTTGTGTATATCTTACAATCTCGAATTCTTTGATTCCGGTGATGGTTGGGTTAGGTTGAGTTAGGTTAGGTGAGGTTAGCACTTTTTGTGTATATCTTGCAATGTCGGATTCTTTGAATATGGTGATGGTTAGGTTAGGTTGGGTGAGGTTTGGTGAGGTTATCGAGTTTTGTGTATATCTTGCAATCTCGAATTCTTTGATTCCGGTGATGGTTGGGTTAGGTTGGGTTAGTTTAGGTTGGGTGAGGTTTGGTGAGGATAGCACTTTTTTTGTATATCTTGCAATGCCGAATTCTTTGAATCCGGTGATGGTTGGGTTAGGTTGGGTTAGGTTAGTTTGGGTGAGGTTTGGTGAGGATAGCACTTTTTTTGTAAAACTTGCTATGTCGAATTCTTTGAATCCAGTGATGGTTGGGTTAGGTAGGGTAAGGTTTGGTGAGGTTATCGAGTTTTGTGTATATCTTGCAATCTCGAATTCTTTAATTCCGGTGATGGTTGGGTTAGGTTGGGATAGGTTAGGTGAGGTTAGCACTTTTTGTGTATATCTTGCAATGTCGAATTCTTTGAATATGGTGTTGGTTAGGTTCGGTTGGGTTAGGTTTGGTGAAGTTATGGAGTTTTGTGTATATCTTGTAATCTCGAATTCTTTGATTCCGGAGATGGTTGGGTTAGGTTGGGTTAGGCGGTGAGGTTAGCAATTTTTGTGTATATCTTGCAATGTCGAATTATTTGAATCCGGTGATGGTTGGGTTAGTTTGGGTCAGGTTAGGTTGGGTGAGGTTTGGTGAGGATAGCACTTTTGTAAAACTTGCAATGTCGAATTCTTTGAATCTAGTGATGGTTAGTTAAGGTTGGGTGAGGTTTGGTGAGGTTATCGAGTTTTGAGTATTTCTTGCAATCTCGAATTCTTTGATTCCGGTGATGGTTGGGTTAGGTTGGGTTAGGTTAGGTGAGGTAAGCACTTTTTGTGTATATCTTGCAATGCCGAATTCTTTGAATCCGGTGATGGTTGGGTAAGGATGGGTTAGGTTAGGTGAGGTAAGCACTTTTTGTGTATATCTTGCAATGTCGAATTCTTTGATTATGGTGTTGGTTAGGTTCGGTTGGGTTAGGTTTGGTGAAGTTATCGAGTTTTGTGTATATCTTGCAATCTCGAATTCTTTAATTCCGGTGATAGTTGGGTTAGGTTGGGTAAGGTAAGGTTGGGTGAGGTTTGGTGAGGATAACACTTTTTTTGTAAAACTTGCAATGTCGAATTATTTGAATCCAGTGATGGTTGGGTAAGGCTGGGTTAGGTTTGGTAAGGTTATCGAGTTTTGTGTATATCTAACAATCTCGAATTCTTTGATTCCGGTGATGGTTGGGTTAGGTTGGGTGAGGTTAGGTTGGGTGAGGTTTAGTGAGAATAGCACTTTTTTTGTGTATCTTGCAATGCCGAATTCATTGAATCCCGTGATGGTTAGGTTAGGTTGGGTTAGGTTTGGTGAAGTAATCGAGTTTTGTTTATATCTAACTATCTCAAATTCTTTGATTCCGGTGATGTTTGGGTAAGGATGGGTTAGGTTAGGTGAGGTTAGCACTTTTTGTGTATATCTTGCAATGTCGAATTCTTTGAATATGGTGTTGGTCAGGTTCGGTTGGGTTAGGTTTGGTGAAGTTATCGAGTTTTGTGTATATCTTGCAATCTCGAATTCTTCGATTCCGGTGATGGTTGGGTTAAGTTGGGTTAATTTAGGTTGGGTGAGGTTTGGTGAGGATAGCACTTTTTTTGTATATCTTGCAATGCCGAATTCTTTGAATCCGGTGATGGTTGGTTTAGGTTGGATTAGGATAGTTTGGGTGAGGTCTGGTGAAGATAGAACTTTTTTTGTAAAACTTGCTATGTCGAATTCTATGAATCCAGTGATGGTTGGGTTAGGTTGGGTTAGGTTTGGTAAGGTTATCGAGTTTTGTGTATATCTTACAATCTCGAATTCTTTGATTCCGGTGATGGTTGGGTTAGGTTGAGTTAGGTTAGGTGAGGTTAGCACTTTTTGTGTATATCTTGCAATGTCGGATTCTTTGAATATGGTGATGGTTAGGTTAGGTTGGGTTAGGTATATCTAACTATCTCAAATTCTTTGTTTCCGATGATGTTTGGGTAAAGATGGGTTAGGTTAGGTGAGGTTAGCACTTTTTGTGTATATCTTGCAATGTCGAATTCTTTGAATATGGTGTTGGTCAGGTTCGGTTGGGTTAGGTTTGGTGAAGTTATCGAGTTTTGTGTATATCTTGCAATCTCGAATTCTTCGATTCCGGTGATGGTTGGGTTAAGTTGGGTTAGTTTAAGTTGGGTGAGGTTTGGTTAGGATAGCATTTTTTTTGTATATCTTGCAATGTCGAATTCTTTGAATCCAATGGTGGTTAGATTAGGTTGGGTTAGGTTTGGTAAGGTAATCGAGTTTTGTGCATATCTTACAATCTCGAATTCTTTGATTCCGGTGATGATTGGGTTAGGTTGGGTTAGGTTAGGTTGGGTGAGGTTTGGTGAGGATAGTACTTTTTTGTATATCTTGTAATTACGAATACTTTGAATCCGTTGATGGTAAGGTAAGGTTGGGTTAGGTTTGGTGAGGTTATCGAGTTTTGTGTATATCTTGCAATCTCGAATTCTTTGATTCCGGTGATGGTTGGGTTAAGTTGGGTTAATTTAGGTTGGGTGAGGTTTGGTGAGGATAGCACTTTTTTTGTATATCTTGCAATGCCGAATTCTTTGAATCCGGTGATGGTTGGTTTAGGTTGGATTAGGTTAGTTTGGGTGAGGTCTGGTGAAGATAGAACTTTTTTTGTAAAACTTGCTATGTCGAATTCTATGAATCCAGTGATGGTTGGGTTAGGTTGGGTTAGGTTTGGAAAGGTAATCGAGTTTTGTGTATATCTTACAATCTCGAATTCTTTGATTCCGGTGATGGTTGGGTTAGGTTGAGTTAGGTTAGGTGAGGTAAGCACTTTTTGTGTATATCTTGCAATGTCGGATTCTTTGAATATGGTGATGGTTAGGTTAGGTTGGGTGAGGTTTGGTGAGGTTATCGAGTTTTGTGTATATCTTGCAATCTCGAATTCTTTGATTCCGGTGATGGTTGGGTTAGGTTGGGTTAGGTTAGGTTGAGTGAGGTTTGGTGAGGATAGTACTTTTTTTTATATCTTGTAATTACGAATACTTTGAATACGTTGATGGTAAGGTAAGGTTGGGTTAGGTTTGGTGAGGTTATCGAGTTTTGTGTATATCTTACAATCTCGAATTCTTTGATTCCGGTGATGGTTGGGTTAGGTTGAGTTAGGTTAGGTGAGGTTAGCACTTTTTGTGTATATCTTGCAATGTCGGATTCTTTGAATATGGTGATGGTTAGGTTAGGTTGGGTGAGGTTTGGTGAGGTTATCGAGTTTTGTGTATATCTTGCAATCTCGAATTCTTTGATTCCGGTGATGGTTGGGTTAGGTTGGGTTAGTTTAGGTTGGGTGAGGTTTGGTGAGGATAGCACTTTTTTTGTATATCTTGCAATGCCGAATTCTTTGAATCCGGTGATGGTTGGTTTAGGTTGGATTAGGATAGTTTGGGTGAGGTCTGGTGAAGATAGAACTTTTTTTGTAAAACTTGCTATGTCGAATTCTATGAATCCAGTGATGGTTGGGTTAGGTTGGGTTAGGTTTGGTAAGGTTATCGAGTTTTGTGTATATCTTACAATCTCGAATTCTTTGATTCCGGTGATGGTTGGGTTAGGTTGAGTTAGGTTAGGTGAGGTTAGCACTTTTTGTGTATATCTTGCAATGTCGGATTCTTTGAATATGGTGATGGTTAGGTTAGGTTGGGTGAGGTTTGGTGAGGTTATCGAGTTTTGTGTATATCTTGCAATCTCGAATTCTTTGATTCCGGTGATGGTTGGGTTAGGTTGGGTTAGTTTAGGTTGGGTGAGGTTTGGTGTGGATAGCACTTTTTTTGTATATCTTGCAATGCCGAATTCTTTGAATCCGGTGATGGTTGGGTTAGGTTGGGTTGGGTTAGTTTGGGTGAGGTTTGGTGAGGATAGCACTTTTTTTGTGAAACTTGCTATGTCGAATTCTTTGAATCCAGTGATGGTTGGGTTAGGTAGGGTTAGGTTTGGTAAGGTTATCGAGTTTTGTGTATATCTTACAATCTCGAATTCTTTAATTCCGGTGATGGTTGGGTTAGGTTGGGATAGGTTAGGTGAGGTTAGCACTTTTTGTGTATATCTTGCAATGTCGAATTCTTTGAATATGGTGTTGGTTAGGTTCGGTTGGGTTAGGTTTGGTGAAGTTATGGAGTTTTGTGTATATCTTGTAATCTCGAATTCTTTGATTCCGGTGATGGTTGGGTTAGGTTGGGTTAGGCGGTGAGGTTAGCAATTTTTGTGTATATCTTGCAATGTCGAATTATTTGAATCCGGTGATGGTTGGGTTAGTTTGGGTCAGGTTAGGTTGGGTGAGGTTTGGTGAGGATAGCACTTTTGTAAAACTTGCAATGTCGAATTCTTTGAATCTAGTGATGGTTAGTTAAGGTTGGGTGAGGTTTGGTGAGGTTATCGAGTTTTGAGTATTTCTTGCAATCTCGAATTCTTTGATTCCGGTGATGGTTGGGTTAGGTTGGGTTAGGTAAGGTGAGGTAAGCACTTTTTGTGTATATCTTGCAATGCCGAATTCTTTGAATCCGGTGATGGTTGGGTAAGGATGGGTTAGGTTAGGTGAGGTAAGCACTTTTTGTGTATATCTTGCAATGTCGAATTCTTTGATTATGGTGTTGGTTAGGTTCGGTTGGGTTAGGTTTGGTGAAATTATCGAGTTTTGTGTATATCTTGCAATCTCGAATTCTTTAATTCCGGTGATAGTTGGGTTAGGTTGGGTAAGGTAAGGTTGGGTGAGGTTTGGTGAGGATAACACTTTTTTTGTAAAACTTGCAATGTCGAATTATTTGAATCCAGTGATGGTTGGGTAAGGCTGGGTTAGGTTTGGTAAGGTTATCGAGTTTTGTGTATATCTAACAATCTCGAATTCTTTGATTCCGGTGATGTTTGGGTAAGGATGGGTTAGGTTAGGTGAGGTTAGCACTTTTTGTGTATATCTTGCAATGTCGAATTCTTTGAATATGGTGTTGGTCAGGTTCGGTTGGGTTAGGTTTGGTGAAGTTATCGAGTTTTGTGTATATCTTGCAATCTCGAATTCTTCGATTCCGGTGATGGTTGGGTTAAGTTGGGTTAGTTTAAGTTGGGTGAGGTTTGGTTAGGATAGCATTTTTTTTGTATATCTTGCAATGTCGAATTCTTTGAATCCAATGGTGGTTAGATTAGGTTGGGTTAGGTTTGGTAAGGTAATCGAGTTTTGTGCATATCTTACAATCTCGAATTCTTTGATTCCGGTGATGATTGGGTTAGGTTGGGTTAGGTTAGGTTGGGTGAGGTTTGGTGAGGATAGTACTTTTTTGTATATCTTGTAATTACGAATACTTTGAATCCGTTGATGGTAAGGTAAGGTTGGGTTAGGTTTGGTGAGGTTATCGAGTTTTGTGTATATCTTACAATATCGGATTCTTTGATTCCGGTGATGGTTGGGTTAGGTTGAGTTAGGTTAGGTTAGGTAAGCACTTTTTGTGTATATCTTGCAATGTCGGATTCTTTGAATATGGTGATGGTTAGGTTAGGTTGGGTTAGGTTTGGTGAGGTTATCGAGTTTTGTGTATATCTTGCAATCTCGAATTCTTTGATTCCGGTGATGGTTGGGTTAAGTTGGGTTAATTTAGGTTGGGTGAGGTTTGGTGAGGATAGCACTTTTTTTGTATATCTTGCAATGCCGAATTCTTTGAATCCGATGATGGTTGGTTTAGGTTGGATTAGGTTAGTTTGGGTGAGGTCTGGTGAAGATAGAACTTTTTTTGTAAAACTTGCTATGTCGAATTCTATGAATCCAGTGATGGTTGGGTTAGGTTGGGTTAGGTTTGGTAAGGTAATCAATTTTGTGTATATCTTACAATCTCGAATTCTTTGATTCCGGTGATGGTTGGGTTAGGTTGAGTTAGGTTAGGTGAGGTAAGCACTTTTTGTGTATATCTTGCAATGTCGGATTCTTTGAATATGGTGATGGTTAGGTTAGGTTGGGTGAGGTTTGGTGAGGTTATCGAGTTTTGTGTATATCTTGCAATCTCGAATTCTTTGATTCCGGTGATGGTTGGGTTAGGTTGAGTTAGGTTAGGTGAGGTAAGCACTTTTTGTGTATATCTTGCAATGTCGGATTCTTTGAATATGGTGATGGTTAGGTTAGGTTGGGTGAGGTTTGGTGAGGTTATCGAGTTTTGTGTATATCTTGCAATCTCGAATTCTTTGATTCCGGTGATGGTTGGGTTAGGTTGGGTTAGGTTAGGTTGGGTGAGGTTTGGTGAGGATAGTACTTTTTTGTATATCTTGTAATTACGAATACTATGAATCCGTTGATGGTAAGGTAAGGTTGGGTTAGGTTTGGTGAGGTTATCGAGTTTTGTGTATATCTTACAATATCGGATTCTTTGATTCCGGTGATGGTTGGGTTAGGTTGAGTTAGGTTAGGTGAGGTTAGCACTTTATGTGTATATCTTGCAATGTCGGATACTTTGAATATGGTGATGGTTGGGTTAGGTTGGGTTAGGTTTGGTGAGGTTATCGAGTTTTGTGTATATCTTGCAATCTCGAATTCTTTGATTCCGGTGATGGTTGGGTTAAGTTGGGTTAATTTAGGTTGGGTGAGGTTTGGTGAGGATAGCACTTTTTTTGTATATCTTGCAATGCCGAATTCTTTGAATCCGGTGATGGTTGGGTTAGGTTGGATTAGGTTAGTTTGGGTGATGTTTGGTGAAGAAAGAACTTTTTTTGTAAAACTTGCTATGTCGAATTCTATGAATCCAGTGATGGTTGGGTTAGGTTGGGTTAGGTTTGGTAAGGTTATCGAGTTTTGTGTATATCTTACAATCTCGAATTCTTTGATTCCGGTGATAGTTGGGTTAGGTTGAGTTAGGTTAGGTGAGGTTAGCACTTTTTGTGTATATCTTGCAATGTCGGATTCTTTGAATATGGTGATGGTTGGGTTAGGTTGGGTTAGGTTTGGTGAGGTTATCGAGTTTTGTGTATATCTTGCAATCTCGAATTCTTTGATTCCGGTGATGGTTGGGTTAGGTTGGGTTAGTTTAGGTTGGGTGAGGTTTGGTGAGGATAGCACTTTTTTTGTATATCTTGCAATGCCGAATTCTTTGAATCCGGTGATGGTTGGGTTAGGTTGGGTTAGGTTAGTTTGGGTGAGGTTTGGTGAGGATAGCACTTTTTTTGTAAAACTTGCTATGTCGAATTCTATGAATCCAGTGATGGTTGGGTTAGGTTTGGTAAGGTTATCGAGTTTTGTGTATATCTTACAATCTCGAATTCTTTGATTCCGGTGATGGTTGGGTTAGGTTGAGTTAGGTTAGGTGAGGTAAGCACTTTTTGTGTATATCTTGCAATGTCGGATTTTTTGAATATGGTGATGGTTAGGTTACGTTGGGTGAGGTTTGGTGAGGTTATCGAGTTTTGTGTATATCTTGCAATCTCGAATTCTTTGATTCCGGTGATGGTTGGGTAAAGTTGGGTTAATTTAGGTTGGGTGAGGTTTGGTGAGGATAGCACTTTTTTTGTATATCTTGCAATGCCGAATTCTTTGAATCCGGTGATGGTTGGTTTAGGTTGGCTTAGGATAGTTTGGGTGAGGTCTGGTGAAGATAGAACTTTTTTTGTAAAACTTGCTATGTCGAATTCTATGAATCCAGTGATGGTTGGGTTAGGTTGGGTTAGGTTTGGTAAGGTTATCGAGTTTTGTGTATATCTTACAATCTCGAATTCTTTGATTCCGGTGATGGTTGGGTTAGGTTGAGTTAGGTTAGGTGAGGTTAGCACTTTTTGTGTATATCTTGCAATGTCGGATTCTTTGAATATGGTGATGGTTAGGTTAGGTTGGGTGAGGTTTGGTGAGGTTATCGAGTTTTGTGTATATCTTGCAATCTCGAATTCTTTGATTCCGGTGATGGTTGGGTTAGGTTGGGTTAGTTTAGGTTGGGTGAGGTTTGGTGAGGATAGCACTTTTTTTGTATATCTTGCAATGCCGAATTCTTTGAATCCGGTGATGGTTGGGTTAGGTTGGGTTAGGTTAGTTTGGGTGAGGTTTGGTGAGGATAGCACTTTTTTTGTAAAACTTGCTATGTCGAATTCTATGAATCCAGTGATGGTTGGGTTAGGTTTGGTAAGGTTATCGAGTTTTGTGTATATCTTACAATCTCGAATTCTTTGATTCCGGTGATGGTTGGGTTAGGTTGAGTTAGGTTAGGTGAGGTAAGCACTTTTTGTGTATATCTTGCAATGTCGGATTTTTTGAATATGGTGATGGTTAGGTTACGTTGGGTGAGGTTTGGTGAGGTTATCGAGTTTTGTGTATATCTTGCAATCTCGAATTCTTTGATTCCGGTGATGGTTGGGTAAAGTTGGGTTAATTTAGGTTGGGTGAGGTTTGGTGAGGATAGCACTTTTTTTGTATATCTTGCAATGCCGAATTCTTTGAATCCGGTGATGGTTGGTTTAGGTTGGCTTAGGATAGTTTGGGTGAGGTCTGGTGAAGATAGAACTTTTTTTGTAAAACTTGCTATGTCGAATTCTATGAATCCAGTGATGGTTGGGTTAGGTTGGGTTAGGTTTGGTAAGGTTATCGAGTTTTGTGTATATCTTACAATCTCGAATTCTTTGATTCCGGTGATGGTTGGGTTAGGTTGAGTTAGGTTAGGTGAGGTTAGCACTTTTTGTGTATATCTTGCAATGTCGGATTCTTTGAATATGGTGATGGTTAGGTTAGGTTGGGTGAGGTTTGGTGAGGTTATCGAGTTTTGTGTATATCTTGCAATCTCGAATTCTTTGATTCCGGTGATGGTTGGGTTAGGTTGGGTTAGGTTAGGTTGGGTGAGGTTTGGTGAGGATAGTACTTTTTTGTATATCTTGTAATTACGAATACTATGAATCCGTTGATGGTAAGGTAAGGTTGGGTTAGGTTTGGTGAGGTTATCGAGTTTTGTGTATATCTTACAATATCGGATTCTTTGATTCCGGTGATGGTTGGGTTAGGTTGAGTTAGGTTAGGTGAGGTTAGCACTTTATGTGTATATCTTGCAATGTCGGATACTTTGAATATGGTGATGGTTGGGTTAGGTTGGGTTAGGTTTGGTGAGGTTATCGAGTTTTGTGTATATCTTGCAATCTCGAATTCTTTGATTCCGGTGATGGTTGGGTTAAGTTGGGTTAATTTAGGTTGGGTGAGGTTTGGTGAGGATAGCACTTTTTTTGTATATCTTGCAATGCCGAATTCTTTGAATCCGGTGATGGTTGGGTTAGGTTGGATTAGGTTAGTTTGGGTGATGTTTGGTGAAGAAAGAACTTTTTTTGTAAAACTTGCTATGTCGAATTCTATGAATCCAGTGATGGTTGGGTTAGGTTGGGTTAGGTTTGGTAAGGTTATCGAGTTTTGTGTATATCTTACAATCTCGAATTCTTTGATTCCGGTGATAGTTGGGTTAGGTTGAGTTAGGTTAGGTGAGGTTAGCACTTTTTGTGTATATCTTGCAATGTCGGATTCTTTGAATATGGTGATGGTTGGGTTAGGTTGGGTTAGGTTTGGTGAGGTTATCGAGTTTTGTGTATATCTTGCAATCTCGAATTCTTTGATTCCGGTGATGGTTGGGTTAGGTTGGGTTAGTTTAGGTTGGGTGAGGTTTGGTGAGGATAGCACTTTTTTTGTATATCTTGCAATGCCGAATTCTTTGAATCCGGTGATGGTTGGGTTAGGTTGGGTTAGGTTAGTTTGGGTGAGGTTTGGTGAGGATAGCACTTTTTTTGTAAAACTTGCTATGTCGAATTCTATGAATCCAGTGATGGTTGGGTTAGGTTTGGTAAGGTTATCGAGTTTTGTGTATATCTTACAATCTCGAATTCTTTGATTCCGGTGATGGTTGGGTTAGGTTGAGTTAGGTTAGGTGAGGTAAGCACTTTTTGTGTATATCTTGCAATGTCGGATTTTTTGAATATGGTGATGGTTAGGTTACGTTGGGTGAGGTTTGGTGAGGTTATCGAGTTTTGTGTATATCTTGCAATCTCGAATTCTTTGATTCCGGTGATGGTTGGGTAAAGTTGGGTTAATTTAGGTTGGGTGAGGTTTGGTGAGGATAGCACTTTTTTTGTATATCTTGCAATGCCGAATTCTTTGAATCCGGTGATGGTTGGTTTAGGTTGGCTTAGGATAGTTTGGGTGAGGTCTGGTGAAGATAGAACTTTTTTTGTAAAACTTGCTATGTCGAATTCTATGAATCCAGTGATGGTTGGGTTAGGTTGGGTTAGGTTTGGTAAGGTTATCGAGTTTTGTGTATATCTTACAATCTCGAATTCTTTGATTCCGGTGATGGTTGGGTTAGGTTGAGTTAGGTTAGGTGAGGTTAGCACTTTTTGTGTATATCTTGCAATGTCGGATTCTTTGAATATGGTGATGGTTAGGTTAGGTTGGGTGAGGTTTGGTGAGGTTATCGAGTTTTGTGTATATCTTGCAATCTCGAATTCTTTGATTCCGGTGATGGTTGGGTTAGGTTGGGTTAGTTTAGGTTGGGTGAGGTTTGGTGAGGATAGCACTTTTTTTGTATATCTTGCAATGCCGAATTCTTTGAATCCGGTGATGGTTGGGTTAGGTTGGGTTAGGTTAGTTTGGGTGAGGTTTGGTGAGGATAGCACTTTTTTTGTAAAACTTGCTATGTCGAATTCTTTGAATCCAGTGATGGTTGGGTTAGGTAGGGTAAGGTTTGGTGAGGTTATCGAGTTTTGTGTATATCTTGCAATCTCGAATTCTTTAATTCCGGTGATGGTTGGGTTAGGTTG
This sequence comes from Arctopsyche grandis, assembly GCF_051622035.1. NCBI lineage: Eukaryota > Metazoa > Arthropoda > Insecta > Trichoptera > Hydropsychidae > Arctopsyche > Arctopsyche grandis. The sequence goes on from NC_135357.1 coordinate 28,163,220, forward strand.
GGATAGGTTAGGTGAGGTTAGCACTTTTTGTGTATATCTTGCAATGTCGAATTCTTTGAATATGGTGTTGGTTAGGTTCGGTTGGGTTAGGTTTGGTGAAGTTATGGAGTTTTGTGTATATCTTGTAATCTCGAATTCTTTGATTCCGGAGATGGTTGGGTTAGGTTGGGTTAGGCGGTGAGGTTAGCAATTTTTGTGTATATCTTGCAATGTCGAATTATTTGAATCCGGTGATGGTTGGGTTAGTTTGGGTCAGGTTAGGTTGGGTGAGGTTTGGTGAGGATAGCACTTTTGTAAAACTTGCAATGTCGAATTCTTTGAATCTAGTGATGGTTAGTTAAGGTTGGGTGAGGTTTGGTGAGGTTATCGAGTTTTGAGTATTTCTTGCAATCTCGAATTCTTTGATTCCGGTGATGGTTGGGTTAGGTTGGGTTAGGTTAGGTGAGGTAAGCACTTTTTGTGTATATCTTGCAATGCCGAATTCTTTGAATCCGGTGATGGTTGGGTAAGGATGGGTTAGGTTAGGTGAGGTAAGCACTTTTTGTGTATATCTTGCAATGTCGAATTCTTTGATTATGGTGTTGGTTAGGTTCGGTTGGGTTAGGTTTGGTGAAGTTATCGAGTTTTGTGTATATCTTGCAATCTCGAATTCTTTAATTCCGGTGATAGTTGGGTTAGGTTGGGTAAGGTAAGGTTGGGTGAGGTTTGGTGAGGATAACACTTTTTTTGTAAAACTTGCAATGTCGAATTATTTGAATCCAGTGATGGTTGGGTAAGGCTGGGTTAGGTTTGGTAAGGTTATCGAGTTTTGTGTATATCTAACAATCTCGAATTCTTTGATTCCGGTGATGGTTGGGTTAGGTTGGGTGAGGTTAGGTTGGGTGAGGTTTAGTGAGAATAGCACTTTTTTTGTGTATCTTGCAATGCCGAATTCATTGAATCCCGTGATGGTTAGGTTAGGTTGGGTTAGGTTTGGTGAAGTAATCGAGTTTTGTTTATATCTAACTATCTCAAATTCTTTGATTCCGGTGATGTTTGGGTAAGGATGGGTTAGGTTAGGTGAGGTTAGCACTTTTTGTGTATATCTTGCAATGTCGAATTCTTTGAATATGGTGTTGGTCAGGTTCGGTTGGGTTAGGTTTGGTGAAGTTATCGAGTTTTGTGTATATCTTGCAATCTCGAATTCTTCGATTCCGGTGATGGTTGGGTTAAGTTGGGTTAATTTAGGTTGGGTGAGGTTTGGTGAGGATAGCACTTTTTTTGTATATCTTGCAATGCCGAATTCTTTGAATCCGGTGATGGTTGGTTTAGGTTGGATTAGGATAGTTTGGGTGAGGTCTGGTGAAGATAGAACTTTTTTTGTAAAACTTGCTATGTCGAATTCTATGAATCCAGTGATGGTTGGGTTAGGTTGGGTTAGGTTTGGTAAGGTTATCGAGTTTTGTGTATATCTTACAATCTCGAATTCTTTGATTCCGGTGATGGTTGGGTTAGGTTGAGTTAGGTTAGGTGAGGTTAGCACTTTTTGTGTATATCTTGCAATGTCGGATTCTTTGAATATGGTGATGGTTAGGTTAGGTTGGGTTAGGTATATCTAACTATCTCAAATTCTTTGTTTCCGATGATGTTTGGGTAAAGATGGGTTAGGTTAGGTGAGGTTAGCACTTTTTGTGTATATCTTGCAATGTCGAATTCTTTGAATATGGTGTTGGTCAGGTTCGGTTGGGTTAGGTTTGGTGAAGTTATCGAGTTTTGTGTATATCTTGCAATCTCGAATTCTTCGATTCCGGTGATGGTTGGGTTAAGTTGGGTTAGTTTAAGTTGGGTGAGGTTTGGTTAGGATAGCATTTTTTTTGTATATCTTGCAATGTCGAATTCTTTGAATCCAATGGTGGTTAGATTAGGTTGGGTTAGGTTTGGTAAGGTAATCGAGTTTTGTGCATATCTTACAATCTCGAATTCTTTGATTCCGGTGATGATTGGGTTAGGTTGGGTTAGGTTAGGTTGGGTGAGGTTTGGTGAGGATAGTACTTTTTTGTATATCTTGTAATTACGAATACTTTGAATCCGTTGATGGTAAGGTAAGGTTGGGTTAGGTTTGGTGAGGTTATCGAGTTTTGTGTATATCTTGCAATCTCGAATTCTTTGATTCCGGTGATGGTTGGGTTAAGTTGGGTTAATTTAGGTTGGGTGAGGTTTGGTGAGGATAGCACTTTTTTTGTATATCTTGCAATGCCGAATTCTTTGAATCCGGTGATGGTTGGTTTAGGTTGGATTAGGTTAGTTTGGGTGAGGTCTGGTGAAGATAGAACTTTTTTTGTAAAACTTGCTATGTCGAATTCTATGAATCCAGTGATGGTTGGGTTAGGTTGGGTTAGGTTTGGAAAGGTAATCGAGTTTTGTGTATATCTTACAATCTCGAATTCTTTGATTCCGGTGATGGTTGGGTTAGGTTGAGTTAGGTTAGGTGAGGTAAGCACTTTTTGTGTATATCTTGCAATGTCGGATTCTTTGAATATGGTGATGGTTAGGTTAGGTTGGGTGAGGTTTGGTGAGGTTATCGAGTTTTGTGTATATCTTGCAATCTCGAATTCTTTGATTCCGGTGATGGTTGGGTTAGGTTGGGTTAGGTTAGGTTGAGTGAGGTTTGGTGAGGATAGTACTTTTTTTTATATCTTGTAATTACGAATACTTTGAATACGTTGATGGTAAGGTAAGGTTGGGTTAGGTTTGGTGAGGTTATCGAGTTTTGTGTATATCTTACAATCTCGAATTCTTTGATTCCGGTGATGGTTGGGTTAGGTTGAGTTAGGTTAGGTGAGGTTAGCACTTTTTGTGTATATCTTGCAATGTCGGATTCTTTGAATATGGTGATGGTTAGGTTAGGTTGGGTGAGGTTTGGTGAGGTTATCGAGTTTTGTGTATATCTTGCAATCTCGAATTCTTTGATTCCGGTGATGGTTGGGTTAGGTTGGGTTAGTTTAGGTTGGGTGAGGTTTGGTGAGGATAGCACTTTTTTTGTATATCTTGCAATGCCGAATTCTTTGAATCCGGTGATGGTTGGGTTAGGTTGGGTTAGGTTAGTTTGGGTGAGGTTTGGTGAGGATAGCACTTTTTTTGTAAAACTTGCTATGTCGAATTCTTTGAATCAAGTGATGGTTGGGTTAGGTAGGGTTAGGTTTGGTAAGGTTATCGAGTTTTGTGTATATCTTACAATCTCGAATTCTTTGATTCCGGTGATGGTTGGGTTAGGTTGGGATAGGTTAGGTGAGGTTAGCACTTTTTGTGTATATCTTGCTATAGCGAATTCTTTGAATATGGTGTTGGTTAGGTTCGGTTGGGTTAGGTTTGGTGAAGTTATGGAGTTTTGTGTATATCTTGTAATCTCGAATTCTTTGATTCCGGTGATGGTTGGGTTAGGTTGGGTTAGGTTGGGTTATGTTGAGTGAGGTTTGGTGAGGATAGCACTTTTTTTGTAAAACTTGCAATGTCGAATTCTATGAATCCAGTGATGGTTAGGTTAGGTTGGGTAAGGCGGTGAGGTTAGCAATTTTTGTGTATATCTTGCAATGTCGAATTATTTGAATCCGGTGATGGTTGGGTTAGTTTGGGTCAGGTTAGGTTGGGTGAGGTTTGGTGAGGATAGCACTTTTGTAAAACTTGCAATGTCGAATTCTTTGAATCTAGTGATGGTTAGTTAAGGTTGGGTGAGGTTTGGTGAGGTTATCGAGTTTTGAGTATTTCTTGCAATCTCGAATTCTTTGATTCCGGTGATGGTTGGGTTAGGTTGGGTTAGGTTAGGTGAGGTAAGCACTTTTTGTGTATATCTTGCAATGCCGAATTCTTTGAATCCGGTGATGGTTGGGTTAGGAATGGGTTAGGTTAGGTTAGGTTAGGTTAGGTTAGGTTCGGTTGGGTTAGGTTTGGTGAAGTTATCGAGTTTTGTGTATATCTTGCAATCTCGAATTCTTCGATTCCGGTGATGGTTGGGTTAAGTTGGGTTAGTTTAAGTTGGGTGAGGTTTGGTTAGGATAGCATTTTTTTTGTATATCTTGCAATGTCGAATTCTTTGAATCCAATGGTGGTTAGATTAGGTTGGGTTAGGTTTGGTAAGGTAATCGAGTTTTGTGCATATCTTACAATCTCGAATTCTTTGATTCCGGTGATGATTGGGTTAGGTTGGGTTAGGTTAGGTTGGGTGAGGTTTGGTGAGGATAGTACTTTTTTGTATATCTTGTAATTACGAATACTTTGAATCCGTTGATGGTAAGGTAAGGTTGGGTTAGGTTTGGTGAGGTTATCGAGTTTTGTGTATATCTTACAATATCGGATTCTTTGATTCCGGTGATGGTTGGGTTAGGTTGAGTTAGGTTAGGTGAGGTTAGCACTTTTTGTGTATATCTTGCAATGTCGGATTCTTTGAATATGGTGATGGTTGGGTTAAATTGGGTTAGGTTTGGTGAGGTTATCGAGTTTTGTGTATATCTTGCAATCTCGAATTCTTTGATTCCGGTGATGGTTGGGTTAAGTTGGGTTAATTTAGGTTGGGTGAGGTTTGGTGAGGATAGCACTTTTTTTGTATATCTTGCAATGCCGAATTCTTTGAATCCGGTGATGGTTGGGTTAGGTTGGATTAGGTTAGTTTGGGTGATGTTTGGTGAAGAAAGAACTTTTTTTGTAAAACTTGCTATGTCGAATTCTATGAATCCAGTGATGGTTGGGTTAGGTTGGGTTAGGTTTGGTAAGGTAATCGAGTTTTGTGTATATCTGACAATCTCGAATTCTTTGATTCCGGTGATGGTTGGGTTAGGTTGAGTTAGGTTAGGTGAGGTAAGCACTTTTTGTGTATATCTTGCAATGTCGGATTCTTTGAATATGGTGATGGTTAGGTTAGGTTGGGTGAGGTTTGGTGAGGTTATCGAGTTTTGTGTATATCTTGCAATCTCGAATTCTTTGATTCCGGTGATGGTTGGGTTAGGTTGGGTTAGGTTAGGTTGGGTGAGGTTTGGTGAGGATAGTACTTTTTTTTATATCTTGTAATTACGAATACTTTGAATACGTTGATGGTAAGGTAAGGTTGGGTTAGGTTTGGTGAGGTTATCGAGTTTTGTGTATATCTTACAATATCGGATTCTTTGATTCCGGTGATGGTTGGGTTAGGTTGAGTTAGGTTAGGTGAGGTTAGCACTTTTTGTGTATATCTTGCAATGTCGGATTCTTTGAATATGGTGATGGTTGGGTTAGGTTGGGTTAGGTTTGGTGAGGTTATCGAGTTTTGTGTATATCTTGCAATCTCGAATTCTTTGATTCCGGTGATGGTTGGGTTAAGTTGGGTTAATTTAGGTTGGGTGAGGTTTGGTGAGGATAGCACTTTTTTTGTATATCTTGCAATGCCGAATTCTTTGAATCCGGTGATGGTTGGTTTAGGTTGGATTAGGTTAGTTTGGGTGAGGTCTGGTGAAGATAGAACTTTTTTTGTAAAACTTGCTATGTCGAATTCTATGAATCCAGTGATGGTTGGGTTAGGTTGGGTTAGGTTTGGTAAGGTTATCGAGTTTTGTGTATATCTTACAATCTCGAATTCTTTGATTCCGGTGATGGTTGGGTTAGGTTGAGTTAGGTTAGGTGAGGTTAGCACTTTTTGTGTATATCTTGCAATGTCGGATTCTTTGAATATGGTGATGGTTAGGTTAGGTTGGGTGAGGTTTGGTGAGGTTATCGAGTTTTGTGTATATCTTGCAATCTCGAATTCTTTGATTCCGGTGATGGTTGGGTTAGGTTGGGTTAGTTTAGGTTGGGTGAGGTTTGGTGAGGATAGCACTTTTTTTGTATATCTTGCAATGCCGAATTCTTTGAATCCGGTGATGGTTGGGTTAGGTTGGGTTAGGTTAGTTTGGGTGAGGTTTGGTGAGGATAGCACTTTTTTTGTAAAACTTGCTATGTCGAATTCTTTGAATCCAGTGATGGTTGGGTTAGGTAGGGTTAGGTTTGGTAAGGTTATCGAGTTTTGTGTATATCTTACAATCTCGAATTCTTTGATTCCGGTGATGGTTGGGTTAGGTTGGGATAGGTTAGGTGAGGTTAGCACTTTTTGTGTATATCTTGCAATAGCGAATTCTTTGAATATGGTGTTGGTTAGGTTCGGTTGGGTTAGGTTTGGTGAAGTTATGGAGTTTTGTGTATATCTTGTAATCTCGAATTCTTTGATTCCGGTGATGGTTGGGTTAGGTTGGGTTAGGTTGGGTTATGTTGAGTGAGGTTTGGTGAGGATAGCACTTTTTTTGTAAAACTTGCAATGTCGAATTCTATGAATCCAGTGATGGTTAGGTTAGGTTGGGTAAGGCGGTGAGGTTAGCAATTTTTGTGTATATCTTGCAATGTCGAATTATTTGAATCCGGTGATGGTTGGGTTAGTTTGGGTCAGGTTAGGTTGGGTGAGGTTTGGTGAGGATAGCACTTTTGTAAAACTTGCAATGTCGAATTCTTTGAATCTAGTGATGGTTAGTTAAGGTTGGGTGAGGTTTGGTGAGGTTATCGAGTTTTGAGTATTTCTTGCAATCTCGAATTCTTTGATTCCGGTGATGGTTGGGTTAGGTTGGGTTAGGTTAGGTGAGGTAAGCACTTTTTGTGTATATCTTGCAATGCCGAATTCTTTGAATCCGGTGATGGTTGGGTTAGGAATGGGTTAGGTTAGGTGAGGTAAGCACTTTTTGTGTATATCTTGCAATGTCGAATTCTTTGAATATGGTGTTGGTTAGGTTCGGTTGGGTTAGGTTTGGTGAAGTTATCGAGTTTTGTGTATATCTTGCAATCTCGAATTCTTTAATTCCGGTGATAGTTGGGTTAGGTTGGGTAAGGTAAGGTTGGGTGAGGTTTGGTGAGGATAACACTTTTTTTGTAAAACTTGCAATGTCGAATTATTTGAATCCAGTGATGGTTGGGTAAGGCTGGGTTAGGTTTGGTAAGGTTATCGAGTTTTGTGTATATCTAACAATCTCGAATTCTTTGATTCCGGTGATGGTTGGGTTAGGTTGGGTGAGGTTAGGTTGGGTGAGGTTTAGTGAGAATAGCACTTTTTTTGTGTATCTTGCAATGCCGAATTCATTGAATCCCGTGATGGTTAGGTTAGGTTGGGTTAGGTTTGGTGAAGTAATCGAGTTTTGTTTATATCTAACAATCTCAAATTCTTTGATTTCGGTGATGTTTGGGTAAGGATGGGTTAGGTTAGGTGAGGTTAGCACTTTTTGTGTATATCTTGCAATGTCGAATTCTTTGAATATGGTGTTGGTCAGGTTCGGTTGGGTTAGGTTTGGTGAAGTTATCGAGTTTTGTGTATATCTTGCAATCTCGAATTCTTCGATTCCGGTGATGGTTGGGTTAAGTTGGGTTAGTTTAAGTTGGGTGAGGTTTGGTGAGGATAGCACTTTTTTTGTATATCTTGCAATGCCGAATTCTTTGAATCCGGTGATGGTTAGGTTAGGTTGGGTTAGGTTTGGTAAGGTTATCGAGTTTGGCTGGGGAGCTCGTAAGCTGGACATCGTAGCTTTGGACGAAGCCGTTGCAGAACTAAGATCAAAAGTGACTGACGTCGCAAGCAGCGGGGTTGGAGCCGAAGACATTGCCAACTCATTAAATGACCTATTGAGTGAGAGCTGCGACGCATCGATGCCGAGACGCGGAGGTAAAAAGAGGCGCCCGGTCTTCTGGTGGACCGAAAATATCGCCATTCTTCGCCGCGAGTGCTTAACCTGCAGACGCCGAGCACAACGACGGTCAAGCAATGAACAGCACAGAGTGAAATATCAAGAAGCCAGGATAGCTTTACGAAAAGCTATAAAAGAAAGTAAAGAGAGATGCTGGAAAGAGCTCTGCAAATCGATTGATGTGGATCCGTGGGGGAGCCCATATAAGATCATAAGGAAAAAGCTCCGAATTGGAACTGTCGATCCATATCTAGAAAATAATACGAGTCTTGAATTGGTCATAGATGGCCTCTTTCCGCAACACCCAGTGATGGAAAGACGATCGGCGAGTAGTACTGGTGATGAGATGCCGATTTTCACGGAGGAAGAAGTCGTAGCAGCCGCCAAACGAATAAATATTGAAAAGGCGCCGGGACCGGACTGCATTCCAAACGCAGTTATTAAAAGAATTGCCTTAAGCGATCCTGCGTTGCTGTTGACGACTTTCAATGCTTGTCTGTCGGAAGGAACCTTTCCAAAACCATGGAAAAGACAAAAACTCGTGCTGATTTCAAAAAGAAAGGGAGGCCCACCAGGACCCTCATCATACAGGCCACTCTGCCTACTTGACGGGGTAGGAAAGTTACTAGAGAGACTTCTCCTACAGCGACTACAACAACAGCTAGAAAACAGCGACACAGGACTGTCATCGCAGCAATTTGGATTTCGACCCGGTCGCTCAACTATTGACGCGATCAGTGAAGTCGTAAACACCGTAAGACTTGCATGGCGTGGGAGCGTCAAGGCGAGCAAACATGTTGTGATGATCGCGCTCGACATAAAAAATGCATTCAACACTGCCAACTGGGGAAGGACTCTCGATGCATTAGTCACTATCAATGCTCCGGAAAAACTTATCAAGATGATTGAGAGCTATTTTTCGGACAGAATCCTTCTGTATGAATGCACGGGCAAAAAATACGAACGATCAGTCACTGCGGGCGTACCACAGGGATCGGTCCTGGGCCCGGCGCTTTGGAATGTAATGTACGACGGCTTGTTGAAGATCCCAATGCCAGATGAAACGAGCCTGGTCGCCTTTGCTGACGATGTCGCGTTGCTTGTCCCCGCAAAGAACACAACATCTTTACGCCTAAGAAGCGAAGAAGCCATAAGAAGGGTTAAAAAATGGCTCGTGGATGCGGGCTTGGAGCTCGCCGTCCAGAAAACCGAAGCTGTATTCTTCACAAGACGTAGAAAGCTGCTGCCTCCTCAAATAACAGTCAACGGTTTTGAGGTGACGTTCAGCAGATCACTGCGGTATTTGGGAGTGCAGTTAGATGACAGACTACGCTTTGCAAAACATGCGGAAAAAGCGGGAGCTAGGGCGGCCCAAATAGCAGAAGACCTCGCCAGACTGATGCCCAACATCGGTGGACCGAAACAGAGGAGAAGAAAACTATACTGTGAAGTAGTACACTCAGTCCTCCTGTACGGTGCTCCGATTTGGGGGGAAAAAACAAAGGTTGAGAGGACGAGGCTCAGCCTCGCTAGAGTATAAAGAAGAGCTGCATTAAGAGTCGCAGCGGCATACCGTACAGTATCTGAAGATGCCATCCTGGTGTTGTGCGCCATTCCACCGATCGACTTACTCGCTCTAGAACGACAAGCGATCTACAGAGGTGAAAAGAAGAGTACAGCCAGAGAGACAACGATAATCAAATGGCAAGACAGATGGAACAACTCTGAAAAAGGTCGATGGACACACCATCTCATCGGAGACCTAAAAGCGTGGTGCCAAAGAAAGCACGGCGAACTGAATCACCACACGACCCAAATACTCACAGGTCACGGGTGCTTCGGGACCTACCTACACAAAATAGGAAAGGAAACAACTCCGAAGTGCCACCACTGTGAAAACGAGAAAGACGACGCGGCCCACACAACCTTTGATTGTCCAGCATGGGAAGACGACAAAAGAACATTCAGAACTGTAATCGGCGTAGAACACCTGACGCCGAGAAACATGATCTTCGACATACTGGATAGCGCAACTGCCTGGTCAGCGTGGGAAGCATTTGCTTCCACGATAATGAAAAATAAAGAAGAAGCAGAAAGAACCCGAGAACTCGAAGGAAGAGCCATAAATGGCTAAGACAAAACTGCTTTCCCGAAGCAAAACATGAAAATGTGTCCGGGGAGCAGAGGTGTTAAGGGGGTGGGGTTTAGTCGGTAAAAATCCGACACTATCCTCCAGTTCGAGCTGGAGGATGTCTTTGGAAGATTCCCCACCTCCGACGATAAAAAAAAAAAAAAAAAAAAAAAAAAAAAAAAGGTTATCGAGTTTTGTTTATATCTTACAATCTCGAATTCTTTGATTCCGGTGATGTTTGGGTTAGGTAAGGTGAGGTTAGCACTTTTTGTGTATATCTTGCAATGTCGAATTCTTTGAATATGGTGTTGGTTAGGTTCAGTTGGGTTAGGTTTGGTGAAGTTATCGAGTTTTGTGTATATGTTGCAATCTCGAATTCTTTGATTCCCGTGAGGGTTGGGTTAGGTTGGGTTATGTTGAGTGAGGTTTGGCGAGGAAAGCACTTTTTTTGTAAAACTTGCAATGTCGAATTCTTTGAATCCAGTGATGGTTAGGTTAGGTTTGGTAAGGTAAGGTGAGGTTAGCAATTTTTGTGTATATCTTGCAATCTCGAATTCTTTGATTCCAGTGATGGTTTGGTTAAGTTGGGTTTGTTTACGTTGGGTGAGGTTTGGTGAGGATAGCACTTTTTTTGTATATCTTGCAATGCCGAATTCTTTGAATCCGGTGATGTTTGGGTTAGGTTGGGTTAGGTTAGTTTGGGTGAGGTTTGGTGAGGATAGCACTTTTTTTGTAAAACTTGCTATGTCGAATTCTTTGAATCCAGTGATGGTTGGGTTAGGTTGGGTTAGGTTTGGTAAGGTTATCGAGTTTTGTGTATATCTTACAATCTCGAATTCTTTGAATATGGTGATGGTTGGGTTAAATTGGGTTAGGTTAGGTGAGGTTAGCACTTTTTGTGTATATCTTGCAATGTCGAATTCTTTGAATATGGTGTTGGTTAGGTTCAGTTGGGTTAGGTTTGGTGAAGTAATGGAGTTTTGTGTATATCTTGTAATCTCGAATTCTTTGATTCCGGTGATGGTTGGGTTAGGTTGGGTAAGGTTAGGTTGGGTGAGGTTTAGTGAGGATAACTGTTTTTTTGTAAAACTTGCAATGTCGAATTATTTGAATCCAGTGATGGTTGGGTAAGGTTGGGTTAGGTTTGGTAAGGTTATCGAGTTTTGTGTATATCTAACAATCTCGAATTCTTTGATTCCGGTGATGGTTGGGTTAGGTTGGGTTAGGTTGGGTTATGTTGAGTGAGGTTTAGTGAGGATAGCACTTTTTTTGTAAAACTTGCAATGTCGAATTCTATGAATCCAGTGATAGTTAGGTTAGGTTGGGTAAGGTAAGGTGAGGTTAGCAATTTTTGTGTATATCTTGCAATGTCGAATTATTTGAATCCGGTGATGGTTGGGTTAGGTTGGGTCAGGTTAGGTTGGGTGAGGTTTGGTGAGGATAGCACTTTTGTAAAACTTGCAATGTCGAATTCTTTGAATCTAGTGATGGTTAGTTTAGGTTGGGTGAGGTTTGGTGAGGTTATCGAGTTTTGAGTATTTCTTGCAATCTCGAATTCTTTGATTCCGGTGATGGTTGGGTTAAGTTGGGTAAGTTTAGGTTGGGTGAGATTTGGTGAGGATAGCACTTTTTTTGTATTTCTTGAAATGCCAAATTCTTTGAATCCGGTGATGGTTGGGTTAGGTTGGGTTAGGTTTGTTTGGGTGAGGTTTGGTGAGGATAGCCCTTTTTTGTAAAACTTCCTATGTCGAATTCTTTGAATCCAGTGATGGTTAGTTTAGGTTGGGTATGGTTTGGTAAGGTTATCGAGTTTTTTGTATATCTTACAATCTCGAATTCTTTGATTCCGGTGATGGTTGGGTTAGGTTGGGTTAGGTTAGGTGAGGTAAGCACTTTTTGTGTATATCTTGCAATGCCGAATTCTTTAAATCCGGTGATGGTTGGGTTAGGATGGGTTAGGTTAGGTGAGGTTAGCACTTTTTGTGTATATCTTGCAATGTCGAATTCTTTGAATATGGTGTTGGTTAGGTTCGGTTGGGTTAGGTTTGGTGAAGTTATCGAGTTTTTTGTATATCTTGCAATCAAGAATTCTTTAATTTCGGTGATGGTTGGGTTAGGTTGAGTAAGGTTAGGTTGGGTGAGGTTTGGTGAGGATAGCACTTTTTTTGTAAAACTTGCTATGTCGAATTCTTTGAATCCAGTGATGGTTGGGTTAGGTTGGGTTAGGTTTGGTAAGGTTATCGAGTTTTGTGTATATCTTACAATCTCGAATTCTTTGAATATGGTGATGGTTGGGTTAAATTGGGTTAGGTTAGGTGAGGTTAGCACTTTTTGTGTATATCTTGCAATGTCGAATTCTTTGAATATGGTGTTGGTTAGGTTCAGTTGGGTTAGGTTTGGTGAAGTAATGGAGTTTTGTGTATATCTTGTAATCTCGAATTCTTTGATTCCGGTGATGGTTGGGTTAGGTTGGGTAAGGTTAGGTTGGGTGAGGTTTGGTGAGGATAACACTTTTTTTGTAAAACTTGCAATGTCGAATTATTTGAATCCAGTGATGGTTGGGTAAGGTTGGGTTAGGTTTGGTAAGGTTATCGAGTTTTGTGTATATCTAACAATCTCGAATTCTTTGATTCCGGTGATGGTTGGGTTAGGTTGGGTTAGGTTGGGTTAGGTTGGGTTATGTTGAGTGAGGTTTAGTGAGGATAGCACTTTTTTTGTAAAACTTGCAATGTCGAATTCTATGAATCCAGTGATAGTTAGTTTAGGTTGGGTAAGGTAAGGTGAGGTTAGCAATTTTTGTGTATATCTTGCAATGTCGAATTATTTGAATCCGGTGATGGTTGGGTTAGGTTGGGTCAGGTTAGGTTGGGTGAGGTTTGGTGAGGATAGCACTTTTGTAAAACTTGCAATGTCGAATTCTTTGAATCTAGTGATGGTTAGTTTAGGTTGGGTGAGGTTTGGTGAGGTTATCGAGTTTTGAGTATTTCTTGCAATCTCGAATTCTTTGATTCCGGTGATGGTTGGGTTAAGTTGGGTTAGTTTAGGTTGGGTGAGATTTGGTGAGGATAGCACTTTTTTTGTATTTCTTGAAATGCCAAATTCTTTGAATCCGGTGATGGTTGGGTTAGGTTGGGTTAGGTTTGTTTGGGTGAGGTTTGGTGAGGATAGCCCTTTTTTGTAAAACTTCCTATGTCGAATTCTTTGAATCCAGTGATGGTTAGTTTAGGTTGGGTATGGTTTGGTAAGGTTATCGAGTTTTTTGTATATCTTACAATCTCGAATTCTTTGATTCCGGTGATGGTTGGGTTAGGTTGGGTTAGGTTAGGTGAGGTAAGCACTTTTTGTGTATATCTTGCAATGCCGAATTCTTTAAATCCGGTGATGGTTGGGTTAGGATGGGTTAGGTTAGGTGAGGTTAGCACTTTTTGTGTATATCTTGCAATGTCGAATTCTTTGAATATGGTGTTGGTTAGGTTCGGTTGGGTTAGGTTTGGTGAAGTTATCGAGTTTTTTGTATATCTTGCAATCACGAATTCTTTAATTTCGGTGATGGTTGGGTTAGGTTGAGTAAGGTTAGGTTGGGTGAGGTTTGGTGAGGATAGCACTTTTTTTGTAAAACTTGCTATGTCGAATTCTTTGAATCCAGTGATGGTTGGGTTAGGTTGGGTTAGGTTTGGTAAGGTTATCGAGTTTTGTGTATATCTTACAATCTCGAATTCTTTGAATATGGTGATGGTTGGGTTAAATTGGGTTAGGTTAGGTGAGGTTAGCACTTTTTGTGTATATCTTGCAATGTCGAATTCTTTGAATATGGTGTTGGTTAGGTTCAGTTGGGTTAGGTTTGGTGAAGTAATGGAGTTTTGTGTATATCTTGTAATCTCGAATTCTTTGATTCCGGTGATGGTTGGGTAAGGTTGGGTAAGGTTAGGTTGGGTGAGGTTTGGTGAGGATAACACTTTTTTTGTAAAACTTGCAATGTCGAATTATTTGAATCCAGTGATGGTTGGGTAAGGTTGGGTTAGGTTTGGTAAGGTTATCGAGTTTTGTGTATATCTAACAATCTCGAATTCTTTGATTCCGGTGATGGTTGGGTTAGGTTGGGTTAGGTTGGGTTATGTTGAGTGAGGTTTAGTGAGGATAGCACTTTTTTTGTAAAACTTGCAATGTCGAATTCTATGAATCCAGTGATAGTTAGGTTAGGTTGGGTAAGCTAAGGTGAGGTTAGCAATTTTTGTGTATATCTTGCAATGTCGAATTATTTGAATCCGGTGATGGTTGGGTTAGGTTGGGTCAGGTTAGGTTGGGTGAGGTTTGGTGAGGATAGCACTTTTGTAAAACTTGCAATGTCGAATTCTTTGAATCTAGTGATGGTTAGTTTAGGTTGGGTGAGGTTTGGTGAGGTTATCGAGTTTTGAGTATTTCTTGCAATCTCGAATTCTTTGATTCCGGTGATGGTTGGGTTAAGTTGGGTTAGTTTAGGTTGGGTGAGATTTGGTGAGGATAGCACTTTTTTTGTATTTCTTGAAATGCCAAATTCTTTGAATCCGGTGATGGTTGGGTTAGGTTGGGTTAGGTTTGTTTGGGTGAGGTTTGGTGAGGATAGCCCTTTTTTGTAAAACTTCCTATGTCGAATTCTTTGAATCCAGTGATGGTTAGTTTAGGTTGGGTATGGTTTGGTAAGGTTATCGAGTTTTTTGTATATCTTACAATCTCGAATTCTTTGATTCCGGTGATGGTTGGGTTAGGTTAGGTGAGGTAAGCACTTTTTGTGTATATCTTGCAATGCCGAATTCTTTAAATCCGGTGATGGTTGGGTTAGGATGGGTTAGGTTAGGTGAGGTTAGCACTTTTTGTGTATATCTTGCAATGTCGAATTCTTTGAATATGGTGTTGGTTAGGTTCGGTTGGGTTAGGTTTGGTGAAGTTATCGAGTTTTTTGTATATCTTGCAATCTCGAATTCTTTAATTTCGGTGATGGTTGGGTTAGGTTGAGTAAGGTTAGGTTGGGTGAGGTTTGGTGAGGATAGCACTTTTGTAAAACTTGCAATGTCGAATTCTTTGAATCTAGTGATGGTTGGGTTAGGTTGGGTTAGGTTTGGTAAGGTTATCGAGTTTTGTGTATATCTTACAATCTCGAATTCTTTGAATATGGTGATGGTTGGGTTAAATTGGGTTAGGTTAGGTGAGGTTAGCACTTTTTGTGTATATCTTGCAATGTCGAATTCTTTGAATATGGTGTTGGTTAGGTTCAGTTGGGTTAGGTTTGGTGAAGTAATGGAGTTTTGTGTATATCTTGTAATCTCGAATTCTTTGATTCCGGTGATGGTTGGGTTAGGTTAGGTAAGGTTAGGTTGGGTGAGGTTTGGTGAGGATAACACTTTTTTTGTAAAACTTGCAATGTCGAATTATTTGAATCCAGTGATGGTTGGGTTAGGTTGGGTTAGGTTTGGTGAAGTAATCGAGTTTTGTTTATATCTAACAATCTCAAATTCTTTGATACCGGTTATGTTTGGGTAAGGATGGGTTAGGTAAGGTGAGGTTAGCACTTTTTGTGTATATCTTGCAATGTCGAATTCTTTGAATATCGTGTTGGTTAGGATCGGTTGGGTTAGGTTTGGTGAAGTAATCGAGTTTTGTGTATATCTTGCAATCTTGAATTCTTTGATTCCGGTGATGGTTGGGTTAAGTTGGGTTTGTTTAGGTTGGGTGAGGTTTGGTGAGGAAAGCATTTTTTTTTGTATTTCTTGCAATGCCGAATTCTTTGAATCCGGTGATGGTTGGGTTAGGTTAGTTTGGGTGAGGTTTGGTGAAGATAGAACTTTTTTTGTAAAACTTGCTATGTCGAATTCTTTGAATCCAGTGATGGTTGGGTTAGGTTGGGTTAGGTTTGGTAAGGTTATCGAGTTTTGTGTATATCTTACAATCTCGAATTCTTTGATTCTGGTGATGGTTGGGTTAGGTTGGGATAGGTTAGGTGAGGTTAGCACTTTTTGTGTATATCTTGCAATGTCGAATTCTTTGAATATGGTGTTGGTTAGGTTCAGTTGGGTTAGGTTTGGTGAAGTTATGGAGTTTTGTGTATATCTTGTAATCTCGAATTCTTTGATTCCGGTGGTGGTTGGGTTAGGTTGGGTTAGGTTGGGTTATGTTGAGTGAGGTTTGGTGAGGATAGCAATTTTTTTGTGTATCTTGCAATGTCGAATTCATTGAATCCCGTGATGGTTAGGTTAGGTTGGGTTAGGTTTGGCGAAGTAATCGAGTTTTGTTTATATCTAACAATCTCAAGATCTTTGATTCCGGTGATGGTTGGGTTAAGTTGGGTTTGTTTAGGTTGGGTAAGGTTTGGTGAGGATAGAACTTTTTTTGTATATCTTGCAATGCCGAATTCTTTGAATCCGGTGATGTTTGGGTAAGGATGGGTTAGGTTAGGTGAGGTTAGCACTTTTTGTGTATATCTTGCAATGTCGAATTCTTTGAATATGGTGTTGGTCAGGTTCGGTTGGGTTAGGTTTGGTGAAGTTATCGAGTTTTGTGTATATCTTGCAATCTTGAATTCTTTGATTCCGGTGATGGTTGGGCTAAGTTGGGTTTGTTAAGGTTGGGTGAGGTTTGGTGAGGAAAGCACTTTTTTTTGTATATCTTGCAATGCCGAATTCTTTGAATCCGGTGATGGTTGGGTTAGGTTAGTTTGGGTGAGGTTTGTTGAGGATAGCCCTTTTTTTGTAAAACTTGCTATGTCGAATTCTTTAAATCCAGTGATGGTTGGGTTAGGTTGGATTAGGTTATTTTGGGTGTGGTTTGGTGAAGATAGAACTTTTTTTGTAAAACTTGCTATGTCGAATTCTTTGAAACCAGTGATGGTTGGGTTAGGTTGGGTTAGGTTTGGTAAGGTTATCGAGTTTTGTGTATATCTTACAATCTCGAATTCTTTGATTCCGGTGATGGTTGGGTTAGGTTGGGATAGGTTAGGTGAGGTTAGCACTTTTTGTGTATATCTTGCAATGTCGAATTCTTTGAATATGGTGTTGGTTAGGTTCAGTTGGGTTAGGTTTGGTAAAGTTATGGAGTTTTGTGTATATCTTGTAATCTCGAATTCTTTGATTCCGGTGATGGTTGGGTTAGGTTGGGTTAGGTTGGGTTATATTGAGTGAGGTTTGGTGAGAATAGCACTTTTTTTGTGTATCTTGCAATGTCGAATTCATTGAATCCCGTGATGGTTAGGTTAGGTTGGGTTAGGTTTGGTGAAGTAATCGAGTTTTGTTTATATCTAACAATCTCAAGATCTTTGATTCCGGTGATGGTTGGGTTAGGTTGGGTAAGGTTAGGTTGGGTGAGGATTGGTGAGGATAACACTTTTTTTGTAAAACTTGCAATGTCGAATTATTTGAATCCAGTGATGGTTGGGTTAGGTTGGGTTAGGTTTGGTGAAGTAATCGAGTTTTGTTTATATCTAACAATCTCAAATTCTTTGATACCGGTGATGTTTGGGTAAGGATGGGTTAGGTTAGGTGAGGTTAGCACTTTTTGTGTATATCTTGCAATGTCGAATTTTTTTGAATATGGTGTTGGTCAGGTTCGGTTGGGTTAGGTTTGGTGAAGTTATCGAGTTTTGTGTATATCTTGCAATCTTGAATTCTTTGATTCCGGTGATGGTTGGGTTAAGTTGGGTTTGTTTAGGTTGGGTGAGGTTTGGTGAGGAAAGCACTTTTTTTTGTATATCTTGCAATGCCGAATTCTTTGAATCCGGTGATGGTTGGGTTAGGTTAGTTTGGGTGAGGTTTGTTTAGGATAGCCCTTTTTTTGTAAAACTTGCTATGTCGAATTCTTTAAATCCAGTGATGGTTGGGTTAGGTTGGATTAGGTTATTTTGGGTGTGGTTTGGTGAAGATAGAACTTTTTTTGTAAAACTTGCTATGTCGAATTCTTTGAAACCAGTGATGGTTGGGTTAGGTTGGGTTAGGTTTGGTAAGGTTATCGAGTTTTGTGTATATCTTACAATCTCGAATTCTTTGATTCCGGTGATGGTTGGGTTAGGTTGGGATAGGTTAGGTGAGGTTAGCACTTTTTGTGTATATCTTGCAATGTCGAATTCTTTGAATATGGTGTTGGTTAGGTTCAGTTGGGTTAGGTTTGGTGAAGTTATGGAGTTTTGTGTATATCTTTTAATCTCGAATTCTTTGATTCCGGTGATAGTTGGGTTAGGTTGGGTTAGGTTGGGTTATATTGAGTGAGGTTTGGTGAGAATAGCACTTTTTTTGTGTATCTTGCAATGTCGAATTCATTGAATCCCGTGATGGTTAGGTTAGGTTGGGTTAGGTTTGGTGAAGTAATCGAGTTTTGTTTATATCTAACAATCTCAAGATCTTTGATTCCGGTGATGGTTGGGTTAGGTTGAGTAAGGTTAGGTTGGGTGAGGTTTGGTGAGGATAGCACTTTTTTTGTAAAACTTGCTATGTCGAATTCTTTGAATCCAGTGATGGTTGGGTTAGGTTGGGTTAGGTTTGGTAAGGTTATCGAGTTTTGTGTATATCTAACAATCTCGAATTCTTTGATTCCGGTGATGGTTGGGTTAGGTTGGGTTATGTTGAGTGAGGTTTAGTGAGGATAGCACTTTTTTTGTAAAACTTGCAATGTCGAATTCTATGAATCCAGTAATAGTTAGGTTAGGTTGGGAAAGGTAAGGTGAGGTTAGCAATTTTTGTGTATATCTTGCAATGTCAAATTATTTGAATCCGGTGATGGTTGGGTTAGGTTGGGTCAGGTTAGGTTGGGTGAGGTTTGGTGAGGATAGCACTTTTGTAAAACTTGCAATGTCGAATTCTTTGAATCTAGTGATGGTTAGTTTAGGTTGGGTGAGGTTTGGTGAGGTTATCGAGTTTTGAGTATTTCTTGCAATCTCGAATTCTTTGATTCCGGTGATGGTTGGGTTAAGTTGGGTTAGTTTAGGTTGGGAGAGATTTGGTGAGGATAGCACTTTTTTTGTATTTCTTGAAATGCCAAATTCTTTGAATCCGGTGATGGTTGGGTTAGGTTGGGTTAGGTTTGTTTGGGTGAGGTTTGGTGAGGATAGCCCTTTTTTGTAAAACTTCTTATGTCGAATTCTTTGAATCCAGTGATGGTTAGTTTAGGTTGGGTATGGTTTGGTAAGGTTATCGAGTTTTTTGTATATCTTACAATCTCGAATTCTTTGATTCCGGTGATGGTTGGGTTAGGTTGGGTTAGGTTAGGTGAGGTAAGCACTTTTTGTGTATATCTTGCAATGCCGAATTCTTTAAATCCGGTGATGGTTGGGTTAGGATGGGTTAGGTTAGGTGAGGTTAGCACTTTTTGTGTATATCTTGCAATGTCGAATTCTTTGAATATGGTGTTGGTTAGGTTCGGTTGGGTTAGGTTTGGTGAAGTTATCGAGTTTTTTGTATATCTTGCAATCACGAATTCTTTAATTTCGGTGATGGTTGGGTTAGGTTGAGTAAGGTTAGGTTGGGTGAGGTTTGGTGAGGATAGCACTTTTTTTGTAAAACTTGCTATGTCGAATTCTTTGAATCCAGTGATGGTTGGGTTAGGTTGGGTTAGGTTTGGTAAGGTTATCGAGTTTTGTGTATATCTTACAATCTCGAATTCTTTGAATATGGTGATGGTTGGGTTAAATTGGGTTAGGTTAGGTGAGGTTAGCACTTTTTGTGTATATCTTGCAATGTCGAATTCTTTGAATATGGTGTTGGTTAGGTTCAGTTGGGTTAGGTTTGGTGAAGTAATGGAGTTTTGTGTATATCTTGTAATCTCGAATTCTTTGATTCCGGTGATGGTTGGGTTAGGTTGGGTAAGGTTAGGTTGGGTGAGGTTTGGTGAGGATAACACTTTTTTTGTAAAACTTGCAATGTCGAATTATTTGAATCCAGTGATGGTTGGGTAAGGTTGGGTTAGGTTTGGTAAGGTTATCGAGTTTTGTGTATATCTAACAATCTCGAATTCTTTGATTCCGGTGATGGTTGGGTTAGGTTGGGTTAGGTTGGGTTATGTTGAGTGAGGTTTAGTGAGGATAGCACTTTTTTTGTAAAACTTGCAATGTCGAATTCTATGAATCCAGTGATGGTTGGGTTAGGTTGGGTTAGGTTTGGTAAGGTTATCGAGTTTTGTGTATATCTTACAATCTCGAATTCTTTGATTCTGGTGATGGTTGGGTTAGGTTGGGATAGGTTAGGTGAGGTTAGCACTTTTTGTGTATATCTTGCAATGTCGAATTCTTTGAATATGGTGTTGGTTAGGTTCAGTTGGGTTAGGTTTGGTGAAGTTATGGAGTTTTGTGTATATCTTGTAATCTCGAATTCTTTGATTCCGGTGGTGGTTGGGTTAGGTTGGGTTAGGTTGGGTTATGTTGAGTGAGGTTTGGTGAGGATAGCAATTTTTTTGTGTATCTTGCAATGTCGAATTCATTGAATCCCGCGATGTTTGGGTAAGGATGGGTTAGGTTAGGTGAGGTTAGCACTTTTTGTGTATATCTTGCAATGTCGAATTCTTTGAATATGGTGTTGGTCAGGTTCGGTTGGGTTAGGTTTGGTGAAGTTATCGAGTTTTGTGTATATCTTGCAATCTTGAATTCTTTGATTCCGGTGATGGTTGGGCTAAGTTGGGTTTGTTAAGGTTGGGTGAGGTTTGGTGAGGAAAGCACTTTTTTTTGTATATCTTGCAATGCCGAATTCTTTGAATCCGGTGATGGTTGGGTTAGGTTAGTTTGGGTGAGGTTTGTTGAGGATAGCCCTTTTTTTGTAAAACTTGCTATGTCGAATTCTTTAAATCCAGTGATGGTTGGGTTAGGTTGGATTAGGTTATTTTGGGTGTGGTTTGGTGAAGATAGAACTTTTTTTGTAAAACTTGCTATGTCGAATTCTTTGAAACCAGTGATGGTTGGGTTAGGTTGGGTTAGGTTTGGTAAGGTTATCGAGTTTTGTGTATATCTTACAATCTCGAATTCTTTGATTCCGGTGATGGTTGGGTTAGGTTGGGATAGGTTAGGTGAGGTTAGCACTTTTTGTGTATATCTTGCAATGTCGAATTCTTTGAATATGGTGTTGGTTAGGTTCAGTTGGGTTAGGTTTGGTGAAGTTATGGAGTTTTGTGTATATCTTGTAATCTCGAATTCTTTGATTCCGGTGATGGTTGGGTTAGGTTGGGTTAGGTTGGGTTATATTGAGTGAGGTTTGGTGAGAATAGCAGTTTTTTTGTGTATCTTGCAATGTCGAATTCATTGAATCCCGTGATGGTTAGGTTAGGTTGGGTTAGGTTTGGTGAAGTAATCGAGTTTTGTTTATATCTAACAATCTCAAGATCTTTGATTCCGGTGATGGTTGGGTTAGGTTGGGTAAGGTTAGGTTGGGTGAGGATTGGTGAGGATAACACTTTTTTTGTAAAACTTGCAATGTCGAATTATTTGAATCCAGTGATGGTTGGGTTAGGTTGGGTTAGGTTTGGTGAAGTAATCGAGTTTTGTTTATATCTAACAATCTCAAATTCTTTGATACCGGTGATGTTTGGGTAAGGATGGGTTAGGTTAGGTGAGGTTAGCACTTTTTGTGTATATCTTGCAATGTCGAATTCTTTGAATATGGTGTTGGTCAGGTTCGGTTGGGTTAGGTTTGGTGAAGTTATCGAGTTTTGTGTATATCTTGCAATCTTGAATTCTTTGATTCCGGTGATGGTTGGGTTAAGTTGGGTTTGTTTAGGTTGGGTGAGGTTTGGTGAGGAAAGCACTTTTTTTTGTATATCTTGCAATGCCGAATTCTTTGAATCCGGTGATGGTTGGGTTAGGTTAGTTTGGGTGAGGTTTGTTGAGGATAGCCCTTTTTTTGTAAAACTTGCTATGTCGAATTCTTTAAATCCAGTGATGGTTGGGTTAGGTTGGATTAGGTTATTTTGGGTGTGGTTTGGTGAAGATAGAACTTTTTTTGTAAAACTTGCTATGTCGAATTCTTTGAAACCAGTGATGGTTGGGTTAGGTTGGGTTAGGTTTGGTAAGGTTATCGAGTTTTGTGTATATCTTACAATCTCGAATTCTTTGATTCCGGTGATGGTTGGGTTAGGTTGGGATAGGTTAGGTGAGGTTAGCACTTTTTGTGTATATCTTGCAATGTCGAATTCTTTGAATATGGTGTTGGTTAGGTTCAGTTGGGTTAGGTTTGGTGAAGTTATGGAGTTTTGTGTATATCTTTTAATCTCGAATTCTTTGATTCCGGTGATGGTTGGGTTAGGTTGGGTAAGGTTGGGTTATATTGAGTGAGGTTTGGTGAGAATAGCACTTTTTTTGTGTATCTTGCAATGTCGAATTCATTGAATCCCGTGATGGTTAGGTTAGGTTGGGTTAGGTTTGGTGAAGTAATCGAGTTTTGTTTATATCTAACAATCTCAAGATCTTTGATTCCGGTGATGGTTGGGTTAGGTTGAGTAAGGTTAGGTTGGGTGAGGTTTGGTGAGGATAGCACTTTTTTTGTAAAACTTGCTATGTCGAATTCTTTGAATCCAGTGATGGTTGGGTTAGGTTGGGTTAGGTTTGGTAAGGTTATCGAGTTTTGTGTATATCTAACAATCTCGAATTCTTTGATTCCGGTGATGGTTGGGTTAGGTTGGGTTAGGTTGGGTTATGTTGAGTGAGGTTTAGTGAGGATAGCACTTTTTTTGTAAAACTTGCAATGTCGAATTCTATGAATCCAGTAATAGTTAGGTTAGGTTGGGAAAGGTAAGGTGAGGTTAGCAATTTTTGTGTATATCTTGCAATGTCAAATTATTTGAATCCGGTGATGGTTGGGTTAGGTTGGGTCAGGTTAGGTTGGGTGAGGTTTGGTGAGGATAGCACTTTTGTAAAACTTGCAATGTCGAATTCTTTGAATCTAGTGATGGTTAGTTTAGGTTGGGTGAGGTTTGGTGAGGTTATCGAGTTTTGAGTATTTCTTGCAATCTCGAATTCTTTGATTCCGGTGATGGTTGGGTTAAGTTGGGTTAGTTTAGGTTGGGTGAGATTTGGTGAGGATAGCACTTTTTTTGTATTTCTTGAAATGCCAAATTCTTTGAATCCGGTGATGGTTGGGTTAGGTTGGGTTAGGTTTGTTTGGGTGAGGTTTGGTGAGGATAGCCCTTTTTTGTAAAACTTCCTATGTCGAATTCTTTGAATCCAGTGATGGTTAGTTTAGGTTGGGTATGGTTTGGTAAGGTTATCGAGTTTTTTGTATATCTTACAATCTCGAATTCTTTGATTCCGGTGATGGTTGGGTTAGGTTGGGTTAGGTGAGGTGAGGTAAGCACTTTTTGTGTATATCTTGCAATGCCGAATTCTTTAAATCCGGTGATGGTTGGGTTAGGATGGGTTAGGTTAGGTGAGGTTAGCACTTTTTGTGTATATCTTGCAATGTCGAATTCTTTGAATATGGTGTTGGTTAGGTTCGGTTGGGTTAGGTTTGGTGAAGTTATCGAGTTTTTTGTATATCTTGCAATCTCGAATTCTTTAATTTCGGTGATGGTTGGGTTAGGTTGAGTAAGGTTAGGTTGGGTGAGGTTTGGTGAGGATAGCACTTTTGTAAAACTTGCAATGTCGAATTCTTTGAATCTAGTGATGGTTGGGTTAGGTTGGGTTAGGTTTGGTAAGGTTATCGAGTTTTGTGTATATCTTACAATCTCGAATTCTTTGAATATGGTGATGGTTGGGTTAAATTGGGTTAGGTTAGGTGAGGTTAGCACTTTTTGTGTATATCTTGCAATGTCGAATTCTTTGAATATGGTGTTGGTTAGGTTCAGTTGGGTTAGGTTTGGTGAAGTAATGGAGTTTTGTGTATATCTTGTAATCTCGAATTCTTTGATTCCGGTGATGGTTGGGTTAGGTTAGGTAAGGTTAGGTTGGGTGAGGTTTGGTGAGGATAACACTTTTTTTGTAAAACTTGCAATGTCGAATTATTTGAATCCAGTGATGGTTGGGTTAGGTTGGGTTAGGTTTGGTGAAGTAATCGAGTTTTGTTTATATCTAACAATCTCAAATTCTTTGATACCGGTGATGTTTGGGTAAGGATGGGTTAGGTTAGGTGAGGTTAGCACTTTTTGTGTATATCTTGCAATGTCGAATTCTTTGAATATCGTGTTGGTTAGGATCGGTTGGGTTAGGTTTGGTGAAGTTATCGAGTTTTGTGTATATCTTGCAATCTTGAATTCTTTGATTCCGGTGATGGTTGGGTTAAGTTGGGTTTGTTTAGGTTGGGTGAGGTTTGGTGAGGAAAGCATTTTTTTTTGTATTTCTTGCAATGCCGAATTCTTTGAATCCGGTGATGGTTGGGTTAGGTTAGTTTGGGTGAGGTTTGTTGAGGATAGCCCTTGTTTTGTAAAACTTGCTATGTCGAATTCTTTGAATCCAGTGATGGTTGGGTTAGGTTGGGTTAGGTTATTTTGGGTGAGGTTTGGTGAAGATAGAACTTTTTTTGTAAAACTTGCTATGTCGAATTCTTTGAATCCAGTGATGGTTGGGTTAGGTTGGATTAGGTTTGGTAAGGTTATCGAGTTTTGTGTATATCTTACAATCTCGAATTCTTTGATTCTGGTGATGGTTGGGTTAGGTTGGGATAGGTTAGGTGAGGTTAGCACTTTTTGTGTATATCTTGCAATGTCGAATTCTTTGAATATGGTGTTGGTTAGGTTCAGTTGGGTTAGGTTTGGTGAAGTTATGGTGTTTTGTGTATATCTTGTAATCTCGAATTCTTTGATTCCGGTGGTGGTTGGGTTAGGTTGGGTTAGGTTGGGTTATGTTGAGTGAGGTTTGGTGAGGATAGCAATTTTTTTGTGTATCTTGCAATGTCGAATTCATTGAATCCCGTGATGGTTAGGTTAGGTTGGGTTAGGTTTGGCGAAGTAATCGAGTTTTGTTTATATCTAACAATCTCAAGATCTTTGATTCCGGTGATGGTTGGGTTAAGTTGGGTTTGTTTAGGTTGGGTAAGGTTTGGTGAGGATAGAACTTTTTTTGTATATCTTGCAATGCCGAATTCTTTGAATCCGGTGATGTTTGGGTAAGGATGGGTTAGGTTAGGTGAGGTTAGCACTTTTTGTGTATATCTTGCAATGTCGAATTCTTTGAATATGGTGTTGGTCAGGTTCGGTTGGGTTAGGTTTGGTGAAGTTATCGAGTTTTGTGTATATCTTGCAATCTTGAATTCTTTGATTCCGGTGATGGTTGGGTTAAGTTGGGTTTGTTTAGGTTGGGTGAGGTTTGGTGAGGAAAGCACTTTTTTTTGTATATCTGGCAATGCCGAATTCTTTGAATCCGGTGATGGTTGGGTTAGGTTAGTTTGGGTGAGGTTTGTTGAGGATAGCCCTTTTTTTGTAAAACTTGCTATGTCGAATTCTTTAAATCCAGTGATGGTTGGGTTAGGTTGGATTAGGTTATTTTGGGTGTGGTTTGGTGAGGATAGAACTTTTTTTGTAAAACTTGCTATGTCGAATTCTTTGAAACCAGTGATGGTTGGGTTAGGTTGGGTTAGGTTTGGTAAGGTTATCGAGTTTTGTGTATATCTTACAATCTCGAATTCTTTGATTCCGGTGATGGTTGGGTTAGGTTGGGATAGGTAAGGTGAGGTTAGCACTTTTTGTGTATATCTTGCAATGTCGAATTCTTTGAATATGGTGTTGGTTAGGTTCATTTGGGTTAGGTTTTGTGAAGTTATGGAGTTTTGTGTATATCTTTTAATCTCGAATTCTTTGATTCCGGTGATGGTTGGGTTAGGTTGGGTTAGGTTGGGTTATATTGAGTGAGGTTTGGTGAGAATAGCACTTTTTTTGTGTATCTTGCAATGTCGAATTCATTGAATCCCGTGATGGTTAGGTTAGGTTGGGTTAGGTTTGGTGAAGTAATCGAGTTTTGTTTATATCTAACAATCTCAAGATCTTTGATTCCGGTGATGGTTGGGTTAGGTTGGGTAAGGTTAGGTTGGGTGAGGATTGGTGAGGATAACACTTTTTTTGTAAAACTTGCAATGTCGAATTATTTGAATCCAGTGATGGTTGGGTTAGGTTGGGTTAGGTTTGGTGAAGTAATCGAGTTTTGTTTATATCTAACAATCTCAAATTCTTTGATACCGGTGATGTTTGGGTAAGGATGGGTTAGGTTAGGTGAGGTTAGCACTTTTTGTGTATATCTTGCAATGTCGATTTCTTTGAATATCGTGTTGGTTAGGATCGGTTGGGTTAGGTTTGGTGAAGTTATCGAGTTTTGTGTATATCTTGCAATCTTGAATTCTTTGATTCCGGTGATGGTTGGGTTAAGTTGGGTTTGTTTAGGTTGGGTGAGGTTTGGTGAGGAAAGCATTTTTTTTTGTATTTCTTGCAATGCCGAATTCTTTGAATCCGGTGATGGTTGGGTTAGGTTAGTTTGGGTGAGGTTTGTTGAGGATAGCCCTTGTTTTGTAAAACTTGCTATGTCGAATTCTTTGAATCCAGTGATGGTTGGGTTAGGTTGGGTTAGGTTATTTTGGGTGAGGTTTGGTGAAGATAGAACTTTTTTTGTAAAACTTGCTATGTCGAATTCTTTGAATCCAGTGATGGTTGGGTTAGGTTGGGTTAGGTTTGGTGAGGTTAGCACTTTTTGTGTATATCTTGCAATGTCGAATTCTTTGAATATGGTGTTGGTTAGGTTCAGTTGGGTTAGGTTTGGTGAAGTTATGGAGTTTTGTGTATATCTTGTAATCTCGAATTCTTTGATTCCGGTGGTGGTTGGGTTAGGTTGGGTTAGGTTGGGTTATGTTGAGTGAGGTTTGGTGAGGATAGCAATTTTTTTGTGTATCTTGCAATGTCGAATTCATTGAATCCCGTGATGGTTAGGTTAGGTTGGGTTAGGTTTGGCGAAGTAATCGAGTTTTGTTTATATTTAACAATCTCAAGATCTTTGATTCCGGTGATGGTTGGGTTAAGTTGGGTTTGTTTAGGTTGGGTGAGGTTTGGTGAGGATAGAACTTTTTTTGTATATCTTGCAATGCCGAATTCTTTGAATCCGGTGATGTTTGGGTAAGGATGGGTTAGGTTAGGTGAGGTTAGCACTTTTTGTGTATATCTTGCAATGTCGAATTCTTTGAATATGGTGTTGGTCAGGTTCGGTTGGGTTAGGTTTGGTGAAGTTATCGAGTTTTGTGTATATCTTGCAATCTTGAATTCTTTGATTCCGGTGATGGTTGGGTTAAGTTGGGTTTGTTTAGGTTGGGTGAGGTTTGGTGAGGAAAGCACTTTTTTTTGTATATCTTGCAATGCCGAATTCTTTGAATCCGGTGATGGTTGGGTTAGGTAAGTTTGGGTGAGGTTTGTTGAGGATAGCCCTTTTTTTGTTAAACTTGCTATGTCGAATTCTTTGAATCCAGTGATGGTTGGGTTAGGTTGGATTAGGTTATTTTGGGTGTGGTTTGGTGAAGATAGAACTTTTTTTGTAAAACTTGCTATGTCGAATTCTTTGAATCCAGTGATGGTTGGGTTAGGTTGGGTTAGGTTTGGTAAGGTTATCGAGTTTTGTATATATCTTACAATCTCGAATTCTTTGATTCCGGTGATGGTTGGGTTAGGTTGGGATAGGTTAGGTGAGGTTAGCACATTTTGTGTATATCTTGCAATGTCGAATTCTTTGAATATGGTGTTGGTTAGGTTCAGTTGGGTTAGGTTTGGTGAAGCTATGGAGTTTTGTGTATATCTTGTAATCTCGAATTCTTTGATTCCGGTGATGGTTGGGTTAGGTTGGGTTAGGTTTGTTTGGGTGAGGTTTGGTGAGGATAGCCCTTTTTTGTAAAACTTCCTATGTCGAATTCTTTGAATCCAGTGATGGTTAGTTTAGGTTGGGTATGGTTTGGTAAGGTTATCGAGTTTTTTGTATATCTTACAATCTCGAATTCTTTGATTCCGGTGATGGTTGGGTTAGGTTGGGTTAGGTTAGGTGAGGTAAGCACTTTTTGTGTATATCTTGCAATGCCGAATTCTTTAAATCCGGTGATGGTTGGGTTAGGATGGGTTAGGTTAGGTGAGGTTAGCACTTTTTGTGTATATCTTGCAATGTCGAATTCTTTGAATATGGTGTTGGTTAGGTTCGGTTGGGTTAGGTTTGGTGAAGTTATCGAGTTTTTTGTATATCTTGCAATCACGAATTCTTTAATTTCGGTGATGGTTGGGTTAGGTTGAGTAAGGTTAGGTTGGGTGAGGTTTGGTGAGGATAGCACTTTTTTTGTAAAACTTGCTATGTCGAATTCTTTGAATCCAGTGATGGTTGGGTTAGGTTGGGTTAGGTTTGGTAAGGTTATCGAGTTTTGTGTATATCTTACAATCTCGAATTCTTTGAATATGGTGATGGTTGGGTTAAATTGGGTTAGGTTAGGTGAGGTTAGCACTTTTTGTGTATATCTTGCAATGTCGAATTCTTTGAATATGGTGTTGGTTAGGTTCAGTTGGGTTAGGTTTGGTGAAGTAATGGAGTTTTGTGTATATCTTGTAATCTCGAATTCTTTGATTCCGGTGATGGTTGGGTTAGGTTGTGTAAGGTTAGGTTGGGTGAGGTTTGGTGAGGATAACACTTTTTTTGTAAAACTTGCAATGTCGAATTATTTGAATCCAGTGATGGTTGGGTTAGGTTGGGTTAGGTTTGGTGAAGTAATCGAGTTTTGTTTATATCTAACAATCTCAAATTCTTTGATACCGGTGATGTTTGGGTAAGGATTGGTTAGGTTAGGTGAGGTTAGCACTTTTTGTGTATATCTTGCAATGTCGAATTCTTTGAATATCGTGTTGGTTAGGATCGGTTGGGTTAGGTTTGGTGAAGTTATCGAGTTTTGTGTATATCTTGCAATCTTGAATTCTTTGATTCCGGTGATGGTTGGGTTAAGTTGGGTTTGTTTAGGTTGGGTGAGGTTTGGTGAGGAAAGCATTTTTTTTTGTATTTCTTGCAATGCCGAATTCTTTGAATCCGGTGATGGTTGGGTTAGGTTAGTTTGGGTGAGGTTTGTTGAGGATAGCCCTTGTTTTGTAAAACTTGCTATGTCGAATTCTTTGAATCCAGTGATGGTTGGGTTAGGTTGGGTTAGGTTATTTTGGGTGAGGTTTGGTGAAGATAGAACTTTTTTTGTAAAACTTGCTATGTCGAATTCTTTGAATCCAGTGATGGTTGGGTTAGGTTGGGTTAGGTTTGGTAAGGTTATCGAGTTTTGTGTATATCTTACAATCTCGAATTCTTTGATTCTGGTGATGGTTGGGTTAGGTTGGGATAGGTTAGGTGAGGTTAGCACTTTTTGTGTATATCTTGCAATGTCGAATTCTTTGAATATGGTGTTGGTTAGGTTCAGTTGGGTTAGGTTTGGTGAAGTTATGGAGTTTTGTGTATATCTTGTAATCTCGAATTCTTTGATTCCGGTGGTGGTTGGGTTAGGTTGGGTTAGGTTGGGTTATGTTGAGTGAGGTTTGGTGAGGATAGCCCTTTTTTGTAAAACTTCCTATGTCGAATTCTTTGAATCCAGTGATGGTTAGTTTAGGTTGGGTATGGTTTGGTAAGGTTATCGAGTTTTGTTTATATCTAACAATCTCAAGATCTTTGATTCCGGTGATGGTTGGGTTAAGTTGGGTTTGTTTAGGTTGGGTAAGGTTTGGTGAGGATAGAACTTTTTTTGTATATCTTGCAATGCCGAATTCTTTGAATCCGGTGATGTTTGGGTAAGGATGGGTTAGGTTAGGTGAGGTTAGCACTTTTTGTGTATATCTTGCAATGTCGAATTCTTTGAATATGGTGTTGGTCAGGTTCGGTTGGGTTAGGTTTGGTGAAGTTATCGAGTTTTGTGTATATCTTGCAATCTTGAATTCTTTGATTCCGGTGATGGTTGGG
Source organism: Arctopsyche grandis (assembly GCF_051622035.1). Classification (NCBI taxonomy): domain Eukaryota; kingdom Metazoa; phylum Arthropoda; class Insecta; order Trichoptera; family Hydropsychidae; genus Arctopsyche; species Arctopsyche grandis. The sequence continues at coordinate 28,192,921 of NC_135357.1, forward strand.
TTAAGTTGGGTTTGTTTAGGTTGGGTGAGGTTTGGTGAGGAAAGCACTTTTTTTTGTATATCTTGCAATGCCGAATTCTTTGAATCCGGTGATGGTTGGGTTAGGTTAGTTTGGGTGAGGTTTGTTGAGGATAGCCCTTTTTTTGTAAAACTTGCTATGTCGAATTCTTTAAATCCAGTGATGGTTGGGTTAGGTTGGATAAGGTTATTTTGGGTGTGGTTTGGTGAAGATAGAACTTTTTTTGTAAAACTTGCTATGTCGAATTCTTTGAATCCAGTGATGGTTGGGTTAGGTTGGGATAGGTTAGGTGAGGTAAGCACTTTTTGTGTATATCTTGCAATGTCGAATTCTTTGAATATGGTGTTGGTTAGGTTCAGTTGGGTTAGGTTTGGTGAAGTTATGGAGTTTTGTGTATATCTTGCAATCTCGAAATCTTTGATTCCGGTGATGGTTGGGTTAAGTTGGGTTTGTTTAGGTTGGGTGAGGTTTGGTGGGGATAGAACTTTTTTTGTATATCTTGCAATGCCGAATTCTTTGAATCCGGTGATGTTTGGGTTAGGTTGGGTTAGGTTAGTTTGGGTGAGGTTTGGTGAGGATAGCACTTTTTTTGTGAAACTTGCAATGTCGAATTCTATGAATCCAGTGATGGTTAGGTTAGGTTGGGTAAGGTAAGGTGAGGTTAGCAATTTTTGTGTATATCTTGCAATGTCGAATTATTTGAATCCGGTGATGGTTGGGTTAGGTTGCGTCAGGTTAGGTTGGGTGAGGTTTGGTGAGGATAGCACTTTTGTAAAACTTGCAATGTCGAATTCTTTGAATCTAGTGATGGTTAGTTTAGGTTTGGTGAGGTTTGGTGAGGTTATCGAGTTTTGAGTATTTCTTGCAATCTCGAATTCTTTGATTCCGGTGATGGTTGGGTTAGGTTGGGTTAGGTTAGGTGAGGTAAGCACTTTTTGTGTATATCTTGCAATGTCGAATTCTTTGAATATGGTGTTGGTTAGGTTCAGTTGGGTTAGGTTTGGTGAAGTTATGGAGTTTTGTGTATATCTTGTTATCTCGAATTCTTTGATTCCGGTGATGGTTGGGTTAGGTTGGGTTAGGTTGGGTTAGGTTGGGTTATATTGAGTGAGGTTTGGTGAGAATAGCACTTTTTTTGTGTATCTTGCAATGTCGAATTCATTGAATCCCGTGATGGTTAGGATAGGTTGGGTTAGTTTTGGTGAAGTAATCGAGTTTTGTTTATATCTAACAATCTCAAGATCTTTGATTCCGGTGATGGTTGGGTTAGGTTGGGTAAGGTTAGGTTGGGTGAGGATTGGTGAGGATAACACTTTTTTTGTAAAACTTGCAATGTCGAATTATTTGAATCCAGTGATGGTTGGGTTAGGTTGGGTTAGGTTTGGTGAAGTAATCGAGTTTTGTTTATATCTTACAATCTCGAATTCTTTGATTCCGGTGATGGTTGGGTTAGGTTGGGATAGGTTAGGTGAGGTTAGCACTTTTTGTGTATATCTTGCAATGTCGAATTCTTTGAATATGGTGTTGGTTAGGTTCAGTTGGGTTAGGTTTGGTGAAGTTATGGAGTTTTGTGTATATCTTGTAATCTCGAATTCTTTGATTCCGGTGATGGTTAGGTTAGGTTGGGTTAGGTTGGGTTATATTGAGTGAGGTTTGGTGAGAATAGCACTTTTTTTGTGTATCTTGCAATGTCGAATTCATTGAATCCCGTGATGGTTAGGTTAGGTTGGGTTAGGTTTGGTGAAGTAATCGAGTTTTGTTTATATCTAACAATCTCAAGATCTTTGATTCCGGTGATGGTTGTGTTAGGTTGGGTAAGGTTAGGTTGGGTGAGGATTGGTGAGGATAACACTTTTTTTGTAAAACTTGCAATGTCGAATTATTTGAATCCAGTGATGGTTGGGTTAGGTTTGGTGAAGTAATCGAGTTTTGTGTATATCTTGCAATCTTGAATTCTTTGATTCCGGTGATGGTTGGGTTAAGTTGGGTTTGTTTAGGTTGGGTGAGGTTTGGTGAGGAAAGCACTTTTTTTTGTATATCTTGCAATGCCGAATTCTTTGAATCCGGTGATGGTTGGGTTAGGTTAGTTTGGGTGAGGTTTGTTGAGGATAGCCCTTTTTTTGTAAAACTTGCTATGTCGAATTCTTTAAATCCAGTGATGGTTGGGTTAGGTTGGATTAGGTTATTTTGGGTGTGGTTTGGTGAAGATAGAACTTTTTTTGTAAAACTTGCTATGTCGAATTCTTTGAAACCAGTGATGGTTGGGTTAGGTTGGGTTAGGTTTGGTAAGGTTATCGAGTTTTGTGTATATCTTACAATCTCGAATTCTTTGATTCCGGTGATGGTTGGGTTAGGTTGGGATAGGTTAGGTGAGGTTAGCACTTTTTGTGTATATCTTGCAATGTCGAATTCTTTGAATATGGTGTTGGTTAGGTTCAGTTGGGTTAGGTTTGGTGAAGTTATGGAGTTTTGTGTATATCTTGTTATCTCGAATTCTTTGATTCCGGTGATGGTTGGGTTAGGTTGGGTTAGGTTGGGTAAGGTTGGGTTATATTGAGTGAGGTTTGGTGAGAATAGCACTTTTTTTGTGTATCTTGCAATGTCGAATTCATTGAATCCCGTGATGGTTAGGATAGGTTGGGTTAGTTTTGGTGAAGTAATCGAGTTTTGTTTATATCTAACAATCTCAAGATCTTTGATTCCGGTGATGGTTGGGTTAGGTTGGGTAAGGTTAGGTTGGGTGAGGATTGGTGAGGATAACACTTTTTTTGTAAAACTTGCAATGTCGAATTATTTGAATCCAGTGATGGTTGGGTTAGGTAGGGTTAGGTTTGGTGAAGTAATCGAGTTTTGTTTATATCTAACAATCTCAAATTCTTTGATACCGGTGATGTTTGGGTAAGGATGGGTTAGGTTAGGTGAGGTTAGCACTTTTTGTGTATATCTTGCAATGTCGAATTCTTTGAATATCGTGTTGGTTAGGATCGGTTGGGTTAGATTTGGTGAAGTTATCGAGTTTTGTGTATATCTTGCAATCTTGAATTCTTTGATTCCGGTGATGGTTGGGTTAAGTTGGGTTTGTTTAGGTTGGGTGAGGTTTGGTGAGGAAAGCATTTTTTTTTGTATTTCTTGCAATGCCGAATTCTTTGAATCCGGTGATGGTTGGGTTAGGTTAGTTTGGGTGAGGTTTGTTGAGGATAGCCCTTGTTTTGTAAAACTTGCTATGTCGAATTCTTTGAATCCAGTGATGGTTGGGTTAGGTTGGGTTAGGTTATTTTGGGTGAGGTTTAGTGAAGATAGAACTTTTTTTGTAAAACTTGCTATGTCGAATTCTTTGAATCCAGTGATGGTTGGGTTAGGTTGGGTTAGGTTTGGTGAGGTTAGCACTTTTTGTGTATATCTTGCAATGTCGAATTCTTTGAATATGGTGTTGGTTAGGTTCAGTTGGGTTAGGTTTGGTGAAGTTATGGAGTTTTGTGTATATCTTGTAATCTCGAATTCTTTGATTCCGGTGGTGGTTGGGTTAGGTTGGGGTTGGGTTATGTTGAGTGAGGTTTGGTGAGGATAGCAATTTTTTTGTGTATCTTGCAATGTCGAATTCATTGAATCCCGTGATGGTTAGGTTAGGTTGGGTTAGGTTTGGCGAAGTAATCGAGTTTTGTTTATATCTAACAATCTCAAGATCTTTGATTCCGGTGATGGTTGGGTTAAGTTGGGTTTGTTTAGGTTGGGTGAGGTTTGGTGAGGATAGAACTTTTTTTGTATATCTTGCAATGCCGAATTCTTTGAATCCGGTGATGTTTGGGTAAGGATGGGTTAGGTTAGGTGAGGTTAGCACTTTTTGTGTATATCTTGCAATGTCGAATTCTTTGAATATGGTGTTGGTCAGGTTCGGTTGGGTTAGGTTTGGTGAAGTTATCGAGTTTTGTGTATATCTTGCAATCTTGAATTCTTTGATTCCGGTGATGGTTGGGTTAAGTTGGGTTTGTTTAGGTTGGGTGAGGTTTGGTGAGGAAAGCACTTTTTTTTGTATATCTTGCAATGCCGAATTCTTTGAATCCGGTGATGGTTGGGTTAGGTAAGTTTGGGTGAGGTTTGTTGAGGATAGCCCTTTTTTTGTAAAACTTGCTATGTCGAATTCTTTGAATCCAGTGATGGTTGGGTTAGGTTGGATTAGGTTATTTTGGGTGTGGTTTGGTGAAGATAGAACTTTTTTTGTAAAACTTGCTATGTCGAATTCTTTGAATCCAGTGATTGGTTGGGTTAGGTTGGGTTAGGTTTGGTAAGGTTATCGAGTTTTGTGTATATCTTACAATCTCGAATTCTTTGATTCCGGTGATGGTTGGGTTAGGTTGGGATAGGTTAGGTGAGGTTAGCACATTTTGTGTATATCTTGCAATGTCGAATTCTTTGAATATGGTGTTGGTTAGGTTCAGTTGGGTTAGGTTTGGTGAAGTTATGGAGTTTTGTGTATATCTTGTAATCTCGAATTCTTTGATTCCGGTGATGGTTGGGTTAGGTTGGGTTAGGTTGGGTTATATTGAGTGAGGTTTGGTGAGAATAGCACATTTTTTTTGTGTATCTTGCAATGTCGAATTCATTGAATCCCGTGATGGTTAGGTTAGGTTGGGTTAGGTTTGGTGAAGTAATCGAGTTTTGTTTATATCTAACAATCTCAAGATCTTTGATTCCGGTGATGGTTGGGTTAAGTTGGGTTTGTTTAGGTTGGGTGAGGTTTGGTGAGGATAGAACTTTTTTTGTATATCTTGCAATGCCGAATTCTTTGAATCCGGTGATGTTTGGGTAAGGATGGGTTAAGTTAGGTGAGGTTAGCACTTTTTGTGTATATCTTGCAATGTCGAATTCTTTGAATATGGTGTTGGTCAGGTTCGGTTGGGTTAGGTTTGGTGAAGTTATCGAGTTTTGTGTATATCTTGCAATCTCGAAATCTTTGATTCCGGTGATGGTTGAGTTAAGTTGGGTTTGTTTAGGTTGGGTGAGGTTTGGTGGGGATAGAACTTTTTTTGTATATCTTGCAATGCCGAATTCTTTGAATCCGGTGATGTTTGGGTTAGGTTGGGTTAGGTTAGTTTGGGTGAGGTTTGGTGAGGATAGCACTTTTTTTGTGAAACTTGCAATGTCGAATTCTATGAATCCAGTGATGGTTAGGTTAGGTTGGGTAAGGTAAGGTGAGGTTAGCAATTTTTGTGTATATCTTGCAATGTCGAATTATTTGAATCCGGTGATGGTTGGGTTAGGTTGCGTCAGGTTAGGTTGGGTGAGGTTTGGTGAGGATAGCACTTTTGTAAAACTTGCAATGTCGAATTCTTTGAATCTAGTGATGGTTAGTTTAGGTTTGGTGAGGTTTGGTGAGGTTATCGAGTTTTGAGTATTTCTTGCAATCTCGAATTCTTTGATTCCGGTGATGGTTGGGTTAGGTTGGGTTAGGTGAGGTGAGGTAAGCACTTTTTGTGTATATCTTGCAATGTCGAATTCTTTGAATATGGTGTTGGTTAGGTTCAGTTGGGTTAGGTTTGGTGAAGTTATGGAGTTTTGTGTATATCTTGTTATCTCGAATTCTTTGATTCCGGTGATGGTTGGGTTAGGTTGGGTTAGGTTGGGTTAGGTTGGGTTATATTGAGTGAGGTTTGGTGAGAATAGCACTTTTTTTGTGTATCTTGCAATGTCGAATTCATTGAATCCCGTGATGGTTAGGTTAGGTTGGGTTAGGTTTGGTGAAGTAATCGAGTTTTGTTTATATCTAACAATCTCAAGATCTTTGATTCCGGTGATGGTTGGGTTAGGTTGGGTAAGGTTAGGTTGGGTGAGGATTGGTGAGGATAACACTTTTTTTGTAAAACTTGCAATGTCGAATTATTTGAATCCAGTGATGGTTGGGTTAGGTTGGGTTAGGTTTGGTGAAGTAATCGAGTTTTGTTTATATCTAACAATCTCAAATTCTTTGATACCGGTGATGTTTGGGTAAGGATGGGTTAGGTTAGGTGAGGTTAGCACTTTTTGTGTATATCTTGCAATGTCGAATTCTTTGAATATCGTGTTGGTTAGGATCGGTTGGGTTAGGTTTGGTGAAGTTATCGAGTTTTGTGTATATCTTGCAATCTTGAATTCTTTGATTCCGGTGATGGTTGGGTTAAGTTGGGTTTGTTTAGGTTGGGTGAGGTTTGGTGAGGAAAGCATTTTTTTTTGTATTTCTTGCAATGCCGAATTCTTTGAATCCGGTGATGGTTGGGTTAGGTTAGTTTGGGTGAGGTTTGTTGAGGATAGCCCTTGTTTTGTAAAACTTGCTATGTCGAATTCTTTGAATCCAGTGATGGTTGGGTTAGGTTGGGTTAGGTTATTTTGGGTGAGGTTTGGTGAAGATAGAACTTTTTTTGTAAAACTTGCTATGTCGAATTCTTTGAATCCAGTGATGGTTGGGTTAGGTTGGGTTAGGTTTGGTGAGGTTAGCACTTTTTGTGTTTATCTTGCAATGTCGAATTCTTTGAATATGGTGTTGGTTAGGTTCAGTTGGGTTAGGTTTGGTGAAGTTATGGAGTGCCGAATTCTTTGAATCCGGTGATGTTTGGGTTAGGTTGGGTTAGGTTAGTTTGGGTGAGGTTTGGTGAGGATAGCACTTTTTTTGTGAAACTTGTTATGTCGAATTCTATGAATCCAGTGATGGTTAGGTTAGGTTGGGTAAGGTAAGGTGAGGTTAGCAATTTTTGTGTATATCTTGCAATGTCGAATTATTTGAATCCGGTGATGGTTGGGTTAGGTTGGGTCAGGTTAGGTTGGGTGAGGTTTGGTGAGGATAGCACTTTTGTAAAACTTGCAATGTCGAATTCTTTGAATCTAGTGATGGTTAGTTTAGGTTTGGTGAGGTTTGGTGAGGTTATCGAGTTTTGAGTATTTCTTGCAATCTCGAATTCTTTGATTCCGGTGATGGTTGGGTTAGGTTGGGTTAGGTTAGGTGAGGTAAGCACTTTTTGTGTATATCTTGCAATGCCGAATTCTTTGAATCCGGTGATGGTTGGGTTAGGTTAGGTGAGGTTAGCACTTTTTGTGTATATCTTGCAATGTCGAATTCTTTGAATATGGTGTTGGTTAGGTTCGGTTGGGTTAGGTTTGGTGAAGTTATCGAGTTTTGTGTATATCTTGCAATCTCGAATTCTTTAATTTCGGTGATGGTTGGGTTAGGTTGGGTAAGGTTAGGTTGGGTAAGGTTAGGTTGGGTGAGGTTTGGTGAGGATAACACTTTTTTTGTAAGACTTGCAATGTCGAATTATTTGAATCCAGTGATGGTTGGGTTAGGTTGGGTTAGGTGTGGTGAAGTAATCGAGTGTTGATTATATCTAACAATCTCAAATTCTTTGATACCGGTGATGTTTGGGTAAGGATGGGTTTAGGTTAGGTGAGGTTAGCACTTTTTGTGTATATCTTGCAATGTCGAATTCTTTGAATATCGTGTTGGTTAGGTTCGGTTGGGTTAGGTTTGGTGAAGTTATCGAGTTTTGTGTATATCTTGCAATCTTGAATTCTTTGATTCCGGTGATGGTTGGGTTAAGTTGGGTTAGTTTAGGTTAGGTGAGATTTGGTGAGGATAGCACTTTTTTTGTATTTCTTGAAATGCCGAATTCTTTGAATCCGGTGATGGTTGGGTTAGGTTGGGTTAGGTTTGTTTGGGTGAGGTTTGGTGAGGATAGCTCTTTTTTGTAAAACTTCCTATGTCGAATTATTTGAATCCAGTGATGGTTAGTTTAGGTTGGGTAAGGTTTGGTAAGGTTATCGAGTTTTTGTATATCTTACAATCTCGAATTCTTTGATTCCGGTGATGGTTGGGTTAGGTTGGGATAGGTTAGGTGAGGTTAGCACTTTTTGTGTATATCTTGCAATGTCGAATTCTTTGAATATGGTGTTGGTTAGGTTCAGTTGGGTTAGGTTTGGTGAAGTTATGGAGTTTTGTGTATATCTTGTAATCTCGAATTCTTTGATTCCGGTGATGGTTGGGTTAGGTTGGGTTAGGTTGGGTTAGGTTGGGTTATATTGAGTGAGATTTGGTGAGAATAGCACTTTTTTTGTGAATCTTGCAATGTCGAATTCATTGAATCCCGTGATGGTTAGGTTAGGTTGGGTTAGGTTTGGTGAAGTAATCGAGTTTTGTTTATATCTAACAATCTCAAGATCTTTGATTCCGGTGATGGTTGGGTTAAGTTGGGTTTGTTTAGGTTGGGTGAGGTTTGGTGAGGATAGAACTTTTTTTTGTATATCTTGCAATGCCGAATTCTTTGAATCCGGTGATGTTTGGGTTAGGTTGGGTTAGGTTAGTTTGGGTGAGGTTTGGTGAGGATAGCACTTTTTTTGTAAAACTTGCAATGTCGAATTCTATGAATCCAGTGATGGTTAGGTTAGGTTGGGTAAGGTAAGGTGAGGTTAGCAATTTTTGTGTATATCTTGCAATGTCGAATTATTTGAATCCGGTGATGGTTGGGTTAGGTTGGGTCAGGTTAGGTTGGGTGAGGTTTGGTGAGGATAGCACTTTTGTAAAACTTGCAATGTCGAATTCTTTGAATCTAGTGATGGTTAGTTTAGGTTGGGTGAGGTTTGGTGAGGTTATCGAGTTTTGAGTATTTCTTGCAATCTCGAATTCTTTGATTCCGGTGATAGTTGGGTTAGGTTGGGTTAGGTTAGGTGAGGTAAGCACTTTTTGTGTATATCTTGCAATGCCGAATTCTTTGAATCCCGTGATGGTTGGGTTAGGTTAGGTGAGGTTAGCACTTTTTGTGTATATCTTGCAATGTCGAATTCTTTGAATATGGTGTTGGTTAGGTTCGGTTGGGTTAGGTTTGGTGAAGTTATGGAGTTTTGTGTATATCTTGTAATCTCGAATTCTTTGATTCCGGTGATGGTTGGGTTAGGTTGAGTTAGGTTGGGTTATGTTGAGTGAGGTTTGGTGAGGATAGCACTTTTTTTGTGTATCTTGCAATGTCGAATTCATTGAATCCCGTGATGGTTAGGTTAGGTTGGGTTAGGTTTGGTGAAGTAATCGAGTTTTGTTTATATCTAACAATCTCAAGATCTTTGATTCCGGTGATGGTTGGGTTAAGTTGGGTTTGTTTAGGTTGGGTGAGGTTTGGTGAGGATAGAACTTTTTTTGTATATCTTGCAATGCCAAATTCTTTGAATCCGGTGATGTTTGGGTTAGGTTGGGTTAGGTTAGTTTGGGTGAGGTTTGGTGAGGATAGCACTTTTTTTGTAAAACTTGCAATGTCGAATTCTATGAATCCAGTGATGGTTAGGTTAGGTTGGGTAAGGTAAGGTGAGGTTAGCAATTTTTGTGTATATCTTGCAATGTCGAATTATTTGAATCCGGTGATGGTTGGGTTAGGTTGGGTCAGGTTAGGTTGGGTGAGGTTTGGTGAGGATAGCACTTTTGTAAAACTTGTAATGTCGAATTCTTTGAATCTAGTGATGGTTAGTTTAGGTTGGGTGAGGTTTGGTGAGGTTATCGAGTTTTGAGTATTTCTTGCAATCTCGAATTCTTTGATTCCGGTGATAGTTGGGTTAGGTTGGGTTAGGTTAGGTGAGGTAAGCACTTTTTGTGTATATCTTGCAATGCCGAATTCTTTGAATCCGGTGATGGTTGAGTTAGGTTAGGTGAGGTTAGCACTTTTTGTGTATATCTTGCAATGTCGAATTCTTTGAATATGGTGTTGGTTAGGTTCGGTTGGGTTAGGTTTGGTGAAGTTATCGAGTTTTGTGTATATCTTGCAATCTTGAATTCTTTGATTCCGGTGATGGTTGGGTTAAGTTGGGTTAGTTTAGGTTGGGTGAGATTTGGTGAGGATAGCACTTTTTTTGTATTTCTTGAAATGCCGAATTCTTTGAATCCGGTGATGGTTGGGTTAGGTTGGGTTAGGTTTGTTTGGGTGAGGTTTGGTGAGGTTAGCTCTTTTTTGTAAAACTTCCTATGTCGAATTCTTTGAATCCAGTGATGGTTAGTTTAGGTTGGGTAAGGTTTGGTAAGGTTATCGAGTTTTTTGTATATCTTACAATCTCGAATTCTTTGATTCCGGTGATGGTTGGGTTAGGATGGGTTAGGTTAGGTGAGGTTGGCACTTTTTGTGTATATCTTGCAATGTCGAATTCTTTGAATATGGTGTTGGTTAGGTTCGGTTGGGTTAGGTTTGGTGAAGTTATTGAGTTTTGTGTATATCTTGTAATCTCGAATTCTTTGATTCCGGTGATGGTTGGGTTAGGTTGGGTTATGTTGAGTGAGGTTTGGTTAGGATAGCACTTTTTTTGTAAAACTTGCAATGTCGAATTCTATGAATCCAGTGATGGTTAGGTTAGGTTGGGTAAGGTAAGGTGAGGTTAGCAATTTTTGTGTATATCTTGCAATGTCGAATTATTTGAATCCGGTGATGGTTGGGTTAGGTTGGGTCAGGTTAGGTTGGGTGAGGTTTGGTGAGGATAGCACTTTTGTAAAACTTGCAATGTCGAATTCTTTGAATCTAGTGATGGTTAGTTTAGGTTGGGTGAGGTTTGGTGAGGTTATCGAGTTTTGAGTATTTCTTGCAATCTCGAATTCTTTGATTCCGGTGATAGTTGGGTTAGGTTGGGTTAGGTTAGGTGAGGTAAGCACTTTTTGTGTATATCTTGCAATGCCGAATTCTTTGAATCCGGTGATGGTTGGGTTAGGTTAGGTGAGGTTAGCACTTTTTGTGTATATCTTGCAATGTCGAATTCTTTGAATATGGTGTTGGTTAGGTTCGGTTGGGTTAGGTTTGGTGAAGTTATGGAGTTTTGTGTATATCTTGTAATCTCGAATTCTTTGATTCCGGTGATGGTTGGGTTAGGTTGGGTTAGGTTGGGTTATGTTGAGTGAGGTTTGGTGAGGATAGCACTTTTTTTGTGTATCTTGCAATGTCGAATTCATTGAATCCCGTGATGGTTAGGTTTGGTGAGGTTAGCTCTTTTTTGTAAAACTTCCTATGTCGAATTCTTTGAATCCAGTGATGGTAAGTTTAGGTTGGGTAAGGTTTGGTAAGGTTATCGAGTTTTTTGTATATCTTACAATCTCGAATTCTTTGATTCCGGTGATGGTTGGGTTAGGTTGGGTTAGGTTAGGTGAGGTAAGCACTTTTTGTGTATATCTTGCAATGCCGAATTCTTTAAATCCGGTGATGGTTGGGTTAGGATGGGTTAGGTTAGGTGAGGTTGGCACTTTTTGTGTATATCTTGCAATGTCGAATTCTTTGAATATGGTGTTGGTTAGGTTCGGTTGGGTTAGGTTTGGTGAAGTTATCGAGTTTTGTGTATATCTTGTAATCTCGAATTCTTTGATTCCGGTGATGGTTGGGTTAGGTTGGGTTATGTTGAGTGAGGTTTGGTGAGGATAGCACTTTTTTTGTAAAACTTGCAATGTCGAATTCTATGAATCCAGTGATGGTTAGGTTAGGTTGGGTAAGGTAAGGTGAGGTTAGCAATTTTTGTGTATATCTTGCAATGTCGAATTCTTTGAATATGGTGTTGGTTAGGTTCGGTTGGGTTAGGTTTGGTGAAGTTATGGAGTTTTGTGTATATCTTGTAATCTCGAATTCTTTGATTCCGGTGATGGTTGGGTTAGGTTGGGATAGGTTAGGTGAGGTTAGCACTTTTTGTGTATATCTTGCAATGTCGAATTCTTTGAATATGGTGTTGGTTAGGTTCGGTTGGGTTAGGTTAGGTGAAGTTATCGAGTTTTGTGTATATCTTGTAATCTCGAATTCTTTGATTCCGGTGATGGTTGGGTTAGGTTGGGTTAGGTTGGGTTATGTTGAGTGAGGTTTGGTGAGGATAGCACTTTTTTTGTAAAACTTGCAATGTCGAATTCTATGAATCCAGTGATGGTTAGGTTAGGTTGGGTAAGGCGGTGAGGTTAGCAATTTTTGTGTATATCTTGCAATGTCGAATTATTTGAATCCGGTGATGGTTGGGTTAGGTTGGGTCAGGTTAGGTTGGGTAAGCACTTTTTGTGTATATCTTGCAATGTCGAATTCTTTGAATATGGTGTTGGTTAGGTTCGGTTGGGTTAGGTTTGGTGAAGTTATCGAGTTTTGTGTATATCTTGTAATCTCGAATTCTTTGATTCCGGTGATGGTTGGGTTAGGTTGGGTTAGGTTGGGTTATGTTGAGTGAGGTTTGGTGAGGATAGCACTTTTTTTGTAAAACTTGCAATGTCGAATTCTATGAATCCAGTGATGGTTAGGTTAGGTTGGGTAAGGTAAGGTGAGGTTAGCAATTTTTGTGAATATCTTGCAATGTCGATTTATTTGAATCCGGTGATGGTTGGGTTAGGTTGGGTCAGGTTAGGTTGGGTGAGGTTTGGTGAGGATAGCACTTTTGTAAAACTTGCAATGTCGAATTCTTTGAATCTAGTGATGGTTAGTTTAGGTTGGGTGAGGTTTGGTGAGGTTATCGAGTTTTGAGTATTTCTTGCAATCTCGAATTCTTTGATTCCGGTGATGGTTGGGTTAAGTTGGGTTAGTTTAGGTTGGGTGAGATTTGGTGAGGATAGCACTTTTTTTTGTATTTCTTGAAATGCCGAATTCTTTGAATCCGGTGATGGTTGGGTTAGGTTGCATTAGGTTTGTTTGGGTGAGGTTTGGTGAGGATAGCCCTTTTTTGTAAAATTTGCTATGTCGAATTCTTTGAATCCAGTGATGGTTAGTTTAGGTTGGGTTAGGTTAGGCGAGGTAAGCACTTTTTGTGTATATCTAGCAATGCCGAATTCTTTGAATCCGGTGATGGTTGGGTTAGGATGGGTTAGGTTAGGTGAGGTTAGCACTTTTTGTGTATATCTTGCAATGTCGAATTCTTTGAATATGGTGTTGGTTAGGTTCGGTTGGGTTAGGTTTGGTGAAGTTATGGAGTTTTGTGTATATCTTGTAATCTCGAATTCTTTGATTCCGGTGATGGTTGGGTTAGGTTGGGTTAGGTTGGGTTATGTTGAGTGAGGTTTGGTGACGATAGCACTTTTTTTGTGTATCTTGCAATGTCGAATTCATTGAATCCCGTGATGGTTAGGTTAGGTTGGGTTAGGTTTGGTGAAGTAATCGAGTTTTGTTTATATCTAACAATCTCAAGATCTTTGATTCCGGTGATGGTTGGGTTAAGTTGGGTTTGTTTAGGTTGGGTGAGGTTTGGTGAGGATAGAACTTTTTTTGTATATCTTGCAATGCCGAATTCTTGGAATCCGGTGATGTTTGGGTAAGGATGGGTTAGGTTAGGTGAGGTTAGCACTTTTTGTGTATATCTTGCAATGTCGAATTCTTTGAATATGGTGTTGGTCAGGTTCGGTTGGGTTAGGTTTGGTGAAGTTTTCGAGTTTTGTGTATTTCTTGCAATCTCGAATTCTTTGATTCCGGTGATGGTTGGGTTAAGTTGGGTTAGTTTAGGTTGGGTGAGATTTGGTGAGGATAGCACTTTTTTTTGTATTTCTTGAAATGCCGAATTCTTTGAATCCGGTGATGGTTGGGTTAGGTTGGGTTAGGTTTGTTTGGGTGAGGTTTGGTGAGGATAGCCCTTTTTTGTAAAATTTGCTATGTCGAATTCTTTGAATCCAGTGATGGTTAGTTTAGGTTGGGTTAGGTTAGGCGAGGTAAGCACTTTTTGTGTATATCTAGCAATGCCGAATTCTTTGAATCCGGTGATGGTTGGGTTAGGATGGGTTAGGTTAGGTGAGGTTAGCACTTTTAGTGTATATCTTGCAATGTCGAATTCTTTGAATATGGTGTTGGTTAGGTTCGGTTGGGTTAGGTTTGGTGAAGTTATCGAGTTTTGTGTATATCTTGCAATCTCGAATTCTTTAATTTCGGTGATGGTTGGGTTAGGTTGGGTAAGGTAAGGTTGGATGAGGTTTGGTGAGGATAACACTTTTTTTGTAAAACTTGCAATGTCGAACAATTTGAATCCAGTGATGGTTGGGTTAGGTTGGGTTAGGTTTGGTAAGGTTATCGAGTTTTGTGTATATCTAACAATCTCGAATTCTTTGATTCCGGTGATGGTTGGGTTAGGTTGGGTGAGGTTAGGTTGGGTGAGGTTTAGTGAGAATAGCACTTTTTTTGTGTATCTTGCAATGTCGAATTCATTGAATCCCGTGATGGTTAGGTTAGGTTGGGTAAGGTAAGGTGAGGTTAGCAATTTTTGTGTATATCTTGCGATCTCGAATTCTTTGATTCCGGTGATGGTTGGGTTAAGTTGGGTTTGTTTAGGTTGGGTGAGGTTTGGTGAGGATAGAACTTTTTTTGTATATCTTGCAATGCCGAATTCTTTGAATCCGGTGATGTTTGGGTTAGGTTGGGTAAGGTTAGTTTGGGTGAGAATTGGTGAGGATAGCACTTTTTTTGTAAAACTTGCTATGTCGAATTCTTTGAATCCAGTGATGGTTGGGTTAGGTAGGGTTAGGTTTGGTTAGGTTATCGAGTTTTGTGTATATCTTACAATCTCGAATTCTTTGATTCCGGTGATGGTTGGGTTAGGTTGGGATAGGTTAGGTGATGTTAGCACTTTTTGTGTATATCTTGCAATGTCGAATTCTTTGAATATGGTGTTGGTTAGGTTCGGTTGGGTAAGGTTTGGTGAAGTTATCGAGTTTTGTGTATATCCTGTAATCTCGAATTCTTTGATTCCGGTGATGGTTGGGTTAGGTTGGGTTAGATTGGGTTAGGTTGGGTTAGGTTGGGTTAGGTTGGGTTATGTTGAGTGAGGTTTGGTAAGGATAGCACTTTTTTTGTAAAACTTGCAATGTCGATTTCTATGAATCCAGTGATGGTTAGGTAAGGTTGGGTAAGGTAAGGTGAGGTTAGCAATTTTTGTGTATATCTTGCAATGTCGAATTATTTGAATCCGGTGATGGTTGGGTTAGGTTGGGTCAGGTTAGGTTGGGTGAGGTTTGGTGAGGATAGCACTTTTGTTAAACTTGCAATGTCGAATTCTTTGAATCTAGTGATGGTTAGTTTAGGATGGGTGGGTTTGGTGAGGTTATCGAGTTTTGAGTATTTCTTGCAATCTCGAATTCTTTGATTCCGGTGATGGTTGGGTTAAGTTGGGTTAGTTTAGGTTGGGTGAGATTTGGTGAGGATAGCACTTTTTTTGTATATCTTGCAATGTCGAATTCTTAGAATCCAGTGATGGTTAAGTTAGGTTGGGTTAGGTTTGGTGAGGTTATCGAGTTATGTTTATATCTTACAAACTCGGATTCTTTGATTCCAGTGATGGTTGGGTTAGGTTGGGTGTGGTTTGGTGAGGATAGCGCTTTTTTTGAATATCTTGTATTGTCGAATTCTTTAAATCCGTTGATGGTAAGGTTAGGTTGTGTTATGTTTGGTGAGGTTATCGAGTTTTGTGTATATCTTACAATCTCTAATTCTTTGATTCCGGTGATGGTTGGGTTAGGTTGGATTAGGTTAGGTTGGGTGAGGTTTGGTGAGGATAGCACTTCTTTGTTTATCTTGTAATGTCGAGTACTTTGAATCCGTTGATGGTAAGGTTAAGTTGGGTTAGGTTTGGTGAGGTTATCGAGTTTTGTGTATATCTAACAATCTCGGATTCTTTGATCCGGTGATGGTTGGGTTAGGTTGAGTTATGTTAGGTGAGGTTTGCACTATTTGTGTATATCTTGCAATGTCGGATTCTTTGAATATGGTAATGTTTAGGTTAGGTTGGGTTAGGTTTGGTAAAGTTATCGAGTTTTTTATATATCTTACAATCTCGAATTATTTGATTCCGGTGATGGTTGGGTTAGGTTGGGTGAGGTTAGGTTGGGTGATGTTTAATGAGGATAGCACTTTTTTTGTATATCTTCCAATGTCGAATTCTTAGAATCTAGTGATGGTTAAGTTAGGTTGGGTTAGGTTTGGTAAGGTTATCGAGTTTTGTGTAAATCTTACAATCTCGAATTTTTTGATTCCGGTGATGATTGGGTTAGGTTGGGTGAGGTTTAGTGAGGACAGCACTTATTTTGTATATCTTGTAATGTCGAATTTTTTGAATCCGGTGATGGTTGGGTAAGGATGGGTTAGGTTAGGTGAGGTTAGCACTTTTTGTGTATATCTTGCAATGTCGAATTCTTTGAATATGGTGTTGGTCAGGTTCGGTTGGGTTAGGTTTGGTGAAGTTATCGAGTTTTGTGTATATCTTGCAATCTCGAATTCTTTGATTCCGGTGATGGTTGGGTTAAGTTGGGTTTGTTTAGGTTGGGTGAGGTTTGGTGAGGATAGAACTTTTTTTGTATATCTTGCAATGCCGAAATCTTTGAATCCGGTGATGTTTGGGTTAGGTTGGGTTAGGTTAGTTTGGGTGAGGTTTGGTGAGGATAGCACTTTTTTTGTAAAACTTGCTATGTCGAATTCTTTGAATCCAGTGATGGTTGGGTTAGGTAGGGTTAGGTTTGGTAAGGCTATCGAGTTTTGTGTATATCTTACAATCTCGAATTCTTTGATTCCGGTGATGGTTGGGTTAGGTTGGGATAGGTTAGGTGATGTTAGCACTTTTTGTGTATATCTTGCAATGTCGAATTCTTTGAATATGGTGTTGGTTAGGTTCGGTTGGGTAAGGTTTGGTGAAGTTATCGAGTTTTGTGTATATCCTGTAATCTCGAATTCTTTGATTCCGGTGATGGTTGGGTTAGGTTGGGTTAGATTGGGTTAGGTTGGGTTAGGTTGGGTTAGGTTGGGTTATGTTGAGTGAGGTTTGGTGAGGATAGCACTTTTTTTGTAAAACTTGCAATGTCGATTTCTATGAATCCAGTGATGGTTAGGTAAGGTTGGGTAAGGTAAGGTGAGGTTAGCAATTTTTGTGTATATCTTGCAATGTCGAATTATTTGAATCCGGTGATGGTTGGGTTAGGTTGGGTCAGGTTAGGTTGGGTGAGGTTTGGTGAGGATAGCACTTTTGTTAAACTTGCAATGTCGAATTCTTTGAATCTAGTGATGGTTTGTTTAGGATGGGTGGGTTTGGTGAGGTTATCGAGTTTTGAGTATTTCTTGCAATCTCGAATTCTTTGATTCCGGTGATGGTTGGGTTAAGTTGGGTTAGTTTAGGTTGGGTGAGATTTGGTGAGGATAGCACTTTTTTTGTATATCTTGCAATGTCGAATTCTTAGAATCCAGTGATGGTTAAGTTAGGTTGGGTTAGGTTTGGTGAGGTTATCGAGTTATGTTTATATCTTACAAACTCGGATTCTTTGATTCCAGTGATGGTTGGGTTAGGTTGGGTGTGGTTTGGTGAGGATAGCGCTTTTTTTGAATATCTTGTATTGTCGAATTCTTTAAATCCGTTGATGGTAAGGTTAGGTTGTGTTATGTTTGGTGAGGTTATCGAGTTTTGTGTATATCTTACAATCTCTAATTCTTTGATTCCGGTGATGGTTGGGTTAGGTTGGATTAGGTTAGGTTGGGTGAGGTTTGGTGAGGATAGCACTTCTTTGTTTATCTTGTAATGTCGAGTACTTTGAATCCGTTGATGGTAAGGTTAAGTTGGGTTAGGTTTGGTGAGGTTATCGAGTTTTGTGTATATCTAACAATCTCGGATTCTTTGATCCGGTGATGGTTGGGTTAGGTTGAGTTATGTTAGGTGAGGTTTGCACTTTTTGTGTATATCTTGCAATGTCGGATTCTTTGAATATGGTAATGTTTAGGTTAGGTTGGGTTAGGTTTGGTAAAGTTATCGAGTTTTTTATATATCTTACAATCTCGAATTATTTGATTCCGGTGATGGTTGGGTTAGGTTGGGTGAGGTTAGGTTGGGTGATGTTTAATGAGGATAGCACTTTTTTTGTATATCTTCCAATGTCGAATTCTTAGAATCCAGTGATGGTTAAGTTAGGTTGGGTTAGGTTTGGTAAGGTTATCGAGTTTTGTGTAAATCTTACAATCTCGAATTTTTTGATTCCGGTGATGATTGGGTTAGGTTGGGTGAGGTTTAGTGAGGACAGCACTTATTTTGTATATCTTGTAATGTCGAATTTTTTGAATCCGGTGATGGTTGGGTAAGGATGGGTTAGGTTAGGTGAGGTTAGCACTTTTTGTGTATATCTTGCAATGTCGAATTCTTTGAATATGGTGTTGGTCAGGTTCGGTTGGGTTAGGTTTGGTGAAGTTATCGAGTTTTGTGTATATCTTGCAATCTCGAATTCTTTGATTCCGGTGATGGTTGGGTTAAGTTGGGTTTGTTTAGGTTGGGTGAGGTTTGGTGAGGATAGAACTTTTTTTGTATATCTTGCAATGCCGAAATCTTTGAATCCGGTGATGTTTGGGTTAGGTTGGGTTAGGTTAGTTTGGGTGAGGTTTGGTGAGGATAGCACTTTTTTTGTAAAACTTGCTATGTCGAATTCTTTGAATCCAGTGATGGTTGGGTTAGGTAGGGTTAGGTTTGGTAAGGCTATCGAGTTTTGTGTATATCTTACAATCTCGAATTCTTTGATTTCGGTGATGGTTGGGTTAGGTTGGGTTAGGTTGGGTTATGTTGAGTGAGGTTTGGTGAGGATAGCACTTTTTTTGTGTATCTTGCAATGTCGAATTCATTGAATCCCGTGATGGTTAGGTTAGGTTGGGTTAGGTTTGGTGAAGTAATCGAGTTTTGTTTATATCTAACAATCTCAAGATCTTTGATTCCGGTGATGGTTGGGTTAAGTTGGGTTTGTTTAGGTTGGGTGAGGTTTGGTGAGGATAGAACTTTTTTTGTATATCTTGCAATGCCGAATTCTTTGAATCCGGTGATGTTTGGGTAAGGATGGGTTAGGTTAGGTGAGGTTAGCACTTTTTGTGTATATCTTGCAATGTCGAATTCTTTGAAAATGTTGTTGGTCAGGTTCAGTTGGGTTAGGTTTGGTGAAGTTATCGAGTTTTGTGTATTTCTTGCAATCTCGAATTCTTTGATTCCGGTGATGGTTGGGTTAAGTTGGGTTAGTTTAGGTTGGGTGAGATTTGGTGAGGATAGCACTTTTTTTTGTATTTCTTGAAATGCCGAATTCTTTGAATCCGGTGATGGTTGGGTTAGGTTGGGTTAGGTTTGTTTGGGTGAGGTTTGGTGAGGATAGCCCTTTTTTGTAAAATTTGCTATGTCGAATTCTTTGAATCCAGTGATGGTTGGGTTAGGTAGGGTTAGGTTTGGTTAGGTTATCGAATTTTGTGTATATCTTACAATCTCGAATTCTTTGATTCCGGTGATGGTTGGGTTAGGTTGGGATAGGTTAGGTGAGGTTAGCACTTTTTGTGTATATCTTGCAATGTCGAATTCTTTGAATATGGTGTTGGTTAGGTTCGGTTGGGTTAGGTTTGGTGAAGTTATCGAGTTTTGTGTATATCCTGTAATCTCGAATTCTTTGATTCCGGTGATGGTTGGGTTAGGTTAGTTTGGGTGAGGTTTGGTGAGGATAGCACTTTTTTTGTAAAACTTGCTATGTCGAATTCTTTGAATCCAGTGATGGTTGGGTTAGGTAGGGTTAGGTTTGGTAAGGCTATCGAGTTTTGTGTATATCTTACAATCTCGAATTCTTTGATTCCGGTGATGGTTGGGTTAGTTTGGGTTAGGTTGGGTTATGTTGAGTGAGGTTTAGTGAGAATAGCACTTTTTTTGTGTATCTTGCAATGTCGAATTCATTGAATCCCGTGATGGTTAGGTTAGGTTGGGTAAGGTAAGGTGAGGTTAGCAATTTTTGTGTATATCTTGCGATCTCGAATTCTTTGATTCCGGTGATGGTTGGGTTAAGTTGGGTTTGTTTAGGTTGGGTGAGGTTTGGTGAGGATAGAACTTTTTTTGTATATCTTGCAATGCCGAATTCTTTGAATCCGGTGATGATTGGGTTAGGTTGGGTTAGGTTAGTTTGGGTGAGAATTGGTGAGGATAGCACTTTTTTTGTAAAACTTGCTATGTCGAATTCTTTGAATCCAGTGATGGTTGGGTTAGGTAGGGTTAGGTTTGGTTAGGTTATCGAGTTTTGTGTATATCTTACAATCTCGAATTCTTTGATTCCGGTGATGGTTGGGTTAGGTTGGGATAGGTTAGGTGAGGTTAGCACTTTTTGTGTATATCTTGCAATGTCGAATTCTTTGAATATGGTGTTGGTTAGGTTCGGTTGGGTTAGGTTTGGTGAAGTTATCGAGTTTTGTGTATATCCTGTAATCTCGAATTCTTTGATTCCGGTGATGGTTGGGTTAGGTTGGGTTAGATTGGGTTAGGTTTGGTTAGGTTGGGTTAGGTTGGGTTATGTTGAGTGAGGTTTGGTGAGGATAGCACTTTTTTTGTAAAACTTGCAATGTCGATTTCTATGAATCCAGTGATGGTTAGGTTAGGTTGGGTAAGGTAAGGTGAGGTTAGCAATTTTTGTGTATATCTTGCAATGTCGAATTATTTGAATCCGGTGATGGTTGGGTTAGGTTGGGTCAGGTTAGGTTGGGTGAGGTTTGGTGAGGATAGCACTTTTGTTAAACTTGCAATGTCGAATTCTTTGAATCTAGTGATGGTTAGTTTAGGTTGGGTGGGTTTGGTGAGGTTATCGAGTTTTGAGTATTTCTTGCAATCTCGAATTCTTTGATTCCGGTGATGGTTGGGTTAAGTTGGGTTAGTTTAGGTTGGGTGAGATTTGGTGAGGATAGCACTTTTTTTGTATATCTTGCAATGTCGAATTCTTAGAATCCAGTGATGGTTAAGTTAGGTTGGGTTAGGTTTAGTGAGGTTATCGAGTTATGTTTATATCTTACAAACTCGGATTCTTTGATTCCAGTGATGGTTGGGTTAGGTTGGGTGTGGTTTGGTGAGGATAGCGCTTTTTTTGAATATCTTGTAATGTCGAATTCTTTAAATCCGTTGATGGTAAGGTTAGGTTGTGTTATGTTTGGTGAGGCTATCGAGTTTTGTGTATATCTTACAATCTCTAATTCTTTGATTCCGGTGATGGTTGGGTTAGGTTGGATTAGGTAAGGTTGGGTGAGGTTTGGTGAGGATAGCACTTCTTTGTTTATCTTGTAATGTCGAGTACTTTGAATCCGTTGATGGTAAGGTTAAGTTGGGTTAGGTTTGGTGAGGTTATCGAGTTTTGTGTATATCTAACAATCTCGGATTCTTTGATCCGGTGATGGTTGGGTTAGGTTGAGTTTGGTTAGGAGAGGTTAGCACTTTTTGTGTATATCTTGCAATGTCGGATTCTTTGAATAAGGTAATGGTAAGGTTAGGTTGGGTTAGGTTTGGTGAAGTTATCGAGTTTTGAGTATTTCTTGCAATCTCTAATTCTTTGATTCCGGTGATGGTTGGGTTAAGTTGGGTTAGTTTAGGTTGGATGAGATTTGGTAAGGATAGCACTTTTTTTGTATTTCTTGTAATGTCGAATTCTTTGAATCCAGTGATGGTAAGGTTAGGTTGGGTTAGGTTTGGTGAGGTTTTCGAGTTTTGTGTATATCTTACAATCTCGAATTATTTGATTCCGGTGATGGTTGGGTAAGGTTGGGTTCGGTTAGGTTGGGTGAGGTTTGGTGAGGATAGCACTTTTTTGTATATCTTGTAATGTCGAATTCTTTGAATCTGTTGATGGTAAGGTTTGGTTGGGTTTGGTTTGGTGAGGTTATCGAGTTTTGTGTATATCTTACAATATCGGATTCTTTGATTCCCGTGATGGTTGGGTTAGGTTGAGTTTGTTTAGGTGAGGTTAGCACTTTTTGTGTATATCTTGCAATGTTGGATTCTTTGAATATGGTGATGGTTAGGTTAGGTTGGGTAAGGTTTGGTGAAGTTATCGAGTTTTGTGTATATCTTGCAATCTCGAATTCTTTGATTCCGTCGATGGTTGGGTTAAGTTGGGTTAGTTTAGGTTGGTTGAGTTTTGGTGAGGATAGCACTTTTTTTGTATATCTTGTAATGTCGAATTCTTTGAATCCAGTGATGGTAAGGTTAGGTTGGGTTAGGTTTGGTGAGGTTATCGAGTTTTGTGTATATCTTACAATCTCGAATTATTTGATTTCGGTGATGGTTGGGTAAGGTTGGGTTCGGTTAGGTTGGGTGAGGTTTGGTGAGGATAGCACTTTTTTGTATATCTTGTAATGTCGAATTCTTTGAATCTGTTGATGGTAAGGTTTGGTTGGGTTTGGTTTGGTGAGGTTATCGAGTTTTGTGTATATCTTACAATATCGGATTCTTTGATTCCGGTGATGGTTGGGTTAGGTTGAGTTTGTTTAGGTGAGGTTAGCACTTTTTGTGTATATCTTGCAATGTCGGATTCTTTGAATATGGTAATGGTTAGGTTAGGTTGGGTTAGGTTTGGTGAAGTTATCGAGTTTTGAGTATTTCTTGCAATCTCTAATTCTTTGATTCCGGTGATGGTTGAATTAAGTTGGGTTAGCTTAGGTTGGATGAGATTTGGTGAGGATAGCACTTTTTTTTATTTCTTGTTATGTCGAATTTTTTGAATCCGGTGATGGTTGGGTAAGGTTGGGTGAGGTTTGGTGCGGATAGCACTTCTTTGTTTATCTTGTAATGTCGAGTCCTTTGAATCCGTTGATGGTAAGGTTAAGTTGGGTTAGGTTTGGTGAGGTTATCGAGTTTTGTGTATATCTTACAATCTCGGATTCTTTGATCCGGTGATGGTTGGGTTAGGTTGAGTTAGGTTAGTTGAGGTTAGCACTTTTTGTGTATATCTTGCAATGTCGGATTCTTTGAATATGGTAATGTTTAGGTTAGGTTGGGTTAGGTTTGGTGAAGTTATCGAGTTTTGAGTAGTTCTTGCAATCTCGAATTCTTTGATTCCGGTGATGGTTGGGTTAAGTTGGGTTAGTTTAGGTTGGATGAGATTTGTTGAGGATAGCACTTTTTTTGTATTTCTTGAAATGCCGAATTCTTTGAATCCGGTGATGGTTGGGTTAGGTTGGGTTAGGTTTGTTTGGTTGAGGTTTGGTGAGGATAGCCCTTTTTTTGTAAAACTTGCTATGTCGAATTCTTTGAATCCAGTGATGGTTAGTTTAGGTTGGGTTAGGTTTGGTAAGGTTATCGAGTTTTTTGTATATCTTTCAATCTCGAATTCTTTGATTCCGGTGATGGTTGGGTTAGGTTGGGTTAGTTAAGGTGAGGTAAGCACTTTTTGTGTATATCTTGCAATGCCGAATTCTTTGAATCCGGTGATGGTTGGGTTACGTTGGGTTAGGCTAGTTTGGGGAGGTTTGGTGAGGATAGCACTTTTTTTGTGTATCTTGCAATGCCGAATTATTTGAATCCGGTGATGGTTGGGTTAGTTTGGGTTAGATTAGTTTGGGTGAGGTTTGGTGAGGATAGCACTTTTTTTGAAAAACTTGCTATGTCGAATTCTTTGAATCCAGTGATGGTTGGGTTAGGTTCGGTTAGGTTTGGTAAGGTTATCGAATTTTGTGTATATCTTACAATCTTGAATTATTTGATTCCGGTGATGGTTGGGTTAGGTTGGGTGAGCTTTGGTGAGGATAGCACTTTTTTTGTATATATCGTAATGTCGAATTCTTTGAATCCGTTGATGGTAAGGTTTGGTTGGGTTAGGTTTGGTGAGGTTATCGAGTTATGTGTATATCTTACAAACTCGGATTCTTTGATTCCGGTGATGGTTGGGTTAGGTGGGGTGTGGTTTGTTGAGGATAGCACTTTTGTTCCGACCAAGTCTTCATGGTCAGCTTTCGTGGCGTTACGACCAAAGGAGCCGTTTTGGAGGGAGATCGGCGCCGAGCGCGCGTCCCCGCCTTCTATTCGTTTTCCGCTTCGGTCGAGTGAGTATCTCTGTTCGCTACCGAGTTTGTTCCCACCACCGAGTCCCGATCAGCTCAGCCTGGATCGGCAGACGATACTGGAAGTACAGCTTCAGTATACGTCCGGTGAGAAGTGAGGAAATCCTGGTCTTTCTTCGTCGAAGTCAGATCACGTAGTCACGTGAGGAGTGAAGTTATCATAACCTCTCGAACACGTGCGCGCTAATTTCACGACGGACTCCCCCCCCCCCCCTGCTTATTCTCTGTATTTATACATATATAAAATACAGTCACCATACAAACAGAATTACAACCTGTTATCATTATTATATAATTTCCCGCCTTTGTCCTGTATCACACTCCCTTACGCACACTGTACGAGAGAGAGAGAGAGAGAGATAGACATCAGCAGAGACCAGACCGCAGACGACGACCTGTAGATCCCTTGGAGGAGACCAGTCCCGCCCACGCTTACCACGAGCTTCTAAGAAACCGACTTCCGGGGTGCTCTCGAGTTGAACATCCCTGGAGTCTGTACATTTGGTCCTTCGAAAGAGCCGGATTTCTTCCAGAGCTGGTCTGTCAACGTCGTCTAATCTAGGTTGGTCGTAATTAGCATTTTTCTGTTGTTGTTGTGATTTTTGGTCGCCATTTTGTTTCTTTTCCCGTGTCCATTGTTTATTTTTGTCGTGTCCAAAATGGAAGCACTTCGGAATACGCGGAAAAGCATTCGCGCTCGGTTAACGAGAAATGCGAACCATTTGGAGGGGGATCTGAGTATTTCCATGCTCCAAATCAGACTCGAGATAATTAAACCTCTGTTGTCTGATTTCGAATCGGTCCAAGCTCAGATTGACGAGCTGGACGAAGCGGAGGCTCGGGCCTCCGAGTCCGTCATTGACGAGTTCGAGACGGAATACTTAATCGCCCTCGAACGATGTATGGAAATGCTTAGATTGCGGGAGCTGCAACTGAGCGCGTCGCCGGTAGGTGGCGCTGCCGTCACGATTTCCGCTGTATCGCAATCAAATTCGGCAATAAAATTGCCCCGTTTGGAGTTGCCCACCTTCGAAGGCAACGTCCAAAATTGGCCCCTTTTCTCACAACGCTTCTTGGTCGCTATGGCCGGCGAAACTTCTCAACTCGCCCGTTTCCAATACTTGTTGGCAGTCCTAAAAGGAGAACCCAATCGCGTAGTCAGTGGCTTAGAGTTATCTGATGATTCCTTCTCCCGCGCTTGGTCCATTCTGGAGCAGCGCTACAACAATAAAAAAATTGTTGTTCAGTCCCACATTCGCGCAATATTGGACGCGGAACAAATTGCGTCCAATAGTTACGCAAGTTTGCATCGCTGCATAGACGATTTTAACATGCACGTCCGTGCACTGGCCAACTTGGGCGTTCCGGTCGACACTTGGGACGACATTTTGGTCATGTGCATCACTAGGAAGCTCGATCGATACACGGTTCGACAATGGGAGCTTCAAGCGCCAAAACATGAGGAGTGCACATTCCACAAACTCATCGAATTTCTGACGCTTCAGTGCCAATCGATGGCAAATGCCGACTTCGTCTTAAAAGGCGAGTCGAATCCTCGACCAAGAACCATTACGAATCCGAAGGCAGCAGTTCTGCATGTGAGGAGGGAACGCCCCTCCTTCATCAGTTGCAGCGGAAGTCATTCTCTGCTAGCCTGTCCATCATTCCGCCAAATGAGCGGTGATGAGCGTAGGTCGAACGCCATAAAACGTCGACTATGTCTCAACTGCTTGAGGCCAGGGCACATAGTTCACGCGTGCCAAACAAAGCAGAGATGCTTCAAATGCGGTCATGCCCATCACACCATGTTACATGACTCAACTCCATACCAAACTTCGCCTTCAAATAAGGCCAAACATTATCGGAGCCCAAAGAAATCAGAGAACGCCAAACCCGTAAAATCATCGTTGGTTTTACACTCGGTGAGACGCGTATCGCCTTCTCACGCCCGAACTGTCCTGTTATCCACCGTGGAAGTACAAGTTCGCGGCGGAGATGGGCGTTCGCACAAGGTTCGAGCATTGTTAGATAACGGCTCCGAACTCAACCTCATCTCTGAAGACTTAAGAAGGCGACTCGCCTTAAAGTCGAAAAGGATGGACGTCAACCTGGTAGGAATAGGTTCAAATAGGACGTCCATTACTAGTGGCGCGGTAATTCGAATTCTACCGCGCATCCCCAATCAGGGCTCCAGTGTTGATCTCGATTGCGCAATCATGCCCGAGATCGCGAATCAACTTCCATCGCGCAACGTGTCCGAGATTCGGAGCCATTTGCCGCTTCATCTCCCACTTGCCGATCCGTCATTCGATATTCCCGGTACAGTGGATATGGTGATAGGCAGCGACGCCTATCATGCGATGTTACGCAATGGCAAACGTACCATTTTAGTTCCCTCCAAGTCACGCGGTGACAGAGGAGGACGCATCGTGATGATGAACACAGCTTTCGGCTGGATATTGGGCGGCTCTCTAGATGCGCCCACAGTTTCAAGCGATTCTCGGAATTGCCATCACACAACGGGTCGTGATCCGTTATCTTTTTTTGGCGCGAGACGTCCAGTCAAGACAGTTACGCGTCCCCTGGACGAATCGCGTATTTCCGCGGAACGAAGATTCCGCTTGCCGAAGTGCAATGTACCCGCGCCCTTTAACCCTCACATCTTTGACCTTCCCAACCCAGCTCCCATAACTCCTGGCCAGTTCCTAGTTGGCGCACCACTAGTTGCGCAACAGCAGGAGGATCTGGTCGATCAACCCGGAGCGAGGGTGCTACCACACCAGCACATGCAGCAGCGGCCCCTGGCAGACAGGGGCACAGGAGTAGGTCCTACTACTCCTCCATCAGCAACACCAAGCGAGGAGTCCGGCGAGTAGCTCGACTGCCAGTCGAGCAGCACTCAGTGAATTTGTGCAACGGTGTGGCGAACGTTCATAACGTCCCACATTAAAGTTGGCGCGTTGTTTGTATCTGTGTTGTGGATTCAGTTTATGTGTTTTAACTTAAGTTTTTGAGTTGCTTTTCTTTTATGCTTCTCTTGTTGGTTTGATTGGTGCTTTGTAATGGAGCTATCAGGATAGATTGGGACATATAACGGTTGAACAATATTGTTACCTAGCATTGGTGTTGGTTATTTGTTGGTGTTTTGGTTGTTTGTTTGTCTATTTTTTGTTTGTTTCTTGCCGGCTTAGTCAGCTGCTTATGTAGGATGGGAAACTGACGGTGGACTAATGTTATTTTGTTTGCTGACTGGGTTATTTTGTTGTGTTGTTTTTTGTTTTTTTGTTATTTTTTTGCTTATTTGCTTGGTTTTTGTGTATTTCATTAGTCGCTTGTGCACCATTAATTCTTATTTGTTTTGGAATTCGATCCTCTGACTTCCAACGGGGGGAGAATGTTCCGACCAAGTCTTCATGGTCAGCTTTCGTGGCGTTACGACCAAAGGAGCCGTTTTGGAGGGAGATCGGCGCCGAGCGCGCGTCCCCGCCTTCTATTCGTTTTCCGCTTCGGTCGAGTGAACATCTCTGTTCGCTACCGAGTTTGTTCCCACCACCGAGTCCCGATCAGCTCAGCCTGGATCGGCAGACGATACTGGAAGTACAGCTTCAGTATACGTCCGGTGAGAAGTGAGGAAATCCTGGTCTTTCTTCGTCGAAGTCAGATCACGTAGTCACGTGAGGAGTGAAGTTATCATAACCTCTCGAACACGTGCGCGCTAATTTCACGACGGACTCCCCCCCCCCCCCTGCTTATTCTCTGTATTTATACATATATAAAATACAGTCACCATACAAACAGAATTACAACCTGTTATCATTATTATATAATTTCCCGCCTTTGTCCTGTATCACACTCCCTTACGCACACTGTACGAGAGAGAGAGAGAGAGATAGACATCAGCAGAGACCAGACCGCAGACGACGACCTGTAGATCCCTTGGAGGAGACCAGTCCCGCCCACGCTTACCACGAGCTTCTAAGAAACCGACTTCCGGGGTGCTCTCGAGTTGAACATCCCTGGAGTCTGTACAACTTTTTTTGTATATCTTGTAATGTCGAATTCTTTGAATCCGTTGATGGTAAGGTTAGGTTCTGTTATGTTTGGTGAGGTTATCAAGTTTTGTGTATATCTTACAATCTCGAATTCTTTGATTCCGGTGATGGTTGGGTTAAATTGGGTTAGTTTAGGTTGGGTGAGGTTTGGTAAGGATAGCACTTTTTTTGTATATCTTGCAATGTCGAATTCTTAAAATCCAGTGATGGTTAAGTTAGGTTGGGTTAGGTTTGGTAAGGTTATCGAGTTTTGTGTAAATCTTACAATCTCGAATTCTTTGATTCCGGTGATGATTGGGTTAGGTTGGGTGAGGTTTAGGGAGGATAGCACTTTTTTTGTATATCTTGTAATGTCGAATTTTTTGAATCCGGTGATGGTTGGGTTAGGTTGGATTAGGTTAGGTTGGGTGAGGTTTGGTGAGGATAGCACTTCTTTATTTATCTTGTAATGTCGAGTACTTTGAATCCGTTGATGGTAAGGTTAAGTTGGGTTAGGTTTGGTGAGGTTATCGAGTTTTGTGTATATCTTACAATCTCGGATTCTTTGATCCGGTGATGGTTGGGTTAGGTTGAGTTAGGTTAGGTGAGGTTAGCACTTTTTGTGTATATCTTGCAATGTCGGCTTCTTTGAATATGGTAATGTTTAGGTTAGGTTGGGTTAGGTTTGGTGAAGTTATCGAGTTTTGAGTATTTCTTGCAATCTCGAATTCTTTGATTCCGGTGATGGTTGGGTTAAGTTGGGTTAGTTTAGGTTGGATGAGATTTGGTGAGGATAGCACTTTTTTTGTATTTCTTGAAATGCCGAATTCTTTGAATCCGGTGATGGTTGGGTTAGGTTGGGTTAGGTTTGTTTGGGTGAGGTTTGGTGAGGATAGCCCTTTTTTTGTAAAACTTGCTATGTCGAATTCTTTGAATCCAGTGATGGTTAGTTTAGGTTGGGTTAGGTTTGGTAAGGTTATCGAGTTTTTTGTATATCTTTAAATCTCGAATTCTTTGATTCCGGTGATGGTTGGGTTAGGTTGGGTTAGGTAAGGTGAGGTAAGCACTTTTTGTGTATATCTTGCAATGCCGAATTCTTTGAATCCGGTGATGGTTGGGTTAGGTTGGGTTAGGCTAGTTTGGGTGAGGTTTGGTGAGGATAGCACTTTTTTTGTGTATCTTGCAATGCCGAATTATTTGAATCCGGTGATGGTTGGGTTAATTTGGGTTAGGTTAGTTTGGGTGAGGTTTGGTGAGGATAGCACTTTTTTTGAAAAACTTGCTATGTCGAATTCTTTGAATCCAGTGATGGTTGGGTTAGGTTCGGTTAGGTTTGGTAAGGTTATCGAATTTTGTGTATATCTTACAATCTTGAATTATTTGATTCCGGTGATGGTTGGGTTAGGTTGGGTTCGGTTAGGTTGGGTGAGCTTTGGTGAGGATAGCACTTTTTTTGTATATATTGTAATGTCGAATTCTTTGAATCCGTTGATGGTAAGGTTTGGTTGGGTTAGGTTTGGTGAGGTTATCGAGTTATGTGTATATCTTACAAACTCGGATTCTTTGATTCCGGTGATGGTTGGGTTAGGTTGGGTGAGGTTTGGTGAGGATAGCACTTTTTTGTATATCTTGTAATGTCGAATTCTTTGAATCCGTTGATGGTAAGGTTAGGTTGGGTTATGTTTGGTGAGGTTATCGAGTTTTGTTTATATCTTACAATCTCGGATTCTTTGATTCCGGTGATGGTTGGGCTAGGTTGAGTTAGGTTAGGTGAGGTTAGCACTTTTTGTGTATATCTTGCAATGTCGAATTCTTTAAATCCGGTGATGTGTCTTATGTTAGGTTGGGAGAGGTTTGGTGAGTTTAGCGAGTTTTGTGTATATCTTACAATCTCGAATTCTTTGATTCCGGTGATGGTTGGGTTAGGTTGGGTGAGGTTTAGTGGGAATAGCACTTTTTTTGTGTATCTTGTAATGTCGAATTCTTTGAATCCGGTGATGGTTAGGTTAGGTTGGGTTTGGTTATGTGAGCTTAGTGGCGCGCGGACAGTGGGAGCGAGTGGACGTGTTTGTGCGCGCTCTCGGCCGATCACCGACGCCGGCAGTCTACACAGTCCAGAACCGCCACTAGATGCCAGGAGTCGCAACTAGGAGTCAGGAGGGGCCATTGGCACTTTACTGCGTCTGTGTCAGTAGTATCAGACGTATCTGAAGGAGGTAGGAGAGGCTGTGTGTTTGCATGTAAAAAAAACCAGGCCGCCACTTTGTGATAACTACCGCATAACCTACAAAACACCGACAGTTGTCGAAACACCACGCACATAGCGATAATAACAATTGACACTTTGCAAATTGTCGAAATATCGCGTGTAACACAACATCGCTAATTATCTGACCACGCACGCCGGTCTCGATCGCTATACGAATACGACCAGCTGATTATCTGTCAAATCGCCCGACAGCTATTGACATTTCTCGGGGGTGCGGGGAGCCGCCAGTCACTGTCAAAGGTGTCTACACTGTGAATAAAGCCAGTGAAACGCCCGCAAATTGTCGTTATATCACGTGTAATACAATATTATACATCGCTTGAACATCTGACCACACCACGCCGGTTTCGATCGTGACACGAATACGATCAGCTGACTAGCTGTCAAATCGCGTGACAACCATTTATATTTCACGGGTGCGCCGCGAGCCGCTTGCCACAGGCAATGGTGGCTACACTGTGAACAAAGCCAGTGAAACATCCGCAAATTGTTGTAATATCACGTGTAATACAATACAATACAATACATCCCTAGACCATCTGACTACACCACGCTGGTTTCGATCGCGACACGAACACGATCAGCTGACTAGCTGTCAAATCGCGGGGGCGCGGGCGAGCCGCTTGCCCCAGGCAATCGATGCAAAGCACTCACTGTACAATACGGCATACATACAAATAAATAAATAAATATAAATAATTATCTGCAAAACCAATTAAGATTAAAACCTTAATCAAATTATTTATTCACTTGCGACGTCTATGGTCACAAATAAAAATCTTTACCGCTAAAATCTTTAAAAGTAAACGTCACCGGGAACGAACCGCTGACATACATAGTTCGCTCTATGAACAGCTGACATACATGCGCGTGACTATTTGCCCCCATATGCGAGAGACGTAACATTATTACATGCACAGCTGATTCTTAGATCAGCTGACCACAACAAACGATACATCGTGGATTATCTGCTGATATGAATGACAATGGGCAACGAAAAGCCACAGCAACAAATTATGGATCCAATAAACAGAATTAAAGTGGAAATGGACATGCTCGTGGATCTTGTAGTCAAAAACACGAAGAAAAATATTAAAACCAAAATTAGCCTAGTACACAGATTAGTGACAAGCCTAGCCGAGGAAGAGCAGAAAAAGAAAAAAACCAACAAAACTCCATCTAAAGCTTCCGACGCGAGCACGGCGACAGAGACGACAGAGAAAAACACTCAGACCGAGACCGAAGAGTGGGAGACCCAACGGCAACAGCAGCGGAAGCAAAAGTGGAAGCCCCAGAAGCCGCTACAGAAGCTACAGGAACAGGAGCAAGCGCAACAGGAAGAAAAACAGCAGCAGCGCCCACAGCCGTATCCACAGCCGCAGACGCAGCAGCAACGACAACAACAAAACAAGGTCCAGCAGGAAAAACCCAAACTGACTATACCGCGCCCAAAAACCGAAGCGATAACACTGAAGCGAAACGAAAATAATAACAACACGTACGCGGATATTCTCAAAAAAATAAGAACCACCGTAGACATCGCTGAAACTGGATGCCAGGTGGACCGCATCAGAAAAACCCGGAACGAAATGATCCTAATGGAGCTGGAAAGGAACGGCGGCAACCCCACAACGCTAGCAGACGCCATTAAAACAGCACTAGGTGACGACACAACGGTCAGGAGATTGACAACGATGGTGAAGATAGAGGTGCGGGACCTGGATGAAGGTGAAGAGCGCCAAGATTTGATGGACGCCCTCAAAACAGTACTGGGACCGCTTACATTTGAGGAGGCTGAAGTGGTCAGCCTATTCAACATTTACAACGGAACAACAGTCGCAGTTGTAAAGATGGCAAGCGACAAAGCACATACAATCCTAAAAAAAGGTAAGCTTCGCGTAGGATGGGTAAACTGCCGCGTACGACAGCACATAGAAGCGGTCCGCTGTTACAAGTGCCAGGAGTACGGACACTTGGCAGCCACCTGCAGCGGAAGCGACAGGTCCCAACTGTGTTGCCGATGTGGTAAAGGAGGCCACATAGCGGCCAAATGCGAGAACAGTCTGTGCTGCATTGTCTGCAAAGACCGCGGCACGGACACACAGCACATGGCAGGGACACCCAAGTGTCCTGCATACAAAGCCGAACTGGAGAGACAGAGGAAGGGGAAGACACAAACATAATGGCTGCAAATGGAAAAATAAGAGTCCTCCAGGTAAACCTTAACCATTGCAGGGCTGCGCAGGACCTCCTCCTGCAGACCATCTATGAGAAAAAAATTGACATCACAATAATAAGCGAACAACATCGCCCATTAAATAGAGATTGGTTCGCCGACACAACCCAGCGCTCGGCGATCTACATCTCACGTGGAAGCGGGTTAATCACAGAGGCAGGAACACCACAGCAGGTGCAGTCTGGGTTCGGGTGCGGGGCGTGTGGTTCTACAGCTGTTACTGTTCGCCGAACGCCTCGGACTCGGACTTCGTACTGTTTTTGCCCGAATTAGAGGCGAGCGTCAGCAGGAGCACAGGACGAGTGGTCGTTTTAGGAGACTTCAATGCAAAGTCTACAGAGTGGGAATCACCTATCACCGATGAGCGCGGTCGTCTACTAGCTGACACAATGGCCAGACTAAACCTGCATGTCCTGAACACCGGAAGTGCAAATACCTTCGTCAGAGGAAGCACTGGCTCCATAGTCGACGTCGCTTTCGTGGACGAGGACACCATTGGCCGCATTACCAACTGGGAGGTGCTCAGCGACACAACACTAAGCGACCACCAATACATCTCATACGAGCTAAGAGACACAAGAACGACCGATTCGACCCCGCATAAGAACGAACCGACCAGGTGGGCCGTCGGCAAGCTAGACACTAAAACGTGCGAAGAGACGCTCAAGTTCGAGTGTGGCCGTATTCAAGAAACCACAACTGGAACAGAACTTTGCAAGGAGACAACGGCAGCGATCACTCGGGCTTGCGAGGCCTCGATGCCGAAAAAGGGTGGAGTGGGACGGAAACCACAATATTGGTGGAACGACGAAATTGCAGAGCTGCGAAGAACCTGCACAAGAAAACGAAGAGAGCACTGTCGGACTGGACGAAGACACAGATCAGGCCACGAAGATGACCAAACGGCCATCGAAACTGCAAGCGAAGCCCACAAAGAAGCAAGAAGAGCAGTCACCTACGCAATCAGGAGGAGTAAAAAGTTGATGTGGGAACAACTCATAGCGACGGTGGACCTGGACCCATGGGGCCAAGCGTATCGTATGGTACGTGGTAAGCTGTCCGGCCACCGCCAAATTCCCTTCTTAAACAGAGATGGAAATTTGGAAACGATAGCTTCACACCTTTTCCCTACACACAACGAGACGACACCACAAGCGTGGATCATACAACCCGAATACATCCCAGAGTTAACACTGAGTGAACTATACTCGGCAACAAAACGGCTGTCCACTGACAAATCACCTGGACCTGACGGAATACCGAACGAAATTCTCCGCATATCTGCTAAAGTCTGCCCGGAAACATTGCTGCGGACATTCAACAGTTGCCTCAAGAGCGGAGAATTCCCAAAAATATGGAAAAGGCAGAAACTCGTGCTCATACCCAAGGGCAACAAACCACCGGAGGAGCCGTCGTCATACCGGCCACTGTGTATGTTGGACGGATTGGGCAAACTTCTCGAGCGCCTCATATTACAGAGAGTAGCGAAGACGACGGAGACGGAAGGCGGGTTATGTTCGCAGTAATACGGGTTCAGACCCAGCCGGTCCACGGTAGACGCAATAGCCGAGGTCATAAAGACAATAAAAGACGCGCAGAGTGGAACATTAAAAACGAGTAGTCACTGTATAATGGTGACACTGGACGTTAAAAATTCATTCAATTCAGCCAGATGGGATAAAATAATGTCGGCCCTATTGGAGCTCGGTGGAATACCAGACTACCTTGTAAGAATAATAGGAAGTTACCTGTCGGAGAGGGTTCTGATCACAAGACTGGCAGGACGCAAGATCTCCTCTGGTGTTTCACAGGGCTCTGTCATGGGACCAACATTATGGAACATAATGTACGACTCACTTCTTAAGTTAAGACTTCCAGGAGGAGCGAAGCTGGTGGGTTTTGCAGACGACGTAGCTATCATTGTTGTGGCTAGGACAATAACGGACCTCGAGACCACCACAAACGACACTCTCGACCTGGTGAACGACTGGATGACGGAAGCCGGACTACAGCTTGCACCACAAAAAACCGAGGCGGTTTTGTTCACCAGAAAAATTGAACCCCCGAAAATCACCATTTCGGGATACGACGTGAGACTAAAAAGGTATTTGACTTATCTTGGAATAATTCTGGATGACAAATTAACCTTTAAGAAACAAGCTGAGCATGCCGCCGAGAAAGCGGCAAGAGCTGTCAACAACATCGGACGACTAATGCCCAACATCGGAGGGCCCAAACCCTACCGAAGAAAACTACTCAACAGCGTAGTGCACTCGGTGATCCTATACGGTGCACCAATATGGGCGCCCAGCATGGCAGTGGAGAGAACCAGAAAATACCTCGCAAGGATACAACGCAGGGGCGTACTGAGAATCGTATCGGCATATACAACAGTATCTGAGTGCGCAGTACTGGTTATTGCTGGAGTACCACCCATCGACCTACTGGCACATGAAAGAAAGAAGGTATACGAGGGAACGAAAAAAGTAAGAGCGACGGCACGGGCGGAGCTCATGACGGAATGGCAGGTCCGCTGGGACGGCGCAGACAAAGGTAAATGGACACATCGACTGATCCCATCAATCGCAGCCTGGAAAATGAGGAAAAGCGCACAACCGGACTATCACACAACCCAGCTACTAACCAGCCATGGGTGTTTCGGAGCATTCCTCAACCGCATCGGAAAGGAAACGACAGCAGGATGTCACCACTGTGAATCAATCAGAGATGACGCGGAGCATACACTCCTCGTATGCCCTGCATGGGAATCTGAAAGAGCCACACTCGAAGAAAGCACCCCGGTCAACACAGAAGACATAGCACAGAACATCACTAAAGACGTAGCCTCTTGGGACGCATTCGCAGAGTTCGCAAGGAGCGTCATGAAGCAGAAGGAGGAGGCCGAACGGCTAAGGAAAGCGGAAAGACTTATAGAAGGAAATGAATAGATGTCAATCCATAGATATAGATATACTATTACCAGCCTATCATTAATACTGCATATGAATGTTTTTCAGGAAACAGAAACCAAGCGGGCCAACTAGATGCACCGAAAAGGAGGGATCCGCACAAAAAGGAGAAGCCAATAAGGACGAAATCAGCCCCTGCGGAAGCAATCCACCGAGTAGTGGGATTCCCAAAGGGGTGAGGTGACTCGGGGGAGTATTTAAGTCAGTAAAAATCTGACACTTCCCTCTAGTGCGGACTAGAGGGAGTCTTATAGAAGATTTTCTCCTCCCACGCATAGAAAAAAAAAAGGTTAGGTGAGGTAAGCACTTTTTGTGTATATCTTGCAATGTCGAATTATTTGAATCCAGTGATGGTTGGGTTAGGTTGGGTGAGGTTTGGTGACGATAGAACTTTTTTTGTATATCTTGTAATGTCGAATTCTTTAAATCCGGTGATGGTTAGGTTAGGTGGGGTAAGGTTTGGTGAGGTTATTGAGTTTTGTGTATATCTTACAATCTAGAATTCTTTGATTCTGGTGTTGGTTAGGTTAGGTTGGGTAAGGTTTGGTGAGGTAAGCGGGTTTTTTTTTATATCTTACAATCTCGAATTCTTTGATTCCGGTGATGGTTGGGTTGGTTGGGTTAGGTTAGGTTGGGTGAGGTTTGGTGAGAAAAGCACTTTTTTTGTATATCTTGTAATGTCGAATTCTTTGAATCCGTTGATGGTAAGGTTAGGTTGGGTTAGGTTTGGTGAGGTTATCTAGTTTTGTGTATATCTTACAATCTCGAATTCTTTGATTCCGGTGATGGTAGGGTTAGGTTGGGCTAGGTAAGGTGAGGTTAGCACTTTTTGTTTATATCTTGCAATGTCGAATTCTTTAAATCCGGTGATTTAATTAGGTTAGGTTGGGAGAGGTTTGGTGAGGTAAGCGAGTTTTGTGTATATCTTACAATCTCGAATTCTTTGATTCCGGTGATGGTAAGGTTAGGTTGGGTTAGGTTTGGTGAGGTTATCGAGTTTTGTGTATATCTTACAAACTCGGATTCTTTGATTCCGGTGATGGTTGGGTTAGGTTGGGTGAGGTTTTGTGAGGATAGCACTTTTTTTGTATATTTTGCAATGTTGAATTCTTTGAATCCGGTGATGGTTAGGTTAGGTTAGGTTAGGTTGGGTTAGGTTTGGTGAGGTTAGCACGTTTTGTGTATATCTTACAATCTCGAATTCTTTGATTTCGGTGATGGTTGGGTTAGGTTGGATGAGGTTTGGTGAGGTAAGCACGTTATGTGTATATTTTGCAATGTCGAATTCTTTAAATCCGGTGATGGTTAGGTTAGGTTGGGTGAGGTTTGGTGAGGTAAGCGAGTTTTGTGTATATCTTACAATCTAGAATTCTTTGATTCCGGTGGTGTTTAGGTTAGGTTGGGTTAGGTTTGTTGAGGTTAGCACGTTTTGTGTACATATATCTTGCAATTTCGAATTCTTTGAATCCGGTGATGGTTAGGTTAGGTTGGGTTAGGTTAGGTTAGGTTAGGTTAGATTAGGTTGGGTTAGGTTAAGATATAACAATAACTAAAGGTTCGCAACAGAAAAAAGGAAACGCCAATTTTACAGGAATCGTTTCAATGAAAATCAGAAAAATTGGCAAATTCTGATAAGAAAAGATCGACCTAGACAAATCAAGGTCTGGCCAACAACGAGACTTAGCGGGGAATCGTACTCGTAACATCAAGTACGAAATAATTTAACATTCACCACTAGACCACCTTGCTGGTTTAATCTTGCAATGTCGAATTCTTTGATTCCTGTATTGATAAGGTGAGGTTGGGTTAGGTTTGGTGAGGTTAGTCAGAAAGAGATTATAAACAAGAAACTGTACTTTGAGACATGCTATGTATGTATATGCATGTAATTACACCGACTCTTACTAGTAAAAAATATATACCAGTATGCCTTTACATTATGTATAATTGAAGCCTTTAAATTTAATTATAATTTAAGGTCATGGAAAGTCTGAGAAGGAAGTTGTGTACCACATTGTGTAGCAAAAATACTGAAAAAAATGTGAATAACCACTTTTTGTTTCAACTTGAGACGATTTCACACATGGTACCCCCACCGCTTCCGAATTAAGTGTATTATCTCTAATGCGGTGGGGTACGGCTTGGTAAATAATAAAAATGTTTATTATCAATACAGATAGTTTAATATCACATCTTCTGTTTTATTAAAATAATAAAGAATAAAATCATAAATTAAATACACAAAATACACAATACATATTTAAATACTTCTTAATAAATTAATGAAATACAATCAGAAAACATTTTAAGGAAAAATAAAAAATAAAATATGTGTATTGGAATCAAAATAACGAAATTAAATAATACACACAAAAAAAATATAGATAAAACAACTACCCACACATAGGGCAATCTATGTGAAGGTAATTTAAGGATACAAAATCTTATTTAACTAAAGGATCAGCCAATTTTATTTAAATTATTTAGAAAAATAAATGCTGCAAGATATATTGAGATCGAAGAAATTGTTGGTGCTTAGCTTTTCGTGATTATATAACACGTGGAATCCTAACAAATAACTATTCTGAGGTGACATTTAGAATATTTAAAGACATAATTTTACATACATAGATATAAATCTTACAATGCTATTTGTTGATCAATCTAATTGATTCAATTTGTACGGACATGGAGACATACTACATATATATGTACATCGATAAATATCTAGATTTTTCTCACGGCAGAATAGATATGAATAATCTTTATTTACACTTTGATATTAACCCTTTTAATAACCTTCAATTTTTTAATAGATATGCCAAAAATACCCTAGAAAATATTTGTTTTCTAAATATTTACGTAAATTCTTGAAAAAGCATTAATAATATAGACATTTTGGTAAAATATTTTATAGAAATATAAAATTATAGATTATTTAGTTATTAGTTAATAAATTGAAATTTTTAAAATGACCCAAGAAAAAAAAATCTTAAATTTTATCTTATCTTAAAAGCGTCAAAATGTGTTTAAAATAAATAGATCATTTTGAAAAGCCGATACATCAGCTCAGGATATTTTTGGCGATTCTAAGAATGTCGCCATATCGGCTTTAGAGTATTATAAGGATTAAAAAAGCTATACATATACGGGCGTGATTGTCAAAATGAATGATGATATTTATGAAGTACCGAGTGAAACGCAAGTCAGAAAGACGTATAAGGTCGATTTGGAACTTGGATATTGCACGTGTGAAAAGGGGCAATTTGGCAATACGTGTAAACACCAAACGAGGAAAATACTTTAGGACATAGATATTTAATGGCTCAACTATCGTTAAGTGGAGATGTTCCTTACACAGAAATTTGGCCACATACAGATTAAAAACGCTAAATACGGAAATGATTGTGAAAATAGATGATGATAATTATTAAGTACCGAGTGAAAATCGTATAATTTCGATTTAGCATTTGGGAATTGCACGTGTGAAAAGAGGCAATTTGCAATGGCAAAAAAACCAAACGAAATTAAATAAATTGGCAGAGAATCCAAATTAATTAAATATAAATTGAATAAAAATATAGGTGAGTACATAAATATATAAAAACATAAACACTAAATTATATGTATATAGCAAATGGGAGAAAACATACACATGTATGAAAATTACAATGTGACATTCAAAAGTAAATACTATGTATATATAAACATTCTTAAATAAAGATCGAATACTTAAAAAATTAACTACCCAGTGCTAGTAAACACAGATAAACAAAAGGAATAAATTTCAAAAGCTTTTTTAACATTAGATAAAAAATACTTTATTTTTATATCATACTAGTGTTTTACCCGGCTTTGTTCAGTATTTGTGATATAAACAGCTTAACATAAAAGAAAATAATATTTAATTATTATCAGCAATCTTGTCTGTATTGCCATAATCTGTCATGAAATAGTACGGGAGCCTAATCCACTGAAGTCAAACTCGCCGATGGCTTCTTTTAACAGAGACAATAATGCAGTATATTTGTCTGCTGTTTGGCCAGAAGAGTAGCACCACCGGGGCTCATCGCTAAAACAAAATTGATGCTATCTACAAAGACAATTTCTTCAGCAGACGACAAATTGTGAGCCCTTCTCGTCAATGGAATAATGATAACGATGGAAAAAGGCTCTGTTCGCGTTTTAACTATGACACCTTTCTTCCCCAAGGTTGCATATTCGCATCTTCTTCCAACTTCTGAAAACATTAAAATATGTATATTTTTTCTTTTTTCTAATTAGATATTTTGATAAGAGTTATTTTCACAAGCAGCAAGTGGTAAGAAATAGAATATCAAAAACACTGCAAGCAAAGCACTGCACTGTAAAAAAATATATAGAAATTCACCAGAAGAAAGATTGCATTCAACACTTTCAGAAATTTATTAAATCATTACACAAACAAGTGATAACGTAAAAACGAGGGCAATTAAAATGTCATCGACCTTAATAACTAATTTTCGGTGGTCGGTGGTGCTTTAAAAAAAACATAGACCGCTCTGTTAAAATAGTTCAAAGCAAGAGAGCAAAAAAGTATTTAGGAAAGCCTTGGTGGATCATAGACTTTTACTGGTAAAATTAAGACGTTTTGGTTTATCTTGAAGATTAATTTGAGAATCAGAGGCAATGGGTCTACTATTACCCCAATTCTTTAAGAGAGTCTATTTCATATTCTAGAGTGCCTCAGGGATCTAATCTGGGGACATTGTTCTTTTTAATTTATATTAACGACATTTCAGAAGAACTA
Source organism: Arctopsyche grandis (assembly GCF_051622035.1). NCBI lineage: Eukaryota > Metazoa > Arthropoda > Insecta > Trichoptera > Hydropsychidae > Arctopsyche > Arctopsyche grandis. Next base: position 28,233,010 of record NC_135357.1, read on the forward strand.
AAATATTCGGACTATCTTTTATTTGCAGATGACCTCAAATTATTTAAGACAGTTAAGTCTTATAAGTGATGCAGCCCTTCTTCAGTTGGACTCAGACGCGCTATTTAATTGATCTATTGAAAATAAATTAAATTAAAGCATTCAAAATTGCTGTGTCCTCAATGTGACAAGAACTTCAGATCGTTTGACTTATCCCTATAACTTACTTGGTGTTGAATTAAAGTTAGTGGATGATTTTAGCGATTCGGGGGGTCTTGTTCTCAAAGGAATTTTTGTTTTAAACAACACAGATAATATTTGTTTACGAGCCACCAAAATGTCGGGATTCTTACTACGTGTTAATCATGCCAGAGTACGTCGGTGTTTAAAATTCTTTATAAATCTCTAGTACGTAGCTTTCTAGAATTTTCTTCCATTATATGGAATCCTACTAAGATGAATCATTCGTTGAAGATTGATAGAATACAAAAACGGTTTCTCAGATATCTTTATATAGGTATGAAATTATATGGTCATTTTCCCTGGCTCTATCCTAGTACTTTTCATACGTCATGTATAAACATTGAGAAGAGGTACGTTTGCAAATTTACATTCATATTGACGAACAAAGTTACATTCATAGCGAAGTGACGGTGACGGTCCTACATGGGTTTTGCGGATGCGGTGCATCCGCTCTAAAATCGCCAGACAAATTGAACGACAGATTAACGTACGGCTGCTTTAAATGCAATTCCAGTCTTCTCGAATGATAGATTGCACATCATATGACGGGTATCCTTTCGATGTGCACAGATGCACTTATTAAAATGTTAATTATTAAAATTGAGTTGGATCTTTCAGGCGAGTTAAATAAGGCGAGATTCGATAAGTTCCGAATCTTGCCTTATTAAACTCGCCAGAAAGATCCAACTCAATTTTAATAATTGCATCTGTGCACATCGAATGGTTACTCGTCATCTGATGTGCAATCTATCATTCGAGAAACCGGGAATTACGTTTAAAGCTGCCGTTCTGTTGATCTGTCGTTCGTTTGTCTGGCGATTTTAGAGCGGATGCACCAAACCCGGGTTTTGCTACAAATGGTTGCAAACCACGTGGCTGCAGCTCATTTTGGTTGAATTTCAGCATGTACGAAAGACGAGATATTCGAAAGATTGGCAATTCTTAAAATTGAGTTGGATCTTTCTGGCAAGTTTAAAATGGCAAAAGCCAAGACAAAAGTATGAAATTAGCATGCGGCCACGTGGTTTGCAACCATTTGTAGCGCAGCGGTCCTATATATTATTTTTTTTATTTTATCTTTAATTTATACCATAAAGGTCTAACAGGTAACCCTAATGCGCCCTCCTGGCCAGAAATATTGTACATACGCTACAAATATTATTAGTATTATACAAATTATATAAATACATATCAATTAATATCCACAGAGCATCTACATATTGTTAAATTTGTGAATTTTCAGCAATTTAAACAATTCAGAGAAATTCAGTAAATACATAACTAACATTCACATTTTATGGTCATTTTTGTAAATTTGCACAATTTTATACAATTCAGAGAAATTCGAGATTGCTGTAAACTCGAGATTTTGCGTGGAAATTGGTAAGGTTGCCAATTTGTTGGAACCGTTTCAATGAAAATCAGATAAATTGGCAAACTCTGATACGAAGCGATCGACCTGGAGTCACAAATCCAAGGTCTGGCCAGCAGAAACCAGAGGAATTTGAACCTGTGACAATTCTGTTCAAAGCATTATATGCCATCCGCTGGTCTATTCTGCTGGTTATATAGATTTTACATTAAAATGAAGACAACATTTTGTATATTATTTTTCTGTGTTTATTTTAGGTATTCATTACAAGTTGATGAAACAATGTTTTATGTGTAGAAAAAAATCATTACGTTTGATATTTTTAATGACCTTTCATTAGTAACAGGTAAACGATCGGCAAAGATTGTCAATATAAAAGCATCTTTATTGAGCATTGCTATGTCAGTAGTGTTCTGTATGCTGAATCAATATGAAGGCAACATTTGTATTATTTTTCTGTAAGAAGTTTATTATTGTATATTTAGTAACAAAATATTTAGAGCTCTTTCTTTAGTTCAATATTTCATTCTAGGTATCTTATTGGTATCGACCGGCGTCAAGGCTGAAACAGATTGTCCAGACGTGTGCCCAATGAATTTTCAGCCATTATGCGGAATCAGCTCTACAGGCGAAACAAGGACTTTCGGAAATCGATGTGAAATGGAGACATACAATTGTAGACAACTATTAGGTATACGAAGGAAAACAAATTTAGGTAATCAATTTAAGATATATTTGTTACATATAAATTTAATTTATTAATTTAATATTATAATTATAATTATAAATTTAATTTAATTTATCATATTTTTTATTACTATTTGCAGACTTTACGAAGAAATCGGATGGTGAATGTGAATGACAGAATGAAACATTTTTTGTTTATTGATTTAAAACAAATACATATAACAATAAAATGATAATCATACATAAAAAAAAATCAATCATACATTGAAATATAATATTCATATAATATATGTACATGAATATATGTATACTCGTAGGTATAGTGTAGTACTGCTTTATAAACTGAATTTATAATTAATTTAACATAATATTAAAATTGATTATTGATACGAAATGTTTTTTAATAAATAACAAGCGAGTTCAATACCAAGTTCAAATAAATCGAAGTTGAAGCAAAAATAATAATTAAGCGTGTTCTTAATAAAATAAAATATTGTTAAAGGCATAAAATTCACACCCATACAACAATATAACCAGAGAAATGTAATATTAATAGAAGTGGCTTTAGGTGTTCTTTTGTTGTCAAGTGACATTCTGTCCACGGACAGATCTAAATAATTTTAACATAAATCGTATTTGACGCTTGGTCCTCGAAATATGTCCGATAAAAACTTCTCTGTTTGTTTATATTACTCGCAAGATGGGCAAGCATCGGTAAAAATTGCACAATACATTAAAAAACACACAATAAACAACATGGGATACAGTTTTATAAGTAAATTGATCCGATTGTATTCCGTGCGATTCCAGGTATATAAAAATGAACTTTTTTTATATACCTGGAGTAGATTTCATAAATCAAAAAATCGATAAAAACGGATTTTTTTTTCTACTTCAAGCTTTTCAACATATCAAGTGGACTTCAAATAATAGTAGGGAATACAAATAAAAATGTTTTTTTATATTAATATTTAATGGGACCCCCTTTGTTTTTAATAAATAGTTTAATAAGTAGTGATTTATATTATTTTTTTAATAATTCATCACTAATTTCATTGTAGCATAAATAATGTATTTTAATTATTTTATGGTTTTTTGGTTTCTTATCTCTAATTTTTTGCCTATTTTGCTTACATATTTTCGATTATATTTAGATCCGAGCTGTTTCCTGGCCATTCAATGGAGTTTATACCTAAACTATCTTTATCTTGATCGATATTTAAAAAAAAACCAAATGGTGATATACCAATGCATTAAAAATAAATAAAATTAATTGTGAAAACAATTTGAATACTATGAAATTTTGAACGATGCGCCGGTGCTGAATCATTGTGAAAGACAAGATCCTTAACCATTTCCGGTAAGCCTTCTAATGTAGGAATATCGCTTTTGTCGATGATTTTTTTTATACTCTTGTGATTTGACTATCCCATCTAGTTTAATGATTGACCCAACACCATACCGTGTGATGGCCCCCAATACCATACCATGGCGAATGTTAAACAGTCAGTGCTTAGCACGATTCTTTATAGCGTTCGCCTGATTTTAGTCGTACTAGCGCCATCCCATCTGATCCTATCAGGTTGAATTTGGATTCATCTGAAAAATTAATCGTCCCCCAATCTTGAACTGTCCAATTTTTCTTCTCTTTGACTCACCAACGACGAGTATCCTTCATTTTCTTCGTGAGGAGGGTTTTTTTTGCACGGCGCCGTTAAAATAGACAAAGTTCATTTAGTTTATATTGAACTGTTCTAAGGTTTACTGTTTTTTCCAACTTCAATGAACTCAGATCTAATTTCTGACGCAGTTTTGAAACTGTTTTGAAGTAAAATTCTCTTTAAAATCCGTTCGTCTTGAGAAGTCAGTTTTTTTGCCATTTTTCCTCTTTCGACAGGTGTTATGTCCATTGTTTGTTTATACTTCTTAAAAAATACAGTTATTGTAGGTAGAATGTGTCCCCGTTCGTCGATAAATTTCCGCAAAAGAATAATTTTCCTCCCAGAAAGTGACAATTTTTGATTTCTCGGCGATCGACAAAAATTCATGTTTTACGCTCAACGCTCACAACACTAAAAAAAAAACACACGCACTACTTGAAAGTCTGGGGGAAACTGACTTTAAAACATTTTGGCAACAATACGTTGAGGTATGCTGAAAACAACTGTAAAAGTATAAAAACAAAATTGCCAGAAAGTGAGACCCAATAGGGCGAAAAATGGGCGATTCCGGTAAAATGTGTGACTGATAAGTGACTGATAAGCTTCGCTTTGCGCTGGGTGTAAGTAAATGGATCCTCCGCCATTACGATGGTGCAAAAATATGGTGTAAGACGCGTTTGATATCTGCCCGGCGAGATAGTCGTTAACGTTTATCCATCGTTTGCTTATTAGTTTTAAACATAGATGGCGGTAGTATAATAAAATTATTGTTTTTATTCAAAATAATAATTTTATATACAAATTATTATTGTTTGCAACTTTAGTAAGTTTACCATGAAACACATATATATTACGAGTATATAAACTATTTTTGACTTTGATCAGTTTGTTTTCCATGGTGTATCACAGTATCACATAATGTCTTTAAATACCTTCATGCATACATACATACGTACATTCTTGAAAAAATTAACTCAAATTAGTATAAACAGAACTAGGAACACATATACATATGTAAGATCATATTTTACAGTGGCTCTCATTTCCTATCAATTCATCATTTTCATATTTTTGGAAGGGAGCTTGCTTGGCCCACTCTTGTTCTCCATATATATAAATGACATACCTATTCCAAAAAACTGTCACATAGCCCTATATGCAGATGATACAGCTTGCTTCACAAGTAGCAAAAAACCAGACACTATTCTTAAAAATCTTGAATTTGCAATTAAAACAATGACTGAACACTTCACTAAGTGGAAAATTCAAATTAATCAAACCAAAACAGACGCCATATTCTTTAGTGTTAGAAAACATAAGCCAAGTTCAGATCTGAAAATCCCCTCTGGAGAAAGTCTGAAATGGCAGTCAGTAATAAAATATTTAGGAGTAACGTTTGATAAAAGAATGAGATGGGCACCTCACATTGAGGCAGCGAAATGCAAGGCGATGCGGGGTATATCCTCAATATATCCAATATTTAATCGCCATAGTTCTTTATCAACGCTAAATAAAATAAAATTATATCGCGCGCTCATATTACCATTATTAACCTATGCTTCACCTGTATGGAATAACGCCTCGAATACTAACCTTTCCAAGCTCCAAGTAATACAAAATAAATCCCTTAAAATAATTTATAATACACCCATATATACTAACCTGAAAAAACTGCATGCTATATATAATATTCCGTTTGTTACAGACATTACTAACAAACTAACCAGTAGATTCTATGAAAGAATCACTAATAACCATACTAACACACTTGTGAAGAGTCTCGGTGATTACAACAAAATGTCTATACCCTTCAGGTATAAACACAGATTACCTAAACACAATCTGCTTTAGGTCTTCGACTTTAGATAGTCTTTAATTAATATTATGTATTAGATGTATTATGAACATTTATAAGGATTGTAAATAGGTTTTTGAGCTCTTTTTCCTATTATGCTTTAGATTAACATTAGAATAATATAATACTGTGATTACTAACCAAATTAAATTAAAATTGTAAAATAGAAAATGATCAGTAGATCAGTAGCTATTAAAATAGATATAAGATGTATTGTGAACATAATTTCGTAATAATAAAAAGCATTTAAAAATCAAAAAAAAAAATATTTTTGGACAGAGATAACCCTGTCCAAAAATGATTATGTTTTAAATTTTGCAACCATTCATATAATAAAGACGATGGGAATATTTTAAGATTTTTTCTTTCTTTAAAAATTTCTTTGTATAAAAAAAGGTTGGTCATCCTGTCCAAAAATGATTAAGTTTTAAATTTTGCAACCATTAATATAATAAAGACGATGGGAATATTTTTAGATTTTTTCTCTTTAAAAATTTTTTTGTATAAAAAAAGGTTGGTCACCCTCTCCAAAAATTATTATGTTTTAAATTTTGCAATCATTTATATAATTAAGACAGCGGGAATATTTTTAAATTTTTTCCTCACTTATAAAATCTCTTTGTATATAAAAAGGTTAGTTACCCCTGTCCAAAAATTATTATATTTTAAATTTGGCTATAATTTAAAATATTCTTATCATAAAGATGATAAGAAGATTTTAAATTTTTTTCCTTAAAAAAATGTGTTTATAAGGTTCTTAACTATGATCAGAATTTTAATTTTAATTTTATTTGAATCAGTCGATAGGTTTGAAAGCTATGTTCAATTTAAAAACATTTATAAAAGTTTTCAAAATTTTTTGAAATATTTTGAAATTTTCCTTCAGCTTACGATTTTTTCGATCAAAATCGTCCACTGTCAGGCGATGAGCAATTGAAATATCGCCCGCATACAAAGTGTTAAGCTGAAAATTTGTATTCTTTATGTACTAACTTAGAGCTACCAAGGTTTTAGTCAGAATTCGTAAACCGGAAGTAGTATTTTTTTTTTTTATACAATATTTCACTATTTTATTTTGACCTTTTAAATTATTTTTATTTTCTTATTTATTTATTTATTTATTCAAATAGCAAAACTGATAATACATACAATACAAAATAACAACAAAGAATTATAAATCATCTTCCACAAAGGTATCCATTAACACCCTTCAAGAAAGCATCAATGTTATTAGAACTTCTAATGCCTTCAGGAAGGGCATTATACATTTGAACACCTCTGTGAAAAACATCTCCTGCAGTTTTAGCTTTCTTAACTCTACCTATAATTAATTTATTCCTAAATTATTCTTGATATTTAATGTGTATAATACTGATAGTGATTTTAAGTATTAAAAAAAATTTGAACAAAATCCGACAACCGGAAATAGAACTTTTGTCTTGTGCAAGTTTCCATACATTTGCGCTCAATTTGTATCGCTGTCATAGTTATTAGTATTTCGTAATCTGTCTGTACGGTTCAATATCGAATTATGTGTTGTAACTTACTTATATTCCTCAAATACATATGTAGATAAAGTCCTCAAATACATAGATAAAGTACATACACCCGAATTTTTTATTTGAAATATTCATTACAAGTTGATGAAACAATGTTTTGTGTAGAAAAAAATTATCACGTTTGATATATTTTTAATAACCTTTACATTACACATACACAATCGGTAGTAATTGTCAGTATAAAAACATCTATATTGATCATTGCTAAGTCAGTACTGTTCTGTACGCTGAATCAATATGAAGACAACATTTGTATTCTTTTTTTGTAAGCATTTAATCATTGTATATTTCAAAATATTTAAGAATCTTTCTTTTATTTAATAATTATACTGCATTTTGATTTACAATTCTTGTAAAATTCAATTTATTCCCCAATTTTAGGCATCTTTTTGGTATCGACTTACGTCACAGCTGAAACTAACTGTCCACTCTTCTGCCCATTGATTTATCAGCCAATATGTGGAGTCAGCTCTACAGGCGAAACAAAAACTTTCTCAAATAATTGTGACATGGATGCAACTAATTGTAGAGAGAAATCAAGTAAACTACAATTACTTTCAATATAAAATATATTTGTAACATTTAAATATAAATTATTACATACATACTTATATTTTTTATTACTATTTGCAGGCTTTACAAAGAAAACGGATGGCGCCTGCTAATGACATAATGAAACAATAGATTTTTTTTAATCGCTTTTGATCATAGATAAAACAAACAACAAACAATAAAATGATTATCATATATTGAAATATTTGTATATTATACATATAATATATTACTGCTTTTTTACACTGAATGTATAATAATTTAATGTCATATTAAAATTAATTACAATACGAAATGATTTTGGTTTTATTTTCTATTATCTGTCAATAAGTAATCAGTGAGTTCATACTATGTAAGTTCAAATAAATCGAAGTTGAGGCAAAAAATATAATGAAGTGTGTTCTCAATAACATTTTTACATTTAAAAATATATAATTGGAATGTAATTTGATAATTCAATATTTGGTCCATAAAGATACATAAATAGATATGTTCATATGTATATGCATATTTCATAGTATGAAATTAAAATTGATCCTAAAATCCATTAAAACTACAATACTAAAATTAAACCAGTATAAAAGCAAATCTAGTATTTTTTCGACACAGTGAATAAATATATAACAACTACATATGTATTTAACTAGAATTTTTGTAAGATTTTGATTTATCAATGTTTTGTGACCTGAATTTGATATTCTGATAATGTAATATATAGTAAAATACACATAAACAATGTACGTACACATAAATAAATGCATAACCTAAATATTTTAACGTCATGAAAAAAAAAATAATAGAACAATTGAAAAACAAAAATTTGAAATTTTTGTTAAAAAACAATTAAACAAATGTATGTTTAATAAATAGAATCAATATTGTTCATGATTTCTCATTTTTGAAGTCAGACTCGTTCAATTTTTAATATCTCCGGCTTCAGCCAAAATGTCAGGACATCGGGACTTCACGACTACAACTTCAACTCCGCAGCCTTGTATTTAGCTTAAAAATATAAATAAAATACTGTGACATGCTCTTTCCAATTCCCTTACGCTCAATACAAATACAGAAAAACATCATAAAAAATTATTCAACATTCATGTACATAGCTATACATAAGCCAATGACCATATTCTAGTTTCGAAATAAAATAAATAAGATGTTTCTCACATTAAAATTATCAATACAATGATAATAAACACATATGTAGAGCAAAAGTCAAATATTAAAATCAATCTTTACGTTCTCTATTAAATATAAACTGGCACTTGTGATAAATAAGATAAAACTATAGACATCTATGTTTCTTTTGAAAAACTAATACTAAAACATTTTGTGGACAAAAATCTAAAATTTTTTATTTTAATGTAGCTAAAAATATTCATTTATTAAGTCTTCAACAATGTACACTCTATGTCTCCATTTTTCGGTTTTTTGTTAAAATTTTCCCCTTCATCGAGAGTGTTCATCAAATCGCATCCTTTTGATTCAGGCAGCAACAAACACAAACCAGCGGCTATTAGAGGTGCAATTCCAAATATAACTGGAGGCAACCACACAGCTGTCGATGACAAAGTTATCACAAACGGTGCAACCATGGAACCCACTCTGGCCATCATCGAACACACACCAATGGCAACATTCCTTATTACAGTAGGAAACAATTCCGTTGCATAAAGGTAAACTACTATGAAAGCCACAAACATTCCAAGATTTCCTATACATGCTAGAACAACCTTTGCTACCGCACCCGATTCTGGTATAACAGCTATAGTAAATAGGCAAATGGTAGTACCAATATTCAACACCAATAGAGCTGACCGTCTCTTCATATACTTTGTCATTAAAAATATGACAAATGTTGCAATTACATTCAGAGCTGCTGATATGGATATGTTGATGAAAATGTTCCCGTTCAATTGTCCAATATACTGAGATACGCCGAAGAATCCAAAACTACACACTACCCAGTTGATCGCCATGCAAATTATATTTTTGCGAATGTTTGGCGTTCTGAACAAATCCAATATGTTTCCTTTTTGCACAGTTTCACATGCTTTTTCTCTTTGATATAATTTAACATTATTTGCTATATCTTCCGTCGGTCGATTATTCCTGTATGAAATAATTATGTTATATTACAACAACGAACTTGAAAATTATTTAAAAAATAAACAATATGTCATACATTATGGCTACTTTTGTGATCACAGCTATAGCCTCGTCCGTTCTGCCGACTGTGAGAAGCCATCTCGGTGATTCAGGCAAAAACCAAAATATGAATATCAATCCGACAGCCGATATGGAAAATAGAAATTGTAAATGCTGCCATGTTCTAAAATAGTAGCCCAGTATTGGAAGCAGCACGTATCCCGCGTTGAACGGCAGTTGAGTCAAACTGGAAGCCAGCTCTCTGTACTGTTTGCCAGTAAACTCCATAAGTAAAACAAAACTCACAATCAATATTCCTCCAATAGTAGTTCCAATGAAAAAACGAAGCACAGAGAAAGACCAAAATTCGGGAATGAAACTTGACGTCACACCGGCAACTAATTCTAAAGCAACAGCACCTATAAAAGGAATCCTTCTTCCGTATCTGTAAAAGACGAATTATAGATTCATTGGTATGTTTAAAATACATATTTTATTTAAATAAGATGTATTCAAAAAAAGTAAGATATAAATGTATACAGTGCTTCTTTTGTGATAAAATGCACCAGAATGGCAAACTAACATCTATTGTAATGGTTAAAGATAGGTTGTGGCTATTTGCAGGTACTATATCTGCAAATTATTGGCTATTTGCAGGTACTATATCTGCGAATTATTGGCAATTTGAAGGTACTATATCTGCAACAGGCGCAAAGCCTTCTGCGCATGCGCGTGAACTTAATAATTTCTTACATTTAATAATTTTAAATCTAAATTAAAAGATAGACTTGTTTAATAAATCGTTAATTATACATGACGCAAATAAATTTCGCACGTTATTACAATAGATTTATATCATTTAGCTAGTTCACGGCTTGTACTTTTATGTAGGTATTATACGTTGTATATGATAATAATTTTCTAAAAATTAATAATATTAACTAATTTGGATTATATTTTTTACTCTACGTCACTTTACGAGTTCTAACTAAATTTTAAGAGGTTTAAAACAAAATTTTAACAGTAAACACGCTGACAGTGACAGTTCACGCGCATGCGTAGAAAGTTTTGCGCCTGTCGCAGAAATAGTACCTGCAAATAGCCAATAAATAATTCGCAGATATAGTACCTGCAAATATCCACAACCTTAAAGATATGGAAAAAGAAATCGTTCAATATAATAATATAATTTCATTTATAATCGATGAATCATTCACCATTACCAAAAACACTCTTCATATGTATTGTATATTGTTAATTGTAAATAGTTCATTAGCAATTTGCTATTTAATAAATAAATAAAGATTTGATGCTGTATTGAAGGTATTGGAATGAATTTTTTTTTTTAATTGCCGGTTCCGGCACCTTTTCTTCTACAAAAAATGCACCGTATATATAATTTGTATACAAAGATATCGAATTATATTTCAATTACAGATGTATTTTTTATTGTTGTACTAAAAAAAGCTTATTACACTACAACACTTTCGATAAAACAAAATATTAATATACATACCTATCAGATAAGGCCCCAAACACTATACTCCCAACCAATATACCAAGCATGAACAAAGTCTGGTTAAAACTGACCATCCATTCTTTCTCACAAATCAAATCCCACGTAGTTATCATCGTTTCCTGGAATATGCTGTTATCGTATATAGGATTTTCACATGGGCATTTGCCCATAACGCCTTCGGTTATATTGTCTGTACCATCCATGCATATATATTTCACGGGTGGTGCCAAAAACACAATACCCAGAGGATGAAGGGAGGTGGGTATTTTACAAGGGAAGTAAGCAAGTACCAGCAGCATTTGATACTTTCCAAAACTACCCATGGATCGCTGTATTGCATCATCTTTTAAATATTCTTTTTCGTCCACTTCTATACGATAGAAAAAAATCAAATAATTTCAAACTGGAAATGTATGTAGTTACAGTTTTATGAGAGAAAAAAATGATTGTATACCTTTTGGTTCGATTTTTGAATCTTCCATTTTGGAACTAATCTTCGAACAACCAGCATACGTACGGTCAATACTTAATCGCGAGCACTAATGAATATGTAATCAGACAAACAAATACAATTTTAAAAAGATACACCAAACATTTGTCCAATTCATATTTTTATCATGATTTATTGTAGTAATTATCTGGTGCAACTGGATGTACCTATAGAACGTGCATGAGCCTTTCATTGGTGTTATAAAGTAAAGGGATTAATTACACATACATACATATGTATATTTGAATATTTCAACAATAACGCAATCAATCTCAAAACAATTAAATTACTTATTAATTCCAAGATAATAGTTTTATAGACAATAAAGATTATGTAGGATTATTTAGATTACGTTATATGCGTTTTATTATTTATTTGGCAGGCAAAACAGTTTAAATATGTGTATTCATTTATACATAAAAATTACACACATATTATAATATATATAATATAATATATATAATATCTTTTGAATATAAAATGTCTATATGCATATAAAATTTGATCACACATAATTATAATACTGAAGTCTCAAATTTTATGTAATAAAAAATCTTGTAATTACCAGCAATATATGTATATTTTAGCTTAGACTGCTTATTAAACCTAAGTATCATATGATGATGAGGAAATTATTCATTGTGAACTTTCAGATTGTATACCAAATATGCCACGATATCTGAAAATTAAATAATTAAGATGAATATCAAAATTTTAAGGTGTGTACATATATGTATAAATATTATTGAAATAGTATATACATTATATGTATGTATGTATGTATAGACTATGATTTTCAGTTTTTGTAAAATCATTTGATCAAAATTGTGAATATACATACATACATACATACGTTTTTAGCTCCTGATATTAAATAAACTTTTTCTTTTTTGTTACTGATTAAATTGGATAAAAAAATGATTGGATTGGGTGGGTATATTATTATATAGGCCAATGTAATGTAGGCCATTGTGGCTCATTAGGTTCTTCCTGTAAAGCCACAATGGTCCAAAACTACTATAAATAAATAAATAAATGATGGATGGTTATAGAGATGTTAGTGACTTTGTGAGATGAGTATTTTGTGACCAGTAATCATCGAACCATAATATCAGTAGATATATCACGCCAATCAGTAGGAATATATTATATTAAAAGTACCCATATATACATAAACGGACGCGATATATTTATGTTTGTGGGCATGTTGGGATGTGACGGATGCGTCGACAAGTATGGAGATTTCAAAAAAACAAATTTTAGAATACCAGGAGTACACGTTGTACCTAGAGATATTTAATAAAATAAATACACGCGAACAAGGCGGACAGCCAATCATCGTGAAGTGGTCCACATGGACTAAAATCTTTGACCAATTAGAGCAACGACGATGCATTCTGACCAATGGGTGCATTTTAAGCATCCGCTATTGTTATATGTATATGTCGATTTAATTTAAGCGCATGTATGTATAACAATTTAATTTATTAAATATATATAGTACAATCCACTGTAATTTGAGCAACATATGAACGTTCATATCAGACATTGCTGCTGTAAGAATAAACACACCTTTAATTATAAAGTAAGATTAACTTTATCGTTTTATTGATACTCTGTTAACACACCATTAAAGCGTGCATACGCGAGAGGGCACCGAACAGAGAATATCACTAAAACAATAAAGTTAAAAACTACTTCTAGTTAGTTTATAGCCTATTTTTGGGTAAACATATGAACATATATTTCGATTAATTCTCAAGAGTTCTAATATTTATTTATACACACACACATATCGTATATATTTCATGAAATAAATTTGTTTGTTTAGGTGTGAACGCCCTTCGCGTGTCGTCACGCCTTTCACCAGGACGAAGTCTTCATTAGAGCTTAAACACCCTTGGGTTAGGGGCGTACCCTATCCCCACTTAACCCTCTTTAAAAGTAAACTATAATCGAATTCTTCAAATTGCGTGAGCACCTCTAGCGATTTAATCGAAACTTGCACTTAAATATATATAAAATAAAATTAGTTCGTATAATAGAATTGCCGACCACTATCTTCTACCAGACTATGCAGAGAACAAAGAGTTTTTTTTTTCGTTTTTAGATCTACATTAATTATTAAGTACACATTGCAACCTATATATAGATACCTGTAAAAAATTAGGGCTGTGAAAAACTGCATTTAAATAATGATTTCATTTCAAATGATAATGCATTTCAATCTGATATAGTTTTCATGCACATCTAAGGTGCCCATGAACGAAGAAATCTATTGGCAAACTATAAGTGTACCGATAATATATTAATTTAATTAATACTCTACGGCAGAACAATTTGTCTGCCGTAGAGGCAGTGGCGGATCAAGTAAATGGGGGCCCAAAAGCGCATTTGAAATTTGAGGCCCCCACTTTAGTAAAAAAATTCCATCATCGTTTTTTACCATGCTTTTCAGTATATGGGTTTTACAAAACCATTTTTTTTATTTATTTACTACGTGTACACGAAACATTATGGGTGAAAACACACAGTGATGAACGTGGCACATGGTTGTTTTAGATTTAGATTTTTTTAGTTTTAAAAGTGCGACAAAAATGGGCCATGTCTTGCACATATTCATGGAACGCCCAGCACGCACCGGCCCAAAATGATCCCCTGGAAAGTTTTCGGTAAAATTGTATCCTTGTATTTATCCTTGCTTGATAGTGATCGATAACGGTGTATACCATATTTGAAGAAATGTAGGAGAACTTGTCGACGTTCCACGTGCCACGTTCCGTGCTGTGTGTTTTCGCCCTTCACAGTTTTTTTTAACAAAATAGCTATTATTTTAAAATACTATCTAAAATAGCTATTAATTTTATTTATTATTTCTATTTATTTTTTACATATATTCCAGAAAGGCCTTACAGATAACCCCAATGCGCCTTCCTGGCCAAAAACAAACATTGCAGCATTTTTTTTTTATACAAGTCGCTGAATTACGAGACACTGAAAAATTCGCAAAATAACGAGACATCTATGAATTGTACATAAATTTTATTGTACATTAATCAATCTCAAATAGTGGTGACATAGTAGGTAGGTAGCCAATTTTAATTGTGGAAAATACATGAAATTATCTAATATAATGTATAATTTCGAAAGAGACTTTGTAACGATGTATGTAATTGTTAGGTTTGTTGGGAACATCGACAACAAATCAAAGTTTCTATGGCGACGATATCGACATTTTTTCGATTAAAATAAATTGAATAAAAGAACAAATGAATGTTTACTATTAGATTTATTTTGCCATGTTTAAGCTGTTTATATTACAAATACCGAGCGAAGCCGGGTACAAACACAAGTTGTTTAATAAAATAAAAATAAAAAATAAAAGTGTGGAATAAATTGACTCATAAATGTTGATGTTTATTGTTTACAATATATGTATGTATGTACTTATAATATTAGAAAATTGTACGACATTTTCTGGTTGGATGATTAAACTGTGGTTACGGTTGAGAAGATGACGAATCATCAAATTGTTTAAAAATATTTTGACCTTTAAATACGTAGAAATGATAAATTTCATAAACTTTGTTACCGTTTTTATTATTGATTTAATGCCCAAATTAAATAAAAAAAATAGTTGTTGTCTTATACCAAGGATTGAATGATTACATTGAAAAAAGGTGATGAACTCGGTTCTAAAAAATTAAATGGTTTCGCTTCCCTAACGAATGTAAGGGGTTTCGTTGCACAATTGAGCACCTGTGACGGATGTTGATTATTTCTGTCTCTTTCACACTCACGCATCTGACCGATGGGAATAATCTTGCGTCTCGTTCTAGCTGCATTGTCAGACCACCACAATAGACCAAGCGTGCCGTTACAAAATTTAATTATTTTTAATTTACCATTAATAAAACCAATTTAATTTCGATTTGATGCAAAATATTTGAATAAATATATATTTAATTACGTATACAGTGTTGTAAAATTTCCAAAAATATGTTTTTCGAAAAAATTCTTGAAATTGAGAATTTAAAATTAATTTCCATGAAGGTTACATTTAATCGTCAAGTAACACGCTCCGAGTCCAGTACTTTAAATGCACGGTCAATACATTTGGGTCATATTATTCACTGGGATAAAATCGAAATTTCGAAATAAAATCCTATAATCAGGATCAAAGTAATATATTCGGGATGAAATAGATTATTTAGTAAACATATATGAATATGTAACACTTTCGTTGTAAATTAATTCCTTAATAAAGGTATTTATATCCAAAAAAATTAAAAGGGTTCAGACTATAAACCAATCATTTAAAAGTATTTAGTGTAATTTAAATTCCTTCAGATGATTCTAAAAAATTGAAATCATATTAAAATATTTGAAAATAGAAATGTTTCGTAAAAAAGTTCCTTCGAAATTTCGTGTAATGATAAAAAAAATAAATTAAAACTGCAAAAAACAAAATTCTCAAATATTTTCTTTTGAAGCCATTCACCATCACATTATTATATACATATATATATAAAAACATACATCATAAATTTAAATTTGAATACAACCATGTTATAAAATATAAAGCACAATAAAATTATATTTATTTAAAATTTTTATTTGATTCATTTGATCACTATCAAAATTTAAATTCAAAAAAATACACAAAAAAAAAAACTAATTAACGAACAATGCATTTATGTAATTCAAATGAATTTAATTTAACTTAGTTCTTAAGAATTCCATGATTATTTCACTATAAATTTGAGGAAAATGTACATATGTATATACATACATATACATACATACACATATTAAGGAAAATTTGCATAAAAATAGAAGCACTGTTTTCAAGATAGAGAAAATTTGTAGTATTCAAATGTATATGCCTGTATTTGTTTGATTAGTAAATTCATTTCATTTGGTCAGTAAATTATATTATCAATCTCTGCTTAATCTTAGCTGCTTGACTAATCTCCGTTTGTCAAAAAATACTTAAAACATTAATGATAAAAATGAATGATAATGACCATTCATTTTTATTATTACATACCTCCTTTACGTTTCACTTACGATTACAATTCAGGAAAAAATTTGCCTCTTATCCGATTGTTTTCATACTTCGCCATTTTGCTCATTTTGGTCATCAATATAAGTAAATGGATCCTCCGCCATTACAATGGTGCAAAAACATCGTGCAAGACGCGTTTGAAATTTGAATTTCTGAAAAGTGCTTGACGTCTATCCAGTTTTTAGTTTTAAACATAGATGGCGGTAGTAAAATAAAATTATTGGTATTTTCATTCAAAATAATAATTTTATATACAAATTATAGAAGAGGTGTGTTTATAAAAAACTTTTTTTTTACATGGTACTTTTATCTACATAATTACGTAGTGCACAATTATGAATTAATTTTTATAAAAGTTAAGGATCTATTTAAAAAAAAAACGAACCATTTTAATTTTTGCCAAATTTATAGTTTTAAAAACCAATGAGGTCTATTTAAATAGCAACAATATCATATTATCTTTAAATCTATTAAAATACAGAATGAAAATTACTTATCATAAACTTCACTGTCAATCTTTGATTAACACATACATGTATGTAATCAAGAAAGTGTAGAGCATCAATAACTTTGACAATGTACAATTGAATATGTGATATTTAATATTAGGTTGAAGCCATTCAGATTTTTCTGCTACATTTAAGAGGGTGACCAGAAAAATGCACTCGATGTATGTAGTTGCACTCTCGAGACATCGAAACTTTCAAAGATGCTTAAGGAGAACTAACGCAATATAATTACGCAAAAAGGCATCAAAGGGGTAGTTGTATGTTATCCGAAGGTGTGAATTTTGTTGAACCTTGTTTTGTGAATTTCTATTGCGTAAGTTCTTTTTGAGCGCCTTTGAAAATTAGGACTTCTCGAAACTGCGCTACTATTCAGTGCAATTTAGTGCATCTTTCCGGGAACCATTTAAGAGACATCATAGTGAAAAATTTAAAATTTAGTAAAGAATAACTACTGTTTTGCACCTTTTACTATATACATATGTGTAATACTTGTTGATTTACGGTAGAGGTTGAAACTACTATAAAACTTCAATTAGTATCATATATCCAAAGGTTCATTAATTTCGTAAATTATTTTTATTATTTTTAAATTTACACTGTGATATTCGAGAAGATAAAAAACAAGGCAAAATTGCATTCAACATTTTATCAGTGTCGTCTTCATATGGAATACAAAATCAATATAAAGTCTCGAACAATCGAAAAAACAAAAACAAAATACAAAATTTATCAAAAAATATCAAAATTTGTCATATTTATTGACAAATTCATACCGAGATCAATCGACATGATGCCAGCAGCATAGCTCGGTCGTTAAGCTTCTGCTTAGCGTCGAGAGGTGCTGGGTTTGATCCCATGAGCTGACCTAGCCGAGTATATCTGTAGTGCTGCTGGTTAGACCGGGATATTTGTGACTCCAAGTCGATCGTTTCCTATCAGAGTTTGGCAATTTTCTCTGATTTCATTGTTGAAACGGTTCCCGGTAAAATTGGCTAAATATCCTTCCTACCTACTATGTCACCGCTATTTGAGATCGATTAATGTACAATAAAATTTATGTAAAATTCATAGATGTCTCATTAATTTGCGAGTTTTTCAGTGTCTCGTAATTCAGCGACTTGTATAATAAAAAAAATGTTTGTAATTAGCCAGGAAGGCGCACGGGGGTTACCTGTAAGGCCTTCCTGGTATATATGTAAATAATAAACAAATAAATATTAAATTTTCCGACGTATGTACGTAAAGCATTTGTAGCACGTCTCTTCGGCCACATATAATATAACATCATCGATTTCAAATAAGAGGATGACTCCGGTCAACCTGTTCAGTATCTCGTAATTATACATTGCGATGAGTATCAAACTATTTATACGCCCGTGTGTGTGTAGAAGGGGCTCGTAAACGTCACCCACACTTTGAGAGGCGTAGCTTTGACAGAGCTTTTTAGTCAGTAAAGTTTAGGGGCGCGCACCGTGCGGACGCCATTCACTTCGCGACATACAAAGTCTAGTGTTTTCCGCATTTTCCGAGTAAATAAATGTACAAACGTTATTTTGTGCAAAATTATTATTTCGTAATCTTTCGTTTTGAAATACGACCGGAATGATGTATTGTAAAAATAAACACGCGTAGAGGAAAAGCATCTGAAGAGAAAAAAGCTCATTATAAAAAGTTCGCGTGCCAAAAGGACATTTTTAAACGTTGATAAATATTAAAATTACATTAATTAAATATGAGTACGTTGCGTACGTGTACGATGAGCGTGTTTAAGACCTTTTAAAATAGTAAAAAAGCGTGAAATTTTATATTTGCTAACGATGTTTCAAACCGATGCAAACGCGCTAATAAAAATCAATAATTATATTCACATTCGACTTCTAAATCATACACAAATCAATCTTATAATATTGTTGTTGAAATGTAGGCAGATATACAATTTAAAATATACCTAAAAAACTTAAAAATATGTACTTATATTAACTAATTAAATTAAAAAAAAATCGGATGTGACCAACCCATGACTTTATTGTATTTGAGGAATATAAGCAGGTCAAAAAACAAGATTCGATAATTAAACATACATACACGTTCACACATACCGGTTATGAGACTATTTTCGATACAAATTGTGTACAAATGTTCTACTTTACACAAGACAAAAGTTCTACTTCCTGTTGTCGAACTTTGTTCGAAATTTTTTTATTACTTAAAATCACTATAATTATTATACACATTAAATATCGAGAAAATAAAAAAAGATCAGCTGAATTCGTTTCATGTATCTTTAATTTGTTTGAATGAAAATTCTTACAAATATATATGTATATAGAAACAAATGAACACTCACTGCAATAAAATTTACATACATTTATTATAAACAAATGAACAAAATAACGTTTTTTTTCTTATTTTGAATTTCATGAATACATTGATAAAACTTATAAAATATTAAATAATTATATATATATATAGTCAATACGTTATATCTATGTATGTACATATGTTTATACATGCATACGTTGCCTAAAAAACGATTCACAAAATTGCCTTTGCTAAACTATTATACACACAATTAGTTCTTCATATTTAAAACACAATTAACGTTTACCCACGTAGCTATGTAATTTAATCCAACTGATATAACCAATGAATCAATCGGAAGTGCGTTGTAGCGTTAAGACCCGCATTAAAGTACTAAATAGTGTGACGGATTTTAAACGTAGATTATATCCACTTTAGGGAAACCAACACCATTTCTATTCTTACAGAAGACGCGTGAAAACTATAGTTAACGTCGTATAATTTATGTGTACATAACATCATAGTTCGGCCCAACGTCCTCATCATCATCATCATCATCACCATCGACGTCTTTTTAGCAGGTAGAAGTAGTAGTAGTAGTAGTAGTAGCAATAATGAGCAAGAGACTGTGGGACAATGTGAAGTGTGGGAACCACCGTCGCGATACGAACCCTAACCGTTTCGCATGAGCTGTCGCCTTAACCACTCGCCATCTGTAGAACCTGTGAGAACCGAAATATCGTTTTATATTATATAAAACGTTCGTTTACACGGCTTCGGTGCTAAATTGCCTTTTCGGCGATGGCTACAATAGATTCAAGGCCGAAAATTAACCGGTATGTAAATCATGAAAAGGGTAGTTAAGACCAAGACACCATGGCGTGCGATCTACTACTGAAATGTGTACTACTAGCGCGCATACAATCTGCCAGCAAACGTTTTACATATATGTAGGTACAATAACTTTTAAAGCAATCTTGGCCAAAAACGATATTTTTTGTTGTGTTTTAGAGCAGTGGCCAGGAACTGGCGGCTTGAGAGCCGCATGCAGCTCTTCTATATACATATATATAAAATTGAATGTCTGTCTGTGTGTCTCGTATAGGTTCCTAAACCACTGAACCGATTACGATTGAACTTTCAGGATTTGTTGTATGCATGTCCAAGAAGATTACTGTGAAAAAAAAATCACCCAAAAACGGGAATGAGTTTCATTGCAACGCAATAATTTCAAATGTATTCGCTGCTCGCGTTTTTCCGACAAATGGGAACGGGAACGAAAACGGGAACGGGAATGAGAACGGGAACCGGAATTGCATGCGTTATTGTGGCATTGCAACGCATGCCGGGTTCAGCTAGTAGCATAATAAAATACGGCATTTGAAATATAAATAGATCTTAATTTTGTTATACGTATTGTTATATGTGTACGTATTGTTAACATGGATGCGTTCAATATATGTACACATATGTATGAGTAAAGTTTCGACATAAATTTCGTTACCATTATGTATTTAATGAAATTTTTCACTCTATATAATATAAACGCAAATACTTAAAGCCCATCCGCTGTAGAATTTGACTAGACACTTAGGTAAAACTCACATGCTGTACCTTTCACCCCATCTCGACCAATAGCATTTCGTACGTACAATGTTCTATTGTTTACACGAAATGTTATTGGTCGAGAGGCGGTGAAAGAGATAGCATGTACGTTTTTCCGAAGTGTCTTCCTACAGCGGACCAACTATTGTATCAATAAATAGTTTTTACGGTCATGATAAAATTCCTGCCTGAAATTTTTTTTCAAGATTTAAGGGATATTTGTCTTTTGTTATTTATATTTCAAATCCATTTTATTTTAAAATTTCAAAAAATCAGATAAATTCATTTAAATTGAATAACTGAGAAAATACACAATTTTTATACAACACAATGATCTCTAAAACCATATTCTGACAATTTAAAAATATTCACTGATATTAAAAAAATATTTCAAAATTCATATTCATTAGAATGAAATACGATTAAGACATAATTAAATGTACACATTAGACCGGAGCGAAAAATGCGAATTTAAAATTTTCATCGATGAAATTAATGGGAAACTTTCGTCGCATCTATTTTTAAATTCGTCACATTCTAATTTTTTTTAAACAAATACTCAATACTTAAAAATAGTATAAAAACCGAAACTATTTTCGAAAAAGAGATTTATGAAATAAAAATTTTGAAAAAAATGTAAACAAGTCGATAAAATCGATTGGAGTGGTTGGTGGCAAAGGACATTCCCTATTTGGTTCTTTGTTTGAAAAAGATTCTCGATTTGTATCGACAATTATGTAAAATTTTAAAACAATAAATTATCATAGGACGGTAATATTGGTAAGATTGTTTTGCTATTGTTAACTTTATATAAAAACCTTTTTTTTGCTCTCTTACTTTGAACACTGAATTTTGTTATTGTTATTTTCCATTGCCCTGATGGCCATCCGATGTCTAGCCATAACTAAAAATAAGGTCAAAAAAGCGCCATAAAAATGATAAAATTCATACAATAAAACAGAGTTTATTTTCAGCGGAACACAATGAAATTGTGTTGTTATAAGTTTAGTAATAAAACTTCGTCACGTTTGATAGCATAGTTGTTAAAATATACAATTTATAAAAATGTAAATACATATTACATTTTTAATTGAATCGTAAACCAACTTTGATATCGTGGGTGAATTAATTTCGAATGTAGCGTATTTACCTCACGACAGCGTATTTTACCATACGATTTGCAATAGTAAAAGGGACGTATTTGTTTCTAATCTACCCAATAGAAATTTTATTGTGGGCCTTCGTGAGATAAAAACACTAGGTAGAGCGCATACTGTAGAAACACTTGTGTAGAAGACACGCTATAGTAGCATTAATATTTCAAATTCCTCTCTTGTATTGATGACAATACTCCAGACCTCGATTTAATTAAATTTTAACGGTTCATCGGTTGTTTTAACACCACAGCCAAAGCGACTGCAACAAGTGTCAACGTTTCGAAGCAGACGTGAAACATGCAACAGGAAGAAACTCGTTATTGCATTTTTAATGCTTCTTTAGACGCGTTGAAACTTAAATATTGATTTAAATCGTCTTTGTATGCGATATGCCGTTAATTCGTCTGGTATTACATTATTCCATTATTTGTTTAAATATTGTAGAGCACTGAAGTAACTATTTAAAATTTTACATGCTCCGCTCTAGCTCCAGGCGAAAATCCCAAGCTAACACCTTGCTTCGAAATCTAATTCAAATCTCTGGTTAAGACTACAGGACAGCTTGGATGGGAAGGTGAAGCGTCTCCAGACCTCCCCCAACCCAACCATTATATGTATTATATATAAGTAAAATTATACACCAACGTTTAAAACCACTGCAATTTCAATCAAAACTACTAATTTTAACCATCAATGTCCCTTACAAATAATTAAGATAAGCTTCTTCTAAGAAAAAATCGTGACTGGGTGCTGGTCAAAATTCTGTTTATGCGGTTTTACAAAACTAATCTTTCAACGATACGGTGGTTAAACTCTTTAAATATGCGAGGAAATTCATTGCATTAAAATTTTCTCATGCTCATACATATTTTCGATACAATTTAACACTGCTTTGTTTCGTGCATAGCTGATGATTAAGACTTTGAATAATGAATCAGAAATTCGTCAGTCGGCATTGAAGTCAAATTAATATTACTTTACTCTGAAGTATTGGATAGATTGACATTACTTTATTAAATTTAATTTGTTGGCTTGAGTAACTAACAGTCTTGCTCTCATTGATTCATTTTGACATGGGTACAAATCATTGAAAAATACCTTCCTAAAACCGCATTAAAATCGGTTTACCCGCTTTCGCGTTACTTTAGAAACTCGGACGAATGTTGCGTTATATGTAATATGTATATATAGATATAGAGATGTATTTTTAAATTGGAACATCAAGAGTAGTTTTAATAGTGATGTTATGAGACGGAGTTTCCTTTTATTTCAAGAAGCAAAGCTTTCAAAAGTCGTCTGTGTGTCCGAGTAGACTCAAGTAGAGCTTGACCCACAACTTGTACTAATAAAAACTATTTTTAAGATTCGTAACCCGTTTATAGTAAAGAAAGTGGTAGTCATATTCAATTGTTTGAATTCAGAACGAACATTCTTAGATAATCTTAGGTGGTGATATTATAAATACATCATCATCATCTGCAAGCCGCTCACCATCCACTGCTGGATGAAGGCCTCTCCAACACGCTTCCGCTCGTCTCTGTTTTACCCAACTCTCATCTATCTCACCCCACAAATTTTCCTAATTTCGTATACCAATCTTCTCTGTGGTCTTCCTTTTACCCTTTTGCATTCACTCGGGTACCACTCTAGTACTTCTTTTGTCCACCCTTCTTTCATTCTTCCAGCCACGTAGCCCACCCATTGCCACTTCAATCTCTTCACTCTATCCACTACTCTTGTCATACTTCTCACCCACTTATTCAGTTTCCTATCTTTCCTCGTTATGCCAAACATACAGCGTTCCATACTTTTTTGAGTGCATTGGACTTTGTGTAGCATCTTGGCGATCAATGTCCAAGTTTCGCATCCATACATCATCACTGGCAAAACGCATTGATCGAAGATCTTTTTCTTCAGGCAGAGTAGCATTTTTGATTTAAAAACAACATTCATTCGTCCAAATGCACTCCATCCTAATTTCATACGATCATTTATTTCTTCTTCCTTACTACCAACATGTAAATTATTTGACCTAAATATAAATAATTATTTACTACTTCTAGTAGTTTATCATTTTAAATATATATTCAAAACAAAATGACGATTTTATAAAATACAAAAGTTAATTGGATTCGACTATTGCTTTTCAAGCGAGCGCTACTTCCTGAAAATTGCATTTGCGAACGGAAAATTTTCTCGCATAAGTTACCTAAAATAAATAAAAAAAAATACTCCTTAGATAGCTGAAGAGGAAGGATGAAAGGGGCGGGTCGACTTTTTCGAGCAATTATTCAAATAATTTCCACGAACGGAAAAAGAAAACGTGGGCGTTTAATACGCGAATATATACAGAGACTCGCTCGATCGAACTAGATTCAGGAATAGTCTGAAAAACCTATGTATGTATGTATCTGTATATGTATGTGTGAGTTACGTCTCCGTTAAATTCGTTGCATCATTATTTCATGTATCCTAGTAGCGAATTTGCAACGACTGCTTCATCAGTTGTTTCTTACATTTCTTATATAATTATTGGCCACTGAAACAATTTCAAACTAGATAGCAAACCTTAATATTCAAAGCCAGCCGAATATATAATACTTGGTAAAAATATCTTCGTGAAATAAAAACACTATTGAAAATTAAATATGAATGTACTGGACTGTCATTAATACGACCCTGACATTAGATATCAATGTTTATCTATTTTTTTTATCAGTTAAATTGACCATTTTATTACTCATATTTTAAAAATTTTACACTTCAACGATATTGTTATTGAAATTCATTTGATTTACTACATATTTTAATATTATTATAAACTAGTGGTTTTACTCGGCTTCGCTCGGTGTTTGCAATATAAACATGAATAATCTAATAGTAAACATTTTATTAAATTTATCTGAATAGTTTTATTTTGTATATATTTATTTAAATACTCATTTGTTTTTTTATTAAATTGACTGTCACGAACAAACAAACATATATACTAAGTCACTTTAGAAATTGTATGTATACCAGAATCCGGCGACCCTCCCGGCGACTTCGCCTCCAGCACACGTCGGAACTTCGCCCCCCAGGCTTTCGATTCCTTTGAATCGAAAAAAAATTAAATCGAATGTGTTGTTTACGAACCAACCAATATGCATATATTATTATACTAGAATTACATATATGCATATATACAAAGTCTCTTTCGAAATTATACATATATTAGATTTAACTGAGTTAAATTGCGATGTTAATAAAAAAAAGGCAAAAACCATAGTTTTCAGTTACTACACAGTAGGCGTATCGAAAATAGCTATTTCATTTTGACGAGCCAGATTGCATACACAAAACATTAAATATAACGTTTTGTGTTTAACAATATTTCAAAATACTGGTGGTCTGTAATACGTTTATTCTGCTTCTCCGAGATTCTGGACATATCGAATTAAAATATGTAAGTGCTAACAATTTGTGAATTAAGCCAAAGAATGTTTTTAGAACTAAAATTGGACTTCCGCCACTTTCAAATATAACGGCTCATGTGGTGAATTGCCACGAAGTTGCACGAAAGAAACATTTAGACGTCTATTTGAGACAGTGGACTCAATTTACAATATGATTTCCAATCTGAAAAGTCTACTATCAGCTCTATTAAATTAAAGTTTCAAAAGCCTTGAGCATGCAATTATGTAATGCATGTATTTTCTATCCGTTCCAAAAGATAAAGGAATTTTCGCTAAATGATATATACTATATACACTATATAATTTATTTAGATAATAAAGATAAAAATTTGGCTTCGTGGAAAACAATTTAAAACATTCGTTTTAAAGTCGTGTTTTTTATTACTTTTCTTTTATTTCAAATCATTTTTGATTAATATTAAATAACGATTGTGTTTTGTTTTTTTTCTCCTCTAACATATGGCAATCAATCCAGAGAAATGTTATAATAATAGAAGCGTCCTTTGGAATACATTTTTTGTTTCAATACACGCGTACCGTTTCCATAACTACGCAATATTGTACGCAATATCGTATCTTATACGAAGTTAATTAAATAATATATTACTTAAATGATCAATTTACTTATAAAAATGTATCCCATGTTGTTAATTATGTTTTTGAATGCATCGTGCAATTTTTAACGATGCACTTGTCCGTTACCCTTGCCCAGAGAAGTTTTTATCGGACATACGTCGACCACCAAGCATCAAATACGACTGATGCTAAAATTATTTAGGATTGTCTGCGGACAATCGTCACTTGACAACAATATAACGCCTAAAGCCACTTCTATTATTATAACATTTCTCTAAATCAATCACTAAAAATATTCATATTAAAATGTGTTGTATTCCCAATATTTGTATTGACATTTTAAATTATCGATTTCCACGTTTGAAATTTCATTCAACCGAATCATGGTCGCCGAATCAGCGCGCCACGGCCAACGAGTGTCTATCGAAATGCGGGAATCTTCATTTGTATGTTTTGATTAGACGTTGGCGTCTGGTTATTTTACATATACACGCGAACGCATGTGCCATATTTATTGTTTTAAAACCTAGAAGACATAGAACTCCAACTTTAATAAGCTAATAAACTGGGCGACTGTAAAAAGCATATTGTTTCGATTAAACCCGGAACGTTGATAACTCTTGTTTGAATTGCATTTTGCGTGAGCGTCACCTGTCATCGCGTTTCTTAGGCAATCCGCGAATTTGAATCCTCTGTCGGGTTCAAAATACCACTCAGTATTTTTCCTGTATCCCCAAACAAATCTTGGCATGCGTTTGACGCGAGTTCAGGAAACTTATGGGCGAGTGGAATCTTTTTTTTTTTTTTCTTAATAAACATAAATATTACGTTTTAACACTTTTTTGTCCGGTCGTGCAAAATGTGGTGATTTCGGGTCGTGGCGAGCGCAAATGTCTGCGCGTTAAGTATTTTTAAACCGAAATTGTGGGCCAAATTATTTCTGTACAATTCTCTCATCCAGTGTCGAGTTGAGTCAGACAAAGATTCGGGATAGCGAAAGCGCCGCTTAATGTGATCACTCCTGTTATGAGATTCGGCCGAAGATTTATCGCTTATGATAGATATTATCATATTATTTTTATAGCTTTGAAGTATTTATCACATAGGCTTTATGTATTTATGTATATTACTGACGGTATTTTGAATAGGTCAAACTTTTCCATGTTATCAAAATCACTGTAGCATTCAGACAATGGGTACCCAATATTTAATACGTTCGCTAATCACACGTTGATTATGTACATTTTTATAGAATATTATCGGCTTAATTTTGTTTTTTACGCCCGTCTTATCATCACAACACATACGGTATTGGCAGATTGCCATAATTAATTTCGAAAAGTTTGCCACCCACATTTTTATTGTAATTAATTCGACCAGTCAAAATGTCCAAAGAAATCTTAATTATTCAAATCATTGAACATCAATACACCGCTCCATTAGTGTTCATAACAAGAAAGCACAAAAGCATGGTTTTTATAAGAAACTTGTGTTGTGCCCGTTGATTTCAACGGGTGGTTTCGGAAAGGAATTGATACATGAATTAAAATAAAGTTATATTTTATATATAAATATAATGTAGGGCAATTATAATGTAGCGCATTACACGCTCACCGATACAACCCGTTCACCCGTTCGAAATGATGGAAGAATGTGTGTGTATGTGTGTACGCTGACGTCACCCGTTCCAAGTCAGGTTCTCAATATCAGGAGCACATGTCAGACATTCCACACCCCTCCACTTCCCCGCTTCTCCTCGACACGATCGGTCGTCACGCCACACCCCTATGCATAATGTATACTTCTGGTATTCTAAAATTTACTTCTTTTTTTTTTAAATCTCCATACTTGTCGATGCACCACACATACTCACAAACATACATCGCGTCCTTTTTTAATATATATTATTATTGACAATAGTGAAACTCTTTTTGTGCGAAAAGAATACATCGACCGCATCCATACCTTACACATTACACTTAAACCTTCCCATTTTGTGGTGCCTCGATACGAAAAAACTATGAATAGTCAAAAATAAACCTAACCAGTGGCGACTCGTGCCTGGAACTGCGGCGCTACAGGCGATGCAACACCCCCAGAAAAATTACGAAAAACATTGCATTTATATATTTGACATACTCATTAATAATGTGTATGCAATTTTTTTTTATTTTGATTATATTCACAAGTTGTAAGTGTATTGAAATGCGATTTTTTCGCATATTTTTCTGGGGGTGTTGCAGCGCCTGCAGTGCCGCAGTTGACAATCGAAAAATAATACGTACTTGAAATAATAGGTATGAAATTTAACCTTTTCGTGTGAAATTTAAGTATAAAACAAGCCGAGATATAATACCCATTTCACGCAATTAAATTAAGAATTTCTGTGCTATAGAGCGAAAACCACAAAATAAAATAAGCTTGTGATAACAATATCCGCTCGTTCAATCCAGATTTCAGAATATTTAAGCCGATATGAACAGTCTCATTTTTCAGCGATAAAATACGAGGCTCAACGGTTATTAAGTCCTGATACTAAAGCACGCGAGTCACGATTTTTTTTTAAATATTGTACGTATGTAAAAAAATTTAAATTCTCCAATAACACTCGGTAGAACGCAGTGCCGTATTGCGACTAGGGAATGTCTAGATGGGCGCGATAAGGGTTAACGGCGTGTTGTTGGCGTTTTACCCGTAAACGGTACCAAATTTTCGCGTGACATTCTTGAAATTGTGACACCTTGTGAATATGTGTCAAAAGTGACATTTAAACCCCACACGAGCTCTAACGATTTATGAATATGCATTAAGAATACTTCAATAGCTATAAAGTATTACAGAAAAAAATCGTTCACTTACGTTCGTTCACATTACCATAACTAACTCTCCAAAAACATCTCACTGAATCGTAAGATTGTTTTCGTTAGAAGAATCAAACGCACGATTTCGTGTTGTATGGCGTTTAGAATATTAATAATATTTTGTAAGTGTGTTTATATTCAGAGGAAACATCTGTTTAACCCTGACAATGCCTCTTGTTATCATATTCACATCATACATTTGAAACGGGTCTTTAAAGAAAAAATAAAAAGTCTTGATAATTATTGTGTCATTTACATACTACATATATACAAACAATATTAAATAACAAAATGTAAATATTTGGATTCAGTAAAATTTACAATATAAAATTTCTTTCTATTCAAGTTGAATGCTGCTTGGTATGTGAAATAGAGATTGTCTTCGTGTTTTAATTTTGCTTTCAAACCAACATAATTGTGATTTTTTGTCTGGCGTTAATTACTTCATAATTCATTATTCTGGCATCCATGGGGTTAACCGTTGCTATTTTTGAATGTGACATTTGGCGCCGCCAGCTGTCAGAATTGCGCTCGCGCTAACCGCTCCCAAAATATTGCTTAGCAACAACTTGTTAACCTGAGGTGAATCCATGGAAGGAAAATCATTTGACTAGTAACCAGGTGCACGTATTCGTGCACTTGGTGCAAAAACTGCGCAATATCACCGTGATGTCAGTAAACAGACTGCGCATAGGCGTTGTCGGTGTGATGTCTGTACGAACAGCGAGTCGTATAAAGACATAAACGTTTTAAATATTAGTATATGTTGAAGGGTTCGATGATTATTCCGCAAAAATTGATCTCGCGCAAGTCACTAAAATCTCGATCGCGGAACATCTGGCACTCAAAAACTCCATCAATCGAAAGTTAACCACCCAAAATATTGTACTAACAAGAACTGGAGTGTCAGATGTTTCGAGATCGAGATTTTAGTGACTTGTGCGAGATCACTTTTTGCGGAATATTCCGTTTACCATGTTGAAGTTCCTAATATACTACGTATATTATTCTCAATCCACATATGTATCGCATTCCTTTCGAATATTATCGTTTCTTATACATTATTTTGTATGTACTTGAATATCAATCAAGTTGATCTTTTAATCCCTTGGTAGTTTTCGATTTGAGAAACATTAGGGTTGAAAGATTTGCGAAAAATGCCTCATTTCAATAAACTGGGAAGTAGGGACACTTTAGTGGTGGACACTCGACAACTTCTAGTATACATACGCTAACCTTTTTTGAGTATCTGTCCTGGTAAGTCATGAGATAAAACCAGAAAACTTTTTTTATCTAATAGATGAATTTAAATATACAAAACCTTCAGCGAAAATGACGTCTCCTACAAAAATATTGGGAAATTTTTCTTTGATGAACAATATGCGGTTCAGTGATAAAACGCAATATTGAATGTTAAAACTTTAAAATGTTTGCTAATCGTTAAGAATAATTTTAACCAGTTGTGCAAAATTTTATAAGAACGTTAAAGAAAATTAATTCTTTATGTAACTTGAAAGTATTTATAAAAAAAAAATGTCTCCTTATTGTAAACGCACATTTTAAATTTTAAATACATACATATATACATACACATTTATAATATTCATCAATTTATATACATACACATTTATAATAATAATTTATATACACAGCCAGCAGCGTGGCTCGGTCGTTAAGCTTCTGCTTAACACTGAGAGGCGCCGAGTTCGATCCCTTGAGCTGACCTCGAATGAAAAGAATTTTTCTGAGTATATCTGTAATGCTGCTGGTCAGACCAGGATTTGTGACTCCTGGTTGATCGTTTCCTATCAGAGTTTGCCAATTTTCTCTGATTTCATTGTTGAAACGATTCCCGATTAAAAATTGGCTAAAAATCCTTCCTACCCACTATGTCACCACTATTTGAGTATGATTAATGTAAATATTACAATAAAAATGTATGTACAATTCATAGATGTCTCGTTAATTGTCGAGTTTAAGTCAGTGTCTCGAAATTTAGCGACTTATGTATATAATAAAAAATGCTGTATTGTTTGTAATTTGGCCAGGAAGACGCATTGGGGTTTACCTGTAATGCCTTCCTGGTATGAAATAAAATAAAAATAATAAAAAATAATAAAAAAAAAATAATAATATTCATCAATTTATATACAACACATCATCGTATTTACATTTATCATTTCGTGCAATATTCATTTTAGTTCAATTAATATTGATTTACATAATTTCATCGAATAAAATTGGGTTAGTCTACTTTGTTAGATTTTGAAATGTTTATCATTTGTTTATTTTTTCCATCGGAAAAAATAATTTCAATTTATCAACAATGTAAACCGTGCTTGATAAAAATAATAAAAAATTCTATTTACATTCGTGCATAACTGGCTTAACAATATCACAACATAACCTCAAATGAGTCGTCTCGTGTTTTGGTTTCGCATACGATACAATTTCGTAACGATGTGAATAATTTGGCAGCGATTCTAGGCCGCCTAATGTCCTGACTTCATTCATTGACCACTCGGCATAGTCAAATGGAGATGTTTCGTCAGGATAACCTCAACTTTTAAAATACACCGCGTCGCATAATAAGTGATTCTGAATCGAACGGTTCTCCGAAAACGACAACTTGGAAACGACCGCGCCAAACACTGAATTAAAATTGAGTAATTGTATGACGATATCCCTATTTATGCAAGCGCACCTTGATCGGCCCAATTCGAACGGTTCAAATGAACATACGCAACGTCGAACGTCTCAGATAACATAACATAAAAACGCAAAACGCGACCATCTCACAATGACAAATGAAATATATTTTGACGTTATTATACATCTTATTTTATCACAATAAAATATCCTCAAACATATAAAGTTGTACACATAGTAAATATATATGCGGTGCGCTCTGTTTTACCAACTTGCAATATCTCAATTTTTCGGGTCCACCTTACGACACAAACTTTGAGTTGATGAAGACTCGAAAAATGAACTCAAAATATGATAATGACTAAGTGTACAATCTCTATGATTAGGAGTGGGGGTAGAGGCGTGTATGAGTAAATCTCATTCGTACCAGGAGAACATCCCAACCTGGAATGTTTTCCTGGTACAAATTTATTTATCGAGTCTTAAAGGCCACCGCAATTTTGGATTCATCTGCTTAAAAAGGAGTTTGTACATTCAGTGGCGGATCAATTAATTGGGGGGCCACCGAATGCATTTTAATTTTTACTATATTTATTTACTTAAAACACTAATAGTTTTTGGAATAAAATAAGTACTATTTTAAAATATGTATTAATTTCATTTAACGTATTATAGACAATGATAATAATTTGTAAGTTGTAAATTTTGGTAACAAAGGCCCATTTCGGGCCCCCCAACATTCGGAGGCCTCACACGCGCGCTTATTTTCAATGTATGATAAACCGTCGCTGTACACATAGTATGGTAAACGGATTATTGCGCACATTGCAATCGTGCACACAACATTCGTTGCCACGAAAATCGCGAATACGGAATATCTGGAACTCGAGTTTTCGTTAGTATTTATTTATTTAAAGTTTGGACCATTGTAGCATTACAGGAATTCCTAATGCGCCATAATGGTCAAAAATATAACAGAAAAGAAAAGAAAAAAAATAATAACTAAAGAAATTAGGTAAACTAAAACTTGCATAGTTCGCATGGGTGATTCTCGATTAATGGAATTTTCGAGTGCAAATGTTCCATGATCGAGATTTTAGTGACGTTTGTGAGATCATTTTTTGCGGAATAATCACCAAACCACCACAGTATGCAATATCTCGAGACTCGTTTTCTCAACTTTTCTTCTGCTCAAACAGGAATTTGTACCTATACATAGTATACAAAAATATTTTTTTGTATACATTTACATATATCTATAATATATTTAATATACGAGACATATTTTGATCATTCGTAGATAATACATATTAACGCACCTTAAAATATTAAAAATCATTACTTTTTTATTTTTTAATAGTTAATGTTTACATATCTCGTTTATAATTATTTCACTATGTCAAACATTCTCGTATATATTTTGTTAATATATAAACTCGACGACGAAATACACCGAAAAATTGGGAAAACGATTCTTGAGATATTGGATGTAAATGGAACGAGGTAGACCCGTATATATATATATATATATATATATATATATATATATATATATATATATATATATATATATATATATATATATATATGTATGTATATCTACAATCGTGTACAAAGACAAACCAACACAATTGTTGGCCAGTTTACTTACCATTTGGGCTTTAAACTTTAAAAAAATAGGACAATATTAAAATGAACAATTTAAAAAAAATTTGGCTTGATGATACTCTTATCAAAAGATATATTTTTGTATATATTGTATTTCTAAATATTCTTATACACGATAAATTGGTGTAATCCTATTAATCTTTTTACATAGCATAATATCACTTACCAGTTACTTTCTATGCTTCATATCGTTATCTAAACGTAGGTATATAAACTTTTAATCTGCCCTCTACATAACCTAAAATAACAAAAGCTCGATTATTGAAAATGTACACACATTTTGTATACTAAAGTTATATTTGCTACTAGCGCTATTATGCATTTTCTTTTCTTTGTTCATATTATTTTTTTTCATATTATTCCTATACATATGGATGTATATAATGTTCTCAATCTAAGTCCATTTTAAAGATACGGATCTAGACATCATTATCTATTTTACACATTATTTTTCTTGTTGTTATTTTTAATATTACATTATAATAATGTTAGCATTTATAGCATAATGGTAAAAAATATAAAAAGCCATCTACTATTATGTATGAATACATATGCACGTTAAACGAACCATTCATAATAAAGTGAATTTTTTTTCAAAGGAAAATAAAAAGAACAAATAAAAGTGTTGAAATTAATATCAATGAATATATAAATATTTACATTCGTATTTTACGTTTTCAGCGTAATTTAAATCGTTCGCGTGAACTAAATCTAATTACGTTCGAAGCAGGCCAATAGAAGCTGAATTATGCGTTTGGCTCGCGATCAGCTAAACTATACGACATAATACAGCACGTACTCATTTTATTGTATTTTTTG
Organism: Arctopsyche grandis; assembly: GCF_051622035.1. Lineage (NCBI taxonomy): Eukaryota > Metazoa > Arthropoda > Insecta > Trichoptera > Hydropsychidae > Arctopsyche > Arctopsyche grandis. The sequence continues at coordinate 28,267,746 of NC_135357.1, forward strand.
ATTTTATTGAAGGTTGTCGCTATTCCCGCACTTGAAGGAATCTTTCATAACCTTGGTAAAGTGAAATAACCTCATGATAATATCAGAAACAGTAATAAAATCCGTTTAAATGGGCATATATGTACCTATACATATGTATACCAGAATAATGAAAATGTAAAAAAAAAAGCATTAAATACTATTTCTGTAATATATAAAAATAAACGATCAATCATGTAATATTATATCTCTATAAGTCGAAAACATAATCGTTTCATACACAGCATCAATTATGGAAGACACAAACGAGTCGAACACGTGCGTCCGCTAATGAATCCTATACATCGAAAATAAACATACGAATTGGACCGCGATGTTCCAAAATAGAGTGAACTCGCAACGGAAATATTCAATGCGATATCGTAATAAATATATTCGCGATATGAAATAGACACTATTACCGAGAAAATTTCGAGAAAACCGCGAATTTCCATGATGTAGTCGCGCGAAAGATATCGAAGCACGCCAAGAGAATACCCCATCGTCGTGTGTTTGCCGTCATTTTTGACGGCAAGCACACAACGGTAACGAAGCTCAGACCCCGTCAAATCATTAAGACGTTTTCGTGGAAGCTTTCCCTTCAGCATAAGTGAAGTGTTCCCCTATAAAATTAACGCATAATTCTGCATGAAAGCTCACGCCATGTTATTAATCGCCGAAGGCTTCTCTCAGTTCTTAACAAATTATTACGAAACACGAGCACAACATTATCGATGTAATTTGACGTGAAATGTGTTTTTTTATGTAACAACCTGAATATGCAATGCAAATATTTTCAGATCTTAATAATAATGAGAGAAAAAGTGAAGTGAAGACGATGCGACGAAAATACGAATCGATGGAGACTTGAAATTCGAAATATAATATTATAAATTGTGTAGCTAAATTAAATTAAAGTGTGAGTGTAGTTGTTTTAAATGATATTTAAATAAAAAATAGTCGTTAAGTGTGAAAAAATGACGCGATCAAGCATGTTCAACTTTGTGATGCTGTTTCTACTGGCTTCCATCGGATTCTCATTGGTGGCTGCTGACGGTGAGTATTTTTTTTTATTATTTGATTATGCATAATATTAAATTCTAAAATGAACTACATATGTATGTACATACATAAGTCCGATACACGTATAAATGAAAAATCAACTCGCAAACTTTTACTCAGAACTTCATCTTACTATATATATATGTACGGTTCGGTGATTAAATTGCAAAAGTGAATCGCTACTAGAATAACCACCGCTACGAAAATCGCGTGCGCGGATCTCCCGGCGCACGAAAATGCGGTTCCAATTTCCAATTCATCGAGTCAAATGCTATGCGACTCAATATTGCTGCTGCCTCTCTAAATTCAAACAAGAATGACGATTGTCCCAACATTACATCGTCATCGACATCGTATCTTGCAAGCATTCCATCAATGACAGCCAAAATGCACTTTGAACCCCTTCTTGCAAAAATTTTGAGATTGTTGATGCGAAACGCTTAAGATTTTAAGACCGAAACTTCGACTTATTGGTATTTAAATAACTAAGCAACATATTTACGTAATGTCTTCTAGTAGTGTCTGGAAATTTCATCGCAGTGGCTTTTTGTCGCGGGGACAATTTTATGCAAATATTTTTTATCCACGATAATCTTTAATTTTTATATTTTTATACATATTTTTTTTATTTTAGATACATATATTATATACAAATATACCAGGAAGGCCTAACAGGTAAACCTCAATGTGCCTTCCTGGTCAATTACAAACAATGCAGCATTTTTATTACATTTATGTTGAATGTACTTTTTGTTATTCAAATAATTGGAGCAATGATTTTTTGAATCATACATATATAATTACTCTTTTTTAATTAATTGAAAACTTTCTTGCTTTCTTTTTATCAACAAAACACTATATTATGTTTCATTCGAAAATTTTTACTGCCGTATAATTAAAAAATTCGGGTGTGACCATGACTTTATCTATGTATTTGAGGAATATAAGAAGGTTACAAAACAAAATTCGATATTGATGACTATGATAGCGATACAAATTGAGCGCAAATGTATGGAAACTTGCACAAAACAAAAGTTCTACTTCCGGTTGTCTGATTGTGTTCAAATTTTTTTTTATTACTAAAAATCACTATCAGTATCATACTCATTAAATATCAAGAAAATAAAAATAATTTTAAAGGTCAAACTAAAATATTGAAATATTGTTTTAAAAAAAAATACTACTTCCGGTTTACGAATTCTGACCAAAACCCTACCAGCTCTAAGTTAGTATATAAAGGATAGAAATATAAATTTTCAGCTTAATACGTTCAGGGGTGTGGACAGAGTAGTGGGCACAACATTTTCGACCTTTCTAAGAGAAAAAAATCCCACTTCCGGTTTATAAAATATAATAATTTTTTTTTATTTTCATCAAATTGATACAAGAATTATACTTGAATTTTTTTGTGACGAACACACATGTTTAAGGGGTCGAAAAAAATAGTGGAAGAAAAATCGAACAAGAGTAAACTGCTACTTCCGGTTGACGGATGCTAACTAAATTTTATAATTAACTTGGTATTAAACTTAAACTTCTAGATATGAAATTTCAGTTCAATAAACCAAAAGGTTTCTGAAAAAAACATAAAAAACTTCGATTCTCTAGAGTAAAAGTACTACTTCCGGTTCAGATAGAAATATTTAAAAAATATGAGGTTATAAAAATTATTATTTGTATCATATTTAAAAAAAATTCAGTCCGATTGAGTTAGTGGTTTGGGAGATAATTGAAATCAAAAACTTAAAAAAAGAGGACACCTATAAGGCGAGGTACCATTTCCGGTCAACTTAAAAATTTAAAAAAAATTTACGTCGTGTCGATAAGAATTTCAGTAACTGATACTAAGTTTCAGTTCAATAGGATTAACGGTGTTAAAAATATCCCCAAAATACACACCCACACAGACACACACACAGACACACACACACAGACACACATTTTTTCTAGATCATGAAAACGTGATCAGTGATCGATTCTGAGTTCGAATCAGTCAAAATCTCGAGTTCGAATTTTCGCATGATCACAAAACTTCATCTATTGTTACTACGTACATAGATAAAGTAAAAATAGTTGCATGAAATCTGTCTGCGAGTAGTCCCCGCGATGAAATGATAGTCGTGCGATGAAATGTCCTAGAATCCTTCTAGCATCCAAGTACATACTTATTCGGATCAACCTATTTGTCCAAATCATCCTTAAATTTTAGAGTTTTGATTATTTGATTTTCGAATATACATATACATATATGTGCATACATATTTTTGCCAGGACTGATGAGAAGGGGGGGGCCGGGGTAAAGTTCCAAGGCCCAGACTACTCGAGGGGCCCTACTGTTATATCATACTTTATAATTCAATTATTTAAAAAAAATAGCAATCAACAAGTATTTTTCGAATAGTTCTGATAGATTTATGGCATATTAAAAATATATTTATAAGATTTTTTTTAAATTTGTCATAGGGATATTTTTTCCCAATGCCCGGAATTCCTCTCGGCGGACCTGATTATTGCGTTGAGGTGGGTTCACGATCTAAATGAAAGGCCTAAGTCGCTTCACAGCATTTATTCAACGATTCAGGAGGTCTATACGGAAGCACCACTTACTCCAGGATATCCAGTCCACCGTGTGTCCCTCTTTTTAAAGGCAGGTAGCCGAGTGTTTGGACAAGCAGTAGTCCGAACAGCCCCGGCATTCCCTATAAACTGTATCCCCCACAAACTCATAATACCCTACAAATTCTAAATTTTCCACTTTGCATTGATCCTGAATTCCTACATTAGAATATTTACAATTTAAAAAAATATCCATTTTTTTCAAAGCATACATCGCTTGTATTAAATACTTTTTTCCCAATATAAATCGCATACTGTGCTATGGATAGATAGAAATAAAACGAAATAATATTTTCATCGTTGATCGCATCAAAACGCTGTACGTTCCTATGCTTCCAAATCCTTCCTCCGAGGCAAATTTAATTTAGTCGTACGACACGGTCGCCGCGTCACATCGCCTATATTCTCGTCGAAAATATACATCTTCCGCTATTCCGCTAATTTTTAAATGCGAACAAATCGACAGAGAAGAACATTTTCCAACATCGATGTAAACGCATATTTTTTAACGCAAATGGAGCGTATCATAAACGCCTCATTGTGGGAGTCTAATAAATCAGGCGAATTTGAACAAAGGCATCGTAAGAGTTCATCGTGAGCACACACACGTCTGTGAACATTCTAAATTCACCTTTATTATATACTGACTTACATTGATACAATCGAATATTTGATTTCATATCAGGCGCAGTACTATTTTGGGTTATTCGAGTACTTATGTAGTATACTAATAGGCCAAGGTTGTGTCTAATTCTGTGTAGTTGTAAAATATCTCAAATAGTAACACATGCACATATGTACATACAAACCTATGTACATACAAAATCAATTTTGAACTGAAATGCATGCTCGAGGTATCAACGTTTCAATACAGTGATACAAACAACGATTCTTGCTGATACTGATACATGTTAAAAAAAATATAGCTTACTAGTGGTTTTACCCGGCTTCGCTCAGTATTTGTAATATAAACCGCTTAAACATGGCCAATCTAATGGTAAACATTTTTTTAATTCATTTGAATACTTGTATTTTATTTAAATTTATTTGAATATTCATTTGTTTTATTATTAAATTGAACATCACATACTCAACGAACCGAACAAACAAACATATGTACATACAAAGTCTCTTTCTAAATTAAATATGAGATGTAGATGTATGTTGAGATTTGTATCGGAATACTTTCAACACTTACCGATGTTTTATTATACAATATTTTTATTTATTTTATTTTATAAACCAGGAAGGACTAACAGGTAAACCCCAGTGCGCCTTCCTGGCCAATTATAAGCATCGATAAACAATGTATAGAGTAAGATGGATAAATTTGACAAACATTTTGCATTTTATAAATCAGCAATTTCGAGACTCTGAAAATTCAAATTTTGCGAGAAAGAGGACTAGATTGCCAATTTGTTGGAACAGTTTCAATGAAATCAGATAAATTAGCAAACTCTGATAGGAAACGATTGACCTGAAGTCGCATATCCAAGATCTAGCCAGCAGCTTGGCCACGAATTGAACTCACGATCACTGGGCTGAAAACATCACACGCTGACCACTGATATATGCTGCTGGAATTAATTACATGGCTTGATGGTTGCGTTGATCTCAACGATTACACTCAACGATGGTTGAGTGTAATCTTTAATTGCTGGTCAGACTTAGATATTTGTGATCGTTTCCTATCAGAGTTTGCCAATTTATCTGATTTCATTATTGAAGTGGTTCCACCATCAAATTGGC